>NC_140510.1:62744650-64175650 GCF_964339955.1 Pipistrellus hanaki | reverse complement strand
GCAGGGCTCAACCCCAGGTGAGCCTGGTGGGGTCCAGGCATCCTCCAGGGCTCTCTTTTGTAGAAATGGTGGAGAAAGAAAGAGGGAGAGGATGGTGATGCCGCTTAGATCTGCATGACGGGCTACAACTAAAATGTAATTTTATGGCACGTTAGCTTAGGGCTGCCTTAAAAATCTCAACGCAGAAGACTGATCTACATTTATTTTTAGAACACATTTAGCTCCTGAGAAAATTCTCTTTTTAGTATGTGCAGTGCTTTGGACCAAATCTCCCACTGGAACCCAGAGGTTTGTGAAAAGGTTGGGCACAAGGCTGGTTATGAGGACCCAGAATGTCAGTATCAACTACTACTAAGTACTAAGTGACTACTAGTTTAAGTTGGAAAAATTAAGGAAAACTGGGTTTGTGTTTGGGAGGGGCATGCCACCCACCCCACCCCCACCCACCTCTGCCCACAGTTTTGCTCAAGGTTGCTTCAGTTAAACCAGTAGACCCAACTTCCTTTGCAAAAGAAAACCAATTTTCCTGAAGTTAGGCACCGCCAGTGGGAGGGATTAGACAACTGAAAAACTCATTCTGAAATCTAGCAGCACTTTTTAATAAGACAGTTTGAAATTTAAATCGCCAAAGACATTAAAGACATGTTCATCGAGTGAAACAGTTCCCTACTTACAGGCCAATGTGTGGTAAATGCTGGGCCAGTACTGGCCGCTGTCCCTCTTCAGCCATACTCGGATGGTTCTGTGGAGGAAAGAAAAAGCACATAGTAATTGTATCTTCTTTATGCTCCTGTAAACCTTATTTGTTTTTAATACTATGTCCCAGCTGACCTTAAACACATACAGGGGTGGGCAAAGGTAGGTTTATAGATATGAGTATGCAAATCAGAGTTAGTAGTTATTGTATTAATCAGAACCTGCATGTCTCCATATGAACTATAAACCTACTTTTGCCCACTCCTGTACACACACATAGTATGTTTCTACATAACTACATATATACGTATATGTATACGTACATGTTAATTATGGTTACATATATTATAGTATGACCATATGTGGTAGGTTACATAGTAGTTAAGAGTCAGGTTTGAAATAACTTTAATGTATGAAAAATACTCATGATATAATGATCAACATATAAAGAAAACAGAGATTTTCTTAGTAAAACTGAGTGTAAACTTGGTCGCCTGACACCTGGGTGAGTGAGGGGAGCCGTAGATGTGCGTGGAAGGGGCCGTTCCTGGAGAAGCAGATGTGCGGACAAAGCAGAGCCCAGGCCGGGCTGGCTCAGGGAACTCCCAGTCTCCATCCCTAGGAGGAAGCCATTCCACCACAGGCCTCGGGGCCTCGCTTTCATCAGAGCACACACAGGAAGACCAGGAAATCCGGTGCATAAGGCAGGAAAACGACAAATCGCCCAAGTTAAATATTTCAGCTTATCGCCTGAAGGACAACAGGGAATACTGTGACCCTGGCACCCTGGCTCGTCCCTTCACAGAACCGCCTCACCGATCTGGGCCTCTTCCTCTCTGAACCCGAGGCCTCCCGCTGCCCCCAGCGCCGCCATGCTCTGTCTCTGTACGACTCCTGTCTTATGTCCCTTGCTGTCAGCACTGCCACCATCATCCCTGCATCCCTAACAGCAACACAGATCCCGGCACCAAGCCAGCACTGGATCAATGTTCACAACCTTGAACTAAAATACATTAAGACTAAAGATGACACTGTGTGTGTCTGTTCTGATTGAAGTTTAAGACAAGTAAGACTGGTCCATGAGGATACAATGTTTGATCCTGTGGGAGGACAGAACACAAAGGAATATGAGGGAACTTGCTAGGATGATGAATGGCAAGCTGTGGAGAGATGGGCATATGGGTGCCAGCATTTGTCAGAACTGATCCAGCCACACTGAGGAGCTGTACAGATTACTGCATAGGATTAGGCTGTAATAAAAGAAATCAAAGACTAGATATTGACCTTCAGTCATCAAAATAAATCAGACGATAGATCAGATGACCCAGAAGCATGGTGTGCATGATGCTGTTTTGTAAGTGAAGTGGATATGGCCTTCCTGTAGGAGCAGGCAATAATACAGTATGCCTTGGTCACAACAGGACCTTTGCCAAGCTGAATGGCTCTGAATTTGTCTTTATATCCCACCCCTAATCACAACCGGTTAGACCAGAAATGGACGTCTAATCCAGGTGGATAAATCGGTTTCTTCCCTGAGAAATTGAAAACCAGGAAAGAAAAGATCAGTGTGTCTCCAGTACTTGAAATGACTATTTGTGGTCATATGTTTTGCAACTGGGAATGGAGGATTGTGTATATCAAGAAAAGAGAAAGAACGAAGCTGACCTATAGAGAGAAGCAGAAAAGAGCTGAAAAGAGTCGAGATAGAAAATCCATCATGCCAACTGCTCCTGAGGCCAAGCTATGACCCCCAACATCCTTACCATAAACACCCCTAGTGGCTTAAACCAGTCTGCATTATTTCTGTTGTTTGCACGTACTAATATATTTTGCATGAGACACCAAGAAAAATCCCAAATACAGCCTCTTCATTCAAATACCATTTAGCAAGGTAAGATAGGCAGGCTTTTTGTGAGGTACCTATATTGTAACAGGATGTTCTAGAAAGTCCAGGTTCACATCCAAAATTAATCCCAAACAAGAGAGAGGGCGATCAGACTAAAGCATGTATGAACAGACTTTGATTTTTACAGTTTGTAATTTAACATCTTTATTCAAAATGAGTTATTCTTTGAGATAACATTTAAACCACTCTTCTTACTTGTGAGTTCTTGGTTACTATTCATGATTACCTGGCTTTCCTCTTTCACAAATCTAAAAGATTATAACTTTTTCATAATATGCCTCTTTCCAGTTTGGAATCATTTAAACCAAGTTACAAAAAATTCTTAATGGCATGGGAAAATATTCACAACACGATGTTAAGTGAAAGAAAACTGATAAATGCAGTATAATATCTTTACTTTAAAATGCAATCTGACCAAACCCTAGATCCAACTATCACAGGAAATACAGAGAAACATAATAAACACTAAAACAAAAATTGAGATTGCAGCAAAGTCTAGGATAAATGACCTAGTTTTTTCTGCAAATCATTTGCCAGGAAGGAAAAAAAGAGATGGAAGTTGAGCCTGTGATTAAACAGGTTTAAGAGGCATATCAAGCAACCACAATGCATAGACTTATTTGGATTCTGAGTCAATCAAACTGTTAAATACACGTATGTCATTACGGAACAATTGAAAATATAAACACTGACTATATATTTCATTATTTAAAAGGTACTGTTCTTTAGGTGTGATATGGTGTTGTTTGTTTTTTAAGAAGCAGCAATTCCTAAGTAAGGCGCTGGCCCTTGTTCTCAGCATGCCCAACACAGTGCAGCTTCTTCTGAGGTTGCCTGGTCCACCTTGGGCATAACTAGCAACTGCATCTCCCACTGCCCTGTGCTTAGGGCCCACCAGGGGTTGGTTGTCTCAAATCGGGTCCAACCAACTCAGACCCTGCTTCCCACGGAGATGTGATCCTCAAGTGGCCCTATTGGAGGAGCTCAGGTTATATTTCTAAGCCGTCCTTGCCCACCAAGAACTTTCCTCTCCAGTGTATCTGGGCACATTGCAGGTTGGGTACCACTGCAGGATGACTCCCTCATCAAAAATAATGCAGTGGAAGCTCACAAGGATGATCCCTAGGCCTGAACTACCAACACTATGTCACACTTTGTTGACTACAGTCTATGTCACTGAATTCACTTAGAAGGCTTATGGATACATTTTATTACTTACGTTCAACAAGGGGGATGCAGCTAAGGGAGTTGCAGTAAGTGAAAGGCCAATTTCCCTGAAACATTAACTCTGATCAAGAACTCTACTCCATTCCCAGAGACAGAAAGGCCAACCAAGGCATTTGAAGGACAGGTCCTTGTGCAGCGCCTCATCAAGTTCACTGACCTCACTCTCACAGTATCACAAAGGAGTTGAGCCTGTGAGTTACCTGTTAGGTAAGTGTGTAAAGAAAAGAATGCTGGTGCATTGTAAAATCCTTCAAATCAACCCCAAAGTGTGGATCATGAATTCACTGGGAGCTCAACAGAGGACTCAATAGAGAGAGAGGACTCAATAGAGAGCACATGCTCTTCCCTGTGTTCCCATGAGAGAAGAGCTGATTCAGACAATAAAGGAGTCTACTGTGAACTGGAAACCTTAAAGGCTGTCTGCTTCAACCCATCATCTAACCTAGAAAAGTCAAATTTTAATTTCACGCAGTGTTGGAATATTTAAACTAGCCCAAGGTCGAAGTGGAACCTGCCTAGACCCCAGTGTTTTTGAAACAGTATAATATCCATGGGACAAGCATCAGTACTACAACTCGGTCTGTACCCAGCTAACACACTAGGAAATTAGCAAGACTTAAATTATTTCTTGGGGTGTTTCATTTAAAAATTGTTAATCATCATATACTCTGGTTTCTCTTCAGATCGCATAAATCTTTCTCCTTTTAAAAATTGTTAATCACATCCAGGCTGAGAAAAGACCAAGTTTGCTTAGGAATTAGGTTCCTACTTGGGCACTTGACAGTCAGCTCCACCTCTGCATTCACACCTTCTACCTGGAATTCCCTTCCTTCAATTTTTTCAAGCCATAGTCTTTCCCTTTCCTGGACAATGCATTAAAACCTCCCACTTCCAAGATTAAGTAAAAAAAAAAAAAAAAAAAAAAAAATGTTAAATTTGACCCCTAACACTCCAGCACTCCCAAGAACCTAATGAAGTTGTGCAATTACTACTAAATTTCTATAAATAATATAGAAATTCGTTTTGTGTTTTCTTCAGACTGTGTTTCACTGATTTAATAAATGGTTGTAAAAACAAACTTAAGTTTGGCTGCTTATTAAAAAGTAAACAAATTTCACAGGCACAAAAAAATCACTATTCAGTAGAACGGAAGCAAAATCTATTCAAAAAAATTGAAAGCAACACAATAATACAGTCTTGTAACATATTACAGGAGCAAACTATTAAAAACTCTAGGATGATATTAGTAAGCTATATAATCACAAAAGTGTTAAGGTCATATGGCTTTATT
This sequence comes from Pipistrellus hanaki, assembly GCF_964339955.1. Taxonomy (NCBI): domain Eukaryota; kingdom Metazoa; phylum Chordata; class Mammalia; order Chiroptera; family Vespertilionidae; genus Pipistrellus; species Pipistrellus hanaki. The sequence goes on along the minus strand of NC_140510.1, from coordinate 64,170,530 downwards.
TAAAAAAAACACACAAAAAAAAAAACACACCACAATATATTCCACCTTGGTGGATATCTAAGCCACTCTCTCTACTAAGATAAAACATTTCCTTTAATATTTTGACAACTTTACACCCACTCACCTAAACTCATTTTATGTTTTTCTTGCTGTTTATTCTATCCATATTTCTAGAGGATAGATTTTCTTTGATATTCCAAGACCATGTCTCTCTGAAAACAAGTCTTCTCTTAAACCAAAACCTGAAGAACATGGTCATTCTGTGCCCAGCTCTATTTTTAAGTTAATTTAAAACAATAGTCTGATATGTTTCCAAAAGGCTCTTAGAACGGAAACGTGTCATTTCTTTCAGGGCCTACATAAATGTTTTCCCAACCTCCCCATGCTGCCAATATTCCTGTGAAGAACTCTACCATCAACCTCCTTGCCCTCTAGTCAGAGGACTCACATGTAGCTGCAGTATCTTCTCTGGGTAGACAAGGAAAGGCATCTCTATGCAATGTTATGTATACACTAGAGGCCCGGTGCACGAAAATCCACGCACTGGGGGGTGAAGGAGAGCCCTCAGCCCAGCCTGTTCCCTCACAGTTGGTGACCCTCAGGGGACATCCTGCTACTGTTGCTGCACTCACCAGCCATGAGCCTGGCTTCTGGTTGAGCAGGGCTCCCCCTGTGAGAGCACACTGACCACCAGGGGGCAGCTCCTGCATTGAGCGTCTGACCTCTGGTGGTCAGTATGCAGTTCGGTAGATTTGCATATTAGCCTTTTATTTCATAGGATAACTACAATGTACACACACCACTACCATCCCTTACTTGTCTATTGATGTTCAGCATGGGAGATAACCCACTTATTTTCTAGATAAATGAAATAAATCCCAAAGTTAGATTGTAGTTCTTTATTTTATTTAGACTTAAATGTTTTAAAAATGTATTATTGTGTAGGAATAAGCAAAGAAACAGCTGAAAACAGTATCAAATGCCATTTCTAGGTGGTCTCATAATTTTTGGCCAGCATTATAAGTTAGAACTGACTCTTGGGCAAGAATTTTCCAATTTTGCTCCATACATATTTCCCACCTGATAGTGATAATATTAATGATAATGTAACAGTAATAACAACAACCATGATAGACTGATTCAGGAATTCCAGGTTTGGCAAGTGATTCTAAAGACATTATTTAATAGGAAGAAAAAGAACTACGGTATACATTTATACAAAATTCATATGAGCATCGTTAAAGAAATAAAAATTAGAAAAAACATTAAGTAATGATAGGTCAATGACATTAATTCAGTAGCTTATAAAGTCATTAAATTTAGTTATGAAGACCATGGAACCATGAAAAAAGTTTATGAAACATTACTTTTAAAAGCATACGATAAAATAATATAACTAAATTCCACACCTACGTGGAGTCAGGCTATACAGGGCAGGTGAGCCGGCTGAGTAGGGGCAAGCAGGTCAGAAGGTAACATACCTGAGAGGCAGACAATGACTTTGGCTTCTTGTGGGGCCCCCAGAGCTGAGCTGAGAAGGTGGGGAAAGAGCAGGTCCCCAGCACCCTCCCAGGAAGCACTACAAGACAAACCCCTGCGGAGGAGCCAGCTGAAGCCATCCTCCACCAGCTCGCAGTAGCTACCCCTTAGGGGAAAGGACCCGCCAAGACCCCAGGGCAGACACACACACAAGTGAGCCTGACTGTGTGACCAGAAGGGCCACCTGGGTGACCCACCGGCTCATGAACATTGATCATAATTGCCGTTTTAAGTCACTGAATTTAGAGGTGGTTTGTTACATAGCAATAGCTAACTGATCCAATGTCATCTGTTCCAAAGAGTATCCCTTTAAGAATACTTGGGAATCTGAGATTAAAATGAAAAGTAGCCTTTGCTATAATATTAACTGAGGGCTAAGGATTCCAAAGTCCTTAATAAACAAACAACTCCACTTTCACTTTGAATTGAAATACAGGATCCTCACTTTGAACAGATTCTAACTCGAACCCTAAGAAACTGAAAGAAATTTCTGTAAAAGCATAAGTGAAGTTATCACTCAAATGTTCAATATTGTTCACCCTCTCTACCAAGGATAATAATTCTGTATGTTCTTTTACCCCACTGCAGTAGATACATGAAAAGTAGACAAAAACCTCAGTTCTGATTAAGAGTAAGGTATTTATTCCAGGAAGATTAATCTTTGATCTGCTCAGAGATATGCCTGAGGGTCAGGCTAGGTACAGAGGCTCCTTTAAATTTCTTCCAGCCCCGTTGTTTCACTCCCTCAAAGAGCTGACTAAAAGGAAGTTAAAAATACAGTACTTCAGGGAATCACCAAATCTAAAAAGCTTCATCTACTTAAGCCAAACACAGTGGGAGCAATGACAAATTTAAAGGATGAATTTTCTTCTGAAAAGCACTGTCTCTCTAGCCAGGAGGCATCTGTGGGTGTCATGCTCAATATCATGTTTAAACCTATAACTCCATAAGAACATGCATTTGGGTTCAGTACATGTTACTATCCAGTACGATTATGGGGAAAATTGTGCCTACACCTGAGTAGACAGATTCCAATAAGTACACAAGTTTGTCTGTAAAATCACAAGGCCAAGTTGCACCACACCTGACGAATCAGCATTTCTAAAATCAGACACTTTTAAAATTCCTCAAAAAAATCCTCATCACCTCCAAACAGCTAACTTAAAGCAATTTAACCATATTTAAATTATAAACTGATAGAGGGATTATTGAATTAAAAAGAAAATACAGAGTAGAACATATGTTACAAATTAAGCCCAAGGCCTGATTTCTTTAAACTCAGAACAAAAATAGTAAGTTTGAGAAAAATGTATTTTCCAGTCACTCTTTGGGCTGCTGCTACTATTTTGTATCTTGGTAAATCTCCAAGCACTTCTGTTACCTACTGAAAAGGACATTTTTTCCTAGTCTGACAAAGAGGTGTAATTCTGGCAGCCTGGACGGATCCTATGACATCAGGATGTAGCCTGAAGGGGAGAGGGACAGACAGGGTCATCAGCACAGTCTGCTTTTATCAAATAAACAGCAATTTCCTTCCGCCAAGTCTCCCAACTCTGCCCTCTGCATTCCTGACGCAGAAAGAAGGCTTTCTCCTCTGGCCACAAAGAGGGGAAGCACAGATTTTTATTGAATCGATTATCTAAATGGAAAGGCAGAGGGAAACTAGCCTCTTTTTATAGAGAATTAGGTTGGCGATGAAAAATTGGAATTCCCATTCCTTCCACAGTCTGGGGAAGGAATCCCGGGCAGATGGAGGGCCCATGGCAATGACGACGCTCCGTGGATTTCCTGGCTCGCAGGTGTTTGTGGGGGTGTAGGTGGTGGGGACCACTTTCGTGGCATCTGCACCAGAACCTAAACTAGTAACTCCTCTCCTAAAGCCAGATGGCCGGTTATCTACCTGGAGACAGATGTGTTCTTTTTTACTGGAGAAACAAATCCTGCTGTTACCTTTTCACTTAGCAACAAAGTGATTTCCTGAGAGCTCTGTGCCACCAGGAAGGCTAAAAACCATCCCGTCTGAAAAGCAGGAGCCATCCAGGTAGGACCACATCAGTGTGTGGTCCAGGAAACAAGGTTTCTTAACTTGCAATCAATACAAAACAAAACAAAGAAAACAAAGTTCCAACTCTATCCCCAGTCTAGCTGGAAGTCTTGAAACACAAGGTTAAACCAGCCAAAAGAGACCACTGAGGCAGAAAGGAAGAGGAGCCTGTTTTAAACTCCCACCTTCCAGCCTTCCTTATTCCTACACCATGCTGGCTGGTTCAGTTAGCATCTGAGAGACCGCTGAACACCGCTGTCCTAGTAAAGTCTGGAGTTCCGCAGGCGCTAGCGGAGGGTGTCTACGTGACCAGCCCCGCCTTCACCCTGGACCCCGAGAATCTCATGCACTTCCTGGGAGTTTCTCACCCATGTGGTCAGAACTCCACCCTGGAGGAAGGAAGCCCCTCCGGTGTGACTGCGTGGGGAGAGGACTCTGGAAGCTCACGCCTGGTTTCCTCTGCGCTTCCTTCCCTGGCCCATTTGGTTTGATGTCCTTTGGCTGCAATGCATCATGGACCAGCACATGGTGGTGGTCTTGGATCCCCTAGCGCATCAGAGCAAAGATCTCACAAGGGAAAACATGGCTGATGTGACTTGTAAGCGAACAGATACGGAAATGATGAAAAGGCATGACTCAGTTATAACTCAGGTCTGTAAGTGACCCTCAAAATGGTACTGTCCTATTCATCAGAAGGAAAATTTTTTGTGTGTGATGAAACACCAGTAATTAAATGTAAAATAGGTGGGAATGAAAATAATAATAGTCAAAACATCAGTGCTTTCTCTGTGCGAGGCACTGTTCTAGGTGCTTTACACAGCATCTCAAAACCCTATGAGTAGGTCCTATTATTATCTCCATTTTGCAAATGAGAAAACTATGGTTATGTTACCAGCCCAGTGTCTCATGGGATTCAAACTCGGGCATCCTGGATCCAGAATCATTTTTTTAACCATGCTATAAAAATAAAATGAGTGAACTATGAGGGGCCCCTCTCACAACAGAGGAATAAGGGCATTCCCAGCCAGGCTGCCCGTCTTCTCACTTTTTCACTTTACTTTATAACATAAATGTAGGGGTCTACTTTTCCGCAATGGAGATGACATAAATCAGCACTTAGCAGCCTGGTTTCTTTTGTACAAACTAGCAACTCCCAACTCCCCCAGGCTTCCTTCTGAGCATAACACTTAACAATCAAGTTGTTTATTCAAGATTGTTTCCATGTGAACTGTTAGTAAATATACAACTTTCCCCTCAAGCTGTCTCCATACCATTAGCAATGTCTAAGGGGTAAAACGCTTAAGTTAAATCAAAAGAAATTGTTTTTCTGCAATCTTGTTTATCAGTTTGAGTGCAATATTCTAAAACATTTTAACAAACACGAGGTCTGCCTATGTTTGAAGTAGGCCAGGAAAAGCTGAGTTTCTTCTGCAAGACTTCTGCAAATCAGTCTTGTCCCCGAAGGACACTCATATCCAAACTCTATTTTCAAACACGAAGACAGCCAGTCTACAGCCTTATTTATGCTGCTTTATAATAAAGCTCTACCTTTAAAAAATTCTATCCTTCAACCAACTGACTAAAATTTTGGTGCATTCCGCAGGAAAGAAGTTCAAAAGGCAAATGAGTCTCTGTCGTGAGAGTCGTCGGTTCCTGCCGCCTCACCACATTCAGTTCAGCTCTGAAAGCAGAGTCTCATTTTCTGTTTCCCCCCCCATGAAAATGACAGCTACAGCTGACATTTTTCAACTTAATGCTGTGTTTATTTTATTTTACAGTTTCCTGACTAGAAAGATAACCCTTACATCTTCCACTTTTCCTCTCCAAATGCTATCAGCCATTCTCACTGCTTTTCTCTCTCTCTCTCTCTCTCTCTCTCTCTCTCTCTCTCTCTATATATATATATATATATATATATATATATATATATATATATATATTTGATTTCAGAGAGGAAAGAGGGAGGGAGAGACAGAAACATCAACGAAGAGAAAGAACCATTGATAGACTACCTCCTGCACGCCCTACACCAGGGATTGAGTCTGCAACCGGAGCACGTACCCTGGCCAGGAATCAAACTGTGACCTCCTGGTTCATAGGTCAACACTCAACCACTGAGCCATGCCAACTGGGCCTCACTGCTTTTAACTTCATAAATGAATTAACTTCAGCCTGCCTTACTTCAATGGTTAAAAGTTATGTTATTTTTCTGGGCATTAAAGCAGAAGTTGTAGAGAAAAGGTGTGAGCCAATCTTTTTAAACCCTGAAAACTAGTATAAAGGAAGGATAATTGATTCATAGCAAAAGGTACAATCCTAATATTTTACACTTCCTGCCAGATAGTCACTTACTGATTGATAGTGCCTGGACTCCATTTCTCCAAATGTGTAGAAAAACTGGATGCATAGGAGAAAGAATTAGAGCCTCAAACTCAGACCTAGTTTCAAATCTCAGTCCTATTATTTACTAGCCATGTGACCTTAGGCAGTTATTTCAGTCTTTTGTACCTAAGTTTCTAAACTGTCAAATGTCCATTGCAATAGGAGGCGTATCCAATAACACTCCCAGGGAGGCCTGGGACAGACCCTGCAATTAAATGCATTGCTTTTTCTGCAGTAAAACATATTTTCACGTTGCATGGGATAAAGATTACAAATAGTCTCACCTATTCAGGTCAAGTTTTAGCACCAATGAGTTTTCAGGTCCAATTTACAAAAAAGCAAAAACAAACTCCCCCACACTGTTACCTTTTGAGAATGTTCTGGGTGGTAGAACTGCTGGTAAGGGCAGGTGACTGCTCCCACTCCCTGGGGAGATGTGAGCATTGGATGTGGTAACACACATGAGGTCCCATTCCTACTGACACGAGAAGGGACTTTTAAAGGGTTAAATAGCTATTATTATTGGGAAACTGCAAGTTCTGACCATGTCACCTGCTTGCTTTGAACTCTGATGGTTCCTCACTACCTACAAATTAAAATCCAAATTGCAAGGAGTGGCCCGCAATGAAGTCCCTTCCAAAACTGGACACGGGCTGTTCCGGCTGTTATTACTCTCTTCTGCCTGGCCGCCAATACACCTTTTGCTTTGGTCACGTAGAAATAACCAGTTCTTTATTCCCTCCTGTTCTCTCCCTCGGCCTGGACTGTCATCTACAACCTCCTTCCTTCACACCGACCACTGCTCTATCCAATGACATCTCCCCTAGGAGGCTCTCCTTGGCCTCACCTAATGACACTCCTCCCTCCGTCTTCCCAGCGCGCTAGAAACTGAGAGCTCTGTCCAGCCCTTGGGAAACAGCAATTTTGGAGGCAGATGTCTTTTATCTCAAAGTGCTCAATAAATGCACTTACACAGTAAGTGCTCAATAAATGCTTGTTTGGTGAATAAGGCCATCAGCAATCTGTTTCCTCAATATGTTGGTACCATCAGGTCGGGGCCATAAAAATCAATCAATCAGAGGTTACATGAGGGCAGGTTTTTTTAAAAATATATATTTTATTGTTTTTTTAGAGAGGGATAGAGAGTCAGAAACATTAACCTGTTAACTGGGGAGTTCCCTTTTTAATTATGCAACCTGTAACGGGCAAGTACTCTTTCACTAGGACATGTCAGTACATCACGCCCAGAGGACGTAATTTCATATTATTATTTTTTTTAATTTATACTTAATTAAAATAAATGAAATATATATTTTTTGTTTATTTATATATCAAGCACAAAGGAAAATACAAAATTACAAACAAATAGAAAAGAATACCAACAAAAAAAAATGGAAACATCGAATTAAAAAATTATAAATTTTACAAACAATTATAAAAATTACAAAAAATATATACCGTCCCTCTCAGGGCACAACATATATTTCAAGGACGTATTCATACGTCCTACCCGTTCCCGATATTGTTTACGTTTGACGTATTTATAGGTCCTGTTCGGTTAACAGGTTAATGAGAGAGAAACATCAATCAGCTGCCTCCTGCACACTCCCTACTGGGGATGTGCCTGCTACCAAGGTACATGCCCTTGACTGGAATCGAATGCAGGACCCTGCAGGCCAACGCTCTATCCACTGAGCCAAACCACTGAGCCAAACCAGTTAGGGCGAGAGAAGATTTTTGATCACTGTTGTATCCCCAGGCCTGGTACTCAATAAGCACAGCTTTTCTAAATATATGAATGAGTGAATGGGTGAATGATTGAAGAGTATGATACATATTTATGACAATGTTAAAACAAACCACCACGACCAACAACAGAACACAAACCCATAGCATGTGCTTTTAAATCTCATAAAATATGGCACTGGCTAAAAAGGCTGTCCTACCTTTTTAACCAGCGCCATATAAGTTCCATGGGCCTGAATCCCAAAGCGTCACCCCTCACCTGGTCCAGTCACTACCAGGGCCCTACAGAGCCCGAGTGGCAAAGTGAGCTGACCTATGGATCCCCCAGAACATTTCTGTCCCAGGGCAGGGATGTAATCACTTCCCATAAAACATTTATCAGCACTGCTCCTGCCCCATAACCTCAAATATTCAGCAATTTATCCAACTTGCATGAGTCATAAATAAAATATTTTACTGAATAAAAAAACAGCTAACTTTTATGGAGTGCATCCACCTACGTTCATATCATGCAAATATCATTGTCTTTTACCTTTTTTTACATTCCCTTTTTCTCCTTGGGACTCACACACCCCTCTCTCCCCCACACCCAGGTCCTACCCATCACTCCCCACTTAGAGGTCAGTGACTTACAAGCTGGCAGGAAGAGGCCACTACCTGCTCACAATAAACTCACTCAAAAGCAAAATACAGCCAAAACGGGTTTGGCTCAGTGGATAGATCGTCGGCCTGTGGACTGAAGGGTCCCCGGTTCAATTCCGATCAGGGGCATGTACCTAGGTTGTGGGCACATCCCCAGTAGGGGGGGTGCAAGAGGCAGCTGATCGATGTTTCTCAACAGTTTCTAACTCTCTATCCCTCTCCCTTCCTCTGTGAAAAATCAATTTTATATATATATATATATATATATATATATATATATATATATATATATAAAATAGCAAAATACAGAGGTCCAATTGGCGCTGGAAGCTTCCAGTGATGGACAGGCTCTCAATGCTAGTTATTCCCAAACATGATTACAAAAGGCCGGACACTATGCCTCCAGCTCTCCGAGAACAGCAGGACCTCTGTCTTCCAAAAAGAAAGCCTTTTAACTTTGGGAATCTCACTCCTTGTACCAGGGAAAGGGTTCAATGCAATAAACCTAAGTCATTGCCTCCCAATTCCCACAGGAAAGCAGTAACCCTTCAAATGCTGAGGGTTTCTAAACGCTCAAGTTCTAACATCTATGTCTCCAGTCAATCACGCGGCCCTGGGAAGACCAGAGAGGTAGACGGAGTGGGGAGTGCCAGGATGCATTTCTGGCTTCACCAATATCTCAATATTTCGGTGACTCTTCGTGGGCCTCCATTTCTTCGTGGGTAATGAGAAAATCTGATCGGACCAGTGTTTCCCAGAGAACAGTGGGCGTTCAATGCAAGACGTCTTAATAGGAGAAAGAATAGACTTTAGGCGCACACAGATGAACATGTTTTAGCTATTAGTTTAATTCTTTACTACAAGTGATGCTGGTTTTCCATTAGCGGTGGGAATGTAAAATTTCCTTGAAAATAAAAACATCTAAGGCTTAAAAAAAAAAAAGAAGTCCCTTTTAGAAAACACACACACACAAACCCACACTATTTAATTAAAAAAGAAAGAAAGAAGAAGAGTTCAGGTGGTTCTTGCAGCTGTGCAAAAATAAATGCTCTAGGGACCTTGGTGCTGCGGAAAGAGGCCTGTGAAGCCCAGTGAAGCCTAAGGAAGAGAGTGGAAGCCCTGGAGGCTCCTCGCCATCAGAGAATCCCCGACACCAGGGCCCGCGGGACCATCTCTTCCCCCCCCCCCCGCCCCCCGCCCTCCCCTCCCCTCCGTCCCCCCGCCCGCCGGCCCCCACAGCAGGAGGCTTGGAACTGACCAGGGCGGGCAAAGAAAGCCCTTCAGGTCGGACAAAATCCCACCGAGGACAGGCGGAGGCGGGCGTGGGGTCCGGGCTGGAGGGGCGGGGGCCGGGAGAGGGTCTGCGCGGGGAGAGGTGCGGCGGGGACTCGAGTCACGGGCGCATTGGATGGGGATCCCGGGCTGGAGGGGCGCAGTGGGACCAGGAACGGGGGGAGAGGGGGTGCCGGGCTGGAGGGGCGCAGTGGGGCCGAAAACGGGGGTTGCCGGGCGGGAGGGGCGCAGTGGGCCCAGGAACGGGGGAAGAGGGGGTGCCGGGCGGGAAGGGCGCAGTGGGACCAGGAACGGGGGATCCCGGGCTGGAGGGGCGCAGTGGGGCCGAAAACGGGGGGTGCCGGGCGGGAGGGGCGCAGTGGGACCAGGAACGGGGGGTGCCGGGCGGGAGGGCGCAGTGGGACCAGGAACGGGGGGTGCCGGGCGGGCGGGGCGCCGGGAGTGAGGGTCCGGGTGGAGGGGCGTGGCGGGGCCGGGGTCCGGGACCGAGCGGCGGGGACGGGAACCGGAGGGCTTGCGGGGGGCCGCGCGCAGAGGGCCGGCCGGGACCCCACGGCCGCTGCAGGAGGAGGACCGGCCGCCCCCGCCCCCGCCCCGCGCCGCCAGACCTGTCCTCGCTGGCCGTGATCACGCCGTCCTCCTTGGGGATGAGCTGCGCGGCGGTGACGGCGTCCTGGTGGCCCTCGATCTTGCTCAGCAGCACCGGGCGGCTGCTCTGCGGCCTGGAGTGGATCTCGGCCGCCATGTTCGCGCTGCGGCGGCGGCTGCGGCGGCGGCCTCGCGGGGGCGGCCCATCAGCTGACCGCGGCGGCGGGGCGGGGCGGCGGCCGCCGGTTTCCCAGGGGCTGCGGCCGCGTGGGCGTCACTGCGGCAAGCGCGGCCGTAAGCTCCCGAGTGCTGCGCGGGACCGCCGTATTGCCTGGGGAAGCTGCGCAGCCACATTTACCACATTTACTACAGTAGGTTGGGGGTGTGGGGAGGGGTGGGCGGGGGAAGAGACGCTCGCCCCCCCCTCTCCCCCAAGGAGGGAAAGTGGTAAAGGTTGAAAAGGTAGAGGAAATAATACTGAAAGGTATTCTTTAAGAAGAGGAAGAAGAAAAAAGTAAAGATAAAAATCATGAACAACAAATACACATCTATCAACAAGTGAACCTAAAAATCAAGTGAATTAAAAATCTGAGGAACAGAATAAACTGGCGAATATAATAGAATCAGGGGCAAAGAATGGGAGTGGATTGATCATTATCAGAGGGGAAGGGGGGTGGGGGTGCAGGAAGAGACTGGACTAAAATGGTACACCTATGGATGAGGACAATGGGGGCGAGGTAACGGGTAAAGGCAGAGGGTGGGGTGGGAACCGGATGGAGGGAAGCTATGGGGGGGGGGGGGAACAATTGTAATAATCTGAACAATAAAGATTTATTAAATTAAAAAAAAAAAAAAGAAAAGGTAGAGGGCCCTAACTGGTTTGGCTCAGTGGCTAGAGGGTCGGCCTGCAGACTCAAGGGTCCCAGGTTCAATTCCAGTCAAGGGCATGTACCTTGGTTGCCAGCACATCCCCAGTAGGGGGTGTGCAAGAGGCAGCTGATCACACTTTGTGTGATGACCCACCATGAGTCACTTTCAGTTAGGTGGTTGCTTTTTTCACTACGTGGTTGCTTTTGATCTCTGAGTCTGTAAGGCCTGACATACCGGCCTCCCCTGAGCTTGTCAGGTTTATTATGTGGCCCCTTTGTTTTGTCCACAAAAAGTTAAGTCCTTTACACAAGAATGGATTGAGCAGTTGGCAGGGAAGAGGAATTGTCCCCCAAACCAGAAAATGATACCACTGCCTTGTATTCATTCTAAAAAGCCATTGTTTGGAAGGCATCTTCATTTCAGAGATGTTAATGCATTGTATACCTACTGTGTGCCATGCACTGACAAGATGAATGAGATGTGGTTCTTATAAGGCTGTACAGTATAATGGCTAAACAGGCTAATGAACAACTTTTCCCCCCAACAACAAATATGTCTTTATTATTGAATATGGGCTGTGAGCCTGGCACCATTCTAAATACAGCTATGCTTAAGTGAGACAAAAATCGCTCAGTCATTAAAACTTATATTCCAGCCGAGACCGGTTTGGCTCAATGGATAGAGCGTCGGCTTGGGGACTGAAGGGTCCCGGGTTCGATTCCGGTCAAGGGCATGTACCTTGGTTGCGGGCACATCCCCAGTAGGGGATGTGCAAGAGGCAGCTGATCGATGACTCTCTCTCATCGATGTTTCTAACTCTCTGTCTCTCTCCCTTCCTCTCTATACAAAATCAATAAAAATATATTTTTTAAAAAAAACCTTATATTCCAGTGAAAGAACCAGATGATAAAATAAATAACTAAATTATCTAGTATATAAACAGATGCCAAGTGCTGTGGAGAAAATAAATACTGGCAGGGTGATAGGGACTCTAGGAGGTGTTGCAATTTTACAAAGGATAGTGGGGTAGACCCGGAGATACACTCCACGCGTGTGACTTCTTGGAAGGAGGGTGGTTAGCAGGTAGCCTCTAGCTTTCCTCTCTTTCCGAGTCTGCCTTTGCTGCAGAGAGCCACTGTGGCTCAGCCATGCCCTCCACAGGCAGCCTGAATTCGGTAACTAAATGAGACGTGAATACAAAGGCCTGGCTGTTTCAACCAGACCCAGGACACTCTGATGGACACAGGCTCCAGAACTCTCTCCTGGGTTGGATGAGTTTTTGCCAGGCCGGCACTGCCGCTGACTGTATCTGCCTACTCCTGTTTCACCTCCCTTCCTTCACAGCTATGGATCCTCATACACACTCTGTACGCCAACCTCTGTGTCAGCACCTGCTTGCAGAGAAGAAGGCGACCTGGGACAATGGCCAGGGAAGGCTTCATGGAGAAAGTGACATTTGAGCAGAAAAGGAGAGCAGGGAGTAGCTGTGTGGAAATTAGGGGCAAGTGCTGTCCTGGGAAAGGGAAGAGCACATGCCTAGGGCTTTCTAGGATTGGTGAGACAGCTAGGGCGACGGGAGCAGAGTGAGTGAGGAGTGCAGAAGGAGATGAGGACAGAAGGGTCACTGGACAGACCATATTGAGCCCTGGGGAATGGTGAGGACTTTGACTTTAGCTAAGTGAGATGGAAAACCATTGGAGGATTTGAACAGACGACTGGCTTAATCTGCCTTCAATTTTTTTTTTTTTTAGGAACTACCTTTTTTATTTTTAAATTTTTATTTATGATTTGAGAAAGAAACATCCTCCGTATGTTGCCTCACGTATTTATGCATTCATTGGTTGCTTCTTGTATTGCTTTGAGCAGGGATCAAACCTGGGACCTTGGTGTATCAGGTGGATGCTCTAACCAGCTGAGCTAGCTGGTGAGGGCTTTACTTCATTTCTGATACAATTCAGGGCCGTGCTTATTTTACGAATAACCCCACCTACTGCCACCTTGATTGTTTTGAAAATCTGATACCTTCTTCTGCACAAGTAAATATTTCGGTGTAAATCTGTAAAACTTAAAGATTTAAAGAAAAAACTAAAATACTATTGAGGAATCTTCTTCTCCCCCCCCCCCCCCCGCTTATACCCTCCCCCCCAATTATCTGATATTAAAAAACTTCTCAGTATTCAAATAATGCAATTCTCGTTTCTTTTCAGTTGATTTGTTCCTACCAGGGTCCTAACTAGGTCCATATTTGTTGGAAGACACTGTCTATAGATCCTCCCTCCCTCTTTGTCACCCAGCAATTATTTTTTAAGGAAAACACAGCCGCCCCTCTCACCGCATGCGGCCCGGCCCGGCCCGGCCCGGCTCGGCGCTCGGATTCCGGGGCCGGGGGGACTGTGTCACTGCGACACCGTCCCGCCGCCTCTCCTTCCGCCCTCCGCCGCCTCCTCCCCAGCCATGGCTTCCGGGCTGGGAAGGCTGCTGCTGCAGGGGCCTCGCTGCCTCCTGGCCCCGGTCGCCCCCGCTCTCGCCCCGCCGGTTCGGGGCGTGAAGACCTTCCGCGCCGCCGTCCGCTTCCAGAAGGAGCTGGAGCGCTGGCGCCTGCTCCGCAACCCGCCGCCGCCCGTGCGCCGGTAGGAGCCGCCGGGAGGGGCCAGGGCAGCGGGCGCGGGCCCGGGCCTCCCGCCGGGCTGCGGCCTCGCTGCGAGGAGGGCAGGTGGTCGCTCGTGCGCGCCTGGTGCGAGCCCGGGAGGTTTGCGGTGGAGACGCGGGGACGGAGCCGGGGGGAGTGGGTTTGGGGGGCTGCCCGACGCGCGGGAGCCCCCTTAGGCGCCAGCCCGCGGGCTGTGGGAAGTGAGCGGCTGCAGGGCGACCTTCCGGTGGCCTTGGGTGTCGGGGCCGTGTGTTCCACCACAATCCACTTCTATCGCAAAAGAGAAACGTTTTAGCGTTAGGTTCTTGCTCCAGGAATAGGAGGTCCGTGGAAAGGGACGTAGATCCTTTCTGATGGGTGTTTCTAGTTTCTTGGGATATATTCCTAGAAGTGGGATTTGTCCTCCTTTTTACCATGTGTGACTACGGTCTTCTGTTTTACATTTTCAGTTCAGAGAAGCCCAACTGGGATTACCATGCTGAAATACAGGCGTTTGGACATCGGTTGCAGGAAACCTTTTCCTTAGATCTTCTCAAAACTGCCTTTGTGAATAGCTGCTATGTTAAAAGTGAGGAGGCCAAACGCCAGAAGCTTGGAGTAGAGAAAGAAGCTGTTCTTCTGAATATTAAAGATAATCAAGAGCTATCTGAACAGGGGTCATCTTTTTCAAAAGCTTGCCTCACCCAGTTTCTGGAGGACGCATTCCCAGACTTGCCCATTGCAGGCGTTCAGAGTCTTGTTGACTTTCTCACCGGTGAGGAAGTCGTGTGCCATGTGGCTAGAAACTTGGCTGTGGAGCAGTTAACGCTGAGTGCAGACTTTCCAGTGCCCCCGACTGTGTTACAGCAGACTTTCTTTGCCGTGATTGGAGCCCTGCTACAGAGCAGCGGACCTGGGAGGACTGCGCTTTTCATCAGGGTAGGTCATTAGTAATTGCACATACTGAGGTGGACAGAAAGAAAAAAAAATTTAAATAAGTCATATATATATATAATTATTCATTTCAGAGAGGACAGGAGAGAAAGAGAAACATCAGTGATGAGAGAATTACTGATGGCAAATAGTGAATAACCGTGGGTGTCTTATAAGGCATCTCCGTACATTAAGATACTCAAAATCCCCAACTGAGAATGAACTTAGAAATATTTTTAATCAGTGAAGCTGAAATAGAGGTCTGGCGCTTGGGGAAGTGTTGTAATGAAATTGACTCTATTTCGTGAACTGAGGAATCTCTTTGTTTTCTCCCACTTGCCCCCATTTATCCCTCCCATTACGCATTGTTCACACAAGTTAATTGCAGTGTATTATGAAAATTAATATTTATTTTTATAATTCCATACAATATAATTTATTGCAAAAAAATTCTCTTGTGCTTTGAATGATCATAATTTGTTCCTCTCTTTTTTTTTCTTTTTTTCTTTTTAGTTTTATAAACGGGAAGTATGTAAGTCAAACACTTAAAAGGCAGTTAAAGTGAGATTACATGTTGAGGGAGGTAAATCAAAGCATTTCACTGAGGGCGTTCAGAGGAAGTTCCAGGGCTGGGAGGACAGTGAGATCCCACGTCCTCAACCTGGCTGCGATCTCCCAGCTTCACAGTTGCCGGAATCTTGAAATCATTATTTAAATGATTTTTTAAAATCACGAACTTAAAGAAGTGCTGCTATCCAGAAGCCTTTTAGTCCCTTTTTATAAAAGTTTCTGTCAGAAGTTACTAGTTTATTCATTCATTAAACTCTTTTTCTATTTTCTTACTGATAATATATTTCTAAATTATGAGACAGGATTTTACCTTCAACCATGATTTTTGTAATAAAATTTCTATGAGAAAACTACATGCACATATAAAGGAATAGTACTTTTTTTTCCACATTTCCGATTCAGGTTTTATTTGAGGTTTTAAAATTGTACTTTGAATTATGGTTTTTTACACTAATTTAATGTATAAATTCTATTTTTATATGCAGGACTTCTTAATTACTCAGCTGACTGGGAAAGAACTCTTTGAGATTTGGAAGGTCGTCAATCCCATGGGGCTACTGGTGGAAGAATTGAAGAAAAGGAATATTTCAGCTCCTGAACCGAGACTTACCAGGCAGTCTGGAAGCACCACAGCTGTGCCTCTGTATTTTGTTGGCTTATACTGGTTAGTAACATTTTAATCTTAACTTCATTACATTGGTTGAAAGCCTTAAAAAAATGACTTTCATAGTTCCTTAGTATAACCTTTAATTGTATTAAAAATTATTTAAAATCTCATTCCTGTGATTCTGTACTACTTAGGGAAAGGTAAGTCATCTGTGGATTGCTAATAGTATTCTTTCCGCCCTGGGTTTTCTTTCTCTTTTTTAAATATATTTTTACTAATTTGAGAGAGAGAGAGAGAGAGAGAGAGAGAGAGAGAGAGAGAGAGAGATAACAATGAGAGAGAATCATTCATTGGCTGCCTCCTACTGGGGATCAAGCCCTCAACGCAGGCATGTGCTCCAACCAGGGATCAAACCTAGACCTTCTGGTTCATAGGTTGCTGCTCAACATTGAGCCACATAGGCCAGGCTCTTTTTTTAAAAAAATTTATTTTATTTTTCAACTACTGTTGACATTCAATATTATTTTATACTGTTTTTAGGTGTATAGAATAGTGGTTAGACAGTTATATAATTTACAAAGTAATCTTCCTATATTTCCAGTACCCACTTGGCACCATTCATAGTCATTACAATATTACTGAACTATACTAGAGGCCCGGTACACAAAATTTGTACACTTGGGGGGGTGGAGGGGTCCTCCAGCCTGGCCTGTTCCCTATCACAGTGCTGGAGCCCTGCGATTGATTGCCCCAAAGAGGTAGGCCCTGCCCACCCATCCCGGGCTCCTCAATGGATTGCACCAATGAAGTAGGCCAGAGCCAGGAGGCAGGGCCCCCAGGTAGGTCTCATCCTGTGAAGCTGGGAGGAGGTGGCACCACCAGGCAGACCTCGCCACATGGAGCCGAGGGATCCGCCTCCTCCCAGGTCTGCACAGAGAGCTGGGAGGAGGCGGGACTCCCAAGCAGGCTCTGTCCGCATGCGGTATCAAGCCCAGCCTTACCCACCTGTGATGACGTGATGACCACTTGGGGAAGTGTTGTGATGTCATAGTCATCTTGTGATGGCATGATGACCACTTAGGCTTTTATTAGTAAGGATTCCCTATGCTGTACTTACTATTATTTTTAATATATTGTTATTGACTTTAGAGAGGAAGGAGATGGGGAGAGAGAGGGAAAAACATCAATGATGAGAGAGAATCATTGATTGGCTGCCTCCTGCATGCCTCACACTGGGGATTGAGCCCTCAAACCAGGCATGTGACCTGGTTCATAGGCCAATGCTCAACTGCTGAACCACACTGCCTGGGCTATGCTGTATCTACATCCCATGACTATTTTGTAACTTCCAGTTGGCACCTCTTTTTTTTTTTTTTTTTTTTTTTTTTAATATATATATTTTATTGATTTTATACAGAGAGGAAGGGAGAGAGATAGAGAGTTAGAAACATCGATGAGAGAGAGCCATCGATCAGCTGCCTCCTGCACACCCACTACTGGGGATATGCCCGCAACCAAGGTACATGCCCTTGACCGGAATCGAACCCGGGACCCTTCAGTCCCCAAGCCGACGCTCTATCCATTGAGCCAAACCGGTCCCAGCCAGTTGGCACTTCTTAATCCCTTCACCTTTTGCATGCTAATATTGTAGTAGCTTTTGATAACCAACTATTACTAGAACATTTATGGAATATATGTTAATGTAAATATTTCTGTAGAAAAAAATAAAAGTTTGATTCAAATTTTGCAGATATAACAGTAAGCCACACTTATAACAGCTTCAGCAGAGGCAAGAACTGAAAAAAGGAAGGTTTAGTTGTCCATCAAAATGCATAAATTGATTCATGTTCAGAACTTTTTAGTTTCCTTAGGGAACAGTGACTTGCCCCAAATTAATTTCAGGTCGTGGATTTGAGTATTAAATGTAAACAGTGAATATTAAGATAACTAAGAAGTTAGGTAAATATTTTTCTAATCGTTTATGATGTAGGGCTTTTTAACTATGAAAGCAACAGAGGACATTACAGAGGAGAGAAAGGGTGGTGATACAAAGTTTTACCTTTAGTTTTAATTAAAGTGTAAGGCAAAAATGTAAGATACTCCTTTGCTTCTCATATCAGCAAACTTTGAACACATTCTTTATCAGCAGTTCATATACTGTTGCTGGTAGAAAGAAAAATGGTACACTATTTCTATTCCTTCTAGTGGATGATATTGCCAAAATAAGATTTACAAGGCAAAACTGATTTGTGATGCACCGGATAATTTCGGACTGCTGTTGTTTTTACTCTAGTGATAAAAAGTTGCTTGCGGAAGGACCTGGGGAGACAGTCCTGGTTGCAGAAGAAGAAGCTGCTAGAGTGGCACTGAGGAAACTCTACGGATTCACTGAGAACAGGCGGCCTTGGGACTATTCCAAACCCAAAAGGGATCTCAGAGCAGAAAAGACCATCACTGCCAGCTAGCCAGCCACAGATGTGGGAACCTGAAAGTTGTAAGCGAAACATTGAGACAAGAGTCAGATGTCCAAACCTTTACATTTTTCAAATTGTAAAGAAATATGTTTTATGCCTTGTACCAAGTTTCTAAAAGTAAACAAGTATTCATCAGGGCACAGGTTTTGTATTTTAATAATTTTTGTTTCACCGAAACCGGTTTGGCTCATTGGATAGAGCATCAGCCTGCGGACTGAAAGGTCCCAGGTTCGATTCCGAAAAGGGCATGTACCTTGGTTGTGGACACATCCCCAGTAAGGGATGTGCAAGAGGCAGCTGATCAATGTTTCTAACTCTCTATCCCCCTCCCTCTCTGTAAAAAAATCAATAAAATATATTTTAAAATAATGATAATTTTGTTTCATCATTGTTTTTATGTTTTACCAATAAATTTTTTCTAGGTTCTTGGATTTATTATTGTATATAACTTGTACAACTAGGTGTATTTTATTCCCTTCTAGCTTTGAGGTATAATTTGAATGTATTTTTTTTCTTTTTCTTTGTTTTATGTGAACTTTGCTGTAATACCAATAAAAAAAAGGTACTCTTTTCTAATTGTTTCATTGTAGTTTAATTTGATATACCCAGGTGAATGAACTTTGCCTCTCTAATATAATTTTAGCTAAAATAGTAATGTTATTACTTAATCTTTAGAAATGTAGGGTGCATATTACAGCAATTAGGTGCTTACATGATCTCTAGATTCTAACTAGGTTTAAAAATCTGTATAGTAATGCATTTCATAGCTATTCAGTTTCTATAATATAAATGGAAGAAAAGATACATGTTATGTTTTTAAAAGAAAACACGAAGATCAAAAAGCAGCTCAAAGTATTGATGCCAATGCTAATGGAAAAATAAAGTATGTATTTGTCAATTTAATATTTCATAATAATAATCATAGTTACTATATGCCAAGCACTGTTCTCTACGTGTTTTACTGTAACATTTAATTTGATAGAGGACAAATCTTAAGAGTGTCCTCTGGCTCTTTAATTCTCTGTGTTCAGTTCCGTAAACCTGCAAACTCCCTTTGATTTATTTCTCTAACTTTTTGGCAGCAGTAATAATTTTAAGTTTCAGTTTGCCAGTAGTCACTCCCAGAGGTTAACAAGAAAAGTGGGAATGGGGAATCGGGAATAGAAAAGGTAAAATGTTTAAACGGATAGCACTGTTGCTATGAAATCTTTTTTATAAGGGAAGATGAAGGACCTCTGACACTTTCCTGAGACTGGTTAGGAAAGTAGAACTTAATGTCACATGTATGAGGGTTTATAGATCTCACAGCTAACAGACTGGAGTGGGAGGTTTGAGAATTACGTAGTTGGTTGAATTGGTGTAAATTATTTCATCTTTCTTTTTTGAGAGTTAACTAACTAATAATTGAACACAGGGACAGAGGACCAAACCCACAATAAGCAAACATGATTTGACAAGTATCTCATTGACACCAAAGGGGAAGAGATTACAGAAGGTTTCTGGGAAGCAAAACATGAAAAATATCCTCCAACCACTTATCGGTCATATGCAAAACTTCAGGTTCTATCTGAGTGTTAGAATTTTATTTTAGGTGAATGTTTTTAAAAGAATTTAGTTGCAAATCCCCCAATGCCCCATGAGTAGTGCTGATAATGCAATCCTAAAATTCTGTTCAGGGCAGTTTGCAGGACCTTAACTTACAAGGTCGGAGGGAATTATCCTCATCCTTAGGCTTACAAGTTCTGAAACCTTGAATGCTTTTAAGTTTTTATACAGAGCAAAGCTAGTTCTGGTTCATAAAAACTATTCTGCAAGCAAAGAGAGCCAAATTCCTATGGAGATTGTGAGTTCAACATATTTTCTAAGTTAAGTCTCCTTTGAATCTGAATTAAGTTGTACTTTCTAAAAGAACCCATGAACATATGATGGGCTGTAAAGTAGAAAACAAATTATTAACATACTCTTGCAGTTCTATATGAAATAGCTTGAGACTTGGAACTAATCTGGACAATAATTGGCTATAAGGGTAAATCCTGCATGAGTTTGATGTGCGGGCAAGAGGGATGTGGGATACAAGGATGTCAAATGTGTAACCTAGAGCATTCGGTGACCATTTGGAGGACTAGGTTTTTGATGGTCTAATCCGTGT
The DNA here is from genome assembly GCF_964339955.1 of Pipistrellus hanaki. NCBI lineage: Eukaryota > Metazoa > Chordata > Mammalia > Chiroptera > Vespertilionidae > Pipistrellus > Pipistrellus hanaki. The sequence continues at coordinate 64,150,064 of NC_140510.1, read as the reverse complement.
TGCAAAGATAGTTGCTATGACCATAGGAAATTGGTGGGAATATAAAAGTACTGATACTTGAACTTGGCATAGGAGAAAGACATTAGACTTATTTACTTTGAAATTCTGACACCCTTTCTCACCCCTCCACTCCACTCCCTAAGCCCAAAATATAATGGTGCCAGAAAAAGTTCCTTGGTCAAAAATGTAAGGTTGATATCTACAGACTCAATTACATAAGCCTTATTCTTTTTAGTACATGTGCTCTTATTATCTGTATATATAGGAAATATTATTCTCAAAATGATTTACGTGATCATGAGAAAGTGAACTATTACTAAAAACAAATTCCCAAGAATGAAATAGGGGTTGTTTATTGTGTTCAGCAGGTATATATATATATATTAGAGGCCGATGCACAAAATTCGTGCAAGGAGCTCAGCCCTTAAAGCCCTGGCTGCCTTGGCCCTTGCAGCCCCTACTGCTGCCGAGGGCCGGCCTACTGGTCAGAAGGTCCATCTGCCATCAGGTCTAAGTAGCATATTAGCTCTTTATTATATAGGATTTGGCCACAAGATGGCCCTCTAATTCCATTTCACAGTTACAGTAAGTAGTATGCAAAGTGCCATTATGTGAGACACTGCCTTTTATCCCAACACAGGAGACTATGTATGTATGTATGTATGTATGTATAGGGTATGTGATTACAGTGATGACTTTTCTAGGCCCCTTACAGCTCTAATGAATATGTGTGCAGAAGTTAACTTACCTCTTCCCTCTGGATATAGAATTCAGAATTTCATGTAAGAGCCATTCATGCCAAGGTCTGGATGTTTTAGCTCTTATATTTGCTGGAAAGAAGGAAGATGGCAGAGCTCCCATAGATAAAACTTTTTAGACTTTTCCCCCCAATTCTTGCTACCTTTTTTTTTTTTTTTTTTTTTTTTTTTTTATGATGGAAGAAAATGCACTGATTGCAGAGTGTCCATCTTGACAGTTTGTAAAATCAGATGTGGACATCCCTCTGATCAGGGGTCCAGCTCACAAATTCCTCAGCTGAGGGATGCCCAGCTGGCAGCATGCTGCTCACATCTGCATCCTTAAACCCCTTCTGTTTTCCCCTCAGCTGGCCCCTATGTTGTCTCCAACCCTGTTTGTAAAGCCTTCTACCATTCTGCAGCTCCCAACTTTGGTAAGCAGAACACTTGAAAGACCTGGCTCTCTAAAGAATACCAGGTGATTGCTAAATTGAATCCCGTCTTGCAAACTATGAACTTTTCCAGGAGAAAAGTCATGCAATCAAAAATTATAATCACAAGCACATATACTTCTGAAAAAAGCAAGCCGGTTGGTGTTGGAACTGTCTGTGCTTTCACTAACACTCGCTTGCTTTTGTTCATGTACCCGACTGCCTGTTAGGGCTCACTAGCAGCAGAAGACTGAAGTTTTCAGAAAAATCTGACAGAAAACCAATTGAGAAAATTAAAAACATTAAACGATTTCCCCTTCCGTTGAGGAAGAGCTGTATTGTATGATTATTCACATCTGTTGTACATTTAACATTGCCAAGAACTGATGAATTTGACCTAAAGAGTTTTGCAGAAGAGAGGAGTAATGAGGTCACTGACAGGTAGAGAAGGATATTTCCAGTCAGAAGGGTTTGTTTGCCTTTCTGACGACACTTCCTCTACATTATAGCATTGTCATCTCTGCAGTCAGAAAACAGTATGGGCTAGGGGATACCATCAGTACACAGTTTAGTTAATAAGACCAATACAGTCAAGGGTAGAGGACCATCCTTAGAGTAACATGACAATGATGTCTGTAAGGGTCCCTACAACCTGCCTCTAGGACTCACTTCTTAGTCGTGGAGTCATTTTTCCTGTCCAGCAGGTTGCCTTTGGTACCAGGGATTATAAACTTCAGAAGAGCAGGTATATCACTAAGAAGTTTAAAAATTCACTTTCATTTTTCTATTTAATGTTCAATTTAATCTGCAAACGCTAATAGTGTACCTGGTAACAATGTACCTTGACCTCCTGGTTCATGGGTTGACAATCAGCCACTGGGCCACACCAGCCGGGCCAGATACTCAATTTTATTTATTTATTTATTTTTAAAATATATTATTTTTTATTGATTTTTTACAGAGAGGAAAGGAGAGAGATAGAGTCAGAAACATCGATGAGAGAGAAACATCGACCAGCTGCCTCCTGCACACTCTCTGTGATGTGCCCACAACCAATGTATATGTCCTTGACCAGAATCGAACCCGAGACATTTCACTCCGCAGGCCGATGCTCTATCCACTGAGCCAAACCGGTTTTGACAGATACTCAGTTTTAATGTGCCCAGTAAAATATGGCTGATTTATATTATTGGGGAGCTGCCCGCCTGTGTCACATAATAGGCCTGCTCTATTGGGCAGTAATAAAAAGGTGAACTCTTCCAGTCTTTTTAGGAATGAGCAGTGCTGGAGTCAAGAGCCCAGGGAGCTAGTCTTGGCCTGCAAGTGTCTTTTTGTCTTTACTCTTGGATAATGCCCATTGGGTATTACTTCCTACATGTAAACACACTGCAACAGTCAGATACCTCGATGTGCTAGGATTCTCTCTCTCTCTTCTAAAATTAAACTGTGTGGAGAAATATTTATCCCTGTACCCCCTGGTATTTGGTACCCCAAAGGTAGTTGAATGAATGAGTGGAGTGCACAATTCTTGGATTACTGATTACACTATTCTTATTTTAAACTATTTGATTTAGCTGAATGGGATCAGAAAACTGGAAAACCAGTAACACTACTCTAAAAGGCATTAATAGCTAACTGTACCAGCATGTTTGCTAGAGTACAAGTGTTCTGAGCTAACCCTTCAAAATAATTTTTTGGGGCCTAGCCGGTGTGGCTCAGTGCTTGCCATTGACCCATGAACCAGGAGTTCACGGTCAGGGTAATGTCTGGGTTTTGAGCTCAATACCCAGTAGGGGGTATGCAAGAGGCAGCCGATCAATGATTCTCTCTCATCATTGATGTTTCTATCCCTCTCTCTGAAATCAGTAAAAACGTATTTAAAAAATAATTTGTTGGTATCTTATTTTAGCTTAAGGAAAACAATTCCCCCTTTCTCCCTTCTCTCAGGGTTAACCAAAGTACCCAAACTTAGGCAAAGCTCGGCCCACTTGACAAATAAGAATTATAAATGGCAAATTGGTGGATTGTTGAATGTGACGTTTTAATATGTAAAGAGTAAAGTTCATGGGTTAGAAAAGACTTTTAAGTTTTGATAAAAAAAATATTTGAAACCATTCTGATTTAAATAATACTATCCAAATCTTGGAGAAATTAGCGGGAAAAAAACAAAAAAAACCCTGCAACTAAAAAAAGGTGACATTAGAATTGTTATTATGTCTCCAAAAAATCAGAACAAAAATCTTGTCATTTCACAAAAGAAGTGCTCCAGCCTGCCCCCAAACGACACATTGACACCCCTCCTCCCCCAATTCACTCCATTTCCGAAGTACATGAGTCCCCAGGGGCTTCAGAGTGCTGGCTACCAAACCCCATTAGCTGGTAATACTTGGCTCTCACTTGGGTGAACAGGCAGCTGAGATGAGAGGTGTGTTTAACAGATAGTTTTTCCTCTGAAGGGATCTAGACATAGAGGGTGAAGGAGGGAATAGTGTATGATTGACAGGTTTAGAGGAGAAAGCCAGGGGCTTTGGGTTTCCTGCAGTTTACCAAAGTGCAAAGGTTTATTAGGAGAGGTAGAAGTCCTTTCAAAAGACTCTGTTTCTTTAAAAAAAAAAAAAAATACACACACACACACACACACACACACACACACACACACACACATATATATATATATATATATTTCCCCCCTCCCTGATTTTAGAGAGTAAGGGAGAGGGAGAAAGAAACATCAATATTGAGAGAAAACCATTGATTGGCTGCCTTCTGCATGCCCTGCACTGGGGATCGAGCCTGCAACCTGGGCATGTGCCCTGACTAGGAATTGAACCATGATCTCCTTGTTCATAGGTTGATGCTCAACCACTGGGCCATGCCACTCAGGAAAGTCTCTGTTTCTTGTGTTGTACTTTCAAATAGTAGACAAATAACTTTCTTTCTTTTTTTTAACTACTCATAACACTTTATTTTTACTTTGTACAAAATACAAAAATGCAATCCAAAGAGTACAGAAGACCAGTAGCGACAGGCACACTGCACAACAGCAAACCTTGTCTAGCAAGACATTAGTTTTTAAAACTTTATTTTAGTGAATACGTGCATTATATAAAACAACAACAACAACATCAAAAACACAAAGAGGCTAGAGATTTCGCTATTTCTACTCCCCCCTAAATTACACTTACTATCAAGACTTTGGATAAGACCAAAAAAAAAATTTAAAAAGCCAATAATACTTTTTCCCCCATAAAAATGTAAGAGCTACAATAAACTGTCTTTTCCCCCCATCACACTGATTCAATGTCTTCTGCAAAGCCATACATTAAACAAAACAAAACAAAAATCCTGAACTGGACAGTAAATACTCAAGAGGGTTGTTACCTAGGTAACCACTCAGTAGTTTAAAGACTCTTTTAAACATTTGGAAGCCCTCTAGTCATTGCTCAGTACAGTGTTCCAGCCATCATGCCCTTTTTCCCACCTTTCACACGCCTTGGAATAGAAATGCTTGCATCATTGAGTCTCTGTTCCTAAGAACTAGTTTGGAAAAAAGAAAGTAATGTAAAAAAATATTTAACAGAACTATGAGAGATGTAGGCAAGGAGTCTTCTCTTCATAGCAAAGTTGGGTTTGCTTTGCATGGCTTCTTCTGTAGAACCTTTCAGGGCTTGTTGATCTGCCCCATGAATAAGAAGGCACCTACAGAAATGAAAGAAAACAACGCATGACTATAAAAACAGTTTAAAAAAAAAAAATAAGACGGAAGGCATATTTAAGGGAAGGTCCCTGGCATGAGTTTAAGTTACGGCTCTCAACAGAACTTTCTGCAATGATGGAAACAGTTTATACCCTCACGGGCCAGGATGGCAGCCATGAGTCACATGTGGCTACTGAGCTCTTGAAATATATATTTTATGCGATGTTATGAAATAACATTAAATGAGTTAAAGTTGAAGTGAAATAGCCACATGTGGCTAGAGATTAGGCCGCACACTAATTATGACACTGAACTTGCAATGAGACGAGAGGATAAGGAACTAGCTTATATTATTGATTTAAAGAAGGATAAGAGTTAAATGTATTATTTCTACTCTGTGCCAACATGAAGCCAACCTTTCCACAACGACAATATTATTTATTCTTCAGAGTTGTACTAGGAACTACTGTTACCCTTAAAGATGGAGCTAACGTTTGAACCAATGACTCACAGAGCCAAAATCCACTGAATTAACAAATCTCAAGTTCTAACCATGGAGTGGGCTTACAAAGGTTGATGGCATCTAGCTTCTTGTAAAATTTTACTGCATTTATTTAAAAGAAAGTCAATAGATGTTAAAAATGGCCCAAAGGTGGCAGAGCTCTCTACACGTTAAAAAAACAAGTCAAAACAAAACAACACAAACATACAATCTTGTCCTTGTTTAAAAGATTCCATCACACTCTATAAGCACAGTCTGATTTTCCTGTCTCTTTAATGCGTGTGGTTATATTTTGAAGTGCTTGCGGTTGTTGCCACATGGGAAATAGACTAAGAGCAGCACAATTGGATGTAACCACAATGGCAATCCACCTTTCTGAATTCTAACTTGTGGCAGATGGAAGAGGAGGATCACTTACCTGTAGGATTATGTCGGATGAAAAATAGAAAAGGCCTGTCCACTATAAACCAGGGAGGAGATGACCTTGCGATTAGAATGGCGGCTGTGGGAAGAAAAAGAAACATGTTGTGCACCCAGCAAGGCAGCTGGCCCAATGGAGCCTTGATTCCGGTGTTTGGGGACACGCTTAATTCTTGGATGTATCACTACAGGCCCAATGGTCCCCATTCACTGAACAGCTACCATAGGCTAGGCCCTTTGCATGTCCGTCTCGTTTAGTCTACACGAGCACCACCTTTAATAAAAACACTCACTCTTTGTAGGGTTTCTATAGGGTTTAAGTGACACAAACAAATTATAATGATGGCTTGTTTGCCATCATTAGTGGCTGCTTTTTTTTTTTAATTCCATCTGCCTTTCTGATGAAGGCAGCTGGTCTCTTCAGCCTATTCAAATCCCTTCTGCATATCAAAGTCCAGCTTCGTGCTCAACTTCTGAGTCTGTGCCTCTTTCTCTGGCATGATCTAGGTTTCCCTCCCCTTGGCAACATAGACCCACTCATTGGGAACTAATGTGTTGTCCATCACATCTTGGGGTAGACATTGGGCTGAGGAAGCAAACTTCTTTAGTTAAACAGTCTTAGACATGCTTACTCTGCCATGCTTACCAACAGTGGCTTCAGTTTAATAAGCCCGTGGTAATGCCAGGCATAACTGCCCCATGCTTGCTGTACTGACCCGGTCCTCTTGTTCAAGTCCCAGGAAGCATTCATGACCTGGGCTTGATATTTACAAAGAAAACATCTGTAGCTGTGTTGGGATAAACCACTCAACCCACCAGGGTTATTAAAAACAACTCAATAGCAAGTGTTATGGACTAAATCGAATACCCTCAGAACATATACATTGAAGCCTTAATCTCCATCGTGACTGCATTTGGACATAGAGTCTTGAAGGAGATATATGCTTAAATAAAGGCAAGAATGTAAGGCCCTAATCCGATAAAACTGGGGTCCCGATGAGAAGAGAGGGTGACACACAGAGAAAAGACCTTTGAGGATACAGTGAGAAGGCGGATATGCACAATCGAAGGAGAGAGGACTGGAGAGAAACCAGCCCTGCCAACACCTTGATCTTGGGCTTCAGCCTCCAGAAGTGTGAGAAACGAATTTCTGTTGGACTTGTTACAGCAGCTCAAGCAAACTAATACAGCAGAGCTGGGCTCCATGAGGCTGTGACCTGGGCAGCTACGCAGGGCCCCACACTCACAAGGTCCCTGCACGTGGTGTAGTGTCCTGCTGCTGCTGTCTCAAACTCTCCATCAGTTTTGATCAAGGGGCTCCCTGTTCTCATTTTGCAAAGAGCCCTGTAAATTGTGTAGCCAGTCCTGATAGTTATGCTGTTGGCAAAAATGGGTCAATAACTTTGGAAAAACTTATATGCCACTTATGCCACCCAGGAAAGGCAGGAGGCATTTAAAAATAATGCCAACCCCTCTTATTCTAGGTCTTTGTTTCAAATGCTATTTTAAAGGAATAAGTATTAAATGTTTAGTTTAGAAAGGCAATAACATGTCTACGATGGATATACATGGTACTTTCAATGACCAGAAATGTCTGACCCAGTTACAAGTGCAGCTGAGATATGGTTCACTTTATGCGCTCACAGGGCTTGCTCATATCTATTCAAGCAATCTCAGGTGGAAAATCAAGGGGCAAAAAGGAAACAATCTAAGATTGTTCCGTTTTCTCCTTCATTATGTGAGCCATCGAGGGGAAAGCAGATGCTGATGTTCAAATGATCGAGAAAGGCTGCACGGCAATGCTGCTCCAATCAGCAGCTGTGTGCTAGTTCTTCGCTTCATCCTGGGTAAACCCCATTGACTCGTTCCCTATGAGTTAAGTGCTATGATGCTATGGTTCTAACTGAAGATTGGTCTTCTCTGCCAGGAGAAGCCAGAATACGGTCTGTCCTGCTGAGAGCAGGTCTCAGCTCAGGCCAAGTGTGGTGACAAATCCTGCCTTCACCAAGTTTTGTAGAAACAGCCAGGCCCTTTGGCTTGCATCATCTCTGCTGCTTTGTTGCTGCAATGGCAGAGTTGAGAAGCTGCTTTAGAGCTGGTAGCGCCCACAAAGCAGAAAATACATCATTTACAGAAACTCTTGTCCTGGAGGAATTTCTCTCATTGAAGTGCTTTCACAGTGTTTCCCAAAGTGTGGTACGCATACCCCCAGGGGTATGGGAAGAGTTTGGTAGGGGTACGCATTGCACAGGAGTTTGGTGGGGATATGCACTGCACCGTGCTTAGCTGCTCCTAATTCTACGTTCTCATGAGTACGAGGGGTACTCAGCGTTACGAAAATTATAGAAAGGGTGCACATATCTCAGAAGTTTGGGAAACACTGCATGAGACAGACTCGGAGGCCCATGGGCACCGGTCCTCAATCTGTCATTTCCCGCTGTGTCCGGACAGTCACCCCACAGCACCTGACCGGAAGTCCATGAGTGAGCTGGGGATGCCCATCACCCTTCACCCTTTACCCCTGCACCAGGACCAGCCCCACCAGGACCCCAGCTTACTGGTGACTGCTGAAGCTTTGGTTCCATCTTCACTGACTTCAATTTTTGCTTTTTGCAAGATGTGAGAAATGTGAAGGCTTTCTGACCCTGTTTCCAGAAAATAAGACAAAAACAACAGCGTTTGTTTGCTGTGCAGACCATCTGTGTAGCTGGAAAAGGAACCTCAGCCATGTCCAATTCCAGTCCTTAAAAGGTGTCAGAGAAGAAGCGACCTCTCACAGTCCCGGCGACCGAAGGCTGTAGGAGGCCTGCCACCTGCTGTGTCTGCTCTAAGACCTGGGATGTCACTCAAGAGGAGGGAGTCCCAGGCCCCAAATACGTTAGTGCTGCTAGCTAACTCCAACCACTGAGAATCTCATAAACAATAAAAAGAGCGGAGCTTTAAGGAGCAAGCCAACGTTATTTTTACACAGAAGCAGCAAGCCAACATTATTTTTCACTTACAAATGCCAGATCCAGGAGGGATTTCAGATAGCATTGACAGATGGGGAAACCGAGGCCCATAGTGTTAAAAAAAAAAAAAAAAAAAGTCTGCCTTTAAATCACATGGCAAGTTAGTGGCAGAGTAGGTGCTGGCTTTTCACAACAAAAACCACTCATCTCGTGGGTGTATTAGTAAGAGAAGAGGGTCAAGCAGGAGACCAGTCAGACTGTTGTGAGGGCCAGACTCAGAAATGCAGTTTTGTCCCTGGAACATTCTAGTGAATTCACTTTCCTTCTCAGCAAATCCTTACTATTCCTGCAACCCCCACTGGGGGCAGCTTTCAGGGGCAACACAAACAAGTTAATGGTAGCCTTGACTGGACATGGGTCAAGATGCAAAGCGAACTAGTGCTTCTTGTGTCATCTGGTTTTATTTCATTTTAAATTTATCAGGCTGCTATCTCTACATACATATATAAAAACATAATATGCAAATAGGCCAAACAGCAGAACAACTGAACAAGTGAACAACTAACTGAACAACCGAACAAATGGTCGCTATGATGTGCACTGACCACCAGGGGGTGCACAAAGAACATGGCTAGCGTTGGCAGCAGGTGGCAGAACACAGAACATGGAGGGCATTGGCTGCTGCAGGCTGGTGAAGCAGGTGAGCGGGGGTGTCAGACTAAGGTGGGTGCCGATTGCTGTAATTGGGGCAAGCCTCTGGTGGTTACTGAAAATTCTTTGCTGCCACACACCCTAGTTCCATCTGGCGCTCGCACTTGCTGCCAGCACCGAAGCTGCTGCTTGCATCCGCTGCTGGGGCCCAGTGTTGGCCCTAATTGCTCGGTGCAGTAAGTGGTTGTGAGCAGCAGCTGCTAGCCCTGATCACCCTTCAGTGCTTCTCCAACTCCCCCTGCTCCTGAGGGGCAACTGGGACTGGCAGCCACCTCTCGCACCCACTGCTGGCACCAGAGCCACTGCTTGCACCCACTGCCAGTGCCAGGCACCAGTCCCAATCACTCTGTGCCATCAGCGGGTGCAAACTGTGGCTACTGCCCCAATTGCCCCTCAGGGCTTCTTCACCTCCCCCGGGTCCTGAGGGGAGATTGGGGCAGCAGATGCCGCTCGCACCCACTGATGATGCTGGCCATGATTGTACCTGCTGCTGGTGCCAACCCCAATAGCTCCACACCAGCAGCAGGTGCAAGTGGGGCCAGTGCTGTCAGCGACTGGGAGCGGTGGCAGCGACTGGGAGCAGTGGGAGGGGCCAGGCGAGGGTGAAGAGGATGGGCAAAGACCTGCCCCTATGCCCACCGCAGCCTCGTGACCCACAGTTTCTTTCAAGGTGCACGAATTCATGCACTGGACTCCTAGCTAGTTAATAAAATTATGTAGGTTTCAGGTGTATGATTCTACAATCCACCAACTGTACATTGTACTATGTGCTCACCACCCCATCTGGTTTTAAATTGGCTGTACCGATGCTTGGCTCTAATGTGGGGAGCCTGGTCTTCCCTCTGAATACCTGTGAACTCCCTGGGGACACTAGGTAGCATTTAGGCTGCACAGGCTAATCCTGAAGGGAAAAGTGCAGATTAAAACTGTGCTCCTCAAGTGTGTTTGGGCTGAGAAATTGGGTAAAGCAAAGACTCTGATTCAGTAGGTCTGAGTTGGACCCAACATCATGTGTTTCAAACAAGCTCCCAGGTGATGGGGCCGCTGCTAGACCAGGATGAGTGTCTGGCTCACAAGAGGAGACCATCAGGGCAGCCATGCACTGCAGCTTCCCCAGGGGGGTCAAGTATGTCGCCGGGACAGTGCTCACTAGCAGGTCAAGTGTTCACTAGCAGGCAGCTGAGGCTGGTGATGAATGAATGCCTTTGCACTCAAGGGGAAAAATACAAAATGGAGTGCAAGTAGTATTTAAGCCATGACTTTGCTATGGGAGGAGGTTGCTATGCCCCAAATTAAAAAAGACAAAGGAATGACCAGTCAGACTTAGCTCCAGGAAAAGGTACCTATGTGGGCTAAGAAGGGATGTCATACCAGATGTGTCCTAGAAGTTCTGGCAAAAAAAAATTCTAATTGGACTCCTTTGAATTTACATAATTTCAGGTTGATGGGCATGAATTTCCAAAATACATATCTGGATAGTGTGCATGCCTGCTGTTGTTTGGTGGGAATAAATATTTGAGAGCCCCAAATATCTTGATTTTTCAAACAGAGGAGACAAGTGTGCATTTGAAGAAAAATAACAACTAATATCTAAGTAAGGGCAAATTTTTCGGTAATAGAGACAATACACAAAGTACTTCTTTGCCTGTGTAAAGTTACGTGGGGTTCACAGGAAAAGTGCACTTGAAATGCAGGGATGAGTGACATGCTAATTGAAATGACTAAGGGTCAACAGCAACACTGGGCAATATATCAAATTAAACCTTGGAGAGTTTTAGGTCAACACACTCGTTAATTTTGACCTTATCTTTCTGAACAAATCAGAGACTCAGTATGTAACAAAGTCTTTAAGTTTAAGAATATATTTTAAACTGAACATACTTGTTATTTTAGCAAAATTTGCCTTTGACGGATCAAACATCTCGGTGATGCCAAGAACTTTCAGCGGCTCCTTTAGATCCATTTCTGCTGTGGCCGTGAACCTAACGTGAAAGCAGAAAATAGGAGGAAAAATCACTGGGCTATGAATGATATAAAATGATATAATCAGTGCCAGCGGGAAAATGTTTACAAAGAGCTTATTTTTAAGCCCGCTCTGAACACCAATCTAAACTGCATTGTAAATCTCAATCCCAAGGTACTTAGAGAACAACTCGTCTCTCAGACCCTCAGCTGGCGTTAACAACCCATACAGTAACAGTAAGTGCCCCTCTCTCATCCTCACATGCAACAGACTCCCCGTTCCAGTCTCAGGGAGACCCACAGGAGCACCTCTCTGTGTGGACGGGAGAGGCCGGGTGCTGACAAGTGTATACACTCTGCAATGTCTACAGTCCTTCCCCACATCCAACCAGAGAGCCATCATCTTGGCTACCGTGAGAGCCACCATCCTCACTGGGATTGGAGATGGTCAAAAGAGAGAAGATGCATTCCTGCTGGTTCATGGAGAGATCCTGAAAGCATCTCAGGAAGTTAAAATGAGAGCAAACACCGGGAATAGGTGTCATGGTATTATGCTTGGGTGTAATACTGGTTTCTTGAATACGTGTAGCTATCTGGCCTTATAGCATCCACATGTCAGCTATTCAATGTGTTTTCTGGGGATATTTTACCAGATTTGATCACATCTTGCTGTGGGAGAGCAACAGGGTAGGTGAACGGATTCTCATCACAGATGGGTAGGAAAGGCAATTAGCCATCTTACGTAACAATAGACAGACATGTAAACTGACTGTACCTTTGCTATGCCCACAGACAATCAGATTAAGTGTGCAAATTAACCCAACAAAGATGGCGGTAAATTTGCATATATAAGCACCAAGTGACTGGGGGCAGGCAGGACACTTGCATTGTTGCCATGGTGATGATGAGGTGCTTGAGTTGGAGTGGAAAGGCAATGCCAGCAGCAGGGAAAGGAAGGCCTATTCTAGCACAAATCTTCGTACATCGGGCTTCTAGTTAATTATAATTGTAATTTACCAACAATGTCACCATCTCATTCCTTTATACTACCAAGCATTGCCTATGTAGAGGCTTATTTTACAACAAAAAATAATCTTGGGAAGATTACTAACACTTATTATCAATGTATTCCTCTGACTTCTTAATTCAGTGACTGGAAATTAGAAGCCATTAGAATGGGAAATTACCACCATGAGGTATGGGTGGTTAAAAGCCCTAGAGATAGGCCCAACACTTACGTTAAAAGTTCATAAAAGGAAGACATCATTGCCCCCTTTACCATCTAGGCAAAACAAAGCATTCTCTGTTAGAAATTCAGGATTCAGACAGAATCTGAGATGACTTTTCCCTTGGATTTAAGTCTGAACAGCCCAAATTCCATCTGTCTTATACTTTCAGGGTATAACAGAAAAACTGCCCTAGATACTAATGTGTGAATTCTGCCTTGTGGTTTCAAAATATTTCCTTACCACCTACCTTCTGGGCCTTGGTCTTCAGTAACTTCCAGCTAAAACATAACTAAAATGAAGCTCTTTATCAAAGAACAGAACGCTACTAAACTTTACTATAATTTCATCATACTAATATGATGACATGCATGTTGTATTTTTCAGTTTTTTGAACAAATGAGACATGTTTGGAGCTTGGGGTTTTGTGGAGGCTCTGAGGCCATCTGCCTTCTCTCCTCCACTGTCATTAGCTGGCCATTCCAGAAGCACGGGAATAACAACAAACTTTCCCATAAGCACAGCCTTGCATTCTGATCATATGATTTCTGCACAATAAAGTGGACTTCGGGATAGGCCAGATTTTAGTCTCATGTTACCTGGTATCTGGCACAATCACCATCAACCACCAAGAATGGAACACTTCTGTTGTTTTCTCCTTCAGGTAAAGGAGCCACTTACTTGGGCAAGACGACCTGCACCCTCTTGGGCACCATCATGCTGGTCCAGCTGTCTATGGTCTTGGTGCTGATGTGAGGGATGATGGCTGAGAGTGGGGTGGAGCTCTCGCTCGGCAGCGCAATCAGCATGCTGATGCTCTCTCCGTGGTAGGGCAGTTCAATGAAGTTGTACCATAAGCCATTGGGGGTGCTTGCTGACCCTAAAATAAAATCAAAGACAGGTTCAGTAGGCCCTTGATGCTTCCAAACGCGGTGGGAGTGACTGTTGGTCACCATGGTAGAGTCACAAGGAAAATAGCTTCCTTAGGAGGACAAAGATAAGGACAATTATTTCTTCCTTCCATTGTAAAGAATTCCTTTCTTTAGTCTAAACAGAATGCCTTTGGGTGGCACTAAAATTACATTTATTCTGTTGAGGGGAATTTAGGTCATAAGGCACTGAGGATATAGTGCTTTGCAAGAAGTTGATCATTATCATATGAATAAAGAAATGAATTTGAGCTGCCTGAGAAGGATTATTTTGGCCAAGACTACTCGTGCATGTTGAAGAGAAGGGAGGGAAGGAATAAACAGCTTCCATTGTTTAGGGCCCAATCGGTGCCAGCCCATACCAACCATTTCCACACAGTTACAATCACAGTGTCCCATAAGGCAGGTATAAGACATCTGTCACCACTAGGGAAGCTACCATTAGAGTAATTAGGTAACTTGCCAAGGGACGCATGGCTAAGAAGTGGAGCACCAGGACTTGGGGTCAGTATGTCAAATGCCAAAGACCCTCTTCCTACTTCACTACCCTGATTCCCTGCTCACTCTTCATCTATTCTAGTAACTATCACTAGGGCTCTTAGAAAATTTATGGTACTTGTGCTTGCTAATAACAAACCAAGAATGGCTTAACCAGTATTTGTCAAAATGTCATGTAGAGAACTCTTGCAAGATGCTCAGTGGACAAACTGGGGTCCACACCCAGTGAGTTTAGAAAGCTCCCTGGACCATTGCTTCTTGCAGAGAATATAATACCAACATTATAAAGGCTCTGAGATATCCTGAAGAAAACTGTTCAACTCTACTTATCCCCAGATCTCCCAAACTAATCTGTTCTAACCCTTTTATCCCATGTAAAATATGCAAAACATTTAGCACCTGAGCAGCATGCCTGAGCATCTCGGATTAGAGTGAATAAAAGTGTAGTCACGATGGGACTGGCCAAGAAGCCCTGCTCATGGGGACGGGCCCAGAGAGGCTTCCAGCTCCCCGGAGAAAGACTTCGATAGAGCACTTTAGGATCCCATGAAACCTCTACATTAGGCATGTACTGAGTTATAAAAATAATGTGTTGAATGGAAATTTCTAGACTTAGAGTGGATTTCTGAAAAGTTTTATTAGACATATCTCAAACTTTTTAAGAAGAACTTGGTGACCTCGGGGAGGTTATTTAACCTCTGTGTGCCTCTGAGCACAGAGGGTGGAGACACCAGTGCAGGAGATCTGGTTACCGGACCTGGATTCAAATCTGATACACACTAGCTCTTGGACTTGGGCAAACTCCTTATCCAGGGGTTGTTGAGATGATTAAATGTGAAAAAAAAATATATATGTAAGAGACTCAGCAGGGCCTGACCCAAGGTGGGTGCCCACAGAGCAATGGCCCCCTCTTCCTCCTTCCCTAAATGACCTAGAAGGACATCATATTTAAGGAAAAGAGAAAAGAGACAGTGATTTCTCTCATGATTATCTTTTCTTTGGGGAAGACCTTTGCCAGTCACTGCACTAGAGATAAATAATATCCACGTCAGGTCTCCAGAGATGGGGGAAGACAGCGAACTTGTCTTTGGTACATAACAAACACTTTTAACTATAAAATGTGATGAAAACAGTGAAGCAATCAGAATGACTGACACGACAGGGTGACACTGCAGGTTCCTCTTAAGAAATAAATATGTGGCAACCTGTGCATGCGCAGGCTCACGCTCGCCCGGGTTTGTCTTGGGGCTACCTACAATTCAAACCTAGGGCCCTCATCTCCACTTTTACCCTGCATAACACAATGGTCTCAGCAGAAACTGAAAAATCCATGGGAAAGTGAGAGAAAAATCACTTCCTAATAATCCCTTTAATCCTCAAAGAAAACATTAGGTCCCTTCTCTGGCAGAACTAATTTTTAGAAACTGAAATTTGGGAAGCAGTTAATAAATGATTACCCCAGGGCGAGGAGTAAGTACCTGGAGGTACTCATTAACCACTTCTAGAAGTGTTTAATGTTCAGATAAGGATTGGGGCCAGGAATAATAAAAACTTATGAGCTGAGTGTGCTTGCGGCAAGGAGACAGCCTATTTCCACCAGTTAATCCAGCCACCACTGGAGACATCATTAACTAACCATTTGACATCCAGTCCCTCATGTCTGCCCCCCGATTCCTTTCTCCCTGGCTCTGCTTCTGCTTCTGATCACAGGAGCTGGTGACAAATGTCAGCGAGGACCCCTCAGAACAAACCCCTTCCATGCTTATCTTTACTTGGCGGCTTGAGGAGCCAGGAGACAAAAATAACACGAGTCCTCTCCTTCCACTCGGTCCCTCAAGCACTGCTTTCACAGAGCCGCCTTAGGGAGGGCAAGCGCAGAGGTCAGAGACATGAGATCTGGAGTTATAGGACCTGGATTCAAATCCTGGCTCTGACACATACTAGCACTTGGACTTGGGCAAATTCCTTATCCAGGTCTTAGTTTATTTACCTGTGCAATGGGATAACAGTGCCTACCTTGGAGAGCTGTGAAAACAAAATGAGAACATATTTGCACAGTGCTCAGCACAGGGGCTGCACGAAGCAAACACTTGCATCTACTGATGTCAGCAGTTTTGTAAAAACACTTCACTTCTTGAGTATTAGGTTGCTGCACAAGCAGTTGAAACAGAATTGATCCCCCAAGAGAAATCCTAGTAGAGCACAGCTCCTGGGCAGGAAGAGTCAGACAGAGAAAGGGTATTTGGGAAGCTGGTGAGGAGCCAGGGTCCCAGACGGCTTCCCCCTAGTGTCCTGCCCGAGGTCCTGCATCCCGCAGCGCTAGGAAGCAGATGGAGCGTGCTTTAATGAGGATGATCTCTGGAGAACATAATAGTGAGAATGAAGCAGAGACGGGAAGATGTGAAAAGGGGAAAAGCAGCCTTTTCTCTTAGATGAGTGGTGATCAACCAAACCTTTAGTGAGAAATAAAAGGCAGAAAACCAAATATTAAAAATATTAGAGATGATTTTGGACTTTCTGTCAAGGGTGCTTTGGGGATGAGCCAGTTTTTGTGGAAAGCTCCGATTCCTATGTGAAGTCCTATAAGGGAGGAAATAGTAGGTAGGCTCAAGGAAAGGTGAAGAAACTCTTAACAGTCTGTGCAATCAGAACATTTTAAATATTAAACATTAGGAAAGCCTCATAGAGGAGCATTCCCCAGATTACCTTCTACTACAAGTAACTATGGATATCCTGAGTTCTAAAGGAACTGTTCAGCTATTCTTAGTAGATATTGAGATATCTACACAACAAGTAGACCCACGGCCAGTTGTCTGTACTCAGGATGGAGCAAAGGGAGTTTGCAGAGAGCTGATGGGGAGGGCTGATGGTTTGAGCAGCTGGGTGAGAACTGGTGCCATTTGCTGAGCTGAGGGACATGGGGCAGGGACATGGGGTGAGGGCCACCATGCGCTTACCTATGGAACTAGATTTAATAGACGACCACAAAGAAGTAAAATGAGTAGGTGTATGAGTAGGAAGCTCAGAGGAGAGTGGAATCTAGAAATACACTGATACACACACAAACATGCATATGTATTTCTGGAATTCTTTGTGGCCTCTTAAAAAAAATGTAAGTCTAAATTCATAACCATAAACACAAGAAATGTGTAACTGCTTTGACTCAGCAATTCCTATTCAAGGAAATTACCTTTAGAAGTTCTGGCACAAGTATCTAAACATTTATGTACGAGAATGGTCCCTGCTGTGCTGTGTGTTATGGGGGAAAAAAGTCAGTGGCCATTTATAGGATACACTTACGCCATGGCATATAATGCAGTTGATAAAAATATCCCATTGACATCAAAAAGTTTCCCAAGTTATACTGTCTAGTGAATAAAGCAGAGTATAGAATAGAAATGACGGTGTAATTCTTTGCATGTGAAAAAGTCTCACGGACACATTTCAGAGAGCCATAGGAAAAGTCTCAAATGCTATCCCTGGCACTTAATAGGGGATTTTATCCTGGGAAATGGGATTGTAGAGGAACATGTACTTTCTGCCTTATATGTGTCCTATTTGAGGATTTTTGCAGTGAGCAGGAAATATACTTCTACCACAAAAGGGGTTTTCAGACTTTTTTAATAGAAAAGTTTCTATCATCGAAGAGCTCTGCTTAATGGACAGAGTCAAGAGAATTTTCCCTCTTTCCCTACTGTCCCCCCTCTCTTAATGTTACTGAGTGATGGCATCTCAGAGGGAATAGTTGGAAAGACTAATAAATGGGATGGCAATGCTTCGGCGAAGTGACCAGGAACGGTGAGGTTTGGGGAGGCCCAGGAACGTTGGGCTGGTGGCACCAGAGTCCGTGTGCGTGGGTTCAGGCCAGCAGCCTGACCTGTCTCAGCCGGGACTGCCCAGCCTGAGCCCTGGCTGGTCGTGGTGGCCAGCCTGAGAGGAGACACCGGAAAATGTGACCGGCTCAGCGGTCTGTAGTCATGAAGACGAATGCCTGGTGGGGCCACCACAGACGGCTAGCTCTGTGCTCCCTGCACAGCTGCAACAGGACAAACCTGCCCTGTCCTTTGGTGAAAAGCAGAGTTTAATGAAGGGACTGCTTATACGGCATGGGCAGAGGACAGAGGAACCATTTAGGACAGCACCCTGGGCTACAAATAGTTGGGCACATCGCTTCTCGGCCTTTTGGCTAAGATCAAGTGTACAAATAGTTGGGCACCCTTACCGGCCTTAGGCTGGGAGGGGTGAAGGGAAGGAGGTGACCCGGAGCTTTTGGGCACGCCCTGATGGCAGGAGCTAAATAAGACCTTGGTGGAGGGAGGCCAGGCCCTGGTGACTGCAGGGAGAGGGCTGGGAAGTCAGCAGCTTAACCCCTCTCCCCTCCCTTGCCCCACAATCTGCTAGTTCGCCTCACTAGCCAACCCAGCTGGAAGCCAGAGGGCTGGCAGCCCACAGATGCAGCTTCCTGGGGGTCCCAACAGGGTGGAGAAGCGAGGACACAAATCAGGGAAGGGGCCAATACTGCAGTTTCACAGAGAATGAACCTTAGACAACAAGGATGTATTTGTGTACTGCTTTCTGGTGTATATTCTGAGACAAAGCAGTTCTTAATGGAAAAGCTCCCCGGGACATGTCGCTTCCTCTCTGGGAATATCCTATATACTCAAGGAAAGTAGGTTACATTTACACACATATTTGAATCTTTTAGGAATGTCAGTGGAATTCCTTGCATTTTCATATTCGACTGCTGACTTATTTGTCTTTCCTCCCCTCCACCCCCAATAGAAACATATGGTAAATGAGGTCCCCTCACTTTTTATTTTGTTAGAATGTGTGCAAAGATTGACCTTAACACAGCTGCACCTGGGCTCTGAGTTGGTGGCCATGTTAGCATTCTGCTGGTCTTACTGATAGCAACTTTGGGGAAAAAGAGCCTTTCCTTATTCTCAGTTGCTTCGCATGATATGTTTCTGCAGGACTTCTTAACTATATGTTATCTTTTTAAAAAAATTATTAAGTGAATGACAACATTTTACCAAGAAGGATGATGAATAATAAATGAGAGGAAAGTGACTTTATCACATCCCTTATATAAGTCATTCCCTAATTTAAAGAATCAGGCAGCTGGTGAAGTGTTGAGCAATGCCTGAAGCTAATACATACTGACTACACAAAGGAAATACTTGGAAAACACACGTCCAGGTATAGGTTGGAGACGTCAAGCTAACTTATACAGTGAAAAGAAGACTAAGGTCGATCGGACCACCAATGCTTTGATAAAACCAGGTTTAAAATGCAACCACCAGACTCAGTTATCTATGCTGTGGTACTGACAGCAGAGGTGGGCCATTTTTTGGTTTCCTGATTACAAAATGGATACATATGTTTTAAAATTTCAAATTGAAATAAAGAAAAAGAATCACTTGAAATACTACCTCTGCTAACATTTCATTGAACATCCTCCAACACAGGTCTCTAGAGACGTATGAATGTAAAGTATGTTATACAAATGGGATGATTCAGCATCTATTGCTCTATAGCTTGTTTGAAATCAACTGTATGTTAGAAAGGAGCCTTGCACGTGTGAACTTACCGCTCCGGAACAGAGAGAGCTGGGCTAGCATGGGCACTTGGTAGGACTTTCCGTCAGCTGCCACAAACGGACGTTTCTTTGTGTTCTCGGGCCGGAACCGTGATTTCCACAAACCCTTAAAATACAGGGCGTTGACCAGGACCATTCTGGTGAGCATGCCGTCGATAAGGTCAGGGGAGAGCAGATTGTCGATCTTACCTGTGAAGTCACGGAACAAACAAGGAAGAAACTTAGGATTGGCAGAGGCAGCTGCTGGGTCAGGAGAATGGGAAAAATCAAAGGGATTCCTAAATGATTTTGAAAAGCAATTTTTTTTACACCACCCTTGTATACTTTCTGATTCTTTTTCTCACTAAAAAAGTAAAGCTGAAAACATGTTAAAAAGCAGAGACCAGGAAAGACTTTAGAGATTCTCTATGTAGGGATTACTGAACTTTTCACCAGGAAATTCTTTTATACCTAGTCCCTATCAGCCCCATGCTTTAGAAAAATTTACTCATCCAAATAAGCTATACAGTATTTAATTATTAATTAGGTTCCCTATTTTGGCTAATAACGGGCATGTGTGATGACCAGTGAGAGGTTTTGGTCAGCATAAGATAAGCAGTCTGGCTGTTTGAACCACCGAGTTGATTTAATCACAGTCAAAATAAAGAAACACTTTATCCTGTGCAGTGTTATCAAAGGTAAATGCCTAAGTTCTCTTGAGATTTTTAGAAATGTTGAGCATTGTTTGTAATCTGTGTGTGAAGAAAAGTGGAAGTTAAAATCGGTGTCTATATTTATGGGTCAGGGTTCAAGCTAGGTGCTAGTATTACAGAGATGAAAAGAAATGAGTTCTCTCCCAGAACTTCTAATGTGGAAGGAAAACTCTCTTCCCCAGACGTCAGGATGTGGGGAGGGTCCGCCTCGCTTGTCCTGGGAGACTCTGAGAAGCGCAGGGTCCTGGGAAGTGTTACCTGGGCTTCACCCTTTGGATTTTCATTTAGGTTCCTTTGGCTTCATATTGGAAGATTCAGCTGAGTGTGTGTGTGTGTGTGTGTGTGTGTGTGTGTGTGTGTGTATGTACATGTGCAAGAGAGATCACTAATACCCAAAGCTTTTAAAAGTTAGTTCAATGCTGCTTAAAAAAAAAAAAGAGTGCATAATTTAAATGAAAGTTATAATGTAACTAAATGACAAGCGTTTCTGAAGAAGCAAGAATGCCTAACTCAACGAAGAGATTTAAGTCGTTGTAAATGAAGTGCAAGAAGATTCTGATGTACAATAAACAAACATATAAATAAATCACCAGAGAGAAGCAGAGGCAGGTTTCCCTGACAGTTTCACCATTGCTCCCTATTTCCACAAGGGGGCACCAACGCCACCTTAGCTTAGGATCTGAAGGAAAATGAATGCTTTAAATAGCCATTTATTCAATACAAGGCTGGCCTCTGTGAACAGACTGTAGGAAGGAAGTTAGAGCTCTGTGCTCTGGGGATAGCAAGCTCCTTAGAGCTGGTCCCCCACAGTGACTGTGTCTTGCCTTTGCTGGGAACATCCCAGCGCAGCCCCTCCCTGCCTTTTAACACTCCATGGTCCCTCTTGTCCACCTTTCTGAGCTTCCCACTCATCTCTCAGGAGTTTCCATAAAGCACCACCATGACATCGAGGTATTTTATTCCAGACAAATGTAATGTGTCTATCTCCCCCACCTAAACCACGAATTGTGCAAGCAAGGATCCTGTCATTCATTTCCTAAAATCCCGCCTAGCTCTGTGTTCAACGTACAGTCAGTGCTCACTAAGTGTCTGAAGAAATCTCTTCAACCTTTTTTTTTATTGCTAAGATAAATAAAACCTCTGATTGTCACTGGCAGGACTAAGATATTGTAAGGAGACGTGAAAAAAACACACAACAAAACAGGAAAGATAAAGAAAGGCAAGAAATGCATAGCTTAGAGGCAATGAGGCACGCAGGGCACCTGCTATCAGTGACTGCCATAAACATGCATCCATTGACCATCCACGTGTCTTCCAATACACTCACGATCCACTTATCCATTCATTCTTTTTAAAAACATATGTTTTTATTGATTTCAGAGAGGAAAGGGAAGGATAGAGAGAGAGAAACATTGGTGATGAGAATCATTATCAGCTGCCTCCTGCATGCCCCACACTGGGGATCAAGCCCACAACATGGGCATATGCTCTGACTGGGAATTGAACGGTGACCTTCTGGTTCATAGTTCGACATTCAACCACTGAGCAACACTGGCTTGGCCCCATCCATCCATAGATGCCTGTCTATCAGGTGCCACGTATTCTTTTAAATAAGAAAACAAACAAACAAACAAACAAACAAACAAATAAACCCTGCCCTTGAAGAGCTGTGTCCTTGAAGTGGAGGCTGACATAAGTAAATTCAGAAGAGGATAAAGCTGCAGTGGTAACAGCTACCTTGAATGAAAGCACTCAAGGATGTGAGAGCAAATAAGGGGAATCTGACCTGGTTGGCGAGGTCAGGAACGGATGAGTTCCTTGAGGAAGTATTACTTAGTTGAGCTAATGGCTATCAAAATAGCTCACGCTTGAACACTTGCTAAGTGCCAGGCACTCTGCTAAATGCTTTACATGTATTATTTTTATCCTCATAACAACCTTAACATTGGTACGGCTATTCTAGTAGAGGCACATTTATTGGCTGTATAAGCTAGCCCAAGCATATACAGCCAGTAAATGGCAGAACTGAGATTCTTTTAATGTTATGCTCTTCTAGTGTGAAAATGACCAGGCAGGAACAAGGGGAAGGGAAGTATTTAGCAGATTGGGGTCCAGTGATCTAAACTCAGGAACCACAATGAGAAACATGCCTGAAAGCTGGAGTTCCCCCAAGTTTTTTCTTTGAGCTTCTTCTCGCTATTGAGTCTCGTTTGCTTCCAGTCCTGTACCCTTAACTCTCCCTTCTATGAATAATGGTTCCCAAATCTACATTTCTACACTTCACTTTTCTCTGTTGTCCCAGACCTACCTCTCTTCCTGCGTATTTTCACCTGGAACTCCAGTTTACAAATGAACAGGTTTAAAACGCCAATGTCAGACTTGGCTCAGTCTCATGGGAGAAGAGACACAGGTAAACAAATAATCATTATGCCATGTGGCAAGTGCTATAATGAAGGGCATAGAAGAGGCACAATCATATACCCATCAGAACTAGAGAGGAGGCACCTGCTCCCTGCCATGGCAGAGCAAGACTCAGGGAAGGTGAGAGAGAGACCAATCCTGAATATTAAAGGCTGCAAAGGACATCCCAGGCAATGGAGACAGCAGATACTCAAGCAGGAAGGAATGAGCAGCAAAAATTTCAAAACAGACAAGGGCCAGTGCACGAGGTTTCTGGGGATGAGAGGCAGGGAGGAGAGAAGGGGGTCTGCAGGGCTGTATTCTTGCTCTGCTGCCTGTGCCACAGGGGAAAAAAAAAATCCCCACGAAAAAGGAAGGGAGGCAGCCTGAGTGGTGGGGCCTGCTCAGAAAGAAAAGACAGACCAGCCAGTGGGGTCTTGACCTTTGCCAACAGAAGGGCCCCTGGACTTGCAGACACGTGTGTCTAACTCACCTGTTAGGATCTTAGCATCTAACTCACGCTTTCATTCACAAAGTGTAAAATCACACAACATGTTGCCCAGGGGGCCGTGACCACTCACCCCGGGTTTCATTTTTAACCCACGCGTTGATGGAATCACAGGCGGAGGCTGAATCCCTGAAGTTCACGTTCCGGACTTCGCACTGAAACACATCTTTGTTCCTGGTGATAAAAGGCACTTCGATCTTAGAGCCATTGCTCACAAACATCGCGTTCGCCACCGTCACGATATCTTTATTCTTCTTGGAGACGATGGCCTTGTTGATCTTCTTTAACGTCTTACCAGCTCCTAGAGGGGAAAGGAGAACACAGGGCAGTATTTCCACAAGAATTCTGAGAAGTGATTTTTTTTCAAAGAAGTATCTTACGGCAATAACAACAGGATAAGCAGGATAATACCAGTAGCGTTCTCAGTATCCTCTTGTTAAGAAAAGGAGGGGTAATTAAATAAAGTACAACTGTTCATGGGTCTTAAAAATCGTTGGTGATGCTCCGAGCATCCAATCAGGCACACTGCAGGCATTTTCAACACCTTTCCCAAGTGGACTTCATTCTCCTGGGGGACTTTCTGGGTACCAGGTCCAAAGGAAGATTGGTAAGCGCCTCAGTTATGTAGCCATGGAGGGATACATGAAAGGAATCTTCCCAACCCATTCTCTTTCTCACTTAACAATCGTGACGGCTATTTCCTTTCCTGCCAAAGGTTTAACAACATGATTACCTTTTTCTACTTTGGGAAAACAAAGAATAAAATAAGCATTTGAAAGACTATAAAAAAGTGGCCATGTGCCATCATCCAAGAACAATGATTTTTACTTGATGCCAGGCTCAAAAAGTAAAGGGATTCATTTTATGGCAGCATAAGCTTTATTCTACACAAGCCATCCGTATGTGCTCCACTCAGTTTTAGCGCATGGGGAAGAGGAGAAAGAGTTATAAGGATGCAGTGTGTTTCTACAGAGAGCTTGTATTACAGGTCCTTCTCACTCACGTTGCAGAATGACACTGTCCTAAAATGCCCTGCAAGTCTTGTCACTCTGAGAGCATTTCTTCTTCTGACTCTTTAACTAAAAATGTTTTATTGATTTTTTTTTTTTAAGAGAGAAAAAAAGGGGAAGGGAGAGAGAAAAACATCAATGAGAGGAAAACATCAACATTGACTGGCTGCCTCCTGCACGCCCCCTTCTGGGGACGGAGCCTGCAACTTGGATAGATAATTATAGCTTCACAGGAAGTTACAAAATAGTGTATAGGGTGGTACCACGTACCTTTCACCCAGTTTCTCCATGGGTGACATTATGTATGGCAATGCCACCACCAGGAACTTGCCATTGGGACAGCCCACAGAGCTCATTCAGATGGCAGTGTGTGTGTGTGTGTGTGTGTTCTTCATGCAATGTTATCCTCCAGATAGGTTCATATGTCCATCACCCCAGTCAAGACACAGAAGGGTCCCATCACCACAAGGCTCCTCGGGCTGCCCTCCATGGCCATGCACAACCCACCTTCCCAGCTGACATTGTTAAAAGTGCATTCACAGCCATAAGGCATTTTTAGCCTTGAACCCCATGAAGGTGGGCAGATGGGCAGTTTCTCTTCAGAGATGAGAAAATTGAGAGATCGAGGGTTTGACCCAAAGCCCTACAGCCACAGGCTGGAATCCAGCTCTCCTAATTTCCAGCACCGCAGCACCTGTGCTTTAGAGCAGATGGCTTAACCCCTGGATGGCACCAGGGCTGCTCTGCTGGCTTCTGGGCTTTAAGAGAAGACCCAGCAAGGGGTCCCCAGACTCCCGTCGGGCCCTGTGGCCAGAGCCCACAGCACGCACCTTTCACGCCGTATCTCATCACGGAGGTGAGCTGCGCCTTGGTTCGGCCGTCGGCTCCCAGCTGCAGCATCCCCAGCACGGACGCGATCCCATGCGGGGAGACGACGATGTTGTCCTGAGGCCGGGACTTGACGATCTGGTGGAAAACTTGGATGCCTATGTCCGAGCCGAGTTCCTCCAGAGGCTGAGGATTAAACTGGAGGCACACGGAGGGCAAAGTCACTGTGACCACGAGGAAGAGGGGGAAATGCCAAGACATGGTTCCTGCGCGCCGGGCCAATCTGAAAATTAGATTAGAGAAAGATCACGTAAATCCTCCTGAAATGGGCGCCTTGGGGGACGGCTTTGTATTCAACCAGATGGGATTTACCTTACCCAGCATAATGAATACCTTCTTTTTATAAATATATATATAAAAAATAAATAATATATATATATATATATATATATATATATATATATATATATATATATTATTGATTTTTTACAGAGAGGAAGGGAGAGGGATAGAAAGCTAGAAACATCAATGAGAGAGAAACATCAACCAGCTGCCTCCTGCACACCCCCTACTGGGGATGTACCCGCCACCAAGGTACATGCCCTTGACCGGAATCGAACCTGGGACCTTTCAGTCTGCAGGCTGACGCTCTATCCACTGAGCCAAACCGGTTTTTAATAAAGTGAAGAAAGAACAGCACAGATTACATTGGTTTCAACTGTATGTTGTTAGGACGATGGGGAGGGACAATTAAGCGCCGGACACTATTCTAATTGTTATTTATTACTCATAACCACTGTCCATCCAATTAAACCAACATTGATGGAGTGCCTACTGTGTGTCAGGCCCACGTCTAAGCACTAGGCATCCAACTGTCAAAAAGGTCGGCAAGATGCCTGGTCTGCTGGAGTTTCCACTCCAGAGGAAGACAGAAAAATAAACCAGGAATCAATAAAGTCGTCAGAAAGGGATCAGGGCAGGAACAAGAAAGCACAGTGATGCCAGCGAATGGCAGGCTGGTGTGGGCAAAATTAGCCAGGGCTGCTATCCAGAAAGTCCCTTCTGCAGAGGGAGCACAGGTGGCGAAGCCTGGATGGTGAGAGACCCAGCAGGGCGCTGAGCAGGGTTCGAAGGGCCTGTCAGGCAGGTGGATGGCGGGGCAGAGGCCCCGAGGTGGAGCGCACCTGGCGCTGGAGTTCAGGGTGGCTGAGACATAAAGAACTTGGAGGAGGTGAAAAGGAGGAGGGGCAGGTTCTGAGGGGCCTGCAGAGCTTGGATTTCATTCCAAGGAAGAAACCATTCACGTGGCTGTGATTATCATATAACTATACTCCGCATCCCTGATTTTCTCACATGGACATAGTCCTTTCTTAATGAAAGAATTGTTGATTAAAATAAGTTTAAGGGACATTCTTAAATTGTTGATTAAAATAAATTTAAGGAACGTTCATTCAATGGGGCAGGTATTCTCGATATGGTGATTTTGTTACACGGATATTCTCAACGATGGTGATTTTATTAAATGTGATTTCTTCCTTGATTGCCTTTTCCTGAGCTCTCTCGGGCTGTGAAATATGAGGAGTGGTACATGTGTTTATGGAAAAGCAAATACTTTCATTCAATAAGAACCTCAAGGTGGCAGCCAGTAAAACAAAAGCAAAAATTGTGATATGGCTAATAGGTCCCTCCCTCTGGACTGGAGCTCCTGCTAAGCACAAGTTTCTCACGAGGCAGGTTGAGAGTGTCTGCAGAGAACAGGAGAGAGGAGCCTTTTAGGAGACAGGTGCCCAGGAGTGAAGGGGAAGTGAGGTTTCTGTGCTCCAGGGAAAAGAAGGGACACTGGGCTCATCAGTAGACGAGTGGATAAAAAGCTTGGTACACTAAGACAACGTAATATTATTTGCCATAAAAAAAGAATAAAGTCCTACCTTTTTGCAACAGCATGGATGGACCTAGAGGGTCTTAAACTAAGTGAAATAAGTCAGACAGAGAAAGACAAATGCCATACAATTTCACTTATATGTAGAATCTAAAGAACCAAGTAAACAAACAAGAGAAACAGAATTGCCCTAGCCTGTTTGGCTCAGTGCATGGAGTGTTGGCCCATGGACTGAAGGGTCCCAGGTTCCATACCCGGTCAAGGTCATGTAACTTGATTGCAGGCTCAAATCCAGGCCCTGGTCGGGGTGCATGCAGGAGGCAAACAATCAATGTATCTCTCTCACATGGATGTTTCCCTCTCTCTCTCCACCTCCTTTCCACTCTCTCTAAAAATCAATGGAAAAATATATTTGTGTGGCGATTAAAGGAAACAAACAAAAAACTGAAATAGACTCACAGATACAAAAAACAGACTGATGTTTGCCAGAAGAAAGGGAGGTTGGGGGCTGGATGAAAAAGATGAAGGAACTGAGTACCAATGGGTAGTTTTAGAACAGTCACAGAGATCTAAATTACAACATAGGGAATATAGTCAATAATTTTTTAATAGCTATTTATTGGGTCAGGTGGGTACTTGAAATATCGAAGGGAAGGGACCACACTGTAAAACACACATTTTCTAACTGCTATACAGAACAATACTGAATTTAAACTGTAATTGAAAAATAAAAAATAAAATCTTAGAGATAAAAAGGGCTTGAGAGAGAGAGAGAAAGAGAGAGAGAGAGAGAGAGAGAGAGAGAGAGAGAGAGAGAGAGAGAGAGGAGGGAGGGAGGGAAATTAGGGCAGCATTAAGCAAACGGGCATTTGGTTTTCCCTCACTTTCCTTCCTATGTATGTGTCTCCTTCCCCTCTAGATCATAGTGGATGGTCAATAAATACCGTACATGTGGGATTAAACCTGCTGGCTTATATACTTCCTATTTTTTCTAATTATTTTTCATGGCATCAAAATCATATTTATTGAGTGTGACGGGGAAAATGATTGTGTTGAGTCACTTTAGCACCCTAAACTTCCCAAGAAGGGTAAGTTCTTTGGGGTGGAAGAGGGCTGGCAGCAAGAGCTCCCGCCTACCACATCCGCACATAGGGCCACAAGGCGAACACCAAGGCCATCATTCAAGGTGATGTTGCAGTTTTTTTCCACACATTTTTAAAAATTTAGAGATTCAGAGTTTCTCCAGAGCTTCACAGTAAAATAACTGGGTAAAGGCAGCCTGTCTGCATTCAAAACAGCTAATTGACCTAAATATGCTCCTTCTGGGGGCTTTCCTATGGCCAGCGTGGCCTACTTTGACTTTGGCACCTAGGACTGGCTCTAATACCACTACAATCTCCTGATTTTCTCTCCACCTGTTGGACATTGGGGAGCTTCCAAATCCTGATTATGGAAGCTTTGCTCATTTTATCTAAAAACTAGACACTGTGTCTGTCTTCCCTCCTTCTCTCTCTCCTTCCTTTTTTTTTTTTCTCGTGATAAATTTCCTCTTTAAAATGAAATAGACCAAAAACCCATATCTATCTATCTATCTATCTATCTATCTATCTATCTATCTATCTACCTACCTACTAAGCCTAAGCAACCTTTACGACCAGAATGACCTGTCGTCAACCAGTCACTATGACACACACTGACCACCAGGGAGCAGACACTCAACACAGCCAACATCCCACTGCCTGCCAACCACCCACGGTCCATCCCCTCCTGCACAAATTAGTGCACTGGGCCTCTAATGGTAAGTATAAAACAATTTGTACAATCTTGGTTACGAATGGTCAAATTTGGTGACTGGAGCCAAAACAATCTGAACTGTTGACCCTTGCATTGTAATCTATTCTGGCTTCTAGCTTCAACATGCCATCGAATTTATACACCCAAGCCTCCCAAATAAATCCTCCTGGATTAGCAAATATTTGAATAAATGTTTGAATCTGCACACTCATAAAGGACATCAAATTGGTTTTGCCTCTGATAGCTTACAGTTGGTTCACTTAAATGTTATGGATTTCTGTAGAAAATTGTAAAACGGGTATAAAGGATCAGTAACAAATGGAAATTTAATAGCTTCAATGTCTCAGAGTTGACAAAGACAATCTTCTGAATAAATAGCCATCTTATTTAGCAAAATTTTGCTCGGTTATGAGTTTTTTTTTCCTTTCTGAAGAACAGTTCCATTATGAAGTGGGGGAAGGCTGCCATTTTCCTTGGTTTCTTCGATTTGAGATTTCTGAGAGATGATAGTGCGTCAGGACAGTGCAGAACTTGGAATCAGAGCTATTTTTTGATTGATGTTCTGGGCATCACTGCTTGGCCTCCATTTCCTAGGCTAAATGTTCACTCATCTGAGCTCACCTGGCTTATGTACATGTCTAAGATCAAGCTTTTACTTCTCTCCAAAGTTCTGTAGCTAGGAGAGTGGATATTGATACATGAATACTTTAGGCTTGTAAAATTCCTACTACAGATACCTGTTCATGTCCACATAGACAATCTTTTACATGGAATAACTGTCGAAGTTCAGGCTTTGAAATTCTTAGCCTCTAGAAGACGAGGAAGTTCTCATTTTGGAAAGAATATAGTAACCTCCTGTTTATTTTTAAAAGAAATTACACTTTAAACTTTCAAGTAAGAGGGGAAGAATAAAGATGGTGCCCAACTGTATTACATAGCATCCACATGTTTCCATTTCTTGAATATTCTTTTCATAACAGTAAAAAAGAAAAAGATTCTTAGTTTAAGTCATCAATGGAGGAAAATCAAAATACCTGTAAATAAAGCCATGGTTACAGGCATGTCCTTCCAAATGTGGGTTTTTCCTTCCCCACAAACTTCTAGTTTCTCTTCCTCCAAAGCTTTCCTTCTCAGTGTGGTGTTGGGAATGCTTTTGATATAATTGGGTACTGTTTTGAGTTTTAAAGGAGATTTTAAATGCCAGATGCCAGACTCCTGGCGCATCCCCACATCTATAAATGCACCACCTGTCAATGGTAGGCAGAGCACCACTCCCATAGACCTCATGACATCAATTGTCACTTCTACCAGATGATGCTCAAATCCTCAGCTGAATTTCAGTGCCATACTTACAACTGTTGGCTGCATATTTTCAGCTGATTGCTCAGAACAATAGCTTGGCCTGAAAAATTCTAGTCTGTGAAATCTACCAGCCCTTATAGGGTGGTCCTTGTTGCTAGTCCTTGGTCTTGCCCATGTCCAGGCCTTTGCTTCTTCCCTTACCTTCTACCTACTAAGCACCAGAGCTCCCCCAACTCCTTCCATGGCCTGTGGGAAGTTTCCCTGATTACCCCAGATAGGGCTATTCAACCTCTTCTCTGAATTCCCTAGAATTTCCTATCTGCACTCTCATTTTTTTTTTTTTCCCAAGTGTTTTTTTTTTTTTTCCTCCTGCCAACTAGACTGACAGCTCACAGAAAGCAGGGTCCTGGGACTTTAAAATCATACTGCCCACAGGGTCTTATTCAGGACCCACCCATTAGTAGATACTAAACCAGAGGTTGGCCCATGAGACTTGCAGCTGCTCCAGTTGTTTGGTTTGGAATACAAGGGATTATTAAAATATTTAAGCAATTAAAAGTTAGAAAATGTCACATACCATCTAGATTTACAGTTATTCTCAGGAAAAACGAAAATGAATGGGAGTTCCAGTAACTCAGAGAGTTCTCATTCCTCAGGCAAACATCCTGCATCGCAACCACTCCTCAGGGCTGGGTGCCTGCTTTCCCACAAGCTTCAGATCCCTTCACTCCCTGTTACCATCACTGACGTCATCCCTCTAGGTTGGGAAAGCACTGTGGCCAGACCCCTGCCCTGAATGAATGTCACTCCATTGACCAATGAGAGACCAGGAGAGCCAGTCACTAAAGAACCTTAGTTTCAACCTAATAAATTCTTGTTTACAAAATAAAATAAAAAGTATTTTATATGTGACATATGAGCTAATGAGATATCTGTCAGATCTATTTACTATAACAAATAAGATATAAACAGTTTTTTGGGAAAAACACTAGAAAGACTCTTCAGGCTCCAACTCTTGGCCAGATGATTCACATCTGTTTTAGGAGCCCCAAGAGTGTCTAATAATGAAAAGTACTCCATCCCTTTCATTCTCTAAAAATGTCTAAAGTGATACATATTATAATTATCAACTCATGGCCTCTTTTATTTCTTTTAAAATCAAAGGCTGTTATAAAGTAAATTCTAGATACCATATAATTTTAAATATTTCTAACACATACTCTAAGCCTGAATATGAATATATATTTTTAAAATATATACATTGTTTTATTAGGGGTTGCCCAATGGTGCTGTTGTAAGTCTAATGTTCCCTCTGCATTAGTTGGAACACTTTTATAAAAAGTAAATTTCCATAACCAATGACATGGTTATCCTGAGGTTCCATTTGTGTAGCAAAGGCAGGATTCCCTATATTGTTCTTACAACAATATATTGGTTACCCAGCATTTTTAGAGTTAACCAGAGATATTTTTGTTGTTGTTTGTTCTATTGTTTTCTTAGTTTAATTACAAACTCATGTTTTTTAAAAAACATATTTTAAGGGCTTTGATCTACTGAAATTTTATTATCCTTGTACAACGGTAGTCTCATTAGATTTGTTTTCTGCTTTGACAAGATGTTCCAGACTCATTTTGCCCATTAATGTCCCAAGAGGAATCAGACACTTTTCTAGGGGCTCTGCTTCCTTTTAACAGGAGACAGACTTTAGAGGACACAATCTGAGTATGCTCACTTAATAAACTCCAAATTAGCTCTGGGAATACTGGGCATTGCCAATGGGGAAAGTCCAAAATGCATTTGTATCACTCTCTGGACTATATCCAAATATTGAGGTTCAAATTATGAAAGATAGATTGTTTATTTATGAATTGCTTTGCCTCCCATGACAATGCAGCCCAGGGGAGACACACTGGATGATGAAAAGCTGTGGGAGTGAGCTGGGCATTGAGGTTAGGCTAGAATATCAAATGGAAAATCCTCAAGTGAAAATCATCCTAAAAGTGGGATGCTAACAATGCAAGTGTCTGAAATGAACAACTGGCACCCAATATGACAAGGAAAGTCCCCTAATTTATCTCGACCAGCTCCTGCCCCCATCAAGCACTGAGAATGCCTTGATATCCTACTGGTCTCTGTGATTCTATTGGGTCGGCAGCTAAGTAATTGCGGATTTTTTAAAGAAAATCAAAGACAATTTTTTCATGGAACTAAATAACTTTATTCTTTAATGCATTGCCCATTTTGATCAATGACCTTTTGCCATCTTTCAGGCAGCATCATAATCCCACGTTCAAAAAACTTCTGGTTTTTATTAGCAAAAAACTGAATCAGGTACGATTTGACATCATCATCATTATTGAAATTTTTACCATTCAAGGAGTTTTGTAAAGATCGAAACAAAAAGTAATCAGATGGTGCAAGGTCAGGACTATATGGTGGATGTGGCAAAACATCCCAACCAAGCTCCATTAATTTTTGCCGAGTGACCAAAGATGTGTGTGGCCTTGCATTGTCATGATGGAATACAACACCTTTTCGATTTGTCAATTCGGGCCGCTTTTCTTCAACTGCATTGTTTAATTTCGTTAGTTGTTCAATGTAGACATCAGAATTGATCGTTCGGTTGGGTGGTAAGAGTTCAAAGTAGACAATTCCTTTGTAATCCCACCAAACTGATAACAAAACCTTCTTTTGATGAATATCAGCTTTTGATGTTGTTTGAGTTGGTTCACCTGGCCTGCTCCACGATCTTTTCCGCTTGATATTGTTGTAAACAACCCATTTTTCATCGCCAGTTATCAGTCGTTTTAAAAATGGATCATTTTCATTACGTTTCTTTAGCAAATCGCAGCTGCTAATGCGTTGCGTTAACTGTGATTTTTTCAGTTCGTGAGGAACCCATGTATCGAGTTTTTGAACATAGCCAAGTTGTTTTAAGTGATTTTCAATGCATGTATGTGATACATGAAGCTTCTCTGCAATCTCACGTGTTGTACTGTGACAGTCCGAATTGATTATTGCTTTGATTAGGGCGTCATCAACTTCAACTGGACGACCAGAGCGTCTTTCATCTTTGAGTGAAAAATCACCAGAACGAAATTTGGCAAACCAATTTTGACACTGCCGTTCTTTTAAGGCTTCGTCACCATAAACAGCACATAACTTTTTATGAGCTTGTGATGCGTTTTTCCCTTGCGGAAATAAAAAAGCAAAATATGACGAAAATGTTCCTTTTGATTTTTCATTTTTCAACGAATGCCAAACAAAAACTACAAAACAGATCAAAAAACTTTTTTTACTGATTAACAGCTGAATAGCCAACTATCAAATACAAAATGTGTTTTACATTTGTACTACGTCTGCAAACCTAAAAATTCAACTGAAGCCATATATGTGTGAAACCCGCAATTACTTAGTTGCCGACCCAATAGGATTTTTCACTCTTAGTACCTGGAATCCTATATTATCCTACCTTTGGGCTAATTAACTCTTCCTTCTAGAGGGGCTACAGGAGATAGAGAAAAAACAGTGCATCAAATTATATGAGAATCATCAGATTCCCCAACAGTTGTTTTTTTCATGACATTTTTTCTTCTCAAAGAAAATGTGAAGGAAAGGTATTGTGCTGCCAAATTGAGACTTAGTGGCCTTAAGTAGGATTGACCTGCCTAGCAGCCCTCTAACTGCCTTCCCCTCCCCTGCCATTTGTCTTTGGATTTATTCTTGTTCATGCCAAATGCTTCTTACCAATATTCTTATCAACAGGCAAAGGTCTAACTCTTCAGGGTGTCTGGCAAGGGGCATTCTAGAGACCTTCAGGAGTTGACCCAGGAAAGCGACAGGAGTTAATGCACAAACAGCTGAGGTTGAGCCTCAAATACGGTCCTGGAATGGCCAGAGGATTCTAGTCTCTCAGGCCTCTGCAAACATCCCTGAGATACGTTCACCCAACCCTGTCTTCATTTTCCAAACATCTTCCGCATTCTCTTAAGGCAGAGAATAGAGGAACCAGCAAAAGTGAAGTGCATTTTAATACCCTGGGAAATGTACTGAGTGGTATCCGAATGAGTCAGCATCTTTAAAACTTCAGAGAAGAAACAGGAAATGCTAACTGATCAAAGTGACTGCAGTGTGGTGGTTTTAAATGTGTTCTTTCAGGTTACTGGGGAGAGGCTTAAAGGCCTCAAAGTGTGTACTTGATCTATGATGTTAATTAATGTAGCCAAAAATGAACTTAAAAAGACTCAGGAAAGAAATGCTCAGCCACAGAAGTGTAGGTGTATGGCAGAAAAGTTTAAAAAGTTCCTCCCATGAAGAGGAATGCATTTTATTAAATACTAGGGGGCTGGTGAACAAAATTTGTGCACTGGGGAGGGGTCCCTTCAGCCCAGTCTGCCCCCTTTCACATACTGGGAGCCCTCAGGGGATGTCCTACTTATGGCTTTGTGTGAGGCAAGTAGGCTGATCAGGGGAAGGCACCAGCCTCATCACCCTGTTGCTGCAGCCACTGCCAGTAACCGCAACTGCCAAGGTATTTTCAACAACATGGACTCCAGTCCCTTCACCATGAAAAAATGACAACTTTCTTTAAGATGTGTCTTTCATAGGATATGACATTTCTTTCTTTATTTTTCTTTTTATCCTCACCTGAAGATATGTTTCCATTGATTATTTCCCCCCCTTCCCTCCGATCCCAGGCTTGGCCCCCACCCACACCTCCAATCACAGGCTTGGTCCCTTCCCAAGCCTAAAGCCTCTACCGGATGGCTGGCTGGAAGTGACCTGGGTGCTGAGGAGGTTCCTGGGACCCAGGTATGTATGCAAATTAACTCCATCTTTGTTGGGTTTATTTGTATACTCTCTGATTGGCTATGGGCGTAGCGGAGATACAGTCAATTTATATGTTTCTCTATTATTAGGTAAGATGCTTGAACTGACATCCAAATGCCTTTTATCCACATTTATTTATTTATTTTTCTCTATATATTTATTTAATCTTTATTGTTGTGATTATTGCAGATGTCTCCCATCATTCATTATTTATTTTTTTATTTATTGTCTAAAGTTTTACGTAAGTCTCTTTTTCCCCCCTGATTGACACCCCCACCTCCCCGCCCCCACAACCATTCCCACCCTGGACAATCCTCCACCGCTGCCCCAGTGTCTCTGTCCATTGGTTATGATAATATGCATGCATACAAGTCCTTTGGTTGGTCTCTAACTGCTCTCCCCTCCCCTGCCATTTGTCTTTGGATCTATTCTTGTTCATCAAATTATGTTGATCATTATATCCATATCTAATGATATATTCATATATAATGAGTAAGATCATGTGATATTTATCATTCTCTGAATGGCTTATTTCACTTAGCATAATGCTCTCCAGTTCTATCCATGCTGTAGCAAATAGTAAAAGTTCTTTCTTTTTTATAGCGGCATAGTATTCTATTGTGTAGATGTACCACGGTTTTTTAATCCACTCAGCTGCTGATGGGCACTTAAGTTGTTTCCAAATCTTAACTATTGTAAATTGTGCTGCTATGAACATAGGGGTGCATATATCCTTTCTGATTGTTGCTTCTGTTTTCTTGGGATGTAGTCTTAGAAGTGGGATCACTGGGTCAAATGGGAGTTTCATTTTTAACTTTTTGAGGAAACTCCACACTGTCTTCCACAGTGGCTGCACCAGTGTGCATTTCCACTAGCAGTGCATGAGGGTTCCTTTTCCTTCATTTTTAAAAAATATTGTTTTCTTGATTTCAGAGAAGAAGGGTGAAGGAGAAGGAGATAGAAACATCAATGATGAGAGAGCATCATTGATCGGCTGCCTCCTGCATGCCCCACACTCGGGATAGAGCCCGCAACCTGGGCATGTGCCTTGACCAGGAATCAAACCATGACCTCCTGGTTCATAGGTCAATGCTCAGCCATAGAGCCATGCTGGTTGGGCTATCATTCATTCTTAAATCTCTATTGGGCTGAAGGAGGAAGGCCATGAGGAAGAAGAAGGTAATTGGGGCTTTGTTAGTTGCCTTTTAAAATGCAACCTTATAAGACATTTATTCTATTTTCCTCTAAGTGTCAGGGAAAATTAATCTAAAGTTAAAATCCCATTCTACTATCAACTAACTAAGAGATCCAGGGCAAGTCACAATCTTTATCAACCTCAGCTTTCTCTTGTACCATATTAGGAATCAAATTGCAAGGGTGGTCATGGGAATTTCATAAGCACAAACAGAAAGTAAACAACTAGCACAGTATCTGATTCAGAGAAGGTGCTCAGTAAATGGTGGCTCCCTTCCCCTTGACTTCCTCAATAGTCAAGACCTGAAATAGTTCCTGATTTTTAAAAAAAATTTCAACATCTATTTAGAACATTTCAAAGATCAAGCTAAGAAAATGGATTAAATATAGCTATTTTAAATAAAATAAATAAATTTTAAATAAAAGTATTTTATTTAAAAGTATCTATTTTAAATAAAAGTATCTTTATAGCTTCCTTAGACTATTTGAGACATAGAATAAAACAATGTTGGTCTGTTTTGATGTCTTTATAAGAGAAAGGAAGAGTTGGATCATGATGGCAGTGGAGGTGGGTGAGTATGTTCCAAAAACCTTTACTGGTGCTGAGATGTGTTTTTTAATCTACTGACTTATGTCACTAAATCTGTTTAATTCATAGTATCAAGTCCTATAGGTTTTCTTATTGACAAATCTTTAAAGTGCAATAGTTCAAATAGATGATTTCCTAATCAATAGTCCAGAGATGACTCAAGACATTATGCTGATACTGACCAGTGGTTCTCAATCTTTCAAAGAAGGTAGCACCTTTTTTGGCATAAAAAAAAAAAAATACTGGACACTTCATGACCAATTCTATTTTTAGTACTTGTAAAGAATACATGATTAAAAAAAACAACAACAAACAAACAAAACTACCACACATTCAGAAACATTTTTATAACTACAAATTCTTTTTATCTATAACAGCATCTTGATACATTTCAAAAATCATATTTTGAATTATACAATTCAGTCTATACTCAAAGCTGAACCACGAATATGAGTTTTCTGGCCCCTTAGAATAATTCTGATGCTGTTGATGGATCCCCAATTGATAGTTGAGAAATCAATGTTCTCTAGATTGCTGCTAGTAAAAAAATGAGGAGTGTTAAAAGTATAAATTGATGAAAACCTTTCTGAAAGGCAATTTTTGATATGCATAATTTTAAAAATGTGTTTACCTATTGGAACAGTAACACCCCTCCTACCAGTCAACCCTAAGGTAACAACAAAAAAAGATTTGGGTGTATACATGTTCACTGTACAGTCATTTCTAGTAGCAAAATCATTGCAATATTCTTTGCAATAAGTAACTGCATAGCAATTATCGTTTCCAACCTCAATTTCCAAGAGAAGGACCACTGTGGGTGATCTTTCACCAGCTTTGTGGACTTCTCCTCTAGCTCCTGGGTACTTTGACACCAATAATTTGCACCTATCACCTTAGGAGAATTGCTAACTGGGAGTTGCAGCCCATTATTTTAGTGGACTTCAAGTGGCTGGGAGTTGACATATACCATTCCTCTACCCCAGAGGCCAACTGACTGACTAATGGCCGGGAGTATGAGAGCCCAGCTTCGTTGCCTCAAGGTGGCACAGAACTCTCCAGGATCGGGCTGAGTGTGGGCCTTCACCTAATACCCACCCCCTTGACTGGCTGATCCCCTTTCTAACACCCACTCCCCCCACTCTTTTACTCTGTCACCTGGGGACTGTTCCTCAATGAATGGTTTGCACTTTATTCTTGGCTCAGCAATTCGTCTTGGAGGCCATGACCTCTGACATCCAACAGTAAGGGTCAGTTCATGACATCCCTCAAACAGAATATCATAAAGATATGGTAATATATTCTGCATATATCTTAATTGAAAAGAAAACTATGCTATAATTAACTATAAAAATTCTACACAGGCACAAAAAAAGACTAGAAAGATGAATACAGGATATTATCTCTATATTTATTTCGGATGGTAGAAATATGAATATAATATATTATTCTTTAAACTGTTCTGGATATTTTACAAAATGTATACAATGAACACATTACTTCAAACAAGCAGCTCTTTTCTGGTTATAAAAACGCAGCAGCAGGAACTCAGATCAGCTGTAATGTGTAGCAAGGAGGAACAGAAAAGGCTACGGAGCACAAGAACTGTGTTTCAATAACAGAATCGTAAAAACTGGAATAAAAAGTGCAGTTGCTAGAAAAACAGAGAGTTGAGAAATAATATAGTGAGAGCCCTTTATATACACTAAAATGAATGTTGCACCCCATTACAACCCACAGACCACTCCATATTGAGATTTTTTTCAATAAGTGGTGGTTATATTTTGATGCATATGACTGGAACCATTCATGTGACTACATCTACACACTAGATGTTTAATAGCAAGGATTATAGTTTATTCATATTTTTTTTTATTCCCTGAGTTTAGCAGAGAATCTGGTATATAGTAGAAACTCAATAGAGTTTATGAAATAAATTGTAGTTCAGTGAAAATTAACTGATTTCACTCTTATTTTAAGCAGCAGCAACTTTTATTGCTACCTTTAAAAAAAAACCCAAACTTGCTTAAAACTTGTGGAATGCATTCTTAAGTACTCAAAATTAATGGCCACCGTTTATGGAATGTCTGCCATGTGCCAGACCCTGTACCTGGAGCTTTTATAGTCAACATCTAGCTGCACCCTTGACTTAAGATGTAGGCATGAGTATGTATATGCTATCGAAGTTGAAAACAGAGGTCCGGAAAAATTAAACAGCCTGCCCAGACCATACAGATCGTACAAGGTGAAGAGGTGTCTGAATACGGACTCTTAGCTGGTATGTCACAATGCTCCTTGTGATGGAGTTTGAAGGGTTGACCGAGGAAGAAATGAGGAAACACTGACTTCTTTCTACCTCTCTGTCCGGTGCTTACATCACCAGTGACTCGGAGTAAACAAGTGACCACAGCTTTACAAGGAACAAGAGTGGAACAGAATGTTTGTTACTCCAGGGCAGTGGTTTTCAGCCCGGAGGAGGCTCCACGGCCCCCAGGGGGCATTTGGCAATGTCTGCAGACGTTTGGGTTGTCATACCTGGGAGGGACCGCTCCTGGCATCCCGTGGGTTGAGGTCAGGGTTGCTGCTGAACATCCCACGATGCACAAGACAGCTCCTCACCACGGGGAATTATCTGGCCCAAAACGTCCGTCAGTGCCAAGTGCCAAGGATGAGAAACGCCGCTGGCCCACAGGAAGGTGCACATTCCACCCCCCAAGGTGGCACACGGAGGTCCCGGGGACTTTCCTCACTTTAGAACCCAGGCTCCAGTCTGAAGTCTCACACTGCTCCTTGTCAAAGCAACTACTGCACTGATGCCAGCTGTCACCGTGGCTCCCCCTGGAACTTCCATCCAAGGCTTCTCGAATTGGGAAAGGAAGGAATCCAGGCCACCCCCCCTCAGGGGCTCCCAGAAGAAAGGGTTTAGTGACCAGCAATGAAAGCTCTGAGCGTCAGCCCACCTATCAAAACAGACTCCCAACAGCCTGTTGGAAGAAGCGGGGATGCCTGCGTTATCCGGAGCTTCCCGTGGGGAGCATCAGGCAGGTGTTTGTCCACACCAGGCCCCCTCATCGGGCAGCTGTTCCTCGCAGGAGGAAGCCTGGCCCAGACTCCTGAGGCTGCGGATCCTCCTGCACCATTGACATCCTTCCCATAAAGCAGCAGCAGCAGCAGCAGCAGCAGGGAGCGGTGACATACCCAGTCATCACCAGTGGGCCCCGCTCCCCTCCCACCGCCTGGTTGCTCCCCACCCCCACCAAGGCCTTCGCTGTTGTTTTCTGAACCAAAGCTAGCTTTCTCATTCAGGTTCAGGGAACAGAAATGTCAGGTATAAAGAGAAAAACCCCAAGCATGCTCATATACCCTCAATTATTCTTGTGTCCACTGTACTTACTCCCTGGGAACTTTCTGAACTAATTAGTTAAGCAAAACTGAGCCCCAGCTCCTACTTTCCTCCCTTCCCTCATGAAAAGAGGGCAGGGCCCAGCGACGGAGGAAGGACACTCCGCAGGTGAAGGTGGAACTGGGTCTCCACCATCACCCTGCGCCACGTTACCTCCAAAGTGCCACCTGCGGGAGGCCCCCTGCTGCCTGCTGCGATGCCCTCCTCTCCTCAGAAGGAGAGCTGGGAGTCTGGGGAGCCTGTGTAGGATGAGGCTCTCCCTCCAGGTGGGGAGGCCCCTGGTTGGCAGTGTTAAGAGAGGATGTGGGCTTCACCAGGCTGCACCTCCAGACTCAGGCAGCCTCCCCCCGTCGGCCAGACAGACGAAGGCCGAGGGCACCAATATTCTACCGTGTCGACAGGGACCACCATTTTAGGGCTGAATTCACAATTTAAACCCACTTGGTCCTTTGGAAATCGGGGTGCTATTTCAAAGGCTGCCATGTAAAACACTGTTAGGTGGTAGGCACAGTTTGCCCATTTATCTATTTCACAAATACCAGTGGAGAACCCATGGGCCAGGCAGGGTGCTGAGGTGGGAGCGTGCACAAAAGCGGGCCGGCCCCACGCTCCTGGAGCCAATGGTCTAGAGACTGGCTTCTCATCTGGGCAGGTTCGCCCCTCAGGGTACATTTGGCAACATCTGGAGACATTCTTGTTGTCACAACCGGTGGGGAGGGTGCTACTGTCTAGTGAGCAGAGACCCGGGATGCTGCTCAACACCCTGCAAGGCCCAGGAGATGCAAACTCGGCCCAGCAAGGACGGTCTGCTCCA
Source organism: Pipistrellus hanaki (assembly GCF_964339955.1). Lineage (NCBI taxonomy): Eukaryota > Metazoa > Chordata > Mammalia > Chiroptera > Vespertilionidae > Pipistrellus > Pipistrellus hanaki. Next base: position 64,109,161 of record NC_140510.1, on the reverse strand, counting down.
CAACATCCACAGGGCTGAGGGGGGCACTGGAGGAGGGGCACGCAGGTGGACACGGAGGTGAGCTGGATGTGACCGGACAAAGGGGCAGAGGAATGGGGACAGGGCCCAGTATTCCAGACAGAGGATCTCAAGCACTCAAAGGGCCTGGAAACAGATTCTGGAAATGTGTTCGTTTGAACACTATACCACCTTAGAGTCTTTTAAGACAAGGTCCACTGGGGACAGACAGCTCACGGTGACACACACCAGAGTCCAAACCAGACAGAAGCTGAAGACTCTCTCACACCCGTGTCCAGCCTGCCCCACGGCTTCTTCCTCAACCACCAGGCACCGCCCACTGGAAGAGACAGGAAGTGAAACCCTACTTTTACTATCTTAGTCCTGATGCTAAAAGCATGACCCCAAAAAAGGAAAGACTAGTAAGCCAAACCTTATCAAAATTACAAATATTTGCTCCACAAAAGACTCTGCAAAGATGAGGAAAGGACAAGCTGCAGAGTAGGAGAAAATATTGCCAACCACCGATCTGACAAAGACGAGGAACTAGAAAATACAAAGGACTCTCACAATGCAACAGTAAAAAGAAAACAGCAATCCAATCAGAAAATGGTCCAAAGACATGGACTGACAGTTCACTGAAGAGGATACACAGATGGTAAATAAGCCCATGAAAAGATGTTCAACATCATTCGCCATTAGGGAAGTGCAAATTAAAACCACTGCACACCCATCAGAATGGCTAAAATAAAAACTAATGATAAGTCCAAATGCTGGAGAAGATGCAGAGAAATTGGATACCATGCATTGCTGGTGGGAATGTAGAATGGTGTAGCCACTCTGCAAAAACAGTTTGGCAGTTCCTTACAATTCTAAACACGCTTTTAACCATATGATCTAGCAATCTTGGACATCTATCTCAGGGAAATGAAAACTCATGTTCACACAAAAATCTATACACCAATGTTCATAGCAGCTTCATTTGCAATAGCCCCAAACTGGAGAGTATCCAGATGTCCTTCAATAGGCAAATGGGTAAACAAATCATGACACATTCACACCATGGACCAGTACCCAACAATAAAAAGGAATGGACTAGGATACACACAGCAACTTGGATGCATCTAAAGGCAAATTATGTTGAGTGGGGGGGAAAAGTCAATTCCAAAAGGTTATATGCTATATGATTCAATTTATAAAATACTCTTAAAATGACAAAATCATAGAGATGGAGACTGTATTAGAGTTTATGAGGAACTGGGGAAGAGGGAAGGGAAAGGGAAGGATGTGGCTGTCAAATGGTGACATGAGGGAGTCTTGTGATGGAGCTATTCTGTGTCTTGACTATGGAGGTGGCCACACAATATACAGGTGATAAAACATCACAGAAATAAGTACACACACACACACACACATGAATGCATGTAAAACTGCTGAAATCTGATAAGGTGGATGAATTGTACCAATGCCAGTTTCTTAGCTGTGGCATTTATTGTTGGGGGGGAACTAGGTGACGAGTAAATAGGATCTCTCTATATTATTTTTTTATAACTGGACAGGAATCTATAACTCTGTTAACATCAAAAGTAAAAACAACAAAACAAAAAAACACCTTATTTTAAAATTGTGTCAGCAAACAAATGTACCTTAAGACAGAACTTTTATTCACTTTAATTCCTTTCCCCATCCTACAACTACACTAGAAATGCCAATCTTCTAAAAAAAAAAAAAAAAAAATACCAATAATGTTTTTGCATAATTGTGCCTTTTCATAATTTGTGACAGTCTCAATTTTTAGCTTCTGTAGGCTCCTGAGACAAACTATCCAAGTTCATACCCAAGCTCCAATTAACTGTGTGACTTCGACAGGTATATAACTTCACTGTGCCTTAGTTTCTGCATCTGTACAATGGGTATAATAGTAGCCCCTGCCTTAGAGACTGCTGAGAGGCATAAAAAGGAGGAATCCATCTCAGGTTCTTTCACCAGTTACTGAATACATTGAGGTTCACTCGAAGCTGGTTCTGCCACTTACCACCATTATCACGGAGGGTTGAAGCATCCTTGGCCTCTATCTTCAGCCTCTTAGGGTCTACTCACCAACCCATCTGAACAGTTCCCTCAACAAGGCAAAATGTCCCCAGATTCCAAGTTCTAAAAATTGAAAGGAATTTTAAAAGCTGCCTTTTCTATTTGCTCGTGGTCTTTTTTTCCATTATGGCCCATACCTTCCTTTCATTTCTAGCTAGTATGTGATTTTATCAAAGTTTTACCTCCGGTCACAAGTCCTCAGGGAAGATGACCAGAGTGGCCTTGCCCTCGGGGAGGAGAATCAGCAGGGCCTCATCCAGCCTCCGAGAATGGTCCTGGTGATGGGACCAGGAAATGACTGATGGTCACGGGGTGAATTAAGAAATGGGCCTCGGGCTCTGCTGGTTTTCCGTGTGTTCTTTCCAAGCCATGGCCAGGTTCATGAATAAGGAAAAGTGTTTCCTAGCAGCATAAACTGAAATAAGGCATGATTAGACTAAAGCAATTTCTAAAACATTTCAGTACGACAAAGCCCATAAAAAAGCCTGCCTCAGAGGTCGAGAGACTCAATGGTAGAGTCTGGATTGTAAGCCAAGTCTCATCACTGTGTTATTTGCGTAGATGGGGAAAATATCTAACACAGAAAATGCCTGATGATTGCACAAGGAAGCCACTTAGAAATAACTAGAAAGCCCATTGTGATGGTAACTGAAAAGAAGGGGCAATCCAGAAGAAATAGCCTGAATTTTAGCAAGTAGAACAGACTCTAAAACCTTGAATTTATTTTTCTAAAAAAAAAAAAAAAAAAAAAAAAGATTGGGTAGAAAGATATCAAAGTCCCCTTATCCCTTTTCACAGAAATGTTAGGATCAGAGAAAAAAGCTTCTTCATCTCTGGGCTTACTGTTCCTGCAGGCTCTGCATCTCAGAAACTGGGCACCCCATCCACCCAAGAATCTAAGCAGAAAGTCTGGGTGTCATCCTTCATCCTTCCCCTGCCCCATTAGAACCACTGCAAACTCCTTCCTTCTTCCTCTGAGCGTTCCTGCACGGCCTACTCTTTCCACCTCCTCTGCCCTCAGTCCGGCCACCAGACTTTCTGGAAGAGGACATGAGTCTCCTCTACCCAGCTCACAGTCTGCTCTGCCCCAGTGACCTTGCCGATAGGAAAGGCTGACCATACCCCTTGGCACTGAGACCTGCATCAGACCCTCCAGCGGTCTCCCTAAGCTCTCGCAATGAAATGCAAACCCGCTCCCCCAGCCTGAGAGTTGGCCTCCTGGGCTGGATTTCTTCCTTCTAGACATACACTCTCCCCTTGGGAGGTCACAGAACCTTTCCAGCCTCAGCCCTCCATACGTGCATTCCTTCAGACTACATCTGTCTCCTCCCCCTCTCTTCGTGCCTGAGGGTGGGGCAGGGACCTTGTAGGTCCTGTAACCACTCTTCCCCCAGGGCACAGGGGACACGGTTGTGCTCTCTATGCAATCAAGGCCCTGAGGAAGAAAGCAAGTTTTAACAACCAACATGATTCACTTCAGGTGCTAACCTTGATTACAGAAGCCACCATCTTATAAGCAGGTTGGGATCTTAAATTATTTGGGGAAGTCATTTGCTAAAAGAAGTTCTAGAGCAAGCTTTCACAGCATTGGATCTACTGACATTGCTGGGGGTGGTGGCGTAATTCTGTGTGCTGGGGGTGGTCCTGTGTATTATACGATGGTGAGCATTATCTCTGGTTAAACCAACTAGATGCTACCTAGTAGTTTTCCCTCCCCTCACTGTGACAACCCAATTAAATGTATAGAGACACCAACAAAAGTTCCTGGAGGGGAGAGGGAGGATTACCCCTGGTTGAGAACCACTGATCCAGAGAAAAATTAAAAACTGGTAGTTATGATTTTAATTCTGCCCACAAAATGCCTGATTGATTGACCTTTGTCTGAATCACTTGAGCAATAATGCGGTAATGCAGTATCTCCTAACATCAAGTGTCTAGTGATCACTGTTTACAGCATCATTTCAGCAGGAACAAGCATTCCTAACTTCTAGATATATTTATGAGCCACCATGGAGGGCATGGTTGGTCCATCCCAAAACTCAACTTAGCTTCCGGCATCAGTCATCTCTCTCGGTGATATCTGATGTGAGGCAGGTGGCAAAGAATTGGGAAGGGGGGGAGGTTAAGAAGGAGGGGGGAAAATAGAAAGTCAGAGAAGAGCTGGGGAAAGGATTTGATCATTCATCTGTGTCTGGTACATGAAAACAGGAGAGAAAAACGGAGAAAGCCCAGTGCCTCTGGTCCTTCCTGAGAGCACCATTCCACAAAATCCTCAGGCAGTCAAGCATCCTCTTTCTGCCCGGAGTATGGCATAACCCAGGAATGAAATGTGAACGTCTGAATCTCAATACGGCTCTAACCCCTGTCCATGCCCGCCCAATATACTAAGGGTATATTGAGCTCGGAGCACTTCTTCAGGAATGCAAAATGACTTCCTGGCTTTACCTGCCACTCGGCAACAATATTTTCAATTGTTGGTTAAATTGCAAATGCCCCATGAATCATTTAAATAAATCTCACATGTATGAAATAGGCAATTGTGTTCTCAGACCAATTCTCAGCTGTAAAAATAGAGCCACACGGAACAGATTTCTTTTCCTGCAGCTAATTGAAAATACTGCACATATAATGCATGATTTAAAGCTCCCAGGAGAAATTTCAATTTGTGTTCCCCACTTTAAAATGTACAATCAAATGCTGTCTTAAAGTGCTCCATGCATTTAAGTCAATATTGCTTGCCTGAAGCACCTCAACCATTCCTAAATTTTCACACTATGAATTGATGACCTGAGATTTTTAATGCTCTGGGTGACTTTCAAAACAATGGCTTTAATAGGACTGTGTTTCCTGAGAAAACAAACACTCCTAGAATTGACTGATTCAAATGTCTGTGGCCCAGAGAAAATCTCCACAACAGTAGCAAAATGCCTGCCAGCAGGAAGGGACCACGTAGAAGAACATCCTTCACATGGGAGCCCAAGCAGTGGTGTCAGGTGCCCACAGCACCACCCTAGAGTTAGAAAGGCTGCCTCAATATTCTTGACGGTTGATCAAATGGGAGTTGAAAGAATCTGTGACAATGAGGAAAAGACTGTCAAAGTAACCCTTACCATAGAAGGAGTGCCCTGGCTAGGGCCTGGGGGAAAGGGGAGTTAACAGATTAAAGATCATTATCCATTTCTAATAGAGCTTCAGAGCTTGCACAATACTCAGATTTCCTGCTAATGCCACAGCTGAGGTCCTGCACCACCACTCAAGCACGTGGAAGACCTTACAGGATGAAGGGAGAGCACAGGCTGACATTGAGCTGTAGATGAACAGAGGATAGAAGTACTTAAAGGACTATAGAACAAGGTAGAATGTGGCAGGAAGCATTAAGAGTTCCAGGCGAACGAGGAAATTGTCAAGTTGCCTTTACTTTACATGCAGTCACATTAAATTCCACCATTAATATTCCTCTGTACATAGAACTAGTAAGAGGTGAAAATCTTACCCCATTAGCCAAGACGAGAGAGCGATGAGCAATTCTGGCAACAGACAAATAATAATCAAACTAGCAAAGAATTAAAAGCATCAGAATTTAGAGTCAAATAACATAGTAGACACTTGATGCATATTTATCAAATGAGTTAAAGTACTACTCACAACTGAGTGTTACTCATTAGATAAGAAAACCTTTAACCCTTAGCTTTTATTCCATAAATTAAGAAATGGAACTCAGAAATGATCTGTTTCAAAAACTTGTCTTCAAGGGCTAAGGTCTTATTTACAACTAAGGCGTAGATGTCCCCAACATTTGGTGATGAAGGCACCTACTATGTGGAAATCTTTTGACATCCCTACAGGCCATAGGGAACTATGGTTGAGTTCTGTGACGTGAGCCATAATCTCTCTCATTTACTTCATACTGTACTTATCAGTTAACCCAGTAACAACTGGGTTTCCCATGAAGATCTTATTAATATGGGAATGTGCTAACTGGCCAAAGGCCATCTTCCAATTCTTCTGTCTCTTGTGAGTGGTAACTGTTAGTCTCTCTGACCTGTAACAACCCTGGGGGTCCTGACAAATCTATTGATAGTTTATCTTCTGTGTTTCATGCTGTGGATACCCCTAAGCAATGCCATCTCCAGAGAGTCCACCCAAGCAGGCAGCATCTTGGATTTCACACAAATAAAACTGCAGCACCATTTGATGACCTCGCCTATGGTTTTTCTTCTCCCTTGGGCACCACTGACTATTTTTTTTTACAACCTTTTCTCCAGGGCAAATGGAGGGAAGGCAAGACTGAACTTGTGCTTCATAACCTGAGAAGGAAGAAAACAAAGGAAGAGCTCAGTGTAGTTCAGTCAGCTTCCTAACATACATATGTCCCCAAGTTCAGGGATAAATAGACAGAAAACATCCTTCCTACCCTCTCTCCAAATATATTAAAGATTTCACATAAAAATAATGGATTTTATTTTTTTCATTGGATGACCAGGGATGCTTTGGAGTAAGTTCTGGCAGCCACAAAAGTGATTCTGTGGCACCTGGGTATATTTTCATCTCTTCTTTCTCAGTTACCCATTCTGGTTCTTGTAATTGAGTCCCGTTTCTAATCCGGGTTTAGTACAAGAGATGCAAACAAGTATAGCCCATCCACCTCCTTCAGAGTAAGTTTTGGGTACACATTACAGGTAAAACAGTTACGCAGAGGAAGTTGGGGAATGGGAAATTATATGAAACAGTTTCCTATGTAAATTAAACAAGTAAATAGAGATATATGTATCTTTAAGGCATAGGATCTGGAAATATTCTAAAGTAGGAAGATAGAATGAGGGATGGGAAAGATAAGATAACTAGTAACCACTTTAAGAAGGGCTCCTCAGCTTTTATCTTTGGTCCTTTGCTCTCTTCTTTCAGTTCAAAGAGTTTGTAAACAAGTAAAATCCCAAAGAAATATTTAACATGACCACTCTGTAGTTACATTTCCCCCTGACAATCATTGGACCAGCAAAGCTCTGCAAACCTTAGAAACCATCTGAAGTAATGGGAAGCGCAATTTCAAACATCTTTAGTCACCCAACACTGAGGTTCTCCCTTTAGCTTGACTTAGTTTCTTTGTTGAAGTCCCCGCTGATGCCTTCTGAAGGGATTCGGTGGGGTTAGGAGAGCTGTTCAGCTATTTCCCATGAAAAACCTGTGTCTACCTTAACACAACTGTGGAATAGGCCTGCTGTGTAGTCCTAGGCCTGTCTGCCTCCGATACGTCACATACCTGCTCTGTGACTCTGCTTCCTCATCTATGAAATCAATGATAGTCCCCTCTCCCATCCTGTAACTCAGAAGGTTGCTGTGAGGATCACATTAGACACCGTCCTGAGAACTGACATAAGTCTCAGGTACCACAGGACTTTTCCAACCCTTTCACCTCCCCACTTCCAAAGCTAAGGCAGAAGAACATGAATTTCTGGAATTAAAAATCAATGACTTCATGAAAGTTCTAGTCACCTTTGTCTAACCTCTGCTATAAAGCTACCAACTGAGGAATCTTTAGGGATAGAGGAGGCCCAGCCTCTTTCTGTCAAAATTTTATAAGGAGAGAAATATTCTAACTTTCTCCAATTTCTCATAACCAGTTATGGAAAAAATGTCCTATTCATCAACAATGGAGCTGCTGACTAGCTGCATAGGAAATGTAAGGGGGGACATTTATAAAGCTCCTACTATGTGCATGCCATCTCACTTAAGCCTGGGATACAGTTGAGTTAACAAAGATACAGACAGAGTGAGTCATCTGCCCGCATTACATAGCAAAGAAGAGATGAGAAATCACACAGATATGTCTCCCAGAGAGAGGACAGAGACGCTTCTGCTTCTGTCACCTGCCTCTCCCTATTCAATTTCTCCAGGTCCTTTTCCATTCCCTCAGTCGGCCCTCAGGATTGGCATTGATCCCATTCTGGAACTTTTGCCTTCACTTTAGTTCCCGGATGCCGAAAAGAGCTTTCAGTACATCCAACCACCCTTTCCCACACTGTAAGGGGCACCTCTTCTCCCAGGATGAAGTTCTTTCTTTGATTAGGTTCTTTAATTACATGTGTTTCAATGTATGATGATAATTCCCAAAATAAGACAGTCTTCCCTTTTTCCCAATGAGAAGATCCCCAACAACTCTTCCCCACTCCCACCCAAGATTTGGTTAACCCGACTAAATAAACTTTATGACCAACATGGAAAATTACACATGTTATGATTTGGAAATAGTACTTTTCTTCCCATTCCCACCTTCCATGAAGCCATTTACTTCAGAGTTCTCCCAGGCATCCTCTACATGCCTGTCATCGTGTTTGAGTTGTCTAACAATTTGTCTGAGCCCATCGGCTCCTTCTCATCCAAGTTGTCTCTGATACAGCACTTTGCAAATCTTGTGTGACACTGTCACTGAAAAATCCATCGTAAGCCACTGGAAGCCCTTCCTGGCGTATCAGGACAGCTGCCCTCAGAGGTAAAAATACATTCCAAATCCCCACAGCAGATCATTAGCCATGATACTTTTTAACAGTTTTCATAAAACTTCATTTGACAATAAAACTGTCATTGTTTTTTCTATTGAATCTCTTCCCTGGAAGGAGTTATTTTCTTGAATTTAGCCATAGAGAGTATGTGAGAGACTAAATAACCAACTCTTTATTATCGATACAAGTCAACAACAATCCTACAAAATTTAGGGCTGAAAGGGTTTTGTGGAGAACAATGGGAAAAAAAGGACTAAATGACTGCATCATTCATGAGGGCTGCCTGGACATTCGTGTTATTAGCAACCTCGCCGACAGCGCACACAGGGTACACACAGACCTGTATCTCACACACGCTACAGGAGTGATGACTGACATTTGAGAAACTCTTGTGTGTGAGAGGCTTTGGTGTTAGCACTGCTGAGCCTCCTGGACTCCTGGGGAGCAGGAATTGCAGCCCTCATTTCATGTGGGAGGTTGCTGAGACCTGGAGATGGTCCATCACTGGCCCACATCTACAGAATGAACTTGGGCCGCCGTGAGGATGCAGGGAGGCAGTGCCTGTAAAGAGGTTTTGTGGCCCTTGCCCTAACCAGTTTGGCCCAGTGGGTAGAGCATGGACCTGTGGACTGAAAGGTCCCAGGTTCGATTCTGGTCAAGGGCATGAACCTTAGTTGTGGGCACATCCCCAGTGGGGAGTGTGCAGGGGGCAGATGATTGATGTTTCTCTCTCATCGATATTTCTCTCTATCCCTCTTCTTCTCCCTTCCTCTCTGTAAAAAAATCAATAAAACATATTAAAAAAAAGAACTTTTGTTGCCCAAATCTCATGCTGGCCTGTGACTGCTCCATCATTAGGGTCACACACTGCTCCCCCTGAGTCCTTTCACACCAAGAGGGAAAGGAGAATCTTCATGCAGCTTCACAACGATTCAGTCCACACCGACCACCCCAGTCTGAGCATCTCATCTGTAGCACTCATTTGACAGAAGATTACATGACCCTGAGGGTCAGGGTCATGGGTCTGTTCCGGTGGAGGACTAGTTCATCACATGGCACGTGACAGTAAAAGCAAACCAATTGTGATGTTATTTCACTGTTGAGTTTAACTTCTGCAAATAATAAGCCCATTTATTGCCCCCCTCACTCCACTATGGTGTGCCACTGTTCTAGACTATGTTGTATTGTTCAAGTATCACAGATATGCCTGTCCTACCTAAATATGTAAGATCCTCAAAGGTCAATCTGTTTTGTGGATATTTCTGTGTCCTTCAGAGCACCTGTTAACACAGTAAGTGCTCAAAAACTAGCTCTTAAACTGAATGCTACCCATACACAACAGGGTTGCCACTTTCCAGTCCTTTGAAGATCCGTGTGGGCCAGATTCATCTGGAGTAAGTCTTGGCGAATCTCTTTACTCTCTGGGAATAATCCTCTTTGAGATCATGGAAGTGAACAACATGGAGAAAAGTAGACATGAATCAGCCAACTGGCTTTAAGGAATGCATAGTAACTGTCCCCAAGTCAGTGGGGTACTCTGAGGACTAATCAAGGGTGGATGACAGGTGGTGGCGGATCTGTTACCACATTGTACCCAGACTTCGCATCTGGAGATATGACAAATGACAGGAGCAAAGACATGAGTTCTCAACCTGCCACAGTCTTGACCTTGCCAACTGACCTAAATCATTGTACTTCCTATCTCCCTGTCTGTGAAACGGAGACAACACTGTCTTTCGCTGCATGGAAAGTAACAGCCGTATCATCTTCATTCTCTAGCTATGGAAATGGGGCACAGAGTGGGTGTATTTTTGTGTCCACAAAACAACTAAGTATAGATCTGGGTTTAAAACCCAGGTTCCTTGGACTCTCAAATTCATTCCTGTGTAGCAATGTCCCAACCCTTCATCTGTGGGTATTAGGAAAAGTTAAATGACTGTTTCGCCTCAGTCTTCCACTGAACACAATGCTTCAGAATAAAAAGTCTCCATGGCAGCGACACATGGGGGGAAGTCTCAGCAGGGTGCTTCACACACCTGGATCTCAGATTTCTCACCTATAAACTAGTACCATTCTCTCTACTTTACAAGGACTGTTAGGATTCAACAAGATCCTATATAAAATGTGCCCAATAGTACTTGACACACTGATGATCCATCATCTTTCCTTTGCTGCTCCCTTCAAGCATCTTTGGGCAGGTACTGTGGAAGGAGCACAGAATGATAAGACAGACCAAACAATCTTCAAGAGCTCCTACCAGAGCAGAAAAGACACACTTAAGTAGAACACAAGGTAGAGAGTAAGACAAAAACATTATTTTGCCCAGGGTACATGTGAAAAAAAATATTATCCTACTCACAGAAATTTTAGGCTAATAAGTGATAAAATATACATGCATTGGAACAACTATTGAAAGGACTTGCTGAATTAATTCACATTAGTATGACTAGCACTTGAATATTCATAATTTACCTCCTTGCTGCCCAAGAACAGGTTTACTTTGAATACTTTGGCACCTCTGGCCAATCCTCCAAATGGCTATTTTAATTAACATATCATTATGAAATGAACATAGGTTTGGCATAAGATGATATGAGTCTATTGGAAAATGAATTTCAAAGCGAAAATCTGCACCTTTAGAAAGAAAGCTCTCTTTATAATTAAATCATCACATAGACTCCCTGACATCTACCATCCCACTGTCCGAGCAACAGTTCAGGTGTGGGCGTGCGTTGAGTGCTGTGTAAAATCTCAAATGAATATTTGCCAGTAAATTTCCCAAAAGTCATATTAATGGCAGCATAGAATACATTTCCTATCTGGGCATGCTTGGTGAAGTTAATTGAATATTCATAGAACTCTTTTGTATATTGAGGGAATCAAATCCTAATTAAATGACCACATGTCTTAAATACATTCAGCGTGTGTTTTAAATGGTTATTACTGGGTATCTGGACATCACTGAATACAGTAAGAATGACATTTTCACATATGAAAAACAAAAAAAAAGGAGAAGACTCTGGATGCTCTTTATTATTTGGTTTAATATTGCAAAGACAGGAATATTAAGCCAAATAGATTATCTTCTACTCCAAAGACCTTTATTCATTCTTTGTAACTAACATAAGAAAGAAAACACACCTACCCTGACAGATTAGCCTGATATGTGCCCTAGAAAGACCTTTTGGGAACTCAGCTCTCACATTTCCTCACACAAGAAGGGAAAGAGGGAGTTTATTTCATGCACGAACCATCCTTGCTCCACAGCCAGTCCTGGAAGTCCTGGAAGCCTGCGGGAAGGACAGATGACCACTGATCACTGGGAGTACTGCCAACCAAGAGTGCTGCAGGAAAGGAGTCTGGAAACAAAGCATGTGAACACACAGAGCAAGCCACTCGTTCACCAGGCCAAAGACAGAAAGGAAACACAAGTCCCAAAGGAATGAAATGCTCACCTGGACCAACGGAAGCCCCACCAGCACCATATCATGCCCTGGAAGCCAGCTCCATGCTAACCCCTGTGCTCAGCACCTGAGCTATACTCTCCACCTCATCCTCATGAGACTTAACACGTAACTACCTTCATGCCCAACTCACAGATGAAGAAACTGAGGCTTGGAAAAGTTTAGCAAATTGGCTATGATCTCCTGGCCTCTAGCTAGTAACTGATCAAATCTACACTCAGACCAAAAACCACTGGCCTCCCAATCCTCCACGCTCCAGATTACTACATGAAATGAAGGAAGGGGACTAAATATACTATTTATATGTGACTCATTTTGAAATGAAGGTAACTCTTTAAAACAGAAAGAACTCTAAAAACTAGGAAAAGTTAAATCTCAAACAAGAGTCTAAGCTAAGTCTCCATAGGTTTGTGGAGTTTAATTAGGCATCTTTTAAAAAGCATGCTCCACCTTTCCTTTGGTCATGTTGAGTCTGACCCAGTCAACCTAAGTTACCCCCTTGGAGTCTGGGTAAATGCACTCTACCTTTTCAACCCAAAAGTCAGTATTAATTTTAGCGTTTGAATCCCATGAGAAAACAAGCGTCTAAGGAACGAACTGGGGCAGGGGAGGTCCAAGGCATAAAAAACATTACTTGAAACATAACACAGAAATATTAGACTCTCCCTGTCTCGGTTGTTTTGGCTGTGTGATTGAAGGCTATTACACAGCAAAGGGAGGAGATGATCATTTGAGAGGAGGCATATTGTTTGACAGGAATTTATTTTTGAGAAGTTATGAAAATTGATGGGATGTAAATATTTGAACATTCGTGGTATCAGCTCACAGTTTACACATTTACAGACCTGAGTTCAGGCTCTGGCATTGACACACCCAGGTTGTATGTATGGCCGAGGACACTCCAGCTGCTCCATGCTCTTTCCCAGCTGTTCGAGTGGAAAGGATACTGCCTCTGTCCTACAGGCAGACCCAACTGAAAACAAAACTAAGGGCAGGTGGGTAACTTGCCTTTGCAGGACACCTCTCTCAGCGCTCCCTCCCATCCAGACCACAAGCTTGAACATGTGACTCAGACTCTGGCCAATCATAATATCCCATTCCCTTCCACAGCCATTGGTCCAGGGAAAGGCACATGACCCAAACTGAGCCAATCAGAGTGCCTCCCTAGGATTTTTCCAATTGGAAATAGCAGAAAGGCCCTCTTACCTCTTTGATCATGAGGCTATAGGGAGGTGAGCCTGAAGCTGCCTTTAGTCATGGTCCCTGAATCAAGAAAACCTTCAGACACAAGAGATAGGGAGGAGAAACGAGAGCACCAAGGCCCTGAGTCTTTGGTTCCAGGCACCTCCAGGGCCAGAGGCATCTCCGCCATCCCTCAGTGGTGGCAATACAAACCAATAGCTCCACCTTGCACCCCGTGATTGTGTCAATTATTTTTATTTAGGTTTCTGCACTTTTAAGAAATGATAATGCATTACTTGATAGCTCATATAATCTAAACAGTAACCAAATCCTCAAAAAACATAATTTCTTCCCAAGTGGATTTCTTTTTTTTTTTTTTTTTAAATATATTTTATTGATTTTTCACAGAGAGGAAGAGAGAAGGATAGAGTTAGAAACATCGACGAGAGAGAATCATTGATCAGCTGCCTCTTGCACACCCCCTACTGGGGATGTGCCCGCCACCAAGGTACATGCCCTTCCCCGGAATCGAACCCAGGACCTTTCAGTCTGCAGGCCGACGCTGTATCCACTGAGCCAAACCGGTCCCGGCGGATTTCTTATTTTAAAAATGAAGCAAAAATTAGTAGAGGAAGCAAACACTGCATTACTTACACAGCATTTTCTTAAAATAAAAAAAAGGAAAAATCTATTTTCATTTACAATCACTTTACTTATTTTAAGTAGACTTTGTAGTTGGCATTAAACTCTCTCATATACCCAAACCCATGTTCAAAAGTTGGTCCATTAAAAATTTAGGCTAAAGACAAACGTTTTTTGTTTTTGTTTTTTCTAGAACTATATTAGTTGGCACTAAATGGAGGGGAAATAACTGATGCTAATCCTCCAGGTTACCAGAGTTCTCCCCGCAGGGCTGAGGAGGGCATTCCAAAAACAAACCAAGTATATTTACCAAGATTCCCAGTCACCACAACAAATCCTTCTGCCTTTGCAAAGGATTTTTTTCTCCTTTTACACAAAAATCTCCTCCACCTTATCTCTCTCTCTCTCAAGAATGAACTGATAAAAATAGAAAGGCACCATGGATTCCGATTCTGGAATTATCTTCTGAAGCAAAGGACAAAGTCTGAGGTCAAACTGAAGCAGGAGCATGTGGTGTTCCGGATCTAATCTTGAACGAGGGAGTGTCCACCTCAACCTTTGAAGGAACTCAAGGATGAAACAGGGGACATGTTTGTAATATGCATGAATGGAATTACAAACAGAAGATTGCCTCGGCTCAGTAGCCATCCGCATGCACAATAAGCCCCAGAGGGAATGCCAACTTCTCCAAACTGGGCTTCCATCCAGACCTAGAAATCTAACCAGGATACGGGGAGAATCATTGACTGTGTAAATAGACTTGGCCTGCTGGGTGAAAGGCAGCATTTCTCAAAAGAGAAATAAAACCTTACTAATCTCTCAGTGTTCATAGGCAAATTGTGAACTTATTTATGGATAACAAATAACTTAAAGATGTAGTTTGTTGCATTTAACTCCATTCTACACCAAAAGGTTCTGTGTGTGTGTGTGTGTGTGTGTGTGTGTGTGTTTAAACCCAACACTGATTTTTCAGGTCAGACCTGTAATCTATTTACGAGGAAAGTTGGTTTTGGAAAGGAAAGATGGACACATTTAAGGATGAAGATAATGGTTTACAAAGAAGAGCCAAGTATATGGGTCACAATTTACTTAATATTTTTAATGAATTCATCCAAGGAATACAAACTAAATAAATCTTTGTGTTGGCCCTAAGTGCTATTTCTAATTACTAAAGAGCCAAGCTGAATGATTTCATGGGTTTAAAAGAAAAAGAAGAATTTCATGTAGATAAACATGAGACTAATCAGACAGCTCTTTGTTCATGGGGCGATGCAGGGTGTGATGGAGGGATTGAGTAAAATGGAAAAAAAGAGAGAATTTATGGGCAGTGTGGTGATTTTGAGGGCAAAAGAGGGTGGGTAGAGGTGGAAGAGGGCATAGAGAGGATATATTGGGAAGGGAAAATAAATTAAATTTAAAAAATTTAAAAACTTTCCTCTAGATGTGATATTTAAAAAATAAGACACTTTTCTGATAATTATTTCAACATACCCATTGAGCCATTGTATAGACATAGAAATTAAGTTCTAGGTGGTTAGCTATATAAATCATTGTACGCACAGCCCAAACCCTCTTCCAACCCAGTACTTTTTCCACTGCACTTGGCTGAAGACATTAGCCAAAAAACTACTATGGGGGGTTGGGAGCCAGCAAGAGGGCATGCATCACCATCATTGAGAAGATTAATGGAAATAAAGCAGAAAGCATTCTCCAACCTTGTACAAATCATGAAATACAGAGCACAGCCCAGCCAACGGACCTCAAGGAAGATAGACCAAGCCAAGAGAGGTTCAGATGAGGATAACTGAACACAGACACAGAAGCACTTCTGTATTAGACTTCTGCTTTTTTTCTCTGCCCTTTTTTCTAAGTAATGCTCATTCTCAGAAGACATGGGTGATTGAAGATTTCCTTTAACGTAAAGATATACAGGGTGGGGCAAAAGTAGGTGTACAGTTGTGAGTACACGAAACAGAGTTAACAAAGCTATTGTAACAACATAACCTGCATGTCTTTTTCCATATGAACAACTGTAAACCTACTTCCCCCCTACCCTGTAATGTTAAATGCAGAAGTACCAGAACCAGGGGTGGAGCTCTGGGGGGAGAGCTCCCTTTCAGCCTGAAAAACAATCACTCTTTCATGAAATATGTAGTAAACATAACAAAAGGGAATATAGTTTAGTTCAGAAATCCATTAAATGCCTTTGGGTCATGCACCCCTGCAGGTGCAAATGAAACTAACATGCAGGCTTGGTGGGTAAAGTGTCTATTCTAATAAAAGGGTAATATGCTAATTAGACCAGACATCTTCCATATATCCTTCCAGATGTCCTTCCGGACAAAGCCACAGTGGCAGAGGCTGAGGCAGAGGCAGTTAGGGGCAATCAGGCTGGCAGGGGAGAACAGTTAGGGGCGACAAGGTCAAGAGAAGAAGGCAGTTAGGGGTGACCAGACCAGCAGGGGAGGGCAATTAGGGGTGATTAGGCTGGCAGGCAGATAGGTAAGGGGCAATCAGGCAGGCAGGCAGGTGATGGTTAGGAGCCAGAGGTCACGGATTGTGAGAGGGCAAGATTGGGCCTAAACCAGCAGTTGGACATCCCCTGAAGGGTCCCAGATTGTAGAGGGTGCATGTCAGGCTGAGGGAACCCCCTTTCCTGTGCAAGAATTTCATGCACTGGACCTCTAGCACTGCTATAACACAGAAACTGCCATCAAGGTAAAGTGTGTGTGTGTGTGTGCGCGCACGCACACACACATGTTATAGATCTGTTATGGAAGGCTGGGGGTAGTGATTTTCAGGAAGAACTTTTTGGAATAGGTGATACTGGACCCAGGTGTTGAAAAGAGGGGGAAGCCAAAACCAGTTTGGCTCAGTGTATAGAGCGTCGGCCTGCAGACTGAAAGGTACCAGGTTTGATTCCGGTCAAGGGCATGTACCTTGGTTAGGGGCACATCCCCAGTAGGAGGTGTGCAGGAAGCAGTTGATCAGTGTTTCTCTCTCATCGATGTTTCTAACTCTTTATCCCTCTCTCTTCCTCTCTGTAAAAAATCAATAAAATATATTAAAAAAAAAAAAAAAAGAAAAGAAAAGAAAAGAAAAGAAAAGAAAAGAAAGAAAGAAAGAAAGAAAGAAAGAAAGAAAGAAAGAAAGAAAGAAAGAAAGAAGAGGGGGAAGATTCCCAGACAATCAATTCAGACAGAAGATGGAGAAAAAGAATTCTAGGCATTGGTTCAGTAGTGACAAAGGCAAGGAGGGTATAAGGAGTCTGCAGGAAGTTCCGTTTTGCAAGAAAACAAAAGTTTTGAGAAAGGCAGGAAGCAGGGAGATGGGAAGAGGTTGAAGAAAGCTTAGGCTCTGTCAGTCATTACAAATGGCTGGCATCCTAGGGAGTTCGTGTGGGGCACAGTGGTGCACTGTGGAATGTTTCCTGGCTGAGTGCTAAGGAGTTCTTGAGGCAGAACTGTCCAATGCCACTGAGTGCCTTTGGGAACATACTGTCTGGCTCTGGTACAATGTGTTAAATGGGGCCTTCCGTGTTCCCAAACCTGAGAGCTGGTGGGGCAGCCCATGCCTCCATATTTAGTCCTGCACTGCTGTTTGGATGTGGAATCCACCACACCCACTTCTTCCCAGGGAGGCTGTGAGAAAGCGGGAGGGTGGAGAGGTCTATGGAAATGGCTGTAAACAGTAGAGAATGCATCGCAACACAGATGAGGTAACACTAGATTCATGTATCAACCACGCTCCTTAAAGAAACTTGGGTACAACGCCATAGAAAGATGCTAGAGCTCACCTCTCAATCTGAGACACCCAGCCTGTGATACAACATAACCACTTCAGAGTTGGGTTTGTCCTAAAGACAAAAGGGAGGCACTGGGTTGTTGTGGGGTTTTTTGTTGTTTTGTTTTTGTTTTTGTTTTTGAAGGACACAGCAGATTTGGGTTTGAGGGGCAGGAGGAAAATCATCCCAGCAGTACATGGAAGACAGTTGAAAGGGGTGCAAAACACAAGTGTGAGAGAGTAGGCAGACCGGGTGAGCCAATAGGGAATCACAGGCTGTCATGGTCTCCCAGCCAATGGTCTCCCAGCCTGTGGCCACTAGCTCAGAGCCCGTGGGAGCCAGCAAGCTACCATAGTGAGGGTCACAGGTCCAGGGGAACCAGAAAGCAAGCAACCTCCGGCGTGGCCGGACACTGGAAACTCCATGCCAGCCAAGAGTTGCCACATAGGAATGTTAGCTGCATGTTCCAGGTCTTCTGACTTTTAAGAGAAGCTATAAATCCCAATGACATCTTGATATTTCTAAATATAACTCAGTGTTTGTATACTTGTGCCGGCCAACAACACATCTGCCAGCTGGAGATGACACACTGGCCACCATTTTGCCAGTTCTACATTCTGAAGCAGGGCAGGGCAGGGCTTCAGAGGCTTCCAGGGCTTCACAGCATGGGGAAGCAATGCGACTTGGCGGGTATCTGGATGTGGCAAGTTCTGGAAGAGACTAGCATCATGGTGAGGTTCCTGCTTTAGCACCTTGGTGAATGGTAGAGCCACTATAAAATTTTTTTAAAAAATAATAATAAAATAAATTTTAAAAAAGAGCTCTCCTGGTGTGGCTCAGTGGTGGAGCATCAACCTATGAACCAGGAGGTCATGGTTCAATTTCTGGTCAGGGCACATGCTTTGGTTGCAGGCTCGATTCCCAGTGGGGGGCATGCAGAAGCAGCCAATCTATCATTCTCTCTCATCACTGATGTTTATTTCTCTCTCTTCCTCTCTGAAATCAATATATATATATATATATATATATATATATATATATGTGTGTGTGTGTGTGTGTGTGTGTGTGTGTGTGTTTATATAAATCAATATATATATATTGTATTAACATATTGTATATATTATATATGTATACTATATGAATCCTTAGCCCAAATTTGATCTTTTCTCTTAAAAATTTATATATATATATATATATATATATATATATATTTTTTTTTTTTTTTTCTTTAAGAGAAAGGGACAAATTTGGGCTAAGGATAAAATGGATCTGGAGTGGATGGTGAGAACTAAAACCAGTTTTGGATTTATAGTAGGTTTTCCCTAAAGGGCATGGATAAGTCCACCAGCCTGTAGGTCACCAGCTGGAGACTCACTTTGTAGTTGGTGAAAGTTGGAGCTACATAGAGAGTAAGGACAGAGCCCCGAGTCTCCCCGGGAGGTAGTGGAGAAGCCAGGGAGGCAGGAGGAGATGGCAATCAGGGGAGGAAGAAAGCACCAGGAGGGAAGGAAAGATCACATCTAATTCCACAGGGAGGTGTGCAGAGCATCCGCAGGGTGACCCACTCGGAAACTGTGGGTCTTCTACTTTGGGGAGACTTTGGCCAGCTCGCACAGAGCTCAGAAGGAAGGGGCGATGTTAACTCATTTCAGAAGCCCGGGGAGATGGGGTGGTAGTTGGAGATGAGGTGAGGATACAGAGATAAGAGAGATGATGGAAGTTTAAAAATACTTTTAAAAGAGAAAAGAGTTCTTAGGGAGACATTAGGCACTGCCACAGGGAGTGCCTTCTCTTTAACCTTCTCGATGTTCCCAGTTCCAACTTGATTTTTTCTATTCTTCTACCTTATTCATGTTTTATTATCAGACATTTTATGGCAGCATAATTGGGTTTGCTCTTTGTTTCCTCCCATAAGAACGACAATTCAAACAGAGCAGGTACCTTCTATCTTTACATTAGTGCCTGGACACAGTAGATGCCTAAGGAGATTTCCTGGGTGACTGGGGAAAGTTTTAGGAGGGAAATGGGGTAGGACATGGAGAGATTTTAATCCAGTGGCCCCTACAGTAGGGTAGAGTGGGCCCTGAAGTCACCTACCCAAAGGGAAAGAGGAAGGGAAGAGATCTTTTGTGTTGAAGAAGAGTTGCAATGGGAGGGCTGGTCAGCAACTGGGAAGGATGGTTCAGAGACACCGAGACGCTGAGGTGTCTTATTTCACAAGCTGAGCATCTCTGGGAGAGGGCAAGACTTGGATGGAGAGCACTAAGTAGCTAGAGTGGGTGGAGGTCACTGGATTTGAGATGGTCAAGGATGGAGAGCACCCCTCCACCCCCATGGACTCTGGGACTCTTCTAGAGGAAAGAAAAGAAAGGCCAGCAGCCAAAGTCTGTCTGGGCAGTGACCGGATGGCAGGGGAAGCCACACAGAGGAGGAGGAGCAGGGACCTGGCCAACTCACCATCTCACTTCCGAACTCTGCCACCCACCTCAGTCTGATTAGTATCTAATCCCTTACGCCTGGATCGGAAAATGAATGTCCTTTTCAGACTGAGTCATTTCTGTCTTTTTAAAATTACACCCATATGTGAAGTTCCTGGGAGGCAGAATTTTTCTGTACATACTCATTTTTTAAGGGATAAAAGATAGATAACATCTTGATGACCTTCAATAATTGCCTCACCCTGTACACTATTTTCAAACACTATTTTAATAGAGAATCAAAACGTAAGGGTTGAAAGAAACCTTGGATTATTTAGGCTATCACCTTCGTTCGCAGAACTGAAGAAAATTACTGCTGAAATACTGCAAACAGCACATAATAGCTGATGGAGATATGCAGAAAGCCTTGAAAGTGTCTTCGATTTTGAAAGTGTGCTTTAGACAGACAAATTAGCAAAAACGCTTACGTTTCTTTCAGTTATCTGCGTTCAACTTTGGATGTAAAATCTCCAAAGTTAAAAAAAAAAAAAAAATTATCACATACATTGTCCCCGAACAGTTCAGAGAAGTAAATTGCTTCCTGGCTTGAAAGAGGAAGTCAAACCTTCAAACACCTTTTCATGTGAATGCTAAATATAAGAATGTTCTCTGCAAAGTAGTCAAAGCAAGACACGGCAGCACTTGAGATTTCTCAAGAGAGACACGCACGACGATTGTTTTTCTTGCACAGAAATACTAAAACCTCCGATAGCACTTTCCACAATACCTCAGGTACAGTGAGTGCTGTCTTATGTAATCAGAGCCTTCCCTTCCCAATAGGCAAATACCCCATTCCGCCCGGAATTTCCGAGTACTTTTCATTCTTACCTGTAGTCACTAACCAGCGTCGCAATTCCCATGAGTACAGAAGGTGAAAACAGCAGAGACCCGCTCCATAGGGTTAAAAGGGATGCCAAAGGCCAATTTAAAGTGCCCCCCCCCCAACTACCCTACCCCCCAAATCACTGGTCATCCCCACCTTGTTCAGGCAAAGGAAACAAGAGTCCGTTTGTCTTTCCTTGTAAGGAAGGCGGCGTACATGCAAACTACAGGGTAGGGGATGCCCAGGAGTACCTGGGCACCTCGGGTCCAGGGGTACGAGGGGGCCAGTGAGGACGGACCCGCAGAAAGCACGCATTCCCCAGGACTCCCGGCTGCGGGCACACCTGGGCGCCCCGGCGGCGCGGACCCTCCCCGCCCTGCCCGGGTTCCGGGGCACAGGGGCCGGCGCACAGCAGCCCCGGCCGCCGCCGCAGCCTCGGGGCGGCTGAGAAAGTTCCTCCGCCCCGACGCCGCCGCCCCCGGGCCCCGCCAGCCCCGCAGCCTCCCGTCCGGGAGCAAGGTCGCCGCGGGGAGCCAGCGGCGCGCGGGGGGACGGTCCCCGGCTCCGAGGCATCGCCGCTGCTCCCCGCTGCTCCCCTCCCGGCCCTGGACGCCCGCGACCGCCCGGGGCGCGCACCCCGGACTCACCGCCCCTGGTTCGGGATCCCCGGGTGGCGAGCCGAAGCCGGGCGGCGGCGGCGGGGCGGGTGATCGGAGGCCGGAGAGCGGCGGCGGCGGCGAGGAGGAGGAGGAGGAGGAGGAGGAGGGTCCGAAGAGGAGGAGGCGTCTGCAGACTTCGAGTAGCCGGAGCAGCCAGTGCACCCCGGAGCGCTAGCCTGCAGCGGGCGCGGCGGGGGCTTTATCGCCGGCCCCCGGCCCCCGCCCCTTCCTGCCAGTCCCGCCCCGCCCCGCCCGCCCCGCCTTCCCGCCGCCTCCTTTGTGTGCCCGCGGGCCCCTGTCCCCGCGCCAGCACGCCGGGGCGCCCCCACTTTGGGCGCCGCCTCGCGGATACCGCCCCCCCAGGGGGTCACCGTGGTGTCGCTGTGCCCAGAAAGCGCCAGGAGCCCGGGTGACCCCGAGGTGCGGCGCCTGCTGGGGCCGAGCTGCACGTGGGTCGCCCGGATCCGGGGGTAGGTGGGAGGAGGAGGAGGAGGAGGAGGAGGAGGAGGAGGAGGAGGAGGAGGAGGAGGAGGAGGGGGAGGAGGAGGGGGAGGAGGAGGGACCCACGGGCTCCCGGCGCGTCCCTGGGACGCTGGGCGAGTGGGCTTAGCTGTCCCCTGGGACAGTGCCCATCATTCCGGGGATGGGGATAGATAACGGTGCCCGGTCGCGGCCGGGAAGCGGGTAGAGCACCCCTCGAGGGGTTTCTCGGGGTGCCCCAGGGCCCACTGCTCCAGCCAAGGGGACCGAGGAGCGGCAGCCCATCGCCTTAAGCGGAAAGGCAGACCAGTGAATTCAGAAAACCGGATCCTTGGTTGCGGTGACAGCGCGAGGAGCAGCAGCGTGCTGGGGATTCAGCCCCTCCCAACCCACAGCTGCAGCCCAGGGGACTGGACCTTGTGCGCGGCCAGGTGCAGACCCTGGAGGCCCGTGACAAATCACCACCGTCCGGCTCCCAGCTGTGTCACCCAGATCTCCCCTGTTCAGCCCTCCTTTGGGTCAATCGAGGTTTGTGGGGACTCAACGTAATGACATAATTATGTTGCCCTTAGACAGCTCAGGACCCTCACCAGCAGGCCCAGGGCCCCAGCTGTGAGAAAGAAAAGAGGTAAATCTAAGACACAAACTAGAGTTGAGGCCGTACCCACAGATTAGAGCAACTTGGAATCTGCAACTGGCTCTGTAGGCAAACGTGGGCGACCGTGCTAGACCGCGTGTGCATGTGTGAGGGTGAGAAAATCGCTTTTAAGTATAAAGTCTGGGCTAGCCGAAGGGTATTCACAGCCTCTCACAGCCATGGGAGGTTTGGGCCTTAAATAAAAAGCAAACAGTCCAGCCGAAACCGGTTTGGCTCAGTGGATAGAGCATCGGCCTGGGGACTGAAAGGTCCAGGGTTCCATTCCGGTCAAGGGCACGTACCTTGGTGTCGGGCACATCCCCAGTAGGGAGTGTGCAGGAGGCAGCTGATCGATGTTTCTCTCATCGATGTTTCTAACTCTCTATCCCTCTCTCTCTTCCTCTCTGTAAAAAATCAACCATATATATATATATATATATATATATATATATATATATATAGCAAACAGTCCACAAAAAAAAACAAACAAAACCTGTCTTGTTATTTACAGCCAAGCCTAATATTTATATCCAATTACAGAGCAGGATTTAAAGCCCTTCTTCTTGTTCCCTCTGCCTGAAACTCTCCCCTTCCCCCTGCCCATGACCTCATGATCTTATGACTGCCTCATTATACTTCAGGTCCCAAGTCAAGTGCTACCTTCTTAGGAAACCTTCCCTGATCACTTGAGCTAACTTTCCCTGACCACTTGACCACTTCCTCCCTTCCACAACCTGGTGCTTACTTCATAGACCTCATCATGGTTTGATTTTTTTTTTTTTTTTTTTTTTTTTTTTTTACTTGTGTCTTGGCTAGTTTTCTCCCACCCTTCCTCATGAGAATATGTGCTCCCAGAAAGCAGGGAAGAGAAACCAGTTCGGCATGGTTTCCAACTCAGCCAGTCCCTAGCGCCTAGAGCCAATTCTACGGAGATAGTAGTTGCTCAATAAATGATTGTTGAAGGTTGGTGAATAAGTGCCTGGTGGCTATTGACAAGGCAAGTACTGCTCTGGAGATAGGTCAGGAGGGTGAGCTGGAGCTGGGAAGAGGAATGAGAGTGTGGAGAAGGCTAGAGGAGAAGAAGCCTACAGTTGTTTATGAACTCGGTGTATTTGAGAAGCTAGGAGTAGCCTCTTCCCGATGGAGGAAGTCATTCAAGGGACTAGTGAAGCAACTAGAACCAAAAAGTGTGGGTGAAGCCAGGTTGCAAAAGCCTGCCTAATTCCCTGTGTTCATTTCTATCTCAATCACTTGTTTTCATTGAATTTTTTCCCCCCAGAGATAACCAGAGGTTCCCATGCAGTTGTGAGAAATAACACAGAGAGATCCCTTCTAAACTTTGCCCAGTTTCCTCCATCGGTAACATTTCAGGATATCACAATCAGGATATTAACAATTATACAATATGACAATAACTACATTAACATTGCTACACTGATGTGTATTGCAAACACTTTGGTTAATTATTTGTAATTTTAAATTTTTAGTAAAGTTACTCTGAAGTTAAACAAGTAAAAGATACTGTAAGCTTTTGAAAAAAACGCACAAATATTATTTTAAAGGTTTCAGTCTCTTAATGGAACCAACATTTTTAAGGGAAAAAATGTTTTATTTTTACCAATTAGAGTGTGTTTAGATTCCAGATTCTTCATATATAAAAGACCATCAGGTGTCTCTGGAACTTATCTCTTTTCTTTACATCCAGTACTGTCAAAGGAGCATTTTGAGCAGTACTAAACATGACTTGACGATTCTGAAATCAGACAGGATGCAGTGTTAAACTAATATGCTAAACTAAGCCCAACCACTAATGTGCCTTTCTCTCTCCTTGGACATTGGATGGGACTGCCAATGAGTTTCCCAAAGGGAAATGATTCAAGACAAAGACCCATTCTGCCTGCGGTATATGCCGGGAATACCAACTATGCTTATTATAGAATGAGCATGGCTGGGGTTGGCCGGCCTTCCTGATGCCAGTAAGAGGAAACAGAAGCAATCCCCAAGCTTTCAAGTGACATTCAAGTCACCAGGCACTTTGACTCCCGCCATGAGGGGGCTGCTCCTAAGAAGCTGTGTTCCTACCTCGGTTGGGGCCCAGGAGAGCCGCTCAGCTAGTGTGTGACCCTCTTTGAAAAGGATTTCTCACAGATGTGCTCTTTCAAGCCGCACAGGCCTCGCCTCTCTACCTTGGTCTTGTTTGAGAAATCCAAATCGTTAAACGCTCCTACCTGCCTCTTTCTTTGCAACTTTACACTCACTGCAGAATTTCATTTTGTCTTTCAATTGTGTGGCTTGCCTTAATCCTCGGAGAGAGCTTCAAATTGTTTATTCCTTTAAAAAGTAAAAAAAAAAATAGTGACCTGGAGTTTAGCCAGCTCCAGTCAGTCTCTGAGTTTGGCTTTGTGTCCATAAGCCACAGTTGGGAGAAACGCAAGAAATGCCCAAACAGAATAAAACAAATGATCTATTTAGTCTCATTTCCTCTCTTGGAAGAGGTCCAGTGTTGAGTGCTTTGGATGAAGATGAAAATCCCCCTGCCCCATCCCCTGCTCCCCCAAACACCCTAACAGTATGGCCTTGTATTTAAGCAAAAACTACCCTTAGCTTCCAATGGGTGATGTGTATTGTCTGGAAGAATGACTGATGTTTCAATAATAAGATAATAGTTGCTCCTCTTCTATCTGACCCCCATTGAAAACGCATTACCCCACAAGACGACTTGTTACACAATGTTATAGATGCAAAGGCTGTTATGTAAGACTGTTTCAGCCAGGGGAAAGAAGACTGGTTATAAGAGTTCACTCAGACAATTAGTTTCTGGGACTGTTGTATTGTTATGATTTTTTTAGCTTATAAAAGGCATTTTTATTTCCCTTTCAAGTTGGCTTTCAAATAAATTCAATTTCTTCTCTCTGTAACTTCTGAAACATTAAACCAGAGCATCAATTCACACTTCCCCATTTTCGTCACCAAGCGCTTCAGAGAAAAGACATTGACTAAAGTGCTAGGCTAAGTATTATTGAGTATTATTGTCTACTTGTACTATTTGGTCAAATAGGGATGGGAAACCCTGAGGGTCATTGTGATACTGACCCCTTCAAACAACAACCTAGCTTGTCTTCCTTTTACACTCCAGGAATAGATGTTGTCTCTCTACTTCCACAGAGGTCTCTGACCTATCTTCTTACCTGCTTCACTGACTGACTGTGCCTCCCTTTCTCTCCCTCCCTCCTCCCTCCCCCACCCTTCTCCCAAAGCTCTGTTACCAATCACTTCCAATGCCAGCCTCAGTATGTTTTCATCATTCTTCACCACCTTTAATGTTTGGGCAGCATTAAACTCTGGTGTTTTGCCCATTTTTTTTGAAACGCCTTTGTCTAGTCTCTCTCCTCCAATTCCTTACCCAGCCTTTATCGTTTGCTCATCAAATCCTCCTCCTCTATATGTGGGCGCTATGCAATTGCTTGCCTGCTGCTTTATCTCCTCTCCTCCTCGCACTCTGCATGGAGGGAACATTGACTGGCTTGTGGCCACCCGGCATCTATTCCCCAGTCTTGATCTCAGAATCTGGTTTGCTCTCGGGCTCTCTGTGCCTCCCCATCAAAAATGGGAGTCACAGTGTCTTTCCTTCTTCTAGCCATGGGGTGAGCACATGATCCCCACCCAGCACCCTGAGTCCTGAAGGGAGTGGGGAAAGTCATTGGAACTGATTTGTCCCAGCTTAATGAGATTGTGAATACTTCTCATCTGGGCCCCCAGAACCACTGTGACCCCCACCCCTTCTGAGTAGAGGCCCACAGCAATTCTTTTGAGCCTTTTCTACTTTTAGCCAGATTCAGTTTCTGTTCCTTGCAAGCAAGGACTCTTTAACTGACACACCTAGATGTGTAACTTGGCTTAGTTCTATATGAATTCCAAGCCTGTGTCTACAGATGGCCTTGATCACTGTCCTAAGTTCCCACACACATATCTTCAAAAGCCTGGTAGAAACATCCACTTAGTACCCTATTGTCACCTTCCATCTAACAAATCTAAAGCCAGTTTAGTCTCATCCTTCCCAAAGCAATTACCGGTATTCCTCCTGCATCCCCAAAGTGTCTGACAAGGCTGACTGTGTCTCCATCATTAAAGCCAGGAAAATGGGGATGAGCTCTGACTCCTCCCCTTCCCTTGATTCATTCCATATCCACCCTGGGGTGGTGGATTAGTTTCTTTCCCACATCCTTCTTATTCACCCCTTTTCCATTATTTTTTCAGAAAAGTTTAGATCCTTATAATTTTATACCTGGGCCACTCCCATAACATCTTAAATAGCAACTCAACTTCCAGATTCTCTCCATCCCTGTCAGCATAATAATCTTTCTAAAATACAGTTTCACTCATGCCACCGCTTGCTTAAAATAATTCCAGGCTTATCACTTAGGTTTGAATTTTTTTTGCTTAGGCCAATCTTCCGTAGACATTTTGGTCATAAGCTCTGGAGTTAGATTGCCTGTGTTCAAATTCCAGTCTCACATTATGTAATTTTTCCCAAGTAATTTAACCTCTGGACCTTATTTTCCTCATCTGTAAAATGGCAGATAATAATAGTACAACCTACTCATAAACTTATATGTGAATAAAGCAGTTAATCCATGAAAAGGGTTTAGCTAAGAGTCACCTAGTAAGTGCTCAATAAAAATTTATCACGACGAAAGCTCTCCACAATCTAACTCCGATTCATCTTGCTAGCCTATCGTCTTATTTTCTCTGACATGGTTTCTCAAGTTTTTACCAATTAGAATCACTTCTATTGTAGTGCTCTGCCACTGTGTCACAGTTCAAACCATTCTCTCTATTCTGAATACCCTTCTCTCAACCCACCCGTATGAGTAATCTAATTTTTGAATTGCAAACTATCCCAATCTTAATGGCTTCAAGTGACCATGTTATTTGTTTATGATGCCATGGGTTGCCAGGCAGGGTTCAGCCCAGATGGTTCTCTGCTCCACCAGGTCATCTGATCTCACTCGTGCAACTGCAGGATTCAAGATGACCTCACTCATGTGTGGCCCCTCAGCGGGATGCTGCAACTCGGTCTTCTCTCCTCCAGTTCTTTCATCTTCACTGGCATTCCCCCTTGTCATATTTTAAACTGAAAGGTTTCTCTCTGTATGGGTTGTCCAGCAGTACTCAGACTTCTGTACATGATGGCTCAAGACAGTAAGAGGGTGAAAACAGAAATTAAGTCTCAAGTCCTCTTAAGGACTAGCCATGGTTTGGGCACAAGGTTACTTGTGCTGCATTCAAGGGAGTCATAGGGCTATCTCAGACTCAGGGAGGAGAAGCAGACTCCACATTTTAATGAGAGATGTTGCAGTCACCTTGGGCTACCATATAAGATACCACAGACTGGGTGGCTTAAACAATATACATTCATTCTTTCCTAGTTCTGGAATCTGGAAATTCAAGATCAGTGTACCATCAGGGTTGTTTCTGGTGGGCCCTCTCTTTCTGGCTTGTAGATGGCCACCTTCTCATTGTGTCTTCTTATGGCCCTTCCAAGAGCACAGTATGAGAGAGTACAGTGTCTCTGTTCTTCTTATAAGGACACCAATTCTATCAGGTTTAACCCCTTCTCATGACCTCATTTAACCTTAATTAGCTCCTTAAAAACCCTGTCTTCAAATTGAGATATATTGGCAGTTGGGGCTTCAACATATGAATTTTGAAAGGACACAATTTAGTCTATAACAAGAGGATTGGGGAAAGTACAATACATTGCAAAAAGGCATGCCGGATGGAAGAGATGGCTGTGCCCATTTTTGGACCCAATCTGCCATCATTCTCTGCCACTGAAATAATCTTCATCCTTCACAATTTTCCCCTTAGCCAGGCCAGTATTTGATGTCTCCTCCTCAGCACTCCTGTAACTCTAAGTATGGGTTGCTTATTTCACATGACCACATCCTGCCTCGGATGTAAGAGTTTGGTTTAGGCTCTAACCTCAAGGCAATGGCCATATTTTTTTTATATCTTTAAGTTTTCACACAGTGCCTTACCCAGAAAAGGCCATAATAAATGCTTGTTATTATGAATGAACAAAAATGCAATTAATTTTACTGCTCTAGCAGACTAAGCTAGATTTGGTGCCTGGGTATCTTTCATGCTTTGCAGCTCTGCAGACCACTGTGTGTTGGAAGAACTCAAAAGGCTGGACACTGGGGGCCAGAAGGCCTGGTTTCCTGTCCCATTTCTGCCACCTCTCAATTGTGATCATGGGCAAGCCCTGGATTTCTCAGGGCCTAAGTTTCCCCATCTGTAAAAGAAAAATAACAATAATTTTATGGGATTGTTGTGAGAAAAGAATGATAATCTAGGACTCACATGTGTCAAACACAAGGCCTGCAGGCCAAATCCAGCCCACCAGGCCTTGCAATGTGGCCCGCACCGCGCTGTCATCACTGCACTCCGCTGTCAGTTTATGACATTGTCAGTTTATGACTGTTCAGTAAACCATTCGGCCTGCGATTTAGGCTGGATTTTAGGTTTTGGCCCCTTCTCTGATTGAGTTCGACACCCCTAATCTAGGTTAAAGCTGTTTGTGAAATCCAAAGAGCTTCACAGGTATTGCCTGTATTAGTCTAGTTGGGTTGCTAACAAAATACCAAAGACTGGATGGCTTAAACAATAGAAATTTACTTTCTCACAATTGGAGGCTCTTCCTTGGGTTGCAGATGTCTGTTTTCTCACCATGTGCTCCATGATGTGTATTTGGAGAGAGAGAGAGAGAGAGAGAGAGAGAGAGAGAGAGAGAGAGAGAGAGAGCGCTCTGATGTCTCCTCTTTTAAGGACACTCCTATAGGATAAGGGCCCTCTCCTCATGACCTCATTTAACCTGAATTACTTCCATAAGAGTCCCATCTCCAAGTTCTGCCACATTGGAGGTTAGGGCTACAACATATGAATCTTGGGGGCACCGGGGGGGGGGGGGCCACAAACATTCAGTCATGATACTATTATAGTTAATTCTGAAGCACACAGTTAATTTTAATTGGTCTAGCTTGATTCCTTGCTGATTCTGCTCTATGCACCTTCTGGTGCACCTTCTATAGTGCCTGTCACAAATTAATAAATATAGCATTTCTTTTAGTTATTCCCAAACCCTAGTAACAGATGTTAGGGGAGTAGAAAGTAAAGATAAATATTTGAGATTTTCCATTCTAAGTATAAGGAAAGGATTTGTTCTCTTGGGTTTCTAACTTCATAGCAGATTAGAAAGCTTTCAGAGAACTCTGTTGGGGTGTCTCCAAATTTTCAGGAATACCCCCATCCCAAATTATCAAAGTTCATCCAGACTTCAGAGTGAGAAAAAGTAGCTTATAAATTCTCAAAAGTGTCTCCTCATCTAAAAAATAAAAGTTTTAAATATGGCTGACTGTCTAGCATGCTCTGCACTTGGTCACAGGGCAGCAGCTTCTATATGCTGCTATGTTTGTGCTGCGGTTCCCAATGTCTCCATCATGGGAAAGGACCCACCTCCCTCATCTGCTTTCACTTATCACCTCTCCTCACACACCATTTTAGATTTAATGAGGATAATGATACTCCCATCCTTATAAGACCTCAAAAAAAGGACTGGTTTTTATTAAAGAGTAAAATTCAGTTATTAAGTTCTACCAGACACAGAGATCTCGTGTCACTTTTAAAGCAATAATTCCATAAAGTACCACTAGAGGACCCTCTTCAACTTTGCCAATCTACACTTTGTATATACATCTGCCCTAAAGGATTTAGGAACAAGCGACTCAACAGCGAGGCGGTCTGTAAGCCTGAGCTTTGACTGACTGTATCTATTGACATATGCTGTTAATGCCAACATCATCTTAGCTCTGAACTTCAAGAATCTCTAGAGTGAGAAAGAGACCTTATAGATCAATAGTCTAGCATTTCTTATTTTATTTTTTATTATTTTTTTTCTTTAAATGAATCTTTATTGTTCATATTATTACAAATGTTCCTCATTCCCCCCCTTCCCACCCTCCATTGCTCTCCTCCACCAGGTTCCCACCCCACCCTCTGCCCTTTCCCCACCCCCATTGTCCTCATCCATAGGTGCACAGTTTATGTTCAGTCTCTTCCCATACCCCCCTATCCCCTTTTTCCCTGAGAATCGTCAGTCCACTCCCCTACCATACTTCTGATTCTATTATATTCACCAGTTAATATTTTTCATCAGATTTTTTTTTAATTCCCTTGGTTTTTAGATTCACTTGTTGATAGTTACGTATTTGTTGTTCATTGTTTTTATCTTTATTTACTTTCTCTTCTGAAAGAACCCCCTTCAGCAATTCATATAATTCTGGTTTGGTGGTGATGAACTTCTTTAGCTTTTTTTTATTAGTGAAGCTCTTTATCTGGCCTTCGATTCTGAGTGATAGCTTTGCTGAGTAGATTATTTTTGGCTGTAGGTTCTTGCTATTCATCACCTTGAATATTTCTTGCCATTCCCGTCTGGCCTGCATGGTTTCTGTTGAGAAATCAGCTGACAATCGTATTACCTCCTTTATAGGTAACTACCTGCTTTGCTCTTGCTGCTTTTAATATTCTCTCTTTGTCTTTTGCTCTTGGAATTTTAATTATGATGTGTCTTGGTGTGGTCTTCTTTGGAGTTCTGTGTGCTTCCTGGACTTGTAAGTCTAATTCCTTCACCAGGTGGGGGAAGTTTTCTGTCACTATTTCTTTCAGTATGTTTTCAATATCTTGCTCTCTCTCATCTTCTGGGACCCCCATAATTCTGATGTTGGTTCACTTGAAGTTGTCCCAGAGGTTTCTTACATTATCTTCAACTTTCTGGATTCTCTTGCCTTCTTGCTTCTGTGGAGGAGTGTCTTCTGGCTCTTTATGTTCCAAATCTTTGACTTGATTCTTGCGATCTTCCATTCTGTTTTTAGGACTCTGTATAATACTTTTTATTTCAGACAATATATTCTTTATTTCTTGTTGATCCCTTATTAGTTCTTGTTGATCCCTTATTAGTTCTTGTTGATCCCTTTTCATCTCCTCATAGGTCTTGTTGACCTTTTCTAGGAAATTCTTGAAAAACCTTATAAGCGTGGTTTTGAACTCTATATCCAGTCTCTTCTTTTCCTCCATTTCTTTTGCTTGTGCTCTATTTCCTTGTCTTGGCATTTTCACAGCTTCCCTTAGTTGGTAGGGTGGCTTAACAACAAGACTGCACACACAGCCCACAAGGGGCTACACCAAGACTGTCCACCTCAGGTAACTGGGAGGCTGACTCACTGAAACATATAGGACACCTTAGCACACAAAGCCACCAACGCAGCTGGGGTCCAAGAACCCAAATAACTTGCCCAAGGCCACATAAATACACCAGAAGGAAATGTGGATAACTGAGTAAGAGCACATGCTTGCCATTAGAAAGACCAGTGTTTAAATCTAGGCCTTCCCCTTTGCTATTCTAAAATCTTGGATAAGCTTCATTATCATTATTTGTTGTTAAAGTAGTCATACTACCTCAGAGGCTTGTTGAGAAGATAAAATGAAAAAGCATATTAATAGCAGCTAGAAACAGATCTTATGATCATGATTCCAACATATGCAGATTCTGTGCTGCCTCAGAGGTATCCCATGTCGCATGTAAGAAGTAGGAAACAGTGCTTTAGATACATTTGGTCTTTTTTGAGACTAATATGTCCACTTTAGATTCTAGGGTTTGAAAAAATGAGGACAAGGATGGGGGCTCTCCAGTGGAAAGTAAACAAAATGTGGCACAGCACAGAGATTTCTCAGACTCCTGCTAATCCCACTCCTCCTAGCTTGGCTGGCCAGTGACGACCTGCAGAACCATGATGACCTAGAAAAACATCCAGGACAGTGAGACTTCTGCCGGCGCTTTTCCTCAGCTTTTGGGTTATATTCCTCTCTGTCCTCGGGGCTGTGGGTGCCTGGCCTCTTGCATTCTCATGCAGGCTCCTCACAGCCTTTCTAAGAGCGGCTCCTTCTCCTCCTGCTTCCTGAGACATCTGATAAATTTGGGGCCTTCCTTCCACACCTCCAAAGTCACCTGCTCTGTGCCTCATTCTAGAGGACTTTCCCTCTAAGGTGATAAATCAAGTTCAACACTCGCTTCACTTCCTTCCAGATAATATTTGCATTTTAATGAGATCTTGTCCTGTCTTAAACCTCAAATAGGAAGCAATGGATCACTCACTGATGCAGATATTTTCGAGCAGACTAGCACTGGGATTCCTTCAGCACCCTCAAACCCTGCCACTGTGAGCAACAGCCAGCACCACCTTCCATTAAAGCAGTCTCTAGAGGTCTACTCTCTCTCCATCCCTCCCACTCTACTTCTCATTTTACAAACCACTTGATATTATGTAGTTAAGAACAGACTCTTTAGACCCATGTCTCCATTATCCTGAACTCTTACTTTGATTTACTCATGAGAAAAGGTTTTTATGTGCTGAAGGACACCCACCTTGGTAATATTTTTTAAAAATATATATTTTATTGATTTTTTTACAGAGAGGAAGGGAGACGAATAGAGAGCTAGAAACATCAATGAGAGAGAAACACTGATCAGCTGCCTCCTGCACACCCCCCAATGGGATGTGCCCCCAACCAAGGTACATGCCCTTGACTAGAATCAAACCTGGGACCCTTCAGCCTACAGGTCGATGCTCTATCCACTTAGCCAAACTGGTTTCAGCTCACCTTGGTAATATTAGATACCTTCTGCCTCTTGTTCATGGGAAAATATACACTGTACCACACCA
The DNA here is from genome assembly GCF_964339955.1 of Pipistrellus hanaki. Lineage (NCBI taxonomy): Eukaryota > Metazoa > Chordata > Mammalia > Chiroptera > Vespertilionidae > Pipistrellus > Pipistrellus hanaki. Next base: position 64,075,644 of record NC_140510.1, on the reverse strand, counting down.
CAGCATACAATTAGTTCTCTATAGCATCTCTATCGGATGGCTATTAGCATATCAAGATGGGCATTCATATAATAAATTCTATGCTCAGATCAAAATCTGGCAATACGCCTGTGGAGGGCTTATGATATTCTACAGCACACTGATTGCCAATCAATGTATAGTAGATACAGTTGTTCATCTGGAAAGGTCATTTCCCTTTCTTGTTTTAAAAAAATTGAATTTTTCTCAGATAGCTATTCATCTTATCTCTCTGGTACTTATTTAGGACAAATTCTCAGTAATCTTGGCCAATTATGATAATTCCATTCTCTTAACCAATGCTTGATTTAGAGGTAGAAATGTTTTGCTGAAAAGTCAACTGACAGAGCTTCTGAGAAAGGTTTCCTTGATGATAAAAAGAGATTTTTTTTTTCTTAAATAAGAGATGACTTCTTCTACCTGTTGCCCAGAAATACAGCAGTCATCTTGTGACTATGAGAGGAACTAAGGTACATGCTGAGGATGGAAGATAACAAAGATGGGAAGAACTTGGTTCTTTCATGATGTCATTGAACTTCGAGGCTCCTACTAAGGAAACCCTACCTTATAGATAATAATTATTCTTTACTATCCTGTCAATTTTGAGTTATTATTTCTTTTATTTGCAGCTTAAAGGTATTATATTGAATATGTCCTTCTTTAGAATATTTTAAAGCAATTATTAACTTTTTGTGACTCAAGGCCCTTTATAGAATTCATCCATTCATTCACTTACTTATTAATTTTTTAAATAAATATTTACTGAGAAAGGGCAGCAACAGAGAGAGTTGATCTAATATATGCACATCTAACAACAAACTATAATAAATAATAAGGGAAAGTATAAGGAACTATGCGAGAATAGACTGGGAAAGGGTGGGATTGTGGATAGATAAGGGGCCACATACTAAACCTGACAAGCTCAGGGGAGGCCTGCATGGCTTATAAACTCAGAGACCAAAAGTAACCACATAGGATGGTTTAAACGTAAAATTCTTAACTAAAAGCAGATGATGGTGGGTAGTCACATCCTAGACCTGCAGCTCCTTGATAAAGGTCAATCTTTTCCTTAATGAACCTGTTCATTCACTTTTTTGCATCTAAGATAATATACCTTTAAAATGCCAGAGTAATCTTTTGTCATTGTTATCTTGTTAGTTTGCCGCATACATCTCTACGTGCTATAAATGTTAATTATTAACAGCAATGTAAAAGAAGTATGTGTCTCTCCATTTTACTTTTTCTCGAATCCCAGAGATTTCCCTGCTGCATCCTTAATCTACCATCAATGGACTTTATGTAACTCTCCTTACATCTCCTTTGATTCTAATACATAAGATAAGCTGGAAAACTGCCACTCTGTGATCCATTTTCTCAATCCTTTGAGATCTTACTTCTAGTCAATTGCTGCCAGTTTGGCTGAAATAAACTCATAAAAATTCTCTACAGGTTTGGATATTTTTTACATTGATAGAATTAAGGTAAAACACTACTCAGCAAGTGATGTGTGAACTGAGGTCCTAAAGCAAGTGTAGGAGTAGGAAGGTATTTTAGGGAGGGGAACAGAGTGTGCAAAGCTGCTGGGTGGGAGGCAGCAGGAGGCCCTGGAGGAACCTGCAGGTGACCTGTGGACAGGAGGACAGAAATTGGGAAAGAGAATGTCACACCTAAGTCTAGAGGTTAGCAAGGTCCAGAGGACATAGAACCCGTCTTGGAGACCATATGAAGGATTTTTCTCTCTCTCCTAAGAGAATTAAAAAAAAGTGTTATATCTGGGTGTGGCATGATTATAAAGTTTAAACCAGTGTCTTTTGTGCACCTTGGGGCTCAGTCTTGCCATAGTACTATATTCAAATGCAAACCATTGTCCCTAAAAGACAAACGTCTTTCTGATCATTATGTGTGACCTCTAAAGGGGATCTTTGCAGAGTATTATTGTCAGGAGAAACTGATTTCCTCATGGTTCTGGAGGCTAGAAGTCTGAAATCAAAGTATTTGCAGGGCCTTGTTCCCTCCAAAAGGCCTAGGTAAGAATCCTTCCTTGTCTCTTCCTAGCTTCTGGTAATTGGCAATCCTTGGGATTCCTTGAGTTGCATCTCTGCAATCTCTGTCTCCCTCCCTGCCCAGTCTTCCTCTCTATGTATCAAATGGCCTTCTTATAAGGACACCTGTGCTGGATTTAGGGCCCACCCTAACCCAATATGACCTCACCTGTACTAGTCACATCTACAAAGATCCTATTTCCAAATAATGTCACATTCTGAGGTTCTGGGTGACAGTTGCGTTGGGGCACACCATTCGACCCACTGCAATGACTAGCACACAATATAATTCATAAAAAACAGTAGCATTTCTTAGAACCACCATTTCTATCCACCCTAGTTCAAGAGCAACTCTGGAACCTCTCACCTTTGCATCCCCCTCTCTGTCTTTCACCCTCACTCTTCCCTAGCTTCATCTTACAGGCCCATTTCTTTATCACAACCTCACCTTCTCTCCCATCCCTCTCTGTACCATCTCTTCAAACATTAGTCTTGATTCAGAATCACAGCATTTGTGGAGATTGTGCTAGTGAAAGCAGAACATGCACAGAGGGCAGAAAAACACACACACACACACACACACACACACACACAACACAAGGAAGAACATACAGCCAAAGCAAAATATTTAAGTGGATGAGAGGAAGGGTGGAACACTCTCAAGTTAGCAGCTGCCCCAGTCAAACCTTCATTTTAGAGGATTATTCTGGATGTAGTTAGAGTCTGATTATTAGGGGTGGGTGAAAGCACATAAGTCAGGAGGCCAGAGGGAGCTTGTAGCCATCCTGAGAGCTTGTATCAAGGTGATGGGGAGGAGTGCAGGTGCAGATATATTCCAGGTACAGTACTAATAGGATGTATAATAGGAAGGATGGATGAAGAATAGGATCTGATCAAAGCTATGAAAAAGGCATATTCAGAAAAAGGCATTTTTATACATATATAATGACTCCTGAAAACCATTCTCAATTAACAGTCTTGGCTCTCTGAGAAGAGTTGCAGACCTCTGGAAATACTGCTCCTCCTAGCCGAGCTTCTGATAACTATTGAGCAGCAGCCAAGATGAAGTTATTCTTGTGAGGCTCGCCTGGAGGGTTCAATGCTGCCCCAAATGAATGAAGCCATCACTTTAAGAGCCCGGTGCCTGAAGGAGCAGAGCTCCATCTGCATGGAGATGGGCCAAGGGGACAGCTGCAGAAAGGACTTTCACAGCTACTTTTATCCCTCACCCCCCACCCCCCCAAAAAAAATGAGCAGAAAAGAGATGCAATTTCAAAATGGGAAAAGCAAGTGGATATTCTGGGGAAACCTGTGATAGCAGTAAGAGGAGGCAGGCCCCCCACAATAGAACATCAAGTTCAGATGCTGAGAAGTGGGAAGACATGCAAGAGGGAAAGGGGCTGTGGCAGTCCCCATGATCTCCAGCTCTTCTTGTATGGAGTCACGTAGCTCACGGTGGCCCTAATCCTGGGGACTTGCACTGTAGTGAGTGCTGTGAAACCATGTGGACACAGCATTCAATAAAACCCGGGCTTCTGCTTTACAACCTGTTGTGATGATTTGTTCACACTTGTTTCCCAAGTATGTGGGGACCCCACCCACAGGCTGGGGAGTGGTGGGGAGTAAGCTGACTCAGACTGGTCTGGGACCACAGGTGCTGATACAATTGGGAGTGACTATTTGGGATAACCTCCCCAAGGAAGGTAGCCAGCCATCTAAATTACCAGGTAAAACTGCATTTAATCTGGCCTGGCATCAGGAGCCAAGTGGTCCAGTTTGGGGACCGAAGGTACAGTAGTAAGTTCTCTGTGTAGTCATGGTAGCCAGCATCAATGGATGTCTTGTGAATCTAAGGAGGACATATTTGGAATGAAACAGTGTTATGAAAAATGGATTCTGGGTTGAGAAACAGGGATCAGGTCACTGGAAACAGAGAGGGGCAGGAAGGGGCTGAGCAGGATTGAAGGGTTCTGGTCCAGTAAACAATAGATTAAAGGCCTGGATGGATACAGTGACTGCGCATGCACAATACTGGTTGTGAGAGGGGCTGGTGTGGGGTAGAGAGTATATAGGTTCTGGTTCTGTTTCATTTCAGGGACTCTTGGGTGATTGTTTATCTACACTCAGGACCAGGTAATGGTTTTCAACTGCTGACATGTTGCCATTGGCTCTGGGCTCCACCTGACTGACCTATTAAGTAACAGGTCACTTTGTTTTTTGTTTCTGTTTTTAAATATATTTTTATTGATTTCAGAGAAGAAAAGAAGAGAGAGAGAGGAATAGAGACATCAATGATGAGAGAGAATCATTTATTGGCTGCCTGCTGTATGCCTCCTAGTGGGGATTGAGCCTGCAACCAGGCATGTGCCCTTGATCGGAATTGAACCCAGGAACCTACAGTCTATTCTATAGACTCTATAGGTTGATGCTCTATCCACTGAACAAAATTGGCTAGGGATGCTCTGTTCTTTATACTGGGCATGTCTGAAGCAGACATTGTTCACACATGGGTTGCTGCTAAGACTTGAAAAAAGGCCCAATTCCTGGCAGGGCTGGGCAGGCTTGATTGGATTTCCTATATCCTGGCCAGTTCTTGTCAAACTTCCCCTCTGGGGATACTTGCCTTACACCTTCTCCCAGAACCCTCAGGCTGGTTGCTCTGTCTCCATCTCCAGCATTGGGTGTCTCCCTTGTAGGAAAGCGATTTCTAGTCTCGGCCATGGGGCCAGAAGACTTGGTCTAAATGGCTCTGACACTTCTTACAAGTGTAATCTTAAATAAATGTTTTCAACCTCTGATCCATAGTCTTTTTATCTGCAGGTAAGAGAAATAACCCTCAATCAAGAGTGGATAAGGCGATTAAATGAGATCATGCATGTGAAGTACTTGACCTATATAACTATTACCTGATATTATTATTATATTTCATGATTGGATAATTTGGTTGTGGGATACTCCCTGACCTTGTCCTGGCTCCTTCTTATTATGACTTCTGTCCCTTCTCCACCAATATGTAATGAGGTGATGCTAGCATATCTCCAGGTTGAGCTGCCTTACAAGTAATTTAGTCATAGGAAACTCTACCATTGCATTTATGTGGAAAGATACTCACATGAATATATTTGGAAGGAGGGGGATCATTCTTGAGTTAGGCCAATATAATTCTTCCTTTTTTTTTTTTTTTTAAACATTTCCACTCTGTGTGGAGAACAAACAGACATCTGGGAACACAGTGAAGGTGACATCTCCTTTCAGAAAAGCTGGTTGAAAGGCTGAATACATTGGCCTGATGGGAGAAGGTTGTTTGATTATTCAGCTTGATTCATAGGATTGGAGATAAATTTTAAAGTGATAAGCCTACAACATATATTTATAGAAAGGGTAATGGCATGTTATCCTCCACCAGCAGTAATAATATTACAAGACTAAATTCATTGTAAGAGGAAAGAGTCAGTTTATGTCCAAAAGAAAAAAGACAGATAGTTCTAGTAGAACCAGCTTAAAAAATACAAAAAATTAGAATTGTTCTAGGTATGCTTAAAGTCACATTTAAGATATAGAAGGCTGTGATGATAACAAAACCAAGCATACATTCTGGGTCTATTTATTCTGTATTGTTTCATAGGGAAGTAATCATTATCATGGCCTCCCCCCCCCCCCGCCCCCTTTGATAATGCATTTATTTCATTACTTTTGCTGTTCATTGTCTGTGTTCATTTTTCACTTCTCCGTGTCCTCTATTCCATTTTTAACCTTACTTTAGTGACTATAACAGCATCTTGTCTATGCTCAATTACACTGAAAGTAATACCCTCTCTCCTTCAAATACCCTTAAAATACCTATCCCCTACTGTCACCCCAGACCTTGTGCCTAGAGTGTTGTTGTTTTATAATCCTCATCCAATGTTGTTTTTCTGTTGCTTTCTAGAGAACGTGGAAGAGGGAGGGAAAGATAAGAGAAATATTAATGCGCACATTGATTTTCACCTCTTACATGTGCCCCAACCAGGGCTCAAGCTGGGAAGGAGCCTATAACCAAGGTATGTGCCCTTGAACGGAATCAAACTTGGGAGCCTTCAGTCCACAGGCCAACACTCTATCCACTGAGCCTAAGCAGCGAGGGCTGCATAAAGTATTGTTTTGTTGTTGTTGTTGTTTGTTTTTTAAAAACAATATTTGTAAGCTACTACATAGATCAGAAAATGATAGAGGAATTGGGGAAGAGATTTTTAAAAAATATATATTTTTTTATTTTTTTATTTTGTTTGTTTGTTTTTGTTTTTTTACAGAAAGGAAAGGAGAGTGATAGAGAGTTTGAAACATTGATAAGAGAGAGAAACATTGATCAGCTACCTCCTGTACACTCCCTCCTGGGGATGTGCCTGCAACCAAGTTACATGCTCTTGACTGGGGCTATTGAGTATGCAGGCCGAAGCTCTATCCACTGGGCCAAACTGATTAGGGCTGGGGAAGGGACTTTTACTTGTGTTTTATTCAGCTTCCCAAAATATTTTGAGCATGGATTTTTGCGTAAACTTCTGTTGTTTTATTTCCCAGCAACCTTTTTTCATTCTTAGGGTTGTGGATCCTGATTTTGCCTGGGGAACTACCTCCTTGACTTTTGCAAACACTCTGTTCCATTGAAAGCAGTCCTGGTGGATGGCCAATTGAGATGGCCCAGGCGTTGAGCAAGATTGAGTATGTGACACAAATTAGGCCAAGTAGATACTCTCTTGCTGGAACCGGAATTGTAGCAAAATGGCATAAAAAGCCTGCAAATAGCTGAAGATTGTTAATCACGACAAAGGCAATTTGAAGAGGTGACACCTCATACCTGGAGTTACTATGTTCCTTGTCTTTTCTGAAGTCTGTTTTTTTTCTATTATTATTATTATGAGAGCCATCCCATATCCTTCCCAATAAGTTTCTTTTTGCTTAATTTAGTTACTGTTGATTTCTGTGTTGTAAGCAAAGAACCCCCAAAGACATTTTGATACACTGTGTTTTTCTTTTATGAGAACAATTCCCATATGTTCTTCTAAAAATTACCTTTTTTTTTGTTTGTTTGTGCTGTAAGGTGTTAATAAAATGTTGATTATTGGTATGGAGATAGTTGTAACGTTTTGAGGAAGTCACCAGATGGTGACATTATATATTATTTCCTAATTCAATTTATCTTGAAATGTGTGTTTGTTAAATCCTGAGGAAAAGCTTTATCATCATTATTATGTGATAGCTCTGCGTTTTAAAAACCAGGGTATAGAATATCATGTAGGAATAGAGTTTGGTGTGATAAAAGCAGTTCTTTGGCAGTATCTCAGGGGTATATGCCTTAACTTAAAAACAATTTAGGTCCAAAATGTCTGAAGGCTAACAAATATCTTCAGAAGAGGAATATATCCTAAGTGGCTGCAGCCAATATGTGGATTTCATTATAGCTCTGTCAGGAACCAATGACTTACACATTACTGCTGCTCACACACAAACCTTTCACAGATTATGATAAATGTTTCTTTGATATGTTAGGCACTGCTCAAAGCAAAACTCTCAAGCAATAGACTCTGACCAGAGCCATGTGTTGGTAGAAAAAGACCGTTGCTTTAGATTATAAAAAAAAGATTGCAGATTATATTGTTGTGATCAAACAGGGGCTAGAAAAAAAAAGTTCTACATTTGTAATAGGAAGTTCATGGGTAATGTTTTCTATTTTAATTCTGACCATAGTTATTTTGCAGATCATACCAAAAGAAGTGAATGACACTATTAAATTCCAATATTACTGACTGCTGGAAACTCTCACTGATCAATATCAGCTTCTACCAAAAGGAAAGAAAACGAATGTATATGCAAATATTTGCTCTTTCACCTCTCCTTCCACTTCTGATTTTCCCTGTTTCACTAATGTATTGGTTAGCAAGTGCTGTGTGACAAACCAATCCAAAAGATGGTGGATTAAAACAGCCAACATTCATTAGCTCATGAGTTTGTGGGTTGGCTGGGTCGTTCTTCTGGTTTCAGCTGGGCTTGCTCATGCATCTATGATGAGTTGGAGGGATACTTGCTGGATCAATGAGCCTCTTCTCTACTCAACTTACAGTAAATTTGAGAGATAAAGAGGATGTGCAAGAGAGAAACAATCAAGGCTTTTTTTTCTTTTTTCAAGTTTAAGCTTGGAACAGACATACCATCCCTTCAACCTCAAGGCAGAAGCCACAAAATTACATTTGCAAAAGATAAAGATTTAAAGAGGCATGAAAAGTTATGGTCATTTTTAATTCCCCACACTTAAGAATATCACAACCCTGCTGCTAGTCTTTTTTGTATGTGTAATTTCAAATAAGAAAAATGTGGAGAGAAATCATGAACTAGAGAGGAGAGAAGTGGAAAAGAGAGAGTTCATGTGGGTTAAGTCTCAAAGAATTTGGGGCATTTCACAACTAAGAGAATTTAAAACAACTTCCGTATAGAAGAGAAATGGGTGTGAGAAGAAATAAAGTTTGATATGCATTCTCATGGTTTAAGAATTTGATCCCTCTTGATATGCTGTAAGAGATGTAAGTAAATTACTTTTTTTGGCTATTGAGCCATACATTTTTCAGTGTAAGATGGAACTCTGTGGGGTCCCAGGACTTATTTGAATTAAGCATTTAGATTTTAAAAGAAAGACCTTAAAAAAACAAGCTCTACCAAACCGCAGGAAAAAATAAAATATTGATTTCCCCCTCCGAAGGAGTATAATGAATCATATTTAGGTGTTTAATATTTTCTGAGCACTATCAAGTTCAGCATGTCAAATGTTTGAACAAATGTGGTGTTCGCTGAAAACTTTGTGGTTTTAGTGTTTTCAAATATCCATGGAAATGTAAAGAAATAATGTATTGACTAATTCCTAGCTGTATGATGCTGCCAGTTTATTTGAACATTTGATAAGTTGCTCCTCTGAACATACTCTTTTGTTTACCCCTTTGTATCCTAATGGTGTGGGTGCTTAAAATCTGTAACACCCATGGAATGAATGAGAGATGCTCTGGAAGCCAAAACTCAAGGGCTTGAAAGTCAGCTCAGGCTGTATTAAATCCCAACTTCACTGTTTGCTATGTGAACTTGGGTGGGGTTTTTTGTTTGTTTGTTTTTGTTGTGTCTTTTGTTGTTGTTGTTGTTTTTACCTGACTAATGTTTTTAAAAGTCTTAACATGAGGATAACAATCCATTTGCATAAGTTTGTTGTAAGGATTAAATGTATCATCAGTGTAGAGCACATTGATGTTTATTTTTGATTCCTCAAAAAGAAGCTATAGATCAGATTTATTGAGCCAGCAACAGGATACTGCAGATTCCCCAAATTTGCTGAAATTACCTTGTCCAATATCCACTGTCAGGAAGCCATTGAGCCAACAAAGACCTCATCCTTTTTCTTGCTCATAGAAGACAGCCTAAGGTTTAGCTACCAACTTTGGTGTTGGTGGTAAGTGCTATGGCATTTGAAAATATATTAATCATCAGATTTGGTTTTTATTTTACAAAAGACAACAACAAACTTTAAAATGCAGCAAGAACATAATCCAATGCTACATTTGGAATGTTAGGGCCTTCAAAGGGAGGTAGATAAAGGTTGATGTGGATAACTTAAAGTGAGGCAAGTTTCTGGGTATAGAGATGGGTAAGGGAGTACTCTGAAAGAATAGTTGGAGGTGGATGCAGACTAGAAAAGAAGATAGAAATGAGAGAGTTGGGTGGGGGAAAAGTAGATGATGAGGGTTGTGAAAGCCAGGCAGAAGCCCTTGACGGCGCTGAAGCTAGAGTATCACTAACAATTTCTGAACAAATGAAATTGTGAAGATTAGTGCCTGACAGGGACCTCCAGATTCCCAAGGCAGGGCCTGGAATCAAGTGTTGGTTGGCAGGGAATCAGGCACGTGCTGATGGAGCCTGGCCAAATGTGGTAGTGGTGGAAGGGCAGGAGAGAGTCACAATGATTCTTCACTACTGGAGTTTTGGAGAGCTCTGGGTTCTTCTGAGTCCCATTTAGTCTACACTGACTGGTACTATCCTGGATCAAGCATCTGCTTTGGGCGAAGATTCAGAAGGCAAAAGCCATCCTGTTGGGTACTAGATGGGTGAGCTCAGATTCCCTTTCTTGTCAACTTGGCAAAAACCAGGGTATTGCCTATTAGAGGCTTACAAATAATGCCTCATCCTTCAAGTGCTTGAGAAATAGGAATGAGAGGAGTTTGCCTCATCTGGTGGTTTGTACAACAGCTACAATTTCCTTTCTACCTGAACTTCATAATAAAAGAGGCCAATTTCTCTCCCTCTCCATGGGCAAGGGACAAATAGAAAAATGAAACATGGAATGGAAAAAAAAAAAAAGGGTTATTTTTTCAATTACTAATGTCCATTTTTGCCTTCCCCAGACTGTCAATTACAGAGAAATTGGCCCACACATCATCTCAGGAAAAACTCAAGGTCAAACAAGTCTTCTGATTCAAGTATCAGTGGGACTTCTGATGTTATACTTTCTGCCGAGAACTTAAAATGTTTGCCTATAACTTCTAAATAAATGACATCTCTGTCTTCAAGTTAGCATTCATCATGGAACAAAGGTGGGGAAAGCTGAACAGAAGAAGCCTATGAGTCAAGGTAAATTCCCTTCTTGTTTGAAATGTTTTCTTAAGGGAGAGGTTGTCACAGTGGGTGAAATGGAGGGTAAGAGGGATATTACTCCTGAAGGTGAGTGATATTAAAATTTAAAACTTGGATATTTACCTACAAATAGTCTCTATAGGAACCAGCAATTTAAAGCAAGTTCTATGCCATAAATCTGTTTATTCAACAAGTAGTTACTAAGGGCCTAGCCTGTGCCAGACTCTGTCCCAAGAATGAGGAATGTATCAGTAAATAAAACAAGTCCCTGCTCGCCTGAAGTTGCATTGCCAGTGGGAGAAGATGGACAATAGCCTATAAAAATAAACTCTACTATAAGTGCTAGCATTGGTCTGGGAATGGGGACAGAGAGGAGCAGAGTTGATGATGGTGTTGTGATCTTCTGGACAGTGCTAAGGGCAGCCGGTCTAAGGAGGAAGTGAGGGCTGAGCCATGTAGACTCCTAGGGCCAGAATGATCTATGCGGAGGGAGAACACAAAGTGTTGTCAGGTAAGACACAGGATGCCAGGTTACGTTACATTTCAGATTTTAAAAATTGTCTAATTTAAGTATGTCTCAAACATTGCATGGATACACTCAAACTACCAAAAAAGTAATTAATCTAAAATTCCACTTGAACTTGGCTTGATGTATTTTGTTTGCTGAATCTGGCAACCCTTGCCAGGTCTTGAGGAATGCTTGGTGTGTTCAAGGAACAAAGAAGGCCAGAGACGTGAATTAGGGAAAGACTGAGAGAATCTGAGGTCCTGGAGGTGGCAGGTGGCTGGGTCACAGAGGGCCTTGGTGGCCACTAGAATAACTGTGGCTTTTTTTCTGAGTGTGATGGGAAGCCATGGCAGGCATTAAGGATAGAAATGTCAAGATTCATTCACTTTTTCCAACTGTTGATGAATTTCACTCAATACTCATTTAACAAATTATTGAATACCTGTTAGAGTTACTGAGCTAAGACAATGTTAAGATCTTTTTCTTGCTTCCCAGGTGCTCATCCCTATCTGGAGAGATAACACTTAACAAATCGGTTAAGCAATAATATAAATGTTTGGGTCAGCATGGATGGTTCAGCCTATAGTACCATAACTGAGTGGATTACTTAGCTCAAAAAAAATCTGAGCTTTTTGGTTTGTTTGTTTGTTTTTTGGGGAGGGGTTTATTTGTTAATCCTCACCCAAATATATTTTTCAGTTGATTCTTAGGGATAGTGGAAGAAAGAGGGAAAGACAGAGAGAAAATCGATGCGAGAGAAACACATCTATGGATTGCCTCATGTACGAGCCCCAACCAAAACCTGGGCCAGGGTGGAGCCTGCAACCAAGTTACGTGCCCTTGACCAGACTCAAACCTGGAACCCATTGGTCCTCAGGCTGATGCACTGAGCCAAACCAGCTGGGGCTGGGAAGCATTTTGGAGGATGTTGGACTAACTGGACCAGGAAGGATGCAGCCTCTGAAGTCAGCATTTCCTGGAGACAGTGCTCGCCCTTGACATCATGTCTAAAGAGGGCATTCAGAACCAAGCGGGTTGCAGGATGAGCTTCAATACCCCAAATAAAGGGTCAGAGGGTAGAACTCTGAATAGAGTCTAAGCAGATCAGCTCTACCCTGACAAACCATAATCAAAGCCCTTGTCTGGAGCTGAAATGTGGACCTCAGTCAATGTGTATTTTATAAAACAACCTTACTTTTCCTGAGGCATTCTTACCTCTCACAAGTTAGCACCCAGAAAAGTTCCTGGCACACCAGAGAAGATAAAAAATGTTTTTGGAATACATAGCCATCACTTGTGCATCAATTTGCAGCAAGCATTTTGAAGTGCTTTTAATGAAGTGATTAGCTTTGCCAAGTAGCTTTGATTTAACTCAATTTTTTTTTTCCAGGCTGCCTAAGTGAGTACAGAAAAGATCTCATGTCCTGTGGCTTCTCTGGAATGTCCAGAGAATCTCAGAGAAGGGTTACACTTGTAGTCTGGATCCAGGGAACCAGAGCAACCAGAGCCTGGGATGACCTGGTTCTCACGGGCATCTGCCAGCCTCAGAAATATAGTCAGAGACAGTCGGTCTTTCAGAGTTGTCCTGCCTTGATGCAGGGAGAGTGAAAGAAAAGCTGATTCCCTATACCTTCCCAGGATTGTCCAGTCACTAGATGAGGGTTGCTAACGAGAAGAAGGCATGACCTTGTGTGAGGTTGCTCTACTTAACATAGGACAATTTTTGGAGGAAAACTCACCTGAAAGACTTCTGTTGCCAACACTCCCAGCAACTGGAAGAATGCATACTTTAATATTGAGAGGAAGGATCTGGGTGGTGCCCTATTCTCTACACTTTACACTGTTTGGATCCAAGGTTTTCATATAATTCCTTCTGGGAACAACTCCTCAGAGCCCTGGCCGGCCTCTTTCCCTGGGTAAACTTTTAAGAAAAGGTTCGTAGGATAAATGACAGGCCCCACCACTGTAGCTGGTCTCAAAACTGCAAGTGATCTGCCAAGTCTACATTTATCTCACCATCAGCTGTCATTTTGGCTGGTTTAAGTGGTTTATTTGGTGAGATAACCTAGAACCTTAACCACAAGGGTTCTGAACACTGGTCAATATGTCCTTCTTAGGCTAAGGCTGCCATATTCATCCATTCACTATCAAAATTGGACGGGGGAGTACCAAGAGAAGTTCAAGTGGATCACATGCGTGCTAAACATAGTCTTTTCTTTCCAGTAGCCTTAATCTCCTCCTGATGAGCAGAATCAATCACTCCTGCCAGGTTGAAGACAACTTGCTTGGCTTTCTCAGACCTTTGGCATAAGAACACTGAAGTGACTGGATATAGCCCAGGAACTTAAAAATTAATGAGTCTACTGTCTTACCTTTTGGAGCTAGTGTTTTCTTGCTGGGAACTAGGACCTTTAAATCCATAAAAACTACAGCTATTGATACCAAAAGCATATTACCAGATATGATGGATAGAACTATTCCTACTTTCACCTCTTGATTCTGGTTATATGTATTCTATCTTCTGTGGACCTAACCCCATATAATGGTCACTGATTTATGCTTGTGGAGACGTAGCATCCTTGCAGAGTTATCATCTCCAAGCTGGCACTTTAAATGCACCTTCAAAAATGTATCCCATTGCTCTATCAGGCCAGCAGCTTCTGAGTGGTGCAGTAAGTAATGGGACCAGTAGATTCTATACTCATATGACCATTTCCACATCTCTTTGCTGTAATGTGGGTTCTTTGATCCAACATAACATTATATAGAAACCATGTCAATAGTTCAAATGCTCTGTACACTCTCAGATAGTGTTGCTGGCTGAAGCCCAATGGAGAGAAAAGTCAAACCCAGATCCTCCAAAATATGTTCATATGTCTGTCAAGATCAAACACTGTTCCTTCCATGGTGACTGAGTCCAATGTAGTACTCATCAAGGAATGGTGTCATATCATGGCAGTTGCAATAAAGGTTTCAATAGATTCCACAGGGAGCTTGAGAACAAGGATGGTCCCTCAAGGTTGTCTTTATTTAAGATAAGGGGGGCTGGACCTTCATACTTGCTCTCCTACTAACCAGTTATTGGATGCTGGCTGTTCCCAGAAAGGCACAAAACTTCAAGAGAGATGGCTTCCTTCAGTTGACAGGGATTCTCAAAGAGCAATTCAGCTGAGAGCCTTCAGCCCCCAACCACCCAGCAGGAGGGGATAGAGGGGAGGTTTGGCAGTTCAACATCCACTGAGGCTCCTTCATTTTCCATGAGTAGAACCATGCTTGCCATTGTTTTTCCTCCCTGGAGAAATAAATTGGCCCTGAATAGTCCTTACTCAGGACAGTTAGCAGATTGTTGGTGGTTTTAGCAGGAATTATTTTAATGGAGTGTTGGGAGGAGGGAGGAAGCCAGACATTTAAGAAATAACTCTGAAATAAGGAGGCAGAGCTAATGAATCTAAAACATATCTTGTTAGAAACTTAGTTGAGAAGAAAAAAGATCTGTACATTTGGGGAGAATGAATTAGAGTACCCTTCCTTCCCCAGTGAGTGTACTTCCAAAATAGATGGCTTGGGGTTGTAAAGGAAATTTGGAAGACTTTTTTTCCTCTGTGTGAAGCTAATTAGTCCCCAGGGGAACTGAATCTGTAGCTCCAGCTTCATTAGTACCATTCCAGCAGAATCACTGGCTGGAGAGCAACCAAGATTTGGGCGAGTTGCAGCAGACAAATCCAAGATTATCTGAGAGGTCAAGTTATTTACTAAGTCAGACAGACAGAATGGGTTTGCATGCATTATCTACAAAATGTATCATAATGTGTGAGGGAATCTAGTGGGGTTGGCTGAAACTTAAGAAAGTATTCTTATTTATGCCCCCCAAAGGAAGCATAAAAAAATTAAAGATAGATGAAATTAATGGCTCTGAGATATTTTGAATGGGACAGATTTGAAGAAGGACAATGGATTCAGACGTGATCAGGACCTTCCATGTCATCAAACCAGGTAGTTGAATGTGACTATACTTTTTCAGTTACACATCTGTTTAGCATGTAAAATATGGAAAACTGAGCTCATTATGCTACAAGTATAACTGATGAGGGCAGGTGCGAATTCTCACCCGTTCATGTACCATTTGACAAAGCTCTGCTCTCACCCATAAGCAGAAAATCTATTTTTTCTTAGGCTGAGAAACAAGCATAAATATTTTTTTCCCATTTCTTGGGTTTGGAAAGAAGAGTCTTTTCAAAAAAGAGGTTGGTGGCCTGTATTTGTGATTTGTACTAACTACTTCCACTTATTCCTGAACCATCAAATGGCAAATTATTATTGAAAATAGTGGGTTGCTGGCAGACCACTTAAGCCAATTCTAAAGATGAGTCATTAGATTTAAACCCCAGGAAGTGAAGACTCAGAAGGAGAGGAGATGTGCCCATGACCTCCTTATTCGTCTTCCTTCCCCATTAAAAAGAGTGAAAACTCAACACATGGATAAACTGGAAACAGGGAAGGGGGTCTAACTTCACACCTACATCTAACACAATTAAGAAACCAAATAACAAAATTTGTTAGCCTCTCTTGGTTTCCCTACCCATGTGAGACTGCCTCAGAGTTCTGATAATAATTTCCTAAAAAAATATTGGATTGGTGAAGCAGCCACAGTGGACAGTTTCAGTGATCCTAACACTCAAAGGCTTGAAATGCCACTTAAAGAAAATGCAATGAGTCTCTGGGAAAATAATTACCATTTGGCCTTGAAATTCTAACTGTATTTGTGCAAAATCAGGTGGGCCTGGGAAGCCCAGGAACTGTTTTACAGAGTAGTACCCCCTTTTTTTGTTTCCATTTAGGGAGATAATGAAAATTGCCACGTAAGATTTTATAAAGCTCCGGGGTAAAGCCAAAACTATTCAAACCGGAAGAGCATTTAAAGGTCACTTTCTCGATGAAGAAAATGATTCACAGAAGTTCTGAAACCTGCTCAAGGTCGCAGAGAGGTCTGATAGTTGTTTGTTTGTATGTTTGTTTGTTGTTGTTTTTTTTTTTTTTTTTGGGGGGGGGGCTCAGTCACCAGGATGACATGGAAGTGTTAAGCATTTCTCACAAAATTTTTCTACCAGTCAGCCTCAGCCATTCTTAATGTGCCTTGGAATACTGGTGAACAGATGTTCTGTGCACAAAGATTTTGCTAGACAAATGAATTTGGGAAATAACATGGGCTATTGCTCTTCTTGGAGCAGTGTAACAACCCAGATGTCCTAATTAAAAAAAATATTTACCTATATTTATTAGAGAGTTGGCCCAGTATATTTGACAAAGGAACGTTTATTCTGGGGAACACCTACCTATTTTAGTAGACAAGCTTTTCATGTGGGAAAGACTGATATGTTCATTTGGTGTCAGCTCTGCCACATGCACTCAAGCTCCTGGGAACACTTTAAACTTTGTTCTGAGATTTACTGGGCCAGATTAGATTCTATTTAAAATTTAAAATTAACAAATATTTTGCTGAGGAAAATGTTCAAGCACATTGTTTCTTGTATTTTTATAGCAAAGCTTAGGAAATACCAAAGTTCCGTAACTCAATGAAATTTAGTATGTGGTTCTTGGAATCAAACAATCTGACGATTAAGTCCCTGACTAAGCGTGAAATATAAAACCATGAGTCAGGATTACCCAGTCAGCTCCACATGGGTGTGCCTAGCAGACTGTGAGCCATTAGTAACTCTAAGTGAACCTGTTAGCCAATACTACTGAGCACATCAAATGACATTGTTACATTTCTTCAGGGTTTACCAATTAAAATGATTTTAAGCAATAACGTAAATGGATAAAAATGCAATAGAGTGGTAGGGAAGCACTTGACCCCTAAAAGCAAACTCCCTCCCAAACTCCCCAAGCAATTTGCCTATAATAATATCTTCCAAACAAAACTCATTTGGGCTCTGAATTAGTTACATGGGATTTCAGTGTGTAACCTTTGTTTGAAACTTAAAAGAGGAGTCAAGATTTCATTATTTGTAGCTATTTATAAAAAATAGTATGGAGGGTCCTCAAAAAATTAAAAATTGGATTACCTTAGGAAGCAGTGATTCCACTCCTGGTTATATATCTGAAGAAAATCAAAACACTAATTTAAAAGATATGTGCACCTTTATGCTCACTGCAGCATTATTTACAATAGCCAAGATATGGAAACAACCCAAGTACCCATCAATAGATAAGTGTATAAAAAAGTGGTGATAGCCGAAACTAGTTTGGCTCAGTAAATAGAGCGTTGGCCTGCGGACTGAAGGGTGCCAGGTTCGATTCCGGTCAGGGGTATGTGCCTTGGTTGTGGGCACATCCCTGGAGAGGGGTGTGCAGAAAGCGGTTGATTGATGATTCTTTCTCATCGATGTTTCGGCTTTCTATCCCTCTATCTTCCTCTCTGTAAGGAAATCAATGAAATATATTTTTAAAATGGTGATATATATATATATATATATATATATATACACACACACATATATATATTTAATATTCCATTATCATCTATATCTATATCTATATCTATATCTATATCTATATCTATATCTATATCTATATCTATATCTATATCTATATCTATATCTATCTATATCATCTATATCTATAAAATGGAATATTACGGTACTCAGCCATAAAAAGGAGTGAAATTTTACCATTTGTGACAGCCTGGATGGACCTGGATGGATGCTAAGGGAAATAAGTCAGACAGAGAAAGACAAATGCCATATGATTTCACTTACATGTGGAATCTAAAGAACAAAACAAATAAACAATATAGAAACAGACTCTTAGATAAAGAGAACAGACTGATAGTTGCCAGAGGAGGGGTGGTGTGGGGGATTGGGTTAAAAAGGTGAAGTGATTAAGAAGTACACATTGGTAGTTACAAAATTGTCAGGGGATGTAAAGTACAGCACAGTGAGTATAGCCAACAATATTGTATAACTACATATGGAACCAGGTACTAGAAATATCAGGGGGAACACTTTGTCAAGTATATGATTGCCTACCATTGTGCTATACACCTGAAACTAATACCAAAAATATTGAATGCAAACTAATTGAAAAATAAAATAAAATAAAGAAAAAAAAGTACAAAGAAACTTTCTAGGGAAAAAAAAGATTTAAATAGTGGTGGCTAGAATGCTCCCAGAAACAGTGGCATTCTGCTATCTAGTAAGATCAGGAAACTGAGTAATTGGCTATCAATATCATGATTTATGATGCATGGTTACAATCCATGAGCTTCATTTTACAAACAATATGCAAATTTGTTATTCCCATGAAATTGGCAGAGAAATGGGAAATATATTTGGCATCCATACTTGACTGATCATTACCGATTCGTCTAATGATTTGGAAGACACCAGGGGAAGCCTGGCAATGCTTCTGGGCATCATTTGGGCCAATAGTTGCACTGTCCCGGGAACCCAAGGGCGTCACAGGTAGATTTTTTCATCTGATAGTGCAGCAGCTCAAAGGGAGTTTGCTGTGGTGAGGTTAGATCTGTATTATTTTTCGGGCAAATCAAAACACAATTTAAGAAAAGATTCCTAAATAGTGACTGGATATTTGAAAATTAGTAATCACGTGGAAATTTACTTGGTAAGACTTGTCAGGAAATTGCTGCAGAAAGAAAGTTTTCAGGAGAGAAAAAGTTGTTATTGAAAGATAATTTCATTTGGGGAGAGATTTAGTAAGCTTTTATTATTATTGACTAGAAGCCCGGTGTACAAAATTTGTGCGGGGGGGAGGGGGGCTCAGCCCAGCCTGCACCCTCTCCAATCTGTGACCCTTGGGCCTAAATGGGCAGTTGGACATCCCTCTCACATCCCTATCCCAACTGCTCGCCTGCCTGCCTTCCTGATTGCCCCTAACCACCTAACTGCTCCTCTGCCAGCCTGTTTGCCCCTAACTGCCCTCCCCTGCAGGCCTGGTCATCCCAAATGCTCTCCCCTGCAGGCCTAGGTCCCTTGCAACTGCCTGTCCCTGCAGGCCCAGTCACCCCTAACTGCCCTCCCCCACAGGCTTGATCACTCCCAACTGCCCTCCCTTGCAGGCCTGGTCCCTCTCAATTGCCCTCCCCTGCTGGCCATCTTGTAGTGGCCATCTTGTGTCCACATGGGGGCAGGATCTTTGACCACATGGGGGCAGCTATCTTGATCTTGTGTGTTGGAGTGATGGCCAATCTGTATATTACTCTTTTATTAGATAGGATAGAAGCCTGGTGCATGGGTGGGGGCTGGCTGGTTTGCTCTGAAGGGTGTCCTGGATCAGGGTGGGGGTTCCCTTGGGGCATGGGGTGGCCTAGGTGAGGGGTCTCTAGTGGTTTGCAGGCTGGCCATGACCCCCAGTGACCCAAGTGGAGGCCCTGGTATCTGGGATATATTTATCTGCTACAATTGAAACTTTGTAGCCTGGAGCAAAGCCAAGCCTCCTGCTCACTCCATGGCGGCAGCTATTTCTGTTGGGGTTTATTCACCTTTTATAATTGAAACTTTGTAGCCTTGAGTGGAGGCCTAGGCAAGCCAGGGAAGGTGGAAAACTTGGCTTCCTCCATCCTTGGGGGCAACCCTAGCCTGCTCTCTCTAGCTTTGTGGCGTGGCTGCCACCATTTTTCTTGGGATTTATCTTCTATAGTTGAAACTTTGTAGCCTTGAGTGGAGGCCTGGGCCAGCTAGGGTGTGTGGAAAGGTTGGCTTCCTCCATTGCCAGAGAAACCCAAGCCTTCCTCCTACTCTCTGTAGCAACAGCCATCTTGGTTGGGGTTAATTTGCATACTCACTCTGATTGGCTGGTGGGCATGGCTGGTAGGTGTGGCTTGTGAGTGTAGTGGAGTGATGGTGAATTTGCATATTACTCTTTTATTAGGTAAGATTTGTTTCTCTTTTCTTTCTTTTTTTTTCAAGAGAGGAAAAAAGAGGGAGAGAGAAAAATATCTATGTGACAAACATTCATTGGTTGCCTTCTGTATGCACACCCCAAAGGGATCAAAGCCCACAACCAGGGTATGTTCCCTGATCAGGAATTTAACCTGTGATCCTTTGGTGCACAGGGCAATACTCCAACCAAATGAGCCACACAAGCCAGTGCTAGGGAAGAGGTTTAACTTAGTATAACTACTTAGTATCAGTAATGATAGTGCACATCTTCCTAGACACAGAAAGAGCATGATCCATGCAGGTTGTGTTTTGATTATCGAGCCTTCTGCTTCTTAGAATTTCAGAGCATCCACTTGTGAATTCTCTAAAGGTGATGATGTTTCTTCTCTGGACTCAGAAACCCTCCCCACAATGCCTGTTACTGTGCCACATCTAGATCAGGCACTCAATAACACAGAGACAAATGTATTTCCTAGAAGAAGAAGAAGAATACTAGCTAGCATTGACTGAGCCCTTACACTATGAACAAGGCAGTGAACTGAGTGCTTTATATATCATTCCCTTAATTCTTCTGGCAAACACTGTTTTACAGATAAGGAGACTGAACCCTGCGGCAGTGAGTGCCTCATTCAATGTGACATGACAAACTTGTAAGTCACAGGGTCAGATCATATGCTTTTCAATATATTCTGTAACTGGATATGGATTTGTAAAAAATGAAGATGTCTGAGGAGCAAATGGGTTTGGGAGAGGGAGTGGCTGGAATCTATAAAATATTAAATGTGCCTGAGAAAATATAAATGGAGAAGAGATTTAAAGAAAGAATGAAATAAGGCTTTAGAGAAGGGAGGGATTATTACAGGCTCAAAAAGCTCGATGTCATTCATCTTATCTGTGTTTTAAAACCAAGTAATGCAAACATTTGTGGCTATGAGACTGGGAGCCTACTGAAAGTGTAAGTTAAGAGTGTGTAGTATGTTGAATAGTGGCCCCAAAAGACACGTCTAATTTCTAACCCCTGGAATCTTAGAATATGATCTCATTTGTAATAAAAGGGTCTTTGCATCTGTAAGATAAGAATCCCCAGGTGACATCAACAAATCCAATGATGGGTACCCTGTAAGAGACAGAAAAGAAGACACAGAGAGGCACAGAGAGGAAAGGCATTCCAAAACAGGGACAGATATTGGAGTGATTTATCCATAAACCAAGATTGCCAGAGCCGCTAGGAGCTAGGAGAGAATAGAAGGGACCCTCCCTCAGGATCCCCAGGAGGAATCTACTTTGTCTAAGGCTTTATTTCAGTTTTCTGGCCTCCAGAAATAGGAGTGAAGCCACCAAGTTCACAGTAATTTGTTATATGCCCCCCCACCCCCCCAAGAAACTCATTCAGGGTGCCTGGCAAGTTCATTTCTGTGGACCTGATACCTGTAGCTCTCACGTTTCTTCTGGGGATGCATTTTCAGAGAAATGGTTTGATAAGAGAGAAACTGAGCTGGATATTTTGGTTTGGAAGCTAGAAAAGTGTCCCTTAAATATGACCTCTTAGCTGGTAGCTTTTATGTTCTCGCTGTGAAATTGGCATTAAAAACCAGACCATTAGTTTGATTCCTCAACTCCTCCACTTGATTTCTCTTTAATTCCTCTGTGACCCAACCTTAAGCAATTAATTCAGTATCCGTTTCCAGGTCGGTAAACCAGGCTGCACTATCAGCTGCTTTTTTTCAGCCAGAAAGACCAAGTAGTCTGCACTTAAGAAATGTCACAGACAAGTGAAGTACTTACAACGCCCAAGGAATAGGTGTCACGGCTGCTTTTCAGTCTGTCCCAGAGCTTTCTGCAGACTTATCCTTTTCTGTACTGAGTTAGTGAGGATCTCCTGTAAAGGGTTAATGTTCTGGCATTAAACTATTTGGGCACAGACTCATTACAAAGTGTCTCGGCCTGCTAAGGAAACAAACCCCCAGAGCTCTTAGAAGATGCTCTGAGATATACCTGCGGTGCTGTCACAGACTCAAAACCCACATGGTGGGTCTGTAATGAACTGAGTCACTTTTCCCAGTGGACAGACTGATCTACTAACCTATGCTGCACTAACAGGCTCCTGTGGGTAAACGACACTCAAATACTGCACTCAACTACATGCACGTTTATGAGCAGGTTTGAAAACGAAATTTGTCCACTTAGAGATTTGGGGCAGTGCACTGTCAAAATCACCTAACATCATCCCACTTTTTACTTCCTGTTCCCCTCTGTTCTCATAGGGCTTAAATAATGTGTCATCCCTGCAGTATTTCATCTGTGCTATCTTTTGAAAACATCTGCTGTCTTTGCTGGGAAAGGGGAGAAATGTTATACTTTTAGCTGGTGAAAAACAATGCTGCTTCTATCCTTATTAATGCTAAAGAATTCCCTGTTTACCCATTCACTCAAATTTTTCAGCAAATATTTATTAGTAGGCTCTTTATGCAGCCCTCTTTTAGGTATCAGAGAGAGGGCAACAGACCAAGTTTATAAAAGACAAAGATTCTCCTCTGGGAGTATGTAGTTCGGTGGGGAGAGACTACAGGCAGGGTAGGTGGGCAGAAGGTGCTGGTGGGTGACTTAGTCAGCTTTAGCTGCCATACAAATACCATAGACTGAGCTGCTTAAACAACAGACTTTTATTTCTCACAGTCTGGAGGCTGGGAAGTTAAAGATCAGGGTATTGGCTGATTCCATTCCTGGTGAGCATTCTCTTTCTGACTTCTAAACAGCTGCCTTCTTTTCCTCACATGGGAGAGAGAGAGAGAGAGAGAGAGAGAGAGAGAGAGAGAGAGAGAGAGAGAGAGAGAGAGAGAGAGAGCGCTTACAAATAATCAGAGTAGATCCCCATTCTTGTAACCTCATTCACCATTAGTTATTTTCTTTTCCAAGTGCAGTCATATTGGGAGGAGGCATGATGTAGTCCATAGTAAAGAGACAATGGAGGTTGCTATTTTATGTAGGATGGTCACGACAAGCTTCCTTGACTTCTAATCTGAGAGCTAAAAGAAGCGAGGAAAGGAATCTTTTGGATAATTGGAGAATGCTTCCCATTCCAGACAAGAGAGCAAAGGCAAAGTCCTTGAGATAAGAAAGTGCTTGGGGAGTTCGGGGGAAACAGCTAGGAGACCAGTGGGTCTGGAATTTGCAGTGATCCAGGGACAGAGCACAAGAACTTGGACTCAGGAGAGGCTCAAGGGTTGGAACAGATTTTGCTGCACTTTGTAGGTCATTGTAAGATCCTCAGTGGAGAAGCGGCATGATTTGACTTGTTTTAGAAGGATCCCTATGGTGTACACTTCTCTTTTATTTCCCATGGTAGTGAGTCTCCAAAGATGGTGCACAACAATTCTTTCCCAACCTGTACATATACATCTCTTGTCATATCAGTAAGCAGAGATTATTTTCTCTCTTCTGGAATCTGACATATTCCCAAGATTTTACTGAAGCAGATAAGTGTTTTTTAATGTGAAGAATGGGTTGTAAACAGGAGTATGACTCAAGAGGGAAGGGCATTTAAAAAAGTGCATGAGACAGAAAAGGAAGTCTCTAGAACAAACCAAGTTGTCCCCAGGGAACTCTCCACTGAGTGCACATTTTAAAAGGTTATATACAAAAAAAAAAAATTGAATGAGCAAGAGATAATTACGAATGAAAGCTAAGGATGGTGTTGTGAAAGCTAATGACTGTGCTCAATGAACACTTGTGAAAAGTGAACGAAGCAAAGGCATCATACCTATTCTCAGAACAGAATATAAGTAAAGTGGCTCAAACCAATGTTCTGCCAGAATGGTGCAACATTAGCAAGTACAAAAGAGAGATCTGCATTTACTTGCTCCTCTCGTTTTTCCATCTCTTTGACGAGGGTCAAAGGGCATCAATCTGGATGCATAAGGAAGAGGCATTACTGAAAGAAACTTGAATTTTTCATAAATGGGGACATCTATCACGGTCCTGGTCAAAGGAGGTAAGTATTAAATTCTTGCCAAAGTTATGTATAGATTTAATAAAAACTCCATTCCTTCAAGGCACATGTTCAAGAATGATTGTAACAGCACAACTCATTGTAGCTAAAAACTGGAAATAATCCAACAGAGTATATATGACATTTTTAGAATAAGGCAGGCAACCAAAACCACGAGAAGTGAAACTGGATAAGGGGGGATAACTGTGCTCCCACAACATTTAGATTTCCCAGTCAAGTGACTACAGCTCCCACTGTAGGGTCTGGCCTACAGAGAAGGGGGTTCACCACACTCTTCAAGGGTGCCAGAGCTTGCCCCACGAGCTTATTTTTCACAGTGGTGGTGGAAGCTATGTCTTCTGGACCCTCCCAGTGTGACTGAGTAGATCTTAAATAATAAATCCACTGTAACATTGATTCTCGGCCATCTCCGTCCTACGGTTGCAATCAGGGTCTCCTTCAGGGCACATACGGAAGCTTTTGGGTCATTTATCCATTCCTAGCAGCACCTGAGCTGGGAATTAGAATCCCTGAACTCATCCTTTTATTTTTATTTTTAACGTTGTCCAGCACAATTAAGAGCACCCAACTTACCTCATTATATTCATTAGTTTGCAAAAATGTTTGAAAGTATTCGAAAATGTCCAAATGTTGGAAAGTACAAAAGTGTCTGGGTGACACTTCACACTGGCTTTTTATAAGGTGTTGACTAGAAGTATGAAATGGTGGTTTTTGCATTTCTCTATAGCCAGGTCACACCATGGAGTGTCTGTGCTGTCTTTCCTGTTGGAAGTAGAATCATACAACCACAAGGAATTAAATTCTGTAACAGCCAGTGAGCTTGGCAGAGGACTCCAAGCCTCAGACAGGAAACCCCATCAGCCTTGTGAAATCCTGACCCACAAAAACTGTGACATAATAAGTTTGTTTTGTCTTAAGCCACTATTTATAGTAATTGAATCTATGGCACAGCAATAGAAAAGTCATACTTTAAGAATTGCTTTAAAACTTTTTTTAAAAAGAGCTTATTATATTAGATATTAAAACTCATTTCAAAACTTGGATAATCGAAACAGTATCATTTTTAGCACTGGAAGGTAATGTAAAGAAATCACCAGAAAAAAAGCAAGTAGTTCTGTAACCAATTGAGTGTGTATGAATAGATATTGTACATAATATAAAGAAATGATTTTGAACAACGTTGTTGAGAATTTTGAATTCCTAGTAAATACCTGGGGGTAAAATTAAATTTAAAGTCATATCTTACAACAATAAAAAATATGACAGAGTTAAATCTAAGAAATAATATTATGAAAAAACAGGAGATGGAGAAATATTTGCAAATGTAAAATGTGGTGACATGTACCATGAACTTTAATAAAATTCATATTTCTAAGTCTAGTAATTTCCCTCTTAGGAAAACATTCTCAGAAATAAGATAAAGATTTTGAATAAATATCTTCTTTTTAGCATCCATTATAATTCAAAAATATGCAACAATAGGGAAGTGTTGAAATAAATTGATATAGTAATATGCTAGTATGTACATGTCTTCAAAGGGAAGAATCTAAGTGCATCAGACAAAACCTTTTTACTAAAAGCATTTACCATTAAAAAAAAAAATAAAACTTGAACTTACACTATTAAGTAAAAAACTAAGGAAAAAACTATAAAAATATTTAAATATAACATGTGTATAAGGAAAATTTAAAAACATGAACAAAGAAAGAAAATATGAACTTTGCATAACAAGCTCAACATCCAGTACCAATTACAGTTACCATTTTGTTAAATATCTTTCTTGATTTTTCTCAAAAGTTAATTATAATTTCTAAACAAAACTAATAATTTCTTATGCTGTATTTTATAAATTGTATTAAATAATATGTGATAGACATATTTTCATGAAAATAAATCATATTTTAAAAATTTGACTGGCCTCGTAGCATTTCTTTTCATGCAAGTGAGTTGTTTTTTCGTTTCTATATTGACTTTTTTCACCTTTTTCTTAAAATATTCAATGTTGTGATAATAAGTCTAGTAACTAATTCACATTATTAAAAAGTTACATTAGTGTATATGTTTTTTTTTAGCCAGAAAAATTATGTCATCTAACTTGTAATTAATATGAAATTATAAACATAAATGGAAATGAGCTCTAAGATGACAGAGAATTTAATAAGAAAGTTACTTCAGGTTTTAATTTCCACATATATAAAAACAACTTTAAAAAATATGTGCGTAGTTAAAAAGTCAAGCCTGGCTGGTGTGGCTCAATGGTTGTGTTAAACTAAGAACCTGCAGGTCATGGTTTGGTTCCCATCAGTGCACATACCTGGGTTGTGTGCTCAATCCCCAGTGTGGGGCATGTGGGAGGCAGCCTGTCAATGATTCTCTCTCATCATTGATGTTTCTCTCTCTTCCTCTCACTTTCTTTGAAATCAATTTTTTAAAAAAGTCAAATATGCCAGAGGTGTTTCTAAGGAAAGGAGCTATATGAAGAAGGGGGGAGCTTGTCTATTAACTATTTAGGGTATAAGTGTGGTATCTTAGCTCTTTTGCTTTGGAAACCCTAATGTTAGAATGTACAGAGCATTTCTTTGGGGTACCTTTTAACAACAAGGGCTTTAGTTATCTTGAATTTTTTGTTTAATTTTTAATAAAAGACTTGTCCTTACTGAAAGGGTGAATGCCTGTCCACTTGTGCATTCACTCTTGGGGTGAAGGATGATTTGACCTGCATTCTATAGATTAAATTGTCCCCTGTCCTATGTTTCACCTCATGACCCTCTGTTGTACTTAGAATGCCCAAATTCAAGGTTGCCTGTGATTCTTTAAGTAAGGGGCAGGTCCCCTTCCTTCTCAGATGCTCGTCCATCTGTATCTGTTCTTGACCACAAATTCCGCCACCTGGATCATCCATAATACCTGCATCTACTTTCATCTTTCTAGAAATTTATTGAAACCTTAAATCTACCAATGCCCTCCTTTCTCTTCTTAGTTGTAAGTTAAAATTAATATTAATCATTAAATTAATATTATTAGTCCCCTGCAATAAATTAATGGAGACACAGGTAGGAGATGTGTATATCTAATACACCACTTTGAACTGGAAGTTTCCTACTTGTTTTAAATGTGCTTGATTATTGATTCTAGCATGTAGAACCTGTGCAGTAATTAGGAAGTTGATATCACTGAACTTTATTTTCTCCATCTATACAATGGCTGTAAAAAAAAAAAAAATGCCTTGTCTACTTCTTAGATGGGATCTAAGAAAACTATCACAGCCATACAATAGAGCTTCATGAAGCCCCAAAGATACACACAGTCAGAGTTTCTTTTATTCTCTCAGTTTTCTTCCACTTGATATATGGTTATTTTTAGCTCATAAAGGATTTCTCAAAAAATAAAGTCTCTTCTGTAGTTATTTTATGCTAGATAAAACTTAATATGCTTTGTAATTGTCAAGCAAATTTGTTCAAAGAGGGGTTATTTTTTGAATCACTTTCATGGTGCTATTTTCTTTTTACTGTATCAAAATATCAGAGGTCTAAGCAAAATATTATAATAGGCAAGACCATACCAGGCTGCTGATTTTTTATTCAATAAGAAAACTAATTAACTGGTAAAAGGAGAATAAAAGCACTTGTGAAATCTTTAATCAATGTGTTAATTGAAAAACTAGTTCATTTTCCTTGTTGTCAGATCATTAGGATCATGTTGTAGCTTATTTATCAGCCTCTGAAGAAGAATGAAATGTGAAGTCCCTCAGTCATCTTGACTCCTAGTATTTTTACTATATATAATTTTCCTATAATGCCTTGCCTTATGCATGCTAGCTGCCTAAGGACAAATTAAAAATGATCAATATAACTAAGCTTTTATTCTCTTTCATTTGCTGCTGTAACTCAGTACAGTTCACTTTTTGGTGATTAATAACTAGCCTGTGAACATACACAGGACTTCCTGTTCAGTCATCAAGCCATTAATCTTTTTAAAAAATATTTTTATTGATTTCAGAAAGGAAGGGAGAGGGAGAGAGAGGTCGAAACATCAATGATGAAAGAGAATCATTGATTGGCTGCCTCCTGCACATTCCCCCATTGAGGATCAAGCCCATAACCCAGGCATGTGCCCTTGACCCGAATCGAACTTGGAACCCTCCAGTCCATAGGCAGACACTCTATTCACTGAGCCAAACCAGCTAGGGCTCAAGCCATTAATCTTGAGCATCTATCAGCAATAAATATTAATCATTAATATTAAAATATAGTGTTGTTATTAGTCACGGGAAGGAGTACAGAATGTGTCTATTGCTTAAACAAACAAACAAAAAAAGTACCACAAAGAATTTAGTATCTATTTCCAGGCTCCCAAATTATGAACTTGAAAATCATTGATACCATAGCTCATTACTCTAGAATTAACACAAGAATCATTACTTACTTTAAACATTAATTGTGTCCTTTATTTCTAGACATAGAAAAACTTAAATTTTTAGAGACTGTGGTGATCATGGAATATGGTTATTTTTATAGCTTTCAGTAGATTTTTCAGCTCAATAAAAGTCAATATAAGCTTTTACTAATTATATTTGTGTTCAATTAATGGGACAGAAGAGCCAAATACCAAAGAATTTATAGAGGTTGGCATTCAGACTTATCTCTTTATTTCAAGAAAGTTGAAGATATCTTCCAGGCTAATGTTTCCTAAGCTTGCTTATCTATAGAAATTGTTAGGCTGTGCATTGGTTAGGTACCTCAAAACTCAGTTCCTTTAGACAGCTATCTAATATTGCCTGCAAATCTGTGGGCTAATGGTGTGAAGTTGCCAGTCAGCTCAGCTTATGAGATCTTGGAAAGGCTCAGTGTGTGTCTGCAATTAATTCTTGGGCAGATCTGCATCACCTCCCTCATATGTCTGATGACTAACTGGCTATCAACTAGGTGACAGGGGCCACATGTCTCTATTAATCCAGATATCAATATTTGTCTTAAGACCACACAAGTTTGTTAATTGTATACAATTCCAAACCCAGGGAACTTTCTAGTCCACTTTATCTCACCCACAACCTCTTCTCTTTCCAAGATTGATGACGTTAGTGAAGATCTCTCAGAACCCCATTTTCTGCAAAATACTGTAAGATAAACTAGGCCGAACTTTTTAGTTCTTCTTTCAAAAGATAGGACAATAACAAGTTCCAGAGATAGATGGGAGCTCCATGGGGTTCATATGTCAATACGTATCATTCGCCATTTGGTCAAACTTAGCCTTTGAAATACGCACTATTAACCCTATGGAAATATATTGATAAATTCAATATGCAAATATATTGGGTATCTGTCATGTCCCAGGCTCTATACTAGTAAATACAAAGATATTAAACAGACTTTTTTGCTGAAACATTGGATTTGCTAGAAGAAAGAGAAGGACTTCCTTGCCAGAGAACTATCCAGGAATGACTTGAAATTAATTATAACAAATAATATATTTTACTACATATACTTTATCTAAACATCAACAAAAGCCTTTATCTTGAAAACTCAGGTAACATTTGCACTTGTGGATGAAAGGGGCCACATGCTGACCTGACAAGCTCAGGGAAGGCCTGCATGGCGGTCTTGCAAACTCAGAGACCTAAAATAATCACAAAGGATGGTCTGAAATTAAACTTTAACTAAACCAGTTATGGTGATTAATTACATCCTAGGCCAGTATCTTCACTGACAAGGTCAACCTTTACCTTAACTGATCCTATCTGTCTTTTTGCAACTATAATAACAGACCCTTGAAATGTCTGGGTAACTTGTAACTTCCTTTTTTCTGGACCCCTTAGGGCACAACCCAATGTTCCTGGACGCCAGGACAGATACCACAAATTCCTTTATTATCATGCTAATTGTTACTGCACCCACTTAAAAAGTATGTATCTATCATTTTGCTTTTTATCCAATCCCAGGGGTTTCCACACTTTTCTTTCTCCCACCTCTCTTATCTATCACCAATAAATGTCATGTAACCCACCTAGGTCTCTTTTATTGATTGCAATGTATAAATATAGATGTAACCCGCCATTCTCTGGAGCATTATCCCAATTTGTTGAGATTCTCCTTCCCGGCAATTATTGACAGATTGGCTCAAATAAACTCACAAAAATTATTTACAGGTTTGAATGTTCTTATGTTATCACACTGTAGGAATATATTTTAAAATAATTTAATGTTCAGATTAAAAATGAGCATCTTTAAAATTTGTATTCTTGTGGGTTATTTCTCTGTTGGGATACTTTGATTATTTGAAATTCAGTAAAATAAAGAGTGGGACAAATCTTAAAATAACTTAAATTTACAGCGTGACCACAGGTTGAAGAGACACTGGTATAGGTTAGATTATTTCAATGTTTATACTCAACAAGCTCTATCAATGAGTCTCTCATGTATTTCCTAGTCTTTAGTAATGGCTCTTAAATAATGAGGCCTTCCCTCCCTTCAGAAAATGTTTTCCTGAGTGCCTAGTAAATGTTAAGCACTTGGGATATACCAGTATACAGACAAAGGCCTGCTTTTGTGGAGCGTAATTAAAGCCTATTGAAATCCAAATGATGTTTGAATCTTTAGGGTTTTCAGTGTTGGTTATAGTACCTTGTACTTAAAAAAAAAATAAAAATAATTGCAGACAATATGAGGCATATTATAAGAGTGGTCATTTTGTAGACTTCCCCAGAAAATTTTTATTTTGAAAGAAATCAATCCATATATATATAATGAAGTGCTGAGAAATAAATATAGGAAATATTCTCCAAGGATACTGGGGATCTGGGAGTGTCTGGGGAGGAGCATGGGAATTTGGGTATTCAGGGTTCTCAGAGGGGCAGGCCAGTGGAGCAGGAGCCTGAGGAGGAGGAGAACAGAGAATGGGGACAGGCAGAGTGGCTCCAGCTGCAGGCCCCTGGGACAGGCCCACAGGAAGCAGAGGGCGTGGCTGGCTGGGCTGAAGGAAAATTCCAGACTCCAGGGGCAGTGCCTTCAGCCAGGACTTAAACAAACAATAACAACAACAACAACAACCAAAAAAAAAAAACCACCCAGAAAACAACAACAACAAATACACCCCTAAGTGGGAGTATTCAGGAATGAAATAAAATAACACGGACGTAGTTTATTTTGTTAAAAAAGAACAAAACTGATTTTAGCCTTCAGGCCCTATTAATAAAGGAGCCATCAGAAAAAAAGAGAAGATACTGATTGCAGAGGAAGCAGGATGAGAGAGCCCAAGGGAGCCACTGTTTGGGGGGGAAATCCAAATTTGCTGAAGCAGCTCTGGGCTGTGGAGGATGGTCTGGGAGCAACTGACTAGAAACAGTTGCCAGAAATCTGAGCAGAGAAAGAAGGCACTGAGATGAATCTGAGAAACTTAACTTAGTGTGTGGTTTGGGCCAGAGCATATGTTGTGTCCAAAAACCCATGAGGCTTAGAAGCTCTCGGTCTTCGTGACAGCCACATTCATCTCTTCCCCACACCCTTGTGGCCACCTCCTCTGGGAACCAGTCATGGCTCATTTCCACCAAAAAGCTGCCAATATCTGTACCTTAGTTTTCCTGCTTCCTTAGGACCCTCAGAGTGTGAACAGAGGAGTAAATACTTTGTACATAAAGGGTGGGGCAAAGTAGGTTTATAGTTGTGAGTACACAAAACACAGAGTTTATTCTTGTAATATTTATTAATTATGGCATTATTTTCCATACAAACAATTGTAAATCCACTTTTGCTAATAGACATAAAATGTGTATACAATATGGCTAATACTATAATAAATATAAAACTTACTAGAAGCCTGGCCTGCAGGATAGGGCCGAAACCAGCTCTCCCCTGGGAGGTTGGCCAGCTGGGGAAGGAACATGGGAGGACTCCAGGGTGTGTCCGGCCCATCTCACTCAGTCCTCGATTTGCTGGACCCCATCAGAAAGCTAACCTGCCACACGGAGCATCTGCCCCCAGGTGGTCAGTGCACATCATTGCCAGTGGTTCAGTGGCCTTAGCATATCACGCTTTGATTGGTTGAATGGCCAACTGGACAATTGGACACTTAGTGTATTAGGCTTTTATTATATAGGATTACTTATAGTATAATAAGAACCTTTATGTAAATGTACATATACATATGGTGAGGAAAACTTATGAGGCTAGAACTGAACCAAGTAATTAAACAAAAGAGGGATCACAAAACTAGAAAAGTTTTAAAGAACCAGTATGTTTGGTCCAACTTAAAGGCAGGGTAGATTACAGGTCAGGCATTGGGATTCCAGAGTCAACTCTCTCTGGTTTTCTTTGGATTTCTGTCACTTAGAGTTATGTGATCTCTGGCAAATCACTGAACTTCTCTTGCCTCAGTTTTCCCCTTTTGTAACCTGTGAATATTGATAGGATACATTTCATGGAGTTGTATGAAGTTTACGAGTTTATATCTGCAAAAAATTCAGAATGATATCTGGCCCATTGTAAGCACTTGAAAAATAATGGCTATTGCCCTGGCTGGTATGGCTCAATTGGTTGAGTGTTGTCCCATGCACCAAAAGGTCGCTGGTTCTATTCCTGGTCAGAATACTTACCCAGGTTGCAGGTTCAATGCCCCATTGGGGTGTATATGGGAGGCAGATAATCAATGTCAATGTTTCCCCCTCATATCAATGTTTCTCTCTATCTCCAATACGACTCTACTTAGCAAGGTTATTATTCAAAGTTAAAAAAGAAATAAAGAGCTTCCCAGACCCCCCCCCCAAAAAAAAAAAGGCTAAAGAAGCTTATTATCATTAAAACAGAATTGTAAGAACTGCTAAAAAGACTGCTATAAGAAGAAGAAATATAATAGGGAGGGGAACATACACATTATGCTAAGTGAAATAAGCCAGACAGAGAAAGATAAATATCACATTATCTCACTCATTTGCAGATTATAATGAACAACATAAACGGATGAACAAAAACAGATCCAGAGACAGATGCTCAAACCTTAGAGGGAAAGTAGGGGAGAGAAGGGGTAAGGGTAGAGGTCAACCACAGGACTTGTATGCATGCTTATAAGCATAATCAATGGACATAGACACCAGGGGGATGAGCGCATGAACAGGATTTTTATCATTGATTAAGGTATTACATATGTGTCCTTATCCCCCCATTGCCGATCAGTCTGTAATCTAATTCTTGTCTGTCGGGGACCCTCCAACCCTGACCACAGCAGACTGGTCCTCTGGTCTTCATCACAACAAAAAGGATCGTAAGGAAACCCACCAATGAGATAGCTTGGTATGATGCTGCCTAAGAGTAGAGTTTTATAGTGAAAAGTGCTATATTGGCTAAAATAGATGTTCTTTCCTGGGAAATTCAGCAGGGAGAAAAGCAGGGAAAATGAGGTTTTGAGGAACAATATAAGCAAACAAACCACTTGGAAGATAATAGTTCAATTTGTTAGAGTGAATTAAGCTATGATTTCTCAGAAGAGAATGTTTCATTTATTCATTATTCATTTATTCATTCATCAAAATAGATTGAGCATGTAAATGTTTGTTGATATTATAGGTAAAGTGTGGGATATATCTGAGCTCATTCTAAAAAAATTAAGTCTACTTGGGATGTGAGATATAAAGCTAAATTTCAATTTAGAAATTCAATATCAATAAAAGAGTTGTACTTATTTATTTTTAGCTTTCCCAGAACCAGCCTTTTTTTGTGTGTGTGTGTGTTTTTCAAACATCAAAGGGATTTCTCTTTTGGTACAAAACCTTTTGGAGTCTTCCCTAACTACTCTGTTTAAAAGAATAATCTGTCCTTCCCTTTCCTATGTCTCCTAACTTCCATCATTCTTGCCCTATATTTCCTCAACACTTAACACATTTTTAACATAAGTGTATTGCTTATTTATTTGCTGTGTTCATTGGTTATTGCCTGTTCATATCTGCAAAATTTTAAGATCCCCAAAGACAGAGATTTTTGTCCATTTTGCTAAGTGGTATATTCCTAGTATAGAACAGTGCCTGGAACATGACAGGTGCTCAGTTAAGATTTAATGGATGTTGACTGAATGAAATTTGAAGACTCATAGATAAAAATGCTTCTTAAAATATTTCTTCCTGCCTACTTAACTACAATATTCTGGGAAAATTGAAAACTTTGGGGGGCAGGGATTGTCATATTGAACTAGTCTTATTTTGCCAAGTTTTTACATTGTTCTCAGGGCCTACTGAGGAGGGTAGGACTATTTTATCCCACTCTGGGCCTGCAGACTCCAGAAAGATGTATCGTTTGAGTTCTAGTGTCAGCTTTTTCTTTGATTTCAGCAGACCAGGGATCATTTCTCACCACCACCATCTAGGTAAACTTCTTCCTACTCTGAATCCTTGGCTGATTCAGTGGTGGACTTGGAGAAGTCCAGAGCAGAAAGCCTGCTGCATTGGTGTTGGAAATAAACCTAAGTAGGTCAGAATTAATTTTGAGGTCGTATTTTCTCATTTCTAATCATACCAGCAATCATTTAAGCTAAGTTTCATCTTGCCCATTTATGGATAGAGGGCATAAGGACAAAGGAGCTGCCTCATAGCAAAATTCACGTGGTTGGTCAGTGGAAAGGATGGGACTTGACTGAGGGCTGCGTAAGTTCAGAGTTAGTATTCTTTTCTTACCATCATTTTGCTTCTTTGAGGATCTGGAAACATGTTTGTTCAAGTAATGTGTATAAAATTCCAACCATGAAACTTACTCTATGGCTTCTGGATGCTCATGAGACTTTTATTTCCTGGTTCTCTTTTTCATTTTCATTTTTAAAAAACCTTTCTTATAAAGTTGAGGTTTCAAGTGGCTGGGTTCTAGTCAGAGATACTTTATAGCATATGCCAATGAGTTCTATATGCCCTTGTTTCTGAAAGGTTTTCTAGAGTCCCTTTTAAAAGCCAAGTATGGATTTGAAGGTTAGTACATAAGTTCAGAGCAACAGGAAAAAGCACATATTTGAGCAAATAGCTGCCTTGGACATGGACAGCTGCCTATGATTACATTGGTTGACAATGACTCTGACTAAAAATCGATGGAGACCAACTCTTTCATGCTTTTCCAGATTAGAAGGCCGTTCTCCCTCCTAAGAGGAACTGTTGTGTATCTGTTTCTGGCATCACTTTAGAGGTTTAAGAAAATTAATTATTAAACTCCCTACACAGTGAATTAAAAAAAAATGAAACAGAAAATGACTTAATGAAATTAGGGTAACAATAATACCATTTTTTATTGTAAAAAATATAAACTAGCATTCCCTAAATTGGCCTTGGAGGAAGATCTTCACATAGAACTGGTTCCAGCTTGACTCCTAGCACTCAGGCTTTTTCAGATTAGAAGGCCGTTCTCCCCCCTTAGAGTCCCATTCTCCATGGCAACTCCTCCCTCAGTCCCTTGGGGCCTAACAGGGACAGATAGCCCTAAGACTTGGGAACAAACACAGACTTTGGGCTAGGAAAACAAACAAACTTTACTTCTGCAGAGCCCACGAGTTCGGGTTTCCTCTCACCAATTCTAGAATAAGTTTTTACTCTTAATAATTATGCCTGGCTTTCGACTAAACTAAAGAAGTCACCAGCTGCTTTTTCGAGGTCCAGGACTATCTTTGCATGATCCCTACTCTCATCTTTCATCTCCACTTCCTCTCCTCTTTCCCAACATTGCCATTATTTTTCAGCTAATTTGGCCACAGACTATTGGTCTCCACTTCCAAGAAGCTGTTTTCTTACTGACTTCCTCTGGACTAGCCTTTGGTGGCAGGTGGTCCTTTGGGACTGACTATTCTGAGGGCAGTGGGAAGAGTCAATGCCTTTCAGATTGAGTTCTTTGGCTGATAATATAGAGACATGAGATGATTCATAGAACATGTATTCATAAAAGCCCTCTTTCATTCATCATGCTTTCAATCTCCCAACAAATGGGTTTCATGCCTCTATTTGTCAGGGCTTTAAGATAAAGGCAGGACTTACCATTTATTTGGAATGCTTCCTCCTTTCTTCACTTACTTAATTCTTACTTATGGTTTATATTTTAGCCCAGTTATTGTTTCCTCATCTTTTCTTCCTTAGCCTATAATATTAGTAGAATCTTTTCCTTTTACTTAATAGTTCTTACTTACTGCTTTTATTTTTCTATGTGATAATTTGATCACTGGTGTTCTCCAACCTAAGCTGGATATTTGTTTTAATCAGCTTTGTATATTCAACATCCAGCAAGCACTCAAAAATTATTGTGTGATATAAATAGAGTAGGGAGACAATCAGACTGGTGTTTGTCTAAGGCATATTGGGTGATGGGATGAATAGAATATAGGAAAAACTTCTGAAAATTACACTTAAATTCTAGACTGTAAGAATATGACCCAACAAAGAACTTCGGGGGTGGGAGCTTATGATGACAGCATTCCAAGTTAGGGCAAGGTGTTAAGCCAAACCTTGGAAGTGGGAGAAAACGTGACCGAGCTGTTGTAATGAAAGCAAACAGCTCAGAGAGTCTGAGGTATGGAGCGAGACCTGGGGAGTTGACAGTTGAGACTGGACATGGAGATTGAGGCACATCCTGAAGACCTTGCCAAAAAGTTCTGACCTAACACTGAAGCATTTTCCTCGGGACAAAAGCATGAATAGACATATTCCATGCTCAAAGGGATGTGTAGATCCTAACTTGAGTCACAGGCTCCTGGAGGAAGGTCAGGAAGTACTAGTCTTGTGAGTCCTGGAGGGAAATTGCCTGAAGAAGCTAGAGCTCTGCAGCACTGAGGGAAGAAATCTGGAGATGATTAACAAAGAGAAGGATTTACTCCTACTTCAGAAGCTGGGATTTTAGAAACTCATCTTTCATTTTCTGGGGGGATAAAATATTATTTTGGTTATTTGCATCGCACAGAGCTGACAGGCGACCAGAAAGGCCTCCATAACTAATTTTTTCCTTCTGGGGTGAGGTTCAGGAATTATGCTTCATTTCTTGTAATGGTCAATGGGACCAGTCATTTTTTCATCTTACCACAATGACTGGTGCTTTAGTAAAATGCACACACAAGAAATTCTAAGGAAATGATGTAGAGAGAAGGAAACGCATTGTATTCACTGTGGACATAATTTATGAAACGCATTGTATTCACTGTGGACATCATTTATGATTCAATCGACATGATTTAATTAGGACTCCCTTGAAGTTTCTTCTGGGATGTTTGAACACTTGCTTTTCCTCCTTTTGAAGAATTCTTCCCCTTTTATATACAGACTCTTAATTTTTTACCCCTTGCCAAGCTGCCTCTCCCTCTTAGCTCAGGATTATCTCAAATCCTCCCTCTTCCTGTCACTTTAACCTTTGATTCACCAGCTTTTCCAATTTCTCCTACACTCCTGTGCCTGATCTGTGGGGAGCAATTTGAAATTAGGAAAATCCTTACTTCAAACCCATTTAATTCTTAACATTCTCAAACATCTGATCAAACTCAGCAAAAATGGGGCGACACCTCCCAGGGGCAGAACTGAATATGCTTCGTATGTCAGACTAGGCTACCAGCTCTGCGCTGGCCTCCCAAATGGGCTGGCAATGCATGGCCAGTTCCAGGGGAACTGTGAAATGAGTGACCTTAAGATGCTTTTTCTTGCATCTTAATTTGTCTCCAGATTTTATTCCTCATCCATTTTAGCCTCATTCCTCATCAATCACACAGCCTTGCCCTGGAAAGACCCTGGATTTAAAATAATAATGAGATTTAGGTTAAACTCCCATCTAGAATACAAACTGCATGGACAATGGATAATTTCTTTCCTCATTCATAAAAGCAGAATCCGACCAGCCATGTTGGCTATGAGAATCCCATTTTATGGTACATTTATAAATGGCCTGGTTGCTGTGAAATACCACATTTTCTCTTTTATTCTCTAGATCAGAGTCTTCACTCTAGAGGACATGGCCCCTCTGCCCTGATTTGAAGCGCAAGCTTGGTCCAGGTCTACTCAAGATAATCGGCAATCCTCGGCAAGTGGGCAAGTTGGACTGTGAGTCAGATTCCCATTGAGGAATGTTCCTGGCACACAATCTTCCTCTGTGATTTACTTCCCACCTCCTGCTGTTATGCACACAGGATATGTGAGCTGAGATTTCTCTGGAGAACTTACAGATGACTATTGTATAAATGATAAGCCTAACTTTTCATCCTGTACTATATATAGTCTTTCTCTTTCCCCCAAGTTATTCTGATTGCACTAAAAATGGATTCAAGTTTTAAAATCAACTATTATTCTTATTATGAAGAAGATTATAATAAAAAGATAAAGGATGATACCAATAGTCATCTAAAAATTCAAATATCACTGAAAAACATACACCATCCTTTAAATTTCCTGAATGAAAAGGCAAAGCTAATGTAAAAGAAATAAAAGAGAAATAAGAATAGTTGCAAAATAAAGCATCATGACACATGGTAGACATTTTTCACAAATTTGATTGTCCTAGGTTTATTGACAAGCACAGAGAAGTTTAATATGAATGGAGCTCTATTTCCTCATGTACTGCATGAACATCAACAACATATGAGTTCTGCATCCAAGAACAGCATGTCACCCTACAACTTCCCCAAGGACCTGAATTTCTGGCAAGAGGATTACACACTTCATGCTTTCAATTTTATTTTTCCATGTTTCACAAGGATAAAGTGACTTGCTCAGGGCAATAGGGGCTCCTGCTGGTCTGTGATTCAGAATAGCAAGGCTAGCCAATGAACATTCACTGGGCAGTTCTTCACCTCATGTGAGTCATTGTTGAATGATGTAAACTTGAATTCAAGGTACTAAATCTGACATAAGTAATCCAGAATATAGGAGGTGGTGATGGTGTGTGTGGGGGAGGTGGACAACAAGCACAACAAAGTAAGGAAAGTGATAAAGTTAATATATTGACTCTGGAAAAAAATGTGCTAAAATACCTCAAATATATAATATATTAAGTTAAGTTGTCATAATAATTGAAGCATGTAAATTTCTCATGTTGAATGAAAGCTATGAAGCATGATTGGTATTTTGTTTATTAAAAAAATAAAATTACTCCAAATGTGTCATTGATTCTGTACCAAAGAAGCAAGACATTTGTAATGTGGACAAGAAAGGGGCCACATACTGAACCTGACAAGCTTGGGGGAGGCCTGCGTGGTCACCTCAAGTCACCGCTTGGGATCATCTGAACATAAAAATTCCTAACTGAAAATGAGTCATGGCTGGAAGTCACATGCTAGGCCTGTAGCTTCCTTGACAAAACTCAATCTTAAGTGAACCTGACTATTGTCTTTTTGCTTGTAAGATAACATAACTTTGAATGCCAAGGTAATCTCCCTTTCCAGCCCTCCTCCCCACCCAGAGCAGAGACAACAAAACCTCTCATTGTTAGCTTGTTCCCCAATACCACCTCAATGTGCTATAAATGTTAATTATTAGCTATCCTGTACCCACCAATGTAAAGGAAGTTTGTGTGTGTGTTCAGTACAGATGCAATCAGAATACACCTAACTACCTAGTACACATCAGCAACAAAGTAACATTTTTTTCAAATATTTTTTATCTGCAGTTAGTCAATCCCTAGATGTAGAAACTGTGTAGACAAAACTCATGGATACAGAGAGCCACTGCATACAATACAGTGTTATCAACTATAGTCGCCATGTTTTGCTGTGTCTCCTCAGACCTTATTCATCTTATAGCTGAAAGTTTGTTCTCTTTGCCACCTTTTCCCTAGTTGCCCACCTGAAGCCCCTGGAAAACCCTTTTCTGCTCTGTTTCAATGAGTTTGACTTTTTTTAGATTCAGGATCATGCTATGAGGAGGGTGTCCTAGATTATCTGGATGGGCCCAATGTAATTAATCACATAGGTCCTTACTAAGAGAGGGAATCAGGAGGGTCAGAGATGTGAGGATAGAAGCAGAGGTCAAACCAAAGTGATTACAGGAAGAGTGCTGTGAGCCAAGGAATGTGGTCAGCCTCTGCAAGCTGGAAAAGGCAGGAGACCAAGTTCACTCAGGGTGCTGGCCAGATTTAGTTCCTTGGGAACCAGTTTCCCATTCCCTTGCTGGCTCTGAACCAGGGATTCTCTTAGATCCTAGAAGCCACCCATATTCCTAGCCATGCAGCCCACTCCATCTTCAAGCCAGCAAAGGTGCATCACATTCTTTCTGTGCTTCAAATTTCTAACATCCCTTTCTGTGGCCAGCTGGAGAAAGCTCTTTGGAAAGGACTCGTGTATTGGGCCAACTTCACTGGGCACTCTTCCTTGTCCATCTAAAATCACAGTCATGGAGTGACATCTCACCATAATCACAGGTTCTACCCACACTCAAAGGGAAGGAAATGATACAAGGATAGGTGTCCGTGTCATTCTTACGATTCTTCCTGCCACAGGAAGATTCAGTGATAGGCCTGGTCATCATTAAGAGCAAGGATCTTCCTGCCCCAGGCCTTGAGTACCTAGCCTAAGAACTACAGATCAGCAATCATGGACTCTCTGTGCCAGGAATGGGCTTATGCTATGCTAGTTATGGATGAACAGGTAAAGGGACTTTGGGTTAGGCTGGGGGTGGAGAATGAGAGGTTGAAATAAAAATGAAAAATGAAATTGTTCACTGACTTTAATCATAGACCTTTCCATAGTCTTGATTTTTTTAAAAATTTATTTCAGAGAAGGGAAATGGAGAGAAAGAAACATCAATGATGAGAGAGAACCATTGATAGGCTGTTTCCTGCATACCTCACACTGGGGATCGAGCCCAAAACCTGGGCATGTGCCCTGACTGGGAATTGAACCATGATCTTTTGGTTCATAGGTTGACGCTCAACCATGAAGCCACACCGAACAGGCTATTCTTCATTTTTTGATGACTACATTTTACTAGTAGTCACTTGTTTGGGCAGAAATGTGGCAGTTGTCAATAGGGGCTAAGTCAAACCCTGTGCCCTAACTTTCCTCCCTCCTGTTTTTCTGCCCTCTCGTACGCCTGACCACTCCTTTATCAGAAGACTAAAAAAGTCTATCAAAGTCCCACAGTGAGGTCAAATTCTCATGCATATAAAAGAAAACAGGGAGAAGACCACAGAGTGGATAAAATCTTCCTTAAGCAAGGCCTTTATTTTCTT
This sequence comes from Pipistrellus hanaki, assembly GCF_964339955.1. Lineage (NCBI taxonomy): Eukaryota > Metazoa > Chordata > Mammalia > Chiroptera > Vespertilionidae > Pipistrellus > Pipistrellus hanaki. Next base: position 64,034,374 of record NC_140510.1, on the reverse strand, counting down.
TAAGCAGTGAGTTCTTATTCATTCCACAAGGCAGATTCATTTTTGGTTTTAAAAAAGTAGTTGAAATTTAAAAATCCCATTCATTTTTATGTGGCATAGAAATCTTCTGAGAGCTAGTTAGTCTTTCAATCATTCTCTCCTAAGTCGTTTTTACTGTATTTTTAATCTTTAGGGTTTTTTAACTTTCTGCCTTCAAAGCAATTTGGTGGACAGGGATCACAGAAGCCTCTTCTCACCCAATTTTATCCTAAAGTTATGCCACCGCAGAGCCTGTGCAGGAATTTAGTGCTATTTTTGTTCTCTCTGATTAATGTTAAAGAACAATGCTCTGGTCCCATGGCTGCGGCTGTCAGGATCATCAGCTACCTAACTTTTGCCTTCCTCACCTCCTATCTTTTTCTCTCATGTTTTGCAGCTTCCTAAGGTTATTCAGTTTAAAATTTCTGACTCATTTTCTGTTATTTGCCCATTCCCCTGAAAAAAAAAAGATTTTAGCTCCTTTTCCTAAAAGTAAATTAGTTGATGGTTATATCTTTAACACCTCTCTTTGCTCCCACCTTGCTCATGAAAATATGAAGAGTTATAAATGGGGATGGTTACATCTTATCTCATCCATAGTTCCCACTATACTCTTTTCAAAGAGCTTTCTGTGCTAAGTGAAATCTGGCCAATCAGATATGCATGACTTCTTCTAGAGGGGTACTGCAGAAGAAGGTGGGGAGGCTTTTAGTATCAGTTATCTATTTCACATAACAAGTTATCCCAAAAAGTAATGATGTAAAACAATTTCTAATCTCAGCTTCTGTGGCCAGGAAATCAGAACTGTCTCAGCAGCATGGTTCTGGTTCTGGGTCTTCTGTGAAGGTGCAGATAAGATGTCACCTGAAGCAGCAGCCATGTAAAACTTAATGGAGCTGGAGGACCTGCTTGCAGGAAGGCTCACGCACATGGTTGTGGGCAGGAGACTTAGTTCTTCCCTACACAGACCTTGCCATAGGGCTCTGGAAGTGTCCTAATAACATGGAAGTAGGCTTGCTTTGATGTGATGAAACAGAGAGAGGCAGAAGTCGCAAAGTCTTTCATAACCTGCCCTCACAGTGATGTACCATCACTGTGCCATATTCAGTGGTCACCCAGACCAACCCTGATATCATATGGGTTGAACTATATAATGGTGTGAATATCAAGAGATGAGAAACATTGGGGGCCTTCTTGAAAAGTACCTTCACCCCTACATTGCTTAGATTTTTTTTGTCTACAGAACTGACTTGCTATGAGAGATGAGGTTGGAACAGACCAGGGAAGTGAAGACTGGAAATGTAACCACTGACTGTCAGGTTGAGGGAGGAATAAGCCTGTACAAAAATGCAGAGAAAATTCCAGAGCAGGTATCTGGCCAGTGACATACCTGCAGATGCCTCCAAGGCTGAGGTTAAGGCATGGAAGATAGGAGGGCAGAAGAAAACCCACAGCAACCTAGAAGTGAAACTTACCTGAATAACAGACTGTACTTCAAAGCCTTCCTTACAGAAAGGCCTAGTTATGTGACTAGATGCTGGTCAGTGGGACTTCAATAGAAACTGTGTTAAATTTATTAATGTGTTCTTAAATGGAACATCCTTAAGCATTCTATCCCCTTCCTCTTTACTGCAGTGGAATGTGGACAAGAGCTGTCTTGTTGGCTCAGGAGCTCACCAGGAATGCAAGTCGCTGAGGGAAGAGCATTGAGTCAGAGAGAACCAGGTTCAGTGACCTCTGAAACTCCACACTGGCCTTGGGACACTTATTTCAGACTTTTATATAAGAGAGAAATATAGATCCATCTTTTTTCCTACTTTTTGTCATGTGTAGCCAAGCTTAATTGTAAGAAAGATAAGCAGTTTATCCACCTTCCCCAGGGAAGGTTGGGCTTCTTAATATCTTAAAACTCAACTATGTTCCTGGCCTTGAAGGCGCAACATTTTTACTTATTCAAGATTTTACTCATTCAAGATTGTGGTATCAGAGGTCTACAAACCAGCAGAGTGAGCTTGGGGATAGAATAGAGTTGCAGGTAAACATCATCGAAAAACTCCTTGGCATTTTGAAGAAAAGAGATGCTAGTGAATATTCTCATGGAGTCTTAACTTTGGCCAACACTGTCTTCTCCCAGAAGTGTATGTGCATTTAATAGTCTGGGTAGTATGGAGTTATAGACAAAACTGTCTAGTGAACGTATGAGATCAGTTTTGGGGGGAGAGTTTTCTGGAATAGTCAAGGAGATTCTTCAGACCAAAATGATCTGTTTCCTCAATCCATTTCACCATGCAGAGATGTATTTGAATACACAATACTCCTTGAAAAGTTTCAATTGCACCAGTCATCCATACTTTCATGACAATTGCTTTAATCAGACCAATGATTATCGGCAGCCAGGTTCAAAGGAATAGAGTTTGTAAGTAGACGACGGTGGGGAGAAGGGGACTTGGGGTTCAGAGTCTCAGGGCTGGGTAGAAAGGAGTGTGAGAAAGGGTGGGAAAGACTTGGTCCATATCCCAGGTTGGCTCAGAGCTCCATTAGGGCTTTTGTGCACTGAAAATCACCTCACTGCTGCCCTGGCACAATTTAGGGCCTGGGGATGCCAGACCTGCCAAGTGTGGACTTGTCTGGAGGCTCTAAATCATGGCCCACTCTGGGTTGGCCTGGGCCCATAGCTGACTATGGTAGTCATTTAGTGAGTGCTATTGATGAGAAAACTGAGGCTGGGTGAATTAGGTAATTCACACTGGCCACAAAGAGCCAAGCAACCTGACTGCACTGGGTCCTACCCCAAAATGCAGATATAACTAGTACAGGGCAGGCAAGGGCCTTTTCATTCAGCTGTCGTTTGCTCTTTCCAGTAGCTGGTGGACAGACAAGAAGAAATAAGGGATGAGAAGTGTCGGATTCTTGCTACGGAAGGATAGAGAGAGATAGCCAGTCCCTCTTCCCACTTGGCCTCTGCCTCTGGTCCCCTCACCTCTTTCCCCTCCATCTTTCCTAGCACTCTTGGGGATTTTCTGTGCTTACCAAATCTGGTTGCTTAGGGGAATTTTTAAAATACAGGTTTATAATTCCTAAGACCAGGACATTCTAATTCCGAAGGTTTGGTGATTGTAATTGGCAGCTCAAGCAGAGGCTAGGAGGGGACTGGGGTAGGAAAAGGCCTCAGAAATTTCTTCTCATATGAAAAGGCCTCCAGTGTATACAATTCCATTTTGAGCTCCCCAAACACCACCTCTGTGGAAAGCCAGAGAGAAAATGTACACTGGTGGCCAACCATGAAAATTTAATTATTTTAACATACCTAAAAACTAAACATTTAAAAAAAATGTTTCCTTGAAAAATTTATTCTTTGGATAATAGAAAAGCGACTGGATTGACTTCAAAAGAGGAAGGTAGATGAAGTTTACCTTGGTCATCCTTCATCATTGCTTTCCTCTGAGTAGGTGCCCAGGACTTTTCATTGGGTCCCACAGATGCCCTGAACCCTTTCTCAACCCTGAATCCTGTGCTTTACAGGCTATGCATCTTTCTTCTCTCTCCACCTTCTGCAACTCCAGACACACCTGAAATTCCAATATCCTCACGTTCACTTAGGCCAAGAGATCAAGTTCTGATGGCCAAGGACCCTACTGGTATTCCTAATGGGAGCGTTCAGTGCTCCATTTATAAAAATTTGCAGTCCCTTGCAAAGCAAGCTAATGATGTCCTTTGATGTACTGGTGACTTCATATATCCCTGGAGAATTCCACACTTTCTGAGCTTTCTTTCACTAACTCTGTTTCCTTAAAGGGTTGATTTTACAATCTTAGTAAGAGGCCATATGCTGAAGAACTAAATAATTCCCTTGAGAAGAATCAAGAAGTGATTAAATGACTACAACCCACAAAGCCTCGCATTTCTGAAGTCTAGCTATTGGAGAATAAAGATGAATGTGTACATAAGGACAACAGGCCAGATTTTCAGTGTCACCCTGATTCTATGGCCTTGAAATATTTTTAAATGAATTAACTGCATGTTGTTTCTGCTCAAAGAATGTAGCAGTTGTATGTGTTGCCTATTCATCCAAAGGTGGTGGAAAGATGAGCAGAGTGCATTCCTGAGTATTGCCATTCAGAGAGAGAGGTTTGAGATGGGTCCCTCAGAGTCAAACTCTAATTCAAGGGCACTATGATGGGGGGTGAGTACTAGGAGGTTTGCTTATGAACCTATATCACTGTAGTTGGAAGGGAGTTTGCAGAGTGCATATTTCTTTGGCTGATAGCAATATTGATTTGCCATCTCTGCACATCCCTGTCAGCTCCCAGGAGAAAGAGTTAGCTCTAATGATTGCTGTGTGTTGGGGGCTGGGGAGCGGGATTAAACACTTGCAAAACAAATGGAAAAGAAATGATCCTGGGTATCCTCCAGATCCTTCTTCCTGCGCACTTTAGTCATCAGCATAATTAAACCAATTTCTGATGGCAAAGGACCCTACTATTCCTAACGGGAGCATTCAGTGCTCCATTTATAAAAATTGCCCTCAGATCCTAGGGGACCAGCTGTTTCCCAGAACTATTCCTTGTACGGGAAATACCACCGGTAGATGAAGACCAGATCCATCTCAAAGCTCCCTCTTACACCCATTACATGGTGAGCAGGGCCAACTAAAAGTCCCCAGAATACCCATTCTGCTAGTAGGAGTCACAAGAAGTTCACACACACTGTTGGGCAAGACTTCTTTGTGAACATTAGGCAGCAATAAGATGCACTTTGATTCTAGCCCCACTTGGATCTCCTATGTCTGTATGTCCACAGGCTTTTCTTTACTTGGATATTGTTATCTGGACATCACATAATAGCTCGAAGTCCTCTGGCAACTCATGTTCCCCTCTGACTCAACTTTGACTGCCAATGTGTATACTTGCCATGACATTTTGAAAGGTTGGTCCTCCTGTCCAGGTTTTTATTTTTAATCCAAACGTTGCCATAAGTCTTGAGGCACTAGATTTTTTTCTCCCATGATACACACTTTGATTGGGACTCTGTGTTTATAATAAAGTTGTTAATTTAGGAACACATTAAAAATGGGCTCCAAAGCACTAAACTTAAAAAAATTTAGATTCCACCTCTAATCATAAGCTAGGAGCTCAGACTGTTCTTGGACCTTCTTGGTGTTGGTCAGGCGGAGATATGGATTTTGAAAGAAAGTGCTCTAATTTTCCCTTGGGTGGGGCTCCAGCCTGCAGTGGGAGTTGTTGGAGGCCTGAGTGGGTGCCTGAGGAGCTATTACGGAATCAAACCTAGTGCAGGAGATTTTTTTTTTCTCAGTTGTCACCTTTTTATCAAACAAACTTATAAACAAATGTGTCCCCTTCACATCATGCTCCATCCTTCTATAAACACTCCTCCCCTTCTACTGCCACAAGTGGACATAGATATAAATGGGGTGAAAGCAGGAAGAAAAGAGCTGCATGTCATATGAGGACCCCACCTGCATCCCAATCCTCACAATCCCTTTCCCCCATCTGCCAGGAGGCCATTGGGACAAATTTCATTGGCCATCATGAGGAAGTGAGGACCTCGTCAGGTCCTCCCTCATCTTCCAAACTCTCACCCACACCCATGGCTTGTATTTTGCCTACTCTGGCCTCATCTCCCACTCCTGCTTTCAAAGCAAAACCTTTCCATTGGACCCTCTGGAATTAAACATCAGTCATCAGCAAAATTCCCTACATTCTACCTGAATATTCCCTCACAATCCCAAGGGCACTACTTTCTCTTGAGTGGTGGCTGCTCTATCTCCTTCAGTTGTTGGAAACTCCCAATTTGATTAATGCAACTTTTTGAATTTTCAAAGCCTGCACCAGGAACTGGCTGTGGCTGGAGAAAAACACATCTCTATGTGGATGGCTTCATTTGAATCCAAACAACAAACTTCATATGACCCAAGCAAAAGGCCACACTTCTAGATAACTGTTACATTTCCTCCCCTTCTGGTTTTGGCTAATGTCTGATTTTTATTACACTGAAAGGTGAAAGCAACCAGGCACCACCTGGCCTCTTTCTGTGCACATAGAGGACACTTTGCCTTCCCTGGAAGAATGACTTTGTTCTGTGGAAGATGAGCCTACCCCTCCCACTATTCTGGGTCCCATCCTCTCTCCAGGACATTACACTAGGACTTGCTATTCCTCTAGCATGCACATTCCCTTCCCCTGTGTTACTGCATCATACCCATCAGTATGCAATACTGGAACATTTCATAACTTAACATAAAACAGCACCATTTTCACCACCTCCTTCAAATGGCACCATTTCTCTTTTCCTTCTGTCCTGGGATAAAATTAAGGTCTTGGCCAGGATTACAGTCTCATGTGGGCTTAAGTTCCTCTTTGAAGCTCACTGATTATTGGCAGAATTCAGTTCCTTGTGTCACAGGACTGTGGTCTCTGTTTTCCATCTGGATATTTTCTGGAGATTTCTCCCAGCTCCTGGAGGCACCTACAGTGTCTTCCCTGTGGCACCCATAATCAGGTCACAACCTGGAGATGCGTTTTCTGCAAGTCAGTTGGAATATGTGTCTCTAACTTTTTTCTGACAGAGAGAAAACTATATTTTTAAAGAGCTCATGATGAAGCCAGGTTCACCCCATAAATATTCCATAAGGTCAACTGATGTGAGAGCTTAATTACATCTGCAGATTTTGTAACAGCACCCTAGTACTTAGTGCTTAGATTAGTGTTTGATTAAGTAACTGGGGGAGTTATATGTATACCCAGGGCCAGAATATTGGATACTACGCTACAATTCTGCCTACTCCAGGCAAACAAATTATTTAAAAAGTATTTTTTTTCTTCTGGGCTGACAAAGCCATTCAGGGTGGGTAAAGAATTTGACCAGTGAAGCTTAGAAGCTTCTTGAGCCCCACTTGCTCCTAAGATGGGTGCCTTTGTGCAAAGTACAACCTGTAATCTCCATGATGACTCTTGTCTCATACAGTCTCTAATTGACTGTGTCCTTCTGTACACCATTAAAGTCAACAGTGACTTCATGCTGCTAAATCCAGTGCTCAGTGCTCATCAATGGATTAGCTTGTGTACCTAAAATAATTCATACATTGAAGTCTTGATCCTCAATGTGATGGTATTGGGAGATGGACCTCTGGAGGGGGGGTTAATTAGGTTTAGATGAGGTCATGAGGGTAGGGCCCTCATGATGGAGTTAACATCCTTATCAGAAGAAAACGAGATACCAGAGCCCTCTCTCTCTGACATGTGAGGCCACAAGCCATCTACAAGCCAGAAAGTGGGTTCTCAACAGGAAATGAATCTGGATCTTGATCTTGATCTTTCCAGCCTCCAGCACTGTGAGAAATGTCTGTTATGTAAGTCACCCAGTCTGTGGTATTTTGTTGCAGCAATCGGAACTAATTATGACAATACCTGACCTTCAGCATCATTTGATAGCCAAACACTCTCTTCCTCTGAACATACTTCCTACTCTTAACTTTGAGACATTATTCCTTTATGGCTCTATTTTTGTCAGCCTCATTTGAAAATTTCTGTTCATCTCCCTTTCCTCTAAAATCTTTGGTGCTGCTTAGGGCTAAGTCCTTAGACTTTTTCTTTTCTCTATCTATACTTATCTTAGACCTTGCCTTTATACACTATTGAATACTGATGTTTCCTAAATGTCTAACTCCTGCTCACTTTTCCTTTCCTTTCCTTTCCTTTCCTTTTCTTTTTCTTTCTTTTCTTTTCTTTTCCTCCCTTCCTTCCCTTTTCTGCTTTTTGTTTTGTTTTGTTTTGTTTTGTTAATCCTTACCCAAGGATATTTTTCCATTGATTTTTAGGGAGAGTAGAAGAGAGATGTAAAGACAGAGAGAAACATTGATGTGAGAGAAACATCAATCAGCTGCCTCCTCCACACCCCTTACTGGGGATGTGCCTGCAACCAAGGTACATGCTCTTGACCAGAATTGAACCTGGGACCCTTTACTCTGCAGGCCAATATGCTACCCACTGAGACAAACAGGTTAGGGCTAAAAGTTCTTCTTGTTCCTACTATTGCTTCTGTGGACCTATTGCCATATAGCAACTAGAGTTTACTTTTCATAAGCATGCCACATCTACTCAAGGCCTGTGATAGCTCCCCACCCAGAGGAAAAGCCAAAATCCTTATAAAGGTCTCCATGGCCCTCGACTTCAGTAACCTCATTGACAACCTCCCTCCCTGCAACTCACTGGGCTTTGGTCCCACTGGCCATTGTGCTGTTCCCAAATTCTCCAAATGAAATCTTTCTCCAGGTTCTTTACTCCTGCTGATCCCTGGCCTTAACCAGTTTTCCTTCTAGATAACCACATAGCTTGTTCTGTCACTTTATGTCTGCTCAAAAGTTACCCTCCCTGTCACAACCTATTCCTCACCTTGCTTTCTCTCTATTTATCACCATCAAAGACATAGCATTTTTTTTTGGTCTGGTTTGTATTCTCCAATTATTACGTTACCTAGTCTACCTCCATGAAGGTAGAAGGCTGTTTGACTTGCTCATTAATATGTCCGGAACGATTTAATGCAATAGGTGCTAAATAAATATTTGTTGCATAAATTAATATACTTTAATCTTATCACTACTTATTGAAACCAATGCAAGTAATGAAATCAATCATTTCTAAGAGGCCAGGCATTGCACTTGAGATTGGATTAGGTTTGTCAGATCATTTTAACAAAAATACGAGATGGAAACAATTTATCAAATAAATTACTTTTGCATGATGGAACCTTTAATGACAACAATCTGCATTACTTTTTTTTTTTCCTTACCAAGAAAGTGAAAGTATTTTAAGTATTTTAAAATCCCCAACAAAACACAAAGTTGTTGTGGGTTGTTTTTTTTTTCTGACTCAAGACCGGTTCTGCTATAGCCATTAAACTAGAATTACTCATAGCACCAAAAAATTATTTTCAATCTGGTGTTTAGTGCAGAAGTTAGAGCAATTACCAACTAGTTTTACACAGAGCAGCAGGTTCCCTGCAAAGACATTTCCACTTATCAAGAAATAATGTTTTCTCAAGGAATTTGAACATCGTGTTCCAAATACCAACTCTCCTCCTAAAGAGGAGTTGGAGGGAGCCCCCCCCCCTTTTATGTTCAAATTATGACAACCTCCAGATCTGAATTACCCACCAAAAGATTGATCACGATAGCCCCAAAGCAAAAGATTCAAAGCACGATATTGTGAATTCTAACTACTCGTAGAAGCTGAGATGCCTAAATTCATATTTGTACCTTGGCAGCCAATTTATGATCAGCATAAACAAGAAACCCATTTTTCTGCAATTTAAATATGGCCTTCATGCCCAGAAATTGTAGCATCAGTTTTTTTTCTTTTAGTGTTTTTCTGTCTTGTTCCTTTTCTTTTTGTTTTTTATTCTATAGCATTGATTTTTGAAAGGCACTTTCAAACAAAATCTTTAAAAATTTTGATATAAGCTTGATGAAATTGCCGGTGTCTTGCCTTGAAAAAGTTCTGCAATTGATAATTTAAAATTTTTCGTGTCCTGTGACTTATAAATCCCACTTTCAGAACTTACCCTAAGGAAATAGTCATGTATAAGGAACAGAAAGGCAAAGTGTCCAGGCTTTGGAAACAGACCTGGGTTCTGATCCTGGCTTTAGAATTAATACTATGTGCACTTGCATAACCCTCTCTGACTCAGTTTTCTCACATGCAAAATGGAAATATTATACATTTTGGGGGATTGCTATGAGAATTAGAATTATGAGAAATACAGTCCGCTAGGCAGGTCTGTATGTGGCATATACATAAGTAGAATATTATTCAGTCATAAAAAGAATGAAGTATCATACATGCTACAGATAGATGAACTTTGAAGACATTGTGCTAAGTGGAAGATGTCAGACACAAAATTGCATATTTATGATTCTATTATTTGCAGCAGCTAGAATATGAAATCTACAGAAACAGAGGACAGGTTAGTGATTGCCATGGGCTAGAAGTGAGGACTGTGGAGTGACAGCTTCATGGGAATGGGGTTTCCTTTGAGGTTTTTAAAAAATTCTGGAACTAGACGATGGTGATGGTCATAAAACAGATGCCTGCCACTGAATTGTACATTTTCAAATGTTTAATGTTACATTTTATGTTATCTACAAAATAAATTATAAATTTGCACTTACATTAAAATTATATTGATAGTATATCTACACATACATTCACACATACATACACACTGGAACTATACAGCAAAATATTACTGGTGGTTATTTCTGACTTTTTATTAATCATCTGTATTTTCTTAGTTTTAAAAAATAAATACATATTATTTTTATAATAATAAATGAGGTTTAAGAACAAAAAATCAGGAAAACAGAAGGGTTGAATAAATGAGAAAGAAGAAGACCCAAGACTGACTTGCACCGTGGGTTTATAAAATAGAAGTTTTCAACATTATTTCTAATTGCTACCTGCCAGCTTCAAGTTCTTAACTGTGCTTCACTGCATAGAGCCATCTGCTTTGCACATCAAAATTTATGAGGAATCACATCCCACACTTAACATCAAATTTGCAAATCAGCATAGTAAGGCATAAGCCTAGAGAGTAAGCAGGAATAATTGTACCTAAATCATGACATGACAAGATAACTATAACAATCACCATTATAGTGTATATATATATATGAATATATAATTGTAAATGCCCAATTAAAAAAATTCCCCTACTCTTTCACTCCTGCCCCCCATGCTCTCAAAGGAGGACTCAAATACCAAAGTGAAGTTTAAATCAGATATTAGGCAACCCTACTAATCCTCTGTTTCTCTTACTAACCCAATGAGGAAGGAATTATAATTTGTACTTTAAACTCAATAAAATTTAGATTAGGGTAACTTCTTTAGTCCAGAATGCTAGTAAACGGCAGACCTAGAATTAAACTCGGGATCACAGGAGCTGAAGCTCATGGTTTGCCTACAGTGACATACTACCTCTTGTCATTTGATGGATGGGGAAGCAGATGTTCAGAGACGTACCCTGATGGGTAGGGCAAAGTCACAGCAAATGTGTGATAGGCTTGGGATTTGACCCCAGGTTTCCAAGTTGAGTGAATATCCATAAGACTGACCTGCCTCGCTGGCATTTCTAGAGGGTATTGAATACAAAGGTGTTTTTGCTTTAAGAAGGGCACCGAAAGGCCACCACACAACACAACCTTGAAGGATTAGTAAAAAGTACTTCAGAATTAGTAACTGGTAGAAAAAGTACTACCAGAATTAGTAACTGGTACTTCAGAATGAATGTATAACCTACTCCAAGAGAAGAATGGTTCAACCAAGGATTAATTATAAAATGTTCAAGCAGATGCAAACACCTTATTTTAAGTGGCAAGGTGATATTGGGATAGCACTGAAATAAGATCCACATTGAAATGTGAGCTGTCATACAAAATGAACGAGCCTTCTTAAAGGCAGAACGAGACCAAACTTGGTATGCGCCCTGCAGGCAGAGTCCACTGCCAGCCTGGCGAGCCATCCAAGCCTTTGTTTAGAGGATGTAATAGGTGTGTGAGCAGATTTTGATATCTGAGCCACATCCTACTCACCACCACAGAAGCCTGAAAGAGAAGCTTACCTAGATCTACTTCTCTGGCCACATTTGTGGGAGTGTGTTCAGTGTGGAACTTCTCAGCCTAAAGGGAAACCATAAATCATTTTTATTCACCTGCAACCACGCTAACAGAGCAGGTTTTTCACCAGGTGAATCCACACTGAGTTCTATCTTGCACACTTCCTCTCACTCCTAAATACCTTTCAAATCATGCTCAGAGCCCATCTGGGACTCTGCAAGCTACCTATTCACCGGGTGCCCTTTGGTACCCTGGGGCCTCACTGCCCACACCAGCACGAAAATTACATTTCTTTCCTGAAACTCTGACCACATCACCCCTTCTTTGATATCTGACCTGCTCTTTTTCTTCAATAAATCCTCAGCAATTTCAGATTCAGTGCTGTGACCTCCTGATCCTGCCTTGTCTCACTTTGATGCTTCCTGTGCCTTGCTCTGGTTTTATTGTGTATCTCCCTTCCCCTTTGTTCAGTCTCTCCCTCAGCCCCCTCTCAGCTGCTCTTGTATTTGTTCTCAGGCTTCCTCATGTGCTTCCAGTCATGACAGCCCTTATGGCAGACACTTTCAGAAATGCCAGCCTCTCTCTCAGTCTTACACCTTTAGTCACTGTAGCAGTCACTTGCTTTGTGAAACCTTTCTATACACCCACATGGTGGTGCCGCCAGCATCTCAGAGCCTCACCTGAGTTCCATATCCTTGTCCACAACCTGTCCAATGAAAGGCTGGAATTAACTTAATGAGGTGGATTGCACACTGAGATGAGCAACTTCAATACACTTGGAAGCATGAGAAAGTAAGCCAGAGAGGCATTTCCTGCTCCTCATTCATTCATTCATTCTCTAATACTTTTGTTGAGAAGTTATTAAACATCAGACATTGTGCTGGGTAGTGTGTGTGTGTGTGTGTGTGTGTGTGTGTGTGTGTGTGTGTGTGTAGTTATGCTCATGTGTATGTCATAAAGAGTCCTGGCAGAGATTCTCAAACTTTCTTGGCCATGGCACCTTTAGTGTCTCAGTAATATTTTCATGGCACCCTTGGGCTAAAAGTAATAACTAACAAGTCTCTTTTTAAAATAGTTAGGTTAAAACAACTTAATAAATATTTATATTTATAACTTAGTAGTCATTTGAGCTAGTCATAAATTGGAGGAAAAAAAAACACTTTTATATCAGTTCTAAATAACCTCAAATACTTACAAATGGGATAGATGTGCCTATTGGGTACTGCACAGATTCTCAATCCTTGGAATCAGATTGGATGCTGCCATTCTCATTTCCTGTACCATATTGATTTTAGGCTGACTGCTTTTTATGACAGTGACCTCTAAACTCAGCTAATATGGCATTATGAAAAGAAATGCAGTGTACTCTAACCCTGAAGCTAAAATACATCAGCTAGAAGTGCATGTGGTATCTGATAAGATGTTGCTGTATCTCTCTCAAAAATTTAAAATATCCCACAGCACAGGGTGCCTTGGTGTACAGTTGGGGAATCATGAGGATATGATTTCTATTCTGCTAGTCTTTATGTCTGATAGAGGTAAGTTATAAACAAGTCATTTGTATGCAAAATAGGCAGACACTTTTCCTTCAGTGGACATTTTTAGGTTTTCCAATTAATATAGATTGGGTGCTATGAAAATTCATCAGGTTGGGATGGAAGTTCTATTTGTGATTTCAATGGATCAATATAATGGCAGAATAAAATTCTGATAACTATGGGGATTTGCCTATTTTTTATGTTACCAACAAGGACATTAGATTTAAATATATACATCACTATTTTCTATTAAAGTCATTTACACTATTTTTAATTGAGACATAACTTACATATACTAAAATGCACACATCTTAAGTGTTCATTTCAATGACATTTTACACATATAAATATCCATGTAATAGTTACCCAGACCAAGAAGTAAAGTCACCATAGAGGTTCCCTTAGACCCTCTCCCAGAGAATTTTTCAGTTAATACCTGACACCCCTACTCTGCATTTCAGCCTTCTCCAATGCGGAGGTAACCACTGAATTCTCTACTCCAATGGAGATTTGTTTTTTTTTAACCTGTTCTTAAAGTTGATATATTGTAAATGGAATTATACTGTATACCCTTTGTGTCTAACTTCTTCCCGAGAATAATGTCTGACATTCATCCGCATTGTTGCATGGGTTAGTAATTTGTTCTTTGCTCTTGCTGAATTATACTCCATTGTATGACTATATCACACCACCTCTCTTCCTAAAAGAAAAATTTCTTAAATTAGAGCAAATTATTCTTTTTTATTTTCTTTATTGATGTATATGAATGCTTCCATAAGCAGTCTAATTTTTAATTTTGCTTGCTTCTAAACATTAGAAAATTGTGTCATACCATTTTATAAAAATAAAATGCTTCTGCTTTTACTCTTTTCATTCAACATGTTTCTAAGAGTCATCCATATTCACAATGAATCTCGTTCAGTTATTTTTAGTTGCTGTGTGTTATTCATTGTATGAAAATACCACAACATGTTTATCTTCTCTTTTTCTGGTAGAAATGGGCAAGTAATTCCTATCACAAATATGCAGACTTTTATTGCAGTGGGCATTTCAGATTTGCCAATTAATATGACACATTTGCCATAATTTAAAAACCACCCTTTCTTTAAATATTTTTTAAACTACTGTTTCATTTGGGGTTGTTCTAGGATAAGTCTGCAAACCTGAGGCAGACCCTGGATTGCTGCTATGCAATGAATTCAAAATGGACTCATGGAGGGATTCTCTCTGGTCCATGGGCTAATGGCCACATAGCCCCAAATCAGCACTGACCTCTCTATTAACAATGCTCAACCTAAGAGACATGCATGGTACCAAGCAAGGAACCTGCTGTCTTAGTTGATGTCAAGCATGGATCCCATTGGTCAGAGAGGGCTGCGACAACCAATTGGAAAAAAAAAGTGGAAAGATTTTTCAGCTACAAGAGAAAAAAGGTATTAACAAATAGAATGCACTCTGAAATTCAAGAATCTATATACCTTAAAATCCTCCTACTTTCCTTATCTATCTGAAATGGTTTTGCTTCTCTAGGCTTTATAAAGTTCTCACACTAATCCCCCAAAGCTTACTGACAGAAAATAATAAGAGCTAAGCTAACCCAACTGCTCTTGAAAGTTTCCTAACAGGCGTGCACTGAGCTAAGTGCTTTTACACGGTTAATCTCATTCATTCTTCACAACAAGAGTATTATTAGATAGCTACTGTCATTCTCTCATTCAACCTCTACAATAAGAGAATTAGACAGCCACTATCATTATCAGTCCCATTTCACAGATGAAATGGAAATAATTCGTCCAACGTCTTACAGCTAGTGTATAGCAAAACCAGGTTATAGTGTAAAGTATATCAACCTGACTCCAGAGTCTGTGTTCTTCACCAGACACTATGGTGCCCCTGGGCACCTGTTTGCCCAGTTGCCAAGTAGCCTGTGAGTATTGTTGATATTAAACAGAAGATATAATGATAGAAATCGGCCAAAAAGTACTGGAAAGACATGGAGGCAAAAGGGGACATGAAAGTTAGACAGAAAGTAATGACAGGAAGTAGTTAACATTCTTAGAGCTGGAGGAACAAAAGGAAGAATTGTGAGTTTCCAGAACCTGGACGTTTGAAAGAGGGTGGGAAGAGCCGGAACCCGGATTTCTAAGGAAGGGCATTGTCCCACTGGCATTGGTGAATCTGGAGCTCACAGGACTGACCCTGTGGCAGGGGCTGACTGGCTGAGCTGACATCTCTGAAGGGTCATCATGAGGCAGATTGTGGATGTGCAGAGCAAAGCTGGGAACTGGAGTCAGTCACTACTGGGACTAGCTGGGTGAAGACCTGTTGCTATGATAGATGATAGTCAGGAACAGCAAATCAGCTGGCAGGAGTAAGGCCCTCTCCCTCTCCCAGCCTTGCAGACTCCCTCCAGCATCCCTTGCCCTTCACGGAGCCTGACATGGAACCAGTTGGCAGAGCAGGAATGTGATTCTCAGAGACTCAGCTCCAGCATCACAAAGAAGAGAGAAAAGTGTGTTTGGTGCTAAGAGACCAAAGCTTAATGGCCAGGACACATTTATAGGTATAGCCTTGAAAGTTCAGGTGACTTCAGCTCCTGGCCTGGGGTTTCTTTATAAGCAGCACTGTTGACATTTGAAGCCAGATATTTCTTGGTTGTGGAGGCTGACCTGTGGTTTGTAGGCATCTTAAATGGCATCTCTGGCTTATACTAGATGCCAGTAGTATCTTCCTAGTTGTGACAATATAAGCTGTCTTCAGACATTGCCAAATACCCCTGGAGGCCACAGTCACCACTCCCCACCCCCCACCCCACCCCCACCCCCACTTTTCCTTGTGGTCTGTGATGCATCTCTGTCCTTTAATCATTCACCTTTTCTGCTTAAGCTACTTTGATTTAGCTCCTATTACATGCAACACAGGGAGTCCTACCCTAAAAGCTATTCTAACATTTACTGAGATTTTAAATATGTCCCAGGCCCTGTGCTAAGCACTTACAGGCATCGTCTACTTTAAAGCTCCCCACAATCCTGCAAGGTAGGTGCAAGATTTTTACCCTCATTTTATAGAAGAGAAAACGAGGGTCTGAGAGGAAATTTACCCCAGTCACTGAGTGGGGTGGGCACTTTGTGACCACGAGGTTCTACTGCAATTTGTGACCACTCACCAGGTGTGACAGGCAGCTGCACTCTTGCCCAAGGCCCTTTATTCATGTTGGTTTGAACTATATGGAATTGCCATCTTCATAGGCCCAAAGGGTCAGATATGAGGAGTTTCATTTGGGTCAGTGAGTATCTTTTGTCCTTTGCCAGGGAACATAGACCCCATCCACAGATCTCACCCATCCTTCAGGCCCATTTCTGTTCCTTTGTCCTCCAGGTGGCCCTCCTACACCCAGCAGATCAGATGTATTTGTTTGCTCAGGGCTGACAGAACAGAAAACCACTGATTGAGAGGCTTAGACAACAGAACTGGTCTTCTCTCAGGCCTGGAGGCTGGAACTTTGAGGTCAAGGACGTTCCCTATCCCTGTTAGAGATGGTCACCTTCTCTCTGGGTCTTTGTATGGTCTTTTCTCTATTCTCTCGTGTTTGTGTCCTAATCTCCTCTCTTTATAAGACCACCAGTCATATTCGATTAGAGCCCACCCTAATACCTCATTTGGATTTAATCATCACTTTAAAGACCATATCTCCAAATACACGTTCAGAGATACAAGGATTTGAGACTTCCACCTATGAATGGGGGGGGGGGGGGGGGGGAGGAAGCGGCACAGTTCAGCCCATACCAGGAGATCTTGTTTCCTGGAACCACGTAGCGCTCAATGTCTGAGATTCACTGGTCTCTAAACATTTGGCTCCTGAAGTGTTTGGCTTTACATGTGCATAACTTATCCTCTAAAGAAGTTCATATGCATACTAATAGCACTTCCTTGCCCAAACCTAGCACAGTCCAGGGCAAATGCCAGTAAAATATTATATAAAGTTATCATAGCTTGAATATTCCTGTGGTATTAAAGCAGGACTATTGCTTTTTTTTTTTTTTAACCTGAGGATTTCTCTAGTTTTAAGTTTCCAAGGCTCACTGCTCTTTAAAACCAATTTTTATGCACTTAAAACACACTTTGAGGTCTCTTGAAAACCTTTATTATCACCTTAATTTTCCTTATGATGAGCCAGCACTACTGCTATTAAGAACTTTAAAAACACTCGAAACTGATTTTCCCCATTAAAGGCCCTTAAGATTTTTCAGTGCGAACTGCTGATGAAGTAAACACGGCTCCAAGACTAAGGAAAGAGAAAGAAAAATACCAGGACCAAAACAGACATGTAAAATCTGTGAGCCCAGGCTACAGAGCAGCTAAAAATAGAGCTCCAGTGTGACCACTTTCTCAGCCCAGCAAGAGTGACTTTGAAGACTGCTGATGGATGTCATGGTTTGCAAAGCTCAAGTTCATGGAAGAAATATAAATATATTCATTCCAGGGAGTTCTTTTCAGATTCCTGTAGGCTTTTGGCTCTGGTCCATGTCACATCTGGACACAAAGGGCCTTAGAGCTTTGTGCTCAGGACAGGCATTGTTTCCTCTAGAACATGCAAAAAATTCCAACGTGTCACATTTTTATTGGAGAATATAGTGACCGGCCCCCACATCATTTCCCTGATGAATGGACTCTGTGTGTGGCTTTAGTAGCCATGATTTTGCATTTGTTAATTTGCCTTTTTTTAAGCAAATATGTATTGGGTGCCTGCTTGGTGGTACTGCTTTATGATGTGACTCTACCACATTGCACTGTTTTCAGCTACTTTGTGTCTAAGATGAGCCACAGATGTACAGGAGTGGGTGATTAGTGGATTCTGGCTCCATGACTGTAGGCAACTTTGCCTGTATGTGTCTCATTGGTAACACAGGGGTGATAATTAACTCATGGGTGGTTGTGATCATAATTACATAAAGCATATTACTTATTGTAGTTCCTGGTGCATTATAAAAGCTAAGAAGTGATGAGCTGCTATTGCTATAACTGTTCTTCAATAATATTTCTGAAATTTGTTTCCTTGGTATTTTCTATTACTCTTTTCCTATTTGGGCCATTATCCTTACAAATCACTGCTTTGGGGAACATTGCTACAGCAGAAGAAAGTAAAAAAAAAAAAAAAAGGCTTTTCACATTCAAATTCAAAATCAGAGCAGAAAGAAATTATGGTAAGTTGGAATAGTTTTCCACCTTCTGAGACTAGAAACTGTTCCCTCAGTGTGGGGAAGAGGTGACAAAGACACCCTCAAAGGCTGAGAAAGGGACCCTTGTGCCTTGGAGTCGAGGGAGCTGACAATCCAGAGGGCATCATTTTTTGCATGCAATAAATGTAGGGAGACTTAAGAGCAGATACCATGTGTCTGAAAGAGGCTGGAAGTAGATAAGGTCTTGGCCGGTGTCTCTGAGCTTCCTATGGCCAGGGAGGTGTGGGTAGGGTGCAAGAGAAGAAAGAATCTTTGTACAAAGCATGAGCTTTAAAGACAGAAAGTCTGACTCCAACAGGTTTTCTAGACAAAACTCCCAGGAGCAATGTGCTGGAGTCCTGCATGGACAATAAATGAAGATGAAACCCCACACATACCCTGCTCAAGAACACAACACCTCAGCATGATACAAGACCCCCAAGAACTTAGATGCAATCATGGGGCGGGGGACAAGAAAGATGAGTTGAGGGAACTTGCAACAATTATTATTGAAAGTTTTGAGCACAGAGACTATGGTTTTGTGCCATACACAAAATGTGTAGCATAGGCCCTGATATATAATAGGTGCTCAATAAAATTTGTACTGTTTAAATGGCATGAATATATATATATATATATATATATATATATATATATATATATATATATATATAGTATAGCCATTTCTCTCCAGCAGCTCAGAGTCTCATGGAGATACACACAAACATGCACATTTATATGCTCACGTACACACTATGTGGTAAAGGTATGCCACAGGTGCAATGAAGCAAAGCAGAAAGAGCCCCCAAACCTGATTGCAAAGATTCAGAGTGGGTGATGTTGGCACTAACTAATGCAGGGGCATCCTTATCAACAGGAGTAACATGTACACCAACACACAGAACAGCATGGAGCAGCATGGTATGGTTGAGGAGTGACTGTGGATCCGACAGATCCAAATCCAGCTGACATTTGACTTACGGCTAGTATGAAGGAAAGACTGACAGAGAACACAAATGCCCCAGAGGATTCTCAGAGCAGGCTTTTGACTGGTTATAATGTAAAGTATTCTAGATGCATAGATGTTTCAGGCAGATTCCTCCCAAGACATAGGAGTTTTTCCAACAAATGAATTTAGAAGCAGGAAGGAAAACTATCCGGGAGCCTGGACAGCTGAATGCTGGTTCTGTCTCCAATACCAGCTCCATAACTCCTTCTGCGTCTGAAAGAGATGATTCATCTATTACTGGAGAGGGAACAGAAAGATTACAAGATTTTCCTGGGATTTCATTGTGGTGTTGTTCAGAATGGCTCTGAGCAGTGGATTTGAAGAGGCAAGGGAGGGGTAGAGTAAAGTTGCTTTTAACAGAAAGCTCTCCACCGAGTTCAACATGTTCACTCCACCAGGTGTGAATTAGACCATAAGCCTGAACTCAGGAAAATGCAGGATGTGCTAAAAGCACTGAAGAGAGACCAATGGGACTGGTTAATTAGTTGAACTACTCTGAACCGGGCACTTTAAGGAGAATGGAAAAATATATGTTCACAAGCCACAGTTATAGCCTTTAAAAAAAAAAATCCTCACCCAAGATTATGCTTTCATTGATTTTTTTAGAGAGATCTGAAGGGAGAGACAGAGAAATATTGTTTTGTGAGAGAAACATTGATCAGCTGCCTCTTATATCTGCCCTACCTGGGGAATGAAACTGTACCCTAAATATGTGCCCTGACCAGGAATCAAACCTACAATCTTTTGGTGTTCCAACCAACTGAGTCACCTGCCCAGTCACAGTTATTTTTCTTTTTAAAAAATCATCACCCAAGATTATGCTTCAGTTGATTTTTAGAGAGATCTGAAAGGGAAGACAAAGAAATATTGATGTGTGAGAGAAACATTCATCAGTTGCCTCTTATATCTGCTCCACTTGGGGATTGAAACTGTACCCTAAGTATGTGCCCTGACCAGAAATCAAACCCACAATCTTTTGGTGTATGGGATGATGTGCTCCAGCCAACTGAGTCACCTGCCCAGGGCCACTGTTATTATTTTTTAATTCTTTATTGTTGAAAGTATTACATATGTCCCCTTTTTTCTCCCATTGACACTTTATAGCCCATCCCCACTGCATATCTCCCCCTCCCCACCCTCACCCCAGGCCTTTCCCTCTCTATTATCTGTGTCCATGGGTTATGCAATATGCATACAAGTTATTTGGTTGATCTCTTCTCACCCACCTCCACCTTTCCTCTGAGATTCTACAGTCTGTACCATGTGTCCGTGTCTCTGCTCTATTTTGTTCAACAGTTTTTTTTTGTTCATTAGATTCCACATATGAGTGAGATCATGTGATACTTGACTTTCTCTGACTGGCTTATTTCCCTTAGCAAAAATACTCTCCAGGTCCCTCCATGTACAGTTATTATTCTTAAGAAAATCTCCATTGTTCCGGGAGAAAGGCATATGAGAACATGCGGTGATGGAACAGTGAGATCAATATGTACCAGAGTTTGTGGACACAGAGAAGGGCACAATCAGTGAATTGCCATAGGGGGAAGCAGTGAGGGGCAGCCACAGAGAGGGTTTGTATTTGGATTGGGTCTTGAAGACTTTCATAGATGTGAAATAAAGAGAGAAACAGAGACGATAATTTATAATAAAACATTACGTTATATTTTAGTGGACACTTAGCCCTGAAGTGTGACATAATTGGTTAAAACATGAGTGATAAATAATTTTGAACAGATTTTTGTCTATTATTGCTTTCCTTTTTTATTCCCCCCCACACACACACACACACTCCATGTTTTAATGTCAAGTTGTTCTCTGGTGCTCAAGAGGAATTCTTTTCTGCCTTAGTAAATAATGATACAGCCCAACCAGTGTGGTTCAGTGGTTGAGCATCAACCAGGAGATCGCTGATTTAACTCCTAATCAGGTACATGCCTGGGTTTCAGGCTCAATCCCCATTAGGGGGCATACAGGAGGCAGCCAATCAATAATTTTCTCTCATCATTGATGTTTCTATCTCTTTCTCCCTCTCCCTTCCTCTTTGAAATCAATATACACTGAGTGGCCAGATTATTATGACCACCTGATGTTTGTAGGCAAATTAGCCATGCACTGCATCTTATGGGATATAGAAGCCGAAGGCCTGTTCGAACACCTTTGCTGTCTGCAGTTACCAAGATAAAACATCTCCAATTCACACAGGAACACAAGGATTAGACATTGGAAAAAAGTCATGTGGTCCAATGAATCATATTTCCAGTTGCATCATGCAAATGGCAGAGTGAGAATTTCACAGAAACAGCCTGAAAGCATGCACTCCACATGCATGAGTACAGCCCTTCAAGCTGGTGGGGGCAGTGTTACAGTGGGGCACATTTTCCTGGCATGATTTGGGCCCTTTAATTCATGTAGAACAATGTCCGAATAGCACAACATACCTAATTATCGATGCTAATCAAGTTCATTTTATCATGTTGATGGTGTATCCCAGTGGAGATGGCTTCTTCCAACAAGACAATGTGCCATGCCACGGTGCTCATATTGTGCAGGAGTGGTTTCAAGAACATGAGGGAGATTTACCTTGCTTAGGTGGCCCCCACAATCACCAGATCTCAATCCAATTGAGCATTTGTGGGACAAAGTTAAAAGAGCCATCAGGCAGCTGGTTCCACAACCATCAAATCTCACAGAACTGGACAGTGCTATTCATCAGACATGGTATCAGATTCCTCGCATCATCTTTCAACATCTCGTGGAGTTGATGCAAAGAAGAATCGCCACAGTACTGAAGGCAAAAGTTGGCCCAACAAAGTACTGATGGGGTGGTCATAATAATCTGGCCACTCATTGTATATGTACTAGTGGCCCAGTGCATGAATTCATGCACATTGAAAGGATATTAATTAAAAGAAATATTTTAATATCACTATTCAACCTTTCTCTATAATAGAAGTGTCAAAGATAAAAAAAATTAGTAAAATGAATATGAAAATAAAATAAATTGATTAATAAATAATAACATGATATAACAACAACAAAGGCATTATATAAAAACATGATATAAAAACAACATTGATAAAACAAATGACTGATAAATTGATTAAACTTTTTCTAATATCTCCGTATATTCCACATTAAGAGTAAAAACACTTTCAGAGTGCTTGACTAATTTCCCTTGTAATGAAGTATTTACAACTTTAACTTTAATGTCACATGCTTTTCAAACTTGAGAGAAAGCAATATATAACAGACCATGTCTGAAAACAGGTTCAGGTAGGAATAATCCTAGTCTGTCTAGAATTTGTCCATGTGATTTATTAATAGTCATTGCAAATGCTGGCATCACAGGAAACTGTCTTTGAGTTAATTTAAATGGGAGGCCAGTGTCAGATGGGGACAAATCAATTTTGGAATCAGAACAATCTTTTCCTCCACAGATCCTGTTAATACTTCAGCTTCAATTATGTTAGGTTGCAATCTTTTGATAATAAATTTAGTACCATTACAATGACCCCATTTACTATTAAGATTTCTTAGTATCACCGAAACCCGTTTGGCTCAGTGGTAGAGCGTCGGTCTGCAGACTGAAAGGTCCCAGGTTCGATTCCAGGGCATGTACATTGGTTGCGGGCACATCCCCGGTAGGGGGTGTGCAAGAGGCAGCTGGTCGATGTTTCTCTCTGATCGACATTTCTAGCTCTCTATCTCTCTCCCTTCCTCTCTGTAAAAAAGCAATAAAATATATTTTTAAAAAGGAAAAGGTTTCTTAGTATCATGATGATTGCACCTACTCTCGATTTTAATTTATGACACAGCATTCCCAAAGGAATAATACTATTATGAAACTCAATTGGAAATCTTTCCTTTTTAGCATCATTCACTGAGTCAATGGAATCATTACTCAAATGGTATGTTGTGCCAATAGTTGGTCTTCAGACATATTCTGTCGATGCTGCTGCTTTCTTTCAGCTTTAGAATGTCAACAAAAACAACCAAATTTATGATAAACAATGACAAATCAAAACACATGGATGTGATTGGTGCCAGTGAGAGCTTTATATGTATTGTGCATGTGTGAGTCAATGTTTATTTTTAAATTGCCAGTGCATGTCATATGTGCCTACCGGCCAATCAGATGATTGGATAGATGTACAGTTGGTCACTTAGCCATATATATATATATATATATATATATATATATATATATATATATATATATATATATATATATATATATATAGAGGCCCAATGCACGGAATTTGTGCAAGGGACTCAGCCCCCACCACCTCTGTCTCAGCCCCCACTCATCACAGCGGCCACCTCTGCCTTGGTACCTGCCCGCCATCGTGGCACCTCTGCCTCAGCCCCTGCCCCCAAGGCTTTGTCCAAAAGGTTGTCTGGAAGGACATCTGGTCTAATTAGCATATTATACTTTTTTATAATTATTATTGTTATAGATTTTTTTAAAAGAATGATACACAGTGACTTCTGTCAAAGTCAGGATATCTGAATCTAGTTCTTGGTTCCAGTTGGGAGCTAGTCATTGAATAGCATAGAAATAGCAATAGAAACTCTTAGACAAAGCAAAGAAAGACCAGAGGAAGTGTTTCGGGCTTGTAGTCAGGGCAAAAGGGGTTTCAGAGAATTCCTTTACCTCATGGTCAGATCTTCACCAAGCCCTTCTATCTGCCAGTCATCCTACACAGGAGGGAGAAAAGGCAAAGAAAAAAAGGGGAAAAGAAAGACTTTGGTAGATATTGTGGGTGGAGAGTTGGGTGGCTTGATCTGGGGTCTGCCAGGCTAGGATCAAACCCTGCATCTGCTATTCACCAATTATGTGATCTCAGCCAAGCTACATAATAAGATGTGCCACGTAGACACAGGAATTATTTTGAGCTGAATACAATTGAGACCCTGCAGGTTCACAAGAAATTTTTACCTGTCTCTTCAAGAATTTAAATTGAGGGCTGTGTCCATTATAAAAGCTATCACCAGCAATAACTTTTTATGTCCTATATATTGGGCAGAGAAAACATCTAATTACTGAATGTCTGCTCTTCTTATTGTCCTTCAATGACCTTCCTCTCATCTGAAGTTCCAAGTGTCTTACCTCATCCTTGGCTCAGAATGCCAAATATACTTCATCTTCCTTTTCTGTTTCTACACCTCTCACATATGTGGAGTTCCCATACATACAGATGCAATTAAATTTGGTTATTTTCTCTTGTTTATCTGTATTACATCTATTTTATTATTAAACCAGATGAAAGAATGTAGAAAAGTAGACAGAAGTTTCTTCCTCTCCCACATTTGTGACAAATTCATTTTGCTTCAGCCAATATTTCCAAGGGGCAAAGGAAAGATCCAGAAGAGATAAAAGATGCCCCCAAATAGTTTGACCTTGCAAGGAAAGTGAAGCCCATTTTACAGGGAGTAAAGTGACATTCCCAAACCTCCTGGGCTGATTACCAAAGAGACCAAGAGGCTTAACTGATGGCTAGTTATTCATAAAGTGTGAAAATGAAGGTAGGCTGTTCTACTTAGGCTTTTTAGAGTAATTGACAGAGACTATTATTAATCCTGGGAAGTATTTTTCTATTGCCATGTGATCTTTGGGTCACTTATTCTGAGGGCTTAGGTTGGTTATAGTTACAATGAAGCTTTACTAATGAGTAAAATATAGAACAATGATCTCATGACCTCTGTATTCTGGTTCTAGTTAAATCCTAATTCATTTAGTTCATACTGTATGTCAAATGTGTTATGCAAAAGTAGAGCAAGATACCAAAGTCATCATTAAGAAACATAATGACATCCATTGTACTTTCCTTTTTGAAATAAACTATTAAAGATGTGGTTTAAATTGATGACCCTTGTTAACTTATCCTCATTTGCTTTCTGTCTTTTGAAACTAAAAAATGCATTTGTAGTAGCAACAAGGTTTGCTTTTGTGAGACTTTAGCTTCTCTTTGCACAGTTTTCCTTAAGTCAGGAACCTTCTGGCCACCAAATGAACAAATGATCTCAGCCCACAATTAACAATACAAGTTACTACTCAGGGAAACTCCTTAAGGACATGCCATCAGAGACAGTCATCAGAATGAGCCCCCAAAGTGAGGACTGGGGGGCGGGGAGCATGTAGAAGCCAAGTTAGACCATCCCTTAACCACATCAACCCCACACCATGTGCAAGATGAAATAGAAATTAGTCTGGCCATCCAAAAGTAATCTCAGTTTGAATTTTGAAAGGACAAGGCATGGATGGCTTTCTATGAAATGTAATTTTCCTTTTTTAAAATACATATATAATTTTATTGATTTCAGAGAGGAAAGGAAAGGGAGAGAGAGATAAAACATCAATGATGAAAAAGAATCATTGATCGGCTCCTTCCTGCACACCCACTACTGGGGATCAAGCCCAAAACCTGGGCATGTGCCCTTGAATGAAATTGAACCCGGACACTTCAGTCTTTAGGCCGACACTCTATCTCCTGAGCCAAACTGGCTAGGGCTGAAATGTAAACTTTAACATTAAAAACAGCTCTTATTATAATATCATTAGAATTAGAAAAAAAAAAAGAAATATTTATGTGTTGGTATCTTCGTATAAGGATGGAAACAGTTAAATTGTTAATAGGACTAAAATTGTTTCTTTCAGGCTAAAATTATTAGTTTTATCCATTTAGGGAAGTAACCATGTAGTGACAGTGGTTTTAATCCCATTAATAATTAATTTTCTAGTCCTGAAGGTGAAAATTAGGCAAAGTTGTTGAAAATAAGGGTAAGACTCGGCAGGTTGAAGTAAAGCAATACAAATCTTTATAGTACTCCCTCAGTTACCTTAGGCCTTTTTGGGAGGAAGGCAAAGGTCCCTGGCTTAGCCACTGACCCAAGGCCTGCTACCCTGAATGCTGATTTGAGGAAATGGGGGTGGGACAAGGAGAAGAAATTATCTGAACAGCCCATGGGTCCCTAGGAGCAATGATTTGCCTTGTCCAATGAAAGAGGAGGCGCTTATTTCATCCTTGGGTTATTGTTTGAGGTCTCATTGCATCAGACTTCCACACAGAGAGGCCTATAGGGTTCCCTCCAGGTTGACCAACTATTCCAGTTTGCTGGGAATAAGGGGGTCCTCGCTTTGGAGCTAAAGCCAGGACAGTACCTGTTACAGTTGGTCACCCTAGCTCCTTCGTTGGCCTCTGCAAGAGAAAAGCAGGAATCCTTTTATCTCCTTTCATAAGTGAGGACTTATTTTTCAAAATAACCCATATTTTTGTTTCTATTACATTCAAAAATTCTAATTGCATTCCTAAAATTCAACATGGCATTTGAAACTAAGTACAAATTACATACTGAGTTCTATGCAAGTTCCATAATCATGCTCCTCCCTTGGGTTCCATCCGAAATGAAGCAGAGTTATTTGTGAGATGCAAGAATTTACCTGGAACCATGAGAAGGGTAAGAAATAGAAGGCTACAGGAGTTGGGATTTGGGAAGTTGGGTTTGGGGCATTTTGAGAGAGGAAAGAGGAAGTCTGGGGCAACTGCTCTGGGAGAAACTTGAAGATGATTTTAAGAAGTTCTGACATGTGTACTGGGTAGTGCTTTCCCTGGTGTTTCTTTGAGAGACTTCTCTAAAGATGTTATCATGCTTATCTGTTTATCAGGGCCAAGATGGGCCCTGAAGAGCTGGATTCAATGGGGTGACACTCTTGTTTCCTCCTATAACCTATTGCAGTAGATATTCAGATTCCTTAATCTGCAACTGCCATCATTATTAGTCATCTCCTACAGTGCATCTGCAATATGTTGTAATAGACAGAGTCTATCAGATAAATTCTAAACTGTATGACAACATCAGTTCAAATATTGCCTGCCTTAAGCAAAGAAACTGGATACAAACTCAAACACCAAACACCTGGTTTTCCTCTAGGTGACCTTTGCAAGCTAATTAGCAGCGTCTTCCTGGAAACCAAAGTGAATTTCCACCGGAGAGGTTGCCTTATTGCTTTGATTGTTCAAAGAAAGGAAACTTGTATACATCTCATACAAAAATGTGAGAAAGTAAATTTGCTCAGCCAAGGAGGAAAGCCACAGAGAGCTAAAAGTAAAAGAGAATTTTTTAAAAAGAGAGACCAAATCCATATCTGTGATAACTGGTAATTGCTGCTTTTCATCTAAATTCATTTCTTTGAAACTCATGGCCATCTATATTGGGGTTTAGAATTTATTTTGACCTTATCTTTTATTCAGGTCATATGTCGCAATCCCCGAGTATATCAAACATGCTGAGGAAAGATTAAAAAGGAGAAGAATTTTTAAATTCCATGATTTTTTAAGGTTAACAGAATGATCTTATTATAACGAACCTACTAAAGAATTATAATGAGATTTAAGGTGTGGGGCAATTGCTATGACTGTATGTTCACAGTTGATGGGATTCAGATATCACTAATGTAAAATACATCGTGTACACTGCATTCCAGCCCATTTGGGATATAACTGAGAACCTCCATTGTTTGGGGGAGAAGGTTAAAGAGGTCAAGGGGTACTTGGCTGTGAACTGCATTCCATGCTCAGCAAATGGAAACCATTGGAGACAATGCCAATCTGATCTGAGGATGATTACCATGAATAATGGGGGTGTAGTCTATGGTTCGATGATCTTGAACCAAATTACTACTCTTTCAACTGAGAGGGTACCTATTATCACTTTCTGATCTCAAAAGGAGCTATGCATAGTATTGTCTTGAAATTATTAAAATGCAGATTCCTGGGCAGCACCCCTAAGGATTCTAACCCAGTGAATCTCCGGTGATTTTGACTAATCTGTGTATTCAAAACAAGCTCCCCCACACCAGGAATTCTGAGGCTGCACCTCAATAGATATTTAATGCTTTCATAAATTTCATATGATGAGACTGACATACGGATTATTAATATACTAGTAAAAATTGACTCTTTGATGCTTACACCCATTCTAATGATTTAGCTTGCAGATACATGATCAGAGTGTACCAGAGTGCTAAGAAAAGGAGGTATGAGGAAGAGAAACTGTGACACAAGCCCCAAAACACTGCACTATTGACCCTAAAAGACTTTTGAGGCAGCTGTGGTGCAGCTAATTGCTTCATTTTCCAAAATAGACTTTTTTCTACTTCTCTTTCTAGGGCTAAGAGGTGCATGGGAGCCCTCTCTCCACAAGTCTTGCTCCTAAAAGAATGTCTCCTCAACACCCTGGCCCTTGATCTGCCTCATTCATTTTCCTGGTCTGCATGAAGCACATGGTGTGTCTTTGCTTCAAAGCACCAACTTTCCTGTCTCTCCTTTAACATGTGTCATTTTACTTTAAGAAAGGACTGCCTTCCACATCTCACCAAGCTCCTCTGCTGAGCTGTCATCTGCACAACACACCAGCACTGCCTTCTTACAAAATCATTTGAAACAATGTTCTCTTGACATCAAAGGATGTTCTGAATTTCCCTGAGAGATCTAAATTCACTGAGGATGAATTTAATTCTCACTTTTGGCTCATTGCACTGAAATGAAAGAAGCAAAGAGAGTGGTGGAGTGGGATTGAGCTTCTATGATCAATTATATATGTTTTTGATTTAAATGCATTTCTTAGTCTAAAAGGGCTAAAAACCCAGAGCCCCTTGTGAAATGGCAGACATGGAATACCCTGGCAATCTGGCCCATCGCATATTCTTATCATTCATTTCTATGACAGTGAGTTGAACTATCTCTTCTTTATTGTGAAAATAACTGGCTGAGTTTCCACTGTCCATCTGAGGCTGGTGGAGACTGTAAAACCAGACCATGCGTATCCTGGAGGCCAGTGACTGAGCTAAGGTCACTGGTAGGCAGTATACTGATTCATATCACCCTCTCATCTTGGGAAATCACACATTCACATATGTTTTCTGGAGCATCTCTGATCTACAAGATGTTGATTTCAATTAAGAGTTTAAAAATATTGCCCATTTCATCACTAAGAAAAGCCCATCTTTGTCCCATATGGAGATAAGTTAGCTTGTTTCCAAAGCGATGGGTCATATCAGTAAATTAAAATAAAAAATGAGAGAGAACCACATTTTAAGAGAAGACTGGTTTCAGAATACTGTAATTTATCTAGAAATCAGAGATGAGAGTATTTTCAAGTTTAACTATATATATAGAAGGCTAATATGCTAAGTGTCTGACCATCTGACCAGTCACTCTGATGTGCACTGACCACTGACCACCAGGGGACAGACACAACACAGGAGCTGCAGTGATGCACACTGGCCATTTACAGAGAAACAGCACTGCAGACCTGGTGTTCACAAAGCAACACTTGGCTTCTCCCAAGTGGGACATAGGCCCTGCCACCACCCCAGAGTGACACCCCACCAAATTGTAGCCAATGCTGCCAAGACCACATGGTGCAAAATGTGGCCTACAGCCCAGCCCAGCCCAGAAATGGTGGCTGTGGGTGCCAAGTAATGATGTCACATAGCAACGCCTGGCTTCCTTTCCCTAGCAACTAGCCTCCTTGCAGTTTCTTCAGCCCAGGAACACGACTTGCTTTATAGTTAGGTGTAAACATTTTACACTTTAACCAAATGTCTGTGAAGCATTTTTCCCAAGCCTCATCTCATTTGATCCTCACAGAAGACCTGGAGTAGGTAGGTAGGAAACTCAGTGGAATCCTATTTCTTTTCATTAGCTGGAAAATAGAGATTTAGAAAGTTTTGAAACTTGACCCAACTGAAAAGAAATTGTGGACCTTGAAAATGACTTCAGATTTTTCTCACTGCACAGAATATAGTCAAACACTGCTGCAGTTAAATATTTTACCCTTTGTTCTCCCTGTGTGATATGCAATAATAATCTGCTTCATGTTGATATTTACTGCTGTGATGCTGACAATTACCTGAAAGAGAAGTTGGGGTGCTTCACTAGAGTGGAAAAACTTTAGCTAAATTAGAAAGCATATCTAATTAATCAAGTTTATTCTATATATAGAAAAGGCTAAATAAACTGGTGTATGCATGATACATAGAAAGCTCTTGCTGGTGCCAATTGTATGTGTGTGTTTCGATCATGAATTTGGTTGACATTTCTATTATAGAGAAAGGGCAAATAGCAATATTAAAATATTTCTTCTAATTAATTTCCTTTCAATGTGCATGAATTTGTGCACTGGGCCACTAATCTATTATAAAATGTTGTAATTGGACTTCTTAACTCTCAATTCTCCTTAATGCCAATTTTATTTTGACATTACAAAACCGAAGTTTAAAAGTGATATATCTGTGCATTTTGTTATAGAATCTATATCTTTTTGGCCAGACTTTCTAAGTTCAAATCCTGGCTCTGCCCTAATGGCTGTGCAATCGTGGGCAAGTTACTTTGTCTGTATTTCACTTTTCTTCTTCACCTTATAGCTGGCAATGTTGTGAGGAATAAAGAAGCTCATTGTATTGAATGCCCGGTATCTAATAAGCATTTAATAGTTAACCAAAATTATTATGTGTTAATGTAGGAACATGGCACAGAGGAAGGCTGAGGCTTTGCCCTCAGGAGTTTATACTCAATAATTGTTTCCTTAGAGTTTTCATTTGTGCTATAAAGAAGAATACCTTACAGCCCAGCCAGCATGGCTCAGTGGTTGACCTATGAACCAAGAAGTAATGGTTTGATTCCCAGTCAAGGCACATGCCTGGGTTTTGGGCTTGCTCCCCAGTCATAGGCATGCAGGAGGCAGCCTATCAATGATTCTCTCTCATCATTAATGCTTTTTTCTCTGTCTCCCTTTCCTTTCTTCTCTGAAATCAATTAAAAGAAGAAAAAGAATACCTTACAGAGTGTTGTGAACATGGTCAATAAAGGAACCCTAGAGAGACAGAGAAGATGTCTCATGTAGAGATTTTAAACATAGGCTTGAAGAAGGGGGAGATTTCTCCAGGAAGAAGGATATGCCTATGAGAAAAGTCTTGGGGCTTATAAAAGAAAATAATGAGTGTGACAGCAGGAGAGAGATATGGTCATGTGGAGAGCCTGCCCTCTGCCTGTAGGATGACTTAGGCGGATGAGTCTGTCCAGGTAAGGGAAAAAGCTTTGTCTTGTAGCCCAGGATCAGGATGAGGGCAAACTCTTATAGCAAAATAAGCTCAAATTTGATTGCAGTGGAAAACATAAAAATTAAAGAGTCAATAGATTTTGAGGAAAACATTAATCTTCATTGGAAAAAATAGGAATTTTTTTTGCTTATTTTTTGGTTTGTTTGTTTTATAGACTCACAGGGAAATCTACAAGATGCAATCCAGATGTTCTTCCTCCCCAGTTCTGAGGATCTGTAACTGATCTTTCCCTTTACACAAGAGCAGAGCAGACAATGCTGTTTACTCACTACAGACCCTGGAAATCTTCAAAAGCAGACTTAAGGAGGGATGTGCTACATACTGACTTCTGAGGAAGGGCTGTGTACTCAGGAAAGTGAGGAGGTGGAGAGTTCAAGCAGAGAGAAGGATAAAAGCAGAAAGAACAAGAACATTTAGAACATGTATGGGGCAATACCCGAAGGTCTTGGTAGGATGTGACCTTGCTCTTTGATTAGACAATGGTGGCTAGGATCCTCATAAGTCAAAAATTTCAGCATTGCATCCTTCTTGGTCTCAAATATATTTAGATTTATTATAAAAGTCCTCATATGAAGAATGTATTTGGCTTTTCCAGTGTTCCTGTTTATGTGTTTGCATCGTTTAGAGGCCAAGGGATATCCAGAATAAAGAAGGGAATAGTCATTGGCAAGGTCAAGAGACATCTTTGTCATGGGCTATATAGTGAGCAAAGTGTCCAAGTATGGACAATATCTGGCTAGAAGAACCATAAGTTTATACTCCAAATGTCTCCTCTCCCCAAAGGATAGTCACCTTGTGCCCCACCCCACTGTGGAAAAGATCTTATCACATATTTTGTGCCTTTAAAAGGTGCTCTGTACTCTACATCCCATGACTATTTTGTAAAGGATAGCATAAAAAATATAGTCAATAATATTGTAATACCTCTGTATGGTGCTAGGTGGGTACTGGAAATACAGGTGTGAACACTTTAAGTATATGATTGTATAACCACTATGCTGTACAGCTGAAACTAATACAAAATAAAATTGAATGTAAACTATAATTGAAAAATGTTTTTAAAAACAAACTTTGGGCCAAACCAGCATGGCTCAGTGGTTGAGCATTGACGTATGAACCAGGAGGTCACAGTTCGATTCCCTGTTAGGGCACATGCCCAGGTTTCAGGCTCAATCCTCTTTAGGGGGCATGTTGGAGGCAGCCTTATCAATGATTCTCTCTCATTGATGTTTCTATCTTTCTCTCCTCTCCCTTCCTCTCTGAAATCAATAAAATTATAGATATATTTTAAAGGAGCTTTGGCTGCCATGCAATGGGTCACAGCATGATAGTGGTTTGGACTAGGCTGGTGGCAGCAGAGTTGGGGAGAAGAGGATAGACTTGTGTCGTATTTGAGAATCAAATAAATAGGACTTAGTGACTGCTTGGATGTGCAGGATGAGAGAAGCTGTGATGTGTTCATTGCTGATAGCATCCCCATGGTGGTATAGCTTTGTCTGGAGTAATTGCAAGGATTGATTAGAAGTGTCATTCACTAAGAACCACTGTAGCAGGAGCAGGTTTATGGGAAAATGATAGGATTAGTTTTGAAATGTGAATCAGGATATCTTGATGAGCCAGCCCACAGCATATAGAGCAGACAGTAGAGTATTAGGATACAAACCTTACTACTGGCTGAGGGAGAGAAGTGAAAAAGATCACTGTTGTTGATGAGGACAGGTATGTTGGGTGGATCTTCCAAGAGGATATTAGAGATAGGAGGACGAGTGAGAAGAAATAAACCTCAGTAAGGGAGAAGGAATTACCTAAAGGATGGTAGATGACTCAATAGGAAGGAGGAGAATCTTAAAGCAAGATGATTGATATTTTACAGGATCAGGGTTTGGACAGAAGGGATGGGGAGCAAGCACATAGAAATAGTGTTTGTGCAGAAGGAAGATATCCACCCCACTTTCTAAACTTGGGATACATGTGGCTGGAAGAAATAAAAGAACACCAGCTTGGAGTGGCCACACTGGAAGCTGTGTTCTCAAAGGACAGAAGATTTCCCTGAAAGGCAAGAAATTGGAAGGCAACTCTGGGGAAGAGGTTGGAGTGAAAAGAAAGTTGGCTGATCAGCACATTTGCTCAGATGGTAGAGTGTGGGGAAGAAGAAGTGAGAGAAGGGTCAGGAGGTGACGGAAGGTAGGGGAGGCACAGTGGGTACTGAGTTCTAACAAGGTTCAGTGTGTCCAGGAAATGATGGCCATGGACAGAGCATGGGGCTCAACTTCCTCATGGTCAACCGACACTAGCTACTTCACTGGGCATGGTAGCCGCTGATACCAATGTGCAAGTCACATGGTCTTTCCAAACCACAATCTGTGCTTTATAGGGGTTTACATGGTAATCTCCCTTGCCTGCCTTTCTACCCCACCCTCTCTGGCCATCTTTCATCACTTGAAGTCACCATGTTCTGTCTGTCACAGGGCCTTTGCATATGTTGCTTATCCTGCCTGGACACCACTGCCTCCACTTATCATCTAGTTAACTTCTGTTCAAATTTTCTGAAAGCTCAGGTCAAATTTCTCTTACTCCAAGCAGACTCACCTGACTTTCCTAACGGGGTCAATTCCCTTCCAATGGATGAGTATTAAATATCTTTCTAACACCAATTACAATTTTATATTGTTCATAGGATTTTATGGTTAGCATTTCTTTTTTTTCTCTCATTATTTTTACTGAGGTATTATATGTGTACATACCTTACCAATCCCCATCCCACCCCCACTCCCATACATGCCCTCCCTGCCCAGAGTTTTTAATTCATTGGTTATGCTTATATGCATGCATATAAGTCCTTCAGTTGATCTCTTATCTCCCCCCTATCTCCCTCCCCTCCCCACTGTAATTTGACAGTCTGTTTCTTTTACTGTCTCTGTATCTATCTTTTTGTTCTTCAGTTTATAATGTTCCTTATTATCCATAAATGAGGGAGATCATGTGGTGTTTTTCTTTCATTGACTGGCTTATTTCACTCAGCATAATGTTATCCAATTCCATCCATGTCGCTGCAAATAATAAAAATTTCTTCTTTTTTATAGCAGCATAGTATTCCATTGTGTAGGTATACCATAGTTTTTTTTATCCAATCATCTGCTGATGGGCACCTAGGCTGTTTCCAAATCCTAGCTACTGTAAATTGTGCTGCTATGAATATAGGGGTGCATACATCCTTTTTAATTGGTGTTTCTAGTTTCTTAGGATATATTCCTAGGAGTGGGATTACTGGGTCAAATGTGGTTAGCATTTCTTTCTTCCACGTGACTATAATCCATGAGTGGGGGAGTCACACTTATTCTTTATGCAAAATATATCTCCTGATTTAATAAATATTTGCTTAAAGCATGAAAAGAGTGGTCTTCACTAGTTGGCATTGGGGGAGGGCTCACAGCTGACCATGGCTCTGCTCCAGCTGGTGAGCTGCATCATCTCAGAGTCTGGCACTCCTCATGCCCTCCCATTGACAATGGCCAGGCAGCAAGGATGGGAGCTGGAATAAAACAAAAACAAAAACAAAAAAAACTTCAATGCCCATTTAATGGACTTATTTATTGAAGAAAAAAAAAATTCAGGCTATTTTAGCCACTGATCTTTGTGGTTTGCCTGTGATTCAGTAATTTCCCTGAAAGACAAGGGGTTTAGACCATTTCCCTGAGAAGAGGCAATCCCATCCCTCTTGAATAAGAGCAGATAGTTTATTCAAAGGGGGCCCTCAGAGCTCTGGTTCTTGGGGGAAAGCTCAGGAGATACAAAAACTACTGACTCCATGTTCCGTGGAGTGCCAAAGGTCATAAGGTCAAGGGTCTCTTTTTGAAGAAGTATATCCCAATCAGTGAAGTCTAGCCAAACAACTGTCCCCTTCCCAATTCCTAAATCCTACTTCCTGCCCTCGGCTGTGGGCGCTGCTGTTTCTGAGGTTTCATTGTGGTATGATTCACTGTGGCAGAATGAACATCAGCTTTGAGCTCTCTTGTCTCTGCGGGTGACTTGGGGAAGGGTTTCTCCTAGCTTAGTGACCAGTTAATTTTGTGCCTTTTAAAATACACAATGTTCAGCCTCCAAAAGACTGACTGTCTTGGAGAAACAAAATCTAAAATTAGTCTGTTCCTCTACCAGGGACCTAAGTTCTCTACAAGCAGAACCTTGTTATTTCCAAGCTTCTGTGTTGAGTCACCACACAAACATGACACCAACTAATACTGCACACTTACAGAGTCACCAGGTAGAACCCCATCACTCACTGGGTCACCTTCAGTTCTTCAGTCCAAGTCCCTGGATTCCATGTTGGTACAAAATAGTCATGAAGAATGGATTCACTCACAGAAAAAGAGTGAGTCATTGATGTCAAAATTATTACCTGGCCAGCTGGGCTTCCAAACAAGAGGCCACATTGAAAGCAAATGGGGCACATAACATGGAGAGATGTAGCCTCCAAGAAAAGCTGTTTTCTCTGTAGGAGCTGGAGACCTGGCTGGGATAAGCCCTCCAGCCTCCAGAAAGGCATGCCATGGAGTCATAGATCCTGACACAAATAGCCATTTTCTAGTTGGCACTCTGGGGCTCATCCATCAAAATACTATGGGTCAGATGAATTCATTATGAAAAATAAAGCAGATTAAATGAGACACACATTGAGCTGCCTTGTTGCAGAATTCTCCATTTACACAAGAAGATAGTTCATTCATTCATTCATTTATTCACCCATTTTTTTATTCAACAAAAATTCACTAAAAAATTATGTGGAGTACTACAGCAGGCACTGGGGCTACAAGATAAATTAGATGGAGCTTCTCTACTCTTCTACATTTGCTTTTCCTAGCCAGATATTTCAAGTCTGTTCACATTATTAATGGGTTCAAGACTAAAATTAATAACTGTTCTAATTTACTCTGAGAACATCCAAGATTAATGAAAGAAGAAAGGAATGGAAACTAATGCATGAGGGAGAAACTCTGAGTGGCAATTTGACTATTCAGAATTCAGTTTTCTTCCTTGTGAAATACAGGGATCAATTCCATATTACATTAAGTATATAAGGTATATGTTTTTATAAAACTAAAGTGAAACTAAAATTTTAAAAGAGATCTTATTGATCACTGTTCCATGTCTGTTTTGTGCTCATTTACTATAAGACTTAAGTGATTTAAAACAACAATCATTGCCTTATATTTACTATTTTGTCAATTCTGGATTCCAGTGAGGCTTCCTGGGCACATCTTCTACTCTATGCAGTGTTGACTAAGGTCATTCAGAACTACTCAATTGGCATTTGAGCTGGTCTGAAAGTTAACAAGGTAGAATCCCCATATCTGGTTCCTTGGCTGAGATGCCTAAAAGGCTGGATCAGCTGGAATAGTCATCAAAGTGCATAGAATTGGCTTTTCCAGAATGGCAGTTGCAGGATAGTTGAACTCCTGACATGGTAGATTTATGCTCACGGATTGTTGCAAGAGACCCAGGCAGGAGATGCAAGGCTTCTTCTACACCAGCCTGGAAAGTCCCAGAACACCACTTTGGCCACATTTTATTGTTCCATTTATTAAAGCATAGATTCAATGGCGAATAGAGCAATGTTATAAAAAAGAAGGTATGAATTACAGACTCAGTATCTTAATGGGGGAATTGTAGGGGCCACATGGAGGAAAATCACTGATGGCTGCCACATTGGAGATAAGCTATGGAGTCACCCTGAGAGTTTAAACGTTAGAGGGTCTGAGTCCTGGCTTTGAAACTGCTAAATCTCTCTATGACTTTTGATTTTTTTCTCTTTCTATAAGCTAAGTAGTTAGGTAAAACAGCTTTGTATTATGAGTGATTCTTGATAAGCTTGATGAGTGCTTAGATAAGCATTAAACTGACTGAGAAAGATCTGGGGAAATTAAGAAACGTGCTGAGGACATGTAAGGCACTGGGATTTCTAGCTCCTATATCAGTTCATGGAGTTCTTACATTTTAAAATTTCTGGTAAAGTCTCTTGATAGCCATGGCACTGTCTTACCTCTGGTGTAATCATCGGATACCCGAGAGTATGCACCTTTTGTCCATCACTAGACTTCAAAGAAAATTAAGGTTTGATTTCTCTGTTTCTCCCACAGAGCATCTAGAGGCTCTCAATTACTATTTTCTGAACAAATACAAACACTCCTGTGGGTTTGGGGAGAAAAGTAAAAGTAGCATACAGCATAGGGTGATATCAATTCTTGGTATTAGAAGGAGGTAATTCCATTACCTCAAACAGTTAATGTTCAACAGCTCATCGAAGCTCTCTAATGGGCAGTAAAAGTGAAAACATCCATTGGGGGTTTGTTTTCCATCCTGTGTCTTGGTAAATTAACTAACTCACACTTCATGGCAAGAGACAAGAAGAGTTTGTGTTGTTCACAAGCATCTAACCTTGATTCTTTGCACATAAATCCTCTTGGCCTGTTTGCCTTTAAAGATAGCATTGGCATGTTGTGGGACTTTGTACAACACTATGGGAGAGGGTGGTTTGTGGCCAAGGAAGATTAATGATTACTCTTATGACATTTTTTAATTAGTATGGAAATAGAGGGACACTGGGAAAGACACAGAGGCTTCCTTATTTACATCCTACTGGAGAATCAATTTCAAGATTATAAAAAATGAGATATGAATTATACAGACTCAGAAAAAGCAATGGCTCCTGTTTTCCATAAAAGTGGATACAACATATGCAAGAGTCTACTTGTATTTTATCTTCTAACTACAATCTTGCATTCCTTTTTTATGATAAGTGTTTTAAAGATAATGCCTTAAGAACCTTCCTACATGGAACCTCAAAATATTCTTATAAATACATAATAACTAAGTTATATATGTATATAGACACATATAACATATACAACACTTTATATATTGTACACATAATTTTTTGGTTTCTTACCTTCTATTCACTCTGTCAGTTGAAATTCTTGCTCAATGCACTTTTTGTGCATCTTTAAACATTTACTTGTCTCTGTTTCTTAGCTTCTGCAATATTAAAATAATATGCAAAGGAGGTACTCAAAATGCATTACACTAAAATTGCCTATATTTTCTAATTTAATCTTCAAAACAAGCTAAACAGCATTAGGAAACAGGTCCACATTAGGAGTTAAGGACTTACATTCTGAAGTCAGACTACATGGGCCTGAATCCTGCCTGTCCCTCTTACTAGCTGCACAACTTTGTCAATTTATTAGACCTGTCTGGGCCTTGGTTTCCTTAACTACAAAATGGGATAACAATTATAACTCTTTCATTAGTTAAATCTGACATTGCACACAAAACTCTTAGAGGAATGCCTGGCATGTGGTAGATGCCACTGTTATATTTGCTGTTGCTGAATGCAGTAGGTTGTGTTCAGCTAGCATAGAAGTCCCCTGTCTGCAGGAGACATCCTGGGCTATACCAGGTCCCCATTCAGTGCTGTTTCAAAGGTTGAATAAGATCCCATGGCCAAAAGTTCTCCATACTTGGTTTAATTTTCACTGTCACCATCTTTAAATTCTCAATAAAATTTTAAGCAAGAAGTCTTGCATTTTCATTTTGCCCTGATCTCTGTGGTTGGCCATGCCCCAACTTTTTTGAATTAATTCAAGAGCCCAGCCACCCATAAGCCACTGTCATAGAGACTCCTATGGGTACTTTGCATGTATTTTGGGGCATCTTTAAAGTCTGAACTTTGGTAACAGAAGTGACAAATATATTTCTATATATTGAGTTTGTCCCTATGGTCATAGTCAAGGAGTTGAGATCAGCTGGGTTCTGTTCAAGGTCTGTGCTTCTCCTCACATGCAGGGGTGCAATATGGAGGTGGAATGATTATAAATGGTTGGCAAGATTATAAATGATTATAAATGGTTATAATGATTATAAATTATATATTTGCTTCTCAGATTGTACTAAAGAGGTAATGTGCTTCAGCAATCATGTGTTTCAGATATGCATTTATTATTACGTATTAAGAGTATGTAAAAGTCATTGCATTGATAAGAAAGAAATGGATAAAAAGTGCTATGACGGCCTAGTCAGTGTGTCTCAATAGTTGAGTACCGACACATGAACCAAGCAGTCACCCATTCAATTTCCAGTCAGGCACATGGCCTGATCCCTAGGATGGGGCATGCAGGAGGCAGTTGATTGATAATGTTCTTCTCTCATTGATGTTTCTATCTCTCTATCCCTATCTCTCTAAAAACAAACAAACAATTAAAACTGTTATGACTATATAATAGCTTCTTGTCATTGTGTAGTTTCTCAGTGAATGACTATTGGATATATTAAAGGATTTTTAGGTAGGAGATTGAAAATTTTTATGGTGCTAGAGGTCTGCATACTTGAAACAATTGGGAAACTCCATATTAAGCTGTAATTTCCTTAACTGCCAGGTCCATTTCAACTCACATTTGAGCCTCTCTGTTCCTTGTTCAGAGTCTTGCACACAGAAAACATGTACAATAAATATATGTGAATGCTACATGTTTGCTGATTTGATTAGATTTCCCATCTTAATGTATTGAATTTGGGAAATGTATTAGGTTAACAGAAGTAAAAGAGGCAGTGAATTCAGAGAAGATATTGGAAGAGACATGATACTTAGAAGGGGAAACAGAAGGTCTAAATTATTGGAAGCGTAAGAAATGATGAGCTGAGATGAAGCAAGGGCACTGCAGGAGCCCAGACCCCAGAGAACAAAGGTTGGTTTGATATGGAAGATCCCACGTCCTATTCTCCAGCATGTCACACCTCCTCACTCTAGAGTTATGTTCATGTTGTTCCTGTGCCCAAAATGTTCCAGTGACCCCTCAGCCTACAAAATCCTACATAATCTCACTCCCAGTCCCTTTCCAGTCTAATTCTTCCCACTCTCCCCACCTCGCTCTGTTCCATTTACACTATTTTCCAAGTTGCTCTTTGAACATGCCTTGCACGTCCTGTTGATGTTCCCCTTTAATGGAACATTTTTGTATCATTTTCTCCATTCCTCACTTTGCTCGGGCCTTTCTTCAAAGGTCACATCCTCAGAGCAAACTTTCCCGCCACCATATGGTGAGATAAGGCAGCATTCCGGTAATTCTCAAGTCCTTTATTTTGCTTTAACTTTTAAAAGATCTTGTATGATGCATTTACTTGTCCAATTGCTTATTTTCCCCCCTTCTCCAGAACGTAAACTCTAAGAGGGCAGATACATTTTTCTCTTTTGTTCACTGCAGTGTCCACAGAACTCAAAGCATTGCCTGGTGGAGTCAAAGCTCACTTCAAGATTTGTTGACTGAATAAGTGAATGATTTAAAGATCCTCATACAAACAAAGAAGAGGAACAATACTTGGTCTACTAATTCTGCCTTTGTAGAAGGTCTGAAAAAGTGTTGAGAAGTTTACAAAGAATAGGGTGGCAAGGAGCTGAACTAGGATTGGAAATTTTAAAGATTGCATTGAGCCTGCAAGCTTACCAACATCTTTTTTTTTTTCTTTCTTTCTTTTTTTTTTTACCACTAGAAGCCTGGTTTGTCATCTCCTGATATAGTCACAGTTACTGTCACTAAGCGGAGAGTTCTAACAAATGCACAGTGACTCCCCTGCTCTCTTGGATGGTCACTGTTGCAGGAAAGTAAATCCCAGGTCTCCCCAGTCTTGTCTTCCGATTAGGTGCCTTCCTGATTTGACTTAGGTTACAAGAAACTGAAGCAATTTAACACCTTGGGTGTTCTGTCTGTTATTTGCTATTCCCAAGGAGAGTTGACTCCATCCAAAGAAATTAGGATAGGTAGGAGGAGGAAGAGAATCTATTAACTGAAGAAAAGGATGAACTCACTCCCCCCAAAATTATTACCCTAACTCAATCCACGTAGTTCTGAGTATTCTTGATAGATTTTAGGATTATTCCAAACTCTTAGCTCCCTCTCAGAAACAAATTATATGTCAACACCTTTTGCCATGTGACTTTACAGCTTCTCCCAGAAAGGGAGGTAGAGTACAGACTTCTGCCTCACTGACTTTGAAGTTGTCCATGGTACTTGTGTGGGCCAATGGAATATTAGCACACATTTTATGAGCAGAAGTTTTAAATGTGCTCGTGTGGCATCACTTGTACTCTTTTGTCACTTGCCACAAGAAGAGCTTTCTTCCAAAAGCCACAAGTTCCAGAAAGGGAGGTGCATGTAGCTGACATGAGCCCACCCAGCAAGCAGAGGCAGAACTATACCAGGTAATCAGGGGCGAGAGTAATAAATGAATGTTACTGTAAGCCACAGAGATTTGGGGTTGTTTCTTATGCCAAACAACTTTGCTAAGAGAATATTTTACATTCTGAGCAAGATTTCTGATGATTGTGTCTTATTTTTCAAGCAAAAGTATTCTGGCATAGTATGTTGCATAACTACTTTGCCTAAGTTCTATGTTATACTAGGAGGGTTAGATTTTTCATCTGTATTATGGCTAGGAGATAAATTGTCTTTTTTGTCCTGTTCCAGGAAGCTTCCCTACTTTAGGAATTCTGCCTGATGGACCAATACCAAGGTTGTTTCAACAGAAAAAATTCATTTTTTTGCATCTTCTCTTACTTTCCTTTGCATTCAGTAAATGTAACTGATGATCTAGCTGCATTACCCTGGAAGGTAACCATTACAGTATTTAACTTTAACTCACTTCTAATTAAATAAGATAAAATAAATTTTAAGTTCTCAGTAAGCACATATGACTGGTGGTCATCATACTGGGCAGAACAATTATAAACCATTTTCATCATCACATAAAGTTCAATTGGACAATGGCTAGAGGTTGGGTAATTTACTAATTTTGAAGGTTTGGAGAAGTAAATTTTCTGTGGTTATATAAGTATGGGGATCGTGGTATGGAAAGAGAGGGGAAGATGAGGCAGAGGGAAAGATGAGCTCTATAATTCCCTTTCACCTCTGGTTTAGACATAAATAATATTTATAAACTATTATTTGATACATCAGCCTTTTTTTTATTTTGCTGAGTCTTCTGGAAACACTCTAAAGCACACTGTTCAGCAATCACATTTACCAGTAAATGGATATAAGTGTGTGACTCTTCCAGAATACTTCTCATCAGAGCAACCGTATTGCAGTTCATCTCCCAAATTTGGGGAATATATCGATAAGGTTACTTATAAGTTCATGACTTCCAACCCTTCCAAAAGAAGGGGTAAAATAATGGAAAAACCCAACAAGAAATGAGTTCAGTGCTGAAATTAGCACTCCCATCCCCTGCTCAGTTACAGTAATGGCACGCATTACATTCATCTCCACAAGTTTCATCAGGCTGTACTGGCAGACTCAGCAGGTAGAAGGCAACAGAGCATGGGCTAAGATCAGCAATTTATCTGAGACCAAATACCAAGAAACAAAGCGAGATTTATTATGTAAGCCAGCTACAGGTTTATTAGTTCCGTTTCAAAGACTTCCAACAGGTTTCCATTTATTTCTTCATTTAACATCGCCATCACCTTTAATATAAGAAACACTGCACTCATTTTTCACAGTACTTAGAAAAGAAAACTCTCAGGAGGAACTTTTCAAAGGGCTCTTCAGGTCCATTTTTCTTTAAGAAAGTTTCAAACTTAAGTTAATACAACCTGTTCTCAAAAGAGGGTGAAAAGTGTTTGACTGGTTGATGCTTTTCATTGATTTATTGGCTTCCTTCATTAGCAATAGTCCCTATATTCTTTCATCCCTAGTAGCTGCCTTAAATTTAACTCACTTCTAATTAAATAAGATAAAATAAATTCGAAGACAATACCCAGAACACTTCAGCTAACACTTTCCACTTTTCCAATCTATTATGCCTAAATCTTACATCAAACTCTGGGGATCCTATTTTTCTAGACCTTCTAGAACTTATACTGCAATATATTTTCAGCCTCATTGAGACCACCAACCCAGGGACCCCAACACTTCCCCATTATTTTATCTTTCCATCTTAGTGTATGTGCCATGATCCATTATTATAATTACTACTTACAAAAACACCCTTATATTTTCTACCCCTGTCTCTGATGTACCTTCTGTAGGAAGAAACCTTGCATGTGGCTTTACCCAGCTGTTAGCTTTTTCTGCACTGTAAACTGAATGGCTGGGTCAACCTCCATTGTACACTGAACACTGCCCAATGCTTCTATCATAT
Organism: Pipistrellus hanaki; assembly: GCF_964339955.1. Lineage (NCBI taxonomy): Eukaryota > Metazoa > Chordata > Mammalia > Chiroptera > Vespertilionidae > Pipistrellus > Pipistrellus hanaki. The sequence continues at coordinate 63,990,645 of NC_140510.1, read as the reverse complement.
GTCTATATTTTAAGGTGATAATTTCAAACCTCACTTTTCAAAACACCCCACACTCCTTCAAACTCCAATAATGAATATGCTTCTTTTTTCATTAGGACAATAAAAACTCTTAGATGGAAATCTTATCCCACCAACAAATCTGCAAACCTACCTCTGCCCACATTCATTTTTCTTTTCTTCTCTCCTATTGAAGGGGAAGGTCAATGTCATGACTGCTTTTTTATAATTTCTCAAGGTCTTTGCTCATTTGTTTCTCTTTTCTCTTACAAATTAATTATGCATGTCTCTGCAGAATTATTCTCAACATCATGTTAACATACTCTAATAGCTCTGGCCTTAGGAAAAAACTTCTTTTTGCATCTTCCTTATACTGCCTACCCATTCTCTATTTCCTTTCCTAGGTCAACATCTTGAAAAAGTTATATAAACATTTTTCCTTTGTGTCACCTCCCATTCACCTTTTCATCACTGCAACTCATACTAAATATTACATTTCCTTGCTATGTTCCCTCTTGCAGTTATCCAAGGTTGAATAACAAAGCTCCCAATTCAGTGGTTTAAAACAATTACAGCTCATGCATCCTACTCTTTGGGTGAACTCAGAAGAAACAGTTTGCCCTCCTCCATTCCATGTCAGCTGCACTGCTCGAGGCTGGTACCAGAGTCATCTAAAGGCTCACTCATTCACATGTCCAGCTGGTAGTTGCTGGGAAGACTGGTCTTCCTCAAAACATGATGAGTGAGTTCTCAGAGAAACCATAAAGAGAGAAAGAGAAAGACACAAAGAGACTGAGATGACCCAGGCTAAAGCACTGTACGCCCTCGCTTTGGAAGGTTGTTCATGAGCCTCTATCTTGTGATTTCTCTCCCATGCTAAAATAAAATAAACTCCCTTACTAGACAAACTTATCTATTTATAAGGTTTAAATATCATAAATATGCTGATGGCGCCAGACTCATTCCAACTGTAAAGCTTTATCCTAAACTTTGACATCTTCACTTGGATGTCTGATATGCTTTTAAACTTACCAAGCCTAAACACATCACTCTTGATTTCTCCTATTTTCTTCTAGCTTCTGGTGAATATCATCATCAAGCCAAAATCTTGAGAATGGTCTTTGTATTTTTTATTTCCCTTAATTATCCTCCTTCAATCCTTCAGCAAGTCTTATTGGTTCCATCTACAAAATACTAGTATAGCTGAGACCAGTTTGGCTCAATGGATAGAGCGTAGGCTTGGGGACTGAAGGGTCCTGGGTTCAATTCCGGTCAAGGGCATGTACCTTGGTTGCGGGCATATTCCCAGTAGGGGGTGTGCAAGAGGCAGCTGATCGATGACTCTCTCTCATCGATGTTTCTAACTATCTCTCTCCCTTCCTCTCTGTACAAAATCAATAAAAATATATTTAAAAAAAAACAAAACAAAATACTAGTATACCTCAAATTAATCTACCTTTTTTTAAAGCTTTTCTATAATCATTTTAATCCAAAATACTAACATCTTGTCCCCGGACTATCTTTTAACCTCCTAGCCTATAGACAGCATCAGGAACAATTACTTTTGTGGACATTTAAGCCTTTCATACCATTTAACAATTTTTCCTTTTAAATGTTATCTAAAAATCTCCTGGGACTGTGTTGAGATAAAAGGTCCCTGCCTGGGTGTGTTCAGGCTTCCACCTTAGAATGATTCTCTGATGATAGAAGCCCCCCAGAATGGCTCCCCATTATATTTGTCTCAAAGTAATTGTATTTCATGCTCAGTAGAAGAACATTAACCTTGTCTGGAAAATATGATGGCTATTAAAAAGTGTTGCATTTTTTCTTAATAAGATCTGTGCATCTTGAAGAGTATTGTTAGCTTAATGAAAGTACAGTCCTGTGATTTCATATTAAAATAGGGATTGAATATCTTTCAGATGACAGGCATTGTTCTAGTTGCTGAGGAAACGGGTAAATAAAAAAGAGCTTCTAATAAAGAAAGGCAGACAATAAAAAACAAACAAAATATGTCAGAAGATACTAGAAGCTGTGAAGGAACATGAAGCAGAGTGAGGGAAATGGGATGTGATGGGCCAGGGGACCAGGCCCTGTGTTGTTTTCTATCTGTCTGTCAGGGAAGGCATGTCTTTAAGATGATGTTTGAGTAGTGAACTGAATGATGTGAAGGAAGAGCCATGTGGGTGTCTGAGGAAAAGCATTCTAGGCAGAGGGAATAGCAGGTTCAAAGGCCCTAAGGCTGAAGTGTTTGACATATTCAAGGAACCGAAAGGGAGTCAGTGAAGCTGAAGTGGTACAAGCAAGGAGAAGCATGGCAGAAGAAGAGACTGGATGGGTTACATGGCAATGATGGTTTATTGGGAAGTGGGGTGATGAGGTTGAGAAATTTTGGGGGAAGGGACCATCTTGTTAGAAGCATATGCCAAAGGTAGATAGCATGTTATCAAAAACAAAGAAAGTTCTTGGGTATGGGTGTCTATGTGATGCAGGTTTCCCTTATAAACCCTCACACATATTCAGTATATGCAAAGCACCTCACACAATTCCTGCATATTTATTGTAGTAGGTACCTAATAAATAATCATTGCTATTATTTCTATCAAGTTTAATGTTCATTGGAAGGTAGTCAGCCTGGGTTCAAGTCTTAGGTCTAGGATTTACTATCTTACCTGGATGGGTCTGGCCAATCACCTAAATTCTCTGGACTTCTCTTATCCTGTGTCATCATTCTGATGTCTGGATTCATTGAGAAAATGCATGAGAAAAGCTTAGCCAAAGGTTTAGCATATATTGAGGGCTCAATAATTGTTGCTGATTATTATTATAAGAGAGTTTCTGAGCCCCTCCATTCATTGTAACAGCATGGAGATGAGAGATATCCTAGAGACATAATGAATATTATTTTATGCACATTCCTAGGTTCTCTTCCCCATGGCTATCTTCCTTGCTTGGTGCATGCTTCTGTTCTCCTGACCCCCACCACCCTTTATTCCTTTTTCCTGCTTTATTTATCCTCCATCATAGTGATCAATAAATGACATGCAACATGTTTACATCATCGCTGTCTTTCTCCCCCAACTAAGATACAGGTTCTGTGAGGGTAGGAACTTTATCTTCTTTACTTCACTGATGTCTCTGCCTAGAACAGTGCCTGGTACATGGAAACCTCACAGTTAACATCTGCTGGATAAATAAATGCAAAAGAACTTCCAGTGGAGCTCTTCAGCTGTCAGAAGAATGGGTACCACCCCAAGTCACACGCTTTTGCATTGAAAGTTAGAGCATTGATGAGAAATCCTTCTTTTTTATGGCAGCATAGTATTCCATTGTGTAGATGTACCAAAGTTTTTGGATCTGGATGGAATTGGAGAACATCATGCTGAGTGAAACAAGCCAATCAATGAAAGAGAAACACCACATGACCTCACTCATTTGTGGATAATAAAGAACATTATAAACTGATGAACCATAAGATAGATATAGTGACAGTATAGCAACAAGTAGACTGTCAAATTACAGCGGGGAGGGGAGGAAGATCTGGGGGAGAAAATAGATCAACGAAGGACTTGTATACATGCATATAAGTGCAACCAATGGACACAAAACTTTGGGGAGGGAGGGGATGTGTGGGAGGGAGGGAGGGGGTCAAAAAAAAATCAATAAAATATATTTAAAAAAATAAAATTAAATTAAAAAAAATAAGAAATAAAACATATAAATGAGAAAATTAAAAAAAGAAAGAAAGAAAGAAAGTTAGAGCATTGACTTTTCTGATACAGAGCATTGCTCCTTCTTATGACTATCATGAGCATTTAGGAACTAAATATCTTAGATTGCTAGGCTGAAAATTTGGAGAGCTCCAGAAGTCAGGCCAATTTACTTTCTCCGGAACAAGCAGCCAGACGTGTTTCTACCACAGCCCTGGGAAGTCTATGGGGACCTCACCCTGCCGAGCACTCCGCAAACTGAGTAGCTGAATTCTGTAAATGTCTTCCATTAGTAACTGCCAAGCAGCCCTTTCCTCAACTGACTTTGTTTCTCATTTAAGTAACATATTTCAACTTGCTATTTCTCAAAGGGCTATTTTAGACATTTCATTTCCTGAAATTATATGTGATTGTATATTTTAGGCTATTTGCAGCCTTGTCTTATCCACCAGAGATTGGGCGTAGAAAGATGGAAAGAACATTAGATTTCCTTTGGCCACATTTGGTTTAATCAGTATGAACTTCACAAAGAACATCTTGCTCATTTCCCCAGGGTCAAGAGAGATGTATGGAAGCTGTTCTACAAAATAGCGATTGTATTTTAATTTGTCATTCCAGTATTTTCTTGGAAAAGCATAGCCTGGGGTTATTTTTGCATTGGGTTGTAGGTTTGACTTAAATCTCCACCTATACTTCCTGAGGGTAGGAGTTTTGTGCAGCAAGTGACAAAGAGCCTGTCTCTAAGAATTATGAGGAAAACTTTCACAATGGAGATTTAAGGATGTTTTGGTTGTTCTGATTAACTAAATTACATTCATGTCATTCAGCTGAGCAGCTCCTTTTTTCCCCCCTCTAAGATTTAAAACTCAACCACCAAGAGTCACACATGAAAATAAATAGTGTTGGCAAAATGTCTCTGAGAAAGAAACTTTACCTTTTAATCCTTTGTAAAATAAAAACAACGGTATTATTTTCACTTATACTTCCTCTGACTATGAAAGCTTAGCTAAATGCTGGTTTCCAGCGTGGTGGAATTAGAGACTTCTATCAGGAACCACCCCAGAAGGCTGTGTTCCAGGGACCCGAGCTGGCAAATTATTGAAGAGCACAGGATGCCCTGCTCCCTTCCGCCAGGCTGGCTGGGTTTGGGGGATGAGATCAGCTTTCCTGAACTGAGATCTCATTTAAATAATGGTGCATCTAAATAATAGCAATTCATTTGCTCCCACTAGATCAAGACTGCCAGAAAGGGTGAGGTTTGCATTTATTGAAGGCTGGGGGTGCTGGTGGGGGTGGCTGTTTCCACAAAAAGAAATGTCATTCATCCTGGAACAGGAAATGTGGCCATCTTTTGGGATTGAAAGAGAAACACCTTTCACTCCTGAGCCCAGGGAAAGAGGCCATGGGGTGGGATAATAATCATGACGTGTGGCTGTGATCAGAGAAACTTCTGGAAATGTTGGGGGTGTGCTTTGTGGAAAATGGTGGTGAATGGGTAGGTAGGTTTTTCGGTTATATAAGTATAAAACATGGCAGTAGTGGCCTGGGCCCAAGGTGGTGGGAAGCAAGTATAGATGCATGGAGCCTGAAGTAGACTTCCTCTGCCACCCCACCCCAGGAGACGCTCCAGTAGGTGATCCAGGGATGTCAGAAAGGCATAGAGAGATGGAGAGCTCCAACACTGAGTACCTCCCGTCCCCATTGGAAGTGTTTCTTTCCAGGTTCCCCAAAGTAGCCTACAGGCAAAGCATGTTCAGAATAATTGACTTACATTAAATTGACAGGCAGAAAATAATACACATTCAATTAGCCATGAAGCTGTGCGTGTGTGTGTGTGTGTGTGTGTCTGTGTGTGTGTGTTCACGCTCGTGTGTCTGTCTGTGTGAGAGGGATAATCAAGAGCCATGGGCAGCTGAGAAGACTGACTGTACTATCTGACCCTCGGGACAGGTGAAGTCACCTCTAGAGAATCCCGATTCCTGGGAGGTTCTTCCCAAATGGACAGGATGCACTACAACGTCAGAACCTGCCCGTTAGTCCTCAGAACAGAAGCTGCCCCCATGCTGAAACCCTGAAACTGAAGTTAGCACCCTACAGCTGATACTGGACCTTTTATGTTGTTCTAAATGAAATCCAGAGCAATTCAGCCAGGCCACACGTACTATTACATGGACTTACTTTCACTAAGTCTATGTTTATGAGAACATAAAATACATGTTATTTCTGTCGTCAGATTTTATTATTGGCGATGATTTCTAATATGTGCCCTTCAGCTGCCCTTTTCATCATTGTCAGTCTTTCTTTTCAGTTGCATCCAGGTTTATAACAGCAATGATGGTTTTAAAATAAGGCCCTTCCTCTGCTCAACTGCAGTTAGGGCTAATTAAGAGTAAATAACTATTCTCAGTAAGGGAGGCAGAATCCAAGCAAATCTTTGACAAATGCAGCCTTCCCCGTGGAGGAACATATTCATGTCTGCTGCCAGTAAATACTCCCATTACAACACTAGGAAACTGTTTCCCCTCATCGAGAATGTCATGCTGCCTTGATACAAGAATAGAAAAATAAATACCAGTCAAGGGCAGAAAGAAAAACACAAGTAGCATTTAATTAAGAAAATATATATATATAATTCCCTGTTTCTTTCCGTATATCCTAGTTCCATTTGGTTGCAATCACAGGCTCTTAGCTCCCACTCAAGTCTGACATTTCCCCAAGTCTTCCCACCTCCTTCCATTCCCACGCCCTCTGTGATGCAACACAATTCACTCACTATAAGTTGAAGGTCACAGTCAATTGCTCCAAGAGAAGAATGCAGATTGGATCAGATCAGACTTTTTGCATCATGAAGGTTCATCTTGATTTTGGTTCCAGGATTCTCTTCAAATTTGCTTTGACTGGGACTTTTCAATTTCCCCTTTAATGTAAAACCGAGAGTTACTGTTACATCATGAAATATAGATTTTAATATTTCTTATATTTTCACTTCTCACTGGAATCTTACAGTTATTTTTATCAATTCCTTCTAACTGGTAAAAGTTAAAATAAAATGTCTTTCCAACCCAGGGGAGGAGAATGAAAACGTGTATTGAAAGATATCTAAGTTAGACTGGATGTAGAAAGTAAACTGTGAGCTACCCATATGGAAATATAAAAATACACATATTTTTATATTTATCCCAACATATAGAAATGTAAGAAAATTATATGACACAGAGAGCTGAAAATAGTTAACATAATAAAAAGCAAGAGTATAGGAGGTGTTTTTTTTTTTTAATGCAAACATACTTAAACAAGTGTATTTGATTATTATCAAATTGTACAGATCAGGAAAATTTTAAATTCTCGCTCTGAACTCCAGCAGAGCCCTAATATTTTGTTGTTCTGGGGACTAAATTTGGTTCCATGCATTCAACAAAGAGTGGTTGAACTTCAACAATGGAATGCATGGTTCAGTTTTCCCAAACTCAATATGCATTGACAAATAAGATGATCATAAATACTTGCCAACAAGAAAGAGCTCAATGAAGAACAAAAGACACTTTTTTTGTTTCTTAGCAATTAAGGAAACCAAAAACTATAGCCCATTGAAAAACTAAGGCTGGTCCTAGCCAGGATAGAGCATCAGCCTATGAACTGAAGGGTTCTTGGCTCTATTCCAGTCAGGCGTACATGCCTGTATTGTATGTTCAATCCCCAGTAGGGGGAACGGAGGAGGTAGTCAATCAATGATTCTCTCTCATCATTGATGTTTCTATCTCTCCTTACATTTCCCTTCCTCTTTGAAATCAATAAAAAATATTTTTTTAAAAGAAAGAATTCAGGCTGATTTTCCAGAGTGATTTTTAGTTTGCTAGTGCTGCCATAACAAAAGGCCACAGAATGGAGATACAAGAGCAGCTCAGATTCAAGGGATAGCAAAATCCCTTGCATTCTTGATAGAAAAAGTGGAAAAGTCACATTGTAAATGGTGGAGATTCTGGGAGAATTGGAGAATTGAGGCATTGTCTCAATTCATTTACCACAAGGAGGCATCTTGAGCCATTCTTTTTGTAAGCAAAACTCTACATTGATAATATCTTTTTTATACTGCTTACTTATGGGGCTGAATAAAAACCTGATTGAAAACCTGGATGGAATATTGGTGTGGGAAGATTTTAAACTCTCTTTGGACATTGGCTTTAGCTCCTTACACATGCTCTCTTTTGGGAAGAGAAGGGTGTGTGCAGATTTTCCATAATAATGATTTCCTTGAAATCTCATGATTGACTAGTCATGGGATTGCTGTTTGAGCCAAATCCCTGATAAAAGTGTTTTATACTAATGAGAGGTTTATCAGACTTGTGACAATTTGGCATCTGCTTGAGCAAAGATTGCAATCTTGTAGAGAAATAAAAGACTGTCCAAAATGTGGAGGAGGAAAATTATGTAAGTCAGTAATGCTTAGATGTGTAGAGAAAAAAAATAATGTTTTTGAAGATAGTTCAAGAAACTTCAGGAATTATGAGCCAGATTTATAGGCCATAAAAATGTAGTTTTTCCATGGAATCACATCACACAGAATATGCAAAGGAAGCTAACTCTTCATTTTTAAAGTGTATATCATTATCCTGCTAACATATTTACTTTCTTGTATTCATAACTCAAGGTCAGTGTTAGGGGAAAGAGAAAGAAATCTCACATAGTTTCAGGAATAGTCAGTGAAGATGAATCTTGAGATCTGGACTGAAGGGATAAAGATATATTGATTGGGCACTGCCACCAGTATATTATCTCATTTGATCATCACCATAACATTGTGTGATAGGCATTAACAGCCTCTAAGTTTATAGATAAAGAGGCTTTGGCTCAGAGAGCACAAGCAATGTGCCCAAATTCACTCACAACTAGTGAGAGTGAAAGCCAAGCATTAAGTTCTAATTTCCTGGTTTTCATTTTTCCCAGTGTGATGGATCCACAATAACAAATCACTTCCACCTTGGTTAACCTCATCTTTGTAATTTGAAAATAATTTTGATTTGAGGGTTCTTTTCCCTCAAAGGCAGACAAAGAGAGTCTATTTAATGGCATATGAATGCCAAATTCTGCTCATGGTCTTCCCTAGAATGACTGTTGTTACACTGAAGATAGAGAGACTAGTCCTGGGGCGGGGTGGGGGGGAGATTAGGGGGAGCCAGTGGAAAAGACAAATACAAACAAAGCAGTGACTCCAGAGTTTATAAATTTGAGGAAGAACTTTGCTCTGGGTAGTGCTTGAGGAAGAGGAGTGACAGAGCCCTGGGCTCTGCTTCTGTGGACACCCTGTGCCAGCATCCACGGTGAGGCAATTCTGGAGAACAGCAGGACTCATTTATCCCACATGGCTTCCCAGACAGTCAGAGTAAACAACTTTCAGATGCATTTCCTGTTAACATTTTTTTCCATAGTGCCACTAGTCAAATAGTACTTGAAAATTCCCTTTTTGTGTTTCCTCTAAAAGAACTTTCTTTTGCAAGAGGTTTGCTGGACATGACATCATCCTAATTATTTCATGACCAATTTTATCACCAACCACTTAAAATCTAGATCATTTATCTGGTTTTACTAGGTGGTTAGGATCACTGAAAATGTCCAAAATAGTGGCAACAGGAACATTTCAATCCTTCATCCAGATCCTACAGTTGGAACAATGTGTGACCTGTCTACCTGGTGAACATTTACTGCATAACCTGGAGACAGAGCTATTTGGTGGTGGAGTCATGAGGAACATTTCATAAGTGACTGAAAAAAGTCTCTGACTGGAAACATGAAAGGAAATAATGAACTGACAGCTAGTTCTTCCTCTCCATTTTTAAGAGCAAACTGTTCAGATTTATTGCAAAAGTTGACACTTCCAAAATGGTCTCTTGGTTCCCTAAATAAAATTCAGAATTCAGAGCTTCCCATTTTCCTGTCCCAGCTTTTCTCAATGACTCTCAACCAGAGAAAGCAGCACTCTTGGGCTCCCTAGAGATAGAGGTAGACAGTAAAAGTTGAATTCAGCTTTACAGAGATCTTCTCTTTTATAAGATTCTTGCCTCAAAGGTGAGATAAAAAAGGAAGAAATGACATCTTGTTACTAAAATAATTTGAAACAATGATAAGTCATTCTTAAAAATATGTAAGGAAATAGAAATTCAATATTAAGTTTAAAGTTAGAGATAGTGCAGAACTTATTTTGAAAATGACATTTGTCATAAATGAAGTCTACATGAGGGAGAAGAATCTCTTATTATAAGAATCTTTTCAGTCTCCATGGTTGGAGTAGTCCTGTCAATTCCTCTCTGTTGCAAGAATCCATATGGTCTCTAAGTTGTTTTCTGAAAACATACAAACATATTCTTGACCAAAAGTTAATAAAGGAATCTTTTCTATAAATTTGACTTGGGATCCTTTTTCACTTTTTGCCCAAATAATTTTCCTCTGGCTTGTTTTGACACCATGTGTGCTTTTCATGGGTGTCTTGCTGATAGCATTACAGTCTCGTGAAATATTGTAGCCTCTAGCTAAAGAACATGAGGTAAAGGTCAGCATCCCTAGCTACAGTGGCTAGTTACTGGCATATGTATCCCAGATTCTAGAATTCCACCTTTGCTCAAAGTAAATTCTGTCTCACCCTGCCCACCTATGGGATTCAAGAACCCTCAATAATTCATGGAGGTGCCATTCATGACCCCAACAGCATGAGGATGAAGAAGGCAAGCTACAGTATCTGGGGATGATTAGGAATGGACTGCTGGAGTCTTTGGGTTCCCTCAGCTGGGTAAACCTGGGAATTGGCCCCCTCCTGATTTAACATAGACAACACAGGGCTAGATTACAAGTGGCATTGATATTTCACTGATCCAGGAGAAGGTGGGAAAGGGAACCAGGTGTGAGAGCTTGGAAAACTTTAAAGTAAAATCAGGGCTAGCCTTATAGATGTCAAGTGACTCTTACTGTCTTAGAATAACTCTACTTGTATTCTGGATGTGAGGTTGACCTGGCTTCAACACCTGCCTCTTCATTATAGTCAGGGTTGATCTAGCTGACCTGCTGGCTGAAAAGAGGCTCTCTCCTTCCCAAACCAGCATTCTCTCTTCTGTTAGCCTCTGTTCCCTACAGATACAACTTTTCACAAACCTCCCCACTATTCTCCCTCTCCTCCCCATCTCACACACAAAAGGCATCAGGATCAGCCAGGGCCTTTGATTTATTTTTACAAGAAGGAGGAGAAGTGAGTAGGTGTGCACTCCTTTGGAATTTGAAAGACGTTTCCTTGCCTAGAGGGCTGATAATTTGAGCTTCATTTCCTCCCTACCTTCTGAATTCTCTCCTTAAAAAATAACCCAAAAAAAACCATACTTAGTCATTAGCAATCAAAGATGTGAAAATCATAAGCTCGGCTGAATCACCTTTCCGGTAAGGACAGAAAGAACAGTTTGAGGCAGTTGTTGAAAAATAGTAACCCTGGTAACGGGAAGAATTTGGTTTGCTACAAGGTAATACCATAGGGTACAAAGATCAGTTAGCAGGCTACTGCAGGAATCAGGTGAGAAATGACAAGGGCCTGAATTAAACAGCGCTTCTGGATGTGAACCAAAGGGGGCTCACTAAATACTATTTGTTTAGGCCTCAGTGGCTAAAAGTTATCTGAAGGCAGATGCATTTGGGAACAAAGCCTAAAATTTATGGACAAAGGAAAGAAGGTTTCTACTACTTTTTCCACTTCCTCCTCATCATCCTCCCCACACCTGATTATTTTCCATCCCCAACATCAGGATATACCCTTGGGTGCACATTCAAGGAAGTCGATGTTAGTAAAAATTCCAAATCTTATTATTGCACTGCACATCCAAACCATATTCAAATACCACTAAAAATTATTTGTGAAAATGCGTTTAGTCAGCAACTCCATGACTAGCCATTGGAAAGAATCTTACGGAAGAAAATACTAATAGATAGAAATCACACAAAGGAAATACATATAAGGATGTTTTGTCTAGGATTAGAAAAGGCAAACAAAACAAAAAGAGATGAGGAAAGAATTTAAATAGGTAATTAATCAATTTTTTGTAATAAACAGAAATGTGTAATTTGTAATGAAAGACATTTGTAGCCTTGGTCTTAATTAGGCAACTCAAATTTTTGCAGTAATCCATTATAGCAAAGCATGCTAGCAATGTCATCCTGAAATTGAACTATCTCTTGATTTTTTAAATATATTTTCCTACACTAAATTAGGTGGTGGTGCTTTTGCAAAAGTTCAGAAATATCTTGCTTCCCAATAGCAGTTTCAGCATCTTTCCTTTGACCTCACTTTCAGCTATAAGACTATGTAATACCTGTAGCTATCTATTAATAATTTTAGCACTGTTTAATTGATTTGTGAATCCTAAATTTACTATTCAAACTTTAAAAAAAGTTACAAGCTCAATGTATAACTTTTTAAAACAAAATTGATTTAGGAAAGAGACAAACTATTTTGGCACTCTCAGAGGTTCTAATTTGACTATAAGAAAAGGGATTAAAAAAAATAGTTCTCTGCTTCATAGTGTTCTTAGTAGATAGGAAAAAAATGGTTCATTTTTTGAAGATAAGATGAAGTCAGATTAAGAAGAGAAATATATTCCAATAGAAATAGGATTGAGAATTAGTTACATATCCTGGAAAAATAGGACTTAGTGCAACTATGTTGATATTACTTAGTACGATTGGACACAAGACACCAGAATTGGCAAAAACATTTCTTATTCAACTATTTTATGGGAATCCTATGAAAATAATTGAAAACAGAAACATTAAATTGCTTCAACAGAAAGAATGCACATTCTTTCTCTCATACCCTCAATATTTTGCAAATCTATAGAAAGAGTTTGGAAGGAGAATATATTTTAAAAATCCTCAATATGTGGAATAGATATGAAAATTAACTGTGAAACAAGGTTTTATACAACAAACTTTTTTTCCACTGACTTCTTAAAATGGAATGAATATATTTTACTGCTTTAAAACAAAAATGACTTACAAAAGGAAATAAAAATTGCACCCAAGAATGCAACACATCCCTATAGCATACATTTAAAGTAAATTAAATTGGCTATGTGACTCATATTACACAAAAATACAAATGTCAAAAGTGAAAAGTACAGAATGTGGAGCTACTGCATGAGGGTGCGATGCTTAGAGTGTGGCATTTGCCAGCATCCAAGGCTTACCAATGTGGTCCTAATTTTCATGGATACAAGTCTGGCCCAATTCAAGTTTCTACTTTATGGCTTGTTTTTAAGCTTACTGCCATTTACTAACCTCTATCAATTCAATTTTCATGAATTTAATGCAGAGTGATCACTAGATAGTTTAGGACCAGTTATTAGCACTGAATGAACAATTCACTCTTCAATGATGATTGATATCAGTCTTAACATCAGAAAATGCTCATATCAATTGAATACTGCTGTAATGCCTAAGCATGGGCTTTTTGCAGGCGCGCCTTGTTCAACAACAAGTAGACGAAAATAATTCATCAAACAGATTAAACATTCTTTAAAAGTTTTTCACCACAAGTAGATTGAGAAACAATGAATTTAATATATAATCACAGTCCAGGTGTTGGAACATGAAGGTGCCAGCTGGAAAGAGAAAAACTGCAAACTGTATACACTGTGGCCTTCTGAGGCTCCTATTTCTGATTCCTCGGGTCATCTAGTTTTCCTTCCTGTGCTACTTCCTGTAATGTTTATCCAAGCAGTAAGCTGGGGTCTCCACTCATGTGTTCCCAATTTACCAAGCATCACTCTACTTGCCTGATGTCCAGTGTTAAATAGCTTTGTTTCATATGTAGTTTCCCAGGGCTTTGTTTGCTGTAAACTAGAGCAGTGGTTAGCAAACTCATTTGTCAAAGAGCGGCAAAGTGGCTCACCGGTCTTGTGTGGCTCGCGGGTCTCGTGTGGCTGGCGAACTGCGGTTTGCCAGCTACTGGGCTAGAAGATAAATGCTGACTCTGACACTCCCTCTTGATCAGAGTTGCTCTTTCTACTGATTTTTAAATTACTTTATATATTAAGAATGACAGCCTTTCAACTTTAATATTTTAGACAGAAATTTATATTTAATTTAGTCTTTGTGGAGTTAGTCCTGGCACCCAGGTCAAAGGAAAGAAAAACAAGAAATTATAAAACTTATATGAATCCAAAAATCATGCTAGAGTTGATTCATAAGCCAATTAATTCTCTGATTGAGAACTTGTATAATGGTGATGTGTCATGTACTCAGTTGAATTGCTTTGTAATAGGAGACTAATAAATATACATCTAGGAATAAGCTCTCTTGGAAATAGGGCAGATCTATATGTTCAGGCAAATTAAAAATAAATTAAAAATAAAATTAAATTAAATAAAAAAAATGTTTTCAAAAGCTAAATATGAAAACATTAAATTTAACTCATATTTAATTCATTTCTTCATTTAATATACATATATTAAGCTTTATGTGCCTAGAGTTTTTAAAATACAATATAATTTAATACTAAATATGAATTATAAAATAATCTTTAGATGACACATGTACAAAGAAAGCTATATCATTGACATGTCCTAAATTTCTCTAAAAATTGAAGAGATAATAAGAACCAGGATATATTTCAACCCTTTGAAGCATAGATTTATTTTCAAGTGCTATTTGTCCTGAAAATTTAAGAAAAACAAAAGTAGAATGTTTTCAAATAAAGGCAAATAAGAGTTTATTATAAGTATATTATCCTATCTAATAAAGAGGGAATATGCTAATTAATCCTCACACCATCACAAATATGACAATGCCCACAGCCAGCAAGGAGGAATATGCTAATTGACTGCCATGCCCTCAAAGATAGCGGCACCAACAGCCACAAGATGATGGCGCCCAGGCCCTTCAACTTCATCGGGGTGACAGGCAGGCCTGGCCATTCTGCATGCCTGCCTCTGGAGTCCCCCAATCCCTTCAGGGCTGGCCCAAGGTGCAGGCAAGCCTCAGATGTCAGCTGCCCAGCCACCCAGGGCCAGCTGAGGCTTGCACTGCCAGCAGTGGCAGCAGCAGAGGTGTGATGGGGCATCACCTTCCCCTGAGCACCAGGTTACCTCCTGAGGGCTCCAGGACTGTGAAAGGGGACAGACCAGGCTGAATTTTCATGCACCAGGCCTCTGGTTTAAATATAAAAAGGAATTAGCTTAATAGAAGGACAATATGGAAACATTTGGCCTCTTGTAAATTATGTACAATATTAGTCTATCAGATATTTATATTAAGGAATTTAGTACCATGAAGATAGCTAATTCTGTCATTCCAATCCCTATGATGATTTGTTCAAAATAAAAATTATAGAAAATTATAGATAATTCAATAGAGTAAAAACAGTCCAAAAATTTCAGGTTGGGTTATTTGTTAGAGTACTTAAAATTTAATATGAAATCTCAAAGTAAAGGCAGATGTCAAAATTTCAAATTATTTCCATTGCCAACCTAACACAATCAACACAGCACTTATCAGTTCTAAATACATTAATTAACCCATCACAATTAATGATCAAAAATTACTTAATAAATTTTTTATTTTGGAATGATTAAGTTTAAATAAAAATTGCAGACTATACAGAGAGTTCCCATATACAGTGCTCTCCATATAGTTTTCCTTAATGTTAGCCTTTTACATAAGTTACTAAAGTACATGTATCAAAACTAAGAAACCAACTTTGACACATTATTATTAACTAAATTCTAAGTATGTGAAATAACTAAAAAAGATTCAAATATTGAGTATAAGCATGTACTTTTTAAAAAAGAAATAAATACTCTATTTTGGCTAATCAATTATTAATGTCCTGGAGTTAAGTTCTATAGATATAATTCTACATTAAATTATCTTGAGGAGAATTTAAAGTAAACTAATTTGGACATAGTTTTATAATGAAATCTTGGATGAGAGCTGTGTGTTCCTCATGTTGGGCTCAACTAACTGAAGGTAGGCATAGGGCAGCTCCATCCTCTAAATGCCAAAAGACTCTAGGAAAGTTGATTTTCCAGTAGGATTTTAAAATGCGTTGGATTTACTTTTTCTTTCTAGTTTATTCAAATTGTACTTCTCCTTAAATTTTCTTAACAAAGACTAGAACTAGTTATTTGAGAAAAAAATAAAAGTAATCAAATCACACAAACGTTTGCATTTTTATAAATGGTCTTTATTGCAAAGAGTAAGATTTCATGAAATAGAGATTATCCTGGAAAATGTGGGATATATAGCTTTTGTCTCCATGGCAACTAACTAAACTGGTTGCACCTGGTTTTCCAGGGTAATTAATTTCTTGCATGCTGGGATGGTCTGCTGATTCTCAAGGCTAGCAGAAAGGAAGAAACAAGATGACCTTTCTTTAAACCAAAACAAACAAATCTCATATAGAGATATGCTCTGATTTCACTCTTAAGCAATAAGATGAGAGGCCAGATTTTTAGTTCTGTTGAGCTTAATTTTCAGAGAGATCTATTGAGCTAGCCATTTTTTGTAGGATCTCAAAGATACTTAACTCCTGTTTGCATTAGTTCAGCTGAGTTCATACATGATTGTGGCCACAGTGTACTTCACTGAAAAAAAGAAAAATGTCAGTAGACAGACATACCAAGTATAGACATACCTCAAAGATAGTGCAAGTTCAGTTCCAGACAACCACAATAAAGTGAGTATTACAAGAAAATGAATTGTAATCTTTTTGTTGGTGAAGGTCATCCCTACAATTCATAAACAATGCAACATCTATGAAGCATAATAAAACAAAGGGCAATAAGACGTATGGCTATGTAAAAAACTTGTAATCTTCAACCTGGGTGCCAGTTCATCAGATGTCTATCATATTTGTGTTGATTCTGGTCTATGTAGAAAATGATTTCAAATGTCATCTCAGCATTTTATAAATAAACATCTATCTACATGATATTATTTTAGGGGCACAAGGTATTTGCTGTTGTGAAAATGGCAAAATTTGTAATAACCATAATACATTTACACAATGGAGTGCTATGCACCCCTGGGAAAGAATGAGGGGGACTTCTATGTATGAGATGGAAAGATCTCCAGCATATATTGATAAGAGAAACAAGCATGGTATAGAATAGTGCACATCATATGCTATCATTTTTTTCAAAGGGAGAAATAAAATTTACATGATTGTGTTTTTGTTTTTGTTTTTTTTTTAAAAGGAAATAGTGGAAGGATGAACAGGAATCCAATAAAATGGTTCCCTGGGTGGGAGTGATAAAGGGTGGCAGGAACAAGATCTTTCTGTGTTTACAACCAAATGAAAACTCTGAAGCAACAGCTGGTAACAGCCTATAGCATTCCCTATAAACATAAATAATTTCATAGAATTTCAACATTAAATGAGGTCACACCATGACTGTTATGCAACCAGACCCCAAAAAAGATATGCTGGGCACCATGTAACCACAAAAGTAACAAATAGCTCTCTGTCTTGACTAACATGAGTCCTTTTCTTTCTCTACCTTGACACTAGCTTAACTTCATTTCTCTTGTCTCCTAGATAAAAATTAAGATTCTCAATCATTTAATTGCCCTTGCGTTTTCCCCCCCAGCACCTAATTTGGGCAATGCTAGACTTTGAACATCCAAAAGAATAACAGTTCTGAAATAGACTAAAATTATTAATATATAAGGGTACATAAAAAAGTCATATAGTTATTATATCAATCTGATTTTATACTTATCTAAAATAATGAGCCATATAACTATTCTCAATGAGTATGAAGAAACTAATTGAATGCAAGAGCAAAAAAATCAGGTATGAGAAAGATATGCTAAAATGAACGTAAAGCAGAAAAGATACTCATTTTAAAAAGTTGACCCAAGACTTGAAATTTCCCTAGTTAAGTGATAAATCTTTTCTTCAGCCAGTATGAATAATTTTAATATAAGACTTTGACCTTTTTGCTTTTAACTTCATTTCTGTAATGAGACGAATAGTATTTTTCATTGGTTCCCAGTCTTTGAACAGCAACAATGTACATGGCACGGAAGATTCAAAGATAAATAGGATCTGGTCCCAGCTATCAGAAAATTTACTTCCTAGAGTGTGGAACCTAAATTGCTCTGTTCCTTCTCAATTCTGTTCATATGTCCATTACCCAGGAAAGCTTCTCTACAGTTATTTGTTCAATGTCTATCTTCTGTCTCCATGATGACAAGTGGCTCTTGGAGGGCAGGGACTATTTACATCTTACTCACTATTACAATACATTCCCAGTGCCAGCAATGCATATAATGTAAGTAGACTCTTGTACTGGGTTGAATCATGTCTCCCCAAAGTTCACATCCACCCAGAACCTCAGAATGTGGACTTATTTGGAGGTCTTCGCAGATGTAATTAGTTCAAGTCATACTGGATGAGGTCATACTGAATTAGGGTGAGTCTTAAATCCAATATGACTAGTGACCTTATAGGAAGAGAAGATACACAGAGGCACACACAGAAGAAGATCATGTGATGACAGAGGCAGAGACTGAAGTGATGCAGCTGCAAGCCAAGGAAAGCCAAGGGTTATCAGAAAACTATTAGGAATAGGCAAGGAAAGCAAGAAAGAAAGACTTGCAGCTGCTTTCTTTGATTCAAAGTGTTTTGAAAGCATAAGAACTTACGTCTCCAAGTAACTTGGAAGACATATGGCACAGTGGTTAAGAAGCAGGACTTTCAGCCTGGTTGGTATGGCTCAGTGATTGAGCATCAACCCATGAACCTGGAGATCATGGTTCGGTTTCCAATTAGGGCACATGCCCAGGTTGCAGGCTGGATCCCCAGTAGGGGGGCATGCAAGAAGCAACCAATCCATGATTTTCTCTCTCTCATAATTTATCTCCCTTTCCCTTTCTCTCTCTGAAATCATAAAACATTTATATATATATATATATATATATATATATATATATATATATATATATATATATATAATTTATTTATTTTTTTAAAAGAAACAGGACTTTCAGTTAGTCTCTGGGTTTGAATCCCCTACCACTGGGAGCCTTAGGCCAGTTGACTTAACCTCTATGTTGTTTTTATATCTGTAAAATAAGGAAAGTAGCCCAGACACAGTGGCTCAATGGTTGAGCATCGACCTATGAACCAGGAAGTCACAGTTTGATTCCCAGTCAGGGCACATGCCTGGATCACAGGCTTGATCTTCAGGAGGCATGTGCATTGATGTTTCTATCTCTCTCTCTCCCTCTCCCTTCCTCTCCGAAATCAATAAAAATAAATCATTTTTAAGTGAGGAAAGTAATAACTACCCTTGGTTGTGAAAAAAATTTAATAACATTAGGCCTGTAAAGTATGAACCTGTACTATTAAATACATAGCCCTGGGCCACATATGGCTATTGAGCACTTGAACTATGGCTCCTCATGTTAGATATGCTATAAGTAAAATGTAGACCAGATTTTTAAACACTTTGTATGAAGAAAAGAATTTCAATATCTTGTTAGTACTTCTTCAATACTAATTACATTGTAAATACAGATTTTTTTTAACATATTGGGTCAAACAAAATATTAAAGTTAACTTGACTTGTTCTTTGTGTATGGCTACTAGAAAAATTAAAATTGCATATGTGGTTCAGATGTACAGCTCTTATTATACTTTTATTGGCCATGCCTGGAATAAAGGGGGCCTGGGCACCAATAAAATTGCTTCCATATAAAAATATTTTAAATCGTTGTAAAATTGTGTCAGATACCGATCCAGAAGTAGAATATAAAAGATTGGTGTGGTTGCAGTGAGATAATTCTATACATAAAAAAAGACCATATAGTGTTGTTGACCCAATATAGATGCCTTCCCCAAGTCACTTGTCTGTTTTTCCTCAGGATTACCATATAGTGAGCACTTGCATTGTGAAAGACTGTGGACTAATTATTTTGCACTCATCATCTTAAGAATAGTGTAGTTCTATTATTTGTGAATAACATATGTAACTTACATAGTGTTATTTGAGGATTTTATTATGTAATATGCATCACTGACTCTTAAATCATAATAAATACTCTGGAGAAGGAAAAAAATGGTAGTCACAGCAAATGTGTGCATGCCACAGCCATAGTGAGCTGGTATGTCCATGGGAGTGTGGTTCAGATCCACACTCCCATGGACATAGCAGCTCACTATGGCTGTGGCATGCACACATTTGCTTCATCTTGATTCATCTTGGTGGCAAAAGGGCAAGAATTTCTTATGGAGAGAGAGCAGAAAACCTCTAATACCTAGCACTTCCTAGAAGCATCACTTTCACTTTAAACCTTAAAGCTCCTTGCCCTCCAGACATGAAATGTGAACGTACTTAAATAATATTTCTTCTCTTTGAATTGAGGTGCTGAAGAAATTCCTCCTCATCAAACTCAGACATTTCAATGGAATTAATCCCTAAAGGAATTGTAATCTCTCATTAAGAGATCTTATCCTTGGCATCTATTCAGAGGCATGAAAAAGGGAAAAAGAAAGTATCAATCTTGTCCCAGTTGGGGTTGTATTTATGCTGTGTACTCTTTGAGGAAAGAAGAAGAGGCATGAGATATTCTTGGCATTGAGTTTGTAATCCCTCAGCCAAAAGGAGCAAAACTATAAAGAACTTTGGATAAGGCGTTAATGCTCTCCACCAACAATATCGCTCCCCACCAACGATATATATCAAGGCTTTATCTCTGGAAGATATCAGAGTGAAAGTGCCTCTTTCTGTTTTCATTAGTCACTGAAATGACCTCTTTTTCTTGATTATAAGATAGAGTGAGAATGAGAATTTGCTGAGTCACTGCAGTGAAAGTATGAAGGGTACCGGTTAGATGTCTTTTTGCAATGACCTAGAAGATACAGATAAATTTAAAGGCTAGGTAGCCAGAATTTAATACTTTTCTCTCTCTCTCTCTCTTTTTTTTTAAAGAAATATATATCGATTTCAGAGAGGAAGGGAGAGGGGGAGAGAAATAGACACATCAATGATGAGAGAGAACCATTAATCGGCTGCCTCCTCCACGCCTCCTATTGAAATCGAGCCACAACCCAATCATGTGCCCTTGACTGGAATCGAAGTAGGACCCTTCTGTCCAGTCAACAGGCCAACACTATCCATTGAGCCAAACCAGCTAGGATGAGACTTTTTTTTTTTTTTTTTTTTTTGTTTGTTTCTTGTTTTGGGGCAGTATCTTACCCAGGAACTTTCTCCAAGTCCTGCAAATAAGCCTATAGACTCAATGCATTTCCCCTAGAGCAGGAAGAGCCCCTCCATCTCTGAAGGCCAGTTCTCCACTTTCAGGCAGCCCTTATTCATCCAGTCCTCCCTTCACTTATCTGGTCTTCCTCCTCAACGTTACTTCCTTCTCTTGCAGCTGTTATTCTTTCTTCTACCCTTTATAGTTGAGTTGTCTGTGCTTGCTGTTTCTGTTTCCTCACCTGCTCTATCTCGGTGTACTTCAATCTCACTTCCACAGACTCCACCTGAATAGTTTCTCAATGAGAGAGACCCAGGTCGGCAAATCCAATGGCTATTTTGCCATTCTCATAGCCCTCGGAATCCCAGTAACATTCCACCCAACCGACTGCTCAATACTGAAATAGTCTTCTCTTGCAACACAACATTCTTGGATTTTCAGTAACCTCCCTGCCCACCTTAGTCTCTTTTGCTGAATTTTTAATGTTAGAACAACACAAGGTTCACTATGAGACCCAAGTGTCTTTTTCTTTGATATTCTTTTCCAAGGCTTTGTAATCCAGGCCTGGGGCTCCAATTATCTAGGTTAGACACTCCAAATTTAATCTCCAGCTCAGATCACTCTTCTGAGTCCAGGCATGTATATCCAATACCTATCCAGCTTTACCACTTAAATATCTCACGGGCATCTCAAACTTAATGTATTCAGAATGGGGTTTCTAATCTCTCCCCAGGCCCTTCTTCCAATACAACCCAGTCTTGACTTTCTGAGATGGCAGGCTGTTCACCCCCAGTGTAGACCACTGCACAAATGGTTCCACCATCCACTCAAGCCTTTTATTTCCACACAAGTAGAAACCCAAGCCTTTTATTTCTACCTATTTCTTCTTCACCTCTGATAACCAATTAATCACCAATGCCTAAATATAATTTTATCTCTACTGCAACTACCCTATTGGGCTTGTGCAAAAGCCTTTTGACTAGTGTCCTACACCCCTACTCCCCTAGCCAAAATTCTGCAATACAGTTAGAATGCATATCATATCACATTAATTCACTCCCTTATTTAAAATTCTAAAATTGCCTTCCATTTCTGTTTAGATAATTGCTCCAAATCCTTAAAACAGCTAACAAACCTCTGCATTATCTGGCCCACTGTCCACCATCTTTACTCATGACCATGTCCTCCTAGTTTCTTTCTTCAAACCAAACCCACTTTTTGGTTCCTCCACAGAACAATCTGCTTTCGGCTCAGAATTTTCATGCATTTTATTTCCTCTGTATTCCCTTTCTCTCTCCTTACCTTTGAATCTGTTAGACTTAAGCTGATGTGTTTTTTTCATGAAGTAGGTTTTTATCCCCCAGAAAAACTAAGTGCTTATATGTTCTCTCATGTAACGCATTTGAGTGTTTACTCTTTGATCTTGTAAACATTATAAAGATTGTAATTAAATTACTAATTGTATAATTTGTATCTTAATACTCATTTTATCCTCTCCATGAAGACAGAGAAAATTGGTAGGTTTCTTTTTTTACTGCTGAATCTTTATATATAGATATAGTAGTTGCCTAATAAACACATATTCAATGAATAAATAGCATTTAAATGGAATAGGAAGAATTTTCTTTAATACATATCTACAATATTACATGCTTTATTAACTTTTGTCTTAAAATGAGCTTTAAATTAAGCAACAAATTAGGATTTCTGAAATCAATCCATAATTATATAAATTGACAGAAAGATAATTTAACCTACTGTTAAATAGCAAAGGCCAAATTAGCAGAATTGGCATCACAGAAAGAATTTTTAAAAACAACCCAATATTATTATTAATAATGTGAGACCCAGACCTGCTGGTGCCATGGGATGCAGAGTCAAGTCCCACCTGCACCAGGGGACCCAGTGTCAAGTCCCGCCGGCACCACGGGACCCATCAATGCACCTTCTGGTGACTGGTCTTTGGTTGTAACAATGGTACAACCACTGGGTTTTTATTATATATTGTGGTACTAAAACATTATTGACAGCTATGTATCTGCCTGTAAAGTACAAACACAGATACCTTAAATTGGTCCCTTTGCATGCAATTAGAGCAGTATTCCTCAGCCTTTTAAAACAAACAAACAAACAAACAAAAAACATTGCTCCCTTAGGAGCCATTTTAGACATTTCCCCCCAACCCCAGAAATTTTAATACCACAGATATACCATGTATTTGTTTATGTACTGCCTATATATCTGTGCTTTATGCATAAAAAATAAATATTTTTACCCCTCAAGAATAAATTATTATGTTTCTCCTGGAAACAACATTGCCCCTGTTGAAAATGTACAAACTGAGTGATTCTGTAAAGATAATAATGCATAATCAACAAATTAATAAGTACCCTTATAATGCCTGTCAGGAATGAAAGATACAGACCATGTCTTTGCTACCTTCTTAGTTCTCTCAAGTTGTCTCCAGTACACTGGCTTGATACATGGAGCAAATTATCTAGTTATGGTGACACACTGCTCCATGTGGACACTGTAGCTCAATCAATGCTACCTTCGGGGACAGGAGAATGTTTCATCCAGAACTAATTGTTCTATATAGAATCTCCAAATGACTGTAATTTTTAACAGCCAAAAATTGTGTTGAATAGAAAGCCAGCTTGATAGAATAATATAATAATAATATTATCACAAAGAGAAGAATTTCTGGATGGAAAGTGATAAGCTTTTGCTTAGCTTGGTGTTGATTATTATAAAATATAGAAGCATGGAGGAAGTATCAAACAGAACATTATTTTAAGCAAATACACTTTTCTGATAAAAGCCCTAGTACTCATCAATGATCTAATTACTAAACATCTAAGATAACCATAGTCAACATTTGAATCTTTCTGCAGTTGACACATTTGCCACATTTCCACTGCTAAAAATGTTTTCCTTGAAACTTTTATTCTATTATTATTAGTTTGCTTTTCATTAAGAATTATATGCTTTTGAGGCTGCCTTTTCATTGACCAAGTTTTAGGCTCTGAAGGACTTTGAGCTGGAAACCATGGTGATGGCTTTTGTAAATATCACATTAGCATAGTAAGCAGAGGATTTTGATTTTACAATGGGAATACACATTTTATCCAGTATTAAAAATAAATTGTTGAGATTATCTTGAAACCAATTGCAGTAATCCCAACATAAATGAAGTAGCATGGAGAAAGCTTGTGTTCCAAGGGAGTTTGCTATTTTGAGAACTAAGTAGTGTGCAGTTGGACACATTATTTACCTAGACCTCAGACCTCTTACCCAAAATAATTTATTTTGATGAGCAATAGTTTCACAAAAGAAAATAAGTTTATTTCACTTGATAATCTAAAACTGCATAAACTTCTTGGAAGAAAAGTAGTAAGAGAAGTAAACAAGTGGTTCATTTTATATGCATCATTCCTTACTGTTCTGAAGATATTCTTAATGTAATATATTGCAGATGCAAGCATGATAATGAAATACTAGTGAAGACTAAATTGTCTACTGATCATCAGCTTAGATGCATTTTTTTTGTTTTGTCTCAATAACAATATAGAATGCAATTTATTAATACACTGGAGGCTGATGCATGAATTCTTGCATGGGGGCAGGGGCTGGGGGGTGTCTTTCAGTCCAGCCTGCACCCTATCCAATCTGGGACCCCTCGAGGGATGTCTGACTGCCCATTTAGGCCTGATCCCGGTGGATTCCTAGAATGTGCTGAAGGTCAACAGAACCGTTAGGAAAAGTTATTTTGTTTCTTATCACATTCAGGCCACCACAGGACTCATTGGTGCCTGACCATCTTGAGCCACTGAAGCACTCTTTAACTCAGAATCAAAGATATCTAAATATGTCTGAAGGAAAAAACTGCAAAGAAAACAAGATTAAATCGTGGGTGTGTTTGTTTTTGTGTTTTGTTTTTTTGGGGAAAGGGGGGAAGAGGAAGTAGCTGAACAGTGAAATACTTATTTATGACAGAAAGAGATCACATGGTTTTAATCAGGGAGTCTTCTAGTGTCCATTCAGCTGAGCAGTAAACCAGTGGTGGTTCTGACGACTGAAGCCCAGCTTCCTTATGTTTGGGAGAAGTCAGCCACCAATTCTCACATTAACTGCAGGCTTAACTGCGGACTCTGGCTTGGTCTCCCAATCACACTCCACTCCATTTCCACCAGCAAATGCAGAAAAATGTAGTACACCCCATGGAGGCTGGGCAAGGCCTGTATCACTTTCAAGCTTTATAATTCTCTCTACACCCATCATTTTTTATTCATCCGGCAGGAAAGTGCCCAGGTCCACACCTATTATCTCCAGAGGAATGAGTTTCAAAAATTGCAAAGTGCTTCCAACCAATCTCCTGTACTTTTATATATTTTTTTAAAAATGACCCTGCACAGAAGAATGCAGATGGGTTCCTGCCCAGTTATATCCAATGCAATATTCCCAAAATAAGACATTGAGGCAGGACACACACATACACACGCATAACAAATCCTGATTTCTCTCTCTCCTGCATGCCTACATTTTACACTTTTATTGATAATCAGCATCAGAAGAATAAAAGACCTCTGTAGGAATGTTCGTAAGAGGGTCATAAAACAATATTTCAAATTTGCTACTTATTAAACTATAAAAGTTTTACTGTAGATGAAGGCTGTACATGTTACACATTTTTTAATTATACTTGTTGAATTGTCTGTGGATTTAGGCATCCCCAATGCCACCTTCCAGAGAAAATCTGAAGCTTACTATTAACACATAAAGGGTTGCTACAGGAACTAAATGTAATGAAAGGAAATGTAATTATCTTTTATGCATTTGCTTTCTCACATGCGATGAGACATTCCTTTTGTGCAGTTAAGGTGAGGGGTAAGGATGGATGTGAGTGGTAGCTATAGAAGATACTGTTTTCAACTCCACTCTGCAAAAAATCACCTGGGGCCAAGAAATCTGCTTTTTAACACACATTCCAGATGTAGATTGTCTTTGACCCACAGTTTATGAAATCCTGGTAGAGTTGAACCCCTTAACAGCTGTTATTGAAGGACAGAACCACCTACTAACTCATAGCCTATAGGTGATTTGGTATAGCTGAAGCCCAGATACTACAAGAAATGGATTAACAGTTGGCTTGAGTGAGGGAAAAAGCCTCATATCCATAGTTGCCAAGTGCTGGGTGTGTACATGACATCACATCAGATATCAGAGAATTAACTAAATTCCTCATTTCTATCAGGCTCTTCAAAAGACAAGTTAAATGTTAATTTTCAGAGAGCCAAGTGAATTTCAAACTATTCCCCTAGGGAAGTATTATAGCATAAATGTCCCCTTTCCCCCAGTCAGAATAAAAGTTGTATTTTTACCTTTAAAAATTCCATGCTGTACAAATTTTAAACTTGTTTCCAACCCACATATTTCACAAAATGTTATAAAATTTTAGTTATGAAGCAAAAGGTACAATAAATCGTCTTATAAATAATAATATTGAAAACTTAAAAAAAAATTAGGCATCAATGAGAAACTTCCATACTTGACCATGCTTTTTAACTCCAAAGCACACCCCAAGAAATTACTGGGGATAATTCATTAATATCACTATTCATCAGTTGCTGAGGGGAAAAAAATGGAGTGGAAAACATAAAGTTTGTATTTGATTTGAAAGGAAGAGACTACTGTGCTGTTACATGAGGCAAAGGCTGTGTGGCCACCAGTAGGTCACTTGGTCTTTTGGAGCAACAGTTACAATTGCCCACCTACAAGTGTGGTGATTGGGAGTAAATGAGATAAAGTGAATGGAAGTGTCTAGCAGAGTGACTGATTCATAGTGGATGCTCAGTAATCTTGATATTTTCTACCATGTTAGCATGAGCATTTAATTTAGAAACAAAGAAAAGCAAGTGAAGGTAATTTATTTGGAATTTTATAAGTAATTAAGAAAATGTAATCTATGAGATGGTGGACACGACTTTTTGAGAAAATCAAATCTTGACTAGGCCCCTTAGTAACCTTGCGACTTTGGGCAAGTGACTTAAAGTTTATAAGGTTGTTCTTCTCGTTTGTGGAAATGAGACTAACGTGGAGATACTATGAGAATTTCCAGGAGAAAGAGCATAAACTACTTAGTCTAATAAGCTCTGCGATAAGATACACCCTTGGTCTGCAGCAGATGTTATTCCTATCATTATCTGATTATCATTTTTAATATGTTTTATTGATTTTTTACAGAGAGGAAGGGAAAGGGATAGAGAGTTAGAAACATCAATCAGCTGCCTCCTGCAACACCCCCTACTGGGGATATGCCCGCAACCAAGGTACATGCCCTTGACTAGAATCAGACCTAGGACCCTTGAGTCTACAGGCTGATACTCTATCCAAACTGGTTAGGGCTCATTATCATTTTTATTGATTAATGCTATGGACCAGATTAAGGCCTTCAGTGTTCATTTCTAGTCAAACTTATCTGGCACAAGTCTCATACGTTTATAAAAGGTCAAATTACATGGTTTTAGCCTTCTGGCAGAACAACTTTATCAACCTCAAAAGTAACCTCTATACTGTTTTTCAGATCACCGGAGGCTGGCCACATGATATTTGGCTTTTAAATCCTGAAATGAGTGTTGTCTTGCAGAGAACTTCAGTCAGCAGAATAGGAGACCTGGTGCACTCCTTACAAAGTAAGCAAGTCCTCTGGCCCTTTGAGTAAGAAGATGGGTGAGAAGTTAATATTGGGGTTTAAATCATAGGAAAATGCCTTTACCACAAGCATTCATGTAATTCTGGTAAAATGTGAGCCTTCTGCATTCCAAAAGAAATTAAAATGCACATATCTTCAACACAATTATTCAGAGTAATAAAAAAGTAATAAATGATATGCAAATTACACAACAGATATGCAAATCATAATTCAAGTCTTTCCTTGAATTAGAAACAGTTAGGAATTGGCTCCACTAGAGACTTCCAAAGAGGATAGGGAGGAAACTGTCATCCTCATCTTGTTCCATGCAACTGAAATATCCAGGTATAGGGAGGGGAAGAAGGGGAACAGAAAGTGGATGTGTGATTCTGCTATTTCAGATCCTTACAAATGATGTTTGTGGACAGGAAGAGCTGGGAGTTTGTGGACCTTGTTATTCTCTCGTTATATCTTCAAGAGTTAGTGGCAGCTCCTTTCTCAGAATGACTCTGGTTTTCAGAGGATTCTGAACTCAACACTGGTTTTAGGTTTGTTTGCAGTGATCATTAACCCAGGTATGTCTAACTCCTTAGAAGAGAGCCATATTTATAAAATCTATTTTCTCTTTTTTAGAAAGCTAATTTTTCACTTAAAATTTACTTTTACAACTACTTCCTGTGCCAGACTGTGTGAGACACTCCCATACATTATTTCATTGAATGTCCACGAAGTAAGCACATTAGCCCCAAGACACTTGGCGGTAGTATTCACCTTATGGGGCATCCTGCTACAACCTACGTAGTTAACAAGGGACAGAAGCTGGGGGAAGAGGGTTCGTGAAGATCTAGACCCCTAACTTAGGTTGCTTCTTCAGACATTAAAGAAAAACCAAGAGTGATGCAAGTCTCCATCTTAGAGGAGAAGGGTACCATCTACTGCAGACATGTATCCACATGAAACCAAACCAGGTGGAGAGAATAAACACAGTAAGACTGCAAAGCTGTGTTGTATCAAGATA
The DNA here is from genome assembly GCF_964339955.1 of Pipistrellus hanaki. NCBI lineage: Eukaryota > Metazoa > Chordata > Mammalia > Chiroptera > Vespertilionidae > Pipistrellus > Pipistrellus hanaki. The sequence goes on along the minus strand of NC_140510.1, from coordinate 63,961,997 downwards.
GGAGAAGTTTCATCTGCTTGGAGCAATCAGGAGAGATTTCATAGAGGAGGTGGCCTTCCAGAGGCTAGCATAGCATGAAGTGAACAACACATTGTAGACTTTGGCCAAAACATAAATTATGAACACTAGGACATTCTACCAAGGCAGACTGAACACACGTTGTACTAGCTAATTCTGTCGGTGAAGAAGAGTTTTCTCAAAATTCTTTAGCAAGGGAGACAGTGAGCAAAAAGGTGTGCTTTCGGAAGATTCATCTGGAACTGTGAACAGGAATAAGTAGGAATAAACCTGAATAATCATAGAGCAGCATGGACATATTATGATGGAGGAAGAGGGGTCTGAGTGCTAATCTAACACTGACTTGACCTACGCCTTAATTTGAACCCTATCAAATAGCTGAAAATAATATAAAAACAGGACCTCCTTGAAACTGTGACATAGTTCCAAAGCGACATGTTTTTTCATCAGTTTTCAGCTGGTGACTGCTGCAATCATCAAACCCAGGTACTCTATAATCCTTTACTTACATTTTACTTTTTAAAAAATGAAATAATTGATTTTAATGAGTCATTCCATACTTAGTCATTAGTATATTTTAAATGTCTCCCTGGTGTTTCTTCAGAGATTTAATCAGATCTAGTGCTCTTCAGTACAATTTGCAGGCAATATTCAGAGATTCGGCTTTCAAGATTTATTTTTAAATTAATGGTACTGAATAAACAAGTTACAGAACAAAATTATGGATAGTTGCATTTCTGTATGAAATGTATGCGCATGGGTACATGTATGGTAGCCAGTGAGACAGGCATGAGCAGAACAGGACAAGAGGCCAGGTACAGATGTCACAGGGCAGGAAGTCTGGGGCACCTAGCAACAGGCAAAACTGGGAAAACAAGGACCTGGCCCCCAGGGTAACCTTTATTCCCCTAGCATATGTCTGGCCATGAGGTTTAGACTCCCTGACTGTTCATATTGCTGGTCATGCAGTTTGGACACTCCTATGACCTTCCCTCCCTTGGTGTGCTGCTAGTCATGTGGTAGACCCTCTTGGAGAAGGAATATGGGGCTGAAAAGTGGCTTTATATGACTTCCTTATGGGCCCCAATAGGACCATTGCCTTAAGAATTAACTCCTAAGATAACATCTAGGCCTCAGTTGTGTTTCAGCTCCAGGCCCAGAAAGCAGCAAAACCACAAAAGCAATGCCATGGCTGACTTAGTGCCTGCTGTATTGGATAATGACCCCATGCCCTGGTGCTGATCAATCAGCAGAGATCACCACTCTGAAAGGACACACCTGCAAAACTTCTATTAAGATCCTCCCCTGGATGCTCCCCTATAAACCCCACTCTTAAGAGCCCTTAGAGAGGAGAACCCAGCCCAGCTCTCTCCATGGAACACGCCCACCTCCTTGCTCCAGGTACATTTTTCCTTGTTTCTCTTTCTCCTAAGCTCCAAGAGCCCTATTTTTGCCTCTGGAACTTGTTTGTTGAACCCTTTCTTCTACCGCTCACTTCTTCCACCTCTGTGATTCTTTAAATAAACCTTCTCTTATAGTTTGAGTCTTGGCTCTGAAATTTTTTTAGCCAGAACTCAAGTACCAAGGTTGCTGAACTGAGGTCCTATCTGACTTCATGGGTCTAACAGCTGGTGGCATTTTCATGGCCCCCAACACATGCACATTGCGTTTATTTTAACACATGGGTAGAAACAATCTGAAAGAATAGATTCCAAGCTCTTGACAGTGGTTATATCTGAATGACTGGGATTGCAGACGACTCATTTTTTAAGAGATGTGCTTCCATAATATTAAATCAATAAAGATTAAATTATATTTTATGCCCTTCCCAATCAAAGTGGCCAAGAATATGTATATATTGATCCCATTCCTATCCACATCACTACACACACACACACACACACACACACACAGAGGTATATATTAGCAGATCACTATCCCTGCAATAATGATGCAGACAAAAGCTTACATTATAGGGAAGAATCATAGGCATTGTCCTTCTTGCCTCTTATGTGTTAATACACCTCAGTGCTGCTAGTCCATTATATTTTGTTCCTAACCTTTTAACCCTTTCTTTGTCTGCCTAAGAGCCATTGGGATTAAAACACAACCTCCATCTCACCTCTAATCCTAGGGACTTGGTATTTATAAGTAGTCTGTGGTGCTTAAATTTTACTTTTGTTTTACCCCTATGGCACAGAGACTTTGTGGGAATTCCTCCTGTGTCTAGTCTTGGGAAAGGATCCCAAATCCTGAGCTATAGCCAAAGCAAAATACGCTTAGCAGCATGAATGTATTATGAGGGAGGGAGAGAGATCTGAATGCTAGCAGCCTGGTCAACATGCATGAGGGGCTAAAATGCTTCCCCTTTGGAGACCACAGATCCAGGATAGAAGATAAGTTTGTTGACAGTCTGAGCTCCCTTCTACTGATACTCTTCCAAGTCTACATATGTACAGAATTGGGCCAAATCATGAAGAGAAGCCATAGCCCTGACTCTCTGTGATAGAAGCCAAAGGTCAGTTCACTAATTATCAGGTGAAGCATTCATGAGTCACAGGCTTGACCTCTGATAATAACCATCACCTTTTCTCCTGGAAAGCATCTATCCACAATCACGCAGAAATGTGCATAGTCTCAGAGATTTCAATAACCCAGCCAGTTTAAGAACTTTTAGTTAAATTTTCTTGGAGATAGTTAAAACTCAGTGGAAAAGCACAAGTTCTTAGTGTGAAATTTAGAATATTTAAGAAAAAATATGGGGGAAATAAAAGTAGGAAAATTAATAACAAAATAAAAACCAAGATTAATAGGCTTAGTAAAATAGCAAAGTCTCTTTTATCAGACTTTAAACAGAAAAGTCATCTAATAAAGCTGAATGTTTTCTCAACAAAAAACAAACAAACAAACAAACAAACAAAAAATAGAGAAACCCCAACGGCTGGCATAGGGGTGGGAAGCTATCTTATATTAAATAGAGAAGAAGTAGGAAAAAGCTCAGTTGACAACACCCAAATTAAAATTACAAAAAGAAACTTGGCTAGCTTACCCAAGGGAAGCCAGGGAGATAGCAGGTAATTGGGCTAAAATCAGGAAAATAAAAGCCAGAAATGAGATGCAAATTATAAGACACCAAAAAAGACACTTACAAAGTTGTTTAAATATATAAAGCATCAGAGACAATTTATATGAAGGCTAAAAAATTGCTTTTTAAAAAGTGGCAATAAAAAATCTTATTATTAACAACTTATAACTGTATAGAAATGTAATTTGCAAAGTTCCTAACAGTCAATAATGATAGTAATAATCATAATAGTGACAATATATCATAGACATGAAACATAAACCCTAGGCATGAAACTTTGCTTTAATTCTTACATTCCATCAACACTAACTTTTGGAGCAGTTTAGTAGACATCTTAAATGAGTAAATTCACATAAAACACTCATAAAAATTAGCTATTAATATTCTTATTGTTATCAATGTTTCTGTTTGCCGGCATTCATTCCCCTTGATGTGGTACAGGAATTCCTTTGTTCCTATTGGAAATCACTCTCATCCTACTCTTAACCCATATGCATCAGATAGGACTGACCTCTGCTCTTAGTTTCTGGAAGATCTCCTGAGATTGAAGAAAACTCATTTTCTAAGGGATACTTTTCCATAATATATAATAAATAAAAAGATTAAATTATATTTGGTGCCCTTCCCAATCATACTGGCCAACAAAATATATATATATTTTGATCCCATTCCTACCTACATCACTATATATATAGGAGTGGGAAGAAGCTCAGTTGGCAACATCCAAATTAAAATTACACTCCTCAGCCACAGTAGTAGACTCAAGAATGAGCCCTGGACTCAATAGACCAAAGAAAACCTTAGGTGGGATATTTGCTGACATGATCTTTTTCTAAGACAGGGGGTACTTGGAATCACATAAGCCTGGACCAACCAGAGCCCTCTTAGCCCCTACAAAGAAAGGCAGAACATGACTAAGAACAAAAGCAACACAAGGAAAAGTAATCCAAGGAACAACATTTGAATCTAGGGACACGGCTACGATGAAACTACCCATTTCTAGTTCTAGATTTTTTAGTTACCCAATCCATTGATTACTTTTTCTTGCATAAGTTGGTATGAGTTACCTTTCTAGAGCTTGGATAGATGTGCTCCCATGTGCATGTTGGAGAAATAGTGGGGTCTAAGACAGATCAGGTCTCTGTCCTCATGGATCCCCAAGTCTACTGTGGAAGGCTGGCATGAACAATTCATACAAATGTGTTGAGAGTTATAAGGGAGGAATGCAATGCTGAAATTTAATAATAGGTGCATCCCAACTGGTCTGAGAGACCAGGGAAGACTTCCCCAAAGAAGAGACACTTATTCTGAGACATGACACATAAAATAAGGAATGCATCTGATTTAACAGATGACTCTAAACACACACACACACACACACACACACACACACACACACACACACACACTTCTTGCACATATACAAAATCTTTGAACAAAATTCTCACTAAACATATTATATAAAAGGCAACTTTGAAAGACTAATAGAGCACACAATACCAAAAATGCACAGTCAGGATACGCATTGCATAGAAAATAAGGTATCCATAGACTTTAAATTTAAAATATATTAATTTCTGTAAAGAATGAGAAGTTATATACAAGGCGATGGCTAAAGAAATTTAGAAGTGTTCACAAATGCACATTGTCAAAGGTTATTCTGGAGAAACAAATAGTATTGGCACATTTTAGATGGTAGAATGATATTCTGCTGAAAAGTTGAGGCATTGGATGTTCTGAGGACTGAAAATTACTGTTGTGGTCTTATTAAAGTCATGTAAGTTTTTAGACATCAATTTTTTAAATCTAAAAATCTAAGTTGTAACTCAGATGATCTACAAGAGCCCTTGAAGTAATTAAATTCTATGATGAGTGTCTAACTTGTCAACCTTAACTTTGACATATTAAGGTATTTTTCAGATACCAGCCAGGTGCTCACTGTGCTGAGTTCCTATTTCACAAGAGCCTTTACATGATTATTCTCTAGTTGTAGGATTGAATCTTATCTAGAGAACTTAACTTTTAAAGAAAGATCAAAACTAAAGTTCATCTTTCATATTGTAGAGCATAGCATGTTGGTACAATGTGATGCTTTTAAAAATCAAACAGTGCTACCAATGACATTCACAGAAATGTGTCTCAATTGAGAAGTGATATAAAATTAAATTAGCCCAACTGAAATGGCTTGGTGGTTGAGCAATGACCTATGAGTCAGGAGGTCACACACGGTTCAATTCCCTGTCATGGCATATGCCTGAGTTGTGGGGTGTGCAGGAGGCAGCTGATCAATGATTCTCTCTCATCATTGATGTTTCTATCTCTCTCTTCCTCTCTGAAATCAATACAAATATTTTTAATTAAATTAAATTAAATCCATGAGGTATGCGTGTAAAATAATGTCTGGTTTCAGAGTAAACATACCAAGAGGTCAGGGTCTCTTCAAAGAAGTCCTTCGGGAGATAAATCACATCATCCCAAACATGTGTTGAGCCATACAGGAGGTATTTTTGGAAACTACTTTTTTTGAATTGCCTTTAGAGACATAGCTTGTACTTTTGACTTCCGTTAATAGTAATAAAAATTGCCCTTTGGATGATTTTTTGAAAACAATAAAAAGGGACTTAGCTCCAAGTCATGTGAAAAAAAGTGAGTACCAAGCTGTAGAATTTCACTTTGATATGTAATGTAAACCAGGGAGTTTTGTTCTCCTATGCTCAAACTGACTCTAAGGCTATTCCAAATAAGATCTAAAGAAAAGTAGTTGTGCACAGAGACAGTATCTTGAGAATAAGTGTGTCTCCTGATAGGTTGACTGCTCACATACATACTCTGGGCCAACTGATACACAGGTAATTTTTTATTGCCTATTTTGCCAAGATGAATATATGTAGAATTAAAATTGGTGGTCTATCCAATAATTATCTGTAAACTTATCATTCCAAAATACTTTGGAACATCTAACATGAGCCATGCACTGTACACAACAGGCACTCAAAGAATAAGCACAATTGCCAACCTCAAAGCAGGGCAAATGCAAATAAGGACTGGAGCCCATCCTTGAGTGTACATGCCTATTATGGGGCCTAGAAAAGGAGCATCTGGCAATAGGTAGTGTCAACAGGATGAAAATGCAATATATAGTGATAGGGTGTCTGGGGAATTAAATGTAACTTCTGAATAATATTTTGAAAAATTAATGGGATCTAACTAAGTATATTCAATCCATACTGAAAAGACGAGTTTTCTAAATGATATTTGAAGTAACATATTTGAATAAATCTACAACTTTATTATTATTGCTAAACTTCAAACAAAAGATCTATAAGAATTATTAAATCTAAGCTGTCTTTTCTATATGTTTACTGACACTAGTGGGAAACAAATTGTAAAAATTTTAATTTTACATTTAAAAAATTGTAAGTCTTCACAAGTCCCACAGTAGATCACAATATAATTTTACCCTTGGGAGAAGCGATATTTTGTCAGTAATAAAAATTCAAACAAACTCACCAGTTGCTAACTTTTTTTTAATTATAAAATATAATAGATATTAGTGTCCTAGTTTTCCCAATTTACTTAGGAAATACTTAAAAGGATAACAGGAACAAAACGTTTCCTGAATCATTTTAAACTAGTAGCTCTGTGCAAAAATCCGTGTGCCAGTAGCCCGCCAGTAGTTCGCTGCCACCCTCCAGTAGCTCTCTGACCGCTGCCCTGCCCTCCCTCAGCTCCCCCTGCTCCTCCCTCATAGCTTGCTGCCCTGCATCTCCTGTAGCTTTCTGCTTCCTGCTTGTAGCTCATTGCCCCACTCTCCTCCTGATCCGTGATCCCGTCATTATGTGGTTGATCATTAAGCCTCACAACGTAACAACCATTTTCATATTACATCTTTATTATATAGGATAGTCAACTGCTTGAGGAGGTGGGAAGGAAAGCTGATAATATATACTATAATTTCCCAAAAAAAATATTTGTTTATACTGAAGTAAATTAAAAAAAAAAAAACCTAAAGTGAGGGAGAAAACAAAAGAGGACAATTAAGATGACCATATTCTAAATACCATTAGCATAACTCTACCAATAATACACTACACACATTTACCTGGCAAATATCTTTAATTTCCACTTAGGAGAATTTTAATATCCTCTCTTCTGGTCAGAAGCCATCTAAAAATGTTTCTGTATAACTTTAGTTACTAATGTTAAAGCTAGCATTACTCTTAAGTAAATATCAGTACTAATAAGTGAAAAAAAATTCCTAAGATAAAAGAAAATACTTTTGTTTCATCCATTTTATAAAATGACCTAACTCAAAATTATGACTGCATCAGCAAATCCATCTACTCAATTCTAAGTTTAAAAATTAGGGGTATTCTATTTTAGGGTGAAAATTCTATAACAGGGACTGTATTTTTTCTGCCCATCTGGTATTAATTTGAGTCAAAAAAAGATTTTATGATCCCAAAATTTTCATATTTTCTGGGTTGGCACAATTCCATTGAGAATAGTGATCCCAAGGTTTCTAAGACTCTAAATATGGCCTTTGGGAAATGTTTCTCCTTCAATTGAGATTTCCACCACTCCATCTCCTCCCTACCCTTAAATTTATGTAGGGGAAAAAAAAAATATATATATATATCAAAGACTATAGGTGAATTTAAGATTCTCTTTGTTGCTTGATATTTTCTATAAACACTAAAATGATCTTGCATATTTTTTGATTCCCATGTATTCTCCATGTCTAATCAATTGATGAGTATTAATTGAGTCAACTTAGAAAATGGTCTTTGACTTAGCTGGATTTGAGGTCTAGTTGAGGCGATAAGAGACACATGGGAAAGAACAGCAAAATCTACAAATAAGTGCTCATTTGCAGGGTTTAGGCAGCATGTTCTGGGAAATTATTAGACAAGAGAAATGCTCACTGTGCAGTGAACAAGGAAAGTGGTCTATGTGGACGGTGACAGGTAAATGTCACATGGATGAGACAGCATGTCCCTTGTCTGTCAGCTGCAGAGTGATGGTTAGGCTAGCTCTCATTTTGCTCAGCCTCCATGTCCTCAGCTGTATAAAGGGTTATCCTGAGGATAGCATGAATACCTGGCACAATACCTAGCACAATACCTGGCATGTAGTTATGAGCTATTATCTATTTGGGAAATAAGACTTCATCACAATTTTAACGGATGGATAGAATTTTAAAATAAATGGAGAGAAGATTTTAGGACTGAAAGTGACATGTGAGCAAACACAGGGGAAGAAATAATGATGCCCTACTGAAATTTTCAAGTCTTCTGCCAACTTACACTAAGACACAGTTTTATAGAATGACTATTTGGTGCATTTAACCACAGGGAGAATGTAGATGCCTATTCCTGTTTCCCTGGAGATTCTGATTCAGTGGGTCTCTGAAGAGATCCAGAAATCTGTATGTTAAAACACATTCCATGTGGCTATTTTGATCAATTTGGGGGTATCATTTTGATGTTGTGCCTAGTATTCAACACACTAACATTCTAACTATTCTGTGATTTTATGAAAGCATATTTTAACATAAATTCTTAGATGATCATTTACAAAAAGTTTTAATAACTCAAGACTGTGTATTCTAGAGACAGAGTGTAGAGTAGCTAAGAAGTAGGTGGAAAGCACAGAATTCCAGAATTATGTAGTGACATTGGATAACACCTTTTCATTTTATAGATGAGAAGACTGAGACCAAAAGGAACTAAATGACAAGGTATCATATTCACTATAATAATAGCTACAGTGTCAGAGGCCTTGGGTGAAAAAAAAAAAAAGCCTAGCTTTTCATCTTTGCATAAACAGTTTAAGGAATTCAATATCAGTCAGAATGGAAGGGAAGTGAATCAGACAATAAGAAAGCTGTGAACTTTAAGATTTTTTAAAAATGGCTCTTATGCAGATACACAGGCAAGGTCCTGAAGTCTATAAAAGCCAACAGAAATGGATTTCACTCAGACTCGGTCGAAAGGGTATAAAATCAGCAGGGTCTTAGTGGACAAACAAGTGACCTTGCTATGCACCACAAGTTGCATAGAAAGTTGCAACCTTCATCCACAGTAAGGAAGGATTTCACCAATGCATCCCAGATAAAGTCAAAATTGGACATAATTTTATCTACTGGCCATAGTTAAAGCTGAAATGAGCAATTCCATACACGAAATAAAAACATTCATATTACTGAACACTTCGTCCATTGCTCAAGTTTGCTTTGGGCATTTGTATTTGGTCTGTGATTTTGCTTGCACATTTGTCCATTCAAGGTCAATCACCAGTACAAGTGTCTAACATAAAATGTTAACTCTGTCTCTAACCATTTTTTACTTATAACTATCTAAAATTGGAATATTTTATTAACTGCTTAATTTATAGAATATGCATTGCAAGGGGAATACTTACAAATGGTGTCATTTTTTAGGGTATGATGAACTTTCTAAACTTAGAAGTAATAAAGGCTGATTAAATTTCATTACATTGCACTCTCTAAAATTTGGAGAAATGGCCCCAGGCAGTTGGGCTCAGTAGATAGAGAATCAGCCTGTGGACTGAAGGGTTCTGGGTTTGATTCCAGTCAAGGGCACATACCTTGGTTGCAGGCTTCCAGCCCTGGTTGGGGGCATGTGGGAGGCAACCAATAGATGTGTTTCTCTAACATTGGTGTTTCTCTTTGTCTCTCCCTTCCACTCTCTCTAAAAATCAATGGGGAAAAAATATCCTCAGGTGAGGCTTAAAAATGAATAAATAAATAATAAATAAATAAATAAATAAATAAATAAATAAATAAATAAATTTGAAGAAATGTATTCCATGAATTATTATTGATATCTACCTATTTCTCATACTTTATATCTAACTCATCATTGATATTTACCCCCGAAATTTTTCTAAAACCTATTTCTTCTCACCATTTTTAGAGCAGTAATTTATCCACATGTAGTGAGATACTAAAGCTTGGGGACAATTGTGTATACCAACACCCGTGGCACCTCCCAGATGGTAAAGATAACGAATAACCAACCCTGAAACCAGGGTTAGGTCTTGGCAATAATTAGGTCTCAATGAGTCAGTTTTTCTTTGGGAAGGAACAGAAGAAAGAGGTCATTCAGAGAGGAGGGGACTTCAGGAAAAGGTAAATTTTAAGGCGAAGGATTTCGAAATATAACAGAATGAGTGAGAGTTTCTGAGAACATCTGTGACTTGGCACTATCTCCCAGGGCCCTGAGAACAGATGCTATGCTGCTGAAAATCTTCCCTGTGCCACTGGCCTGGGTTGCCAGTGACTAAGATGGGCTGTCAGGACTTGCTACTATGCCTGTAAATCTTGACTCCCATTTTGAGTCTTTCTAGCTCTTTCCAGCCCAGTCTTTTTCAACCTGTATGTATTCCACTCCTCTTCTCCATCTAGGAGAAGGATAAGGAAGGCAAGGAAAAGAAAACATCAAAGAGAGGGAAAAAATGTATATATCTATCTGCCAGTTTTTATCAGTGGGGAAAAGGACTAGTTCTCCTCCTTACTAGCTTTCCTTTTCTTGGTGGAGTTATCTTTCCTTTATTATATTGACTTAATATTTAATGTAGTCCCATTTCCAAAGGATACATTCCTCGAAGCTATTCCTTCCTGTCACAGTTCTCTACCCTGACTGTGCATGCCCTGATGAGCTGTCTACAAACACTGATGTCTAATCCAGTAAGTCTGTGTTGGGAGAGGGGTATAGAACTTTTAAAAGTATCCTAGGGCTGAGAATTATTGTTTTAGTATGTCAAGGGTCTCTTGAATATTTCATTATAGCCAGGATGGAGGAAAGACTGGCAGAATGAGAAGAAGTAAAAGAAGAGAGCAGAAATGACATTAGAGGAAAATAGTAAATGAGAAGAAGAAAAGCTAAGACTGTTTCATTTAGACTCCTAGAGAGATTCCCACATGCAAAGGCTTCAGCATGAATGAGGCTTGGGGCAGAGCCTTGTTTAAGCCACGCGGGACTGCAGTCTGGCTCTTCTGAACCCTGGTCCACTGTTTTTGTACCTAGAGGGTTTTGAAGAGTAAACCAAGCTTAAATCATATTCCAACTCCAGTGGACAGGGTTGGGGATTGGGGAGCAGGCTATTCTAATTTGGAAGTTTGGGGTCTAGAAGCCCAGACAGTCCTGGTCCACCCTGTTGTTCTGGTCTTGGAGTTGGGGTCACAGCCTTACCATGCAGGTCAGGAGGATATTCTGAGCCTGCAAGGTTATGGATCTCAGTGCCTGGGTAGGGAAGCAAATGAGGCCATGATAGCTGTGTCCCTAGTGTGAGCTGTCACTTCAAGCAAGACTCAAGATTACAGCTGGCGGTGTCTATCCTGCAAGTTTCAGCTCTAGCAGGAACCACTACCTGGATGAGCTTGGAGCAAACCAGCCAAGTTTCCCAGGAGATCTCTGCAGTGAGTGGGCCGATGCACTAGAAGAACATAAACAGGAATGAACATGAGGTAAATGAAAAAGGCTTAAAAATATATCTTCTAATTAATAGCTTGACTGAATATAAGAATATATCAAACAAATATGCCTTGCAGTTTGAAGATAAAATATAATTGATGAGTTAAAGTTTGAAGATCATCTTCGTTAAGCAGCATTTAAAATCTATAAACATATTTAAAATGAAATTATTTTCATTTAAAGGAAACAAATGTTTTGACTTTCCATTAGTAGATGGCATATGTTGATTTTTCCATTCAAGGTGTTAGATTGCTATTAACCTATTTGCATGATCTTCTCCTGTCCTCTTGTGGCCAAAGGTGGACATTTGAGAGCCAGTTACCTGGGGTAGACCTTCTTCATGGCACAAAACAGAGCAGGTGGGAATGAAAGCTAGTGCTCCCTCCCATCTCATTAGGACAATACCCAATCTAGACAGTGCCATGCCTAGAGACCTTATGATTTGATGGATTTAAAATTACTCTTTGTCTGGGGAGACAGAAGGCCTTTGAGATGACCTTTATACTCTAGGAAAAGAAATTTAAGGGGAGAGCACCCCCTGCTGGAAAATGTAATCATCACTATAATTTAATGTCTGAGCCAAAGGAACGACTAAAATGAGACATTATGCAAATAAGGCATATTAATATCAGACTTATGAAAAATTATGGTTTCTTTCAGCAGGTCCTCTGACAGCTTCACCTCAGCCTCCTTTAATAATTGGCCTGGTAAGTCATTCATCTTCAGACAGTTGCCAACTTTCTTATTTCTAACCTAAGTACCATTAGAATGCCTTTTGATACCAATCTCCCACTTTGTTTCTTCTTCCATTCTTGGAGGTAGTGCCAAAATGCCATCATTAGTTATCCTTCATCAATAGATTATCACTCTTCCTCAAAACTTATTTTTTAGAGAATTATACTACATTAAAAAAAACAAAAAACCCACAACTACCATGGAAATCTGTAGTCTACATCTAGAACAACAAAGACTTCCTTATTCAATGAGAGGAAAAATCAAAATACAAATACACTTCTGTCAGTTCTTGAAATCCTCCAATGCCATCTTATGTCTTAGTAGTGAAAATCCTATTGAAAACCTCACCACTGTTGGGTCATGGCTATGGCCAGCTTCATCCTTAGGTTCCCCTCCTCTTTGGTTGATCCCCTTCTCCAGAGCCAGTGTTTGGTGATGTCCTTGAGCTGCCTTAGGACCGCAATGAAGGCACCTATCCCCTCCTGTTCTTCATGCTTCTATCTCTTATTTGTTCCTTCAATATCGACTTCCAATAGATTTAAAAACAGCCATTGTGGTCCCAGTCTAATCTTCTCATATTATGTAAAATAAACAATATCTGAAAGGAATCAAATTGTTCAAAATGTCTGTAGAGGCCAAAGTTGCCAATCAAGAGTATTTAATCACATGAGAAAATCCTAAGGACATTAATTACAAACGGTTTGAATTGAAAGGCAACTTTGAAACAGGAAGTTTTGCTCCTCAAAAAATAAAAGCTTTTTCTATACTCATTTGGAAATCACTAAATCATAGACTCTCACTATCAAAGCAAGAGCTGAGATTTACCTTACCATTTACCCAGTTAAGAAGCTATCACTAACTATGTTTGCAAGGATGGATAACAGCTCTGTCATGATTCTCTTGTGGAATACATTATGTGGGAGGTGGGCATAGATCCAACTCAGGTTGAAGTGATCCTGTGTGCTATTGGTCCCCTTGGTCTGATTATTTACCAGCTTACAGTCATTTTTTGACATTTAGTGCATTTTCATTATAAAAATCAACTTTTGCTTAGAACGGTGCCCTGCTACCCAGAGCTACAGCAAACAGTCTGGGGCATTTTATTTCCAACCACACTGCAAGGGATCCTGGCAAGAAATGCCAGCTGCCAACTTGTGTTCTGATGAGCTTCCTGTCCTCTATGATTGCCATGCTGATGTTGACAATGTAGGCTGGCAGCTGAGGTACAAAGGGATGGGTGCTCAGATCTCTACCAATACAGCAACACTCTCTGTTTATGAAAATAAGACTGAGAGATCAGCTGCCTAACATGAGCCTGGCTCTAAAATAACAATGTGTATTTTTAAAGCATGTTGCCACCAGGCCGAGCTTGGAGATTTAATTAGGCTAATCTGGATGACAGTGAGACATAAATGTATGAACTAGCCATAAGCACTTGCATTTTTGAACTCTCATTTATTTCTATTATGTCATTTCCTCCTGTCACCACCATGAAGGAGTTCCAAGGGTCTGTCTCCTCCAGATGGTGACATTTCCAAACCAAGGCCATCAGAGCATCACCCTGACTCAGAGAATAGCTCGTTTTTAAGACTAAATGATCAGGGAATTAACTCTTTCCAAGGAAGTAAAAAAAAAATGCACATTTCATTGTGCCCAGTGCTATTTTTCAATCTTTCTGGTTTGCTTGCTACATAAGACAAAGCCGTACTGGAATTGAAGTTTCCTCGGTCAAAGGAAAACTAAATGTGCTATTTAGTTACTTTTCAATGACCTTTCTTCCATAAGAAGATTTTCTCTAAAGCCAGGATTTTCTTTTAAATCCTAATTACCAGAAGGAAAAATCTCCCTCCCCTGACACACTCAATTCACACTGTATACTGCAAGGTTACAAGTTGCTAAAATTAAAAGTAAACAAAAAAAAAACTTATGATATGTGTCAAAAAGAAACACAAATGACCACCAAATACATGAAAAAGCTTAGTTCTTTCTGTTATCAAAGTAATGCAAATATGAGTGAGACTTTTTTTTCTGCTGTGAAACGGGCAGAGAGGTTTCTTTTGGCTGACAGCACTCAGCCTGGCATGGGTGTGACGAGGCAGTTATTCTCAGGCATCACTCCTGGAAGCACTGAGTGGTAGAACCTTTCCAGAAGCAATTTGTCTCATATAATAAGGGCTTCAAAGGGCAAAAATGTAGCTTGGCTCAGGAATTGCACTGCTGCTGACCTACTGATCTTCCTCGCCACGCCACAAGGAGATGTGTTCTTACTGTAGAGCTGCACAGCTTCAACGTTTGAGTCTTTTTCCTTACTAAGACCTTTCACCTTTGGCCCTGCCAGTATAGCTCAGTGTCAACCTAGGGACCCGGAGGTCATGATTCGATTCCCCCGGGTCAGGGCACATGCGGGGTAGATCCCCAGTATGGGCGTGCAGGGGGGGCAACCAATCAATGATTGTCTCTCATCATTGATGTTTCGATCTCTCTCTCTCCCTCTCCCTTCCTCTCTGAAATCTCTGAAAAATACTATTTAAAAAAGAAAAGAACTTTCACCTTTCCACTTATAGAAAGACTTTAATGGCTTCTCTTTGGCATATGCAAATTGCCAGCATCACTACTCTTGTGCTTTGGGGCCATTAGTAAGTAAAATGAGGGTCACTTGATCATAAGCACTGTGAAACAGCGACGGCCGATCTGGTTACGGGGACAGCTACTAAATGACTGATGGGTGGGTGGCACGTACAGTATGGAGGTGCTGGACAAGGGGATTAGTCCCACTCTGGGCAGGACAGTGAAGGACCTGGCCAGATCCCATCATGTTACTCAGAACGGTGCACAATTTAAAATTTACAAATAGTTTATTTCTGGGATTTTCCATTTAATATTTTCAGACTGTGATTGAGTATGGGTAACTGACATCTTGGAAAGCAAAATCGTGGATATGGAGGAACTACTGTACTCATCTCCTGGGTATTCCCATGTGTATGTGAAATACACATGTTAATAAGTCAATTGTTTTTGTTTTGTTTTGTTTTGTTTTGTTTTGCTAATCCCTCCTTTGTCAGTCTAACTTTGCAGGACCTTAGTTAAAGAATCCGGGAGGGTAGAAGGAAAAAGTACTTCTGTTCCTCCTCTACACTGGAATGTTACTGCACCACTGAAAGCCAAAGGACTTAAGAATCCAAAACCACTTTTGTTGCCTCACAGCTAGAAAGAGGCTGGTGGAACCTTGAGTAATTACTGGTCTGTCATGATAAATGGTGCCTCATATAAGAAAAGTATCATTTCATTGAAACCAATCACATTCTCAGCAATCCTTATTTTTTACTTAAATGAGAAAAAAAAACAAAAAACATTTTGATGTTACATTGGAGTTCTCATCACCTTAGAGGCATTTTTAAAATCTCATTCTGTTTGTTTGGCTTCATGCAATGAACAGTTTATAATTATAAGTAAGCCGAAAGATATATATTTCAACTGACAAAAACAAAAATGTAGGGGAAAAGAATAAACTGTTGGAGCAAAATAGCCTTCCTTTTCTTGCTTCTGGTTCAGCCACTTCAGGGTGAAACCTACAAGGACATCAGTTACCCTGGAAACTTAACAAAAGGATCACTCCTGCCTCCAGGGGGGAAGTAATTTTCTTGGTTTAAAATTCCATTGGATTGCGGGGGTGGGGAGGGAATTAACAGATATATCCTTTTGCTTAAATATGTTCAGGAAAATCTAAAATTGTAACATGAAATTATAGTACATAAAGAATACATTTTATTCAAAAGAAACTTCATATGAATCTTTTCATCAAGAAAGTTATACCTATGTCCTTCCCCTACCTACAGTTTTTATTATCATTTGAATTTTCAAATATTCCGCTTCTTGAAAGAGGAGCATATTTAGAGTTAAGATTGCATGGGCAGGAGCGGGGGAAGGAGGAGGGAGAGATAGAATAACAGTACCAAAAAGAACAGCCATAAAAAAGGAAACCCTTATACTCACCCCCCTACTTGGCTGTGTCCAGAAAATCTGTATTCCAGAAGTTTGGGGCACAGCATAAGCCCATGAGATCTCCCCTCAATTTTTGCTGGAGCTATTAAGAGGTTTTTCTGCCCTCAAGTGTTGTTAGTAGGACCTTTGAATTGTAACTGCACAGACAGACCAAGTCTTGGGAGCTATGCAGAATCCAATAGAGTTAGCAAAACAAGTTGGTGTTCAGGGGACTGTATCTAACACCTGTGATGATATATCTAGGAAAGAGAGATCAGAATCTAATTAGCCAATTTCTAATAGGACTAGAATGGAATTAGGCTAGCTTCAGCACTTCTGGAATATATAAGAAAGTCCTGTAGGCCAGCAAAACAAAACAAAACAAAACAAACAAACAAACCAAAAAAGAGAGGGAGAGAGAGAGAGAGGATACACAATTTTTTTTAAAATATAAAGGTTATTAATAGAAAATTCCCATAAAAACTAAACCAATGAAGCCTCACCTCTTAATTATCAGGGCAAACTAGAACAAAACAAACCAGACACTAACTTACATCCTCGGGTTGTCGATAATTAGAAACTTACAGAACTCTAAGTTCTGGTGAGGATGAAATATTTAAAATATCTAGACATATAGACACAAAATATTTCATAATCAAGATGTCTTCGTTGATTATGGCTACATATTTTAAATATTTTAGAGAAGCAGAAGAGAAGAGAAAAGAAGGAGGAAGAGTAGAAGTAGAGGGAGCCAGGAGGGGGGAAGATAGAGGACAGAAGGAAGGAACAGTCTTGGGAACCTTTGTGAACTGAACATGTCCTTCCGGTTCATTGTCAGTGTGGGATTGGAAGGTGTTAGTGATACCAGCACTTCCATGGAGGTGGAGAGTAGGACGTAGGGTTTTTAGTGCTCAACTGGAAGCATTTTCATGGCTGCCTGGGCTTGAAGCCCTGCTGTGCAACTTAATAGCTGTGTGATCTTGGGCAAGTCATTTCATTTATATAGGCTTCAGTCTATTGATCAATAATAAAAACGATAACACCTACCTTTGTTGGAAAAACTGTCTTTGCACTTACATTTTCCCTTTATTCTCACACTACAGTGGTGCCTCACACAACGAACTTAATTCGTTCCAGGAGCAAGTTTGTTATGTGAAAAGTTCGTTATGTGAAACGTGTTTTCCCATAACAATACATGTTAAAAAAAATAATTCATTCTGTAGCATAAAATATGCTAAGATGACATAAAAAAAGATAAATTTTTTGTTATTATTTTTATTTAGATACATCTAAAAACATAATTTTTTTTAAAAAAAACACATTTTTTTAATTTTAAGACAGACTAAGTAGAGTCTACCGAATCTTGCACATCTTCATCCATTTTCTGCTTTTTGGCCGATGGTTTCATGAAAAACCTGTCCAAAGTCGTTTGTTTTTCTCTTTTCTCCAACATCTGCCGGAAATAACGGACAAGAGTATCGGAGTAAAGATCGTTGATCCTGTTTGCTTCAGCTGAATCCGGATAGTGGGCATTGGTAAACTCCTGAACTGCTTTCCATTTGACCAGGATGTTCTTGATGTCAGCAGTTGGGATTGGTTGATTGTTTGATTGTTGCTCCTCGTTATCCGATATGCAATACATCGGCAGCGATCGTGGAAGCTCGGGCGAAGCAGTCGTGGAAGCTCGGGCAAAGCGGTCGTGGAAGCTCGGGCGACTTCGTTGTGTGAAACGAAGTTCGTTGTATGAATCATGAAATGAAGTTCGTTGTGTGCAGCGTTCGCGGTGCGAGGCGTTCTTTATGCGAGGCACCACTGTACTATACATTCACACTTCTGACACTTTTGGTCACCAGATGGGTGGGGGATTTTCCCATGCCAAGCAAATCTGTGGCACCAGCTGAGTGTCCAACAATTTAACTCAATTCTAACACTGTCTACATGAAGACAGTGTCAGATCCCACAAGATTGCCCCCCACTTCAGATGCCAATCAAAAATAGTAGGCTCTCTGGTAACCCAAAATTCCTGTTACACTTGGCTACAAATGGGAGATTCTAATGACTTTCTCCCCTTTGGATTTGATTGTTTGTTAGAGTGGCTCGCAGAACTTAGGGGAACAACTATATTTACCAGTTTATAAAAGGATATGATAGAGGATCAGATGAATAGCGGGGTGAAGAGCTACACAGTATGAGGTCTGGGAGGGTCCCGAGCCCAGAAACTTCTGTCCCTAGGGAGTTGGGTGCACCACCTTCCCAGCACATGGATATGTTTTCCAACCTGGAAGCTCTCCAAACTATTGGGATTTTTATGGAGGTCTTTTCATGTTGACATGATCAATTATTGGCTTCACTTCCAGCTCTTCTCTCTGGAGAAGTAGAAAATTCTAAGTATCTAACCATGGCTTGGTCTTGCTGGTGACTAGGCCCCATTCGAGAATCCTCCAGGAGTCCATCCAGAGTCAGAACAAAATATTCTCCTAGTGCTCTGATCACTTAGGAATTTACCAGAGTTTTTTTTAGGAGCTCTGTGTCAGGAATCAGGGGCAGAGATCTATATGTGTGTGTGTGTGTGTGTGTGTGTGTGTGTGTGTATACATATATATAAGTTATTATTTCAAACTACCTCATACGGTTTTTGTAATATTAAATGACAATATATAGGGCTTAGAACAGTATTTAGGGCTTGGCATGATGTAAGCCTTATGTAAGTGTTATCTACTATTTTAATTATGTGAAAGAATAGTGGTCATAGTAGAAGTTTCAGGAATGTTCTCTTGGCACTGAATCCAGATCTCCTAAGATATATATCCTGATATTAAGCCCTCCCTACAGAGAGAGATATAAATTAAGAGCAGCAATAAATGTTTTCTCTGTAAGGAGCCTGTTTCTTCTATTATTTGATTTTTATCATGGAGCATTAAATGATTTGTATCGCCTTGGTCCCATCTCAATACAGGCGTGGACACCCATAGGAGCTGGAGATAAGGATCTAAGAACTGACTGCAGGGAAGTTTCTTATCCCAGTCTTTTAATTGCCCCTTCACCATGAAGTTAGAGGTTACATAACAGTTTGAAGTCAGATTTCAGTCTGAAATTTCTGACTGTGTCAATCACCCAATCAGCAATTCTCCCTTCTATAAACCATATAGCTTAAAAAATAATATTAGAAAAGTAATGATAATTCCTCTCTTTACTCCATATGGTACTTAATGCTCAGAAGTATCTGAATAAGTCTATCATTTGATTTTTGCATATTAAAAATAGAATGACTTAATCTGCTCCCTTACCCCTTCCATGCTTGGGGAACAGTATTCCCTGTCCAATAAGAGAAAATGGTTATGGGTGTGATAAGGGACATTTTAGGGTTGCTAAGAATGATTCTAGTTCTTAATTATGGTGATAGGAACACAGCTATAATTATCTGTCAAAACATGTTGAACTATATGTTTTAAAATGGTTAATTTTACCATGTTTAAAATATTACACAATAAAGCCAATTTTAAAAAAACATCATGGAAGAGAAGTCTTCAGAATGTGGGCATTTGGTTGGATATAAATTATAACTCAATAAAGTTAACATAAAAATAATGTATCAAAAAAACATGCTGAGTTCTAGAGTCTAGAGCATTAAGGAAAGGAAGTGCACAAATATGGCAAAAGAAAAAGAGCAGGAAAAAATACTTTAAAGCCAGCCACCACTTGGACAAAAATAGTGACAGCCGCCTAGTAAAGGTCTCCAAGAGGCAGGCAGGGTTACTCAATTAGGGGCAATGTTGGCCATGGATGAGAAGAATTTAGCTCACTTTGCATGGGGCCCCAATCATGTAAGATATACTGTATAATCTCGCTAGTATGTGACAAATCTCTGGCCTTGATACTTTCCTCAATAAATCAAGTTTATATTGCTTTTAGGATTCATGCGATATTATTTCCACGATGCATACATTGGCATGTGTCTCACTGTCACTCGGTGAGGAGCATTGACCTGAGCATTGCCAAGGAACAGCTGGGCTTTGGCACAAGCCTCTCTTGGTTTCCTTGTTCAGGAGAAAGAAGGAAGCTGCCAACAGAATTCGGGTGATTTCCCACAAGAAAATTTGAAAGGTTTCCTCAACAATGAATTTTAAAGAGAGATTTATTTTAATAACTTGGCTGTTTGCCCCAAAGATATCAAATTAGAGGCAGCCTGCTGAGAGGTGCTGGGCGAACAGGTATATCATGAACTCAATTTTCTCTAAATGTGTGACTCACTCTCAAGATTTGTTGATTTATTGTTGGGTGCTTTAAAGGAAGTAAAGTCCTTGGGTTCTTAATCTAAAGGGCTGCAGATTCTTATAAAGGACTAAGTCAGGAAAATAAAAGATAGCTAAGGAAAGAGGATAATGTGCATTTTGGCAGGTGTTACACAATGACCTTTCCCAAGTTCATAATGGTGTTGCTCTCTGTCAATATTAATGAACTCTATTCAAAAGGAATTTTCAAAGGTTAAATACCACAAAAATGAATTCAGAGTGCTTATCATAATGGGAATAGATCATTATAAATATAACATCTTTTTCTCATTATGTTTTTCAATGTAGTCAAATGAATGGAATGAATTCTGACTGGAAGTCCAAGGGAGACTCAGGGATGCTTAGTTTGATGGTGTCCTTTCATACCTGCTTTTGACTTGTCACCAGGACTGTAGCTCCTAGAACAAGGTCTGCAGATGGGAGGGACCTGGTATAATTAACATCTGAGTGGCTTAGAGCTCTACAGTAGGCATGACCTGGAGATTTTTCCGATGAATGTTGTCTAGAAGTGGCTTTTTATTTCCTGACTAGTGCCATGGTGCATGGATTTGTGCACATTGAAAATAAATTAATTAGAAGATTGCTGGAGGGACAGGACAGGGCAAGAAGGGCTGGACATGCCCTAGAGCCAACCTCCTGCAGTCCCTCCTCTACCAGATACACCTAGGGCACACCACAGCTCGATGGGCATCTGCAGGGTGAGTGGGGGTCCCTCCAGCAGGTTGGGTACCTCAGTCTGGCCTGCGGAATTGGGCCAACACCAGCTCTCCGACATCCCCCAAGAGGTTCCCAGATTGTGAGAGGGTGGTTCTTGGGTGATGCACCCAGAATCAGGATCCCTTCTCTTTAGTTCTGAGGTGCATCACCTGAGAACCACCCTGTCAAGTCACTGTAGCTCAGCAGCTCCTGTGTTGAGCGCCAGCCCCCTGGTGGTTAGTTTGTGTCATAGCCACTAGTTGGAGTGTCTGCCCCCTGGTGATCATTGCGCTCATAGCTTCCGGTCAGACAGTTGAACAGTTACTTAGCCTTTTATATACATATAGATGAGCTACCTATACTACAAAGCATTCGTCCTCAACTGGCTGGTTAAACCCAACCCATAATTCCTCAGACTGTACTGTGGCTACTGAGTATTTAAAACATGGCTAGCACACATAGAAATCTGCTCTTTTTGGAGGATGTAATAGGGAAAACATTGATATGTTGAAATAATTCTATTTTGGAAATAGTGGGTTAAATTACATTTATTACTAAATTTAACTTCACCTGTTTCTTCTTTTTTTTATTTTTATTTTTTTATTTTTTTAAATATATTTTATTGATTTTTTTTACAGAGAGGAAGGGAGAGGAACAGAGAGTTAGAAATATCAATGAGAGAGGAACACCGATATGCTGCCTCCTGCGACCTCCCACTGGGGATGTGCCCGCAACCAAGGTACATGCTCTTGACTGGAATCAAACCTGGGACCTTTTAGTCCACAGGCTGACGCTCTATCCACTGAGCCAAACCAGTCAGGGCTTTCTTTTTATTTTTTAATGTCATGTGGAACTGCATTTGACACAGTGATCCCACTTGTAGTAATATATCCTAAGAAACACAAAATACCAATAAGAAGGACTATAATGCACCCCTATGTTCATAGCAGCACAATTTACAATAGCTAAGATCTGGAAATAGCCCAAGTGTCCATCAGTAGATGAGTGGATAAAAAAGCTGTGTATTTACACTATGGAATATTATGCAGCAGTAAAGAAAGAATGATCTCTTATCCTTTGAGATAGCATGGAGGGACCTGGAGATAGGATAAATGAACTAATCCAGTCAGAGAAAGACAAGTGTTCCATAATCTCACTCATATTTGGAATCTAATGAACAAAATAAACTGATGAACAGAAGAGATTCAGAGACACAGAATCATGGAATAGACTGCTGAATCTTAGAGGAAAGATGGGGTTGGGGGAGTGGGTGAGAAGAGATTAACTGAAGAACTTGCATACATTTCTGCATAATACATGGACATAGACAATAGTGTGGTAAAGGCCTGGGGCAGAGGCTGGGGGAGCCTAGAAAGGGTCAATGGGGGAAACAAAGGGTCATCTATAATACTTCCAACAATAAAGATGTTTTAAAAACCAAAAAACTACTAATAAGAGAATTGGGCAAATTCTCTGGGTACCAAAATCAGCTTAAAAGATCAATTTTTACACCACTTAGAAATGATATTTTAGAGGATATCATCTACACTAGTATAAGGAGTAAGTTGTACAAGGAACACATGCTTTGTAGTGAATACCACAAGACAGAATCTTGTGAATAATTCATGTTTTCTATTAATTAAGTAAATTCAAAGTCATCCTTAGGATATCACTTCAATGAATTTATATGCTGATGTTGAAAGAGAGAGACTAGTGTCCTTGTTTACTGAGGTGAGATTTTGCCATATGGCTGCTTTTGTCCTAATTATGCTAACTGTGGATAAATTTACATTAATGAATAAGGCCAAGGATAGAAAAACAAACTGTAGACAGTGCATGTACTTCTACACTCTAGGGGTGCAAATATGGGGCTATGAAAATTTTTTGTGGGGTAACTAATGAAAAAATATCTAAATGAGAGATGAAGAACTGAGGTAAATAAGGAGTGCAATAAAATATTCATTAAAACTGTAAATATAATATACTAAAGGCCCAGTGCATGAAATTTGTGCACGAGGGTGGGGGGTGTCCCTCAGCCCAGTCTGCACCCTCTCTAATCTGGAACCCCTCCAGGAATGGTGGAATCAGGCCTAAATGGGCAGTCAAACATCCCTCTAACAACCCAGGACTGCTATCTCCCAAATGCTCGCCTGCCTGTCTTCCTGATTGCCCCTAACCACTTCTGCCTGCCAGCCTGATCACCCCCTAACCACTCTCCTGCCAGCCTGATTGATCCCTAACTGCTCCACTGCCAGCCTGTTTGCCCCTAACTACTCTCCTCTGCAGACCTGGTCCCCCCCAACTTCCCTCCTCTACAGGCCTGGGTCCCCCCCAACTGCCCTTTCTTGCAGGCCCAGTCACCCCCAACTTCTCTCCTCTGCCAGCCTGTCACTCCCCCTAATTGCCCTCCCCTGCTGGCCATCTTGTGGTGGCCATCTTATGTCCATATGGGGGCAGGATCTTTGACCACATGGGAGCAATCATCTTGTGTGTTGGAGTGATGGTCAATCTGCATATTACTCTTTTATTAAATAGGATAGAGGCCTGGTGCATAGGTGGGGGACAGCTGGTTTGCCCTGAAGGGTGTCCTGGATCAGGTAGGGTTTCCTTTAGGGCATGGGGCGGCATGGACAAGGGGCCTGTGGTGGTTTGCAGGCTGGCCACACATCCCGGTGACCCAAGTGGAGGCCCTGATATCTGAGATTTATTTATCTTCTATAATTGATTTATAGAATTTATCTTCTTCTGCTTGCTCCATGGCGGCAGCCATTTCTGTTGGGATTTATTTATTTTTTATAATTAAAACTTTGTAGCCTTAAGCAGAGGCCAAGGCAGGCCAGGGCAGGTAGAAAGCTTGGCTTCCTCCATCTCTGGGGGCAACTCAAGTCTCCAGCTCTCTCCAGCTCTGTGGCTGCCATCATTTTTGTTGGGATATATTTATCTTCTATCATTGAAACTTTGTAGCATTGAGTGGAGGCCTGGGCCAACAAAGGCAGGCGGAAAGCATAGCTTCCTCCATTGCTGGGGAAACCCAAGCCTCCCTCCTGCTCTCTCTGTGGCCGCAACCATCTTGGTTGGGTTTATTTGCATATTTGCTCCTAATTGTCTAGTGGGTGGGGCTTGTGGGTGTAGTGGAGCTAAGGTCAATTTGCATATTATTCTTTTATTAGATAGGATAGTTTGTACCAATTTTACTAGACGTAACACACAGACACAAAGATACACAAATACAATCACTGCCTAAAATCTACAATATTGATAATCTCAACTTTAGTGCACAGAGTGATAGAACAATGCAATTTTTAGGAGAACCAAATGGTGTCCTCTCTATTAGGTCAAAAGGTGGTAGATGGAGCATTTTAAAAATTAACAGAGACTATTCAGGACATATCCATACTTTTGTTCCCTTCCTAAATTATGGGATTATAGTTAAGGGAAGTTTTGTCTTAAGAAGCCAAACTTCATCTTACATGTTGAACATCTCTCCATTTGCAAACTGCAGATATTCATATAGCTAACCTATGTGTTAAATTGCTTTAACTTCAAATGCATTGAGGCCTTCTTGGGTGTCACTGAAAACCAAATTTGGCCCTTCACAGTTGATTCAAGCAGGTGGCTTACTCACTAGTTGTACACCCTTCCTCAGAGTTCCCATCCCATACTACCTTTCATTCTTTACAATTGCTGGATTGGGACTTGTTAAGTGAGGTCTAAAGAAATATGCTTATGTTCTGCACATGGGGGGATAACTCCGTGGTGTCTGTGGGCCTTTTTAAAGCTTTGTTTATTTAGCGTGATGACATGCAAAGCAATTGAAACAGAGCTCTCCAATGTGTTCTTTTGAATTTATGAGAGATTTTCTCTTAGAAGGAAACTGCAGCAATTAATTTGACACCCCTTGATCTTGAACTAGGAGAACATTAACAGTGTCTAGCACTGTGCTGCTGGCATGTTCAGAACTCAGAAATATTCATTGATGGGCTGGTGGGACAATACACTGGACAAGGACAGACACACACACATCTCAAAGCAGCAGGAAGTGGGGCCTTGCTGCTGTGATGTATTATCTTTGCAGCTGGAAAGGTCTAAATGGAAACCACTTAATATTAATTCTTAGCAAGCAGTCTAGAGAAATGAGGCAGCTTCACTGGTTGGAGATTCTAGCTGTGCGTTATTATTTTTTACTTTTGGGTTTAAGGCAGCAAAACAAATTCAACTCCCTATTTTTCCATTCAATTAAAATCAGAGTTAGTGTTTATCTGGAATTTTTCTTTTAAGCTTCAGCTGTTCAGGACTAAATTTAAAAGATAAACATGAACTCAGGATGATGCTCAGCTTGAAGGGAGAGATCGAGATTAGACAGCAGTTTTTCAGCTAATGAGCTCACATCCAACTTTACTGAGAAAATTTAAGGAATCAAAAGAAAACTTCTACCAATTCCAACACACTATATCTACCCTCATACTCATATCCCTCTTGCTAATGACGAATCATTAAAATCAGAATATAAAAAATGTGGTTTTGAGGAGCACAAGAGACTTGGTTAGAAAGTTTATAAGTGTATGTACAGACCCCTAGGTGTTTACTGGAATCCTTATGTTTAATCCCTGGATGCTCTTGCCCAGAGGACAATGTAAACCATGTGTCCTCCCAAGATTATTCACCTACTGATTGTATCTAAAGATAGAAATTTCCACTGAAGGCCTAATGAGGCAGGCAATAGAGGCTGCTCTGGCTACTAAATCCAGGGGCCCCTTAGTCCTCTCTTGCACAGTCAAACTGTGTCTGAGTAATCTGTTCATCCATCGTTCAGGGGTTTTTTCTGGTCAGCCCTGGCACTGTGCTTTATATTTAATGCAATTACTGATGTAGTTGGGTTGAAAACTACCGTCTTATCTGCTTTCCATTTGTTCCATCTGTTCTTTGTTTTCTTTCTCCTCTTTTCCTGTCTGCTTTCAGATCTTTTGCTGGTATGTTAGCTATAACTCTCTGTATTATGTAATGGTTTCTTTAGGTTCCATAATATCCTCTTTAACTTATCCCAATTTACCTTCCCTCTACTTATATGTTAAACACCATGCCATTTTGCTAACACTTTTGCTTTAAATAAGAAATTGAAATTATAAAAGTCTTTTTTAGCTGAAACCAGTTTGGCTCAGCGGATGGAGCATCGACCTGTGGACTGAAGGGTCCCATCGATTCCGGTCATGGGCATGTACCTTGGTTGCGGGCACATTCCCCATGGGGGGTGTGCAGGAGGCAGCTGATGGATGTTTCTCTCTCATCAATGTTTCTGACTCTCTATCTCTCTCCCTTCCTCTCTTTAAAAATCAATAAAAAATATATATTTTTTTTTAAAAGTCTTTTTTACTCATAGTTTTCCTTTCCACTGCTGTTTGTTTCTTATGTAGAACTTTATGTCTTACACTTTACACAAAACTAAATTCAAAATGGATCATAGACCCAAATGCAAAACCTAACATTACAAATCTTCAAGAAACATAGGAGAAAATCTTTATGGCCTAGAGTTAGGCAAAGATTTATTAGATATGACCAAACTGAATTTAAAAAGAAAATAATAAAGTTTATCAAAATTACTACTGTTCTTTGAAAGACACTATTAATAAAATAAAAAAAGTCAAACACAGTCTGGGAGAAAATATTTCATACCATAATATATAATATATGATAAATGATATATGATATATAAATATATGTAATATAAACTATATATAAGATATATAAATGTATTACATCAAATTTGAATGTAGAGTATATAAAGACTAATAAACTCTCATAAGAAAATTAGCCCAATCAAACAAATGGACATAAGATTTGAATAGACACTTACTAAGGAAGACATATGTATGGCAAATGAGAACATTAAAAGATGTTTCACAGCACCAGTCATTAGGAATATGCAAATTAAAACCACATGAGATACTACTACATACAAATTAAAAATATTATTTCTTATAAAACAGACCGACCATAACAAATGTTGGCAAAAATGTGGAGGAACTGAACACTCATTTACTGGTGTGAATGTAAAATGGTTCAACCATGTTGTAAAATGCTTTGACAATTTCATAAAATTAAACATATACCTGCCATGTGATCCCACTAGCCCACCCCTAGGTATTTTTCAAAAAAAGAGCATATATCTATGCAGAAACTTTTACATGAATGTTCATAGCTTTGTTTGCAATGAGAAAACACTGGAAGCAATACAAGTACCCATCAACCAACAGACAGAGAAACAAATTGTGGTATATCCTTGCAAAAAAAATACTACCCACAAATTAAAAACAATAAATTGTTGATGCATGAAACAATTTGAATGAATCTTAAAATAACCGTGCTGAGTGAAAAGAAGACAGACAGGAAAGTTTATATACTAAGTGATTTATTTATATAAAATTCTAAGATATGCAAACATATATAATGACGGAAAGCAGATAAGTAATTGCATTTTATATAAATGGAATCATTTAGTGGTATGGGAAAAGGCAGGAAGGAGGAATTAGAAGAAAAAAAAACTTCATAGGTAACGGTATGTTTATTAACTTGATTGTAATGATGGTTTCCTATAACAAAACATGTCAAATTATACCTTTTACATTTATGCAGTTGATGGTATATCAATTACACCTCAATAAATTTGTTAAAATAAAATAGACAGCCCTAACAGGCTCAGTGAAAAGAGTGTCAGCCTGAGGACTTAAGGGTCCCAGGTTCGATTCCAGTCAAAGGCATGTACCTTGGTTGTGGGCACATCCCCAATAGGAGGTGTACAAAAGGCAGCTAATCGATATTTCTTTCTCATCGATGTTTCTAACTCTCTATCCCTCTCCTTTCCTCTCTGTAAAAAAAAAAAAAAAAATTGATTAAAATATATTTTAAAGATAAAATAAAATAGACAGCCCTCTGCTCTTTGGTAGCTTACATGAAAATGGGGAAAATAAAAGATAAGATCCTCTGATGCCTCTGTTTTTAAATGCTTTAACAGCATTATGGTTGAGTTTGTGTGAATCTGCTGGAGCTGTGTTTGGCAAACTGCGGCTCACAAGCCACATGCGGCTCTTTGGCCCCTTGAGTGGGGCTCTTCCACAAAATACCATGGCCTGGGCAAGTCTATGTTAAAGAAGTGCCATTAAAAGAAGTTTAAGTTCAAAAAATTTGGCTCTCAAAAGAAATTTCAATCGTTGTACTGTTGATATTTGGCTCTGTTGACTGAGTTTGCTGACCACTGTGCTAGAGCATGCACAAGGGTTGGAGCCTCCTCTCAGGCCTGTCCCACCACCCAGTCCTTCCTGGGGCCAGACGGTGTGTCCCTCTCCTTGCTGCCCTTGCTCCAAGGAGGCCAACGCACCTAACCAAAGGGTGGGGATTGGCATGCGCCCTGCTCCTGGGAGGTCCACCTGAGAGTATCCCTGCACGGAGAGACCGTAACATTAAATAACAAATAAAAAACACCATAATGGGTTGAGAGAGAACATAGAGAATGAAGCTGTGTTCCTGATTTTTGAACCAGGAGCCCCACATTTCGCTTTACACTGCGTCAGGGACATTGTGTCTCCAGCTCTGTCCATTTCGGCCAGGAGAGCATAGCTGAGTGAGTGGGGAAAGGAGCAGAGGAGGGAGGGTGTGAAGACCGATGGAGTCCAAGTCCATTGCGGAAATGGTTCACAGCTTGCCTATCTCAACCCTGGCTGTGCATTATTTAAACAACATATGAAAAAGCAATTACAATGTGCCATGTACTGGGCTGGGTACTGTAGCTGCTTTACATAGGATGATGAGAAAAAAAAGTCACATTTGGCCTGAACCCCAAGTGCCATCTGATCTGAAGCCAGCCGGGAAGATCTGGGGACCTGCGATCCAATCAGAAGGAACAAAACCTCCAGGCGAGTGAAAAAGGCTTAACCAATAGTGGTTTTTACTGTGATATATGAGCAAAAATAGTTTCACAAAATAATGACCATGACCCATAATATTTAACTGAAGAAATATTTCTTCTCTTTGACCTTAAAGTGGAAACTATTTAATCTACTAAATTACAGGCTTGACCAACCTCTAATGGGTATTATCATTTACTCTGTCCACTAGAGAGCATTGATAAGCTGTTGAACATTAGTTGTGACCTCTATTTACTACCACGAGTTGAGATTAAATGCCTCTTTGTTACTTCCAGCTTTCCCTGAAATATCATTTAGAGTAAATATATTCATTTGAAAAATCTTGCTTAAGCACATCTCATATTCAAAGTCTCTGTAGGAGAAACATTGAGGAATAAAACCTCCAGATTTTTTGGAAGCTAGCAGTGGGCAAAAGGCACTTAACCTTGAGAATTTAATGAATACTACAAGAGATACAAAATCAGTGCCTGCTGGGATGGAATCCAGGAGGAGCCTAGCTGGGGGGCAATCCTTATTATCTAAGGCAGGGGTCTTCAAACTACGGCCCGTGGGCCACATGCGGCCCGCAGAGGAGTCTGATCCGGCCCGCCAGGTTTTTTGGGCAGTGAGCGCAGCCGAGGTGTTACAGTAGGAATTAGTAGTTCATATAGTCCGGCCCTCCAGCTCTCTGAGGGACCGTGATCTGGCCCCCACTTTAAAAAGTTTGAGGACCCCTGATCTAAGGGTTAGTGTAGGGAGGTTCCGTGAGCTGAGCCAAGAAGCTGTGTATGTCAAAGAACCAGAAAAAATCAGTCTAAAAAATATTATGGATTCTAAAACCTTGGTATCTCGTGTATCATAAGTTTTCCAAATTCTTCCTTAGCACTCTTTAAAATTAGATTCCAAGTATGCTCATTTATCTTACCAAACTTCTGCATGAATCAATTTGCTTTATCAGGTAGTGTTCATTTCTTCTCCAACTACATTAAAGCAAAGCTCATACCAATTTTTTAAACAGTACAAAACCATTAACCTAGCCCAGTGGTCAGCAAACTCATTAATCAACAGAGCCAAATATCAACAGTACGACGATTGAAATTTCTTTTGAGAGTTAAATTTTTTTAAACTTACACTATATAGGTAGGTACATTGTTATTAACTTAATTAGGGCACTTCTAAGCTGCCTTTGCTAAAAACTCAAGGGGCCAAAGAGCCGCATGTGGATCACGAGCCGCAGTTTGCTGACCACTGACCTAGCCCATCTAGTAAGACAGTCCTTTAGAATCATGGTTTTAATAGAAATTTTCAACAAATTTGATGAATTGTCAAACTCAACTACAGTTCAATTTAATACTGACTTGGTAAGATAGTTTTCTTCCTTGGGGAAGGGGGGGGGGAGACACACTTATGCTAAGGCCAATTCTTAGAAATTCACATTTAATTGTCCTGATACTAATTAAAACACATATATTTTGTTATTAATCACCAAGAGGTACAAATAAATGAAAGCTATAGAAAAATACCTAAGTTATCATTTTACATATTGTTTTTAATTCATCTCATTTGTCTTCTCAGAAGTATGATATAAGTAAGTGTCCAGGCTCTGAGTTTATTCCCTGAAAATTACAAGCAGAAAGTTAAAAGAGCTGGAAATAAGAGCAAAAGAATGACTTATGGTTTTATAAATATTTAATTTTAATTAAGTAGGATATGTTCAGTTCTTTTATTTTACACATTAAAAAACAAACTGAAGCCCAGATAGTTTAATTGACTTGCAAAGACAACTGATGAAGCCAGAATTAGGACCTAGTTAATTAGGCCTTGGGTCTTATCCAACTTGACTTGACAATGATCTAGAGGTATAGCATATTGAATGCTGACTTACTTTGATTTGCAAGGAATTGGGTTACAGGAGTTTAGGCTTGAAATCATGGTGATAGCTTTGCAAATACCACATTAACATAATAAGCAGATTTTGATTTTGCAAGGGGATGAACTTGAATATCTCATCAAATACTAAAAATTGATTATTTAGATTAGTTTAAAGCTCACTTCCATAATTTCCAACAAGCAAGATTTAACAGCCAATGGATCCCTGCATTGCACTAAGAATCAAGGCAGACACATCATCAATCATTGATCACTGGACATTTCTAGGCAAAGCAGCTCATTTTAATGAATACTAGGATTCCTGTAAGAACATGACCTCGAGTGACTTGATTACTGAGAGCATTTGTAGGAAAACATTTAACTCCAATAATTAGCAAGATGGTTCATTGTGTATCTCTGGATATTGATGTCTGTTTTTACCTTCAATATAAACAGTGGGCAAATCTTCACTGATGCCTTTTATGGCTCCCAGCACCTTCCAAGGATCAATGGAATCATTAGGAAATGAAGTATTTTTCCCCATCACATTCAAGCCATGGTAGAACTCACTGGTGACCTAAACAGCCTGAGCCACTGATCTGCCACTGAACCAGAGCTAAAGAATCTGAACATTGCTCTCCAGTGACATCTTGGTGAGGCAGCAGCAAGTCCCTGCTCTCCTGAGTCCCAAGATGCTGCCCAAGGACAACAACAAGATGAAAGCTGCTGGAAAGTCCGCCAAGAAAGATAAAGACCCTGTGAACAAGTTGGGGGGGCAAGGCCAAGAAGAAGAAGTTGTCCAAAGGCAAAGTTCAGAACAAGCTCAATAACCTGGCCTGGTTTCACAAAGCCACATATGACAGGCTCTGAAAGGAAGTTCCCAAATACAAGCTTATAACCTAGTCGTAGTCTCCGAGAGGCTGAAGATTAATGGCTTTTTGGCCAGAGCAACCCTTCAGGAGCTCCTTGGTAAAGAATTTAATAAACTAGTCTTAAAGCAAGAGCTCAAGTGATTTACACCAGAAACACAAAAAGTGGGGATGCCCCAGCTGCTGGAGAAGATGCATGA
Source organism: Pipistrellus hanaki (assembly GCF_964339955.1). Taxonomy (NCBI): domain Eukaryota; kingdom Metazoa; phylum Chordata; class Mammalia; order Chiroptera; family Vespertilionidae; genus Pipistrellus; species Pipistrellus hanaki. The sequence continues at coordinate 63,929,856 of NC_140510.1, read as the reverse complement.
ATAACAGATCTCACCAGCTGTACATTTTGAAAAATAAACCTTTATTGGGAATGAAGAGGAGGAGGAGGAGGAGGAGGAGGAGGAGGAGGGGGAGGAGGAGGAGGGGAATCTGAAGAAGAAGGCAAAGAAGAAGAATCTGAACATTGCTGGAGAAAAAAAATGCAAAATAAAGTTTGGACATGATGAAGAGATTAAACTTTCGATCCTGTGGAGCAGATGAGAAGGTATAAAGAAAAAGATTATAGGGAATTGATTTTTTTTTTTTGCTTTGTTTACTCCTGAGAACTTTGATTCATTGAAGTGACTAAAAGAAACTCTATAATTAAGAAAGAAATTATTTAAAAAAGCCAATGATCTCAATATGGTTATTTCGCATGGAGAAATCTCTTCAATATGCTAAACTGTGAGTTCCTTATCAGGCACTTAAAAATAGTATGATACAATAAAATTGCTTTTCATTTGACTTGTGCATATATTTACACAAGTCTACACAAATAATATTTATTTTGACTCAGCCAACAGCATGCACTGAAACCCTGTTCCCTAGAATCTCAACTTCTATGTGCATATGAGATGTTGGATTTAGACTAAGCAGAGAAAATTAAACATTTCCTAGTTAAAGAACTCATAGTCAAGCCTAGAAAAATTCCTAAAAGTGAGCGGGTTAGCATTTGAGAAATGCAGTACTTTCTAAGTTAACTTTGTAGGAGTGACCCTATAGGATAATGTCCAGACTCCTCAGCAAGGTCTGAGACCTTTTGTGATCCAGTCCTACCCACTGGTCTAACCTTACTATCTGGCCCCACACCCTGGTCCAACCTCATCTCCAGCCACTGTGACACCATCCCACATACACTCACCCTCAAGCTATACTTCTGTAGTACATAGCAAAGGGTTGTTTCCATAGCTCTAAGTCTTTTCCACTTCTATTCTTATCTAAAAAGAATAATACTCTTCTCCTTTGATTTGCAGATTTCTTATATTTCTACTTGAATCAAAAATTGCTTCTGAATTTTTCCCTGATCCTCCCCTATTGTCTTACTAATTCATTTTCAGAGCTTCCCCTATATCCCTGCAGGTGTTTCTATTAAAGCATTCATCCCTAGCCTCTATCCCAGTGCCTGGCTCAAAACAAAACCAAAGAATCAAACTGTGTATAACAGTTTAGACATGTGATTCCTCTAAAATCTAGCAGCTATATCAAGAATCTATGCATCATCTATGAGAGTTTATAACTTTCAGAAATTAGGGAAAGATGCCATTAAAGCGACCCAGGATGCCAAGAATGGGCTTGAGGAATGATTACGATTGTAGATAAGAAGGAGGAAGTGGGCATCATTGAGAAGGTGGGTAAGGCATATTTTAAAAAGCTGAGGAAGAGCATATCCTAGTGTTACGCCCAGACTTCATGATCCCCAAGGACCACCAGGGAGCCGAGTCCGATGCAATAAACAAAAGAGCCTTTTCCATGCTAGCATGGGCTCTGTCCCACTCACGCTGGCAGCATGGCAGAAGAGAGAGCGAATTTCGCCCAGTCCAGGGGTTTTACTCCGGTCGGTGGTGATGTCACTGCCTCGGCTAACCCTGATTGGTTGGGTGAGGGCTAGGGTTCAATTACAGAATGGAGGATAACTCCGCCCTGCCCCACAGTGGAGTCAGGAGCCCATCCTCACCCTGCCCTGCCCTCTCACTAGTACCTCGCAGAGTAACTGTGCCTGCTCCAGAGTGAGCAGGGTGAAGGCAGCACTGGGAGCCACTGTAAGGACAATGGCTGTTCCCCAAAGGAAAATGGCTACCTTTGCACAATTTTGAGCAGAGAAATGTGAGATCAGGTTTGTTCCTTAGGGATCACTAGCGCTGGGTTAGAATAAATGCAGGGGCCAGTATAGAAGCTGGAAGCAGGGTAGAAGGTTGTGCTAACAACTCAACTGAGAGCAGGTGACAGCCTTGCAGGCAGAGAAGAGAAAGGGTTGGAGTCTGGGAAACTGTGGCTCCAAAAAATTAAAAACAATCTTAAACATAGATTTTTATTTTCCAATTAATTTTGGGATATGGTCTCAAGGAATTTTCTAGTTCTCACCTAGACAAGCAATTTGGAAACTTGGCTGTGAGGCAAGTATATTAGTAACACTAAATGTGTCCTCCTTCTCCACAATTATCTTTGTATATTTGCAGTTGTACATTTGACAGGGATGTGCAGGTTAAAAAAGGAAAGGCTATTCCCATCTCACAGGCACCCAGGGTATGGTATACGCTCACATCTTTCAACCCCACAGGTAAATACCAAATGTCATCAGGTAATACTTGACCCCCTCCTACACCTCAGCTTTCCGAAGAAGAATCAGCCAGTCCCTCCACCTATTGTTTGTCACTTAGATCCGGGCACGGAAGGCCATTCTTCTCAAACACTAGACACACAGTTGCTGCATATGTATCATGGAGGTGAACCAAGGGAGGCATTGGTCATAGTTGCACATGGGTCAATAGTGACCTGAGATCCCTATACTGTCTGTAAATACAGGATTTCATTAGTCCATAACATACAAGCTCAGCAACAAGCCACTCATCCAGGTAAGAACATAGGACAAGTTCGCCAGGACTTGGAGGTCAAGGAAGTTCAAATGCTGACTTGCCCCATTGTTCATGTGACTGTGCTCAAGCCACTAAAACTCCTTGGTGTCTCTCATCTGTATAGCAGGACTAATGTGGAGCTGTGAGGATTATAGAAGAGGACAAACAGAGAAGACTTACTATAGGGCTAAGGCCAGCTAAGCCCTTGGTTTATGGAGGAGGTGTTCATTAACTATATGGAACTATTCAGGGAGCTTAAATGTTCATTTCTGGGCAAATGTGCTTTTTTAAGAAGCCCATTAAATTGGCAAAAGATCAAAGTGTGTGTGCTCTTTGGCCTTCTGGAAGAACAATTCTATTAGCACTGGAAAGTAACCTCTGAATTCTAGCCAACATTTTAAATTTTCATACAGATCACTGGAGGCCAGCAATAAGTCCTGAACCGATAGTTATCTTTGCAGACAATTCCAGCCAGCTGAATGGGAGAGAATGTCCCTAGGATAAAGTTAATGTCCCCCTTCCTTTGCATTAGAAGGAAAGATTGATGGGAATAAAATTAGTGACACTTTGATAAAAAGCAGCTCAGAACCCTTCCCTGTATCATGACAGGGAGAGGATGGCAAATATGGGTCTTCCATCTCCACAAAGACATCAAGATGCATTTTAGTTAGTGATTGAGAAACTCAGGCCAAGCATGCAAACTAAGTGAAGAAAATTAATTATATGGCATTTGACAAATCTGTCCTTAATGATTCTGGGGGAAGCGGGGGGAGATATCAAAACTACTTCCAAAAGGAAAAAGAAGATAACTATGCTTTCATCAGTTACACAAAGGTATAGGGAGTATTTCATTGGGAATAAAAGTACACATAGATGGTTTCATACATTTCAAACCCTTAGAAATTATATTTTATGATAAACTTCTTGAGAAGGTTGAGTCCATAGGCCTATTCTCTAAAGGACAATTCTTTTCCATCGTCTCTATACAATTATTCCTATAAACTTTCTTCTGAAACAAACCCAAACAGTGAATTATTTTAAATCCAGAATAAGAGAGAGGCTTCTGCAGTTAAAAAGTATATAGATTAAGCTTATGGTTTCACATTCCATTGGGACCACTTTCTAAAGTTTTCTAAATTAAAGAGAAGCAGCTGCATTTTGGCATTGAGTAATCATGGATTTACTTTTTGAAATACCTCTAAGTATTTTACTATAAAAGATGAGTAAAATGTGGAAATGTACGATTTTAAAATAGCGTGGAAGAGGATGTGGCATCACTGAACTTGTGCCGATCCTGTAATAACATAATAACAATAAGTGGCTTCAGGACTAGAGATGTGTATTCATTCTATTTATTTCTAAGGAGAAGCCCACAACCCGTGTATGAAAAAGTAAACACTCCAGCCTATTGTCTCTAATCTACTCATAATTTCTGGCAGCTCGGAGGGAAAAATGCCCACTTGTTTCTTTCTGTTCTCTCAGTTCTCTCTCTCTCTCTCTCTCTCTCTCTCTCTCTCTCTCTCTCTCTCTCAATCAATCAATCAAATGTTGCTGACCTCAAAAGTTCTGTTATCTCGCCAAAACCTCAAAAGTTCTGTTATCTCGCCAAAACCGGTTTGGCTCAGTGGTAGAGCATCGGTCTGCGGACTGAAAGGTCCCAGGTTCAATTCCGGTCAAGGGCATGTACCTTGGTTGCGGGCACATTCCCAGTAGGGGATGTGCAAGAGGCAGCTGGTCAATGGTTCCCTCTCATCGATGTTTCTAACTCTCTATCCCTCTCTCTTCCTCTCTGTAAAAACTCAATAAAATATATTAAAAAAAAAAAAAGTTCTGTTGTCTCTATTATTCTGAACAATCTCCATAAAATTACCCACTAGATTTCCAGGAAAGAGGCTGAACCCATTTCTGAGTTCATTTAGAGATTCACAGGCTGAATACAATTTTAATTTCCATGCCACTGAAATTACAGATCCCAAATGTAGCACCAAAATGAACTAACGCTAAAAGAAGCATTAGACTTTAAAGAGTTTACACTGTTTCTAACAGGTTCATAATGGACAAGTTATCAATTCTAACCAACATTTTAAATTTTCATAGAGAATAATTTGTAAATATTATTCCAGCTTTATTACCACTGTAGATTTTTAAAACTAATTTCACATAAATTATGATACTAAAGACTGTAAAAGTGTTTTTGTATTATTGTGAATTAAACACCACCATAAGAATGAGAAATTGAAACAACAAATTTGGTAACTTCTACTCTTTCATTTCTGATTTTGTTTATTTGTGACTTTTCTCTTTTCTCCTTAGTGAGACTAGCCAGAGGTTTGTCAATTTTATTAATCTTTTCAAAGAACCAGCTCTTTGTTGCATTAATATTTTGTATTTTTTTAAAAAAGAGCAAATTTGGCATTTTTGTGATCAATATGAATTAAATGACAGATACATAAAGTAGGACCACTTATTTAATTACATCTTTATGACTGAACTGACTGTATTTATACACAGACAATTTATGACACCTGGCCTTAAAAGGATAATGGCAGCATTTTCCCTAAATGCTTTGCATACTGCCAGTCACCGGGGTTCTTTCTGGTACTTTGTCGTTACCTTCCTACTCTCATACAGAGCTCCCTCTGCAATGCTCTCAAATTGCTATAAATGCCTTTTTGCTCCCCGCTTTTCAGATTTCCTCATCACTGATTAAATGAACTAATTCCTCCAAATTGCACAAAATGGGGCCTGACACAGAATGCAAATTTAATAAAGATTACCCCTTACTACTATTATCACTGCTACCAGTGAGACCCATTTGCCACCACTTATGGTTTCATAGAAGTGTGATTTTTAAAATTTGGAGCATGCTACACATAGGGCTCTAGTTTTTATGTTTTGGCATCCTTTTATATTTTACTTTGTTTTCATTAAAAGAAACATCAAAGAAAATAAATTTCCATTATCATTTTAGACATTCAGTCCTAGTGTTTGAAAAATTATGGGAAAATATGATCTAACCCTTGTATAAAACGTAAGTGCATTTATGTGTATATACATTCATTTTATATTAGCAGTGCATTAAAAAAGTCAGATAAAAGAATGGACACCAGATTATTAACAATGATTATCTTTAAGGTTGGGAATGTCTTTACTTTTTGAGCAATGGAATCTCATAAAAACTTTTATGTTTCAGTAGTTTGTATATTTTGTAATCACAAAAACAATGAGAATTTTAAGAGACTTAATTCTCTTTCCAGTCATATTGGTCAATACAATCCAAATTCCCTTTAGACATCAACACTACTGTGTGTGTAAGTGTGTGTCTATAAATAGCACAGAGCCCAAACCCCATGTACGAACAATGCAGAAATAATTGGGAAGAATTAACAGTGTTGTCCATCTTTTTAAAAAATATTTTTATTGATTTTTTTTTTTTTTTACAGAGAGGAAGGAAGAGAAATAGAGAGTTGGAAACATCGATAAGCTGCCTCCTGCACACCCCTTACTAGGGATATGCCCGCAACCAAGGTACATGCCCTTGACCAGAATCAAACCTGGGACCTTTCAGTCCACAGGCTGACACACTATCCACTGAGCCAAACCAGCTTTGGCAGGGTTGTCCATCTTGCCTGAAGCCTTTACCATCCTAACCCTGTTGTTTGTGGAGTTTTGCTCCCCATTTGCTTCTGTGAGACTCCCAGAGGCCTGACCTTAAGCACTTGGTCTCATCTTTTAGACCCGGATCCTGCCTCTTTCCCAATGGACTGTGTTTGGACGTGGACCATGGTGTTGTACCTTGGCTGTTTCTCCATGCACTTGGTTCCCTCCTTTAGCTTCGGCCTCATGACGGAAACACAAACCCGGAGTCAATTTTGCAGAAAAGAGCTTTTCTGGAAATGTTGCTGAATACTCAGGGAAAAAGAGGGATCAAAACAATAATCTGCAGCATTCATACTTTTATTTAAATGTCAAGCCTGAAAAAGGCCTGGCATGAATTAGAAATGCTACTTCTTGACCAAAACCAGCCAAGTCATCATTCAGGTTATAGACATTAAATAATATAACAATGGAAGACCAGGTAGCCATTGCCTGGTAACCAGATAGTCTACAATGCCATCAAAAAGAATTAAAGCTAGCCCTAACTGGTTTGGCTCAATGGATAGAGCATCGGCCTGAGGACTGAAGCGTCGCAGGTTCGATTCCGGTCAAGGGCATGTACCTTGGTTGCGGGCACATCCCCAGTGGGGAGTGTGCAAGAGGCACTGAATTGATGCCTCTTAGAACAGCTGAATTGATGTTTTTCTCTCATCGATGCTTCTAACTCTCCTTTCCTCTCCTTTCCTTTCTGTAAAAAATCAATAAAATATATTTTTTAAAAGAAAGCAAAAGGAAAAAGGTAGAATAATAAAGGTAATGTGAGGACATCTTCCTTAATCTCCCTAAAAAGAGACAATTAGATGGAGTGGGACCCACCTCAGCAGATTAAACATAGTGATGGGGGATGAGTCATGGAAAGGCTACCCCAAAGTGGCATGGGGGGGGGGGGGAGCATGCTACAAAAAAAATGGTCAAATATGCTCCCCTGTGGGAAATTTGTCCCTAAAAGCCATAACCCAGACAGAAAGAAAGTTTGCTGATAACCTAGGCTCCCTCCTGAAATCTTTCTTCACAGTAGATAAGCATTGAGCAAGGGGCAAGAGAAAAGTTCTATCACTCATACCTTGAAAAATTCAAAGGTCAGGACAGGAATTGCCAGCAAGTATTTGTGGCGAGGAGACCTTTGTAGTTAACTTTTCTAAACCTTTTCTAGGTCACAAACCTTGAATTCGATGATACTGCTTCACGACTACACACAAACATTCAAATTTGCATTCGGTTTCAGAGACTTCACAGACCTCCTGTTGACTACAGGAGGTAAGAACCTTTGAAATAGAAGCTAAATCCCTTTGTAGAAAGTTAAAGTCAGGTGAGAAAATAACCTTTCACATTTATGATATAGAAACACGGATTGTTGATACAGAATTTTAAAACACTTAGGAAGACACAGGAAAAAGATGGCCTTTACTAGTGCCTTATTAGATAGAGGGTGAATGGTCCTTAGAAACAACCCATTATCTCACAGCTCTAACTTGTAAAGTTTCTAGCCAATAAAAATAATCATGGTAATCATTGTAAGAGTCATTGATTGTGTACATACCATATGCTAGGTCTCAGACCCAAAAACTATTACTTACCGTTACTGAGAATTGTAAAGTAAGTTAATACATTGAGCTTAGGAGAAAGCATGGTATATATCAAGTACTCCAGTTAGTTATTACAATCAGGAAGTACTAATGTGCTGGTGGGTTTATATATATAAAAACTCACACCAGGATACCTGACACCACCCTTCTCTAAAAAGCCATCAATTTATCCAAAGCATGAGAACCAAATACAGTAGCTACTCCCCCCCCCCCCCCCACCTACAGTTTTACTTTCTGAGGTTTCAGTTATCCACAGTCAATCTCAATCTGAATATGTTAAATGGAAAATTCCAGAAATCAACATTTCATAAGTTTTATTTTATTTTTTTAAATAAATCCTTATTGTTCAGATTATTACAATTGTTCTTCTTTTCCCCTTATAGTTCCCCTCCACCTGCTTCCCACCCTACCCTCTTCCCTTACCCCCCTCCCACTGTCCTCATATATAGGTGTACGATTTTTGTCCAGTCTCTTCCCACACACCCCCACAGCCCTTTCCTCCCCAAGAATTGTCAGTCCACTCCCTTTCTATGACCCTGATTCTATTATATTCACCAGTTTATTCTGTTCATCAGATTTTTTATTCACTTGATTTTTAGATTCACTTGTTGATAGATATTTATTTGTTGTTCATAATTTTTATATTTTCCTTTTTCTTTTTCTTCTTCTTCCTCTTCTTAAAGAATACCTTTCAGCATTTCATACTAGTTTGGCAGTGATGAACTACTTTAGCTTTTTCTTATCTGTGAAGCTCTTTATCTGACTTTCAATTCTGAATGATAGCTTTGCTGGGTAGAGTAATCTTAGTTGTAGGCTCTTGCTATTCACCACTTTGAATATTTCTTGCCACTCCTGTCTGGCCTGCATAGTTACTGTTGAGAAATCAGCTGATAATCATATGGGTGCTCCCTTGTAGGTAACTGTTTTTCCCTTGCTGCTTTTAATATTCTTTGTCTTTTGCTCTTGGCATTTTAATTATGATGTGTCATGGTGTGGTCTTCTTTGGATTCCTTTTGTTTGGGGTTCTCTGCACTTCCTGGACTTGTAAGTCTATTTCTTTCACCGGGTAGGGGAAGTTTTCTGTCATTATTTCTTCAAATAGGTTTTTAATATCTTGCTCTTTCTCTTCTTTGACCCCTGAGTACACTGACTCTTGGATCTCCAAGGAGGTGCTAATTTAGCCTTTGCCTGGAGCCACACAGCAGGAGCTATGAAGAGATCTGCAGATTCCTCTTCTTTGTTTGGGTTTTGGAGGTGCCCAGATGAGGCCCAGCTGTGAAGCAGTGTAAGCTGTTGTGGGGCCTTGGGCCTTCTTTTGGATGTTCTGGGTCTCTCTGACTCAGCTGCAGTTTGTTAGGTAAGATTAGAATTCAAAGGACCAGGCCATTCGTACGCAAAAGCCTCTGTACTCAGCTTGGATGGGACAGAGTCTCAGGGTGGAGCAAACAGCAATGGCTTCCCATTAGCCTTTCCCTAAGAGGCCTCTAGGTCTCAGTGTCTCGCAGTAATCACTGCAAGCACCTCTGAAAGAAAGCTGCCCTCAAGTTTCACCCACAGCTAGACAGTCCAGTTTCTCCCTGTATGAGTTTGGGCCCACAGAGTCTTGCCCAGAGCTGGAGTTCAGAGCAGTCAGGAGCTTTTGTCTCCCTCCCAATTGAGAAAGCCAGCTGTGTACTCAGTTGCCAGCCTCCTTACCTCTGCCTTCTGCAGCTCCTGTGAGTCTCAGTGTGCTTTTCTCTTTCCTTATAGTTGTAGAATTTCCACTCAGCCAGACTTCCTGTGGTTCTGGGTGATGTCATTTTGTCCTTTAGTTGTAGTTTTGAAATTGCTGTGTGAGGCAGCAGTTCACGTGTTTACCTAGGCCACCATCTTGATTTCTCTCCTCATATGTTTTAAATAACACAATATTTGGAGTTGTGTGATGAAATCTTGACCCATCCCACCTGGGCCTGAATCATCATTTTGTTCATTGTATCCACAAGGTATGTATTCCCCACCTGTTAGTCACTTTGTACCTGTAGATTATCAGATTAACTGTCCAGGTATCCCAGTGCTTGTGGTTAATAACCCTTATTTTACCTAATAACGGCCCCAAAGCTCAAGAATAGTAATGCTGGAAATTTGGATATGCCAAGGAGAAGCTGTAAAGGGCTTCCTTTAGGTGAGAAGGTGGGTACAATACAAAGAGATATTTTGTGTCTGTAAAAGAGAGACAACTTTCTTTTACAGTACATTGTTGTAATTACCCCATTTTATTTTATTATTAGTTATTGTTGATATCTTTTTTTAAAAATATATTTTATTGATTTTTTTACAGAGAGGAAGGGAGAGATATAGAGAGCTAGAAACGTCGATGAGAGAGAAACATCGACCAGCTGCCTCTTGCACCCCCCCCCCCCTTACTGGGGATGTGCGCGCATCTCAGGTACATGCCCTTGACCAGAATCAAACCTGGAACCCTTCAGTCCGCAGACCGACGCTCTACCACTGAGCCAAACCGGTTTTGGCTATTGTTGATCTTACTATGCTTCATTTATAAATTAAACTTTATCATAGGTATGTATGTACAGGGGAAAAAACACCTATGGGGTCAGGTACTATCAATGTTTCAAGCATCCATTTTGGATCTTGGAAGGTATTCCATGTGGATACTGGGGACAGGGGGATCTCCTCTGTGCTCCTTAAATATTGTGGGTAAGCCTGACCAGAAACCACATTAAGAATAAACACCTAAAAACTGCTGAACCCTGGGATTGAACCAGGGACCTTTAGATCTTCAGGCTAACACTCTCCCAACTGAGCTATTTCAGCTTGCTTAGGTAGCTTCTACATAATTGTAGTGGAATAATAGTTGTTTTACAATAACAAAAAAAATGTTCATTATTCAGGTTTGGCTGGAGATAGGTACTTAACAAATATTATATAATAGAAGTGTTTATAAGCTAGAAGTAATACATAATTTTACTTTTCTCAGTTATGTTTTAAGTGCCCTGTAATCTGTTTTTCCCATTTAAAAATAAATCATGGACATTTTTCACATCAAGAGAAAGAAAAGGTGACTTTTGTTGGCATTTTGATTCTGATATATGACTAATTTCTAGAAAAAATGACAGCATGGTCCACCTAAATATTTAATGAAATATCAATTTTTCATGGAAGCTGTGTTCTATGGATCCACAGATATAGCCAAGATTAGAAACAAACTGAAGACTAAAGCTCCAAGGAGTTCACTAAGGGGAAATGACAGACACAGAATATAGGAACAAGAAAATTTGAACAAGAAAGATAAAGTAAACTGGAAAGTTTTGTGATAGCAGAATAGGGCCTCCAAACATGCCAATGCCCTATCTCCAGATACAGTATGTTAGACTGCCTGGCCAAGAGAATTAAGGTTGCAGATTCTTTTATCCTATAAATTTAAAATCCTATAAACTCAATGTCAAGCTGTCGCTAAATTACAGTATTGATTAAAATAAAGTTTATATGATTTAAGATAAAGACTGATTCTAACACCATTTTTCACTGTCAGACACATTTCTACCTTTTTTTAGGTAGAATCTGTGTAGTGAAAGAATTGAGCAACTCATTTCCCTGGGCCTCAGTTTCTTCACCTGTAAAATGGTGGTAACATCTGTCATGCCCCGTGACCTGCCTCCCCAAATTTAGATGTGGAAGTTTCTCAGAATGTTAACTAAGGAGATTATTAAATTAAAATGAGACTGCGGGCAGTGCCTTCGGCGGCCCCGGATCTGTCTCTCGCTTCAACAGAGTTTGAATGGAACAGCCCCTTCTTTCAGCCTCCGGCCAGTCTCCTGCATCTTATCCAGTCACCACCTTCAGAACCACCTCCGGGCCTTTCCTGGTTTTTTTGGGTTTTTGTTTTGTTTTGTTTTGTTTTGTTTTTGTTTTCCACTTTAACTCCTTATTGCCGAAAACCATGAGTCCCAAATTTGTCAGAATTATTTCCCAGAGGTGGAGGCTGCAGTCAACCGCCTGACCAGCCTGCCTCTGCGGGCCTCCCACACCTACCTCTCCTGGGCTTCTATTTCCACCGCGAGGATGGGCTCTCGAGGGTTCCGGCGGCTTCGGCTTCGAGGGCTGAGAATGTCTCTTAAAAATGCAAAACCAGCGCGGTGGCCACATTCTCTCCAGGACGTACTGGAGCCTTCCCAAGGTGAGGGGGGAAAACTCAGGATGCCAGGGAAGCTGCCCTGGTCTTGGAGGGGAGCCTGACCCAGGCCCTTTTGGAGCTGCAGGTCCTGGGTTCTATCCTCCCAGACCCTCAGCTCTGAGACTTCCTCCAGAACCACTTCCGGGTGAGCAGGTGAAACTCGTCAAGAAGATGGACCAGACCTGACCCATGTCCGCAGGCAGCCGGCCTCCGGGCTGGGCTGGGGGAGTATCTCTTCGAAAGGCTCACCGTCAAGCATGACTGCATTCCCCTGGTGTCTGGCTTTCACCTGAGTCTCTCCCTGAAACCACTAGCCATTCTTTTAACCACTCTGAAGCCCTCTCCCATGCATTGGACCAAATGAAATAATAAAGCTTTTTTACAGCGAAAGTAAATAAATAAGTAAATAAATAAATAAATAAATAAATAAAAGGAGGCTGCTAAAGTGGGACCTTAATCCAATCTAACTTGTGTCCTTATGAGAGGAAGAGACACCAGGTGCTCCTGCACAAAGGGACATTCATTCAAGGAAAAGGCAGCAAGATGGTGGCTGTCTGCAAGCCAAGGAGAGGCCTGACTCAGGTCCTCCCAAGGAGTCCACAGCTTGATCGAGGACTTCCAGCCTCCGACCTGTGAGAAAATACATTTCTGCTGGTTAAGGCACCCACTCTGTGCTACTGTGTTATGGTAACTCTAAAAAACTAATACACTATCCAGTTTACAGGGAAATACGTAAGAAATTCAGAGTAAATAAGGAGATTAAACAAGGTCATAGATGCCAAACGCAGTAGGTAGATATCCAGGGTTAATGATATTGGGTATAATACAGAGATGTTGAACCAAGATAGAATTCTAATTTTTTAAATTACCTTTTAAATATCAAGGATTAACTCATTGTTAATCTCTTTGTTTTGCCCAGTAAATTTTTTTTTAAATAAATTTTTATTGTTCATATTATTACAAGTGTTCCTTTCCCCCCCCCTTCCCACCCCACCCTCTGCCCTTTCCCCACTCCCCATTGTCCTCATCCATAGGTGCACAGTTTATGTTCAGTCTCTTCCCACATTCCCCTGTCCCCTTTTCCCCAAGAATCATTAGTTCACTCCCCTTCCATACCTCTGATTCTATTATATTCAACAGCTACTATTGTTCATCAGATTTTTTTTTTTAATTTCCTTGGTTTTTAGATTCACTTGTTGATAGTTACGTATTTGTTGTTCATAATTTTTATCTTTATTTACTTTCTCTTCTGAAAGAACCCCCTTCAGCAATTCATATAATTCTGGTTTGGTGGTGATGAACTCCTTTAGCTTTTTTTTATTAGTGAAGCTCTTTATCTGACCTTCGATTCTGAGTGATAGCTTTGCTGGGTAGAGTATTTTTGGCTGTAGGTTCTTGCTATTCATCACCTTGAATATTTCTTGCCATTCCCGTCTGGCCTGCATGGTTTCTGTTGAGAAATCAGCTGACAATCGTATAGGTGCTCCTTTATAGGTAACCACCTGCTTAGCTCTTGCTGCTTTTAATATTCTCTCTTTGTCCTTTGCTCTTGGAATCTTAATTATGATTTGTCTTGGTGTGGTACTCTTTGGATTCCTCTTATTTGGAGTTCTGTGTGCTTCCTGGACTTGTAAGTCCAATTCTTTCCCCAGGTGGGGGAAGTTTTCTGTCACTATTTCTTTCAGTATGTTTTCGATATCTTGCTCTCTCTCATCTTCTGGGACCCCCATGATTCTGATGTTGGATCGTTTGAAGTTGTCCCAGAGGTTTCTTACATTATCTTAAATTTTCTGGATTCTCTTGTCTTCTAGCTTCTGCGGGGGAGTGTCTTCTGGCTCTTTATGTTCCAAATCTTTGACTTGATTCTTGTGATCTTCCATTCTGTTTTTAGGACTCTGTATAATACTTTTTATTCCAGACAATGTATTCTTTATTTCTTGTTGATCCCTTTTCATATCCTCATAGGTCTCATTTATTTTATCGGCCTTTTCTAGGAAACTCTTGAAAAACCTTATAAGTGTGGTTTTGAACTCTATATCCAGTCGCTTTTTGTCCTCCATTTCTTTCGTTTGTGATCTATTTGGTTTAGGCATTTTCGCAGGCAGTTTCCTGATGGGGCGGGGTTTCAGGGTGGAGCCTACAGCCTTGGCTTCCATCAGCCCCGCCCTATGCGACTCCTGAGACTCAGGGTCCTTCAGTACTTGTTGCAAGCACCTCTGAGAGAAAGGTGCCCTCGATTTTCGCCTGCTGCCAAACTGTCTATGCTCTCCCGCAATGGGCCCGAAACTGGGGTTCAGTTCAGTTGGAAGTGGAGTTGGAGATGGCGTTCAGAGCAGTCTGGAGCCCCTGTCTCCTTCCCGCCAGGGCAGTCCTACGGCACAGCCGGCCGGCCCTTCTCTGCGCGCAGTGTGCGCGCCTCTGGGACCTCCTTTCGCTGCTCCCCGGGTTCAGCCTTACAGCCCAGCTCCCTCTGGACGAGCCTGGGTCCCCGGGGTCTGGCCTAGAATGGGGGTTCAGAGCAGTTGGGGGCCCAGCACAGTCGGAGTGTTTATCTCCTTCCCGCTAGGGAACGCCAGCCAGGCACTCGGCCTCCCTCCTCTCCGGCTCTGTCCTCTCCGCGCGCAGCGTGTCTCCGTACCTTGGGCTTTTACAGCTCCTCCGCGCTTCCTTCTGGTTTTCTCCTTGCTTCTTGTTGTAGAATTTCCAGTCAGTTGACTTTCCTGTAGTTCTGGGTAATGTCCATTTTATATTTTAGTTGTATTTTATTGAAATTGTTGCGTGCGGCTAGGTGCCTACCCAAGCAGCCATCTTGGATTCTCCCAGGAATAAATCTGCCCAGTAAATTTTTATAGAAGAAAAGAAGCATACTTCTTCCCCAAATGTAAACCTCCTAATTAATACTGCAGATAGTTTGGGGACAACATTTTCCAAAGGGCCAGAGTCATTTGTCTGAAATAATCCAGAAATTGGGGGTCTGATAATTGGATAATCACTGTAGTTTTGACTTCTTTATAAAGTAGTTTGGTAGGAAAAAAATATATATTTTTAAAATATATTTTATTGATTTTGTACAGAGAGGAAGGGAGAGAGATAGTTAGAAACATCGATGAGAGAGAGTTATCGATCAGCTGCCTCTTTCACACTCCCTACTGGGGATATGCCCGAAACCAAGGTACATGCCCTTGACCGGAATCGAACCCGGGACCTTTCAGTCCCCAAGCCGACGCTCTATCCATTGAGCCAAACCATTTTCGGCAGGAAAATATATATTTTTTAAGAACACAACATTGGTGAGTAGGCACAGGATCATTTCTAAACATTTCTTTGAAACATGAAACCAAAGCATTCTGAGTCAGGAGACCTTTGAGTTGTGGAATACCAGACTCTAGAATTCAAGAGGCCCAATCCTTTGAATGAAAAATGAAAAAACAGAAAGATTTTTAGCAAACCTCTGAATACTGAGAAAAAAACAGCTTTTACCAAAATAAGTCAGAATTAAGGGCTGAGAGTCTTAAAGACAAATCTCCTGAAATCTGTCACATTTTCTTAAATAGCTTTGCTCTTACAGGCCTATTTCCTCAGGATAAGCCATAGCGGGTTTACACTTAATAATAACCACTGTGTTGGATTTCTCTTCAAATAATCTTTCCTTTCAAATGTACCCAGAGGTTCACTCCTCCTATGTGGTTCTCCATTTCCTTTATCCCTAAAGCCAAGTGCAGCGTCAGCTGTAGGATGAAAGGATCTGGGGCTTTAACTTCTCAGTTATGACCATTTTCAGTCTATGGAATTAATTCACAGCACATTAAGTATTAGAAATTCTCCTGTTCACTTATTAATAAACACTCTTCACAAAGCTCGCCTCCATCTGCCTCAAATTCTAGTTCATGTTCCTCAAGTGCATCAGTCCACTGACTGCAGGGAACTCCTGGAGACTAGGCCAGTTTGCTCCAGACTCATTTAGGCAGCAGTCCCTATGAGAGGTGAGACTTGTAGGAAAGACACCACAGGCTGCAGTCTTAAGTCTTGCTCAAAGTGACAGCTCACACTAGGGACACAGCTGCCATGGCCCCATTTGCTTCCCTGCCCAGGCACTGAGACCCATAACCCTGCAGCCTCAGCAGATCCTCCTGGCCCAGGTGGTCAGGCTGTGACCCCGGCTCCAAGACCAGAACTACAGGACAGACCAGGACTGTTTGGGCTTCAGGGCCTGAACTTCAAAGTTTGAACCACATGACCATTCCCCAAACTGAGCTGGAATCTGATTCAAAGTTCAGATACTTCACACTGGGAGATTTCATATTTCTCCAGAATATAATTTACTCCCAGAAAGGAGAAAACATGCTTTTTAAAGGCTGTTATTTACTATTATTGGTTTCTAACCTCCCTGTGGATTTGCCATAATAGGTTTGGACATGGTGAACATGACATAGTTATGACTTTAATATCGTGTCCTTCACACAGTGAAGCAAACTGTCCATTGGCTTGGGATTACATTCTTAACCCCCGTGATCCATTTTAAAGCCGTATTGCAAACATCTCTGAGCTTCATTCAGTTCCCATTGCTCTGAACTGGACAAAATGTTATCTAAGTTCCCTGCCAGGTCCAACTTCTAGGATTCCCTTGGGCCTAGGACATTAGCCACCAGGTAGGCCAGAAGAGATAAGGGAGTAAGAGGTTGTTATAATCTTCAGCCATCAGCCTTCGGGACTCAAGATGGTGTCCCATCCCTGAAAGAGTTAGTGCAGCTTCTACAAAAAGCCTTCCTCCCCAGCACTGCTTACTCAGTATGTTTCTTTGCTGCCTCTGACTCACCATTGAGAGGCTATGTATTTTGAGCTAATTTCTCATTAGAGGAGCTAGATTTACATAAGTACCTTCACAGTTGTTGGAGCTAGTTCTTTTATGGTACAGAAGAACTCATCCTCTGAATCTCATTAGAGTGAGCCTTTAAGAGATGCCATAGACCCTGGTTTCCAATACATCAAGTCAAGTGTTAAGGAATTCCCCCCCAAAATAGCCAGAAACTATGGTTCAAATACCAGCATAGGTTAAAAACTGCTTCAACCTAGAGATGTTTAATTGGTCATGACATTGTTTTAAAAGGATTATAAAACTTTAAAAACACAATAAGGAGCAACTTCCTCTGATTAAAAGAGAAGACTGACCATGGTGATTCTGCAGGGTTAGGTACCAGTGATGTGGCAGAACAACTGTGAAGTGCTTGAGAGTGATCTTCTATCCCACTGTTTTGTTTTGTTTTGTTTCGTTTCTCCTGCTGTAGACTTTCTTTACTAAATTTTGTGTTTTGAAGTTGCCTCCCACTTGCACAATTCACATATCACAGCACCCAGCTTACTTCATGAGCCTCCCAAAAAAAATGCAACCCATTTCTCTGAAAAGAAAGAGAACCTCTGATTTGACCCTTTATAACTGTCAGGTGATCTTTGCCAGATAGAAGGTGATATTTAAGGAAATGACCTCCTTCCTCTCTTCCCCTACCTCACTGGTAAATTTTATTATCAAATTTAATCCTTGGGAAATCACAAAAGGGACAAAATTGTGAGCAATTGTTGACAAAGTCTGAAAATGAGCTTTCAATGTCTCGGATCCCTTCATAGCTAACAAAATTCTCATTTTCCAATGCAGGGCCTCAGACAGTTCCAGAAGCACCCCTTGACCTTTCTTCAGTATCTACACTCATAAAAGAGAAACATGCAAATTGACCGTACCTCCATTGCACCCATCAGCCATGCCCACCAGCCAATCAGGAGCAAGTATGTAAATTAATACAACTAAGATGGAAGTAGCACAGAGCTGGAGCGAGCAGGAAGCTTGGATTGCCCATGGGATGGAGGAAGCCAAGCTTCCCACCTGCCCTGGCCAGCCCTGGCCTCCACTCAAGGCTACAAAGTTTCAATTATAGAAGATAAATAAATCCCAGATACCTGCTTCCAGCCAGCCCTGGCCTCTGATTAAGAAGGCACAGAAAGAAAGAAAGAAAGAAAGAAAGAAAGAAAGAAAGAAAGAAAGAAAGAAAGAAAGAAAGAAAGAAAGAAAGAAAGAAAGAAAGAAAGAGGAAAGGAAAGGAAAGGAAAGGAAAGGAAAGGAAAGGAAAGGAAAGGAAAGGAAAGGAAAGGAAAGGAAAGGAAAGGAAAGGAAAGGGAAGAAAAGAAAAGAAAAGGAAGAAAAGGAAGAAAAGGGAGAAAAGAAACAAAGGAGGGGCAGGGAGCCTGGATCGTGGAGGGGCATGGCCAGCCTGAAAACAGCCCTCAGCCCCTCACCAAGGCTGGCCATGACCCCCAGCGGGGACCCCCACCTTAAGGGCGTGTGGCCAGCTTGAAAACAACCCTCATCCTCTCACCGATGCTGGCCATGACCCCCCCGGGGACACTCACCCCATGGGGGCATGGGCGGCCTGCAAACCACCACATGGCTGCCCCATGCCACAAGGGAACTCCACCCCGATCCAGGACACCCTTCAGGGCAAACCAGCCGGCCCCCACCCATGTACCAGGCCTCTATCTGTACTAATAAATGCTAATGAGACTGGGAGACTTTCCAGAAGACCTTCTGGATGTTCTTCCAGACAAAGCCATGGTGGGGCAAAGGTAGAGGCAGTAAGAGGCCAAGAGGGGAGGGCAGTTGTGGGTGATCAGGCCAGGATGGGAAGGCAGTTGTGAGTGATTGGGCTGGTGGGGGTGGAGCCATTGGGAGTAAGCAGACCAGTAGAGGGGTCAGTTGGGGGTGAGCAGGACATCAGTGGGGGTCAGTTGGAGGTGATCAGGATAGCGGGGGGAGGCAGTTTGTAGTGAGCAGGCCAGCAGGAGGGTGGTTGGGGGTGCATGCTGGCAGCAGGGGAGTTGGGGATGAGCACACTGGCACGGGGGGCAGTTGGGGTGATCAAGCTGGCAGGTGGGCATTTGGAGACAAGCAGGCCAGTGGTGGAGGGTAGTTGGAGATGAGAAGGCTGGCAGGCAGATTGGTTAAGGGCAATCAGGCGGGCAGGCAGGAAGGCAGGTGAACAGTTAGGAGCCAGCAGTCCCGGATTGCAAAAGGGATGTTCAACTGCTGGTTTAGGACCAATCTTCGAGGGGTCCCAGATTGGAGAGGGTGCAGGCCGGGCTGAGGAACATACCCTCCCCATGCATGAATTTTGTGCACCAGTCCATTAGTTTGAAATAAGAAACTACTCTTAAGCCTCCTATTTTTTCTTAATCCTGCAATCTTTTAAAGTATACACCTATGTGTAACCTTTAAGAGGCTACCTTAAAAGATATGTGATCACTCTTCAAGGAAATAAAGATACTTTCTATCCATTCATGATCTTGTTTTCTTATCCATATTCTTTTCTTCAATAGAATGATCCTATTTTTCTGAGAACCTCTCTTCTTCTTATTTAAAGCCACATTCAAAACAATCAACCATACACAAGTCTTTTATGTGCAAGAGCAAAACAGTCTCAAGTGTAGAAAATACACTTGAGTGACTCCTAGAACTACAATACATCATGGTTTCAATAACCCAAAGTCCTTACATCTACTAGCTAAGAGAAGCATTGTGTAGGCTGGTGTCCAGAGTTGTTCCTTGGTGCCTGATCCTTCTCTTCAGGCCTTTCAGGCATCCCTGATTGCATCTACTCTCACCGGCCCTCTTAAGCTTCCTGCTGTGGAATTCATCATCTCTTTCTGATATCCACACCCACCCAACTGAAAAATACCTGCTAAGGCTGGGACCCTACATGATTGCGATAAACTGTCAAAACTATTTGGTAGTGCTCAACCTCAGTAAGTTACCTCAAAATAATAGATCTTAACTTAAGAAAATATTGGTAATAGTAGAAAATTCAAGTTTATGTCAGGTTTTTAGGAACAAGACTTTCCTCTGCATTCTCATGTACAATCTTCACTTACTTCAAATGTTGGGTTAGCACATCATTGTTGTCTGGGCTTTTCAGCATTATCACCATGACACTGGATACCTATTTCACCATTTCTGGGTGTTTGCTATTATGTGCAGCCAGAGAATTTCAAATGATTTCAAGGTAATCTAAGATATGTAAAAAAAAATAAAATAAAATAAATAAAATAAATAAATAAAAAAAAATTACCCAAGGTCATTTAATATTATATAATTTTTATAATTCAAAGATAATGATTTCATAATTTAAAAACACATTGTAATATTTTTAAATTCTCTGCAACCTCTTGTTTAATATAGAGGTCTGGAAATTAAAGAATTAAGTGATTTATTTTTTGGTCAGGAAGGAACAAAAAGTCAACATTAGAGCAGAAAAGTACAGCCAAGCTCTGCAAATTTTCATCTAGTAATCAACTGGGACACAGCTCTGCTTGTTTAAAGAGGCAAGTGAATAAAGGTTCAATCTGGCCTTTGCAGACTTAGAAGAGAATAGGATATAGCAAAGCTACAGAAAACTGGAAATCATGTGATGTTTGATACTGTTCACCACTGAAAGGTTTAAATGTTACAGAAAATTCTGCCAAAGCCGGTTTGGCTCAGTGGTAGAGCGTCAGTCTGCGGACTGAAAGGCCCCAGGTTCAATTCTGGTCAAAGGCATGTACATTTGTTGCGGGCACATCCCTGGTAGGGGGTGTGCAAGAGGCAGCTGGTCAATGTTTCTCTCTCATCAACATTTCTAGCTCTCTATCTCTCTCCCTCTCTGTAAAAAATCAACAAAAATATATTTTAAAAAAAATAAATGTTACAGAAAATTCCACCTGAAATGCATTCTGAGATTACTTTTGTCAGCAGTATCTATATGATTAGAAGTTTTATGCCTTTCCCATTATAATGTGAATGATGGGTGTTTATTCACATACAGCCAAAACCCCCAAGACAGTAATTATATATAATTCACCATAAAATAGTTAATTATTGCATGTTATAGAAAAGAGAAAAATTAAAAGTCAACTCCAAAGTTAGAAAGGAATCCCTTTAAAAAACGAGTTTTTCTTTTATTTCTTTGGAAATTATAGGCTATGATTTACCATTCAAGTAACAATTGAGATAACCCACCTTAAAGCCAACCCAGTGAAGTACATAACTATCAACTGTGTGTGTAACTTGGACATCTCTCATGGCACTGGATCACCTGTGGGGCTAGGGGTAGACATGGCTCAAGCTGGATCACCTGTGGGTGATTCATCCACTTACAGAAGTATTTTTCTATATTAAATGTATAGTTTCCATAAAATATCAACTTTTGTTGCAATGCTGCCCGTGACGGGAACAAATAGGTCGGGGTATTTTATTCTCAACGCACTGCAAGGGATTCTGCTTATGAACCGCCAATTACCACCACATAC
Source organism: Pipistrellus hanaki (assembly GCF_964339955.1). Taxonomy (NCBI): domain Eukaryota; kingdom Metazoa; phylum Chordata; class Mammalia; order Chiroptera; family Vespertilionidae; genus Pipistrellus; species Pipistrellus hanaki. Next base: position 63,908,544 of record NC_140510.1, on the reverse strand, counting down.
CGTTGGTGAGCCCCATTTTCTCTTCCATGATGGTTTAGAAATTGGCAAGATCAATGAAGGTTTGCCTATTGCTGAGATAGTGGAGGGTCCAAGTCCTCAGGTCTCTGCAATTAAAGCACAAACACACTTTGCTTATGATATCAGAGCAGAATGACATGCTCCTTAGTACATGCTTGAATATAAAGACAAAATGCAAACATTGAACGCATATGGAGATTTTCATCCCCTTTTTACTTCAGACATTTTAATGAAGATGGTCATTCTGGTTAATAGTGACATATAAGTGCAAGCAGCAGAAATAAGCAGGACCTACAATTCCTCAAAGTTCATTCTGTGCATGTCCCTCCCATCCTGGGCACTGGGTAGGAGCTCCAGATCCTCTCTCATCACAAGATGGTCTTTCCTCCTGTGCCGTGAGCACTGCACCAGGGCAATCGACTATCAGCCTGACTCCGAGGGTATCTCCTACTTGAAAAAGTTAAGTTGGTATTGCTTCACTGTTTTCTAAGACTTTATAAAACCCATGGTTAATCACATGGAGGGTATTTTCTAGCCTTTATGGTTTGCCTGCTGCATCCATACAAAGTCAATATGAGTTTGGATTTCCTAAGTTGTAAGGGAGCCAAATAACAATCTTCTATTGAGCTGTTTTCAATGGGTTTTCTATAAGCCTAAAGAAGTTTGTTGTTTGTAGTAAGGTTGTTTTTAATCCTGAACATTAAAGAAAATGATTCATATACCCTCCCCACTTGTGAGACATACTAATTTCAAGCATCATGATGCCCAAGTGGCTGAATGTGGATATCAAAATAAAAAAGAGGGGCAGGAGTCTAAAAACACAAAATGACAATTCACAAATAAGAAACATAGATATCCAATGAACATATTAAAGAGAATTTTGTCTTTCTAATAATCATAGAAATATAAATATTGTGATGATTTATTTTCTTTATTAATCTCAAATTTTTTATTTCAATGAATAATAAATGTTGGCAAGAATTAGATGAGACAGACACTTGTGTATACTGTAAAGAATAAAGTAGAAAACTTTTTTGTTTTACAGAAGATAAAGGAACTTTGACCCAGGAATTTTATTAGTAAGAGTTTGTGACAGAAACTGCTAAGGTAGCCCCAAATATCCATTCTCCCCTTCTTCTCTTAGAAAAAAAAAATTCAGCTAGGCTCATGGGATTAAGACTACATTTCTCAGCCACAACAATGTTGTTAGAGAAAAAATAGGATATAAAACTTTAACACAGTTTAATTATAGAAAAAGAACAGACAAATGTAAGCCAAGGTTTTAGCAACAATTCATATCAATAGGTCAGATTGTGAATAATATTTCTTTCTTTTATTATTTTACTAGAGGCCTGGTGCACAAAATTCATGCATAGGAGGAGGGGGGTATCCCTCAGCCCAGCGTGCACTCTCTCCAATCTGGGACCCAATGTCCAACTGTCTGGGATCAGGCCTAAATGGATAGTTGAACATCTCTCTCACAATCCAGGACTGCTGGCTCCCAATTGCTCACCTGCCTGCCTGTCTGATTGCCCCTAATTGCTTCTGCCTGCCACCCTGATCACCCCCTAACTTCTCCCCTGTCAGCCTGATCAATGCCTAACTGCTCCCCTGGGTCCCGATTGCCCCTAACTGCCCTACCCTGTAGACCTGGTTGCCCCCAACTGCTCTCCCTTGCAGGCCATCTTGTGATGGCCATCTTATATTCACATGGGGGTGGCTATCTTTGACCACAAGGGGGCAACCATCTTATGTATTAGAGTGATGGTCAATTTGCATATGACCTCTTTATTATATAGGACTAGAGGCCTGGTACATGACATTCTTACATTGGGTGGGTCCCCCCTGCCTGGCCTGCACCCTTTAGCAGTTTGGGATCCCTTGGGGGATGTCTGACTGATGGCTCCTTTTGGGGAGCTGGCCTAAGCCGCAGTGGAACATCCTTAGCACTGCTGCAGAGGTGGGAGAGGCTACTGCCACCACTGCTACACTCACTAGCTGTCAGCCCAGCTTGTGGCTGAGTGGCACTCCCCCTGAGAGAGCTCACTGACAGCAGCGGGCAGCTCCTGTGTTGAGCATCTGCCCCCCTGGTGGTCAGTGTACATCATAGCAGCCAGTCATTCTGCTGTTCAGTTGATTTGAATATTACCCTTTTATTATATAGGATATTTTCTCTCAAAATAGCAATTTCTGATTACTAATTCTGTCTGGGAAACTTGCAAGCCAAAAACTCAGACTCCCTTTCTAATCCCAATTCAAGGACTTTATTTTTCCATTCTCTAATTTTCTTTGTTTATGGGGGTCAACCTAATCTCTTTTCCCACTGGCATAGCCTTCTCCTCCCTGGTGATTAGGGGGCAGAGTGGTGATAGGGGAGGAAGGAACCTGGCATATCAAGGATTTTTAATAGCAAATGGGGAAGGAAGAAATGCTGTAAACATTTAAGGCCAGTGTGTTATGTTCCAGCAAATAAAGAGTAACTTCACCCCAAAACAATTGATTGGATCCCTTTGATATGTTTCAGGTTAATTAAATTAAGAGCTTGAGTCAATCATTGTTTCTGACCTCATAAATACAAGCTATAAATCTAGTCAATACAAGTACTTCCATCTTTGAAAATATTTCAGAACAGTACAAAAACACCTGTCTTGGAACATTTTATGTAATATCAAAATTCCAACAACACCCACACACAAATCACAGTTTCTAATAAAGAAAGATAAAGCTAGTGAAATTATTGGTTTGCCACCACATCATAAAAAAAAAATGACTTTGAATTCCAAAATCATATTTTTGGAAGCTAGGAAGAGACCTATGCTATTAACTTAAAGTTATTAATAGTTCTTCACTGTTAAATGGTACCAAGAATTATGACTCATATAATAAAGATATCATTTCGCTGACATTAATAGCATTCTCGGGGTTGTAAAAAGTAATGCATGTGTCTTGTTAAATGAGAATAAAAGACTTTTTACCAAGTTTTTGATCCTTTTAAAACTTTTAGAAGCACTTTATAATTCACTTTGACCTCATCCAGTGATGTCAGTTATAAGAAAATTTGAAGATCACACTTTTCCACTATACAATACACAACAATGCCAGGTGGAAAGAACAATATACTGAAGAGCTAGGTCCCCTCGTCATGCCCGGACATTGCCTCCGAAGCCAGAACTTGACATCGCATTAAACAACAGTTTTTAAAAAAATATATTTTATTGATTTTGTACAGAGAGGAAGGGAGAGAGATAGAGTTAGAAACATGGATGAGAGAGAGTCATCGATCAGCTGCCTCTTGCACACCCCCTACTGGGGATATGCCCACAACCAAGGTACATGCCCTTGACCGGAATCGAACCCGGGACCTTTCAGTCCCCAAGCTGACGCTCTATCCATTGAGCCAAACCGGTTTCGGCTAAACAACAGTTTTTAATAAAATGGTCACTATTGTCTCCGAGTGGTGCATTGTCTTCAGAGTTCAAATTGCATTCATTTCAAGTGCTTTTAATGCAGCTGGAGAGAATTTTGAGACTGACAGGATATATATATATATATAACTTCAAGTTTAAGATCTGAACATGAGACTATAGTTTGAGAACATGAAAAGTCTATTTTATTTAGAGGAAGAGAGTACAAAAACCTAACCACATGCAGTGGGCCAGCTCTGTCCAGAGAATCTGTTCCAGGAGGAAGCTGAAAGCTCCCAGATTCTGGGCGACTGTTAGCCAGGTAGCAATCTGACACACATGCTTCATCACAGCACTCTCACCTCCCTCGTCAGAAACTCTGGCCACCAGGCATACGGAACTCATCAGTCCTAAAATGCCTCTAGAAAGACACAATGGAATACTACACTGCTGTAAAAAGGAAGGAACTCCTATCATTTGCAATAGCATGGATGGACTTGGAGAGCATTATGCTAAGCGAAATAAGTCAGTCAGAGAAAGATAAACATCACATGATCTCACTCATTTGTGGAATATAATGAACAAATTAAACTAATGAACAAAAACAGATCCAGAGACAGAGAAGCAGCGATCAGAGTGTCAAACCTCAGAGGGAAGGTAAGGGAAGGTGCGGGTAAGGGGGAAAGATCAACCAAAGGACTTATATGCATGCATATAAACCTAACCAATGGACACAAACACCAGGGGGGTGAGGGCATGAGTGTGGGGGGGGGTGAGAGTGGGATGGGGGCAATAGGGGGACAAGGACACATATTTAATACCTTAATCAATAAAGAGAAAAAAGGACAAAAGATCATGAATGCATAACCAAGTGAGTTCTCTCACCTTAGGAATGAAAATGATACTTAGAAAGAGCCTTTTTCCTCTGTGGAGTGTCATTGTGACTTTGACTTTGTGACTGCAGAGCCTGACCAGTCCTTCAGAGGTGTGCAGAATGCAATGGGAGATATTTACAAGCCTATAAGAGTTTTGGTTCTGCTATATAAGAAGGCTATGAAAAGAATTTAGAGTAGAATCATACAGTAAATAGTTGAATCCAACCAAATATTGACAGTCTCAAAGCTGATTTCAGAATTAAATAATGTGCAATTTGAAGAAGGTTGTAAGGACAACCCATTTGACAGGCATGGACTCGAGGTCCCTAATGGCTTAATGCCCATTAATGTGCCTCTGGATGATGAGAGAAACCCCCTTCCTGCCTGTTACTCCAGATCTTCTATCTTGATGAAGATTTAGAGTTGTATACAACCTCATTAGATATAGAATTAAAACAGGTAGTGTTCAATGGATACTTTACTAGTAAGCACTGGTAATGCTTAAGAGAATTTGAGTACTTCACAGATTAATCTAATCATTGAAGTATAAAAGGGCATTCGAGTAATTAATTCAGACTTGCGTGTGTGTTTTTTTAATTTTTCAATTACAGTTGACATACAATAGTATTTGTTTTAGGTGTACAACATTAAACGTTTATAAAACTTACAAAGTGATCAACTAATAAGTCTAGTACCCATCAGACTAGACTTGAACTTTTCAGATGGAAGGAATAAGGGAAGTTGACTAAGAGGAGGAGGAAATTGGAGGAAATCCTTAATACTGTCAATTAAAAAAATAAGAGTTGACTGAGGTTGTAAAGAGTATGAGATTATTTAAAAGAATTTATGATTCTCCATATGTACTGTTTTAATATATTTGATTTATCAGCATGCCTAAGTACTTAGGAAGGTTTGTGTGTTAGACATTTGAAGAAAGCTGATTGTATTAATTTACAAATGCATTGTAAATGTTAAAGGGAATTTTATTAGATTATAAAAGCACCTTTAAAAGTGACTATTGAGATTTGCTAGGTTTATATATAGACTAGAGCCCTGGTGCACGAAAATTCGTGCACTGGTGGGTGGTGTCCTCAGCCTGGCCTGTGCCCTCTCACAGTCTGGAAGCAATCAGGGGTCCACAAGGAGCAGGCCTAAGCTACAGTCTGGCCTCCCTCTGTGGGAAGCGACCAGTGGGCCTATCAGGGGACAGCACCAGCCTGTAAGCGGCTGGCTCCAGTCCCTCCCCCGCAATCATCCCTCTGCTGCTGCTGGTTGCTGCCGATCATCCCTCTGCTGCTGCTGGTTGCTGCCGCCACACACTCCCCCATCACCATCCCCTCCCTCTGTTCACTTGGCTGGCCTGGCGCCATCTGCTCACCGGCCCTGTCCCACGCCGATGGTTGTTCTGCCAATTGGTCCATTTGCATATTACACTTTTATTATATAGGATGACAAGATTTGTCATTTAAGTTGTAAAGATAGGGAAAAATTAGCTTTCTAAATCTTTGACTTGTTAAAGTTACTAATGTCATCAGAAAGGAATTTATAACTTATGAAACTTACAAGTCAAATTTTGACTTATTAAAGTCAAATTTTAATTTTGCACACGCTGATGAGACTCTGAGTAATCTTGTGTGAGCACAAATTTTCCCCTCAATGACATCAAAGCACTCCCCTGGACATGGAGGTCACCAGCACCAAAGATCCATTAACCTGGAGAGGCCAGGGCCCATCTTTGCTGCTGTGGAGAGAAATTCTGCCCAAGAACAGGACCGATTCATAAGGCAGAACCATGAAATGAAAGACACCTCTTTTTTAACCTCGATTTCCCATTATGCTTGGAATCTGACCTCCCTGAACTTTTGTAAGCCAATATAGTCAGTCCCCTCTGCTTAGATTAATTTGAGTTGAGTTTCTCTCACTTGCAAGTAAAAGCATCCTGATTTAAGAGTTCAGAGCTCCGAGCACCTTCCCTCTCTGATTTTTCCCCTTCCTTCGCACTTTGAATTGACAGACGATGTTACTACAACAAATATTTATCCCTATATGTCAGTTTATTTAGACAGATAAATTGTTAGTAGACCACTTTTTACGCGATTAGAAAAGAACCAGGCAAGTTAGAGCACTTTTAGTATATCAATGAAACTCCTACAAATGAGACTGAGAGAAAGGGTGCCTGATAAGAAAATAGACAAAGTGTATTAACATGAAATTGACAGAAGAAATTAAAATCCTCACTAGTATCAGAAAATGCACATTGAAACCATTCAGAGATATCATTTCACCCATCAGATTGTCAAAAAAGTCAGAATTTTTATAAAATCACTTGTTGGTGGGGATGTTAATACAGAACCCTTTTGCACTGTAGTGGGACCAGAGCTTGGAGTTCATCTGGAGAGCAATCTGGCAGGCTTTGTGAGACTGAGCACAGTGATAGCCTCAGACACAGCTTTTCTCCTGCTGAGTATGTATCCCAGGAAAGGTCCCTCACAGACGCCCAGGGGGCCATATGGGTTGAGTACAGCATTGGGGTTCCCAGGAATGGGAGACCAGAAAGAAGTTTATCAAGATGGGGTGTGCACCACACATACAATCAAACTCTGTGTAGAAGGAATGAGACAGGAAAGAAGGAACTAACCGCATTCAGCAACAGGGCTTGAAAAAAGAAACTAAGCAACAGAATTGATTTAGAGCACAATACCCTTGACGTACATTTTCTAAAACAGAAAACAATAATATGTTTCTCATTGGACACACTTATAAAGAAACTCACTGGAAGTCATTTGGAAAGATATATAGTAAATACACCAGACAAAGGGAGGGGAATGAGATTGGGGACCAGGAGTGGAAGGAGAGGAAAATAAAATGAGAATGAAGAGATGGGCTACAGCATAAAATGATGGTGTTTCTATGCCATGAAATTGGGGCACGGTCAGCTCAGTCCTATGCATCTAAAAGATCTTCATGACCACAATTTAGAATTGAAAGAGGAACAAACCCAAAACCAATTGAAATAACTTAATATCTCCCCCAAAGGAAATTTGGGCATAGAAACTCAACGGCACGGCTGGCCAGCACTACACTTTACCGAGGATGCTAACTGTGAAAGAGAAGGGTAGCTTATGCAATAATATTCTGTGGCCAAGACAGAGGGAAAATAGAACTCAGAATTACATTGAAACCATGATGAAACTACATAAAAGGGAGAAAATGTGTGAGAGCTCAGGGGAATAGAAACTGTTGTGTAAGGAGGGAGACTTGTGAGTAAAATTTCCCATAATAAAAAGTCATTAAAATATTTCTGAAAATTAAGACATTAACAAAATATACGAATACGCATTAAAAACAAGAAGCACGTCGCAGCTGGCCTTCTTGGCAGTCAGATGTTGGTTTTGGCTTGCTTGTTTATAGCTGGGCTTCTCCCACATATTTCCCCTCTATCACCACCCTCCCCTCCCCAGCAACCCCTTCAAGGACTAAAGTCCCAGATGCTGAAAAAAACTAGATGGGAAGAAATTTGACAAAATGCTGGCATCTGTTCCAGCTAGGTGCATTACAGGAGGATCTACGATGTTTTCTGCACTCTTTTGCGTCTTTGGAATATTTTACCATTAAAAGTAAAAAATAAGTCAATGTGATAGGACATAAAATGCCTAGCTAAGGACCTGGCCTGGAGGAGGCATGCAGGAAACTTTGGTTTCTTTCTCCGAGAATGGATCTCGGGCACCCTCAGGCTTATGCCATCCCTCCTCTGTCACCCCCTGTCACCACTGGGCCTGCTCATAGCGTTTTACCTGTTGCCAAGTTCATCCATTACCTTTGCCAAAGTAGTCAAGCTTTTCTTGGAACCATTGGGCATTTCTGTCCTTCTCAGTGGAATGTGGAGCAGACCATATCCCTCTGGGGCAGGGGCAGCAGGAGCAGCAGGGGCAGCAGCCTCCAGGAGCTCGGCCCTGGTTGTCAGTGCGGGTCCCACCACTTTCTACAGTAACCACCTCTGACCGTCCTGCATGCAGGCCCCCCAGGCACCGGCATTTTGTTCTTGGTGTCAACAGTTTAAGACATCTCTGGACACCACTTGGTGACTTGGGGACATTCTAGGAAAAAGGGTCTCTAAATATGGGAGAGGGAAAAATCTGGAACTTCCCATGAGGCAAGATCCAAGTATGCCTGATAATGGCCTCTCCTTGGTTCTGCCTGGGAGGATCCCCTGAGTCTGTGGTTCCCAGGCTCCAGGGTGAAGAGGGTGAGAGCAGGAAATGGAGAGAAGCTTCTCTATCGCCCTCTACTGAACAGTTTCCTTGACTTGTTTTCCTAGCCTATGAACAATCCTGCCTCATTTTTCTTATCTTCTGGCAGGTACCCCAACACCCTAACATAAAATGACAAGGTGCAAATGAAGGCACCTTTAGCCTAAGATTGCAATAGGTGTGAATATCCTCCTGAACCCAGGGCTTTTGGACCATGGGTCTCTGCGGCACCCTTTGAGTTCCCTGGGCTTTACTGATATCCCTTGCTGACCTCTTCTCCTATTCCACATGTTCCTCCTTCCCTCACTCTTCATTATCTGTCTGATTATCCATCACAATTCCATACCGAGTTTCCACAAATTTCCAGAGCTTTCCTGAAAGCTAGAGACAGTCAACAAGTTCTCCAATGCTGAAAAAACTTCCAATTGAGTTGGGAAAAGAACCACATAAAAAGCTGTAAAGCAATGATTGTGCCTGTGCTGAGTATGAAACAGATGTTGTGTACTAACCCTAAGTGCTGCCTCCGTCTTGGGACATTCAGAGCTGCCCTGAACAGTCCTGGAGAGACTTGCTCATTCAGCACCTCCAGGCAAGAACTCAGTCCAGGGTTGAAGAGAATTGAGAAGAGTCAAAGGTCAAGGTGGCAGGAGGCTGTTCATGGCTCAAGTAGTCTATTCCCTTGAGCACTCAATGGCTAGCATTTTTTTACAGAACTGGAAACTAAAAGGAATAATGTAGTTAAAGAAAAAATAAGAGTGTATGATTTTAAGGAGGGCCTTAGACATGCTCTCTTGGCATTGGCCCAGAAATCAATCATTATATCCAAGAAATCAATTTCGCTCTGACAGAGGAACTCGCAGGATGAGCAGGAACGTGGATGTCTGTCCTCAGGAAACCCTAATGAATCTGTTATCCAAGTTTCATCCTGGAGCATCTAGCAGGCCTCTATGGTCCTATTTCCACACAGGTTCTGATGCACCTATTAAAACAGGAAGTAGTAGTTTTAACATTACTCTCAAGATGTACTAGTACTGCTTTCTTGGTTGAGTGCCCTATTTTCCCCCCCAGAAGGGTAAGATGATACAGCTGTTTAAGATGTTTCAAGCTAACACTCAGACACCCTCACTTGACCAGGTACTTATGCTAAATACCAGGTAGCTTATGTGTGTTAGGATCCTGATTTTCTTCTTTACTTATCTAACATTTTACTGAGAATATCTGAAGAAGGCCTAGATTCTTATTTTTAACTGATAAAAACAAACACTTATTGTTTCTCCCCTCCCATGCACACACTTCTGTACTGAGCAAAGAATGTGCCTGTTAGATAACAGCGTTAAAGGTTGTGGGTGCTGGAGATGAAGAAGTAAGAGAGGGATGAAAGGGTCCAAATTAGGAAGGAAAAAAAAGACCAGGAAGAAACTACCTCTCATTAAAATGTTATCACAGCTGCAAACAGACAGCCTTCAAGAGGCAGACAAATTACAGAAGTAACTAATGAGAAAGAAGAGTAAATAGAAGGCGAATGGCATTAAATCCATTTCCAACTTCATGGGGAGTAGGAGAGGGCAGATAGCTTCTGAAGCTTTAAAAAAAATAAAAAAAGGTTTAGCTTAGCCCTAGCCAGTTTGGCTCAGTGGATAGAGCATCGTCCCGCGGACTGGAAGGTCCTGGGTTTGATTCTGGTTAGGGGCATGTACCTTCCCTCTGTTGCTTGATCCCTGGCATGTGTGGGAGTCAAGGGGGGTATGTGGGAGACAACCAATCGATGTTTCTCTCTCTGTGTCTCTCTCCATTCTGTCCACTCTTTCTAAAAATCAATACAAAAAAAAAATATTCTTGGGTAAGGATTAACAAAATAAAACAAATAAGGTGAATCAATGTAAAGCTTTTTCTGTCAGTAATATTTTGCTTATTTTAATTTCCAATTGGGAATGTTCTTTATAGAAAAGGCTTACAAAATGTGTAACTTGATTTAGTAATAATCATTTCATTAAAAAAAAGTGCTAAGTCAAACTAGGAGGGCGTTCCAATCATCTGGCAATTAAATGTGGATATATTTTTAATATTTACTTTATTTATCCCTTTACAGGGATAGCTGATGCAGTTTGGAGTCCCTAGGGTTTCACCTGCTATTTTCAGTAATTGGCCCCAAAGCTGCTAGATTCAGCCCATCTGAGAACAGATGTGAACTAAAGACACAGGTTTCTTCCTTGCTTCTAATGATTCGAGGGTATTTCTTGCCCTCTTTGGGTCAATGCGGATCTTTTTCAATTTTAGTATAAATTCTTTTTCTAAGTACATCTGAAGGAACAAAACAAGGATATGACAGAATAGCTCAAAAGCATATGAGGGAAGTTAATTCATATTTAAATGAAGGACCTTATTCCACAATCAACTCTCTTAATAAAAACACTTGCATCTCTGATCACAAGATGGCGATAGCACCCTACTCATTCCATAGAGATGAATCCAGCTCTCTGGGACTTCAGGAATACTCATTATAGTGGTGAGAGTGTGTATGGAAGATGTGTGACTCCTTTTCCCTGAGCAGGTCAAATTTTTTTTTTAATGAAACTGAATTAATTGGATGAATATTTACTGGATACTACACTGAGGGAGGATCCAGGGTTCTTGGTTTTGATATAGACCTTCCAAGATTACCTCAACACATAGACTAGGCTTCCAGAACAAGACAGAATTTTGAGTGCGTCCCTCATATCGTCTGGGGTTGTATTGGATTGGGGGCTCCAATTAGAAATGGTCTTTGAATAATCCCAGATAAAGATAATCTAAAGTTGTTTTCTTTGTGACGGAGTACCACAAATGAGAGATCTTTAGGGCTAGTCTCATTCCCTCTCACTCTTGCCAATGACAATGACAACTTCAACCAGCCTCCTACCATAATTCGGCCTCCATGCAGTCCCTACCCTGACCCTTCCTTGACTTGCTAGTGGCTCAAACTTGTTCCCTCTGGCTGGTAGCTCCATACCTATATCTCTTAACATCAACCACCTCTCTCCCTGGGGTGGTTCATTCTGTTCATAGCCTGCTCATTATTTGGAGACCCTTGTTGAAGGCCAGCCTTAATACCATTTTTCTTTTAAAAATGCATTTTCATGTAAGGCAATTAACTTGAGCCCATTTGAAAGAAAAAAAAAAAGAGAGAGAGAGAGAGAGAGAGAGAGAGAGAGAGAGAGAGAGAGAGAGAGAGAGAGAAAACACACACACACCAGAATAAAGTATCATTCAGAGTGCATATATACATATTTTTAGCTCTGTGATATTTTGGGTGTAGGTATTTTTCATTCATCCAAAACATATTCTTCTCTCCACTCACAAGAACATAGAGGCCACTCTGCACCCATCTTCTCACCAAATTCATTCTCTCTATTACTGCTACGTTCTTCGAATGGCTCCACCACCTCCATTTAAAAGTATTGGGCCCCTTTGTGGTTCTTGGGAGTCAGACTGTGTAGGCCGGTAATTCTAATTTAAAAGTTCACTGGCAGAATGCCCTTGGGCAAGTCACCTAGCCTAACTGAAACAGCCCCAACTCAGAAGGCAGTGTGGGATTGATGGAGTTCACCCATGCGCAGCACGTGGCCCAGTGCCAGGCACAAAACAAGTGCTCAGGGAATGTTCACCGTTCACATTCGTACTGCTCTGTAAGTCTGGCAGCAGGTTCTCCATCTGTATGAAGCATGTCTTTTTATTGTGATGATTTGACATTTGGGCTGGAGAGACTGCCCTATCAGAGCTTGCCAGTTCCTGGAGAGGGTTCAAGATTCACCTGCAGAGTGCCCTTCATATGCAAGCCCACCAATCCAGAGCCCATACCCCAAGCCCTTCCTTGATCTGGCTCCCACAGGGCTCTCACAGGGGGGCACTCTTCCCCTGTCCTAATCACTACACAACCAAGCACCAGGCAACTGGAGACAACTCCTGGGTGCAGAGCCTGCTGGAATCATTCCAACTAGCCAAACCTAAACCTGCTTATCCTGTCCTACCTGTTCCTTTGCACAGAAACCACAACAAAGGCTCCTGCCCACATTTCCCCTTGCTCCCAATGCCTCCTGACCGACCCTGGGGCTTTCCCATGTGGCTCTGCCTTGTGTGGCCCTGCCCTGTTTCTCACAACGCGCAATTCTGCTTCTGGGAAATTGTTCCAACAAACACGGGCCCACATGTGTTCAAATGGTGAAGGCGGCCCTGGGGATGTGCACAGCCTCTCTACCACCTGCTGGGGCACACTGCTTGCACCTTGAAAGCAAAATGCACTTTCCTGCCTATCTCAACACTGGGTGCCTGTGTGCATGGCTGTTGTGCAAAAGTAACATAGGACCCAAATCTGTGGATGGTTTGCTTGTCTCATTGACACCCTGGATAATTTTTTCTAATATATTTTATTAATTTTTTATAGAGAGGAAGAGAGAGGGGGGATAGGGAGCTAGAAACATCGATGAGAGAGAAACATCAATCAGCTGCCTCTTGCACACCCGCTACTGGGGATATTCCTGCAACCAAGGTACATGCCCTTGAACAGAATCGAACCCGGGATCTTTCAGTCTGCAGGCTGACGCTCTATCCACTGAGCCAAACCAGTTTCGCTGCTTGTCTCATTGAAATAAGACTCCAGGATATGCCAATCATTACCTCACTTCCGGTCTCTTGCATCCTGACTATCTCTCTCTCTGAATAAGAGCAAAGAGGATGCCATTTACATTGGTAAAATGGAAATACCCCAGACCTCAGCCCATCAGTGGGCTGCAGTTCATGTGCTGAGTTGTCACTTGTGGTTTTACATCTGTTTTCTTCTCCTCCTAACCATGGATACATGGGAAGATGAAAAAGCACATGTAAGACATTTCCACTTACATTTCTGGAGGTCAGAATAATGCTGTGAGCATTTCCGTGACTATCAGGGACTGTTAACAAGCACCAAACCAAGCTAATGAGCAAACAATCATGTATATCATTACACACAATCAAACCAGGTTTACATACGTTTATTAATTAATACTACCTACTTGTTACTATCCTATTATAAATATTTATCTCTTTTCCGTGACCAGGGCTAGAGAATGGACAGGAGTCCTGAGTAGGGGCAAAGGGGGATTGAGAAAATGAAAGAGACAGACACAAAGATAGTAGAGAAATCTGGGACCACATGGGACAGCTGTCCTCTGATGGAGAGACAGGAACCCAGAGCTGATGTAGCCCATTTATTTTATACAGTAAGACACCTGGAAGTATCACTAAAGTTTAAGATAAAGAAAATATGTGCATCCTTGTGGCTTCTTGTAATCGTCACTTCTGGGTGGGCCTGGATAATTGTGTTTGTTCCTTGTGCCCGTGTGGATTTAGATAATGAAATCCACCCTCTGGCACCTGAGCTAAAGGTCAGACTGACAACACACTTGCCTCTGGCAAGATCTGTTTCCAGGGCATGGCTCTGCCAGGCACCACTGGATTCAGATGACAATCAGCTCAGGGGCTTTTCCCAGGCACTCTCCACATTCTATGTGAAGTCATAGTAATAAGGTTTAAAACAGAGCTTTAGTTTAGTGATTTTACGTTTTCTTAAAAATGAATTTTGAGAGGTTTTTTTATTACTGAATCACATCACATAGTCATAGCATGTGTTTATTATGCCTTGCCATCACAAAATGCACACATGCACACACAGACACACACTATCTAGTTTAGTGGGAGTTGAGGGTGTCTGATGTGAGTGGACACATGCTCCCCCTGAAGATATCATCTCTCTCTGTTTCTGTGAAGAAACTTGAGAATCATGATGTATTAGTTAGCTATGGCTGCTATAACAAATTACCACAAACTTGGTGACTTAAACCACCTTAATTTATTATCTTATAATCCTGGAGTCCAGAAGTCTGAAATGCGTTTCTGACAGGGCCTAAATCAAGGTGTCACAAGGCAAGCCACTGGCATTTTTTGGTTTCTGACTCCTTCCTCAAATCACATCACCTTTCTTCTTTCTGTTTCCATCTTCATGTCACCTTTTGTGGTCAAATCTCCCTCCCCCACTCCTCCTCCTCCTCATCATGAGGACACCTGTGATTACATTGGGGCCCACCAGATAGTCCAAAACAATGTCCCATCCCACAATCCTCAGTCAGCTCTGTGGTGTCACTTTCCCCTTGTCAGGCAACATTCACAGATTCCAGAGATCAGGAATAGATATGTTTGGGGCCATTGTTCAGCCAACCACATATATGACCTAATGAAGAGTCAGGAATTCGGATTGGACGGCCTCGGCCCCACTTATTAGTTATAGAAGTTACTTCCACCCCATTTGCCTCAGCTTCCTCATTTGTTAAATGAGGGTAAAAATAGTACCTTCCTTGTGCAGTTATTGTGAAGATTAAATGAGTTCACATATGTAAGAATCTTAGAACTTGAATTGTACATGAAAAAATCTTAAATTGTGAACAGTGCCTCACACATATTGAGGTCTCATGATTATTGTTATCCTACTAAAGACATGTGGTATCCCCAAAGGAGACACACACACACACACACACACACACAAAAAAAAAAAAAAAACACACACACACACACACAAACACACACACACACACACACACACCAGTCTCACTTTTTTTTTTTTTTTTTATTTTACACAGAGAGGAATTGAGAGGGATAGAGAGTTAGAAACGTCGATGAGAGAGAAACATCGACCAGCTGCCTCTTGCCCACCCCCGACTGGGAATGTGCCCGCAACCAAGGTACATGCCTTTTGACAGGAATAGAACCTGGGACCTTTCAGTCCGCAGGCCGATGCTCTATCCACTGAACCAAACCAGTTTCGGCTCACTTTTTTTTCTTTTTTTTCTTTGAGGGCCTTACCTTGGTTCCAGGCCCAAAGCCAGGGGGCTCTGGTTCTGAGCCCCTGTTGGCTGAGGCACCATGCCTGAGATGCTCAGGGTCCTACACTTGTCCCCTTGGCAACTCATCCTCAGAGAGTCGGGGAATCTGGTTCAGCCCTTGTCACACTAAACAAGAGGCTCTGTTGCCATGGCCATAGACAACTGAGAGTGAGATCTTGGACCTGTTCCTGTCCCCATTCATGCTCCTGCAATTGGCTTTCTCCCAGCAGGCTCACTTTTTCCTTTGCCCTGCCCCCGCCCCCTCGCCCCCGGTCTGCCTAATAAAATCTCCTGCCCAGACACAGCACTCCTTCCTCCCTCCAGTTTCTCTTATACTGGACAGACAGAACCCAGAACTGGACCAACAGTCCCCCCGGCTCCCCAGTCACTCACTCCTCTTGTGGCCATAACTTTAACTTGGCTAAATCTTTGGGCAAGTGTGATCCAGGAGTAGTTAAGTGGACACTACAGAGCTATTGACTTAAAGAGGCAGAGCTTTTACCTTCATGTAAAAACTGAGGCTCTGGCACCACTCTCTTAATAAATATTAAAATATCTCTCCTTGTCACCCCTCCACTTCACTCCACTTGAAATGAGGAACTGGTGATAGAAACTTGTGACAGCCCAAAAGATGCTAGTTTATTTTGCTAGGTGCCTTTCTACTTTCACCCAGTTCTGCTGACTTTCCATAAAAGTAACCTTAAACACTCAACACAGGCACAGAAATTCATCATCTTAACTTTAGCCCAATGTAGGACAGAAATATGCCAGTCTTTAGTGTGACTCAATGGGATCCAGCATATTCAATTCTAGACATAGTAGAAAAGCCCTTCTCTGATTTAATAAAGACTGCCCAAAATAAACTACTACTACTAATAATAATAATAATCTATAATAATAAAAGTGTAATATGCTAATTAGACCTGACATCCTTCCAGACGACCTTCCAAACAAAAAGTCAGCTGTGAGGGCCAAGGCAAGCTGCCATGGCTGTGAGAGCCAAACCCCTTGCACTAATTTCATGCATGGGGCCTCTAGTAGTAGTAGCAATAATAATAATAATAATAATAATAATAATGGAAGGAAGGGAGGGAGAGAGGGAAAAAGGAAGAAAGAAAAGGAGGGAGGGACAAAAGAAAAGAAGGAGGGAGGAGGGAGGGACAAAAGGAGGGAAGGAGTGAGTCCAGGACACAATTACATCTTTGCTAAATTGTGCTCACAACAGCAGAAGGGGGGAAATTTCCTTATGATATGGACTTCAATTGCCTCATTGGAATATCTTCCTTTTTACATGCAAATTGTAAATACTCCAAAGTCAAGTCACACATTAAATCACTCAACTTCACTGAGACTCTCATGGGTGTGACTGAAAGCAAACTCTGGCCAGCACCGCTGTGGTGAAAACTGGCGAGTAAACCATTCAAGGAGGTGCTTTGCTCTCTAATTATGTATCTCACGATCTGCTCCCAGCCTGGTTTTTATTCCTGAGGAATCCTGTGCTGGGTTTTGTAGGGCAGCATCTACAGCAAGGCGGTTATGTTTTCATGCTTTTGCATTTGGGGAACATTTTTGTGGTGTCTGTGGGCCCTTTTCAAGCTTGTTCATTTAGCACAGCCATATGAAGAGTAATTGAACCCTGGCTCTCTGGTGTACACTGACGACTAGCTTCAACAATGTGAGAGCTCTCCTCTCATGAGAAAGCTGCAAGAATTGATTTAAATCCCTCTGGTCCCAAGCCAGGCCAACAGCTACTCAGTGCCCAGCCCTGTGCTGATGGTGGTCGGGGCTCAAGAAAGACTTGTTGAGAGGCCATTCAAAACCCTCCATGCCTAGATGGGTGGTCACACACCAACCTTAGAAGCTATGGGGCATCACCTGTCATTTAATTTTTTCTGAAGCTGAGAAGTGTCAGAATAGAAATTACTCCATTAGTGCTTCTTCCCAGAAGGTGTTTCAGACTGATGAGATGGCTGCTCAGATGGTAGAGCATGTTAATTACTATTTTTAAAGTTAGATTTAAGGCAGTCAAAAACAGGCTTTAGCCTGTTATTTATCAACTCTTTGAAACTATATAGTTTAGCTAGTGTCCATTGGAAGCCTTTTTCATGCCTCAACTGTCCAGGGACAACTTAAGAAAATAAAAACTAAAGAAAGTGACTGACTTGAGAAAGAATTAAACAACAACAAGAACAAAAACCCAAAACTTAAAGGGTCTGAGCACACAAAGTCCAAGAATTGCTAGCTTAACCTATAAGTTGAGATGAGAAAAATATTGGGAAGAGGGGGGAAAGCTAAAATTATTTACAGCTGAACAGGCAATAAAAATAAAAATAAAGTTATGCAATGTGTATTTATACATATCTTTTCTACCATTAATTCCTTGGGCAGCATCTAGAACGATATTGTGTCACATAAATTTGTTTCTCTGAATTAAAGGATGGAAATGATCATCCAGAAAGAAGAAAAACAGGCATGAGGGGAGTGTGTATTACATGAGAACTAGAGAAACATGTTGCCCAACACTAATACAATGGTTAGGAACAGTAACAAATGTATGCAAAAATGCTAATGAGATACAATTCAAGGAGATTTAATCAGCTAACACTAACTGAACACCTACTCTCGCTCTGGTGCTGTTTTAGGGTTTATGGATACAGTTATGAAGATGACAGGTAGATACTAACTCTGACAGAATTTGTGTATTTGTGTGTGTGTGTGTGTGTGTGTGTGTGTGTGTGAAAGAGGTGGTGTGGGGGGCGGGGGTAAATGGAAAGTGTCAGACAATACAAATAAATAACTAAACTAACTCAGAAAAAAAAAAATCACATAGTTATAAGGACTCCGTAGTGGGTTGAATAGTAAAAAGGTATGTCCAGATCCCATCCCTAAAACTTATGACTAAGATCTTATTGGTAAAACAGTCTTTGCAGATATAATTAATGATCTTGAAATGAGATCATCCTGGATTATCCAAGTGAGGTCTAAATCCAATGGCAAGTGTCCCTAAAAGAGATAGAAAGCGACAGAAAGATGAGAAGGTGAGATGAATTCAGAGGCAGAGCTTAGAGTTTTGCAGCCAAGGCCTGAAAAGCTGGAAGAGGCAGGAGTGATTCTCCACTTGGGCCTCCAGAAGGAGGTTGGTCCCACCATCACCTTAATTTTGGAATTATGGCCTCTAGTACTGTCAGAGATTCTGATCTTTCTATTGTTTTAGGCCATGGCGTCTGTGGTCTGTTACAACAGCTTGAGGAAACTAACACAAACTCGAAAGTAAATAAAGCAGACTGATAGAGGCTAGGTGCTGGAAGGGGTCATGTTTTCAAAAGCATATTCTTTGCAAGGAAGAAGCGACAGAAGCAGCACCCTAGGTCCCCCTCAGAGGAACCATGCAGAGGGTGCTTTTCTTTTGTTACCAGCTGACGTTTGGGCCAAGAGTGGATACCTGTTTTTGTTGCCTGCCAAACATCTCTTCTCATTTCTTTTGATTAATTTAAAAAAAAAAAAAAAAAAAAAAAGCCTCTTTTCTATGCAGGACCCACATGTTACTCAAGTGGGGCTGACTCCCTCCCTGTGACCCCCACCATCCAGCTCTCATTCACACAAATAGACAAAGATCCATAGCCTCACCAATCAGAGGACCCCATCACTTGTAGTGATTGGTTCATGTGATTCAGCACAAACCAATCAGAGGCCTCCCTGGGAATTTTCTTCTAGGAGCTCTGGGAAAAGACTTCCTCTGTCCGCTAGGGGGCTCTGTTAGTGGGATGTGATGCTGGGGCTGTGGTCCCCTGACCACTTCTGTTAATGAAAGTGACTCAGTAGCTTGTCTTCTTTCCCTTTTAGTATAAATTAATTCTCAGTCTCTTTTGCTTATAAATGCAAAGGCTCTAACTAATATGAGGCCCTGTCCAGCTGACCTAGGTTAGACCACATAGCCCACAGGATTCTTTTTGTCTAGCCTGTACAAAAGTCTGGAGGCTGACCTGCTTTTCGAAAAGCACCTTCCCTCCCACAGTGGATCCCATCTTACTTCCTTCTTAGACTCATAAAGGGGAGAGAGCAGGTCTTCTTACTGTCACAGCCATGAGGGAGAAGAAAGTAGTGATCCAGAAAGAAAAGAATCCAGAGAATCAAAGAAAGGCAAGAGAACTTTAAAGAGGCACTAAGTCCCCAGACAAACAGCTTTTAGCATCCTTGTATATATCCCTTTGAAAATTCAGTTTCCTAATACAGTGCCCCAATTTTGTTCTTGGCTTCAACCTTATAAACCTTTCATTCTGTATCAATCTCAGTTATTTGGTGTAAGAACATAACTGATCCTAGCTGACTCCAGCTGGGAATGAATTTATCAGAAGGCTGGAGAACTGGCTTCAGAAAATGCACAGGAACAAAAACAGGGGAGGGGGTGTAAACCGACAGAATTACAGTCAAAATCGGGCCCTGGACCAGTGTGGACTGAGGGCTCCAGGGCCAAAGGCTGACATCACTCTTTCTGGGACCAGAGTGCCACGCTCTGCTTCCCCCAACCCTACGGAAGGCTTCCCACCTCTGAGGAAGTGTCAAAGCTCCGGGAAGAATACACCTTTTTGGCTGAGTCTGTGTCGCATGCCCAGGTCAGGGGAGGTGCAGATGGAATGTGTGTCAGGTGAGGTCTGCCTCCCACTGAAACTCCCATGGGGACATTTCCTGAACATACATTAATTTTAAAATATCTCTTTTCCTCTCTCAGGATGAAGCAGAACAAAAACAGTTTGGAGATTACCCCAGTGCCTAGATTGTATCACAATAGTGGCCTCTGATGTCAGTCTGGGGAAGGGGGGAAATCAAGGGAAATATTTACACACCTCATTAAAAAGTCCTGTTGAAATTCAGTCACACTTAGTTTTGCGACTTAGACCAAAGCAGAGAAAATTCCAAGATGTGAGTATTATCCCATGAGAGGGATATAAAAAGGACCATGACTTATAACGGATGTTAACTTGAATCAACCATGATCCAGGCCTGCTGGAATTCAAACACCCTTGTGATGAGAACAGGATCATCCTTTCTGCTGTGACCGTCTCCTGTGACTTGGTCTCTTGAAGACAAAATTGGATCCTTTGCTGTGGGGCTCACTGGCTGAGGCTCTGGGAGCCTGTACAGGTCCTGGACATAAAGGTAAGAGGTGCAGTGATCTGGTGGTCAGGGCATGCTTGTGGCATGGATGAGGGAGGCCAAACCCTGGAGTGAGGTTCAGAGAGCACAGCAGCAGGGTCTATGAGAGAAAAGGGCAGTAATACACTAAAAGGACAGACGAGATGAGGAGGGAACTGTTGCAAGCTGAGATAGGTCTGCAGTCAACAGGTGATGGAGGAAAACTGCACACCTGGGAAATGGGGGAAAGGCTAATGAACGAGGGGCTGGCGGCAGGAGACCTGGTACATAGGACAGACAGGAATGACAGGATTCACCTCTGTTATGGAATGAATGTGTCCCCCCAGCTTCATATGTTGAAGTCTTAACTTACCCCCAGTGTGATGGTCTTTGGAGGTGGGGGCTTTGGAAGGTAATTAGGTCATGAGGGTGGAGCCCTGGTGTATGGGATTAGTGCCCTTATAAGAGATTCAACAGAGCTCTCTCTATTCCTCTCTCTCTCTCTCTCTCACCAATGTGAGGACATAGCAAGAAGGTGGCCTCCTACAAGACAGAAAGAGAGCTCTCACAGAATCCAACCATGATCAAGAGCACCTTGGCCTTGGACTTCCCAGCCCCTGGGACTGTGAGAAAAATAAATGTCTACTGTTAGAACCACCCAGCCGGTGCTATTTGGTTATGGCAGCCTCCCAGTAGGACAGTCTCTTACTTCTGACATATAGAAAATGGAAGCCTCATCTGTGTCCCCTTGCTGTGTATCCACTGAACAAAATCTTTGTAAATTTTTTTTCACTGTGGAAATCTACTCTAGTCCTGGCACTGGGCTAAGGGATGGATGCTGGGGTGTCATCTAGTCAGCTCTACAGTGACAGGCATTTCAACCTCATATCTAAGTAGGTCTGTGGCAGACAGAACAAGTGGGGGCAGAAAGGAAACTGCCAGGCACTCAGTGTGGAGATGGTGTGGGCACATGCTGAAGCTGAGCTCTACCCTCCTTGCACCCTACTACGAGGGGCAGGGTTGTATAGTGGTTAGGGACACAAACTCCAGCCAGACTGCCTGGGTTCTAAGCCTAGCCAATGACACTTACTAATTGAGCAGTTCTGGCTAGGAACTTGATCTCTCAGTGCCTCAGTTTTCTCATCTGTAAAATGGGGGTAATTAGAGCACCTACCGCACAAGATTGATGTAAGGATTGAAATACAGGAGCACCTCACATGTAGCAGGTGCTGCCCAGGCCAGCCATTATCATCAGCTCAGATTTGGTAATACTGTTCCTCTTTAGAATTATTATCCTTAAAAGAAACATCTCAGAAACATCTCTGGTCAACATGGAATTTGTGAAAATAATGTTTCTTCTCATGCTAAGCAGAGACTCATCAGATTTTCTGGAATAACTAGACTTTTAAAATAATATATCTGAAAATAAAGTTTAACAGGATAAAATTCTTAACATAAATCCTAATTATGTGCTCGCTGGAGCCATAATGTCTTCTGTTTTGCTATCACATACCATAGCCAATCTTTAAACTTGTTCCAGAAACATCTCAGACCTCAGAGAAAGGGTTAGCAGGCGTGAAAACAGAAAGTGTGGAGAGAGGCCAACTTGTTTTTAAGGGATTTGGGGTTAGTGCCCCAGTTCCGAACGCTGGACATAACCTGGAAATGGGAGAATTTCTTCAGAGAAGGGTCTCTTGTCCTCAGCCTCTCAGAGCTTAGCCAAGGGGCCCATTTAGAAGGTGCAGCTCCATGCCAGCCCCTTGAGGAACCCTGGGAGAGGCTGCAAAGACAAAGTGTTTTTTAAAATGGGGAAGAATGAAGAGAGTATCAAATTCATGCACACACATAAAAAAATAGGAGGAGAGATGAGATGGAGGGCGGGGTGTGGAAAGGAATGGAAAGAGAGAAGGAAAAGAGAAAAAAAGCAAACATGCAGGCTTAGAAAATGCAAGAAAGGGAGACAGAATTAAGTTATTCCAGGCATTCCTTTTTTTATAACTTGACATGAAATGTAGGAGGTTCTCATCAATAGGACATGGGGTGTGTGCTTGTGGCTCCATCCTTCCTTTGTGCTCCCCTTCCCCTTTCTCCATCTTCCTCTAGGAGGAAGGGGCTCCTCCTTCCCCACATTTCTCTCCATTACTGTCTGTGCCATCAGCATCTCCAAGCATAACCGGATGCAGTGAGCAGATTTGGGCCAGTGCTAGAGGGACCAGGACTCTCTGGACAAAGTCCACTCAGAGCAGAGGGTGGATGGGGTGCGGCTGAGGTGCAAGTCTATGTCCCTTCCTAAGTCAAGGTGTGTGCACCCCAAATCCCCTGCTCTACTTCCCCCAACCAACAAATGCTGTCACAAGTTTAGCTATGTCTAAACAATGCTTGCAAAAAAGTGTGAAACACTGTTAATAAGATTAAAAATAGCCATGCAACCCTTATAAGAGAAAATAATGTGATTAACAGGCATCACTTAGATTTTAAAATTGATACATTTTAGGGAATGCAGTATCATTACAGTTAAGAGTCTGATTTGATAAATTGGAGTTAATTAGTGCATAGTTAACTCCTTTCCTATAACCTCTTTTGAGCTTTAGAATCTACTTGAATTCTATCGATAATTCTCTTCTTCAATAGATAAAAATAAATGGCACACGTACTAATAATAATAATAGAAAGTTTTCTTTTATTTGTAATCATTATATCACTATATTTTTATTGTATCATTGATTTTACCAAAACCTATTTCAAAAAATCCTTCATTGCCATTTTAAAAGTGTGGGTCTGAAGGACCATGCACTAATACTATCTTGCATATTCATAATGCTTGGCACTATCCAAATGCTTTCATATACATAATTTTGATTCTTCTAACAACCTTTCCTTACTATATAGATAAGGAGACAGGGGATCACAGAGGCTGACAGTTCAAGGTCACATAAATAGTAAATTTTAAAGCTTGAAACCAAAATCCGGGCCTCTATCACCTCACCCACTGGTATTTTCAACCTATCACATTGTAAATTGGATTCCTACATTGGGTAGAATAGAGTAGGTGATATGTGAAGAGTCTTTTATATTACAAATCAATTTTATAAGGTACTCATTGAAATTTTGCAATGTTCTCAGGATTTCCATGCACTTATATTCTTATCTGTGATTATGCTAAGGAAATTTAGGTAACCTGTTAAAGATGGGAATGAAATGTCAGAACGTCCCCCTGCTGGGCTTTTCAAAGAAGCTCAACAGCTCAACTTAAATAAGACTTGCATTTTAAAAATGCTACTATAGAAAGCCATACCAAAGTTAAGTTCTTCATCCACTTTTTAAGATCTACCTTTAATCTAAGGGGGAGGGAAAAAATGAGAATGAGAATATATTGATGTAACAACCCCCCAAAAAATCAATTTAGAAGTCATGTCTTTGTCTACTAGCAACTGGCAGAGCACCCCAAACTCAGCCCAGTCTTGCTGCCATAAGAATCATCCTTTGGTCTGAGCACACCCTTCTCCCCATTTGGGTGGACTAAGTAGCCAGGTCAGCATTTGAAGTCTTATGTAACATCTGTCTTGGCGAAGGAAGTTCATTAAAAAAAATAATAATAACCTTATCAAGCTGTGGTACATATTATACAATGGAATGTCACTAGGCCATAAAAAAGAATGACATCTTACCATTTACAACAACATAGTTGGACCTGGAGAGTATTATTCTACGTGAAACAAATGCCCTATGATTTCACTTATATGTGGAATCAAATAACAATATAAACAAATAAAACAGAAACAGACTCATAGATGCAGAGAACAGATAGGTAGTTGCCAGAGAGGAGAGGGTTTTGGAAACTGGGTGAAAAGGTGAAAATATTAAAAAGTAGTAACGTAAATGGTAATTAAAAAATAGTAACGGGGATATGAAGTAAAAGATAGAGAATATAGTCAATTGCAATAATTATGTATGGTGCCAGATGGGTACTGGAAATATTGGGGAAACACTTTGTAAAGTATATGATTGTCTAACCACTATGTTGTATACCTGAATTTAATACAAAATAATATTAACTATAAAGTGTAATTGAAAATAAAATATATATAATAAAAAAGAATAGCCTTATAACTTAACTGAAACACACAGACTCGGACTTTTTAATATGTGGTATAGACCCAACTGAAAAAAAGAAATATAGCATACGAGCAATTGAGAACTTGTCTATTATGATAATAATTGCAATGCATAATCTGCCCAGTCTCCATCTGCAAGTTGTGAATGCTTACCACAGCCTTGTGCAGCAACTGTGAGAATGAATTATGGGAAAAGTTTCTAGAGGTATAAATTTGGATTTCAATATATTCTTGAGTTGACAGGATGGATTTATCAAACTGTTGGAACCATAATCACTTTTGATTTGGTGGCCACAGAATATATGCATATCATAAATCAAAGTTAGGTGATTCAAAGTTAGGTGCCTAGTAAACATTTGTTGAATGAATGAATATTGCAAAGGTATTTAGAAATTCAAACATGACCAGATGAACCCAAGTCCTGCTCCAATAGCCCAACCAATGCTCTGTGGAGATCTCGAATCATCCAATCATGTGACATTACTCTCTGGTTAGTCCCATGAGCCTCTGGTCCCACTGGAATAGTGCAGAAGCAAATGAGAAATGGAGGAGCAGGAAACCCTAGCTTTCTGCTCATGAAACAGAAAAACAATTAATTATTCCTAATTTTCAAAGCACTTTGCATGTTAACTCATTCCAGATGCAAATAACTTTAATCACTAGAGGGCATGTGGTGAGCAGGGCCTAGTTATAAAAGGAGGTCACATAAAAAATTAAAAAACACTAAAGAATAAATAGTCCACGATGTCCAGGGGGAAGAGCTATGCAACCCCTAAAACCAAATTGCATACACTAATCAACATTGCAAAACATGTTCAACTCATTTCCATACAATGCAATTATCCTGATAGGTGCTGGGTTAGTGTGTCTATGACCACGACCATGGCTGAAAACAAGCAACCTCTTACAGCACCATTAGACTTTGAACAAATAAAAGCAATGCAGACCTATGCATGGCTAGCATTCAGGCCCCCTCAGATGAACAAGATAGAATGCTCCCTTTCTGGAACATTGTATTTGATCTTGTATCTTAGAAAACCACAGTGTTTTATATTATATAAAGAATTCGTCTTCTCCTTTTTCTTCACCCTGAACTGGCAGATGAAGACACTTTGAGATTATCTTCCTTGCATCAAGGTCCCTTTGGCCAGCAAGTGACAAAGGATGGATGCTTTCCTTCAAGTTTTTGTTGTTTTTGGAGGCAGCTGCCCCTAAGGTGGAGGCTGGTGGTGGCTGGCTGGTCTGCAGATCCCTCGGAAACCTGCTCAGAAACGATTGTCTGAATTCAGAGTTGACCACGGTGCGCCCTGTGTCCACATTGGTCTCTGCCTCCAGCTTCTCAAAGCCATTTTCCTGACCAACGACCTTCATTCTGGCCCTGGGTTCGAGGTGGGAAGAACACAGAGGCATTTGGGCATGCGTAGCTGGGCTGCTGACCTGGGATGAGCAGCCAGGGTTTCGCCACAAGGTGCCATGAGAGCTGTTGGACGCTGGGCTCCCACTGGGCTTGGGGAATTCCAGAGAAGCCGCTCTGTACCGCCTGCCCCTGCTCCTTCGCCTTCGCAGCTCCAGGGTCCACCTTGTGGAGACAGGGGCCGCCCGGGGTCCCTGGGGAAGCACGTCAGCCCCGGGGCTGCCATTCAGAAAGGAAAGCTCGCTGTTCCTCACACCAAATCCTGGATTCGATTGGATCTAAGGGACAGAGTAAAGACGAACGAATGTAACCCATGTTATCCAGTCACTACATGCTAAGAACAGACTGTTCTAGTCGCCCTCTGCCAGGCCATGCCCATAACTGACATTCAACAAGTTGGTTGAATTGAATAGAAGCAATAAACACAATCCTTCAAAATGTTATGTGTTTCCAGTACTTGGCACAGTGCCTACCACATGGTAAACAACCACTAGATAGCTGTTGGATAAATAAATAAAGCTGAATCCCCCTCAAAGTGTAAAATTTTGCACATAGAAATGTAGAACTATAAATTAGGCCCCTACTTATTTGATATTAGGTATTTATAAAGTCTTATCGAGAAAATTAAAAGTGATTTCATCGCATGGCCAGCCATTTCAGCAATCTTTTTTAAGAGGAGGAAATGTCAACTTTCCTTTTTAAAAGAAAATTCTAAACTCCTTAGACCATATGTCAAAAGTGAGTGCAACATTATTAATACAAAAATGCAGATGTGTGCAGTTGGAATGAGGCATTTTTAGAAGAAACAATGCTGAGTGGAGGAGATACGTCCCTCGAGGGAGAATAAAGCTCCTCCTGCCAAAATAAACAAGTTGAAATGCATCTGTAAAAATTCTGATCATTCAGACCCCATCTTTCTAAGAAATGCTTGTAAAATGTTACAAATTGAGAGCTAGCTTCTTCCAGGTTTCAGGAAACAGTAGCAACTATCTCTGATGAACAGGAAGATCCCTTGTCACTCAGCTGATTCCAAACACTTCAGAAACAAGATATGAAACAAGAAAACACACATCGCTGAAAAATGATTAAGCCTTTAAGGGGCAGACTGACATCATCCAGGGAAAATAATATTGTCTTTTACTGAATGTGGTTCCAAGAGATAGCAAAAAGGACTTCTCCAAACGGGGAAGGGGGGGGGGGGGCGGAAGTGGCAAGGAAATGAGTTATAAAGATAGTAAGCAGCCCCCACACAGTGCCAGGCTTGCTTACTTAAGAACTGAAACCAGTTTCTTTCAATTAACTGATTATTTTAACTGATTAACCCAAACCACTGATATTACCCTGCTATCCTATAGCAGCAGCCTTCTGACAAATGTCCACACGTGTTCTTCCAAGGCAGCATATTGAGAGTGAGAGCGTGGGAATGTGTGTGTGTGTGTGTGTGTGTGTGTGTGTGTGTGTGTGTGTGTGTAGTGGTGTGGGGCAGATACGGACAGGGATGGAGAATGGGAAGAAAATGAGCAAGACAAAGAGAGAGGAACAGAGTCCAAGTAAACACAGTTGAGAGACTTAGAAATGAAAAAGCAGACTTCAAGAAATGCTATAGAAGAAGACAATGAATTACTTCAGGAAAGACTATGTTCCTTTATTTTAATGGCTAAAAAGAACATAAGGATGAACTTAGCTCCATATCTGCTGATAAAATGAAAAGAAGCACATGCTTGTTTACAGAGATCTAGCTTCTGGAACATACATAAAGAGACAAACTTGTTTCCTGAGACCAAGCTGTCGGTCAGCAAATGGCTCAGAAGCAGCTGTGTCCACAGAGTCTGAACTTCCGTACCTGCCCCACGCGGGGGATTTTACGAGATCAGTGACTCTCAACACCACGACATGCTACATATTAGAATCATCCAAGGAGCTTTTTAAAGAAATGCCCAGGCCTGGGTGACCCCGGGGATTCTGATCTTACTGTCCTGGGGATTTTTTTAAAGCTCCCCAGGGGTCCTGAGAACCCCCACCTCCAATCATCTCTCAGGCCCACCGCGAATGCAAAAATCACACCATTCCATGCGTGTCTACCAGGTCACAGAGGCAAAGCAAGAGGTACCTGGAGCAGAATCTTGTTGCCGTCGTAGTCCTGCGTTTGCCACCTAGTGCGGCTGATGGGGACGCACGGGTGGGGGAGGAGAGGCACTAGCTGGCCAATCTCTTGAACCTTGAACTGCAGCACCGACGACTCTTTGGGGTCCACCGACATCCCGAGGGGCAGCTGCTTCAGGGACAGCTGCAGGGCGAAGCTCTCGGTGGCGTAGAGCACGAAGAGACAGAAGTTGCTCTTCTGCGGGGCGGCCTCCCTCTGCAGGATCATCTCGTAGAGGCCGATGGCGTCCTCGTAGTTGTCGAAGGTGCAGTAGAGCGTCACCCGCAGGACCTCGGGGCCGCCGTGCACCGGCCTCACGCCCCAGACGGGCATGTGGTTGTCCAGAGTGAAGAACTCCTGGCGGGCCAGGCTGTGGGGGCACGGGCTTCCCTGCAGGCTCAGGGCGGGGTGGCTCTGCCAGGGCCACTGCCGCAGGGAGTGGAGGACTCGGAACAGCCGCTCCTCTCCCGGGCTCTGGTGCAGGAAGAGCAGAACGGACATCCCCGGGAACCGGGAGCGCTTGGGGTGGCCCCTGTCATAGCTGCTCACGGGACTGGCCCGCTCCGACACCATGAAGAGACGGGCCTCTGGGCAGAGGCAGCCCAGGAGCTGGTCCAGCGCTTGCTGCAGGAGCGCGCCCTGCCCGGAGCTGGCCAGCAGGTGGACGGTCATGGCCAGGGGCTCCTGGGTCTTGTCCATCCTGGCGGGTGTGAGGGTGACAGTGCGTGGAGGATGTCCCAGCTTCTGAAATGAACCGAGGGGCGGGCGGTGCTCAGCCCGGGAAGCCTTCAGCGACGTCAGCACAAAACTCTCTTCCCTGTGGTCCTGGCTGCTGGAGGGAAACTGCACAAATCCGGGCACCAGGGTCCCCACCTCCTCCAGAAGCAGGGAGGGGGATGTAGTCCAGCTCCTGCGTCATGCACCCGCCTGTGTGGGGCTTTTGCAGGCACTCCCAGGTTTTCTGTTTGACCTGAAAGCCTGCAGTCCTGAGAAACTCCCAGCTGGGCGGTTCTGACAGACACTCAGCAAAGGAAATGGCCGGGCAGAAAGGAACCCGAGTCCCTCTGTTAGGCCGATAGCCATCTGTTTAGTTGAAAAGACATCCATTTTATGGGCCCACAATGGGCTCTGATTTCCTCCTCACAGCTATCTCTCCTGTTTACAGTAGCCTGCCAGGCCACCTGAACACAATGACTGCTTTCAGACAATCCTCCAAGCTTGTCCCCTTGCCAGGATTTCCCCCCTCATCGTGGTGTGTGTGTGTGTGTGTGTGTGTGTTTTAACAATTGATGCTAGGGCACTGAGGACAAGTTGTTTTATCTAGCTAAAACCGATTTGGCTCAGTGGATAGAGCGTCGGCCTGCAGACTGAAGGGTCCCAGGTTTAATTCCGGTCAAGGGCACGTACCTTGGTTGCGGGCACATCCCCAGTAGGGGGTGTGCAAGAGGCAGCTGATCGATGTTTCTAACTCTCTGTCCCTCTCTCTTCCTCTCTGTAAAAAATCAATAAAAATATATATTTTTAAAAGATGTTTTATCTAAATACTTCTGACTGTTCACTAGTTATTTGCTCTACAGCAGTCTGAGTGTATGCACTTGGTCTCTCTTAGTCACGCCAGTTCCTTAGAAAGCAGGGGAGCTTTCCAATGTCAATAATAACCCAGGAATTGTTCATATCTATTGAGGATCTGCAAAGCACCAGTCATAAACTGTCCTAAGACTACATACAACTATTTAACCCTCCAGCAAACCTATGAAGAAGGGACTGTTATCTCTAAATTACTGATGAAGAACGTGAGACACAAAAAAAGTTAAATAACTTGCCCAAGGTCTCACAGCTAAGCATTGACTGAGGGAAGATTTGAACGGAGGAACTCGGAGGTCCCCTGTGAACCAGAGAGGAGGGCCATCTCTGGACCCTGGAACCTGGCCTGGATTTTCTCCCTGAGGATAAGGAAAGGACAACAGAGCCAGTTCTGATTGAAGTCAGGCAGATCTCAGATACTCCGTGGCTGTTGAATCTTAAAATGAATAATCCTCAATAAGAATATCAAGACTGAAACACAACAGCCACCCTAATGTTCTCTCAATTTCCACTTGGAAATCATTTCCTATTCTGAAAGCTGTGCTCTGGGAAGGTAAGGACAAGCACATTTTTCTAAATGCAATTCTTAATATAAGCAATGTATTAAAGCCTAAAATGGAACATAGAGTGACTTAATGTTTTCTAAATTAAGAAGCACTTTTGTGATGAAAAGTATAACTTTTATTTCATATATGTGATTTCATTTAATAGTATAATAACCAAACTTAACATCAAATATTATTGACATGGAAAGGAATTATTTCTGTTCAGATTTCCTTTCTAAATCTAACCTATACTTCTAATTATTTGTTTGTTAGTCCTACCCTTTTGCATAGGAAAAATCATTACAGGTTTTTGTTAAGGCATTACTGTTTTCAAGCATGTGTGTGTGTGTGTGTGTGTGTGTGTGTGTGTGTATTTTATATCTTACTTTATGTTGCACATTGGCATCTGAAGGCAATACCTTTCTCATCCCTCATGGAGATGGCTGTACTTGGGCACCGTCAGCTTCAGACATGGCTATGGAAACAGCTTTTACCATTCTGGAAACTACTCTAAAAATTCAAGGAGAAAAATTACACCCCTGAGACAAAGATATGAACTCACACCCTCTGTACAAAGCAAGTGTTTAAGCCCTTCTATAGGAAAAAATTTTACTTCTTGATGTTGTTTTAATCTTCCATCCAGTTTTTCCTCATGAGGTTGTCATTCCTGTCGGGATTAAAAAGATTTTATTAATCTGATGGTGGGCAAAGTGCCAAGAAATAGGGAGGGGAGGACAGGGAGACAGTGGGTACCTCCAGTCTCCTTTCTGGTTGGCTGACTCTGCGATGATTTCTCCAGGAACAATCTGAGATACTGACCCTTGGAGTAACTGCCTCCTCACCCCCTTCTGCCCACCACATGCCCAGATTCTCGGCTGTGCCTCAGATTCCATGGCAGGAGCTTTTTGGTTTTATAAGCCACTTTGTTGATGGCAGGAACATCTGAAGGCAAGTTATCATCTTTGACTCCCGGCAGCTGGAGAGCTGACACTTGATTTTCTACCTTCTTTTTTTTAAACTTGGCAATGATGCCCAGGTACCTGTGAGTCGCCAGTGGTTGGTCAACTCAGGCAAAGTGGAGGAGCTGGTGACAGATGGCACGTGGAAATCTAAGAAATCAGCTAGTTTAAAGGGTTTGTTGGAACCTGTGGACGTCCGTGGAGATTTGTCCCTGCTGCGATCTTCACAAATGCAATGGGAGGCATTAGAACCCTGGGTCCCACTGCCACCCCAAGACAACTTTGAGAGTTTCTTTCTCTCTATAAAATGGGCTTATCTGCCTCACATGTTGAGAGCAAGGCACTGGGTCAGGAGCTGAGAATAGATCATCACTAAGTCCCACTTCAGAGGACCACCTGAAATGGTGTCATCAGTGCCGTGATAAAGGTCGCTGTAGGATGCCATGAGGGTTCCTAGGAAGAGTCACTGACCTGGGTGAGAGGGCCAAGGAAGCCTCCAGAAGAGGAGATGCTATGTGACGTCCTGAAAAGTGAGGAGGAAGAAGGAGGCAGCCAGGTGAGGGGTTTGGGGTGGGAAAGAAGGAGGGACTCCAGGGAAAGAAACCTGATGGGGACAAGCCACACCTGAAGAAGAGCGTAGGGCCGGTGACCCCTGGCCAAACTGTATGAACCACAAGATGGCTGCAGGGAGGAGACAAAGAAGAAGGAAGGTGGTAAGATAGATGTAAGAAAGTCAGCCAGGCCTCCCAGGTCACCCTAAAGGGTTGGGATTGTCTTCTAATGGGAACAGAACCACAGAAGAGCTGACTTAAAAGAGGAGGTAATTCTTTGAGGAAAACACAAACACAGTGATAGAGGGAATGTCAGAGTCGATGGACAGCTTGCTAGCTGGTTTAAGGTGAGCAGAAAGCCGCCGTGATAGGCCCGGGAGGCCTTGCCCAGATGGTAATTACAGGAGCCTGGTGAGGCTGCTGTCAGTCACCAAATAGAGAACACTGGAGAAAGAGAACAGCTGGGAGTGAGGGGTGCGGTTGGGCCATAGAGTACAGATGCCTGTGGGACATCTGACTGGAGATGTCTAGTAGCCACTTAATCTAGAACTTATAGGGAGCATCAGACTGGAGAACTTGGGCTGGGGTTTTATGAGTCTCCAGGTAACCATGGGAATGCATGTGATGAGGCAGGTGGAGACTACATGATGAGGACAGAACAGGTGAGAGGATGGGTCTCTGCAGTGCCCAGTTTAAAGGACAAGTGATGTGTAAGTGGCACCCAGGGAGAATCAGAGTGTGTGCCATCCTGACCCTGTGTCGGTGTTGTGCAGTAGATTTTAAGGATTTCAGGAAGTGGTCTTGGCTGAGCAGGCATCTTCACTCCGTTTTAGAACCACGTGTGTGACTCACTCTACCTCCTCAATGAAGCAAACAGCAGAAGCACCGAAGGAACCTCAGGGCCAATCAAACCTCTGTTTTCCTTTTCCTTGTTTCCAAAGCAACCTTCACTCTGCTTCCTTGACACTCAGTTGCTCACCAGGGGCTAGGTATTATAGAACTTAAGGCCATAACTAGAGAAAAAGTGCTGGGATAGGATCGTTTCATACTTACTTTTCAACTCCTGGCAGCAGCCTACAACCCTGTACCTGCAGAGTAGGCACTAAACAGGCGTGCAGCGAAGAAGGAATCTTGGCATCTCTTATGGGATAAGGATCCCAGGAGGCTAAGGGACTTTCCCAATGTCACAGAGCTGGTTAGTGGCAGAGCCTGGACTTCTGGTTTTAAATCATGTTTCTCCACCACTCTTCAGAAAAGCAATGCACAGCAGCTCTATTCAGGTGAGAGCTGTTCAAGCTCAGGACACACAACCAGCACATAAAAAGGAGAAAGGAAGACCCAGGAGTAGACATTACACATGCCCTAGACACCTCTGGTTAATGTGTTTCCTCATCCTAGGCATTCCTGCCCCCAAGTCATTCCTGTCCTCAACTTTCACCAGGGCAGCCCTTCTCTCACCACACACACACACACACACACACACACACACACACACACACACACCTATACCCTTAGCCCTTGGCTTCTCCGGGGAGTTCTGGCAGACACAGCATAGGGCAAACAATGGAAGCTATGGCCCCCATCCCCTCTGGGCTCCTTCCTGCCAGGGCACAGGAGGGAGGAAGTGACCACTGCAAGCTCCTCCTCCATGCTGCTGTGGCTCTCAGCTGAAAGCTTCTCTCCTGGTCCCCCAGAGGATACCTCCTGCCCTACCCCAAACAATGCTATCAGGTTCCTATTAATGGGCCATCTGTTTCCCCCTTTCCCAGGACAATGCCTTCCAGGAGCCGCTTGTGAGTGATACTCTGCATTTTCACAGGTGCCCAAAAAGGCCTGTTTCCTCCTGCTCTTTGTGTGGTCTTCTGCTGTGACATCGTTTCCCAGGCACAGACCAGTCCCAGATCTCCCCTGCGCCACCCAGTAACTGTGAAAGGAGTTTAGCTTCATCATCTTCACTGAAGATGAAAAGGAGCAATGGTAATAACTAACCTGACTCTCTCCATGGACCAAAGGAGCTAATACTCCAGAAGGTCTTCCACGTTCTCAAGTGCTCTACTGACATAATCACCTCAACATGAAAGATTTTACATCTAATATTGTTTTAACAACACCTCCACCAAATAATAACCAGAAATGGATAAAAACAAAATAAAACACACTAGTGTACATGATTTTAATGAATACTATGTAGCTATAACAGCAATGAAAGAACATTAGAGAAGTAGATTGACACTCTCTACTAAGGGTGAAAATATGTGTACCCTACCCTTCAGCATTTCCCCTCCCAGGTATATCCTCTGGAAAAATTTTCCCACATACACACAAAATAAGGCAGATTCAAGAATCTTTTATAGTTGTGTTATGGAAAGAACAAAAGACAAGTGGAGGGGAGGTGGAGAGGGAACCACCTAAATGTACATTGTTAGAAGAAAGGATAATTAATTATATCTTCTTGCAGACTGTGCTACATCAACAAAAATGAATGAAGCTGAACTACCCATTTCAGTTTGAATGAATCTCATTTAAGCATAAAGTTGAGTGGGGGAAAAATCAAGTTGCAGAAAATGCACAGAATCATACCATTTTTATAAAATTTGGAAGTACATGAAGTCTTTCCTTTGGTTATGGGTTTAGACCTAAAGAGTCAAAGAATCAATAAATGCATGGGAATGCGAAATGCCAATTCAAGACAGTTACCTCTGCTTGGGGGTGGGGTTGGGAGGGAGGGGAAAGAAGACTCTGGTCAATGTATCCATTATCTTTATTTAATAAGCTGGGTAGTGAGTACATGAGTGCTTACTGTATTGTTTTTAGGCCTTTATGAAGTATTTCATGATCATTTAAATGAGGGAGATCTAATATATATCAACCAAAAAATAAATATAGCTCCAGTATGGTGTTAAACAAAACAAAGGTATAGGTAGCATATGATTCTATTTTCCTATATGATATATAAGAACTGTATCTATGCATGTGTGCATGAGTGGCAAAATAGGAAAAATCCTGGGAGGACATAATCCAAGTTTTTATCAATAGTGTGTCAATAGTAGACATATCTGGGAGAAGGGCTTATAAGGTATAGGAGTAATTTCATTTCTCATTCCACATATTACTACACTATTAACATTTATTATAAATATAATATATTACTTTTGTAATTAAGTAATAGATAATATGTGAACCAATTCAAATAATACATGAACTACAGCCTTCCAATCCATTCTTTCAACTGATGTTTTATTAAACACCTACGATGTATTTTAGGCACTGGGCTGATGTTGCAGATACCATGACTAAGAAAATTTAATATTGCCCTGTTCTCATGGAGCTCATGTCAGGATGAGTGAGATAGACAGTAATTAAATGATCACCCAATGAGATGTTAAATGGCACCTATGTTAAAAGCTACAGACAGGTGGTACATAGGGTGTGACCTGCTCAGGGAGGTGAGACAGGCCTTCTCAGCAGAAGGAAGTTGTGATCTTTGAAAATGAGCAGAAGTTATGTGGGAAATGATAAATACTAGGTTTCTAGGAAGGACCAGTGATGCAAAGACCCTGTGGCAGGCAGGAGCATGGTGGCAGGAAAGACTGGATTATGTAACTTAGTGGGACTTTGCTAAGATAAGAAATTCTACTAAAACAGCAGGTTTGGCTGACAGGTGTTTGATATATGGGTGTATTGGGAAAATTTCATATAATGCAGAATGCTCCTAGCAATCCAGAGAAGAAGCCAATCCAGTCATTGGTCATATGATAATAATTGCTGATACTTATTTAGCACTTATTTTTGTGGCAGACACTGTTTTAAACATTGATACATATTAACTAACTAATCTTCATGGTAACCTTATGAGGTAGGTACTGTGATTATGTCCATTTTACAGATGAGAAAACTGAGGAACAAATGGAGAAAAATAGAAGCATAGAAACTAGCTATATGACATCTATGACTTGTAAAGCCACAATAACCGTTAACTACTATTTGGAAAATGTGTTGTTTTTTTTGTTAGTTAGAATACACAAACTATATATATTCGTATTTATATATAACTAGAGGCCCAATGCACGAAATCAGTGCAAGGGCCTTGGCCCCGGCCCCATCCGCTGCCACTGCAGCTGGGGGTCTCTGCTGCCTCTGCCACAGACCCTGCCCTCTGTGGCTTTGTCAGGAAGGAAGGATGGCCAGAAGGACATCCAGTCTAATTAGAAGATTATGCTTTTATTATATATAATTATATATTAATATATATTATTATTATTATAATGCATGAACATATAAACTTAGGTTATATATATTTATTAAGTATTAAAATAATTCAATAAATTAAATTATTTCAAGTTATACTTATGATATATGATATATAATGAAATATTAAAAATATACTTATATATAATTATAGTTACAATAATTTATACTTTACAGAAAATCTGGGGTTCACTGGACTGAGGGAAACAGCTGTGCACTCCTGGAAGGCTGAGGTCACATGTATACACACATTCCCATGAGGCCACTGGCACAATGCCTGGTACCTGGTGGCTAACTAAGTATAACCAATTTTCTACTAGATACACTCACATGCTTTCTATTCCCCTGGTATAAAAATGTTAGCTATTTTGTTCACAGTCTGGGTTGTAGGTCAATCAATAAACAATCACCATCTTTTCTCATGAAAAGTTTTAAAATGACCCAAAAGTAAACTAAATGAAATAACAACCAAAACAAAAACCCTGCCCAGGTTTGCAAAAGGGCCCATAGATGTAAACTCTCATCCTGGTTTCAGGCAAGCACCTTTCCAACATCAGGACTTACATTCATAAAGTGACACATCATTAAGCGTGTAAGGACTTGGGACCATAAACAATTTTTAAATATTTTGCTAACATACAATGTGCACATTTAAAAACAAGCTAGAATGGGCCGATAGCATAATGCCACGCCTCAAATTCTGCCAAGACGAAGCCCCCTCAAAAAGTCTGGCCTTGATTACCACGGAGGTTACAAATAGAGATGGATATTCTCATGCCAAGAAACACCGCTTCCCATGCCAAGCTTTAAATCATTAAAGCTCGCTCAGCGTAAAGCTGACAAGCCTCTCGGACCGAAACCGACATGCCTGGGCCGGTGGGCTGTGCAGAGCTGGGCCTCGCTGTGCGCTGTCAGCTGTTCTCTATTCCTAATGGGCCTCAAGTCCCATGGGGCATGCACATCCCAGCTGCTGTGAAAGGCAGACCAAGTGGACCAGACCAAAAATAGAAGATATAAATATGCACACTAATAACCACCCTGTTTTTAAAACACGAGACCGGAATTTTGATTTATTGGACTTCATAAAATAACTTTTTTATGAGACACCAGTTGAGGTTGCAGTTTCTATGGCTACCTCGTACAAATATTTGGTGGCTGAATTTTCCTTCAAATATGAATTCTTCTGAGAAGCCTTTTGAGTGTGACTGTGGTATCTACTCTGTAGGATAACATGAGAAAAAGGAGGACTGCTCCTGAATCACATCTAGGTCTAAACAATAATAATATAAACAATAATCAAATTTGCAATGTAAACAGTTGAATTCCAACATTAGAACATGGGTCTGAGGAAGGAGAAGACCAGATTAGAATTATGCAAAGATGAAGTATTTTTTGCTCATTTCCAAAACAGCTGGCTCTATCCCTGATCGCCATAGGGATTAGTGAGGAAAATGAGTCTGCATGTACCTTGTACACGGTACATGTTCAATAATGCATTTTTTTTAGTGCAGTGTGCATTCATTTTCTGCTCTTCTATTCAATATTAGTATATATGCTTGCTCCATTTTTTTTTTTATATCCAACCAATTCCACACAAACCTATAATAGGCACACATTTTAACAGAAATGGATTGGGACACACTGGTCTTAATTAAAAAGGGGAGTAGTTTCTATTTGTGGGAAACCTATAGCACATAAACCTAGACATGAAATTACCTGTTTAGCAAAGTCATACTTAAAAGGTTAAGAACAAGGACTCTTGACTCATGGTTCCCAAACCATTACAGAGGCTCCCAACACACACAAAGGCAAATACCTGTTGGATGAGGGTTACTTATGGGATGAGACAAGAGTCAAAATGAGAAAATTGGAGTTGCTATGAACATGATTAAGTCATTGAGCTCAATAGCTAGATGGGACCTTATACACCTAGTCCGGTGGTGGGCAAACTCATTAGTCAACAGAGCCAAATATCAAGAGTACGATTGAAATTTCCTTTGAGAGCCAAATTTGTTAAACTTAAATTTCTTCTAATGCCACTTCTTCAAAATAGACTTGCCCAGGCAGTGGTATTTTGTGGAAGAGTCACACTCAGGGGACCAAAGAGCCACATGTGGCTAGCGAGCCGCGGTTTGCCGACCACTGATTCTAGTCCAATCTCATGGCTCTTTAGATTGAGAATATGAGACTCAGGAAGATGGGTGGGTTGCCTCATGTCTGACAGATGCACTTTGGCCCACAGGTTCAAGGAAAGATAACCTCTCTACATGTGTCAAACATAAGGCCCGCGGGCCAAATCCAGCCCGCCAGGCCTTGCAATGTGGCCCACACCGCGCTGTCATCACTGCACTCCGCTGTCAGTTTATGACATTGTCAGTTTATGACTGTTCAGTAAACCATTCGGCCTGAGATTTAGGCTGGATTTTAGATTTTGGCCCCTTCTCTGATTGAGTTCGACACCCCTACGAGTCTAAGCCATATTAGTTAACCAGGGGGAACCATTTTCTAAATGCTTCCTGTAGGAGTCACATTTTAAGTGACAATGTTTTTTTCATTATGAATAAAGGGCCCTTTCGCCTCAGCTCTAATACACATGCACTACAAGATTTAGGTTACTGGTTACTGGAGGGAATACTAGTACAAAATGTCATTCTATC
This sequence comes from Pipistrellus hanaki, assembly GCF_964339955.1. NCBI lineage: Eukaryota > Metazoa > Chordata > Mammalia > Chiroptera > Vespertilionidae > Pipistrellus > Pipistrellus hanaki. The sequence goes on along the minus strand of NC_140510.1, from coordinate 63,869,758 downwards.
ATGGGGCTTTGCTTTTGTGTGAGAAAAGGGTGGAGGCAAAGGCCAGATGGAACCAGTGAAAGGGAAATTCAGTAAACATCTTTCCACTTAATATAGTCTCCTTACCAGGCAGATACTTTATAGAGCTGGTTACATACTTTCCAAAAGGCACCCCACAGGTAAGGATTGCTGGCTGGCTGAAAATTGACTTGAGAATCAAGGGCAGGTAGAAGGAAATCACCGTGGACATTCACAGTAACTGGGCACCAAATCAGTGAAGCGCAGCCACGGAACGGAGTCACAGCGATGCTGCCGTAGGACTACTACAGGACAATCATGCAGTGAAAACCAAGTGCTGCTGAAGGCGTTTGTAAGATTAAAAATATTACTATTAAATTATGTCTTTAGAATGTTAGTGATATTTGCTTTCAAAGGAGCCTAACTAATACCTAAATGCAAAGTGTTCCACTTCCTTTAAGGAATATAAAAGGCAAGTCAAAGGCAAGGTTTGGTTTGGTTTTTTTGCTTTCTTTGCTCTTGAGGTTAAATATCAGTAAACTCCAAATTAAAAGTAAAAATCATGGAATGAAAATACCGGTTTTATTAACTTGGCAAGACATTTGGCCCATGGTGGTTGCCTTCTTGATTAGCAATGAACAAAATAAGATTAATTGTTATAAAATAATGGATATTTCTTCATCAAGTCAATGAGGTTGGGGGAGAGGACAGAGACCGTTCTAGATTAAAATAAATTTAAGAGACATAACCAAATGTACTATGCTGACCTTGACTGATCCAATTAAACAGATTATAAATGACTTTTAGGGACAATTGGGGAAATTTGGAAAATATGTTGAGTATTGGATATAACTAAGAAATAATGATTAATACTGTTAAGTGTGATAATGGTACAGTGGTTAGGTAGGAAAATGTCCTTAATTAAAGACGTGTTGTCCTTATTTATGGGAGAAATGTCATGATATTATAGTAACTTTAAAATATTTAAATAAAAGTAATAGATTATATAAATTAGCTAATTAGTTTCTACTATACTTTTCAGCCACCTAAAACAAAGAGACCTAAAGCTTTCTTTAGGGGATAGAATAGCCATTGTGTATGACATACCTTGATTAATCATGCTCATCTATTGCTAGCTATAACCTTAGGAGCTATATTTATTTTATATTCCTTAAAGGAAGTGGAACACTTTGCATTTAGGTATTAGACTACTTTGAAAGCGAATATTACTAACATTCTAAAGACATAATTTTATAGCAATACTTTTAATCTCACAAATGCCTTCAACAGCACTTGGTTTTGACTGCATGACAGCCTAGGACCTCAGAGTTCAAAGATGTTATAATACACATGATGAAAAAAGGGGCACGGGAAAACAGCTGGAGTGACGTTCTGCTGATAAATTAGAAGATATACTTCTAAAGTGCTGAAGAAATGGTCAAAGAAAGTCTTTGTTAGCCCCTTCACTCCACTCAGCTCTGGGTGGGGTGGGAGGTGAGGGATGGTCTGATGTCGCTTTGAAAGGGCAGGCTTCACTGTTCTTTCCTTCACCCATGACTATTTCCTGAGTGGTTGTGATGCAGCAAGAACCATGCCCAGAGCAAGCCCCTGACTGGCCCAGGCAGCGTGTTGAAACTGGCACAGGCCCGGCTTCCTGCAGGATCCCAGGGCGCCCTGCACTTCCTCCCTCCTGTGAGCACAGCCGATGCCTCTCAAGTGTTAGCGTTGGCAGTTGATGCCTATTGGCAGTCACAAAGTAAAGCCAGGAATAGATAATGAAGAATATTTTCACTTGTGTATTAACTAAGAAGAAAGTCATATATTTAAGGGTTTCATCACCAGGAGGGGAGCCATAGGTAGCAATAAGTTTGCGCTGAAAATCTTCTCCCATTTTCACAGTTCCTCTCAGGGTAAATGGCCTCAAGTTTGAAATAGCTGGTGAAAGTGAGAATTCTCTGTTGGTATCAATGGAGTTGTTTTTCCGATCTTCAGGGGACCATGCCCTCATTAGTGCCACATTCTTACCCAAAGAGCTAACATCGCTGCACCCTGCTGTACCATATCTATTAATTTTATGTTTGCTTTTACAGAGAAAGACTCAGAAACTGCTTTAAAAAGATAAATAGCCTAACCATGGTATCAACAAACGTACTTTAAAAAACTCTTAGGAATAATTGTCCATTTGCCTAGTAATTAGTGAACACCCTAGCATAGCTTCAAAGGAGAGCGTGACACATGCACAATGATTCATATCTGCGCAAGCAAGCGAGGCTCCGGAACAACAGGAAATACGGAGCTAAAGGAATTCAACTTCACTGGAACTGCTGCTTTGAAGATAGGCATAGTCATGCCAAGCTTTGTTGTTCTGGAGTTACTGGAACATATTGGATTCCGTGGTCTACAGAATATAATTCTACATTAGCAGCACACACACACACACACACACACACACACACACACACATGTGCATGCACATAAACACGTTGTTGACTTGTTATTTAAATTTTTTATATTTTTTATTTATTTCAGAGAAGGAGGAAGAGGGAGGGAGAGAGATAGAAACATCAATGACAAGAGAATATCATTGATTGGCTGCTTCCTGCATGCCCCCTACTAGGGATCAAGCCCACGACCTGATGCCCTTGATCAAAATGAAACCTGGGACCCCTCAGTCTGCAGGCCGATACTCTATCCCTTGAGCCAAACGAGCTAGGGCTTGTTGACTTATTCATCAAAACTGTGAAAAGCTGAAACTGGTTTGGCTCAGTGGGTAGAATGTCGACCTGCAGACTGGAAGGTCCCAGGTTCGATTCCGGTCAAGGGCATGTACCTTGGTTGTGGGCACATCCTCAGTGGGGTGTGTGCAGGAGGCAGCTGATCGATGATTCTCTCTCATCGATGTTTCTAGCTCTCTATCCCTCTCTCTTCCTCTCTGTAAAAAAATCAATAAAAAATATATATTTTTTAAAACTGTGAAAAAAATCTTCACTGTGTTCACTCAACACAGTTTTGAATCTAAATACTTGAGAAGCATATGGAAGAACCCAAAATATTTATTTCATTCAGAGCAGTCATATCCTACCTCATAAAGAATAAAGATAACTATGCCGAGACCGGTTTGGCTCAATGGATATAGCATCGGCTTGGGGACTGAAGAGACCCGGGTTCGATTCCGGTCGAGGGCATGTACCTTGGTTACGGGCATATCCCCAGTAGGGGGTGTGCAAGAGGCAGCTGATCGATGACTCTCTCTCATTGATGTTTCTGGCTTTCTATCTCTCTCCCTTCCTCTCTGTACAAAATCAATAAAATATATTAAAAAAAAAAAAAAAGAATAAAGATAACTATTTTCCAGAAAACTTGTCAGTCTCTGGTCATTGCAATCATTCATGTTCCTTCAGCTTTGATTGCCAACGTCAAATCCTCTTTTCCAACGATGTTTACCCAGTAGCCCAAATCTGGCAGGATGTGTAGCTGTGAATGAGTTGGCAGAATTCAAAAGCTCTCAGTCTGGATACACCAGATTTTCTGGGTCTTTTGACACTGCTTCCTTTTAGCTCTTTAAAGCATGCCCTAAATTCCTCAGGTACCTTGGGACCAGCTGAAATAGAGGTATCTATTCAAAAATTATAACTTTTCACTGATGTACAGGTATGCTCTGGGAATTTAAATTAACCCACTTCCTCCACTTTTTTCCTCCAACTTAAAGCTCAGGAAACTAGACTTGAATACTAATATTTCTCCTTAGAATAATGAGGAAGCAAATGAGCAGGATACTTGGGATAATACTGCCTTTGGGCTCAGCACATTGAGATCATTTTTTTTATAGGAGACCATCCCAGCGGGAGGCCCTTCTGGTACCTAGGTAATACATCTCTTGGAAGAGATCCAAAGAGGCCTGTGCTATACCAATTTCCATAAAGTAAAATGCCAAAGGGTCTTGGGAAAAGAGGAACAGCATGGGGATGCAGCTTTCCTGGAAAAACAATTGAGCCATAGATTATCAAGAGCTTGAAAAACGTGAATACCTTTTCACCCAGTAATTCTGCTTCTGAATAGCCATTCTAAATAAATGTTATTAGAAACTCTGGCAAATGTTTGTGGACAGAGAAATTCACTACTTGGCAAATTTGTGAAAGTGGAGAAAATAGCCTACATGTTGAGCAAATACAAATAAATGGAAGTGCTTCTATATAACAGAGCATTGTGAAAGAAATCATGGCCCTAGTATTTGAAAAGCTTCTTTTAAGTAATACCTACTAATGTAAAACTGCTCATGTTAATTTAAAGCCAGGGTCTAATATTTCATATATAGTATGTTTCTAACCTTGGTAAAGAAATAGTCATAAAAAGAAGCAATGAAAAAATGTAAGTGTGAACAGTATGATCTCTGGATCATGGGTTAACTGTGGTATTTCTTTTCATTTTTATCTGTCTGTATTTTCCAAATTAGAACTTTAATTAGAATAAAACAATAAATATTCTATATTTTTAAACAAGTATTTTAATACAGTACCTACTTCCCTTATCCTGCACAAAAATATTAGGTAAAATGAGTCAAAATAAATTTCAACATTATTTGGGGGGCTGGAGAAATTTAAAACGTTAGACCTTCCAGTAGTGTCCTTACCATAAAAGACATAAACTGAAAGAGTGACAACATCAGAGTGAAAGGAGAAGCCAAAATCCTTTAAAGGAAGAAGCATATTCCAGGAGAAAGCACTCACCTAGGAATTGGTGTTGAGCCTCCTTATGGCTAGAACAAAACTCAAGGAGACCAGAAACATAGTTTACCATCCCAGATCCAATTTGGGGAACAGGTTTCACGTATCATCTGATTGGAGCAGGCCGGCAAGGAAATAACTATGGTCAGCAAATGAAAAAGATTCTCCACAAATCCCACCAAAAAAAAAAAACAAAAAACGAAGTTTCGTCGCATGTTAATTTTAATTTTCACAAATAAATGGATGGAATGGCTGCCAGTGGAAATGGGGTTTTTCCACGGAGTGGCAAGAAAAGCATTGGGGACCCTCCCATGGGAGGATGAGGTGCAGTGGTAAGGCTTACTGAAGCTGGGGTAGACACAGAAGGCTGTCCCCAGGTGCCTGGTGACTCATTCACAACCAGGTGGCTCAGCTCCGTCTGCTGTGGAAGAAGTCCAGCTTTTGTCTTCACCAAGCCCAGGAGGACCGGGTCCAGAAATGCTGTGCCATTGGCCCAGCATCAGCAGGGCATCCAAAGCTTTTGTGGTTCAGTACAGTCCAGGCCAGAGCTTAGTCCAGCTCAGGCTCTGCTCCAGGCTGTGCTCAGGGCAGCACTGCCTTGCTGTGCTCAGGCCCGTGGCTGCTATGGGGAGAGGACTCCCGCGAATGGGCCAATGAATGGGTGAATGCTTGCTGCCGATAAACTCTGATTATGTTGCCTCAGACTTGGGAGAGGGCCAGCTTCCTTTCAAACTAACCAATCTCTTTCCTAATCCTTTGTGGACTTGTGCTGGGCCCTCCCTCTATTCAGTCTCTTTCCTAGACTTTCCGGGGTTTCATGCCCTCATCCCACCTGATCCTTTACCCAGGCTAGACTCCTTACCTCTATGAGGGGGTGGGGTGGGGGTGGGGGTCATCTTGGCTCTTACTGCGCATGCGCCGGGCAAAGGCATTCCCCTGCTGTCTTTATTTCTCTTTCGGTATCCTGCCACAGGACCGGTGATGGATTCTTCCTGCCACACTGGGGATTAGGTCCCCCCAGTGGAAGATGTGGCTGCCCCTTGGGAGCCTATGAATGCTGTGGCTTCCAAGTAAATGAGGCTTAATGTCCAACTCAGCCTCCTAGTGAAGTACAGTAGCTCTAATGTCTGATTCCATCTGTTACCTTCCTTTATAACAAGTACTAACAGAATTTCAGAGTCTCTCAGAATTCAAAAAGACCTCCTTTTCAGGTGCTCCTGTGTAGCAGGTAGCAGGCAGGCACAATAAAACTGCACAGGGGGCATTAAAAAAAAAAAGAGGCTGTTACCTAAAGATGGCCAGTGTCACTGTCTGGAGGGTCCTTGAGAAACCTGGAAACATGGCCAGTATCTCCACACTCTTATTTTTCAGCACATTCACCAAACTGTCCTGTTCTTTCTCAATCAGCAGCCTAGTGCCAAGTCATATTGTCAGGGTCTGAGGAGGGATGGGTACTGACAAGAAACATGCTGTGTGGGTACTTTGTTTAGGACCTTGACCAAGCTCTGACTTATCCCATCTCATGTCCAGCCTGTTTATTCTCTCTCTCTCTCTCTCTCTCTCTCTCTCTCTCTCTCTCTCTCTCTCTCTCTTTCTCTCTCTGTCTTTCTCTCTCTCTATTGGTTCAAGGATGCTTTGAACCATGAGTTTGAGATGCAAACATGGGTGGAACACATACCTTTCAGAGTACTGTCATTCATTCATTCTCTCTCTCTTTGTTTCTTCCCACTCTGTCTTTATTTCCTCCTCTCTCTCCTCTTCCCCTCTCCCCCTTTATTTGAAGGGAGAAGACAGGCCTTTCTAAATGGTCTCCAGGTCAAAACCCGGTCACCTTGTCAGCATGCACATGACAGCTGGAAAAACCTGACAAATACATTTTACTAAGTAACAGAAAGCACCACGAGGTGCAGGCTGTGGCTCTGTGACAGGGAGCCCTGTCGATCTGCCAAGTGTGGTTTGTTTCCCTATCTATCTGCTGAGTCCTGAAATTAAGGAAATAAGACTAAGTGGCATATGGTACCCAAAGGGGCCACAAATATGCGCTGGGCTGGATTTTCTGGGATGGTCCTAGTGCCCCATTCTCCAGTTCTATGGCTTACCTGTCTCCAGGCCCAGCCTGGCCTTGCTGCTCAGCTACTCTCAGTCCAGCTCTCTTGACCTGACAAGCTAAAAGCTTCCATGTGTTCCTCTGACCTTCCACCCTTCTCCATCCCAAGACCAACCACCCACCCTATGTCATCGTGTTGTTTGGCCAGTGAGGGGCTCTGAACACTGCAGGACGCTGAAGGCAGGATATTATTCCTCCTGCTCCCTCCCTCCCAGGGCCATCTCAGGCTGGCCATCTCTGAAGGTCACAGAGGTGGGTCCACTGTTATTCATCATCCGTGTCCAGCACTGATGGTCAGTTATGGTCTTGCCATGGTCTCCTCCTGCCCAGGGCTCCTCTTCTGACTCCTCAAACCGATTTTCCGCCCTAAGCTCCCTTAGCAGCGATGCAGTGGGCTGCATGGGAATTTTTACTCTGTAAGCCATACTTGGTTGGACAAATAGCATCACTGCTTTGGGAGGGGTTTCTTTTGAAATTACAAACCAAATAAGTCTTCTTCAAACTTGAATCGTGTCCAGTCCAAGACAAATATCACCCAGTCCTACAACTACTTTTATAGTTAAACATGCAAATCTTACATTTCAAAGGGCATCAGGAGCCTGACGGGGAAATGTGTGAGCGATGATATGTGTAACAGAAATGGAAGCTCAGAAAAGAATGTGTCTGGACAGACATGCCTATTTATTAGAATAATAGTCTAATAAAAGTTCATATCCCCTATTGTTCAGGCCTTCCTTTTAGGAAGAAGTGGGGTTCCGTGCTGATGCAGACCAATCCCAAAGTAATTACCGACTTCCTCTTGCAGAGTCAGATAAAACAAGAGCAAATTCCCCACTCTTAAATGGCAAAACAGTTTCCCTCCATCTGGTTGGAAGTACTTAAGTTTATAGTAAAATCTCCAATTAGTGAGTGTTTTTGTTGTTGTTGTTTTTTGTTTGTTTGTTTGTTTGTGTGTTTTTTTAAGATAGGAGCTGCCTTTACCTTTATCAGAAAACAAAAGAAAGTTATAGTAAAAACCTCGAACTTTCTCAACAAAGTCACTCTCCGGGGTCCCTGTATTTAGCTCAGGCACGTGGCTCTGCTAAAATAATGTCCAGAAAGCTGAACCTGGAGCTTTTCAGGAGCCAAAATTCAGACACATTTCACATACTGCAATTACAAAAGCAGGAGATTCAATAAATGCATTTCCTAAGATTCCCCAACAGGAGCAGAAATGACTAGAGCTAAATATTCAGGTAACCAGAAAAACCTGAGCTGCAGGGCCTGCTGGTAAGCACTCTGATGGTCAGGCTTTCGTGCTGATCAGGTGATCTATATTTGACAACAAGGAGGAAAGCGAAACTCTACGATGTCCTGCTTGGATGATAGTTCGTCAACTGAATCCAGATAGAAAAAAAGGTAAATAGCTGGATCGAGGCATATTTTAAAGGATGAGAGATAAGAGGAAAAATAATACTTGCTGCTTTAAGAATCACCAGTTCATGTGAGACAGGTGGGGGAGAGGATAAGCTAAAGGTTTTCACAGTGAATTCTGTGACATTCTCCATTGCCCTGTGACTACCAAGAGCCAGACTGCTTAACAGCAGGAATGTGTATATGTCCTTTACCATATGAACCCTGAGGGGAAGAGAAAAGAGAGATACCTACTAAGAAGGCCTTGTGGTGGCTAAGATAAAAAAAAAAAAAAAAAAAAAAAAAAAAGCAGAGCCTCGCAACCATTGTGTACACAGGCCTCTCACCCGAACTGCATTTCAGAGAGAGGCTTGCACTGAACTGCCTGTGTTTCTGCCATGTGAGCCAGCCCTTACAAAGGTTTCCTGGAATCCTATTTCTGCCAGTAGGACTGAGGTTTCCCTATTTAATCAGAGCTGCACAGCTCTGACCAGTTAGAGCATCTCTATTCTGACCTATCAGAATAGTGCCTTTTGAACCATCAAGTTTGGTGTCCTCATTTGCATAAGGACTGACCAATCAGGAACCAGGGGCGGGTACTTCTGTCCATATAAGCCAGCTCCCCTCTGGTTCAGAGTGCACTTCCGATAGATGGAAGACTGCCTTCTCCTGGCTAGAACTAAAACACAAGATGTCTGCAGACCCTTGCAAAGCAGAGCAGAGTGGAGTAGAGCTATCTAGCCTAAGAGAGGGCTGTCCTGGAGGCAGCCTCACAGCCAGGTGTGCTGCATCACTATTGAGCTGTTTGCACCTGATAAAGTTTCCTTCTTTACTGCACCTCAAATTGGGGATTCCTCTTGGCATTGAATTGGAGCCGTTGACCATCAGTTGACAGCCATTGAAGTCTTTGTCAGAACCATTATCAGTAATCTTTGAAAAGGAAAAATAGTGAATTTCATAACAGCAAGATTTACATAAAGAGCTTAAGCTCAGGTCACAGCTTTCAGCTAAATAGAAAACATTTCTCATAAGTACGAAAGTCCCATGTGGACTGAGTTATTACCGGAAACTTAAGGTAGTTTTAAACATGGACCTGAGTGTCAGTCTCAATGACAAGGGTGGCTCTGCCATTCTCACTGAGCTCACAGCCCCTGGGAGATGGTCTGCAAAAATGCCCGCCAACATGCCTCCCACCCATCTCCCCCCCCCTCCCTGAACCTGGACTGACCCTTTGACTTGATTTGCCCTACAGACAGTGACCAAGGGATGCCATGTAACTCCAGACCTCTCCCTTGTGAGACTTTGCAGCTTCCTGATTGTTCTTTTGGAAGCCAGCAACCATGTAAAGAAGGGGAGGTCATCCTACCTATGATGAGAGACCATGGAGAGACAGGGTGGCCACCCAGAGGGGAACCCAAGCCCCCAGACAACAACCAGACGAAGGCCCCAGACACGTGAGTGAGACCATCTTGGAATTTTCCAGCCCCTATTTAGTGGCCCCAATAAAAAGAGAGAGACCCAGCCAGTCTCAGTGTGTCCCAGCCAGCTTAGCTGTGACCCCTGACCTCTAGAGCAGAGAGGTGCTGGCTTGCTGAGCCCCACCTGAATCTCTGACCCACCAGATCTGAACAAATAAAATGATGGAGAAGCCCACTAAGCTTTGGGGTGGTTTGTTACATAAAAATAGGCGATTCATCTGCAAAACGTGGCTAGTTACACCAAGAGTGTTTACCTCACTGTAGGGAGTGGCAGGGCCACAAACAAGTCCCAGCCTGGAGGGCAGAGCTCTCCCAGAATAATTAAGCCTGACCTTGTAGCCCTCCCTACATCCTCCTTAAGTAGCTAATGGGCTGTGGGAGGGGCAGCAAGTGTGGCCAGAACAAGAACATTTGAATACACGTTAATCTACCCTTGTTTTAATCAGACAATAAAATAAAGCATCCAGCCCTAATCAGTTTGGCTCAGTGGACAGAGCCTGCGGACTGAAAGGTACTAGGTTTGATTCCAGTCAAGGCCATGTACCTTGGTTGCGGGCACATCCCCAGTAGGAGGTGTGCAGGAGGCAGCTGATTGATGTTTCCAACTCTCTATTCCTCTCCCTTCCTGTCTGTAAAAAATCAATAAAAAAATATTTTAAATAAATAAAATAAAATAAAATAAAATAAAATAAAATAAAATAAAATAAAGCATCGGCTTGCAGGCTGGGTCTTTCTGCGTCCTCATCCAGGCGTGGGAGATCCACAGAGCCCCAGCTCTATTCTCTTTTTTCTGTCTTCCTGAATCCTTCACCGCCCCTCCTCAGGTTCACCCTTGGCCGGCACACCTCACCACGCTGAGGAGTCGTGAATACGTATGCGGTTCTTCGGCCAGAGAAGTGCTTAGCGCTGTACCTGTTCCGGCCCGGGAATGAACACCCCCATCAAAGTGGACTATTGTTGCTGTTGTCGCTTTCAAAGAGAGGCTGACTGGCTTGCCAGTACTGTTGTAAAGGGAGATTGTTTTTGAAGAAGAGGCTGTGTCTCAAACCCTCTGAGGCTCCTTTCCTATCCACACAGGCGATGGGTGCTGAGTCACGGGCAACCTGAGCACCTTCCCCAGATCTGAGCTCGCTTGCTCTCCCAGTAGAAAACAGTCTATGTCCTGGGGAAGTCTCAGCCCCTCCCAGGGAGGTGCCTCCCGCAGACCCCGCTTTGAGAAGCAGCCACTTCCTCCCTGCAACTTTTGAGGAGCACAACTCTGCTCCTGGCCTCAGGGAGACCAAGTTGGACCAGTCGGTATTCTTTCTAGGGAGGTGTGAATGGGGAAACCAGAGACCCACAGTTGATGTCAAAGATACCCCCAGAAGGAAGACAGAGCCTTGGTTAGCAGCCACAACTGGGAACAGTGCAGAAATGAAATCGCCAAGAGGGAGAATGATAATGGGTCCCTGCAGGAACTGCTTCCAGGACTCTGTTAAGGTCTGTGCGAGGGCTGCTGGTTTCTTTTTTCTTTTCTTTTTTTTTAAATATTTTAATTGATTTTTACAGAGAGGAAGAGAGAGGGATAGAGAGTTAGAAACAACATCAATGAGAGAGAATCATTGATCAGCTGCCTCTTGCACACCCTCTATGGGGATGTGCCTGCAACCAAGGTACATGCCCTTGACCGGAATGAACCTAGGACCTTTCCGTCTGCAGGCCAACGCTCTATCCACTGAGCCAAACTGATTTCGGCTGGGCTGCTGGTTTCTGTGGAAGGAAACTAAGACCCTAATTTCCCTAACATCTTTAGAATAAAAACTTGTGGGGTTTTTTTTTGTTTTGTTTTGTTTTTTGCAATCAAAACAATACAAATAAAACAAGAGGTGATCGGGAGAGGTCATACGTTAGCAGCTGTTATTTCTATCATCTAGCTACTCCAAATACGTAAGCACTCTAAAATTAGTATGTTTGGCCCACACAGGAGCGTCCAGACAAACCCGCAGGTGTCCGGAAGGAAGGAGGTGGTTGCCACCTACACTGCACATTCTGGAGCTGCCACTGAAGAAGACACGCTGACTTCCTTTTGAACTTGTTCTTTCCCCCATTTGCTCCTCACATCGTGAGAAAATTCCTGCCCGGGGCTTTAAGGTTCTTTCAAAGCAGCCCATTCCTCCCCACCCCGGCCCTCTTTTGATTTGTGAGCTGATTCTGTTGCCAGTGGAAATGGGGCTCTTCCACGGAATTGCAAGAAAAGCAACTCGGGGACCCGAGTGTCGGAGGGTGAGGTGTAGTGGTACGATTTATTGGAGTAAAAACAAAAGTCTGTGTCCAGGTGTCCGGTGTCTCATTCACGACCACGGCTCAGCTCCCGCCCGCTGTGGAAGAAGTCCAGGCTTGTCTTCAACAAGCCCAGAAGGGCCGGGCCCAAAAATTCCGTGCCAGTGGCCCGGCAGAGGCAGGGAAACGAGGCTTTGGTGGTTCAGGTCAGTCCATGCCAAAGTTTGGTCCAGCTCAGTCTCTGTCCTCTTGGCAGAGATTCTGCTATGGCTATCCCCTGGGGTGTCCGAAGCTGTAACTCCCAGACTTAAGTCTGATTCAGAGTAGCTTCTAGACTCAATTAGGCTTAGCCAGTCTAGCTCCCTTCTCTCCCGTTAACTCCTACGCTAACAATTCCTATCCCCAGCTCAAATTCCTCACTCTGCCACCTCCACACCAGCACTGGGACCCCCCGGTCCCCTAGCTATAGAGCTGACTCTACTGTTGACCACAGCCTACCTCTCTCCACCTTCACATCTCCTGTAAGCTTGGTCCCTACACCCCAGCTTGCGGCACACCCACCACCACCACCACCACCCCCACCAGCACCACACCCTCCCATCTGCCAAGTCCTTTCGGATTTACTCCAAACATCATTGTCAAGTTCACTGGGTTTTATATGGAATCAGGATGCTGTATAAAGTTAGTCAATGCAAGCCTTTACAAGGCTTTGCCTAAGAGGATTTAGTTACAAAATCCTTAAAGAACTTTATAATGTAAATTCAGCCTTTGTAATGTAAATCCAATTGTAAGGCCCTTGTGTACAGATGAGATCAATATCAATGTACTTATTACTTCATTGTTCTCCCTTCTCCCCAACACCCCCTGGAATGGAAAGATCCCCGGGAGCAGGAAGAATATCTTCTGTCTTTTTCTCACATTTCAAAGCACCTTTGCTCCCTGGGAAGACTAGATACTGACCTTGACAATGACAAGAAAAATTGGGAAACACCCAATATCGAAATGGGTGCTGTGGCTCTGTGAAGTCCTGAAGATGTGCTCCTTTCTGATCATTTTGTTTAATCGATCATAAATTTGGTTATAGAGTTTTACCAGCTCTTTTATGCCGCAATCTGTGAAGTTTTCAAGTATTCTTTTTTTTTAAAAAAAAATAAATGTTTTTATTGATTTCAGAGAGATGATGAGAGAGAATCATTGATTGGCTGCCTCCTGCACACCCCCACTGGGGATGGAGCTCACAGCCCGGCCCTGTGCCCTGATCAGGAATTGAACTGTGACCTCCTGGTTCTTAGGTTGATGCTCAACTACTGGGCCACACTGGCCGAGCTATATGACTCATTACTAAAGCCATCAACATTTCCCACCTTTGGATTGAAAACACTACCCAATCCATTAAAGCAGTAACTCTTTTTTTTTTTTTTTTTTTAAATATATTTTATTGATTTTTTTACAGAGAGGAAGGGAGAGAGAGAGAGAGCTAGAAATGTCGATGAGAGAGAAACATCGACTGGCTGCCTCTTGCACAACCCCCACCGGGGATGTGTCTGCAACCAACATCCAAGTCACCATTTAGAATTTTCTTTCCATTGGGTCAACATTACAGAAGTAACTGTAGTAAGTGTGGCCCTTACACAGCAACACCGGACCAGACCAAGTCCTAAAAGGGGGAGGAGGGCTGTCCCCCTGTATACAGCACTTCCTGCCCCTCTGTTCCAGCGCAGGCAGTTTTCCGCCCCGCAGGCCGCTCATTCGGGATCTGGTGGTCCTCACCCACCCAGCCACCCACTCACCCAGCCGAGTCTAACTTATCCTCCAACAATTGTGCTGGTGTCACCACTCATCTTTTAGGACAGAGGAAAGGAGGAAAAACACTTTTCAGTTCCAGGAGAAAACACTCATAACCAAAAGGGAGAAAATAAGGATGTACCAAAGAGTGCATTTCCACAAACTCCCACCAAAGGACACGGTGGAGCCTGGGTGATCATGGGGCCCAGTTTGAGAACCACTTAGGGAACCTGGTCTAAGCCTGCTACTGGACCTCTGCATGATGGGCGTGGGGAAGGGGTCAGGGCGGAGTTAGGGCAGGACTTGTGTGTGTGTGTGTGTGTGTGTGTGTGTGTATGGGGTGGGGGGAGGGAGTGTGTAAAGTGCAAAGTGACCCCTGTGTGCTGTGTAAGATGGGGGAGGGCCGGGATAGGGAGGTTTGAGCGGGGGAGATGGATCTCAGAGGAAAGGAATTCAAAATGGGAAGCCAAGGAGTCAGGGCGTCAGGATTCAGGACCCGGAATAACTTGGACAATGAGACAAAGCCAGAGCCAGTGAGAGAGAAGGAAGAAAAAGAAACAGATTCTCTCCTACCCCCTCCAATCCCGCTCGACGGGATCAGAGAGGTAGCAGGGCCAAACCCCCACCACCACCCCGGGCATCCGCATCCCCTCGCCCAGACGCGGGTCCGGAACGCAGCGGGTCGGGTGCCCCCGCCAGGCTGGCCACCGGCAGGACCCAGCCCTCGGCTTCGCGCCGGGCCCGGCTCCGGTCCCCGCAGCGCCCTCCCCGCCGCCCTGTGGCCACGGGGGCGCCGCCGCGAACAAAGGCCTGGGGTGGGGGGCGCTCCCGGGGTCCCTCCATCGCCCTGCGCTCCCCTCCGTCCCCGGAGCGGCCCGGCGGCCCGCCACGCCCAGGCCCCTGCGCCGCCGCGGGCACCCCCTCCCCGGCCTGCGCCCGCGCCCCAGCCACACCCACAGCCGGGCCACTCCCGGGGTGCCCGGCAGGGGGCGCCATGGGCAGCTTCCTGCAGACGCGGAGCAGGAGGGACGGCCTGTAGGTTGAGGATTCTCCTTGTGATCCTTTCCTCAATGCGCCCGTGTAGACCCCCCCCCCCCACATCGCACACCCCCACTCCGGCGGGACGTCCTCTTCTGTAGACACGCGGGGCCTTACACACGCACACACACACCACACACACATACACCACACATACACACACACACACACCACAAACACACACACACACACACACCACACATACACACCAACACACATACATATCACACACACACACCACACAACACACCCCACAAACACACACACATACACATCACACATATACACACCACACACACATATACACATCACACATATACACACCACACACACACACACCACACATACACACACACACCCCACAAACACACACATACACATCACACATATACACACCACACATATACACACCACACACACACACACACCACACACACATACATATCACACATATACACATCACACACACACATACACCCCACACACCACAAACACACACACACACATCACACTTATACACACCATGCACATCATGCACACATACATACACATCACACATATACACACCACACACACATACACCACACACACATACATATCACACATATACACATCACACACACACACACACACACACACACACACCACCGCCACCCGCTTTGAGTGTGAGAAGTGCTTACAGAAGCAGGCATTTCCCCTCTCGTGCAAACCTTGAACTATTCTGCAGTTCACGGCATCGACCACCCCCTGAAAAGCAAAACCCACTGCAGCGTTCAGGGCTCCAGGTTTCGCTGGTCATGTTTCCAGGCCACCTGGCCGGCCGGGCGGTCCTTCTGTCTCCGAGGCCTCCCGGTCCCCTCAGGGTCTGTCCCAGCGGATGACCCTGCACAAGGGCTCGGCCGCCTGTCCCTCCCCCCGCTCCCAGAGCGGACAGCAGCATTCTCGTTGTTTAAATCTGGCAATCAAATGGCAAAGTCACCATTTGAAATTTTCTTTTCATTGGGCCAACATTACGGAGGTAACTGTAATAAGTGTGGCCGACGAGGGTTCTTGGGGCAGACTAGGGTTCTCCTAAAGAAAAACCACTCCAGAATGTTTCTAAACCACGAACGTTCATTTTTAAAGGATAATTTTGCAGTTCAGGGTTTCAGCCCTTCCACTTGCTTTCGCAGGTTTGACCCAGAGCTATCCCGTTATCCTTAGAATGTCTCCCAACCCCACCGGGAGTCTTTCCAGAGCGGGAGGGGGTCTCAAGGAGAGCCTGAGAGCTGTCATTCCTGGGATGACCTCAGGCCAGATGTGCACCACATCGGAGACCGCTAGTTTGTGGGTGACTTGTTTCCTGAGGATAAGTCTTGGGTATCTCAACATGTAAAAGGAACTGCTGGGCGCAGTGGGGTTAATAATTTTCTCAGTGGCGTCAAGTGGTAAAGGAAGGACCGCCCAGTTTGCCTTCCAAAGCGCTGGGACCTTCTAAAGACTGTCTGAGCGGCAGAGATGGCAAAGGAGAATCGGAAGACTTCGGATGAAGCCAGTTCCAGAAGCCCCTGTTAGGCAGCCCCGGCAATCCCTCCAGACAGGTGGCAGGGCCTGAGCTCTAGAGAGAAGTCTCCCCCTTGACTTTCAAAGACACGAGAACCCCACACCTGAACAACAAGAGACACTGGACTGCTCCCACCGCTGAGCCCCAAGAACCAAACCAGATGTTCCCTTACACTTCCCACACTCCACAGGCTCATAAGAAAGACAGTTCTACAAAGGGGCGTCTGATTTCTGAGGTGCAGTGAACACCAGGTCCATCAGTGCTCCCTTACTAGACAGCTGCCAACAGCACTTTCCAAAGTGCATTATGTTGAAGTTAGGAACATAAAAGGGTTCCATGGCCAAACAGATAGGGACTCGATAAATATGTACTTGAAAACAAAGTGAACCCAGTAAGACGTCTATGTGCTTATGTGCAATTCATGTAGTTATTTATCTTCCAAAACGGGGAGCTTGGTTGTGGTAGCCAGCCTCCAAAGGCCTCTTAGGAGCCCTGGAGCACAGAACTGCTGTGAAAACAGCCGGATGTGGCTTAAGAGGCCAAGTCAAGAAGGCATGCAAGTTTCTACTTCCGGTTTCTTCAATATATATTACATGTACTATATTTCTGAATTCAATGCACTTGTATTTTAATTAAATATTTTTGCATCTAAATCATACATGACATTTGTCTTACTTTCTGCTCTTATACTGTGCTTGTCTTGCTTGGAACCAAGGTTATATTAGCCTCATAAAAGTAGCTGGGTAATGAATTTCCTTTTTCCCCCCTCTCTCTCTGAAACAGCTGAAGATAGCATGAGTGCTCCTTGGAAGTTTGCTGAAGCCCTGAACTCTTAACACTGTAAAATCATCTTGTTTGGTGTTTTTGTTTGTTTGTTTTGGGTTTTTGATTTTTTGGAAAAGGTGGAGAGAATGCCACAACCTTTTGAGTATTTTAATTGTTCATCCATTGTAATCCCTCTGTTGTAATTTCTGCCATAGCTATTGGTTTGTTCAAGATTTTAATGTTCATATGTAGTTTTTAAAATCTCCACTAAATCTATAGATATTTCTAATAATTGCTTTTGCTGTATCCCACAAATTTTGTATCCCACAAATTTTGATATGTAATAAATTTATTATTCTGGTCTAAAATGATGCAATTTATTGTGATCTCTTTTTTAAATTAATTGACAAATTATTAAGGGGAGCATTATGGTTTCCAAATGTATGTGCATGTTATTTATTAATTAGTACTTCTGCCGGGACCAGTTTGGCTCAATGGATAGAGTGTCGGCTTGGGGACTGAAGGGTCCTGGGTTCGATTCTGGTCAAGGGCATATACTTTGGTTGCGGGCATATCCCCAGTACGGGGTTTGCAAGAGGCAGCTGATCGATTAATTTCATCAATGTTTCTAACTCTTTATCTCTCTCCCTTCCTCTCTGTATAAAATCAATATAATATATTAAAAAAATTAGTACTTTCACTATTTATTTTGCTATTTTTTATAGTCTGAGAATGAATGTGTTACGTATTTTTTAAATTATGTAGACCTGATTGCCTATTATGTTGTTCATTCTTCAAGATCTTTTTGAAAATAATCCATTACATCAAATTTATTTTATTTTTTATTTCTATTTCCTTATATATTTTTAAAAATTATGTAACCAATCAATATCCCTGTAGAGATGTGTTAAAAATCCCTTATATTATTGTAGGTTTGTGCATTTTTCTCATGTAATATTTGCTTTCTAAATTTCAAGGCTATTTTTAGGTACATCTGTTCATGAATATATTTCTCTTTTATTACTAAGTTCTTTTCTTCTTTATCTATAAAATGTTTTTGCCATAAATTATATTTTGTATGAAATTGATATTGCTATTCTTAGAATAATTATTTGTATAATTTGTGTGGGATAAGTTTGACCACCCCTTTTGATTTAGTCTAACAAGGTGGATTTATTTTATGTGTATCTTCTGTAAGAAGATTCTGCCTAGATTTTAAAAGTTCAATTTAATCATATAACCTCTTATTTTTAAAGTGAATATTTAAGTCACTATATTTTATATTTAATTTAATATTTTTAATTATTCATCAATTTAAATTTTTTTTTTTTACTGTTTTTGATTTTCTGTTTATTTTCAGTTGTCTCTGTTTCTCTGCTTCCTCCTTTCCTGCATTATCTTGAACTAGGATAGCTTTCTGTACTTTCTCCCTTTGTGGCTAAGAAACTATTGATAGTGTTGTCACTTTTTGACAGCTTATCTTTAATCTTTAACATATATATTAAACTATATATTTTTCTAACAATCAAAAATGCTTAGGAATTTGCAATTTTTTGTTCTGAAAAACACTAGCCAAATATATAAGTAAAATAAATAAATAAATAAATAAATAAAATAAATAAAGTCTTTAGCACACTAACTGCCCATTGAATTTTCTCTTCAAGTTATTATCTATGGTTTTAGTTTTGTACTTCTTGGGACCAAACATTGAGAATTGTTTTTACAGCTAATAGTTATAAAACATTTGCTTACACTTGATCAATTTCCCTGCCACCCTTCCCCCTCCTCCCCCACACACATGCATATATTTTTTGTAATCCATTCCTTTTCTCTAGGCTCCTTTTCATTCCTAGTGAAGGATATGCTTTAATAATCATTTTAGTGAGGGTCTTTGTGTGGTTTTAACTCTGTTCATGGCATTGCACTTCTGCTCATTTCTAGTTCATAAAATAATTTATTTCATTTTTTGATCCAGATCCCTTCTTAATGGTTTTCCCTTTTTATGGCTTACCTGTTTTTGCTATGGGTTTGGACCCAGGGGGCTGAGTTAAAAGATTAGCTAATGGTGCCTTTAGCCGGCTCAGTGGATAGAGCATTGGCTTGTGGACTGAAGGGTCCCAGGTTCGATTCTGTTAAGGGCACATGCCCAGTTTGTGGGCTCGATCCTCACTCAGTAGGGGGCGTGCAGGAGGCAGCCGATCAATGATTCTCTCTCATCATTGATGTTTCTCTCTCCCTCTTCCTTCTGCTCTGAAATTAATATATATATATATATATATATATATATATATATATATATATATATATATATATATATATATATATATAGAGAGAGAGAGAGAGAGAGAGAGAGAGAGAGAGAGGGGGGGGGGGGATTAGCTAATGGAGTCATCTTGACTAAAAGGCACAGAAGGATCAAAGCTGTACAAAGCAAGCAAGTATGGCAACTTACCTGAAAGGGGGAAAAATTAATTATGGGCATATACAAATTTCAAAAGGTATTTTTCTTTTCTAAGCTTTCTCACTTTTTTTCTTGGCTCAACTTATATTGCTATGAGTGGTAAAGCTTGATGTGCTGACCCCTGGTGGACTCAGCAAGTGCCTATTTCTTACAATTTTTGGAGTTGAAATAGATCTTATTCCATGAGTCACAGACTCAAATGCCTTCAGAGGCCAGACAGGTTATATAAATGTGTCTGAATGCTGTATATGACAACAGATGATGGTGCCAATCAGGATAAAACTGGAGAATGCAGGCTCCAGCCAAGGCATATAAACACAATGTTTTGTTTTGTTTTTAAAGTTGGTAAAGCACACACAGGTACAACCTAGAGTGGGTGCTTGATTGGGCCAATCATCTTGGCCTGACCTTTCATACTACGTCATACACAAAAAGGGTGAGCAAGCCTCTGTCTGTCCTGAGGTCACACCCAAAGCTTGTTTTGTAAATGAATAACAAATATTCTTTCCATGATTCACTCTTACTTTCCAAAAATGTAGCAATAATTCTATAATAGGCTACATTTATAAATTAAAGTGACACATTTGCTGACAAAGCCCAATGCAGGGAAATATTAATCCTCAAGTGCATTCATATATTATTTCCGTGTTTTAAGGTAAAACAAAACAAAACAAAACATTGTCCTATATATTGTCCTATGTCAATAATTGAAACATTATTGAGTTAAAATATTAAATGTGATACAAATTTTCATTTTTTCTGTTTTATGCAGTCATCTTAAAGTTTTAAAAATGTAACCTCAGAAACTAATCTCAAAATGCTATACTTTTGACTGAAGAACATAATTAAAGAGTGTAAGATTAGAAGGGCAGTAGCATTGTAGACCAAGTACTTTGTCCAAATTCCTTGGAAAAACCCGTTACATTTCTACTAAGAACATTTTAATTGTCAAGGAGCATTTCATCTTTTTTTCTGATTTAAAATGATTACCTAATTCATTTTTCAGCATCTGTCTGATGTCTTCCTTTGAAATATCAGTGGTTTCTATTATCTACCAAGTTCAAGCACAAATTTCCAGTCCCCACCATCATTCCCTCCATTTCCCCACCATATTTCTGTTATCGTTGTGCCACTGGAGAAAATCAGTTTCTCTTCTGTGAAGGATGCTTCTCCACAGCCCGGCTGGGGCTCAGCCTTCTAGGACTTGACCTGCTGTCAGCGGTCAGTACCCATCTGCTCTCCTGCCCTCTCGGGCCTTGAGGATTTATGCAAAAACCAAACTATTAAAAAAAAAAAAAATCCTTACTCTCAGTTTTGTAGGATTTCAGGAGGAAGTGGAGGTTAAATAAGCGTGTCCAATCTGATATCTTTAATGAATGGCTCTATTTATTCTCTCAGGTAAACTTGAGAACCAGTTTTGCTAAAAATGTATCTGATTAATCACTCTTCCTACCCAAGGTCAAACTCTTGGTTTGAGCCATGATTTCTGTTCTCTTGCTTACCAATTAATTTTTAAAAATTACATCTTTTTCTTTTGATTTGTTTTGTGGTAATTTTTACTATGTGCTTGAATTCAGTGCTGAGTCTTTTATTAATAAAATATTGCATCCTGAATTTTCCTTAGCATATGACTGTGGCCAAATTCCATAGTTATTGATATCTAATACTCATTGTCATTTAATTCTAAGGAGCCTGTAATTTCAGTTTTGATTTCCTTTGGGACAGGAGATATTTACAAGAGCAGTTTTAAGTTTCCAACTGGGATTTTAAAAATCTTTTTACTTATTAATATTTTGTCCTGTTTTATTGACCAATAAAGTTAAACTAAAAATTTTACTAAATTTTTTTTCATAGGCTGCCACTCCATATATTAAAAATTATTTTCTACTGCCTGTATACTTCATAACTACCTTGTGAAAACTAGACATAACCATAAAGTTTGTGGCATAATGATGTAATGCTTTTAGAGAAATTTATCTTCTTTTCTCTTTTACCTTTCCAAATATATAGTCCAAGGTGTTCATCTGCCATCAAGAAATGTTGGAAAATGAAAATTCATTTATAGAAAAAGAAATATGGTAGTGTTTTCAGTTTCTGACATTTAAATGGCATTTTGCAGGAAGACAATAGGCAAATATGTTTGAAAGTCAGTTGAAAACAAAGAAATGTCTAAATACCTTCGCTTCTATTTAATATATCAAATGCTAGGCAAAAATGCAGTAATGTTCCCAAAGTTCATTAAAATAACGTCTATCATAGAGTTTTGCCAAGAAGGTGGAATCAAGAATGGGGGATTTTTAACCCAAGGGAGGAGGAGGAGTTTGTCCATTCTGGTCTTGGGGATGGCTGAAGGACAAGATGAAGAGGCCAGGGGAGACTAACAGGGCAGGAGTGTGTCCATTTCTCTGGGAGCCTTGGCTTGCTGAGAGAAACTTGTGCCGCTGCTGCCGAGGCCCCATTTCCACTGGGACTGTGGAAGGAGCCTGTGCAGGTGGCCCTCTGTAACCAGGGAGGGCAGTGCAGGTGCAGTGGGTGGATGTCAGTCTGAGGCCCAATCCATCTTGTTCAAATGTGCAGTGGAGGATGCTGAGCTGACAGGCAGGGATTGGCAAAGGCTCTGGGTGGATTGTGGAGCTAAGGCTGGGATGGAGCTTTGGCTCCACAATTCACCCAGATGTTGGTGAGGGTCTCGGCTTCAGTGAAAATTGAAGGATGATGAGGCAAGAGGGAGGGGCAGCAAGGTTCAGACAAAGCCTGGAAAGAATCGACTATGAAATCGCCACCTCCAGAGGCAGACACTGGCAAGATGCCGAGTAGGTTGGGACCCGCCACCTCTCAGCAGATTCAAGTGACATCCAAGGATCAACTTGAAATCAGGTGTCCCTTCACCCCTGTTGGCCCCACACTAAGTTCCAGAATTGTTAGAAAGGAACAAAGGGTTAGGAACCACAAGACTGCCGTTAGCCCCCCATAAACTAAGCCTAGAGATTGTATAAGTAATTGTTTTAAACCAAATTGAAATCTTAACTTGAACCAAAATTTAAGCTTTCCCACCACTCAGGAGGTGGGTTGTAAGAGTTGAGAATTGTTTTAAAAGCAGAGTCTCTCACCTGGGAATCTTAAAGATTCCTACAATATTGATGGGAATGGAGATTGGTGCAGCCATGGTGGAAAATAAGAAATTAAAAAAGGAACTGCCTTATGACCAGTAATCCCACTTCTAGGAATACATCTGAAGAAATCCAAAACACTAATTGGAAAGAATATATGTATCCCTATGTTCATTGCAGCATTATTTACAAGAGCCAAGATATGGAAGCTGCCCAAGAGCCCAACAGTAGGTGAGTGGATAAAAAAGCTGTGGTACGTTTACATAATGGACTACTACTTAGCAGTAAAAAAAAAAAAAAAAAAAAAAAAGGAAAGCTTACCTTTTGTGACTAACAAGTATTATGCTAAGTGAAATAAGCCAAAGAAAAACAAATTCCGTATGATCTCACTTATATGTGGAATGTAATGAACAAAATAAACTAAAATAGAAACAAGTACATACAGACAACAGACTGACAGCTGTCAGAGGGGGGAGAGGGTTGGGAGGCTGGGTAAAAAGGATTAAGAAACAAAAATAAAACTCTCAGACATATACAACAGTATGGTGATTACCAGACAGATGGAAACGAAGGTACGGGGGTGGGAGGGGGGGGGGGGTAGAGACATGCCTTGGGTGGAGAACACACAATACAGTGTACAAATGTACTATAGAATTGTACATCTGAAACCCATATTGTTATTATTAAGCAATGCCACCCCAATCAATTCCATTTTTAAAGAAGTCAATGGAGAGACAGCTTTATATTATACAGGTACTTGCCAGTCTGGAGGTTAGATTTCCCCTGCACTTCTGAATTCAAGCCCGAACTGCCTGGCAAAGAATAAACGCTCACAAAGCTAGGTCCTTCATTCCTGCCTTCCTTCTAGTAGTTGTGCCCTGCGGTTGTTTCCATCTCTAGCAGAGAAGCAAGGAGGCTGTAAGCGGCAAGCTCACTGAGAGGAGGCATCGCTCTGCTGGACTGGGAGGCACAGAATTTGAACTGCCTTGATGGCCATCTAGCCATCTCAGAGACAAATGGGGTGACATATCCACTCACCTCTTTTCTAAAAGGTACCAACATGTGTAACACAGCTTCAGAAAAATGACATCATAAATTATGAAAAATACATAAATCACAAAAATATTTGATTAAATGTAAATTTTTGTATACCATATGTAGACATCTTCATGCTTATGCATTTCTAGTATTTTTTTTTTAACCAAAGAAGGGAGTTATTTACATACTTAACACACATAACCATGGGAAATTAACTTATAAAACTTTATTGTCTCAGTCAACACATTTCCTAGAGCTCTATGTAGGTTTGCATGTATATATACATTATTGGCCATCAGAATTTTACTGATATTTAACAAAACACTATTTCTTGGCGAATGTAGTAAAACAGGTTTAAACTTTATTACTATGTGATGTGCCACTTAAACCATATATGTAACTTACTGCAGAAATTGCCTATCTATCCATCAACTATCCACTTTTAAGAACTAATGTTACTCATACTTATGCAAATTTTCACACACACATATATAATTATATGTGCAAAATGTACACACAAGTGACTTCAACATTGTGATTTATGCAACCTTTAATCACTTTTTGGCCATAGTGGTTGCAAAAAATTAAGTAGGAAAAAAATGGAACATTTAAGTAAGAACTGTAGGAAATTCATAACAAATTAAGCATCATATTTCAAGAAGTTACATTACACTAGTTCAAAGGAGAGGGAAGAACAGTATGAACTGGTTTAGTGTATAAGTCAGTATTTAGACAGTAAGTTCAGTTGATGAGCATGATGTGATAAGGCTAATCAACAGCTCAGGGCTATTAGCTACACAGGAAGTGGGCCCTACATTGTCTCATACATGAGTGCTGCAATTATAAGATGGAATGAAGTTCGATTGGAGAACTTGCTGACAGGTATGCTGAGCTGGCCCGCTGCTCCTTTGGTAAATCCAAGCTCTAAATCTTCTAGAAGCTATAGAGGGAAACATCTCCCTCAGAAGCAGTCATGGCCTTTGTCACCCAGACTTACCACTGGATCCACAATTGGACCTGTGGAGAAGCAAAAGTTATAAAGAAAAGTAAACATTAATGGGCTGGGCATCCACACTTGGGTTGAAGAGCAGTCACTATGGCCAGGATTGTGAGAAGAGCAATAATTACCGAGAAATCTCCAAAGTGAACCTCTTTGAGCCCAAGACGCCCCAGCTTCACCAACCTTGAGAATGAGTTCCCTTGTCGAGGAGCTAAGGATTTCCTTGTGCACTTAGATCTTAATCTATGCACTAATTTGGAGGAGCTATTTTTATGACTCTCAATTTCATTTTCGAGAAAAATTGAAATCATGTATTTTGCTTAATTACTGGTAGAAGAGAATATGGGTGTTTCTATGAAAGCCCATACTAAGTCAGGTTTGGGTATTAGGGAGTTCTATCTTGGTCTTAAGCAAATCACTTCTTGTCAGATTAAGCGGATGATCATGACATCGAAGACTGAACTCCACTGGAAACACTCACTCCTATCCGGTTACACGAATGGCCCACACTACACTTACTTTCGTTTATTATCTGACAGAGTTGGCAGCACAGACCAACTTTTGTCACCCACATCTCACTAATTGCTTCACAATCAAAGGTTCTAAAGAGGGAAATAAGTCCCACACTGTTCAGACACTTGTTTTTCCTTAGAATCACTTTTAGTTGTTAGCTAAGCTCATTCAGACCAGACAGGTTGCTGGGCCGTGAACAGTTGGTTTCTAAATTCTATTTCTCCCAGTGGAAGTGCCTAATGAAAACATAAGACCACAGGCTGCCCTTTGACTCTGAGGACACGACACTATTATGGATTCTCCCCCAATTAGGATCACCGACAATTGGTTGGTTGTGATTATCACTGTGATCTGTGACCATGAGCAGCATGAAGTTAATGTCCCACTTTTAATTAAATCTCTCTGAGGCAAAGTAAGTGCATGTAGGATGTTAAAGATCTCACAACTTCCATCATGTAAGATGTTCTCATCTAATTAGTAAAATTGGGAGTTTATGTTCTTTATAACAACATAATCTAAAGCAATGGTCCCCAAATTCAGCTGCACAGACTGCCTCAGACCTACAATATCAAAACTACAAGAGGCATCAGGTTTGTCTTGAAGCCTCCCTAGGAGATTATGGTTTTAAAATACCAAAGCACTTACCACTCCTTTTTTGGAATAGTTTAATCTGTAGCACATTCTTATAGTACCTTCATGAGTACCCTCTGCTTCTTTGAGAATGGATTGCATCACTTTTAATCAGTTCAAGTCAGTTTGGTGACTATGAATGCCTTATTGGAAATTTGGATAATACTAATTTTGGTAAAAAATAAAAAAAAATAGTTAAGAATGCTTTCCTTATACTGAAAAATTGCTTTGCAGGCAAACTAGATTGAAAGGGCACCCCCTTCTTTCCTCCTCTTTCATCCAGATGTAGATGTTGCATAGGTTTTGGGCAGAATCTCCCTACTTTGTATTTACACATACTGGTTGCCTATTGCAAAGGCTGCACTGGAACAGAACACAGATTTTGTCCTCCCCCACCTGATGTCAGGTTCCTTTTTTTTTTGTCTCTTCCGACCTACAATTCTATTCCATTAAAAAAAAAAACAAAAAAAAAAACCCAACCCAAAAAACAGTCTAGTGGACACCTTCTAATATAGCATCGAATAGAAAATAAATGTTAAAATTCATTCTACAGATATGATACCTAACATCAGTTTCATAAACAAAATTCCTATATACTATTTTCACCAATATGCACAGGTAATATCACAAAAAAATTTTTGTTCAGGATCTATAAAAGTTCCACAATATCAAATCCTCTAGGGAATATTTTCTAATTGATCAAAACAAGCTTTCACCAAAATACTCACCAAGAAAATTTACTTTCAGATCCAAATTCAAATGATAGCTCTGATCAGAGTCTGCCAAAACTGGGGACACATTAACACTCATTAAAAGCACAGTTTTCAAAATCAGACAGAATTGGGCCCAAATTCCTGCACCCCAATAACTATGAGAGGGATCTTGAATGAGTTTTTCTATCACTAAGTCTGAAATATTTTCTTTCATAGGATGTTGGGACTCAAAACAGTTTTAAAACCAGCATTTAATATCATCTGTAAGGAGCCAGCCGTTGCTTTACATTTTCTTTTTAGCTAGTTGAAAACCAAACATGAAATGATTTCCACTTATAAAAATATAATCATTATACAAATGTTAGTCATACTCCCAAAAATGCAGTACAAATCTTACCAAGTTTGATTCTTTTAGGACTTTCAAGACATTTAGTGATCATTAGGCACATTCATCTGAGATTTACTGAGCGCCTACACCCACCACATGCCAGACATTGTGCTGAGGAATTTAAGTATTGCAACTGCAGAAAGAATTTTGAGAGTTAGCAATTATAATTATCCCCACATTGCAAGAATTCTTACACACAATTTTAGGTATTATTTGGATTGTACTTTCTGAGTATTGAAATTTGACAGTTTTAAGTTATTGAGGGAACAGATCAACAGTGCTTTTACCATGAGAAGAGTTTGCACTGAGAGGGGATATCAGCATCTTGGGGGTTTGGGAATGGAGCTTGTCTGTTTACAAGGCTGCACAGGTGATTCTAATGCATCCTTCCCCATGCCCTTTTCAAATTCACTGACATAAAGAATCCTTACAATGACAACCACATTTTATTTGTGAGGCTGTTTCCTAACTGCAAAGAATTTTCAATCTTTAAATAATATAACTATATAACAATTCAAAGTAAACACTGTCCTGGATTTAAGGGTATCAGAGAAGTACAATTAAACAAGTGAACAAAGATTACATCATTTTGCAGTTGGAAAACTACATATTCGCCTTCTTTAAAATTCTTCAAGTATAAAGTCACCAAAATTTATTCACATCAACAGGATTAAATAAATGGTTAGGATGCATTAGTCTCTGAAATTAAGACATTAAAAAACTGAGGAAAAGAACATGAATGACTTCTTGCTGAAAAGAAAGCAACATCAAAATGCATTATTATGGGCTTACATAATAGTCATGACCTAAAACACACAAGCATGTTAGGTGATCCAATTTTGCTTTTCAATGCAGCATCATTTTCCAATTGTTCAACTAAACTGCAACTGATTGAAATGCAACAGAGTACAAA
Source organism: Pipistrellus hanaki (assembly GCF_964339955.1). NCBI lineage: Eukaryota > Metazoa > Chordata > Mammalia > Chiroptera > Vespertilionidae > Pipistrellus > Pipistrellus hanaki. Next base: position 63,841,904 of record NC_140510.1, on the reverse strand, counting down.
TGGTTGCATTCTCTACCATTCAACTCAATTGCAATTCAGAAATGTGTTGCGATATAAAACATTTAGAAGTGTAAATATCAAACCTGTGCCTCCCAACGGACATGTCTCTAAATTCTAGATTTGACTGGTATGTCCACACTTGAGATAACAACATAAATTTAACTTTACAACTTTTAATACTTTAAACTAGTGCTTAACTTTTTCTTTTAATGTCTCATTTCTATTTCAAATGACGTTTTTACATGCTTCATATTAACCAGGCAATGAGTTATTCTAATAATCCCCAAGGTGTTACATATCACTTAATTGGGAATTGAGAGCAATAATATTCTGAAACCTTATATACTAGTATCTTCCTGTTGATTTCTGTTACAAAAATTCCAATTATGTAAAGAATCAGAAGCGAAATCCTTCAGCTTTCTGTTACACCTGACCTACTATCGCTCAAGTACAGTTAAAGTATCCTGAGAATAATATTCATGATAGCTTTCATTTGTATCTTAATTGCATCACGGTAAAGTGGAAAATGTAGAGATTAAGAGCATAAGGTTTGTAATTCTACAGTAAAAATGAAGGCAAATTAAATGCAGTAAGAGCATATCTGCAAGTCTACAAGGAAAATTATATACCAAGACGCATGGGGAAAAAGATTTATGTGGAGTTTTTAATCCATATTAGAATTCAGTTGTAACTTGACCATCAATTTAAACAGAAATCATCTTCTGAGACATACATTCTAATAAATGTATCAACAGTACTGGTAGTCAACCAAGGGTCAGTTATTTTAACTTAATAACATTTCTTTTTTCTATCCAATAGAATCTATAGTGGTTTGCCCCAATTACATATCTGAAACAATGTCTTATTAAAACAAAATGAGACAAAATTAAATGAAAGATAAAAATACTCTGACGTTATTAAAAATAAAGCAAACTATAATCCTTGGCAGATCAATCAGGTAAAAAACATTGGTGGAAGTTGGAAGCACAGGATAACTGACATGAATCTTCAGCACAAAGCACATCTTTAAAAACATGAAACGATGACTCTTTGGAGGACAATAGCTAAATATCCAAGAATCATCAGGTTTGAAAAATATTGCTTAATCACTTTCCAAAACACAGTTAGCTGCAAGAACCGAAGATCCTGTTAAAAAGATCAAGGTAATCATATTTATTGCATCTTTAGAATGCATTTCGAAACAGAAAATTAACATGCACCTCAGCTTCACCAAAATATATATATTTAAGAGGGGGAACCTACAATATTTTATAAACAAAGTGTAGACTATATGTGCTTTTCAAAGGGGCTGAATTAAATATAACCAGCTGCCAATGTTGTGCTCTAACATACTTGAATTAGTGGGTATGTATATGCTAAATTCATTTATTTTTGTCAACAATAAATGAAATAAAAACACTGCCCTATACAATCCACTATCAGCAGTGAGTACAACAGCAAAAAATTATTGTACAATTTATACATACTAAAATATTTTCTTCCTCTAGAGATAATGCAGAACAAAACCTATCATTGTAAGTCTTAATTTGGTAAATCTCAAATTACTATAGGGAAAAACCAAATCAGGGTGTGTATTGAGCCCAAAACAAAGGTTCCTGGTCATAAGGCTATAAGATTATAAGTGCAAGTGGTAGTAGAATAAAGCATGCTCAAATTGTATGCTCGGGTCATTATATATTTATCAAACTTTTAAATTAAACAAGACTAGCTAAAGAAATGCCTTAAGCATAGCAAGATAATTGGGAATCGTGTCACTTCCTTTACCATTTTTGTTACCCAACTTATACAATGCGCAAAGTGCTAAGCAACACTACAAAAACACATTTACATCAACACTGAAAGACCTGGGGAAATGAAATCCAACAATTTTATTTTAATGAGCTTGTATTTTCTAAATTTTGTTTTATTTTTTCCTGTTTTCATACAGTATTGAAAACAAAGCGCGGCACATTCACATTTTCCCGAGGAACTGTAAAGATGATCTCTACAGGGATAAACGTTGTAAAGCCTGAAGCTCAATCAATTGATGTTGAAAACTCTCAAAGGAGTAAAGGCTTGATCTGAATGGTCTAGAACATGTACTGTAATTTAATAGAAGAGATGGTCGTCTTAATATTTAATGATTTAAAAGAACTTCCCAGTCCATGCGAAGAATACAGTCCAAGAATAAATCAAATTTCTGGACGCATTTTATGCTACATATGTGTATACTTTGCGATCCTCAGGTGTTCGTGCCAAGTATTCTCTCTCAATAAGTCCTTCAATACGCTTCTTAATAACAACTGGACTTGGTAAGAATCGAGCCTTCAATTGCTGAGTTACCTAAAACGGAAGGTAAAACAACGATTTCTCACCAGAAAATTTAAAATACATAACATTTCCATATTAACGCAAAAATTCTTATCTTTGAATAGAACTGATGTGTCACTTTAAGACTCAGATCAAACTTTAGTATAATCTGACTACCTCCTCACATCAGAATGTGAATACTACATTACGTTAAAATTAATGGAATATATCAGTATGATGTATACCATCTACTACTTAACCATTTTTACTTCTGGGATATCTTCCCAACTCACAGAATTTGGGTAGCATGTGTGTAAGAGCACAAACTCTAAACCCAAACTGCCTGGACTCAAATCTCAGCTGACTTACTAGCTCTGGGACACTGGGAAAGCTAATGCTCATGAAGTTGCTGTGTATATGAAATGAGTTAACAGACGTGATGCTTTAGTGTCAAGTGCTGCTGTTGCCATTATTTTATCCAACCAAAGAATTGTGCAGTTATAATAAAAGTTAACTAGAGAAGCAGCCAAAGTCTTGACTGTGCACTATGTTTCAGGCATTTTGTATATATTCTAATGTAATGCTCTTAGCCCCATAAAGTAGGTTGTCTAATTTTTTCAAGTGAAGAAAATAAGCCACAGAGGAAAATTGAGATCAACAAGTAGTAAACTGAGCCAGTAGTTAGAGAACTCACACCGCTCTGCCCCAAGCCCATGCTTTCCCCAGGAATCCACCGGCCTCCCTTGCAGAGCATTCATCCATAAGTTATTATTTTTTGTTTGTTTGTTTGTTTTTTTACTCCTGCTGGATAAGCTCATTTCCCAAGGCCAGTGAATTGATAATCCTTTAAAGTTTGAAACTTCAGCTGAAACCGGTTTGGCTCAGTTGATAGAGCGTCAGCCTGTGGACTGAAGGGTCCCAGGTTTGATTCCGGTCAAGGGCATGAACCTTGGTTGTGGGCACATCCCCAGTAGGGGGTGTGCAGGAGGCAGCTGATCGATGATATCCCTCATCAATGTTTCTAACTCTCTATCCCTCTCTCTTCCTCTCTGTAAAAAACCAATAAAATATATTAAAAAAAAAAAAAAAAGTCTGAAACTTCAGTATCTCACTCTCCACCTAAAATCTATCATCTTTCTAGTATTTTCATTCCAGTATCAACAAACTTGTTCTCAATCCACCTGGGATCTTTAATCCTCTGATCCTTTCTTTTAAGCAATTAGAAAACCTACTTTAATAACTTTTTTTTAACTTACCTCATCCTTGATAGGGGTTTAGACTGTACATAAGATCATTTCAACACTCAATAGTATCCTCAACTTTGATTCCTTTGGTTCTAGTTTATAAACATCCTTTCAACACATACTACATCATTCAAAACCTACTACTTAGCTCCCTGCTGAGTACAATTGTAGTTTATAATATCTTGTATAGATCAGGAGGCAGCAAACTGCAGCCTGCAGGCCTAATTCAGCCAACTGCCTATTTTGTTAATTCTTACTAGAACACACTCACTTGTTATCTATGGCCACTTTCATGTTAAAACTGATTAAACACACACACACACACACACACACACACACACACACACACAGTCTGCCAATCTCTGAAACAGACTGATAACACAAATTTATAGTATTCAAGTTTCTAAGGACAATAACCTTACATCCTGTTTTATGTAGGGGAAAAAAGACCATTTCAGTTTGAAATTCCTCAAACTTCCACCTTACACATATACGTTTAGCCATACTTGAGTCCATTCTGTACTGATACACCCTTGCACCCTATATGCTGAGGAAGAGGAATATTCAGTAACATTCCTCTTAACACAACCACCACCCACTGTGCTCTGCACAATCCTCTCCCCTTTCCTTTGACTCTGGTACCTCAATTATCCCCTCGTTTAATTTTTTCCCTTTTGTTTTTAAGCATTCCTTTTTAAAATTTTTATCCTTATATAAACATGCTCAATATCTTCCCATCTAGAAAAACGAAACCCAGTAACCCTCAATACTCAACCTTTAACATTGTTCGCTGCCCTTTTCCATGAGCCAATACCTCAAAGGCCAAGCCACTCTCTTATGGTTGCACCTTCATTTTACTTCTCAAGGCACTGCCACCAAATACCCACTCTTAGCAGTCAAATGAAAATGCCTGGGAAAACTAACCAGTCACCTAAGTGCCAATGTGCCTTAAGTGTTTGATTTGATTTTTCCATTTTTGAAATTTGTAACATGTGAACACTCAATAAACAGTAACTGATTAATTTTAGAAATAAAGGCAGTTTGTTTTATACAAAAGTATTGAAATAGCAGTGAATTTTTTTGTTTTCATGTGACAACATTCAATGATTTTCGTAACATATATCAGTTCTTGAAGTGTGCACATATTTCAATGTATGGCTGTGTTTAAATATCAAGTGTGTCATGGTTTTAATAGTATTACTTGATTATAGTTTTCCAACTTAAAAATTCTATTTTAAATCAGTTGAATATAGTACTTTCCTAAATTTCGACTGTTTGTGTTGTTTTGCTCTTTACACTAATCCAGCGCCAGTGTCCTCACCTCTGCTACTAACACATTGTGCTGCATCTTCTTTCTAGACTTCATTATCCGCACTATAGCAGCTTCTATCTCATGTTTCCTGTCGTCATCTACTTTCTGCCTTGTTTCTTTCCGTTCTGGGTCAGATTCACCTTGTTTGGCAGCAACTAAAAGAGAAATAAAGACATTTATGTGATTACCATGTAATTTCAAATGTAATGAAAAAAATGTGGCTTATAAACAAATAATATAAATTAGTAATATCCCCTGAGAAAAACTACAGCAAAACCTTGTTTCTAGAACTTAATTCATTCCAAGAAGGCTGTTCAAGAAGTGATTTATTAGAAAACCAAATCATTTTTTCCCATTAGAAATAATGTAAATTGAATTCATTTCAGACCCCCAGATTATTCCATTTTAACCTTTCATACAGCACATGTCTAAGGTACTGTTTAAATTAAAAATAAACACTTCTTTTCTTAAATTTATTGAACCACTCCCACTAGCCTTAAATGAAATTTTCATATATCACTGCCTCGAAATTTCTATCATCAGCGAAATGCTTTTGGTCCAATCAACAGTTTTTCTACTTATTCAACTGCCTGTGATTGTTGTTTTTTGAGCACTTTCACATCCTTAGCAACATTAACACTCTTGATGGCCTATTTACATTTTAAAATTGTGGTTATCATCAATGTGGATTTTGCCAGCAACAAAAGCATTTTTTCTTTTGTTTGTTGCCTGAAAGCCCCTTTTAGTCATGCTGAGGTATCAGCATAAAAGGGATGTCAGGTTGAAAAGTGAAGTGTTGGTTGACAATCAAGGCATTTTTTCTGAGAACTTGGTCCAGAACCGAATTGTTCCAGATGGGAGAAATTGGAGAATCAAGGTTTGACTGAAATTTCAACCTGACTATACACATATACTCATTTCTAGTAAACATCCCAAAAGTGCCCAATTCAGTGGTTAATAAATACTTAAATAACAAGTAGTGATATAAAAATTCTATAATCCTAAATTATTTACTTTAAATATTAGGAATTTACTTTTATAGAGATAAGAAAACCAATTTTATTTTTAAAGAATGTGATTCCTTTCCTGAAAGAAAAATGATAGGTGGCTTTCTTTAGCAGTTAACTTATCAATCATTTGTGACTTCCACAGGCCAATTAGTACCACTTCAACTCCAAGCTAATCCTCACTAAAAGTATCTCAGAAGAGAATACCTGATGGTTTACCAACTCAAGCTATGGCTGTAATCTCTAATGCTAAAAGAGGATGAAAGAATGCCAACTAAAGAAACTCCTTAATAATTCATTTACATTTCTCACCAATTATCTAACAATTTGTCATGTATCTTATTAAATTTTTTATTTCACAATCTCATTGTCACTAGGCATACTATACTCCAATGTTTAGGAGAAATCTTATTCTGTTATTCTCTACAGACTTCAAGGCAATTGCTAAGGGATTAAATATAGAAGTTCCTTTCTCCTACAGCTTTACTCTCTTTGAAGTAGTTGAGAAAGAAATATGATAACTAAATTTTGGGTTATTGGTGCTCAATAGGAGATAGATGTGAAGTTTGTAGTGGTAGAAATTGGAAAATTACAAAGAACCATAAGGGATACTGCTGACTTAGGCAGGGGCACTCCCATGAGACAGTAGACAATTCAGATCATTCTGGTATGGCCATCACATACATTTATAAGTTTCTAGCTATTTCTAACCAGAATCCCTTGGCTGAGAATTCTGCTTTCAGTGTCTTCCAAAGTTAAAGATCATCAGTCTTAATGAAAAGAGTAAAATTAGATTAAAATGATCTATTAAGAAAAGAATAATGCTTTTCCTCAAAAAAGTCAATGTCACTTGAAAAAGATAGCGATTGCTTTCAATAGAATTAAATTCAATTGAGATATAATTTTGTTGGGTATGATATAGGATTACAATTATGGGGGAAACTATCTTATTTTAAGGATGTATATGTATGCTGAACTATTTAGAGGGAAGTGTTATGATGTTTGCAAATTCATTTAAAAACTAGCAAATACATATCTATATGGAGGGACAAGAGAAGGGCACCTGAGTAAATTTTTAATGACTTGTAAATATATGTGATGGCCATACCCATATCCATGATTGTGCTTTTCACCTTTTCTGTAGATTTGGAAATATTTAAAACTAGAGGCCTGGTACATGAAATTTGTGTACGGGGTGGGGGAGGGTGTCCCATCAGCCCAGCCTGAACCCTCTCCAATATGGGACCCCTTGGGGAATGTCAGACTGACAATTTTAGCCCAACCCCTGGGATCGGGCTGAAACGGGGGGTTGGACATCGCTCTCACAATCCAGGACTGCTGGCTCCTAACTGCTCACCTGCCTGCCAGCATGATCATCCCTAACTGTCCCCTCCACTGGCCTGGTCGCCCCCAACTGTGCCCCCTCCCTCCAAGCCTGTTTGCCCCTAACTACCCACCCCCCCTGCCAGCCTGGTTGCACCCAACTGTAACCAGTGTTTATTTATTTATTATATCCTATTAACTTATACAAAATACCTGGTTCCCGGAACTGTTCCCCCACCCCCCCAGTTGCCCCTCACTGCCGCCCTCTGCTGGCCTAATCGCCCCTCACTGACCACCTTGCCAGACTGGTTGCCCCATGCAGCCTTCTGGTCAGTCGTTTGGTTGTTGTCCCTTGCTAACCCTCCCGTCGGCCTGGTTGACACACACAGCCTGCTGGTCAGTTGTTTGGTCATCCCTCACTAACCCCCCTATCGTCTTGGTCACCCCACGCAGCCTGCTGATCAGTCGTTTGATCGTCTCTTGCTAACCCCCCTGCCAGCCTTATCACCCCACAAGCCTGCTCTTTGGTTGTTATTGTGAGGGTGGCGTGACCAATTTGTATTATTACCCTTTCATTAGTATAGATAAGAAGTTGGAGGAAAAAAGAAATGATATTTTAAATAATCCATTTGGTTCATCTGAATTAGGTCACCTTAATAGGTGTACCCCAAAATAAATGTGAGGATTGTGGTAAAACATACTCTATTATGACATTTTAGAAAACACAAGGGCAGGCACTCACTCCTAGAGCCTAGCCCAGTACTCTGTACTTAAGAGTACAACAGAGGTGTTTGCTTGTGTAAGTGGGTACCTATGTATGCAGCTGTATGGAAGGGAAACAGAGGAAGAAGGTGAGCAGTGGTGATGGAAAGACTCTCAACTACAGAAACTGCTGTAAATAATAAAGAACCTAGTTCTTTTCAAAGGTTGCATTAGGTAATACTTTTAACTCCTTTGCTGGAACTTCTATTACTTATTTTAGTAAAAAGCAGCATAAATAGGTATGGTTATAGTGTCTGAGTATTTGATTTTTATTTTAAGTAATTTCTCCAAAGGGCAAATGGGTATTTTGATAACTTAAGAAAACCTACATGGTCACAGTACTTATAGCCAGAGAGAATATTTTAATTTACACAAACAAAATACCAGTAAATCATCTAGTCAAATTTTTCATCATCTATATACGTATATAAAAGCCTAAGTGACATGTTGATTGATTACTATGACGACACACTGACCACAGGGGGCAGACGTTCAATGCAGGAGCTGTCCCCTGGTGGTCAGTGCACTCCCACAGCCAACCTCCTTCGGTCCCTCCCACGGCTGGCTGGCCCCAATTGCCCCGATCACTGGCCAGGCAGAGGGACTCCACCAGTGCATGAATTTGTGCACTCAACCTCTAGTCCTATCTAAAAAAGAAAAAAAAAGTAACATACAAATTGACCATACCTCTGCTATACCCACAAACCTCACCCACCAGCCAATAAGGAAGAAGTATGCAAATTAACCCAACCAAGATGGCTACCACCATGGAGCTGCAGCAAGCAGGAGGTTTGGGTTTCCCTGGCAATGGAGGAAACCAAGCTTCCCTGCCGCCCTGGCTGGCCCAGGCCTACACACAAGGCTACGAAGTTTCAATTATAGAAGATAAATAAATCCCAACAAAAATGGCTGCAGCCACAGAGTGAGCAGGAGTCTTGGCTACGCTCAAGGTTACGAAGTTTCAATTATACAAGATAAATAAATCCCAGATACCAGGGCCTCCCGCTTGGGCCGGCCTGCAAACCACCACAGGTCCCTCGCCCAGGCCGCCCCATGCCCCAAGGGAACCCCCACCCTGATCCAGGACACCCTTCAGGGCAAACCTGCTGGCCCCCACCACGCACCAGGCTTCTATCCTATTAATAAAAGAGTAATATGCAGATTGACCATCACTCCAACACACAAGATGGCTGCCTCCATGTGGACACAAGATGGCCACCACAAGATGGCCAGCAGGGGAGAGAAGTTGGGAGGGACCAGGTCTGCAAGGGAGGGCAATCGTGGGCCATCAGGCTGGCAAGGGAGAGAATTTGGGGGCAACCGGGCCTGCAGGGGAGAGCAGTTGGCGGGGGGGGGGGGGGGGGGAAGAGGAACCAGGCCTACAGGGGAGGGTAGTTAGGGGTGACCAGGTCTTGGGGGGGGGTGGTAATTAGGCATGACTAGGCCTGCAGGGGAGGGCAATTAGGGGCAATCAGGCTGGCAGGGGAGCAGTTAGGCATCAATTAGGCTGTCAGGGGAGTGGTTACGGGGTGATCAGGCTGGCAGGCAAAGGTGGTTAGGGGCAATCAGGAAAGCAAGCAGGCAAGCAGTTGAGAGCCAGCAGTCCTGGATTGTGACAGGGAGGTCCGACTGCTTGGTTAGGCCCGATCCAGGTAGGGGTCCCAGTCTGGAGAGGGTGCAAGCTGGGCTGATTTCGTGCACCAGGCCTCTAGTATATAAATAACTACATTCCCATTTTAATCAGATCTAAAACACTACACACACAAACAGCACCAAAAATTAAAAATTCATGGAGAAGACTTAAAAATAATATCTGACAACATAATTGGTGATGATGAAACCTGTGATTGCAAAGATAGTTATTTAGTTAAAGTAAAGCAGTGTGAGGCTAAGTAATTCAGATCTATTATGTATCACCATACATTTCCCTCCAAATCTAGGATACAAGTCCTGAAACCTGAAATCCATATCTGGCCAAAATTATAAATTCACATTTCTTGCACTTTGGAGAAAAAAGACATTTTATTACAAGACTCACTGGCAGAGTTGTTTTATTTTTAATCTATAACTGTGTCCCAAAGATATGGGATCAATTTTGGTAAAGAAGGTACAATGATATGGTTTTCAACTATGGAACAAAGTAGTCAAAACTGACAAAAACACACCACACTGCTTTGCCAAGCATAGGGATCCTTATCAGGGTCAAAAAGGAAAACAAAAGTATGTATATAAAGTTCTTGAATCAACGTATTTTGGCAATCCATTGTATATATAGCATTAAAATAATTTTTAAAAGATTACCTTTTATTAACATATAATGTAAACACAATTTTTTAAAGTAAAAGGATTATTTAAAATTTTCTCTTATTTTGAAAATAGTTTTACCACAAGATATTAATTGTAATAAATAAATTAATACTGGGACACTTCCTGATACTAGTTTTAAGACCAAGTAGAAAACTACATTAGAGTTTAAATGTCAACAAAGGTAGAGGGCCTTTTTTTCCTTTTAATGCACTGAAACACACATTTTACATAATGTTAAATATACAAGAAATAGAATGTTCTTCGAAATAAAGCTGTACTAAAAAAATGCTCACAAGAATCACTTCTATGTTTTTAAGTTAGAATATGAATTTTAAGGTTTTCAAAATTAAAAATATTCATCAAAATATAAACAGCTTCATCTAAAGATCAAATTTTAGAAACTTGTTAAGTCAGTTTTAAAAACAGACATCCACTGAGTATTATTTACCCACTTAAAAAGAATAACTTTATAAGTAGTAATATGTTCATAAAAAACTGTAATTCCTCAGGGATATTGGCCTATAATTCTTTTTCACTGTAGTGTCTTTATCTGGTTTTGGGATTAGGGTAATACTGGCTTCATAGAAAGAGCTAGGAAATGTGCCTTCCTCTTGAATTTTTTGGAATAGTCTGAGAACAGGTTTTAGTTCTCTAAATGTTTGGTAAAAGTCCCCTGTGAAGCCATCTGGCTTTTGTTTGCTGGATGTTTTTTGATGACTGCTTCAATTTCCTCCTTAGTTATTGGCCTGTTGAGATTTTTTTGATTCTTCTTGATTGTGCTTTGGAAGGTTGTATTTTTCTAGGAATATGTCCATTTCCTCTAGGTTGTTAAGTTTGTTGGAATAGTTGTTCATAGTAATTTTTTTTTACAATCCTTTGTATTTCTGTAGGGTCTGTTATTTAGCCTCTCTCATTTCTGATTTTATTTGGGTCCTCTCTTTTTGCTTCTTGGTGAGCCTGGCTAGAGGTTCATCAATCTTGTTTATCATTCTTTCAAAGAACCAGTTCTTGGTTTCATTGATCTTTGGTATTGTTTTTTGTTTTTGTTTTGTTTTTCTTGTCTCTATGTCATTTATTTATTCTCTGATCTTTATCATCTCCTTCCTTCTGCTCACTCTGGGCTTTTCTTGTTGTTCTCTTTCTAACTCTTTGAGTTGTAGAGTTAGATAATTTGTTACCATTTTTTCTTATTTTCTGAGGTAGGTCTCTAATACTATGAACTTTGCTCTCAGGACTGCTTTCACTGTGTCCCATATGTTTTTAGATTGTTGTGTTATCATTGTCATGTTTCCAGGATGCTTTAAATTTTTTCTTTGATCTCTTTGGCAACCCAATCATTGTTTAATAGCATGCTACCCAGCCTCCAAGTGTTTTAATTTTTGGGGTTGTTTTTATTGTAGTTGATTTCTAGAATTAAGCCTTTGTGATCTGAGAAGATGCTTGATATTATAATCTTGAATTTGGAGAGACTTTGGTCTGTGACCCAATATATGTGCTAAAATCCTCAACAAAATCCTAGCAAATAGAATCCAGCATTACATTAGGAAGATCATACACCATCACCAAGTGGGGCTTATACCAGGGATGCAAGGCTGGTACAATATCCGAAAATCAATAAATGTGATATATCACATAAAAAAATTGAAAGACAAAAGTCACATAATCATATCAACTGATGCAGAAAAGGCATTTGACAAAATCCAACACTTTCCTGATAAAAACTCTCAGCACACTGGGAATAGAGGGATCATACTTCAACATAATAAAAGCTTTATATGACAAACCTTTAGCAAACATCATCCTCAACAGGCAAAAGATAAAACCATTTCCCCTAAGAACAGGAACAAGACAGGGATGCCCACTTTCACCACCCTTGTTTGACATAGTACTGGAAATGCTAGCCATAGCGATCAGACAAGAAGAATAAATAAAAGGCATCCAAATTGGAAAAGAAGTAAAATTGTCATTTCCTCAAATGACATGATATTGTAATTAGAAAACCCTAAAGACTCCATCATAAAACTACTAGACTTAATAAATGAATTCCAGCAACGTAGCAGGATATAAAATTAACACCCAGAAATCTATTGCTTTTTTATACACAGAACTCACAGAAAGAGAAACTAAAAAATAAATAAATAAAAATAAAAAATTCCCATTTACCAGTGCAACTCAAAAATTAAGATACATAGGAATAAATTTAATCAAGAAGGTAAAAGACCTGTACTCAGAAAATTACAAAACACTGAAACAAGAGATAGAGGAAGACATAAACAAATGGAACAACATTCTGTGTTGATGGATTGGTAAAAATCAACATCATTAAAATGTCCATCCTATGCTAATGTAATCCCTGTGAAAATACCAATGGCATACTTCAAAGATCTAGAACAAACTCTCCAAAAATTCATATGGAACAAAAAAAGACCCTGAATAGCTGCAACAATCCTGAGAAAGAAAAACAAAGTTGGAGGTATCACAATACTAGATACCAAGCTATATTATATAAAGCTACTGTTCTCAAAACTGCCTGGTACTGGCACAAGAACAGACATATAAATCAATGGAACAGAAGAAAGAACCCAGAGATCAAGCCAAGTCATTATGCTCAATTAATATTTGACAAAGGAGGCAAGAGCATACAATAGAGACAAGACAGTCTTGATACATGCAAAAAAAATGAAACTATGCCACCAACTTACACCATACACAAAAATAAACTCAAAATGGATACAGGACTTAAATATAAGACAGGAAACCATAAAAATTTTAGAAGAAACCATCAGCAGCAAAATGGCAGACATTTGTCGTAGCAATATCTTTTACCAATACAGCTCCCAGGGCAATGAAAACTAAGGAGAAAATAAACAAATGGGACTACATAAAAATAAAAGGCTCTGCACAGCAAAAGAAACCATCAACAAAACAAGAAAGCCCACTGTATGGGAGAACATATTTGCCAATGTTATCTCCAATAAGGGTTTAATCTCCAAAACTTATAGGAAACCCCTAAAATCTAACAAAAGGAAGATAAAAAATCCAATAAAAAAAATGGGCAAAGGACCTAAGTAGACACCTTTTGAAAGAGGACATATGGAAGACCAAGAGACATATGAAAACATGCTCAAAGTCACTAATCATCCAAGAGATGCAAATCAGAAGAACAAAGAGGTACAATTTCACACCTGTCAGAATTGCTATCATCAACAAATCAACAAACAACAAATGCTGGAGAGGATGCAGAGTAAAAGGAACCCTCTTGCACTGCTGGTGGGAATGCAGACTGGTACAGCCACTCTGGAAAACAGCACGGCATTTCCTCAAAAAAAATAAATGAAAATGGAACTTCCATTTGACCCAGTAATCCCAGTTCTAGGAATATATCCCAAGAAAACAAAAATACCAATCAGAAAGGATATATGCACCCCTTTGTTCATAGCAGCACAATTTATAATAGCTAAGATTTAGAAAGAGCCTAAGTGCTCATAAGCAGATGAGAGGGTTAGAAGACTGTGGTACATCTATACAATGGAATACTATGCTGCTATCATAAAAAAAAAAAGAAGGAATTCTTACCATTTGCAAAAGCATAGATAGAACTGGAGAGCATATGTTAAGCGAAAGAAGCCAGGCAGAGAAAGATAAATATCACATGATCTCACTCATTTGTGGAATATAATGAACATAAACTGATGAATAGGGAGAGAACCAGAGTCATAGAGGCATTGAATAAACTGTCTAATCTATGAGGGAAGGCAGGGGGTGAGGGGGTAAGAGATCAACCAAAGGGCTTGTATGCATGCATATGAGCATAACTAATGAACATAGATGGGGATGTGAGGGCATGTGCTGAAGGTTGAAGCGACTGGAGAGAGGTCAATGGGTGGGGGAGGGGGGAGACTTATGTAATACATTAAACATTAAAGAACTTAAATTAAAAATAAATAAATAAATAAATAAATAAATAAATAAATAAAACAACTGTAATTTCTGCATCAAAAATCTATACAAGTATCAAATCCACCACTATGAATTACTTCTTAAAATGTTTACTATACTTGGATTCAACTGAATTGGGACAGGAACATAGGTTGATAAAAGTGGCTTTAATTAAGCCTATGTGTCATGCATCACCAGAAAAGACTTACGTTTTTAAAAGCTAAAAATCATACTAATAAAGAATTTTTAGAGAAAAAAAAACAATACAATTTGTTTTAAGAGGAACAATATAATACCTGTTTGAATCTTGACTCTGTGTAGTTTGGATGTGAACTGATCATTAACTGTGAATATGTGACCATTTTCTATTTCCTTTGACTTGGGTTCTTTTGTGAGAACCCGTTGTGTTGGTTTACCACAGGCGAGGGACTGCAGGGCTCTAACAAGTTCCCTTTCAGGGATATCCGTTTCTTGTTGAATTTCCTGAAATTTTATCAGATCGACATAAGTATAAATAGACTTTTTGACAGGTTAAGGCAGATTAACTAGTAAGTAAAACTGATCAAGCAGTGAGAGAGGTAATATCACTAAGGTAATAGTTTACAACCAAGAAACCCCCATTATGGTACTTCACCAAAATCTCACTAATTTGGAAAAAAACAACAAAAAAAACAGAGAAAAACTTGATTCAAATTACAAAATACAGAAAATACATGTACTGCATGGGTACACACTGTGGACATTTGTCAATAAATACAGTTGACTCTTCCCATCTGCTGGTACTTTTTAAGATTTTAGGATATAATGCCCAATCTGAAAATATCATCCAGCAGAGAATATTAGGAACTTGCTTTAAGAGTTAGGTAAAAATAAAGTGTTAACCAACATGTAATTGCTACTTTTAGAAATACTCTACAATCTTCCTTCCAAGTTTATTAACATGATTCCTTTTCTTAGTAACTTCTTTTGTAGAGAGAAGTGACGTAAGCTTGAACGAAGGCCTTCTATCAGACAATCAAAATTTATAGTCCAAGTTGACCATATCTACTGTCCATATGACCAAATTTAAAAAATTTAGTTCCTGGTAATTAATACTAAATATGAAAAGCAATAAACCATTATGAAGTGCAGGTGATAATTGTTGCTACATGTTATGAGATAAATAAAATACAATAAAAGCAGTTCATGAAAAAAAAAAGTATAGTTGCCATGAATGACATGGATTTGAACTGCATGGGTACACACTGTGGACATTTGTCAATAAATACAGTTGACTCTTCCCATCTGCTGGTTTCACATCAACGGATGCAAACAACCTGGGATGGAAAACAGTATTTTTGCATTCTCAACAACAGTTTTATAATTTTTGAATCTGGGAATGTGAAGGGCCAACTACTATAAAGTCAAACTAGGGCTGGATTTTCAACTGGGGGTAGACAGGTGTTGGACTCCTAAGCTCTACCTTGTTTAAAATCAACTATATAATTTTAAAAAATGTTTTATTTTTTTAAGAGTGAAAGAGAGAGGATGAGAGAGGGAGAAATATTGATGAAACAAATAGCTGCCTCCTGTACATCCCCTGCTAGGGATTGAGCCTGCATCCCAAGCAAGTGCCCTGAACTGGAATTGAACCTGTGTCCTTTCGATGATTGGCCAGGTCTCAACTGTATAATTTTTAAACTCATTATAATCTTACGTCAGTGGGAAAGCAAGAGAATTGCACATGGATACAATTTAGTCCCTACCCTACACAACTAGAGGGATGGATGGTGCATCAAGTCTATACCACTTGATGCACCATCAAGGCTATACCACTTTGATTCACTGCATACTGCATAGTCCATGGACACAGAAAATAATATAGTGAAGGCCGGGGGGCGGGAGGGGGGAGGGGTTCTGGATAGAGTGGGGCAAAGTGGGGGGTAGGGGAGAGGGGAATATCTGTAATAGTGCAACCATATAAAAGAAAAAACATACCACTTGGAAATTGAAAAGGCAAGTGAAAGTCTGAGAAAATATTCATAGGACATAGGTCTGACAAAGGATTTGTATACAGAATTTATAAAGAGCTTTAAAAAATTCTATAAATATATGAACACATTACCAACAAGACACATAGTGACATATGAACACACAAAGGATGCTCAACATCAAGGAAAGGCAAATTAAATCTACAATGAAATATAATTTTACATCAGTTAAAATGGCGAATATTAAAAAGACTGATAATACTACATTTGGGAGAGTATGTAGGGCAATTGGAACTCTCCTACATTAATGGCAGGAATGTAAAATGGTACAAGTTGGGACATAGTTTGGCAGTTTCTTAAAAAGGAATAAACTACTAAAATTACACATGCAACAACATAGATTATTCTAAAAAACACACTGTGCTAGGTAAAAGAAGTGCCACAAAAGCAATTCATATTGTATGATTCCATTTATGGGAAATGTTAAGAGAGGCAAGACTAGTCTATGGTGATAGATCACTAGCTGCCTGGGTATGGGAATAGTGGGAGGGAATTGACTGCAAAGGAATGTAAACATTTAGGGGGTAGTATTCTATAGATTGTGATGGAGTAACACAGGTATGTACACCTGTTAAAACTCATCAAATTGTGCACATACATGGGGTATGTTTATTACATAAAACTTATACTTCAATACAGTTGATTTCAAAAAGCCAAATGAAATGTGACCCAACAAATGTATGATTTTCACAGTTTACTAAAATAGTGATAATAATGATCATCAAATAATAACTCTAAAGGTTATTCATATAAGAAAGATTCAAGTAACACATGAAAATTAGAAATAAAATAACTGGTTAAAATTTATATAACTAACCCATACCTCAAATGTATATTTTTCTCTATTATTAAAGAGCATTAATATGGTCATCTGGAAAGTGGAGACTTGCAGTATGTGCTTCCGTGTATTAGAGCCAGTGACTTGTGCCCCTCCAACACCAACTTCAGATCCATCTTCCTGTTTCATTTTTTAAAAAACATAAAGAAGACATTATCACATCCTGGTAACTTTAACAGTGTATTTGAGAAATAACCCTTTAATGACAAACCCCTCCTTTACAACACTACATTAAAAAGAAAATGTTATTTAAAAACATTTATGTGTTTATGTACAATATACCAAATCTTCATTTAGGGTTGTCGTTGTGTGTGTGTGTGTGTGTGTGTGTATAATTTAATTTTACAACTATTTTAACAATACACAATAGAATAATAATGGACTTATCAGACATCACTCTATTATACCACTCCAAAAGTAGTAGGGTTAGGTTTCTTTTTGTGCGGTCTGGTCATAGCAAGAGATCAAATGATAGCTAGGATACGAGGGAATTCTTTGCCATTCTTACAACTAATTTAAGTACAAAGTAGAAATTTAAATCTCCAATAATTGACATATAAATTTTGTTTTAAAAACCTACAGGGTAGCCGAAATCGGTTTGGTTCAGTGGATAGAGCATCGGCCTGCGGACTGAGGAGTCCCAGGTTTGATTCCGGTCAAGGGCATGTACTTTGGTTGCAGGCACATCCCTGGGGGGGTTGGGGGTGTGTGTGTGTGTGTGTGCGCAAGAGGCAGCTGGTCGGTGTTTTTCTCTCATCGATGTTTCTAGCTCTCTATCCCTCTCCCTTCCTCTCTGTAAAAAAAAATCAATAATATATATATATATTTTAAATTAAAAAAATAAAATAAAAGCCTACAGGGTGGATCAAAAGTAGATATACAATTGTGAATATGAGAAAGAGTTTATTCTTGTATTGTTATTTACTAATTACTGCTTTATTTTTCCATACAAATAGCTATAAACCTACTGTCCCCTCACCCTGTATATAAAAGTTTCTAACATTATTCAACTAAATAAATTACAAGGAATATTTCCCTTTTCCATTAAATATAAAAATTAGAATACACATAGCCATTTTAATAACATATAAAACTACTAAAATTCTAATTACAATATAGAATAAAGCAGTCATTTGCTGGCTGGATGACAACTTAGGTTATTATCTTTTATGTTTTGCCGGAAGCTTTTATTACTTTTCTATTTTTAAGGAAAATGACTCTGACTAGAGTTATACCAAGCAGTAAAAGTACACTAAACCTCACAATCTTATATATATAAAAAAGTGATTACTTTTTAAAAATGAAGGCAACTTACTTGCATAGTGCTCACTTTAAAGTAATCAGTTTAGTAACATTTTGTACATCTCACAAATCTTGTGTTAACATTTCCAGTTTTGATTGCTGAAAATTAATAAGGCTTATAGAAGACCAAAAATTTTGGAAAGAGGAGTCATAGCTTTGTATGCCCTCAAATCAACTTACATCTTATTATTTTATGCAATATGGTCGCAAGTCTTATCTTACAAAAAATATGTAATTATTCACTCCAGGAAGGCTACTGATATAATCTTCATATTGTCAAATGAAATTATTTAGCAACTGAGGGAACAAAGGTAAATAAAGCAAAGTTCCCACCTTTTTAATATTTGAAACAAGGAAATAGGAGAAATAATTGGCCCAAGTCAACAAAAACCACAAACCAGTTCTATAGACTAATTTTAAGTTATTTAATATTTACCTTTTTGACTGGTCCATAAAAGGTGGCATTGAGATCTGCAGAACCCATATGATGCTGGAGTGTGAGCTGCCGACCACTGTGTTTCGCTAAGTAAAACCTTCAGCAAATCAAACCAGGTTTTAGAGAATCATACAACTTAATATTTGAAATTATAAACTACTAGTGGCTAAGTGCACAAATTCGTGCACATTGAAAGGAAATTAATTAGAATATTTTAATATGGCTAGTTACCTTTTGTCTATAAATAGAAGTATCAACCAAATTCACGATTGACAATGACAGATCAAAACACATACGTGCGATTGGTGTCAGCAAGAGCTTTGTATGTATCATGCATGCGCAAATCAACTTAGCCTTTACAAACATAGAATAAACTTGCTTAATTAGACCAGCTTTCTGATGTAGCTAAACTTGTTCCAGCCCAATGAAGCACCCCAACTTCTCTTTCAGATAACTGTCAGCAACATAGCAGTAAATAGCAACATGAAGCAGATTATTATTGCAGATCATGCTGGGAGAACAAAAAGTAAAATATTTAACTGCAGCAGTGTTTGACTATATTCCGTGCAGTGAAAAAACCTAAAGTCATTTTCAAGGTCCACCATTTCTTACTTCTTTTCAGGTCAAATTTCTAAATTTTCTAAATCTCCGTTTTCTGGCTAATGAAAACCGGATTCCACTGAGTCTCCTACCTACTAGGACTTCTGTGAGGATCAAATGAAATGAGGCATGGGAAAACACTTCACAGACATTCGGTTACAGTGTAAAATGTTTCCACCTGGCTATAAAGCAAGTCATTTTCCTGGACTGAAAAATTGCAAGGCTAGTTGCTAGGAGAGGAAGCCAGGCATTGCTACGTAACTATTACCCAGATGGGCACTTAGCATAATAGCCTTTTATATGTATATAGATAGGATAAAACTTATATAAGGCAGAGTTACAAAGTTAGCATGCACTAATGCTGAAGGACATCAATAAAAGATTCCTTTGAAAAGAATTTATGCAATGCATATTAAAAGCATAAAGGATAATTCTCCTTTAGAACATGAGGTAAAAACTGGAGTACAGCGTATTTATCTTCAATCAAGGACACTACAAATGCTCAAATTTTTTTCAACTTTGGACAGTTATTTGTTCTTAGAAATACAAAGTTTGATCTACATTTACCTCCTGAATATCTCAAAAGCATGTCTTGGTGCTGGTGGGATGTTGCACTTTGGTGTGGCTGACTGAGTGGGCCAATATCCTGTTGTGAGCACCCGGACTGTGAGATCAACACCACCTAATGATACCTGTGTAAAGGACAAAAAGATGTTCCCCAACAATTAACTAGGATTTGTTATCTGTTCCACATAGACAGTGTGTCAGTTATCAAAGTAGTTAGTTTCATATCTGATATTGAGCAAATAAAACATTATCTTCTTAAAGGTAAGGTCCACATGTGTTTTTCAAATGTTAACTCTCCCCTGTCTCAAAGATTTATATATATTGCTTAAGATGTTGATTTTAAAACATTGGCCAAAGGACAGTTGTTAGCATGTGAACAAAGGGTTAGTGATGTCATTGAGAAATGCCAACTTTGGCCCTGCAGCTTTTTAAGATAAAATCTTGAGTCATATCTGTGTCATTCAAAAGAAAAATTTAGGATACTAGCTCTCATCTCAGATTTTAGTCTTTTTACCATATTAACACACAAATAAAGTAATTCCATTCCATTCATATTTGAAGTATATTGATCAACATGTTTTTGCCTGTAGTTAATATTCTAATAAACCTTGCACAGGATACTAAATCCTGTTCCTCATAGTAGATGCTCTATGAATATTTGAATATGGATGACTACTATTTGTTATATTAGATATTTTCTTCTTGTTAAACAAATTAATTTAACAAAAAAAGCATATAAAGATTCTTAAAGGTAAAATAGTATCTTTATTTTTGATACTCACAGCTTATTCTAAATCATTGTATTTTTATCTAATCTGATTTAGTGTCAGATTTTTAAAAGGAAGAGATCAGCTTATAAAAAATATCTTAAAATACTCCAGTCAGATTTCTTCATAAATACCCACTAAATGATCACTCCATTTTGAAGAAACTAAAACTAGGTAGAAATCCTAGATGATGGATGACAGCAGAGACTCTTAGATGATGAACTGAGGAAGGCTAAGAACTGCTGGTACTTTGTAAGTTGGGTGGACTGGGCGTTGAGCTCACATCTTGGTTCAATACACCCAAACAGTCTTTAAAAAAACAAAAAACACAAAAAACGAACACCTTTTAACCTTTTCTCCCATATACTCAACAAAGACTTAACCTTCAAGTCTTTTCTTAAAATCCAATTTTTTAAAAGAGGCCTTGTCTGACCACCCTTCCCTATTACCGATTTCCTTTGTACGCTCCATTGCCATTTCAGATGCTATGTGTTTACTCATCTGGTTTATCATCTGTCTCCCAGATTAGAATATAAGCTCCACACCGGCAGGGAATTTTGTCTGTTCTATTCTTTGCTGTACACCTAGTGCCTAGAACAATGCTTGGCACGAACAGTTAAGTGGGTTAGAATGCCTTGATACGTACTTGCCTTTTTCTACAAAATTAGTTATTTTCACATATTTTGTTTGTTATGAGACTGTGGGACCACAAAAGTGGTAACCAAATACTTAAATATTAAAGGGAAGACCTAGTATTTTAAAAACTGGTGGTAACTTATCTTAACTACAAAGTAATATACAGTCACTTGAGAAAGAAAAACTGCAAAGTTTTCTAAACTTAAGGTAAAGTTATAAAACAGTTAAAAAATAAAATTCTGAACTTAAGTCCTCATGAAATCCCACCAGTCTCCAAAGTCATACAAGTTGCAGCTCACTGCCTTCTAGAGTCACAATACAGAACACACTTATAACACAATAGTGTCTATGTTTTTAAACTCAGCCCATCCCTGCCAATCCAGAGGATGTCAGATCCATTTAGTATCAATTAAATAGGAGGTAACAAAGACAGCACAATCCTGGGAAAAGTGAAAGGAAGAGAACTATACTTTAGAAAGTGAAAGGAAGAGAACTATACCTTAGAAAGCTTGCATAAGCCTAATATTCTTTTCACAATCTGTAAGAATTTAATAGCATAACCATTCTATTTATTAAATTTCCCGAACATTCCTTCAAGTGAATGTTTTAGAAGAATAAAAAAAAAAATTAACATCAATAGTTAGAAAAAGAGGTTATACTGGGAGAAATAATTTTTTAAAGCATTCACAGACACTATTGAACATTTTAAAACATGACAACAGCAGTCCATTTGATATATGGATGAAAATGTCCAGTACAAAAGATTTTACATAAAATATATATAAGCAGAAATAGAACAATTACCCCAGTTGCCTGTAGATGTTGCCTGAATTCATCCATAGTTGTATTTGAGATGCTCATATCCCTAAACATTCCTTCCAGTTTTGATGTGAATTGACATCCACACTCAGTCTGTGTAAGAAAACAACAAATAAATGATGTTTTTTTTTCTATGAAGAAACATACAAATAAATAAACAATTCCATGTTACTGTCATCATTTCTAAATTTTTCCAATGATTTCTCTAAGAGTATAGGTACCAAACTTTAGTGTTTAAAATGCAGATTCTAAATCTATCAATAACCTCACTGAAGGCAGGGGCCCAGAACTCGTGTTCACAAGCACCTCATGTGATACATGTACAGGTGGTCTGTGGACCATACTTTGTACTTCTGTGACAGAACTATATAGTAATATTGCCTTTATTGTTTCCCTTGTACTAATCCTTCCCAGATTGCCATGAATGTACCCTGCCATGCTAAGAGAAATTCTAGCAAACTCCAAATACCTGAGAACTTGAATAAATTTAAGTATAGCTTTATAAGTTTGTAAAAATAGTACTTTAAATCAGTTAAATCTTTTCCAATCCAATGTTGCTGTTCAATCATGTGACAAACATTAGTTAGGTACACTCCATTTCATCTTATACACACCTTACCTTTAACTTAGATATCATATTTTTTTCAGAGTCATCAGAAACACTTTTATTTGTAAGAAGTCTCCTTGCCAAGTGTTGTTTATAATAACGTTCAAATACATCTTTTTCTTGCATAAACCTAAATAGGACCATTGCCTTATCCAATATTGTTTCTACTTCTTGTTCTGTTAGCTGCAAAATCAATTAAAAAGAGTATTTAATAACTTCAAAATTTTAGTTGTACAAAAATATCACCACAGTTCAACAGTTTAAAAACAAACTGTGACAACAAACACAAATATTTGGTTGTGCTATGCCAGGAGGGATCTCCTTAAAAGAAGGTGCCTCCTACTTCATAAGGGAGCACACCCCAACTCTGACATCCTATTCTAGTGCAGTATCCATCAGGCATTGATATGCAGTCCCATTTCATAGAGAAGCAGTTGCCAACCAGTGGTCTGCAGACCACTGATGGTCCACGAGGTCCGAAAGATTAGCCCTAGAGGGGCTGAAATGTACTGAAATGATACATGGCTGGATTAAACAATCATGAAGAACAGATGAAATAAAGTTGTAAATGCAAAAAAAGAGTATCTTACAATGCCTTTCCATAATATGTAGACAGGAACTTACATATGACAGATATTGTCATATAAGATCAGCCAAAATCTAAACTGTGCAAACAGAAGGATAATAATTTGCTATAATTTAAAGCTGAGCTCGTTAACCTTTCAGATCTCTCAGATCTCTAGTGGTCCATGGACCACTGGTTGGTGACCGCTGATTTAAAGAATAATAAGACCCCAGTACCCTTATCTTTTAAATAGGGATAGGTGATACTGTGCAGGTTGTATTAAGCTTATATTAAAAATTATGGAAGAATAAACAAACGTGTCTTTTAGTTTGTCTTGAACTTTGCTTTGTTTCTGCTAGAGGAGCCTGTAAAACTTGTGGCTATTTGTTGCTTTTCCCTATTGTCTCAAAAATTACAAGGTGAAGTAAAAAAGAGCAATTTATGTGTAATCACAATACTCTTTAATTTTCTATGCTATAGTAAGCTTCCAAGATCCCATGTATATAATAAAAACTTGAAACTGAGCTTCAATATATGCTTTCAAACTATTTTCTGTTATTCTAGTCTATGCCTTCAAATTCCTGGCATCCAAGTATTATCTGATACATAACCCGAAGAACCAGATGAGAGCAACAATATCCTATGCTATGGCTGTGTAGTTGTTTGTTTTTATAGATTAAGTGAAATATCAAAGTACCTCTGGCCATTTCGAATATGTAAACAATCCTTTACATTTAAGTATAGTACATGCTTATTTTTATATTTAAAAATTCCCTAATTTTGTATTTGATTTCCCAAGCTGATATATATTTTTATATCTATAAGTAAAATTTAAATGTATTTTCAAATATACTATACTTACCCCTTTGACTCCCTTTTTCAACTTATCATCAATAAATAATGAGAGGTATTCAGGGGACCTGGAGTTGAGGTTGAGAAAATACTCAAAGTCACCCGCAATAGTTTGTTTAAAGAGTCGATCATTATTAAATGATTCCTGCAGGAAGCGATCAAACCTACTCTTCAGATCCAATAAGCCCTTCCAAATAAAAAAAGAAAGTTAAAATTCATTATAATAATGTCTCTAGAAACAATATGCATGCAAACATGTATGTTTATTTTAACTTTGCTGGTAATATAAATGTATGCATTCACTGTTAAACTTAGAGATTCTATGTTATTTTCAAGCTTGTATCTAAGCCTGTATTAAAGTGTCAGTGATGAGGGAAATATTCTATCATTCACTTATACATTACTGCACTTAAGATGAACCAAAGAACCTCTTCAATTGTTTCTCCTCATCCTGTCTTTATTAAGTGGGCAAGCCCAAGAAAACTAGCTTTAAAAATGTATCACGAGAACCCTTTATTTATAATAAAACAGGAAAATTTGGAACAAAATCTTCTGCTCTTACTATTGCTCAAAAGCAAAACATTTTGAAACAAAAGTATTTAACACATGGTTGTTGTTTTTGTAATACACTAAAGTATATGAGTACTTAGGCATATAAAAAAGTAGAAAGGAATAACTTTCATTCTTAAGACTATTTAAATAAGGTATTTACCAGACAGAATAAATAAAAAATAGCTGAGTCTGGCTTCCTAATATATACATACTTTGCAAAACTCTAAAATCTTTAGGATAATTATACATTCTAATTTACCACAGGGACAATTAAGTAAAAAATACACCCTACATGTCATACTACGTAAGTGATCTTTTTAGTACTTGTCAATAGTAGTTTATCACAGACTTAAAAGATAATCTTCTGATTTACCTACCTGGATATAGTCAACAGGATTCTTTCCTTCGCCTTCTTCAGAAACAAGGGCTTTACCCTGCTCTCTCAAATAGGAACTCATACACTCACACATCGTTTTCAAACCATTTGGCACACGACTAAATAACTTGTACATGCAAGCAAGGTCTGTAATCAGAAAGCAAACACAAATCGGCTCCATTGAAGATTAAGAAAAAGTGTGTATCTCTGTTCTTGCTGATTTGTAATACTTAAAACTTATTTCTCAATTGCAATCATTTGCTGACATGAAAAACTACTACCCACTCCCCCAAGTAAAATAGAAAAAAGGAATAAACAGGCCAGTTAATGGTTATTATTGCAATTTATGATACAGGTTCAGATAAGACTCTCTGAAAACATCAATAAAATGTCTCAGCAATTTTAGGTTACATGGAAGAGAAGATGCCCAAACCTGATTAACAAAGCCACAAAAATGAGAACTACAATTTTTAGGTTCTGTAGAACTTATCCTAAGTAATTCTAATCTAGAACCTAGTATTACTATAAACTGCATAAGGATAACTTTCATTATGGCGTAATTTGTAGTCAATAAAACATTTTTAAAACCTATTAAAGTCTTATAAATATTTTTAAGCATGTCTATTTTAAAAGTTCAAACAATAGCCATGAAAACAAATATACTAGAATTTATTTCATTTCATATCATGGTAAAGTTTACATGAAATTTACAGCATAAATTCCTATTTAATATTTTCCTCAGAGCAATCTCTAATAGTATTTCCCAGGTAATGTCTTAAAGCCAGTATTTGTATTTTAAAAATTGGTTTATCTCAGAAAGAAAACTGTAGACTCTGTCCATTTTTGGCATCATGTGCACAGATTAAAATGTAGAGTTGAAACTCTGCTTTTCCAAATGTCTGTTTCTTTGAAATAAGAACTTATAGGGAGACTATCATATTAGAACTTTACAACAATACAAAAAAGTTTTATAATCAAGAACTTTTGAAAATGGAGCTAAAACAAGCAGTAGAGATTAGAGACTGATAATTTTTTTTTTCTGTCAAGCGCCAAATAGTAAATATTTTAGATTTGTGAGCCACATATGGTTTCTGTTGCTATTCAATTTTGCCACTGTGCAAGAAAGAAGCCATAGGCAATAAATGGGCATAACTATGTTTCAATAAAACCTTAGTTTTTAAGCTTAAAATGTAATTATGTCTGTGTAATAAAACATATTCTTTTTAAAAAATATTTTTATTGATTTCAGAGAGGAAGGGAGAGGGAGAGGGAGAAAGAGATAGAAACATCAATGATGTGAATCATTGATCGGCTGCCTCCTGCACCCCCTACTGGGGATCAAGCCCACAACCCAGACAAGTGCCCTTGGTCAGAATCGAACCTAGAAACCTTCAATCCGCAGATCAACGCTCTATCCACTGAGCAAAATCGGCCAAGGAGAAACATATTCTTAAAAATTTCCCCCCCCATAAAATTGGTGGTGGGTTATATTTGGCAAACAGGCCATAATAATTTACCTAGGCTGGTCTATATTTACAAGAGAAATTAAGATCCTAAAACTAAAGTTGTATGTATTTTTAAAATACTGAGAAGCAAATTTTATAAAAGGGGCTTCTAAAATTTGTTTTAGTGACTTAAAAAAACAAATTTTATTTAAAAATAAGTTTTCATCAATAATATAAATCTAAAGTAATCTATACAGAACAAAGCTTACAGTTTTTCTCATTTTAGCATACAACCAAATTTCTCATGTTGAAAATAGGTATTACATTTTCAACAGTATGATATATACTACAGTAATTTGGCATATCAAATACCTCTAACAGAAATGGTAACCAACTTATCTGTTTTGTTCCTATGCTGTCACAGTTTTACTTAATTATATGGTCTATAGTTAATTGTATGTAAATTAATACATTTCATTGTCTTTCATTGTATATAAATATATGGTATAGTGGAGGATGTGAAAGAGAAAGTAAAAAATACTTGGCATTCAAAATTAAATACCAAAATGAGATGCCATTTGAACTTCACAGCACTATCTACATCTGATAATCAGTTAATCCTTTTCATCCTCCACTTATGGTGAGAAAAGTGTTTTTTCACTTTTTGATTTATGAGACATTTGGCTTCATAATGGTGAAGCTGTGACTCTGACCTATTATCGAACAAATTGATCATGAGCAGAGCCTAGCAAAATTAAGACACTACACAATTAGGTTTCTAGTGGGAGGTCAGGAAAATTAAAACCAGATTTTTACAATTTAACTTAGAATCACAGATAGTTGCTTATATATGGTAAGTAGCCATTGTGGTGTTTCCTTATTCGTGTACTTAATTAAGCACTTGCCATGTGTCAGGCATAATTAATGTTTTTAACTGAAGTATCCAGGATATAGAGATACTATAATTCGGGCATGACAATCTCTCCATCAAACATTTCATAGCTCCTAATCTTCAGCCCATTTAATCTCCCCCCTCCCATCCTCTCAAGGTAGGTAAGAAAGAATTAACTCTAAACAGTACATTAGAAAATTTTTAGATTCTAATTTTGTTTAAATAGAGAAAATGCTTTTCCTGAAGTCCAAGTCTGCTAGGGACCATTTACATCAGGAGTCATCAAACTGTAGATAGAAATACAGCCCATCGTCTTTTTTGTACAGCATATGAAAAATAAATCAAATGAAATTTTACAGAAACATAGTCAAGCTTATTCTTTTGTAATACTGTCTATGCCTACTTTCTCAATATGCAGTAGAGATGGTAGTTTACTGTATGGCCAACACACCTAAAATATGTACTGCCTGCTCCTATACCAGAAAGTTTGCTAACCTGACTTAGACCTGAGACATGCCGTAACTTATTTTAGAAAACACGACAAACATACGTAAAATAATTTTTGTTCTGTTGCTTTTACAAAAATGTTTACCAGAGTTTTTTTTAAAATGGAACTTTTTTGGCTTTAATAAAAATCTACAAAGTTATATACAACTTTCAGAAACTTATTACACGTTTACAAATATAACCAATTCAAAACACAAAGTAAGGATTCCATTAAAGGAAGCATGGGGCAACCTCTCTTCCCATCATGTTTCTTTTCCATTTTCTTATATCCTCCTTTTAAAAAAATTATTCACATAAAAAATTCTTTTCATTCCCTACCTACGTCATTTCCCCAAATAGGCAATATGTATTTCATCTATAGGTCATTATCCCAAATAGGCAATATGTATTTCATCTATAAGAACAAAGTGGCTAAAACACTGCCAAAACTTCATCTAAGAAGCAGGAGAATAGAAAAGTAAGTACCAGGTTTCTTTTTCATTATCATGTAAGTGATTTATTTATAAAGTCAGAGTTTAAAGCAAAACTTCAGAAATTAAGAGGACAACATAACTGTTTCCTTATTTCCTCAAAATATTGTGTTCAGGAAAATAAAGGTAAATAGCCCACTCAAGGAAATGTTACAGTTGTCACAAAATACTGCTTTCAAAATAAATAAATAAATAAATAGCCAAAATGAGTAAATGCTACAGTTATCTCAAAATTTCTATTTTTACTTTTATGCAATTATCCCTTCTCCTTTTTTAGTCTATAACTTCAGAATCCCCAAAACCAATGAACTAATTTATTTAAATACACTAACAGGAAAGACACCTAGTTTTGCATTTTAGGAAACCTTATCACAACTAACTCCCATAGGAAAGCTTACAAAAAATTTTAGATTGAAACTTCAGATTTGAAAAGAATCACAAAAACTAAAGGACAGTATTCGTGAATAGAGTCCAAACCCTCTAGCATATAACACCAAAGTATAGGGATAGATGAGGAGCTTGTTGTCCATTTATCTTCTGGGTAAAGAAAAACACAGTGAGGAGACATAAGACAAAAGAGAGAAAAAAGTCATTTCACTAGAAACATCTAAAATCCTCAGTAAAAGATGCAAAGCTTTACCATTACATCATCCCAAAGTAACAGCTAAATTAGTGATACAAACCACTTCTTAAAAACTGACATTCATTATCTTAGAGAAAAATTAAAAAAAAAAATACTGAGAACTTGGTAGAAATATAAGGATTTTTCCAACTGCTAAGACTTACCTTCTGTCTTTCCATTTTTCAACATATGTACTAGCCCAGAATTCTCCATTTCTACTATAGTTTTCATGTGCTTGGAAATAAGTTCCCTCTCCACCACCTTTACAATTGGCTCTTCAGTTGATTTATCAAGGCAGTGCATCACCCGTTCTATTTCTTCATTAATTCTAGCTTCTACTTTCTTTATATAAACTGAAGCACTGTTTTCTGCTAAAAATTTCTGGCTTTCCATCTGCAAATAGGAAGGATGATTCTTTAAAAACACAGAAGCAAAATGTGTTTCTGCTTTTAACTATATTTCTATGGTGTTTATCAAAAATCAAAACTAATATATAAGTACTATTACCACTTTATACAGTTCATTACATATGATCATACAGTCTGCGTTATATACTTTAAAGCATTATTTACATAAAACTGAATTAATACATTATCCTTGAGCAGTGTTTTTCAAATACTGCCAATGTACTCCAAATAGCAGCAAAAGTAAACACATGCCATAATAAAGCATCTGACTCAAAGTGAGAGTGGCAAATTCTTCTTTGATCTGTTTTAATGGAAAGTTTTGCCTAGAAGGAATCATCATGTTTATCATGTAGTTTTGCTGACACACTGTTAATTACTGAAGTTCTCCTGCCACCCCAACTCTCAGGTTCAAAGGAGTATATATACTGAAGTTGGAGAAATGGAGCTTTTAAATAACTATCAATCTTGCCTGCTAACACCAACCTTATAGAGGTTCCACTAAATTATAAATGTCAACCCAGATGATTTAAACTTATTTGAAAGTAGGATTAATGAATATATCTAAGAATTACATAATAAAAGACATGTTGATGTGAACTACAGATAAATTTAATAACACTTGCTACTATTGTAACAAAAAGTACTCTTAGTCCTTGAAAATAATCAAATTTCTAAGAACAGACATTAACACAACAAACAAAAATCTTGGTGAGATCATCTTTATAATTCCTGACTATCATCATTACCTTATAAATACTGTCTTCTATCTGTCATGTTCCTCATTTATTGTTATTATCATTTCATTATAAGTGAGTAATGGTTTAGCTTTGCTTTCAGCAATTTAGTTCCTTTTGGGTTGTATATTACATAATGCTGCAAATGTATATCAATTGTACTTATTGACCTATAGCTTTCCAATCAACAGTCTTGAAGACATATATGCACTATGGGATCATGCACACTCCCACATTTATTTTACTAGTTACTTATAATATCAAACTTAATTGATGATACCCTGCCTAGTACAATAATTTGTGGGTAAATAATTTGCAACATAAGGGCCTCAGTAAAAAAAGGTAAAAAATATTCAAATTGGTAACCACATTTAATAACTTTAAGCACATCTTAAAAGAGCACGTATTTATATATCTTCACTGATTACCTGAAAAAATTCTGCAGACATTTCCAAAAAAGGAGCCTCAAAATCTTCTTCATAGACTGATCGTCCTTCAAGACCTAAAATCATTAACATCTGGCACGCATTTCTTATTGCGCCTCTGTCAAAAGAAGTTACAGTCACTTGAAAATCAAATTACATCAAAGATTCATATAAAAAAATACAACAGAAATAGCTAGAGAGTTTCAGAATATTTTTTAAATCAGTGGCCAATCTCCCAGAAGCAGCTTCTTTGTAACATGAGGTTTTAAAGTAAATTTCATTGGAAGGCAGTATCTTGACTGCACAGGTATTTATCTCGTTGTTCTCATGCAATAACTTAAACATTTGAAAGATATGTTTAGGATGTCACGTCTAAATAGCCTTGTGTATTTAAAAACACAGAGAGAATAAAAAAGCTATTATATCAGGAAGCAGGGAGGATGAAAGGAGGCTGCACTGCTTGACTTGTAAATTTTTGTACCAAATGACTTTTGGGCAGTCCTGACCAGGCACCAATGTGTAAATAAAAAACTTTACAGCCCTAGCTGATTTTGCTCAGTGGATAGAGCATTGGCCTGCGGACCAAAGAGTCCTGGGTTCGATTCTGATCAAGGGCATTTACCTGGGCTGCAGGCTCCTCTCCCTGGCCCAGGCCCTGGTTAGGGCTCATGCAGGAGGCAACCAATTGATGTATTTCTCTCATATTAATGTTTCTCTCTCTTTCCCTCTCCCTCCCACTCTCCCTAAAAAAAAAAAAAAAAAAAAAAAAAAATCAATGTAAAAATATCTTCGGGTAAAGATTAAAAAACAAACAAAAAACTTTACAAGTCTTCATTTACTAGCTGCATTGAATAGAGAAGCAGAGAAAGCAGTCTTGCATGTCTCAAGCCACTTAAGCTGATGTCATTGTAATCATATGAAAATGGTACAGTAGTTTATAGCTGGTTTAGACTATGTTCAACATTTTTCTTTAAATATGTTAAAAAGGCTAGCAAAAAGCCCTTAAAGAAAGACAAAAGGAAAAAAAATGTTATCACCCAGCCAGAAAAAGAACAAAATGCAAGAATAAAAAATACAGCCCTAACCGATTTGGCTCAGTGGATAGAGCGTCAGCCTGCAGACTCAAGGGTTCCAGGTTTGATTCTGGTCAAGGGCATGTACCTTGGTTGCAGGCACATCCTCAGTAGGAGGTGTGCAGGAGGTACTGATTGATATTTCTCTCTCATCAATGTTTCTAACTCTCTATCCCTCTCCCTTCCTCTCTGTAAAAAAAAAAAAAAAAAAAAAAAAAAAAATCAATAAAACATAAAAAAAAAAAAAAAAGAATGAAAAATCAAAGGAAAAAAATTGCCGTCCACTGCATACTCTGTTGGGACAAGGCAGAAGAACTCTTAGAGAAAGGTGAGAGAGTACGAATTACAAAAGAACTCCTCAGATATTGGAAACTCTGGTTTGGGGACCCAGGAATACATTGATCTGGGGATCATAAATGACCAAAGTATTGATATCTACAGCCTGGAATTCTATGTGCTTGGTAGGCTAGGTTTCAGCATCGCAGACAAGAAATGTAGTTCAGGTTGCACTGGGGCTCATCATAGAGGCAACAAGGAGGAGACCATGTGCTGGCTATAGTGAAAGTATGACAGGATCATCCTTCCTGGCAAATAAATTCCCCTTTCTGTCCAAAACGCCAATAAAATATTTTCAGTGAAATGTAAAAAAAAGAAAAATCAAATGGGAAAACTAATGACTGAATTGCTTTAAAAAAGGTATACCAAATTAAAGATTAAAATGGTCTCTTCTGAAAATAGAAGTGTGTTTTTAAGTTAACATCTATGCAACTTTGTTAACTGTGATATAAGTTTTTGAGAATTTTCACAACGTGCTAGACAATCAAACTTTCATTTTTAATAAAATTTTGATAATAAGTTGGTTCTCAGGGTATAACTGCTAAAAACCAAAACCCAATTGAGTTAAAAAATGATTAATACCGGTCTACAACTTCTCCTTTCCGCTCTCTTGCGATCATATCCAATAATGTTTGTCGTAGATGATCCCTAATACAGCCATATCGTACAACTTGATCCCGAAAAATAATTAATCCCAAGTTGTAGACATTCTCCACATTGTTTTGTTGTACATATACACGGTCCTGCAATAAAAATGGAATCATAAAACATGAGAACTCCTGCAGACATAATAATTACTGTAAGCTACAACAGTAAAGGAAATAAAATTCCAAAAGCAGTCAGTTTTGCAGGTGAAAACCACTTCAAACTATCTTACGCAATACAGAATATTCTACTACCTCCTAAGTTGTATAAAATATTTTTCAATTTATAATCGTTACTGAAACAAACAATGCCCATTTACCCTAAGAAAAAGGGAGAAAAAGCTAGCACACACCAGGAGGGGCAAGTAAACAGAAAGCAGAGGAGAAAGGTAGTCAGATCTTTCTTTCTCCCCAAAGCCATACCATGCTCAAACATTGTTCTTACTTTATTAAATACTCTACTTGAAGATCATATTCTATAATGAAAATTGTGAGCCGAATGAAATACAGATCCAAATGATTTAAATTGATTGCTTATTGGTAAATATTAAAAGACTCTAAGATGTATAACAGAGCAGCATTAAATATTACATAATTAAAATACCTCCAGTTACTATCATCTTAAACAAATTATACCTACTAGTAATCATCTTATGTTCAAGTTCTTACCAACATTGATTCCAGGTATGTCACTATAGAGCAGTGGTCACCAACCTTTTGGACCTCACCGACCTCTGGTTGGCGACCGCTGCTATAGAGCACAAGTAACCCAGAACTATTGGCTATGAAAGTCCTATTTTGGGCATTATTTAAAAATCAGTATTACATCTGAGTATACAGAAACAAATACTGTTTTTAAGTCACAAGAGGATTAGTAATATAATTCTTTCCTGTTCTTAAACACAATTTTTCTGGGTTTTGGTGGGTCTGTGAACTTTCTAAAATTATAAAATTATTATGTTTGGTCATTTAAAGTAATTTGGAAACAAAGCTCAGAGCTTTCATCAGATTCTTAAAGGCATCCTGTAATCCAAAAACAGTTAGGAATTTCATACGGATCTTTTAACATGTGTGGTGTTGTGTTTTGTTTTGTTTTATTTTATTTTATTTTTACATTTTGTCAAAGTACTACAGTACTTAGATTTAGTAAATTTTAGAAGCTGTACAACAAACCGATAATAATTTGTATCATTTCTTTTAAAAGAAACATTGTCATTACAAGCAACATCAAAGCAGCAAGCTGAACAAGAACAAAAGTTCTAACATATTAGCAGTGCACTTACAATGATATTGATTAACCTTCCAACCAATTTTTAATAAATTCTCCATGAGTACCACTCTCTTCATATATCATTCCTCCAATCTTCTTTTATGTATCTTACATAATGGTACATAGCTAATGGACACAAGGAAAGTTGCTCTTTTATTAGCATCTGTGGTTGCTCACCCTTTTTCTTTCTTTTTTACAAAAAAAATATTTTATTGATTTTTTACAGAGAGGAAGAGAGAGGGATAGAGAGTTAGAAACATCGATGAGAGAGAATCATCGATCAGCTGCCTCTTGCACACCCCCACCACTGGGGATGTGCCCGCAACCAAGGTACATGCCCTTGACTGGAATCGAACTCGGGACCCT
This sequence comes from Pipistrellus hanaki, assembly GCF_964339955.1. Classification (NCBI taxonomy): domain Eukaryota; kingdom Metazoa; phylum Chordata; class Mammalia; order Chiroptera; family Vespertilionidae; genus Pipistrellus; species Pipistrellus hanaki. The sequence goes on along the minus strand of NC_140510.1, from coordinate 63,807,562 downwards.
TTAGTCCTCAGGCTGACTCTCTATCCACTGAGCCAAACCGGTTTCGGCTCACTTTTTCTTTTTCCTTTTTTCTTAAGTCCTGAAATCAACTTTAGTGAATTTGGAATTTTCATTGATAACTTCGACAAGTTCTCAGGCTTTACACTACTATCCTCAACATCTTAAATTCCAAAATTTCCTGCTTTTTTATGGCTCTCACTGTTTCCTAGGCACTGAAGCTACTCTTTATAATCATGCCCTTCAAGTCCAACTTCCCTACTGTCATCCAGGTTTGCTTCACATTTCAGTATAAAACAAGTTGTCCTTAAAAACTGGCACAAATCTAACCTAATGAGGGAAAAAGTCACACAAGTTCAGGAGCCCCAGAGAGTCCCAAAATAAGAAGAAGCCAAACAGCCACATCATAATTAAAATGCCAAAAATTAAAGACAAAGAGATCATCGTAAAGGCATCGAGAGAAAAGCAATTTGTTACAAAGGAGCTCCCTTAAGGCTGTCGGCTATTTCTCATCAGTAACTGCCAGAAGGAAATGGCATGAAGTATTCAAGGTAATGAAAAGCAAGGATCTGAAACCAAGATTACAATATCTAACAAGGCTATCATTCAAAATAGATGGTGAAATAAAGAGCTTTCCAGATACAAAAAGGCTAAATGAGTTTATCACCACCAACCCAGTACTATAAGAAATGCTAAAGAAACTGCTGTAATGAGAAGAAATAGAGAAACAGACATAAAGAATAAAAATGACACGCTTGCTGAAACCAGTTTGGCTCAGTGGATGGAGCGTCGGTCTGTGGACTGAAAGGTCCCAGGTTCGATTCCGGTCAAGGGCATGTACCTTGATTGCGAGCACATCCCCAGTAGGGGTTGGGTAAGAGGCAGCTGATTGATGATTCTCTCTCATGGATGTTTCTAACTCTATCCCTCTCCCTTCATCTCTGTAAAAAAATCAATAAAATAAATTTTTTAAAAAAGAATAAAAATGACAATAAATAAGTACCTGTCAATAATAACCTTAAGTGTAAATGCTTCAATAAAATGACATAGGGTAGGTCCGTGGTTGGCAAACTGCAGCTCGCGAGCCATATGCGGCTCTTTGGCCCTTTGAGTGTGGCTCTTCCACAAAATACCATGGCCTGGGTGAGTCTATTTTGAAGAAATGGCATTAGAAGAAGTCTAAGTTTAAAAAATCTGACTCTCAAAAGAAATTTCAATCATTGTACTGTTGATATTTGGCTGTTGACTAATGAGTTTGCCGACCACTGGGGTAGGTGAATGGATACAAAAACATGAACAAATTACATGCTGTCTACAAGAGACCCACTTTAGAAAAAAAAAAAAAAAAACTCACAAAGGAAGAGAGGGAAGAGATGGAAAAATTTTTTCATGCAAATGGAAATGAAAAACAAGCTGGGTTAGCAATATTTATATCTGACAAAATAGACTTCAAAATAAAGGCCATCACAAGAGACAGTAAAGGTCACTACATAATACTAAAGGGGTTGATCCAACAAGATATAACCCTGGGAAACATATATGCACCCCAGATAGGAGTACCTAAATATATACATAAAACTTCTAGAGAACTTTAAGGGAGAGATTGACAGCAATGCAGTCATAGTAGGGGACTTCGATACCTCACTAACTTCACTGGATAGATCTTCGAGACAAAAATTAAGAAGGCAACAATGACTATAAAGGACACACTGGATCAGATAAATTTAATTGACATTTATAGAACATTTCACCCCAAAACTGCAAAATATACACTTCAAGTACACATGAGTCATTCTCAAAGATAAACCACATGTTAGGACATGCAAGAAGATTGAAACAATATCAAGCATATTCTCAAATCACAATGGATGAAATTAGAAATTAACTACAGTAAAAACATTCAAACACATGGAAGCATGTTATTAAATACTGAATGGGTTATCAATGAGATCAAGAAAGAAATAAAAACCTTCCTGGAAACAAATGAGAATGAATACCCAACAACCCAAAATATATGGGACACAGCAAAAGCAGTCCTAATAGGGAAGTTCATAGCACTATATGCCTACCTCAAAAAACAAGACAAATTAATAAGAAACTACTTAACCCTATAACTTAAAGAATTAGAGGAAAACAAAAAAAGCCCAGAGTAAGTAGAAGGAAGAAAATAATAGAGAAGAAATAAATGATATAGAGGCTAAAAAAAACAATACAAAAAAAAAAAATCAATGAAACCAAGAGCTGGTTCTTTGAAAAGATAAACAAGATTGATAATCCATTAGCCAGACTCATTAAGAAACAAAGAGGACCCAAATAAATAAAATCAGAAACGAAAACGGTAAAGTAACAACTGACACCACAGACATAAATAGGATTGTAAGAAAATTAAATGAACAACTATGCCAACAACCTGGACAATGTGGATGAAATGGACAAATTCCTAGGAAAATACAGTCTTCCAAAACTCAATCAGGAAGAATCAGAAAACATAAATAGGCTGGTAAGTACTGATAAAATTAAATCAATAAAGCCCTAGCTGGTTTGGCTCAATGGATAGAATGTTGGCCTGGGGACTGAAGGGTCCCCAGGTTCAATTCTGGCCAAGGGCTCATGCCTGGGTTGCGGGCTCGATCCTCAGTAGGGGGCGTGCAGGAGGCAGCCAATCAATGATTCTCTCTCATCATTGATGTTTCTCTCTCTCTCCCCCTCTCTAAAATCAATAAAATATATTTAAAAAAATTAAATCAGTAATAATAATAATAAAAATAATAATAAAGTCTCCCAGCAAACAAAAGCCCTGTTCCCGACAGCTTTACAGGGGAGTTTTACCAAACATTCAAAGAAGAACTAACACCTATTCTTCTCAAACTATTCCAAAACATTCAAAAGGAAGGAACACTTGCAACTCTTTTTTATGAAGCCAGCATTATCCTAATTTCAAAACCAGATAGAGAAACTACAAAGAAAGAAAACTACAGGCCAATATCCCTAATGAACACAGATGCTAAAATCCTCAACAAAATATTAGCAAATTTGATCCAGAAGTATATTAAAAAGATCATATGCCAATGACTAAGTGAGATTTATTCTAGGAATGAAAGGTTGGTACAATATTCACATCAACAAAAGTGGTTTTCTTAAGAACAGTAACTGTGCATGGAGGGATTTGGAGAGTATTATGCTAAGCGAAATAAACCAGTCAGAGCAAATCAAGTATCACATGATCTTACTCATATGTGGAATCTAATGAACAAAATAAACTAATAAACAAAATAGATCCAGACATAGAAGCTTGGAACAGACTGAAATATCAGAGAAAAGGTGGAGGTGGGGGTGGGTGGGAAGAGAACAACCAAAGAATTTATATGCATATATGTATAACCCAGGGACACAGACAATAGGGTGGTGAAGGTCTGGGGTGAGGGACAGGGGAGGGCTAGAAGGGGTCAATGCGGGAAAAAGGAGAACAAATGTAATACTTTCAACAATAAAGATTTAATTTTTTTAAAAAGGAAAAGAAAAAAAAAACATGGCACAAATCTAATAATTAAAAAGGCATGATAATCCTTTTTATTATGAAAATACTCACTCCAATTAAGCATAAATTATTTATAAACTTGACTTTTACACCTTTAAATATACATTTTCTGTGGCAGAGAAAAGTACCACACAGATCAAAACCAGTAACTGTTTGGTTAATTAAAGAGATATGGTAAAATAGAAAAACTATTAAATACGAATACACATATATACCTGTGTCTTAAACATTTTAATTTAAAATGTACAAAAGTGTACGCTGAGATATCAAAACTTTCTTTGAATAAGTCCTGTAATTAGATTACAACACTGTTTCTTAAACATGCTTATGTCTAACTTTTCTCCTTCCAATTTCATTAAGATAGAGTATGAGCAAGCAAATTCTCCTAGATTTTTACAATTTCCACTCCAGTCTTTTAAATTACTCACACCTAATTCAAACCAATATTTAGCGATTTGCCTTTGTCAAGTCTTTCCAAAGCATTTTATCTAGTTTGCCAAAGAACGAATTCTATTGGTTTTTGCACCTTTTTATTGTTTTGCACATATAATAAGAAGTACAACTGGCATAAACAGGTTTGAAAACAAGCACAACTGACTCTCAGTAAGAACACAGCTCAATTGATTAAGAGCAAATAGAGTAGATATACTGTGAAGTGAATGAATAACAGAATAGTGAGAAAACTTGGTATCAGTCAGGCTACTTCAAAACTAAAATAGAAAATACTAGCAACCTGGTAAGTACTATAACTTTCAACATGCTATATAGGACATGAAGCAAATATTATAGGGGATATATGTATATACATATGATATTAGTAAGTTTAACATATTAGTATTAATCTTAATTTAGGCTAAGAGAAATGTCAAAAAATTAGGTCAGATTAAAAGGCACATATACTATAATCTTCAGAGTAAATTAAGAGAGCTAGAGTGGTATTGTTTTTTTTTTTTTTTAATATTCCCCTTTGGGTTTTATTGCAGTATATTTCAAGTGCTATAAAATGCATTCATTTTAGGACTACAGCTCAAGAATTCAGTTATTTTTTTTATAGCTATGTAACCATTGCCACACCCAGTCCTGCACTATTTCTATCACCCCTCCTCCAAAAGACCTTTCAAACCATTTGCAGTCAATCCCCACTTCCAGAACCCCTGCTTTCTCTTTCTATAAATTTCATTTCCTAGACATTTTATGTAATTAAAATAATGTGATTTTTGGTGTCTGATTTTTCACTAAGCATAAAGTTGCTAAGGTTGTAACATTTTTTCAGTATTTCATTCCTTGTTAGTGCTGAATAGTATTCCATTGTATGAATACGCCACATTTAATTTATTCATTCACATTAGTTGAAGGATACCATATTTTCCGGTGTATAAGACGACCCCCTAATTTTACAGTTAAAACATAGGTTTAGGCCTATATTCGCTGTATAAGACTACCCTCCACTTCCGACGTAACACCAGTTCTTTTTTTAATAGACCGCCTTCTCTGACGACCCCCGATTTTCGGTTGACTTTTTTTCGTTTCAAAAGTCATCTTATATGCTGGAAAATACGGTATTTCTAGTTTTTGTCTACTATGAGTAAAGTTGCTATGAACATTTAGGTACAACCTTTTTGTGGACATATGCTTTCATTTTTCTTGGATAGATTTCTAGGAGTGGAAGTACTGAGTCATATGAAAAGTGCCTGTTTTTCCTATAGTGAAAATATCAATTATAAATTTCCGAATATGAAAATATTAGATGTGGAGTTAGGAATTCTTATGATCTCACGCTCTACCATTAACAACTGTATGATGGTTAAAGTGTTTGAGCAAAGCTTAGAACATTTAACTCCCTGGAAGGTGATTGTGGATAGGGAGATACAGATGATGTAGGATAAAAGCTACACCTTTAAAAAAAAAAAAAATTTATTAATTTTTTTTTTTACAGAGAGGAAGGGAGAGGGATAGAGAGTTAGAAACATTGTTCCTGTTTCCGCAGGTTGACGCTCTATCCTCTGAGCCAAACCAGTCAGGGCAAAGCTACACCTTTTAATCAGAGTCTGTTAAGGTATATATAATGATTATACGTGACATATAATACTAACCCTGAAATTTGATTATTGGTACTAGAAAGATAATAAAATGGAGAAGGAAAGCCCCACAAAATTGAGTCTGGCTATTCAAATTAGTAATACTAAATAGTCATCCTATATAACAAAGAAGGAATATGCTAATAGACCACCACACCCTCGTAAGATGGTGGTGCCCAGTCCTCTCGGCAGTGAATCCCCCCCCCCCCTTTTTAAAAATGTATTTTATTGATTTTTTACAGAGAGGAAGGGAGAAGGATAGTTAGAAACATTGATGAAAGAGAAACATCAATCAGCTGCCTCCTACACCTCCCCAACTGGGGATGTGCCCGCAACCAAGGTACATGCCCTTGACTGGAATCGAACTGGGGACCCCTGAGTCCGCAGGCCGACACTCTATTCACTGAGCCAAACTGGTTAGGGCCAGCAGTGAATTTTCATGTGACCATTACTTTTAAAAATCCTTACCCAAGGAAATGATTATTTCTTTTAGATTATCTGTTCTTGGGGAGTAGCCTACGTCAGCAGGTGGGCATCTCCCAAAGGTCCCAGACTGTAAGAGAGCAAAGGCTGGGCTGAGGGAACCACCGCCCCCCACCTCGCATGTGCATGAATTTTCATGCACTGGGCCTCTAGTTTATATTAAGTCTGGTATGTATGATTACCATCAAGCAAAATAAAAGCTATACATGATACACTCACCATTTATATGTGTATATGTTACACATATTCACAATAAACTTGATATATGTGAAAACATTTGCTAAATGAACATGCTAAATCTGTTGATTGTTTATTAGCACTATCAGAAGGAATTCAGCCTATGTAAAAATATAAATTTTATGAAAAAATATGTGCAAATTGATTCTAATAGGAACCTTTTTATTTCAATAAAATATCAAAGTACAGATAAAATAAAATCACCCCAAGAGAAAAAATATTAAACAATAACCAAAAAATAATATTTTAATCTCAGGGTTTTTAGCCAAAATGTAGTCTGTATGAATCCAACACTTGTCATTTATCTATTGAAGAGAACTCAGCAATGAAAGTTGGTGGCTGCTTCTATTTGTCTTTTTCATAAGTCAAAATGCAGGCATTTTAAATATAAAGTATTCTGAAAAACATGTTTGAAAGCCCAATGTCTGGGTCAAACACCAGACTGAATAAAGATATGTGAGTTTCATCACCACAGAGATAAGCTACATTTTAAATTTCTAAATCTATGGTTCTCTCTCAGGAGTCGCTAACCTAAAGTGGGCAAGAACCTACAGAAGCTAGGTGGACCAGAGCAGGGGCTATCCTGGGGGTGGTGGTGATGAGAAGGAATAATCAGTGACAGGACCACTCATTGTTCCTGTTTTCACAGAGCTGGGAAAAAGTCAGACTGCTTTTGCATCTGATTTCATCTGTGCAGTTAGCTTGATAAACCAACTTAGAAGTACTTATCTGTAATGCAACATCTACCTCACAAAGTTATTCCACTTATTTACACTTCTATTCTCAATGGCCTTTTTAAAAAAAAAAAAAAAAAAATATATATATATATATATATATATATATACACACACACACACACACACACACACACACACACACACAATAGCTTTTATAATATAAACTTCCCTGCCAAGAAGAACTATAAAAGCTAGATTTAAAAAAAAAAAAAAAGTATCACTTTAAAAGCATGAACTAGGATAGGCAGGTCTCTAGGAGTTGAGGTGGAGAGTTGCAGTCTTTCTTCTTCTGCTACAAGAAAAGGGAACCTCAACCAGCTGATATCCAGGTAATACTCCTTTGGCAAATAGCTACTCCTGAACTAGGGCTCTTTTCTCAGAAGACAGAAGACGTCAGCCTACAAGATGTTGGGCCGAACAAGGCCTCAGGTAGTACTACTACTACCATCTTGGGAAATATTTGCCTTTTCCCCTTAACTAATGCTTCACCAAGATTCCTAATCCCTCAAGACACCTAAATATTTAATGTCTGACAGATCAAAGTCTGCATGCAACAGTATTCTTAGAAGTGTCATGATGTGCTATATAAAAATATAAATTTTATGAAAAATCTGCAAAGTCAAGAAATAATTTTGTAAGTAGGCTGAACAGTTTCATTACTTAAGGAATGGTATTAAATACAAATACAAATAAAACAAAAAATTTGTTAATGAAGTTCAAAAAGTAACTTAACTCTTACCAATCAATTTACCTGCAAGAAATGGTTTAGCAAATATTTTGAATCAACAGTCAATATGTCACAGAAAAGCAAAGTAGGATAAATAGATATTAGGCGCAGTGTGCAATGGTGCACCCATGAAAAGAAACAAATTATAAACTCTTTCACACTATTGCTGATATTTTGTGGTTCATTGAACAATGTTTTCTTGTTAAATTAAATAGGTATTTGGGAAGCAAATTCTAAAACTAACTATGAGTCACATTTAGCTCTGAAAGTTAGCACTACAAATGTAAGTACAACAGTCCATTGTCTTAATTATAAAGTTTAAGAGAGCTCTTCATAAAATTTTTGCTTCAAATACAAGTAGTTTAGTATTTTCAATAACACCACTAATGAATCAAGGGTAGTTACAGATTAGTATGCATTTATCTACATTTCCCTGCCTGGTCCCACTGAAAAACCAAACTGAATAACTGGTCACTATGATAGGTGCTGACCACCAGGGGGCGCGTGAGGAACATGGCAGGCATTGGCTATGGCAGAATGATTGAACAGGTGAGCGGGGGCACCAGACCAAGGCAGGGGGTCAGTCGCTATCACTGGGACAAGCCTCTGGTGGTTAATGAAAATTCTTTGCTCATGTGTGCCATGGCCCTGCCCAGCCCTCGCACACGCTGCTGGCACTGGAGCTGCTGCTCGCACCTCCTGCAGGCGCCCAATGCTGGCCCCGATTGCCCCTCAGGACTTCTCCACCTTCTTGTGCTCCTAAGGAGTGATTAGGACCAGCAGCTACCTCTTGCACCTGCTGCTGGTGATGGCCCAGCCATCAGCGCACGGGAGCACCAAGAGTGGGGCCAGCAGACAGGGGAACGGGGGAGAAGGTTTGTGGTGGGAGGTGTCAGGTGGGGCATGGATGGGCCGAGACCCATCCTTGTGCCCACCATAGACTCCAGGCCCACAGTTCCTTCAAGGTGTACGAATTCATGGAGTGGGCTCCTAGTAAGATTATAAGAAGTATAGGAAAGAAGACTCATATTACAGAAGTGTTATAATTCAATGGTTAAGAGTATAGATTTAAGAGCCAGTCAATCCTATCTCTGCCGTTTACTAGATTTGACCTTAAGCATCTGTGTCAACTTCCCATCTGTGAAGTAACATCTACTCTAGATGCCAGTCTAGACATTTCCACTTCTAAACTTGAAAGAACATCTTTAATAAGACCAAGTCCTCTGCCAAGAACAACTATAAAAGCTGGATGAAAATAAAAAGCTATCACCTCATACACATCAAGATGGCTGTTAATAAAAAACAAAATAAAACAAAACCAAAAACACCACAGAAAATAACAAGTATTGGGGAGTATATGAATAAATTGAAGCTCTTCAGCAGAGTCTTAAAAGAAATATTTGCATATCTGTATTCACAGTAGCATTATTCAAAATAAACAAAGGGTAAAAACTATTGTACCTCTAAGTGTCCAGTTATAAATGAATGGATAAACAAAGTGTATTATATACATTCAATAGAATTATTATCCATCCTTAAAAAGGAAGGGAATTCTGACACATGCTATAATAGAAATGAACTTTGAGTTATAAAAGGGCAAGTACTCTAATTCCAGTTATATGGCATCTAGAGTGGTCAGATTTAAAAACAGAAAGTACAATGATGGTGGCCAAGCACTGAAATGAAGGGTGAATGGGGAGTTGTTATTTAATGGGTACAGAGTATTAGTTTTGCATGATCTGGAAGTGGGTAGAAGTGACAGTTGCACGACAGTATGAATGTATTTAATATCTATAAACTTTCCACTTAAAAATAGCTAAGATAACAATTTTATGTTTATTATATAATTTTTTAAAAACTAACAATTTAAAAGCACCAAAGACAACCTGGAATTGTGAGTCCAGATTCTGGAGAAAAGGCAGGTATACTGAGAGGAGCCCGACATCCACCTTTACTCATTCCCTTGGGCCATTTGTTTTATCTGGAGGACTGGAAATAGGACAACAAGCAGAAAGTCACAGGTGGGCTGGCTATCAAGCAGCTAGAACTCATGAGGGGTCAAAGGCTGAAGAAGAGAGAAATCTAAATAAGAACCAGAAATTCTGCAAATAATTTTCATTAAGGTGTTCATTGACATATTACGTAAGCATGGATGAGACACCAAAACACCAAATAGCAGCACTGGAAGGCAAAAGAGCTGAACAGAGACAGTTAACTTACTTGCAGTGGTGAAGAGACAAAAGTTGGAATTCAAGGCAGTTATATAGAGAGCAAAATGGTAAACACATGAGGCTTTTACCTGAGACCCCCAGAAGGGCTAATTCCCAGTGAGCAGATATAGGCCTTGGAAATAGAGGCAAACTAAAAATAGACCAATCTTAACATAGCCTAAAAGCCAACTTCAACAAACTCATAGTGATCTGCCCATACTGTACCTGCTTGCTCAAAAAAAAAATTATATTTCCCTTTAAGAAAAATAGTCTCCACATTTTTCATATAGTGTTGGTAAAAGTACCAGATTTGTTCCCCTCCAAAATAAAACACCCCAGAGTCAAATGTCTGAAAACCCAGGGGAAAAAGACCCAGGAAGTCAAAAGTATTCTAAAATACATACAATGAGGAAGTAGTTGAAAACAAAATAAAACTAATATAAAGAAAACTCTAAGTCAAGGACCTATGCTATAATCACTAAGATAATCACTAAAATAATTTTAAAAGACTATGTAATTAACAGCTAATAGGGAAGGAAAATTGGGCAATAAAACATATTTAATGCACTTATAATGGGATGACAAATTTAAATTAAAGATATCAATAATTACATTAATGTAAATAAACTATATGCTTCAATTTAAAAACAAAGATTATCAGATGGGTTTAAAAGGCATGTTACTATGTGGTGCTTACAAGTGAAACAGAACTCCTGCGGCGACAATTTGCACATTAGGCTTTTATATATATAATTTTTAAAATTCTCACCCAAGGATATTTTCCATTGATTTTTAGAGGGAGAGGAAAAGACAGAGAAATATCGATGTGAGAGAAACACATTGATTGGCTGCCTCCTTCACAAGTCCTGTCCAGGGCCCAGGCCAGGGAGCAGCCTGCAACAGAGGTACATGCCCTTGACTATAATTGAATCTAGGACCCTTCATTCCACAGGTCGATGCTATATCCACTTAGCCATATCGACTAGGGTGAGTTTATTCTTGTATTATTTTTTTGTATGATTTATTTATATTTGTCTTCTTGTTATTAGTTATCAGAGGCCTGATGCATGAAAATTCATGCAAGAGCTGAAACTGGTTTGGCTCAGTGGATAGAGCGTCGGCCTGCAGACTGAAAGGTCCCGGGTTGGATTCCAGTCAAAGGCACATATCTTGGTTGCGGGCACATCCCCAATGGGGGTGTGTGTAAGAGGCAGCTGGTCGATGTTTTTCTCTCATCGACATTTCTAACTCTCTATCCCTCTCAATTCCTCTCTGTGTAAAATCAATAAAATATGTTTTAAAAAAATGCTGTGGGAAAAAAAAAAAGAGCCGAGACTGGATAGAGCGTTGATCTGCAGACTGAAGGGTCCCAGGTTCGATTCTGGTCAAGGGCATGTGCATTGGTTGCGGGCACATCCCCGGAAGGGGGTGTGCAGGAGGCAGCTGGTCAATGTTTCTCTCTCATCTATGTTTCCTCTCTGTAAAAACTCAATAAAATATATTTAAAAAAGAAAAGAAAAGAATTTTCTCCTCAAATCTTAAAAAAAAAAAGAAACAAAAAGAAAAGAAAAGAAAGAGAGAAAGAAAGAAAGAAGGAAAAAGAAAGAAAGAAAGAAAAGAAAAGAAAGAAAGAAAGAAAGAAAGAAAGAAAGAAAGAAAGAAAGAAAGAAAGAAAGAAAGAAAGAAGGAAAATTCATGTAAGAGTAGTAGGCCTTCCTTCCCGGGTGCCAGCACTGTCTTCCCTCCAACACCTGGGCTGCCTCACCAGCTTACCTCTGGCACCCAGGACCCTGGCTGCTTCCCTCCTCCAACAGCCCGCAGGCACCCAGGACCCGGGCTGGGCTGGCTTCCCTCCGGCCCCAGCTTCATTAGGAAGGATGTCCAGAATGATGGCCGGTCTAATTAGCATATTACCCTTTTATTATTACAGATTATGTATGTGCACTAGAGGCCAGGTACATGAAATTCGTGCATGGGAGGGGGAGATCCCTCAGCCAGGCCTGCACCCTCTCACAATCCAGGACATCCCCATTGCAATCCAAGACCGCCGGATCCTAACTGCTCACCTGCCTGCCTGTCTGATCACCCCTAACCACTTGCCTGCCTGCCTGCCTGATTGCTCCTAACCTCTCTGCCTGCCTCATCACCCCTAACCACCTCTGCCTCAGCCCCTGCCCAGGCGGCTTCATCCAGAAAGATGTCCGGAAGGTCGACTATCAGGTCTAGTTAGCATATTACACTTTTATTATTATAGATAATTCTTCTGCAATGAGGTGAAGACCATAAACTTTGGAATAAAAAAAGACTTTACTACTTCAGTAACGTTAGTAACTTTGTGCTCTCGGCAGGTTAATCTAACTTCAGTTTATTCATTTGCAAAATGGAGAATATTATACTCACCTAGAAGTTCAGATATTTAAAACATTTTGACAGAGATATAGCCATGTAGTAAATGATACCTATTGATTTGTATTTTTACTTTTTTGAATAAATAGAAATTTTATTGCTTTCCCAAACTACAAAAAAAATTGTAAAACCATGAATTGATATAAATTAATATACTCAAGGTGCTTAAAATAGTGCTTGACACAACTAAGAGTGGTGAAAATGCTATCTCTATTACATGGAAGAGTACTGGGTAGACTCATAGGCAGCCAAGGCTCTAACAACACACCTTAAGAGCTGTTGAAGACACTGCCATTAACTTAATACTAATCAACCCACATTTTCGATCTTTTCCTTCAATACCATGCCCTAGACATCATGTGTTGCAATTCAATTTCAGTTTTAAAATGGTATAAAACTTCAGAGCAGAAAGAACTCTAAAACTTAAAATGATCTAATCAATACATCTTCCAATCACATCCCATAGATAGGCTTCAGGGAACTAAACCATTAATCCCTTGAAAATGCGTATATAAAGGGGTATGTTGTGTAATGAGTGCATGCACAAACATGTCTTCTAGAAAAGGGCCCATGAATTTTGACCATTCTCCAAGGGGTGCCTAACCCCTCAAAAGATAAGAACCCGAGCTCTTACCCAGTAAATGTAATTTATTTTCCTTATAGATAAGGAAACAAGTCTTACCTCGAGAGATAAAATGACTTAAGCAAATTAATAAAGTAGAAACTAAAGCTGAATATCTCATTAAGTATTTTTCTCACTACTCCAAATTTCTTATATATATAGTATTGGGAGCATCCACTTTATGTATAAAAATTTCACTTCCTTTATACATCAACAAATATGTGCTCTATTTCTGACTGTACCATAGGACCTACTTCATGCTGAATATATATCTGCCTCCCTAAACTCAGTGTCATGGACTGCTTAAGGCCCATCATTGCACAAACTCAAAAACAGCCTAGAGGTCATAGTGTTCATGGTTCCATTAATTTGTTTGAAACAGAATCTGAGATGGAAGACAATGAAAAACTCCCAATTTTCAAGTACAACATGCTAAACCTTTAAAGTATTTATGACGATGCCCTGGTTTTATTTTTCATTAAGGGTTAGTGCTTGGCTTTTGATCTAACCATAAAAAAATGCCAAGGTATTATATCATCAGTCACAAACTAGAGCACATATGGGGAAAGCCTGTCTTGAACAGACCCCTCTTGCAAAAGCAGTCAGTAAAAATTCTGAACAGGTGTGAAGTTTAATAGCCCCAAAGTCCCAAAGCCATTGAGTCCACTTCCTTCTAAGAAAACATTTTGAAAGCAGAGAAAGTGCGGAGAAGATTCTTAAGCAACCTGTGTTCTTCTAGAATATAGCTACTTTCAAACTGCTCTAAATGTGTAATCCATAAACTTTTTGAACCCCAAAGCACAAAATCTATAGAAAAAAACTCACAAATATAGACTCACAAATTCCACCATGTCTGTGTTCTCATCCCATTTATGACACACAAATACTTGTTAACTTCGGCAAACTATTCATTTCTCACAACATTATTTTTCACAACTCTATTCCTTACCATCTACTACCTTTGGTGACTGTAACATTCATAATAATGTTTAACCTGGAACACTCTTTACAGATAGACAGTTTAATTTTCATCTCCCATCTTACCAGGATTTCCTGCCCCACCCCCCGACATAGGCAAATCCTAAACCTATCTTGAGAAAGCATCAAACATTTCTGGCACTGAAGAGCTTTTTCCTCCCACCTTTCCCTACTTTGTTATACTGCTCCTCATTCTCACTGGATCTTTGAATCTACTGATCCCTAACACCCAATACTTCTATTTCTTGGAACCTTGTGATTCACTTGCCTACTTATTAAAACAGTCTATGATCAACCATGTCATTAATGCTACTAATGATCTTAGCAATCTCCCCTACACCCAATATGGCAAATTCTATTAGTGACTTCCTTATTTTGAACATTCTTCTCTGTGCCTGCTAAGAACCCCTTGGAAAAAGTACAAACTGCTGATTGCCTCCACTATACAAAATGTGTGCCAACTCACCTAATGATCCATTTATTTACAGATAGCTGGCCCAGCAAAGGGGTTATTACAAATTTCTCCCTTATATTACTAGTTTCCTATTGTGGCTGAACAAATTACTTCAAATTAAGTAGTTTATATATTCTCTTACTAGAGACCCGGTGTACAAATTTGTGCACATTAAAAGGAAATTAATTAGAAGAAATATTTTAATACCGCTATTTGCCCTTTCTCTATAAGAGAAGTGTCAAACAAAATCACAATCAATAAAGACATATTGAAACGTACATGTGCCATTGGCACCAGCAAGAGCTTTATATGTATCTTGCATGCACGAGTCAACTTAGCCTTTTATAGATATAGAATAAACTTGCTTAATTAGATCTGCTTTCTTTTTTATTAATTTTTAATTTTTATTTATTTTTATCTTTTTAGATCTGCTTTCTGATGTAGCTGAACTTTTTCCAGTCCAGTGAAGCACCCCAACTTCTCTTTCATGTAACTGTCAGCAACACAGCAGTAAATACCGGCACGAAGCAAAGACTGTTATTGTCGGTCACGCGGGGTACACAAAGGGTATTTAACTGCAGCAGTGTTTGGCTATATTCTGCGCAGTGAGAAAACCTGAAGTCATTCTCAAGGTCCACCATTTCTTACTTCTTTTCAGTAGGGTCAAGTTTGAAAACGTTCTAAATCTCCGTTTTCCAGCTAATAAAAAGAAAACAGGATTCCACTAAGTCTCTTACCTACCCACTCCAGGTCTTCTGTGAGGATCAAATGAGATGAGGCAAGGGAAAATGCTTCACAGACATTTGGTTACATTGTGAAATATTTCCACCTGGCTATAAAGCAAGTAATGTTCCTGGGCTGAAGAAACTGCGAGGAGGCTAGTTGTGGCTAGGGAGAAGAATCATGGTGTTGCTACATGAGGTCATTTCCCAGAGCCCACAGCTACTGTTTTTGAGCTGAGCTGTGGGCCGCATTTTGTGCCATGGGGTCTCAGTAGCACTGGCTGCTATTTGGTGGGGTGTTGCTCTGGGGTGGTGGTGGGGCCTGTGTCCCACTTGGGGGAAGCCGAGTGTTGCTTTGTGGGCACCAGGTCTGCGGTACCCTTTCTCTGTGCGTGTCAGGGCAGCTCCTGCACTGAGTGTCTGTTCTCTGGTGGTCAATGTGCGTCATTGTGACCAGTCGGAAGGTTGGACACTTAGTATATTAGCTTTTTAATATATAGGTATTTCTAGACTAAAGTCAGTTTCAGTGGACTACAGTCAAGGTGTCTGCAGGACCTGTTCCTTTTTTAGGCTCTGAGGGGGGAATCCACTTTCTTGCCTTTTTCAGCTTCTAGTGGCCACATGATGCATTCCTTGGCTGTGGCCCTCCTCCATCTCGAGAGCTTATCAATCCCATCTCTGCCTCTGTCAGCATACTGCCTTCTCTTTTGTCTCTGACCCTCCTGCCACCCACTCTGTGATCACTTTGGGCCCAGCAGGACAACCTAGGACAGTGGTTGGCAAACTCATTAGTCAACAGAGCCAAATATCAACAATACAAGATTGAAATTTCTTTTGTGAGCTGAAAACCGACTTCTGTGCATGGGCCACAAAGTTTCAATCACACTGTATATGCGGGCCCGCACGTGGTATTTTGTGGGAAAGCCACACTCAAGGGGCCAAAGAGCCACATGTGGCTCTCGAGCCACAGTTTGCTCACCACTGACCTAGGATAATCTCACCTCAAGATCCTTAACTCAATCACATCTGAGAAAGTCCCCTTTGCCTTTTAAAGTAACAATCTTTAGGTTCCAGGGATTAGTCATGGACATATTGGAAGGATGGGAAAAGGACCATTATTCAGTTTTCCACATTCCTCAACACCTTACATGCCTGTCACCCTAAACCAGCAGTTTTCAACCCTTTTATCTCATGGTACACGTAAACTATTACTAAAATTTTGCAGCACACCCAAATATCAACTATATATCTTGCCAATCTGACAAAAAAAAAAAATATAATTTTGATTCATTCACACCTGATGGCTATTGTTATTGTTGTGTTGGCTGTTGTCATTTTGTTATTTAATAATCTAAGGGAAAAGAGATCTGTGCCCCTGAGTAATAGTCAGGTATTACATGTTTTAAAACTTTTTGTAGCACACTGATTGAAAATCACTGTTTTAAACTAATGGTCCCTTTTCTATTTACTAGGAAAAGCATCAGTAGAGACTTTCTCAGGTCCTCCTCTCCACAAAGTTGTTGCTACTTTCTACTTCACCTCTTTACCCATCCTTAATGACTTTCCAAATACCTCAAAGAAGCACTGATCCTCCTTTCCCAGGTTAACTTCCCTCCATGATTTTAAATTTACAGCCTCTTATCTTTAAGACTAATCAGCAATACTACCATATCTTTGCAGTTTATAAAAATGACTGGAAATATAGACAAACGATTAAAAACATAAAAATACCTGTGAAATTCACCATAGTTTTAGGCAGAAAACTCATGTTATTAATTTTCTATTATCCTATATATAATGACAGAAAATATTTTCCTCTTTCCTTTGACATTAATTCTAATTTCTCAAAGTTGTCTACAGAATAACATAGATAATTTAATTTCACCCTACAATGAAATGTTCAATGAAATGTACAATGTTTAATGGGCAAAATAACTACTCATGGATTATAATAATTAAATAACCTATATTGTAACAAACTTTTTCCATAAAATATTAAAAATTTCCCCCAATCATTAATCTTTTAAACAATTAAAACTGAAAAGCTTATACTAAGCAATGTTAAACCAATCTTAAAAGTTCAACATCTTAATTGTTCTTTAAGAAAAGATGAATTAAAAATAACTAATTTAAGTAAAGCAAAGATTATAAACTAAATAGGTATAATGTTAATTCTCAGCTATTAGGAATAACTGGATTGGTAGAAACTAGAGGCCACATGTTCCATCTAGAAGCACAAATACTTTTCTTTTTGAAACACTCGACCTGCCAAACAACAAAGTTATGTGGAAGAAATTTTCACCAATGGCTGTTTCCATGTAACCTGTGAATAATTTTCATTTTCAGGAATTAGTGTGTCCCATTGTATCTATGCAATGAGGCTCATGCATGACTCTTCAGACTCGTACACCTTGTTAAAGTCAGCTAGCTAAGTTAGTGGAAGGTGGGAAACAGTGAAGCATCTTCTCTCCTTCCTCTCTGAACCATAATCTAACATTCCAACAGTTAGAGCCAGTGTTCAGTGGAAGAAATAATCTGTTTAGTTTCCATGAAGATATAACAACTATACCTCAGGTGTATACCCTATCTAGCAAGTAATGTGACCTGAGAAAGTCTGGAATGAGGGTAACAGCCTTCCCCACCACACCCTTGCAAAAAAAAAAAGGTAGGCATCGACTACATTTTTTATTTTTGGAAAACTAAAATCATTTATTTACCTTGACTGAAGCACTGGTTACATAGGTATGTACACCTATCAAAAATAATTTTACATACTTTATTTCTCAACATTCAAGGTATATAAATTTTCCTTTAAGTTTAAAAAGCAATCGTTTATACGTTGTTGTTTTTTTTTTTTTAAATATATTCTGGAAATTAACCCCTTATTTGATCTATCATTGGCAAATATGTTTTCCCATACAGTGGGTTCCCTTTTCATTTTGTTGATGGTTTCTTTTACTATGCAAAAGCTTTTTAGTTTTAAGCAATTCCATTTATTTATTTTTCCCTTTGTTTCCCTTGCCCTAGGAAATACATAAAGAACTTATATAACTCAACACCAGAAAGACAAACAACCCAATAAAAAAATGGGCAAAGACCCACATAGACACCTTGCCAAAGAAGACATACAGATGGCCAGTAGACATGAAAAAATGCTCAATGTCACTAATCATCAGAGAAATACAAATTAAAACCAGAATGAGATAGCACTTCATACCTGCCAGAAGAGCTAAGAACTATCATCAATAAATCAACGAACAAGTGCTGGCAAGAATATGGAGAAAAGTAAAACCTTGCTGGTGGAAATGCAAACTAGTGCAGCCACCATGGAAAACAGTATGGATGGAGTTTCCTCAAAAAAATAAAAAATGGAACTGCTCTTTAATTCCACTCTGGGAATATATCCTAAGAATCCCAAATAATTCAAAAGAGTATATGCCACCCCCCCCCCCCAACCCCCAACCCCCGTTCACTGCAGCGTTATTTATAATAGCCAAGGTTTGGAAGTAGCTCAAGTGCCCATCAGTAGATGAGTGCATAAAAAAACCCCAACTGTGGTATATTTGCACAATGGTATACTATGCAGCTATAGGAAAAGGAAACCACACTTTTTGCACAGAATGAACAGACCTGGAGATTATTATGCTAAGTGAAATAAGCCTGTCAGAGAAAGGCAAATACCATATGATCTCACTTATATGTGGACGCTGATGAACAAAATAAACTGACAAACAAAATAAAAACAGAAGCATTAATACATGGAACAGAATGACAGTTGTCAGAGAGGAGGGAGAAGGGGGGACTCGATGAAAGAAGGTGAAAGAATTAGCTAAAGAACATATATGCATGACATAGACACAGACAACAGTATGGTAATGGCCAGTAAAGGGCCTGCGGGGGCTGGGTAGAGATAGGCAAAGGGAAAGAAAATGGGGATATTTGTAATAGTGTCAACAATAAAAATAAAGTTAAAAAGTTTTAAAAATAGATAAAAGCACATGGTTAATTAAGCTCAAAATACTGCAGATAAAAAGGCAAAATAAAGAGAATGAAAATTCTAGTTTGTGAAGCATGAAGATATCTCATTAACACTTTAATTTCTGAATCTAAAAGAACATATTTTTATTAAAAAACATTTTTAATAAGCATTTTGAAAAAGCACAATTTAGAAAACTATGTATATTAATCCATTTGAGGTATATGTAAGTGTCTCCTTTGTGCAAAGGGCCCTGCTAGGTGCTGGAGACACAGTGTGGTAACAGACATTAGCCCCTCATAAAATTCAGGCTAGTTGGGAAACAAGGCAATAAATAGCTGTTAATGAATGTGATAAATATTGCAAAGGAATAGTACTGGGTACAGTCAGAGCAACTGTGGCCAGGAGGCAGTGCATATAGCTTACTAGAAATTTAAGCTAAGTTCTAAAGGATAAGTAGGAACAAATCAAATAGAGAGGAAACATTCTAGAAACATTTCTAGACAAAAGACATGTGTGATGATTCCAAGATAAGAAAGAAGAATCTCAACAGGGAAGCAACATGACCACATGCTTGAAAATAGTAACTTTAGGAGCAATATTGAAAAGAGAATAGAGAGGAGCACAATGAATGTTGTAAGATTAGTGATTGAATAGAGAGAAATAAAGGTGCTCTGGTCTTGGGGAGATCTACAAACAGAAATAAACTGCAGATTCTAGAAATATATGATGGAGAGAGAGAGAGGGAGAAAAAACTGACAATAATAAGCCCCAGATTTCTGGCATAAACAATGAAATAACATTGGTTAGGAGCCTATTTAGAAATGCCATGTTTGAAATACCTCAGACAATGAAGGGAGCCATCACCTAGACAAATGACTATGAATCTGAATCTCAGAGACTGAGGCTGGAGACCTAATTTGAGATCATCTGCCCAGAGGCACCAAATAAAGTTAGGTGTACCAGGAGAAGGAAAAGTCAGAAAGGTAGAAGCATACAAAGGGAGTGAGTGCTTTGTCACAGAAATTAAGAACCCAACACGTTAGGAGAAAAGACTGGTTAAATGTACCAAATACTGCTGAAACATATCCAGGAGCCCGATAACTAGCAGTGATCTTTGCCTTCATAGATTTGCAGATATGGCAATCTTGATAAGGGCAAGACTGAAAAGAATATTTCAGTCTTGCCCTTATCAAGAGAGTGAAAATTTGAAGTGTTGAGACAGAAACTTAACTGGAACATAATGAAAGCGAATGAAGGGTGAGAAAAGGGAAAAACGAGTTCAACAGTTCTTATGAGACACTTTAGTTGTGAATGGAAATGCAGAGGTCCAAAAGAAAACTCAGAAGGTTTTGAGGAAGTGAGTGGCCCAAATTATTTAAGCTGGTAAGTAAGACTGAGTAAAAAGGCAGAACCTGAAAATACTTCAGGTTTTTCACAAGGTAGAAAGGGATGTAATCCTTAACACAGGTGGAAGACTGGCCTTTGTCAGAGAGACACTACCCTCCATTAAAACAGGAAGGAAAAAGAAAAACGCAAAAGGATAGAAAATACAAGTAAAATTGTAGATTCAGTGGCAAGACACAGTTTCTACCTTATGCTTTCTCTTTTCTCTGAGAGGTAGAAGGCAAGACAGTTACTAAGAGCAAAGTGACCAGTAGGAAAGCAGGAGGTTTGAAGAGAAACAACTATTTCAAAGTGGTGGATGAGCTCACTAGAAAGAGAGTGCTGGGTAGTGTGGAGGGCTGACTGAAGGTTTGTGACTATGTACAAAGTGGCACTCACCTACCCTGTGTGGGATTTCCTACAGGAAAGGCCCAAGAAAGGTTTAAGTGGCTGGGTTTATTCAGCTATAGCACCACCAGATGTGTTTGTTTAAAGGTTGAAGGGATGAGAAATATAATACTATAGTTAATTTTTACTGAGCACATTATAGTCCCGGGCCTTGTTAGTGCTTTATATGAATGGCCCCTTTAAGCTCATGGCCATCCCTACCAAGTTGGTACCACATTATTTTCATCTTTATAAATGAAGCTGAGGAATGAACTTGACAATCAATGTTCACATAACAGCTAGCATTCAAGGTTTGAGATTTCATGAGAAAAAAAATGAACTGAAATAAAACAAATTTAAAATATAACCTGATATAAGATTGAGTGTTGTATAATCCTAACCTATATATAAAGATATAATATGCAAATTGACCATCATGCCCTCGCACAAGATGGCCACCCCCATATGGTCACAAGATGGGTACCATAAGATGGCCAGCAGGGGAGGGCAGTTGGGGGGGACAAGGTCAACAGGGGAGGGCAGTTGGGAGCGACCAGGCCTGCAGGGGAGGGCAGTTAGAAGTGACCAGGCCAGAAGAGGAGGGAAGTTATGTGCGACCTGGCCTGCAGGGAAGGGCAGTTGGGGGCAAATGGGCCTGCAGGAGAGGGCAGTTGTTGGGGGACCAGGCCTGCTGGAGGGGGGGGAAGACAACTGGGCTGGCAGGGGAGCAGTTAGGTGTTCATTATGCTGGCAGGGAGCATTTAGGGGGTGATCAGATTGGCAGGCAGAAGCAGTTAGGGGCAATCAGGCAGGCAGGCAGGCAGGCAGGCAGCCGAGCAGTTGGGAGCCAGCAGACCCAGATTGTGAGAGCTAAATCCAACTGCTGGTTTAGGCCAAATCCCACAGGCTGTCGGACATCCCCTAAGGAGTCCCAGATTGGAGAGGGTACAGATTGGGCTGAGGGACACCCCCATGCCAGTGCACAAATTTTGTGCACTGGCCCTCTAGTTTTAAAAATACTTCTGTATCAGAACAATGGACCATGAAATTACAAGTGGTTTTCTTGGTGTTAGTGTTAGACAGTGTTAGAATTTAAAGACTCAAAATCGAGAACGTTAAGAGAACAGCAATAAACTTATTTCACATTTATATTCCAGACATGATATATTCTTATGCTATATCATTGCCTCAAAATGTCAACACAACATGAATCTATATCCTGAAAAATGTGAAAATAAGGCTCAGAAAGACTAAACAATGTATTACACCTTTTATCAAATCCCTGAAAAATAAAGTATCCTGTCACTGAACGCCTTGCAAAACCAGAAGTAACAGGCCTAACTGAATTCATCAGCAGAACAAAAAATTGTATAGCTGTTTGCTCTCATTGAAAATTATTTCTAGGTAAGCTTTCACCATTGTATTACAACTAAAGAAAACAAAATAAAAATTTGAAAAGCAAAGAGTAAAAGCTTAGAAGAAAATCATTCTTTCCAATTTCCAAACATGAACACTAACGCAACAAGACATTATTAGACTAGGTAATTTTGCAGTGACAGAATAATTAAGCACTTGATAAATTTTGCTTCACTCTATTATCATACGAAAATTAAAAAAAAACCTGATGGTTTAATCTCCTAGAAAGTAATTAAACACCTTCGTTCATCAACGCTTTCCAAACTGTCATGCTGAAAAGGTATTTTTCTTGACTGACAGAAATAAAAAAAAGTAATAGGTGAAAAATAGAATATATATTTGAAGAATATAAATACTAAAAGCATTTACTATTAAGAAAGATAGATGGCAGCTATTAGAGTATAGTTATCACAAAAGTATTTCCATTAATGACATCCCCTATCAGGAAAGATATGAAGACATTATAAATTTGTAACAGAATATTCACCTTTCATTTATCATGTTGTCATTCAACCACCTTTAGTCAAAAGAGATGGTAATAAAGCTTTTCGATATTGTAAAGCAAAAATGGTAGTATATAAAACACTATATAAACTAACATGACCCTTGCTAGGTCAATATTATTTTTTTTTAAAAGCACTTTCCACACTGACATATACTACTCAACTACATGTAACAAAGAAAACATCATTTTGAAATACCTAACTTCTTATAGGGAAAAACAATAAAAAAAAAAAACTCTACTTGGAGAATCCAAGATGGCTGCACAGGTAAACACCTAGCTGCAGCTGCACACAACAATTTCAATAAAATACAACTAAAATATAAAATGGACATTACCCAGAATTACAGGAAAGTCAACTGACTGGAAATTCTACAACGAGAAGCAAGGAAAAAACCAGAAGGAAGAGCGGAGGAGCTGTAAAAGCCTAAGGTACGGAGACACGGGGCGCGCGGAGAGGCACTCCCGGAGGCGTGCACATTGTGCGCAGAGGACGGACTGTTGACTCTGCTGCCAGATTGCCCTGGCGGGAAGGAGACAAAGGCTCCGGACTGTGCTAGGCCCCAGTTCCGACTTCTCTGACCCCAGTTCTAGGCCAGACCCCGGGGACCCAGGCTCAAACAGAGGGAGCTGGGCTGTAAGGCAGAACCCCAGGGGAGCGGTGAAAGGAGGTCCTGGAGGCGCGCACATTGCGCGCAGAGAAGGGACAGTTGACTGTGCCGCGGGATTTTGCCCTGGCGGGAAGGAGACAGGGGCTCCAGACTGCTCTGAATGCCACCTCCAATCCCACTTCCAACTGAACTGAACCCCAGTTCCAGGCTCATTGGGGGAGAGCTTACACTGTTTGGTAGCAAGCAAAAATCGAGGACATCTTTCTCTCAGAGGTGCTTGCAGCGAGTACTGAAGGACCCTGGGGATTACTGACACTCAGGAACCGCATAGGGCGTGGCTGACGGAAGCCAAGCCTGTAGGCTCCACCCTGAAACTCTGCCCCATCAGGGAAGCGGCAAAAAATGCCAAGACAACGAAATAGATCACAAACGAAAGAAATGGAGGACAAAAAGCGACTGGATATAGAGTTCAAAACCACACCTAAGGTTGTTCAAGAATCTCCTAGAAAAGGCCGATAAAATAAACGAGACCTATGAGGATATGAAAAGGGATCAACTAGAAATAAGGGATCAACAAGAAATAATAAGGGATCAACAAGAAACAAAGAATACATTGACTGAAATAAAAAATATTATACAGAGTCCTAAAAACAGAATGGAAGACTGCAAGAATCAAGTCAAAGATTTGGAACATAAAGAGCCAGAAGACACTCCTCTGCAGAAGCAAGAAGGCAAGAGAATCCAGAAAATTGAAGATAATGTAAGAAACCTCTGGGACAACTTCAAGTGAACCAACATCAGAATTATGGGGGTCCCAGAAGATGAGAGAGAGCAAGATATGGAAAACATACTGAAAGAAATAGTGACAGAAAACTTCCCCCACCTGGTGAAAGAATTAGACTTACAAGTCCAGGAAGCGCACAGAACTCCAAACAAAAGGAATCCAAATAAGACCACACCAAGACAAATCATAATTAAAATTCCAAGAGCAAAAGACAAAGAGAAAATATTAAAAGCAGCAAGAGCAAAAAAGGTAGTTACCTATAAAGGAGCACCTATATGATTGTCAGCTGATTTCTCAACAGAAACCATGCAGGCCAGACGGATATGGCAAGAAATATTCAAGGTGATGAATAGTAAGAACCTACAGCCAAAAATAATCTATCCAGCAAAGCTATCACTCAGAATCGAAGGCCAGATAAAGAGCTTCACTAATAAAAAAAAGCTAAAGGAGTTAATCACCACCAAACCAGAATTATATGAATTGCTGAAGGGGGTTCTTTCGGAAGAGAAAGTAAATAAAGATAAAAATTATGAACAACAAATACGTAACTATCAACAAGTGAATCTAAATACCAAGGAAATTAAAAAAAAAATCTGATGAACAATATTAACTGTAGAATATAATAGAATCAGAGGTATGGAAGGGGAGTGAACTGACGATTCTTGGGGAAAAGGGGAGAGAGGGATGTGGGAAGAGACTGAACATAAACTGTGCACCTATGGATGAGGACAATGGGGGTGGGGAAAGGGCAGAGGGTGGGGTGGGAACCTGGTGGAGGAGAGCAATGGAGGGGAGGAAAAAAGAGGATCATTTGTAATAATATGAACAATAAAGATTTATTAAAAAACAAAAACAAAAACTCACCATATACATTAGTATGTCTCTAATCATCACCATAGCTGTTTGATGATCATTCCAAGCTTGATTTAGCGTTTGAAGAAAGTTGTTATTCAATGAATTAAGTACATCCTCTCGCACCTATTAACAAAAGAGTTCATTACAGTTTGTTTATACACACACATATGTGCACACACTCATATATAACATGAACTTATATCTGTTCAATAAAATGATAAAGTGAACTTTTCAATTTTAAATTAAAAAATATGTTATAGACCAGTAGAAACATTTTAAGCTGTGGTATGTACAGATGACTAATAAATGTGTTTTGTATAGTCCAGGTCTTTTCCGTTGACCTTCAGAATCAAAAAACAATCTCCTGGGCTCTTTTTAACATCACAGTAAAAAAAAAAAAAAAAAAAATCCTAAATACTTATATGGAACTAAAAGGCTCTATCTGTAGAACTGGTCCTGAGGCTATTGCTCCAACTCTACCTTCCCTTCCCCATTTTTCGAAGAAATAGTGAGACCACTGATTCCTGAGTCAAATTACCTGGGCTGGAATCCCAGCTCCCCGACTAGCTGTATTACTTTGGATACATTATTTTATCTCTATGCTTCAATTTCCTTATATGTGAAATAGTGTCCATTTTGTAGGATTATTGAAAAGATTAAATTAACACTTGTAACATACTTAGAACAGTGTCTGGCACTCATCCAACGCTCTAGTTACAATGGAGCTGCATACAGCAAATGTACTCTGCCATTTCTTTTGCCTTGACTCATAGCTCACTTCCTCACTTTTTTCTACACAGTCCTACCTCCTGTTTTTCCCTGACCACTCTATTTCAAACAACAGCCCCTACAGTTTATTATTCCTCACAGCACTCATCATTATGTATTATATTAGTAGTTTCTTGTTTATCACGCCAAAATATAAGCTCCATAGCACCAAGGTTTCTGTCTTTTCCATGTGTATCTCCCAAACCTACAATAGTGCCTGGCATATGTAAGATATTTTATTTTATCTCCACCCTCCAATACCATGATCCAATTCCAAAATGGTAAGCTCTTTTAGGGTATCTGCCTTTGCACATAAAGTTCCCCGAGTCTGAAATGCTTTCCTTATACTACGCAATCTAGATTTCAAGACTTCCTTCACATAATCCACAAGCATAATACTACTATCTTCTCCAATAAGAGGTTACTGACCACTACTACTTCCTGTTCGTTCAATGGAAAGAGTATTTAACTAGGAAACAGAATCTAGATTCTGGTTCTAGCTTTATCATGAAGAAGTTGCTTGTTTTCTAGGTTTCTGTAACTCTTTTGTTGGACTATACTGCCAAACTCTCCAGTTATTCAAATCCAAATAATCCTCCATAGTCTAGTTCAATTGTCAATATTCCAACCTAACAGACAGCTTTATCTCCAAATATCCTTTACTATAAACAATCTACAGCAGTAAACAACTTTTCAGGTTGGGGAGAATTGAAGTCATGGTGTTTTTTGAAAAACAAATATAATACATATATTAAAATATATAGATATCTATGAACCTAAATTCTAAACAAAAGTAAAATAAAAATGTCATCGAGTATTATAACTAGTATAAGTGATTGGAGTAACCAAACATTGAAAGAAAATTACACATAACACATTAATCTCAAAATGTGGGGAATAAGTTCAAATTGGGGAAAAAACTGTATCTAATTTATTTTTTCTTATATATTAAAGGAAAAGAGGTCTTCAATAGATATTAGTGATGAGACTATATGTCTATTCTACTAAACATGTAGTATAAAAGCCACTAGCTTATAATACATAATTTAGAATTTTATTATATATTTAATCTTTTGTTCACAACTGTATTTTGTCTTGTACACAAGATGTATTTTGAAGCTTTTGGACTTCAAAATATATCACTCAAAAATTATTCCATAAATATATTAACTATATCAAAAGTGATAAATATCCATGTCGGTTAGTTGAAAGCACTGTGTTTAACAAACACTATTATGAAAAGTAGATAAGTCATTTATTTCAACTTATTAAGTCTACCAATTGTCAGATACAAATTCCCAAGATAGCTAACACTACAAAAAAAACCACCAACACAGCAAGTTGAAAATGTAGCTATATACAAATTCTTCACCACACTTAAAATTCTTTCACTGTACTACTAAATTTTGAGTGTCAATTAAATTAAAATCATGAAAATATTAGAGAAATTGCACTATGTAACAAAAATAAAATGGTATATTCCAAACACTAAGAATATTTAATAATTAATTATTCTTAAGGACTTACATAAACTCTGTGTAACCCTTAGTTATAAAAATCAAATTATGTGTTACCTACATTAAAGTCACTCTGATTACATTAATGAAATATACCAAGCATATAAAAATGTGCTTGGTATATTTCATTAATCTAAAAATGTGTTTAGATGAATGAAAAAATGACCAATTAAATAGTTATAAAATAAACCATGTTTTTCAAAATTACTAATACTCTTTTAAATAAAATATGTCAACAAGCATCTATATAATATTTATATTTATACCTGACTTTCAAAAATAAGAATGTGATAAACTAGCACAATGTGTCATAAATAAAACTTTATTTGCATCACACTTCAAAAATTATCCTCACAAATCAATAAGTAAATATTACTTAGCAAAAAAAACAACAAAACACAAAACAAAACAAAAAAACTATTAAGAGCTAATTTTGTTAATTTTTGAATGACTGCATATACCTAAGACATAAAGTAAATGTCTTACATACACTTGCTGTAATGGTCTCTTAATTACTTAAATCACTCTATAACCAAAAAATTATTTCTTTAATAATACCTCCCAAAATATCTTTCTACTTTGATACATCAAAAGTGAATGGATATTTTTTCAAATATATATCATAAAGTGGTAGGAATCAGATGAAAATAGCACCTTTATGAAAATTAAAACAGGCTTTTAAACAAAAAGCTGGCATATAAATGAAAAATATACACTAAATGGAAAAGCCTCATTTTACAAATTATTACTGTAACAATACAGACATTTTGAAGAAGAGAAAGTGGGGGCTGTGTGTGTGTGTGTTAACACTGTTAGTCTCACACTCAACACAACCATTAATTTCTGCAAAGGCAAATGGGAAGGAACCCTGCTATAAGAGGTGATCCTAGGATCAAAAGGGCCTGCTGACAAGTATGGCCGGTATTATTACTTAAGAAGACCTCTAGGAAGTTTACTCAGTTGAGGAGTTGGAATTTGAAGGGTGAGATAAGCAAGAACAAGTAACAAAGCCATGGAAGGTGATAAAAGTATGGGGTCAGCTGTGACAGGATAAAATAAGCCACTGGAAACTGGCTGTACATGATACTTAGCTTTGAAAAGGATAAAGCAATGCACACATAATCAAAACAGATGACAAACCTGGTGATTAATTAGAATCATTTGAATAGCAATAGATTTTGATAGAGAGATAGAGAAGACAAAACACAGACTGGGAAAAAATATTTGCAAAAAACATATCTGGTAAAGGACTGTTCAACCTTGTGTTCTTAGCCTCTGTTACAACTGGCTTCATTTTATGTTATTTCACTTAAAGTCACAGAACCTATAGACAATGTTAAGTGAAGACTTCCTATATACAAAGAATTCATAAAACTCAACAATAGAAAACAAATGACACAATTAAGAAAAAACTGGCAAAAGACCTGACACTTCACCAAAAAATACAGATGGCAAATAAGCATATGAAAAGATTTTTGATATCTGATCATTAAGGAAATGCAAATAAAAACAATATTGGGACATCAATACATATAAAATAGGATGGCCAAAATCCCAAACACTGACAACATCAAATGCTGGTGAGGATGTACATTAACAGGCATTCTCATACAATGCTGGGGAGAATGCAAAATGGCACCAGCCACTTTGGAGGGCAGTTTGGCAGATTCTTATAAAACTAGACATATTTTTACTATAATGATCCACAAGTATGCTCCTTGGTATAAATACCAAAGGAGTTGACAACTTATATCCACACAAAACCCCACACACAGATGTTTATAGCAACTTTATTTATAACTGCCAAAACTTGGACAAGATATATTTTGGTAGATGAATAGATACATCCAGATAGAATATTATTTAGCACTAAAAAGAAATGAGCTATCAAGCAATGAAAAGACATGAAAGAACATTAAGTGCATATTACCAAGTGAAAAAAGACAATCTAAAAAGCCTACATACCATGTGATTCCAACTACTATATGACATTCTGGAAAAGGTAAAACTAAGGAGACTGTAAAACCACCTGTTACCAGGGGTTAAGGTGAAGGGAAAGATAAAAAGGCAGTGAGGCTATTCTGTTTCATACTATTACAGAGAATACATTTCATTATTCATTTGTTAAAATCCAGACAATGTATACCAAGAGTAATCCCCAAACTACACTAATGAAAGAGAAAGATGCAAACTGACTGTACCTCCACGATGTCCACCAACCAATCGAGTGAGTATGCAAACTAACCCAACAATGATGGTGGGCTAATTTGCATATGCAGGCACCAAGAGGTTAGGGGCAGGGTGGCGCCAAGCGCCCTGGGTCCCAGGAATGGGTGCCAAGCCTGCAGGCTCCTGGGACCATCGTCAGTCCCAGGAGGTGAGGGCGGCCATGCAACTTGACAGCAGACAGCAGGGCCTGCTTGACTGTCACTGCGGTGACCCACAAGCAGGCAAGCGTGGCCTGCAGACAGCACCCACCAGGCTACTTGCCCATTGCCATGGTATAAAGCAGGCAGGCCCCTGCAGAAAGCAGAGAGCCATGGGGAGTGGGCCTAAGGATCAGTAGGACATTCCCTGAGGGCTCCCGGATTGCAGAGGGTGCAGGTCAGGCTGAGAGAATCCCCCCAACCTGCGTGCATAAATTTCATGCACCGGGCATCTAGTGTAAACTATAAACTGGGTGACAATCATACATCAATGTAGGTTCTCCCACTGTACCAAATGTACTACTCCGGGGTGAGATACAGAAAGTAGGAGGGACTATATGCGTGTGTGAAGGTAGGAGGTACATGAAAAATCTCTGTACCTTCTGCTCAATTTTGCTGTGTCTATAAAACTGCTCTATAAAATAAAATAAATTAAAAAAAAAAAAAAAAAGCTAACTATAGCAGTCAGGATCTACAAACCACTGACTTTCATGTACCTCCTCCACACCAGCCATTTCTGTTCCTTCCCTTTGCAGAATTTCTTCAACATTACCATGTTTTTGTATAGTTAGAATAATAATGTTGATGCAATTCTGAGTCCTGATTTTTAAAAAAAATATATTTTATTGGTTTTTTACAGAGAGGAAGAGAGAGGGATAGAGAGTTAGAAACATCGATGAGAGAGAATCATCGATCAGCTGCCTCTTGCACACCCCCTACTGGGGATGTGCCCGCAACCAATGTATATGCCCTTGACCGGAATCAAACCCGGGACCCTTCAGTCCGCAGGCCGACGCTCTATCCACTAAGCCAAACCGGTTTTGGCGAATCCTGATTTTTTTAAGCTTTCAATCAACATTCAACATTAACCTCTGCTTTAGAAAACCTCTAGTTACAGCATAACTTTTCCAAAGCACCATAATAATTTTTTTTAAAAAAAGGCTATTCGAAAGAAACACACACAAAAAAATGTTATCTGAAATTTAAAGCAATTTCCCACATAACACCAAAAGCATGATCTATAAAATAAATAAATAAATAACTGTGCTCCATCAAAATTAAAACTTGTTCTGCAGATACAGTTAAAACAATAAAAAGATAAGCTCTAGACTGGGAGAAAATATCAAATGACTTGTATCCAGAATATATATTAAAACAAACAAGCAAGCAAAAAAAACAAAACCTTACAAGAAACCCAAACAATTAAAAAATGAAGAAAATAATTGAAAAGACACTTCACGGAAAACATATAAAAGCAATTTGGCACATTTGCATATGAAAAGATATTCAACAACATTAACCATTAAGGAAATGCAAATTAAAACCATAAGGAGCCTTTTTCTGGTGGCTCAGTTGGTTGGAGCATTGCTGTTTCGCTCACATAGATGTGTGTCTGTTTGTCTGTCTCTCCTCCCTGTCCCTTCCTCCCTTCCGATCTCTCTAAAAATCATATCATTGGGTGAGAGTTAAAAAATAAAACATAATGAAATGCCACCACACACCCATTAGAATGGCTAACAAAATACACTGACAATACCAAATGCTGAGGAAGATTCCCAGTAACTAGAACTTTCATACATTACCAAAGAAGGGAACACAAAATGGTACAGACCTAATGGAAAACAATTTGGCAATATTTTTTGAAGTTAAATTGCTTACCATATGACTCAGCAAGCCCATTCTTAGGTTATTTACCCTAGAGAAATGAAAACTTATATTCACCCAAATACCTGTACATGAGCATTCCAAACAACACTATTCAAAAATCACAAGACTCTGTTCACAATACAAATGCTTTCGACAAGTAGGTAAGTGGATTATGGAACATTTATACAATATAATTATTACTCAGAAAAAAAGAAAAACTATTGATACATGAAACAGCTTGGATCTATCTCAAAATAGTTATGCTGAATGAAAAGTTAGTCTCAAGAGGTTACAAACTATATGAGAAAACAAAATTATAATGACGGAATAGATCAGTGGTTGCCAAATACTAGGGGTTGAAGAAAGGTGTGACTATAAAGAGAAAACAGGGAGTTTTCTGGTGTGAGGGAATGTTCTGTATTGATTGTAATAGGTGTTCCATGATTCTACACAAGAGAAAATTCATAGAAATATACATAAAATAAAAGGCAAATTTTATTGTATACTGATTTTCTTAAACTTGCAATTATTATTTTCAAGTTGGGTCTTATTTTATTACTATATCATAAACATATAACAATCTTTACTCATAAAAGCAACTTGAATGACAACGAAAGAATTCTGAATTGTTTTTATGCATGACCATACAATAATTCAAAATTGGTATATTACACTCTTCATTACTGTGAATGTAGTTTTTCCTGTTTTGTTTTGTTTTTTTACATCCTTAGCAAACATTAAAGTGGAATTACTAAGTAAAAAAAAAAAAACCTTTATTTTTTTGATGTTGTAATAAACCATGTTCATGGATAAATTAATGCCTAAGATGCAAAAAACACATTTTCAAATCAAATTACAGGCCAAGGGAAGAGGAGGATGAAAATGAGGATGATAGGAAAGTCCAGCAGGCATGAACTTGTCCCTGAGTTTTCACATCCAAGTATCTTCATGGATTGATAAGGAGGCTGACCTTGGGCCAGCAGCTTTTGGCTATGTACATTAACAATCTGTATAGTACCCCCACCCTCTGACATAGACACAATCAAAATTATTTTTTAATCATTACTTTAAATTTTTTGCCCTCTAAATTTCAATGCCTAAGGCAAAAAAATAATCTCATAGGATGTCTAGGCAACACAAAAAACTTCATCAGCTAAAACTAATTATTTTAGTTCTAAGATTTTAGTTCTAAAATTCACTAAAATTAGAACTGAGCCATATAATTAATGATGGTAGAGATTACTGAAAGCTAAGAACTTTCTTCTCTAAGTCTCAAAACTCAAGACAACATTTAATTCAAATATTAATTAAATCTCGGATGTATAGAAATTTGTATGTAGCATTATTTTGTTGTTGTTGTGTTTTGTTTTGTTTTAATCCTCACCTGAGGATATTTTTCCACTGATTTTTAGAGAGGGTGGGAGAGAGAGAGGGAAAGATAAACACCGGATTTTTCCATTGATTTTTAGAGAGGGTGGAAGAAAGAGGGAAAGATAAACATCGATGTGTGAGAAACACATCCATTGGTTGTCTCCTGCACAAGTCCTGACCACGGCAGGGGCTGGGGAGAAGAAGCCTGCAACAGAGGCACATGCCCTTAACTGGAATTGAACCTGGGACCCTTGGGTCCACAGACCGATGCTCTATGCACTGAGCCAAACAGGCTAGCGCTAGCATTATTTTGCATTAAAATAGATATCATGACCCAGCCAGCATGGCTCAGTGGTTGAGGATAGACCAATGAACCAGAAGGTAATGGCTAATTCCCAGTCAGGGTTGTGACTGGGTTGTGGGCTGGATCACCAGTATGGGCAGAGGCAGCCAACTGATTATTTTCATCAATGTTTTTGTCTCTCCCTCCCTCTTCCTTCCTCACTGAAAGCAATTAAGATACATGTAAAAATAAAATAAAATAGACATCATGTATTAAAAACATAAAATAGGACACGCAACAGGAGTACATTCTACTAATACAAAGAGCATTAAAAAGTATCATAGAAATACTATAATTTTAACAGGTATGACCTCCTAGGAATCTGTAGTATTTTAATGTTCACCCAGGAGCTAAAACAATCAGATTAGTATTTGCAAGCACCTGCCCAGGGCAACTACTAACTAGTTACTTAACCTATCTGGTCTGTAGCTCCTCTTGCCTATTGATTAGATCAACCTTACATCAAGCTCCACAAAAATGCTGTAATATCTATGCAGGGCAGGCTCAATTTCCTCTGATTAAACATCATTCCTATTGGTTTTGTGTGATTTTAAAAGTCAGGTTTGTTTTCTACTCTTTTAAAATAACTGGGAGCCACTGAATGTCTGTTATGTACCTTTCTGGCTCTAAATTCTGAAACACATTGCTTGTTTCATGTGAATATGTACATAAATATGCAACATTTACCATAATTTTAACAAGGACTTAAGTTGTCACTTATAACATTTGAATTTTTATAGAGTCCTTCCTATGTGATCTAGGACTTGTCACTTTATAAACTTTACCAGTTACATAAATCCTATTTTTCCAAGAAATGCCATTAAAAAATTATTCTTAAAGATCTCAAAAATTCTTCACTTCATCCTACTAGAGTAATGTGATATAAACCTATAAAAAGTGGCTTAGTATAGAAGTGAATCTCAATGGAAACTAAGTAATCCTCCTATATAATAAAAGCCTAATATGCAAATTGTCCCCTTGACTGCGAATTCAACCTTGCTATGACGTGCACTGACCACCAAGGGGCAGCATGGAACATGGCAGGTATTGACCTTACACTGCGACCTTTTGCTGGCTACTCGAGGGCAGGGGTGATGGGAACGGAAGTGCGATTAGAACGCAGGGTGTCTGCTGAGCTCACTCTCACTCCCCCTACTACCCTCCCCCAGGATGCCAGGGTTTGCGTGCCAGGGAAGCCCCTGCACTCAGGTGCAGGCACCCACCTCACACCCATGCATCTTCAGGGTGAGTTGGGCTGCAGCAGTCGGGACCATAGGGGCTGGTCAGGCTCTCCGTGGGTTCACGCAGGAGCTGTTCTGTGAGGTCAGCCAGGAGAGAGCACGATTCCCACCGGGCTTCCATGTGGCACCGCAGGCAGTGCTCATAGCATCTCAGCATGGGAACTTGGTGCCATGACTCAGATGGAGGGGGAAGCACAGGGAGCCAGGGGCTCAGGTGCTGCCCAGGGCCCGGAGGGCAGCTGGGACCTGCCCTTCCACACCAAATGTTCACGCTTCGATTACCGGCCAGGCATAGGGAATTTCATGCACCAGGCCTCTAGTCCTATATAATAAAGAGGTAATATGCAAATTGACCATCATTCCAACACCAAGATGACCACCCCATGTGAACACAAGATGGCCACCCCAGGAGGGCAGTTGTGGGCGACCAGGCCAGCAGGGGAGGGCAGTTGGGAGAGACTGGGCCTGAAAGAAAGGGCAGCTGGGGGCAATCAGGCCTGTAGGGAAGGGCAGTTAGGAGTGACTGGGCCAGAAGAGGAGGGCAGTTGGAGGTGACCAGGCCTGCAGGGGAGGACAGTTGGGAGTGACCAGACTTGCAGGGAAGGGCAGTTGGGGGGGAGACCAGGCCTGCAGGGGAGGGATCAGGACTACAGGGCAGGGCAGTTGGGGGCAACCAGGCTTGCAAGAGAGGGCAGTTGGGGGAGGGGGGGGGGAAGGGCAGGCCTGCAAGGGAGAGCATTTGAGGGGAAACCAGGCCTACAGGGAAGGGAATTTGGAGGGGAACCAGGCCTGCAGAGGAGGGTAGTTGGGGGGATCAGGCCAGCACAGGAGGGCAGTTGAGGGCGACCAGGCCAACAGGGGAGGGCAGTTAGTGGTGAGCAGGCCTGGAGGGGAGGGCAGTTAGGGGCAATCCGGCCAGCAGTGGAGCAGTTAGGTGGGGGCTGGGCTGGCCGGCAGAAGCAGTTATGGGCAATCAGGCAGGCAAGCAGTTGGGAGCCAGCAGTCTGGGATTGTGAGATGGATGTCTGACTGTCCGGACATCCCTCGAATGGTCCCAGATTGGAGAGGGTGTAGGCTAGGCTGAGCCCCTCTCCCCCATGTATGCAAATTTCATGCACCAGGCCTCTAGTGGAATATAAAAGACATTTTCCTAATCCAACAGAAATGGTTTGAAGAGTTCTACAGCTCTTTGTCTTACCCCAAGAATTCCTAATCTCAAAGATTAGCCATATACAGTGAATAGTGGCAGCACAGAAATACAGATGCTGAAAAGCCCCACAGCCTGATTCAAATCGCAGAACATTTAGCAGATGTGTGCCTGGAGAACTTAAATTTCTTTGTGTATCAGTTTTTATAAAATAGTAATAATAGCACCACACCTATTTCAAGGAGGTGTTGTATAAATAAAATGCGTTAACATACACAAAATGCTTAGAACTGTGCCTAGCCTACAGTAAATGCCATATAAGCATTTCTACTATTATTTCTTGTATTACATATTCATAATCCTATATAATAAAAAGCCTAATATGCTAAGTGTCCAGTCAACCAGTTGGCCGTTCAACCAATCAAAGCATTATAGATTAATGATATGCTAAGGCCGCTCGACCACCAGGGGGGCAGTCAGTCAACTGGTCAACCAGTCGCTATGACGAGCACTGACCATCAGGGAGCAGATGCTCCAACCAGTAGATTAGTTTGCTGCTGGAGTCCAGCTGATCAGGACTGGGTGAGACAGGCCAGACACTCCCTGCAGTCCTCGCACGATCCCTCCCTGGCTGGTCAACCTCATGCATCTCTGCGTCTCTCCCACCGGTGGGGTCCCTCAGCCTGGCCTGCACCCTCTCGCAATCCGGGACCTCTTGAAGGATGTCAGACATCCAATTTAGGCCCGATCCCACAGGCGAGGCCGAGGGACTCCACTGGTGCACAAATATGTATATTTATATATGTATTTGAATCTTGTTACTCAAAGCATGTTCCTAAGAGCAGTATCATGGTTAAGATCATCACCTAGGAGGTTGTTAGAAATGTACAATCAGAACCTACATTTTAATAAGATTACCAGGAAGTTCATAAGTACCTTAAAGTTTGAGAAACAAATGACATAAAACACATATATCTACATATTTTATATAGTATTTTCTAAACTAACAATTGCCACTTGAGTCTTGCTTTCCTTTCTTCAATACAACAGATATTTCTTCATAACCAGAAGGAATTCTTATAAGTAGTCAATCTCCTTCCATTTGTATATTCAATATGTTTGGTGAATAGATGTTGCTATTTCGTAATATATATATATCTTAAAATTTCTGTATTTCAAAATAAGCTTCTGCCGAGTTAACTTTCTAAGAATTCACCAATGACAAGTAATTCCTGATGCCTTCTTGATTTTTTTCTAGACTGACAGGATTGTTCTAAACAATTACTCAATTTTCAGAATGAAGGTGGCAATCTTGATCAGAGGAATCATAACAGTATCAATAAAACAAAACAGCCACTGCAGGGAAAACTCTTTTTCTTGATGCTATAGGAAGATTCTTCTCTGAGTAATATACATAGTTAGTAATATTAGTTTAAGCATTTCACAAGTTTCAAAAAAAAATTTCAATCCTCGTGGCAATGTTCCCCACTCTTTAAATATCCAAAGTGAAGTTTTGGGTTTTTTTTTTTTTTTTTTTTTTTTTTTTCTTTATTGATTATAGTATCACATAATTGTCCTCATCCCCCCATTCCCACCCCAACCCCTCCCCATGTATGCCCCCAATCCCCTGTTGTCCGTGACCACTGGTTAGGCTTATATGCAAAGCAATAAATAAAAAATCAAAGCAATAAATAAAAAATCTTTCCCCAAACAATTAAAATATTTAATGATTACTTCCAACATGTTTTAACATGTTTTAACATGTCAAGAAAGCTAAAGCTCTCGCAGTTACCATGGAATTATGTGTTCACATGACTTCAATTTATCTACCTAACCACATTGGAGAGTCCAAAAATGAATCATTTAAATACTGACCTCCCATTCTGGCCTTCTCTCCTCACTTTTTGGATAAGCCAATTCTCAACCATAGCACATTAATGACAGATGATTTTTCTGTTTCTGTGCCCAAGCGGCAAAGCATTGCTTAAAATAATAATGATAATATTAATGATGATCACACATCCGATCTATTTTCTACTGAGCTTTTTCCTCATTTGGCAATTCCTCCCTATATTACCTCATTTTCAGATGTATGGCTTAATTATTAGATTCCTAACAGTTTTAGAACTAAAGAATCTCAGAGATATTACTGCCAATTCCACCATTTGAATAATATAAACTAAGAGCTAGAATTTAAAGGACTATAGCTTTACAAACATTGAGCCAATTTACTTGAAGCCCCTCATGCAGCCTCAAGGCTAGCATATTTATTACATCTTGATCCATTCACTACATACACCTTAGGACAGTGTTTTTCAACCTTTTTTGGGCAAAGGCACACTTGTTTCATGAAAAAAATCACGAGGCACACCACCATTAAAAAATGTTAAAAAATTTAACTCTGTGCCTATATTGACTATATATAAAGTAATTCTCTTGAATAGGAATCAAATAAACACAAAGAAAGTATTTTATAATTACTTTATTATGAAATATTAAGTAAACAAAATAGTGAAAAATTATAAAATTCTTGTCTTGTCTGCACCTACGGCACACCAGGCAACATCTCGCGGCACACTAGTGTGCTGCAGAACAGCGGTTGAAAAACGCTGCCTTAGGAGCTAATCTACAGAGAAATGAAGGACTCAAACTGAAACCACAATGACTGAATGTTTCATCTTGGCCATATACTAGCTACATGCATCTGGACCAATCTCTGTGCCTCAGTTTCCTAACTTCAAAATTGGTATAATAGTACTATCTAACTCATTGGACTGTGACCATTGACCAAGTTAATATTTGTAAAAAGCATTAGAACTGGCACATATAGTAATTAAGTGTTATCATCATTCTCTGTAGAACTTCGGCAAATGAGAACATGCCCCTATCTTCTACCTACCAAACTCTCTCCACATCCAAGAACTCAGTTGCTCCAATCTTCTCTCCCTTCAAGAGCTTTAAGCAAAACTCTTCCACTCTATTTTTCCTTTTTCTTTTTGTTTGATATCAAGCTCCTTATATTAGTCTTATTTTCTCATACCTATTTCATTCCTTAGCTCTGGGATTTTCGTTCTCTGTGATCTCCAACACTTATTCCTCAAGATATGCTACCAAATGCCAAATCTTTATCTTCAGTGTTAAGCTCCCAAGCTCTAAACCTGTATCTCCAAGCATATGACAATTTTACTTGAGCATTTTATTATGATCTCACACTCAATTATCCTCACATGTAAATTAATTTTTAAGGTGCTTGCCAACTATAAAAATTTCCAATATAATCTAAAACAAAATTTGTCATTTCCTCTACTCATTCAAAGTCAGTTTTCCACTATTATTTCACAATATTTCTATTGGTGGCACCATATAATTCTCCCAAAAACCAAACACCATCTAGTCTTACTTTATAATTTCTGACATTATCCATTCATTTCTAGCCTAATGCTTTACTCAGATTTTCCTGGGTTTTCTCCTGTTTCCAGCAAACAACCCCCCAATTCTACATTATATAAATTCCATTTTAATCTTCCTAAAATGTCACATCATCATCTACTTAAAAACATCCAATAAACCTCCACTGTAAAGTTCAAATCCCTTAACTTGGCATTCAAATTTTTCTCCAATTGGTTCCCAAACCATTCTTGCAACACCATAATCCACTAATTCTCATACATTATATACCTCCATCAAACTCTAGTTACCACATAAGTGAACGATGCACATGTCTGTATAATCATGTGATACCTGCAATCTCTAGAATGCCTTCCACATTGTTCAGTTATATCCCAAATTTATCATGGCTCACTTCAATCTGATCCTTTCTCATGAAATCTTACAGCCCAGGGTAACTTATTACCACTTAATTAAGTAATGCCTCACAGTTATCTAATGTGTGCATCATCTCTCACATCAGAGTAAAAACAAACCTATGAATTATTAGTATCATGTATCTCTTTGCATCCACCGTATTTTCCTACTAGGAAAATAACCACTGAATT
Source organism: Pipistrellus hanaki (assembly GCF_964339955.1). Lineage (NCBI taxonomy): Eukaryota > Metazoa > Chordata > Mammalia > Chiroptera > Vespertilionidae > Pipistrellus > Pipistrellus hanaki. Next base: position 63,768,001 of record NC_140510.1, on the reverse strand, counting down.
GCCTGAAGAACATATCACCTGCTTTATGAGATACTAGCTACTGCTCATGTAATCCCACTTAAGAGAAAGGACTTGCAGAAGGAATAATAGAAATAAAAAGTAACTATTTTGTAACCACTAGAGTAATAATGATTCATGCAAGAATCATCAATGGATGCTAAACTATCACATGAAAGTTTCTTGGGGAACAGGATATTTATACAGTCTCAAATATATCTGAACAAATTACTTATGAATTACAAAGGGAAAAAAAGGTACCTTTACAGTGGAGAAATCTGGCGGACACCAAGTGATCAAAGTTAACATCACCAATAATGGGATAAACTGACATCATGTGCCTCCTGATGTGATGCACTGAGGACACAACATCACTTATGTATTATTCCTGCCAAAATGCATAACCTGAAACTAGTCATGAGGAAACAATCAGACAAGCCAAAAACTGAGGGACAATCTACAAAAAACCTGAACTATACTGTTCAAAAATGTCAATGTGTTGAAAGACAAAGAAAGGCTGAGAAATTGTGTATGTGATCCTGGATTGGATCCTGGATCAGAAAACTAAAATAAAGGATATCACTGCTACACAGGACAAGGGCGAATTTATATGTGGACTGTATCAGGTAATAGTATTATATTAATGTTAAACTGCGTGAATTGGAACATTGTTCTTTGGTTAAGAGAATTTCTTTGTTCTTAGGCTAAATATACCCAAATATTTGAGAGTAAATAAATCTAAATCATATTACTTAAATGTTCAGCAATAATATCTGTAATTTGAATAACATGTATCAATAAACAAATTGGATAAAAATGTGGCAAAATATTAATAACAGGTGAATCTACAATGAGATCCTTGTACTATTGGTACAACTTTTCCATTTTCTCAAAAATAAAATTTAAAAAAATGAATACCCTAATACCACACAAAAAGTTTTGAGTTTTTATTTATCTGTGGCATTTAGATCTTATCTGACAATCTTAAAGCCAGACATACTTTTCAGTGGAAGAGTTTGCTTTATAGAAACATATGTTCTAAAAAAACAAATACATCATTTTGGAACCAAAGAACCATTTGATAATGTTAACAACCCACCACTATTTTTTTTTTTTTACTTCACATTTCTAAAGTAAAACTCAATTAAAATAAATAAAGTCAGTTCCAAGTGGTAAAAAGTCTTAGATAAATAACAATGTAGTGTTAATATTTTCAACTATGCAGAGAAAGTGGAGAAAGCTAATATTGGCTGATTAAGCATTCTAAGGAAAAAATGATGCTTTATAATTAACATACTAATAAATAAGCATTTGTAAATTACTGAAAGTTTGCTTCCTCAACTATGATTATAAAGAATATTGCTCATAGTACACAAATTTCATCTTCTCTCAATTATAAAAAAATTCCAATTTAGCTGATTATAAGTTTTGAGTAAGGTTTTATAATATAACCATTAATTGATTATTTTTATAGGCTTCCTAGGGCCTTTAAAAACAATACTTCTAGTCATAGTAAAATATGCTTTAAAGATTTTCTAGATTCAGTATAATTAGTAACAGTCCTTTAAAGTTGGATACCTTATTTATGAGATGTTCGGTAACAACTTCTCTTAGTCCAGTGTAGAGCTTTTCTCCATGTTTATGCAAAACCATTGTATATGCATTTCTATAGAGCTCCTCAAAACTAAGACCACTGTTATTCTTACGCTGGATTTCTTGAATTGCATTTTTCAGAAGGTCCCAAATGCTGTTTACATATTTTTCATCCATGGTCATCTGTAATATCCAAGAGAGAGAAAAAGACAAAAACAAAAACAAAAACCAATGGTTGAAAATTTGTCTGTATTTATCCATATAGTAAATATTTTATTATATGGCTATGATGATAAAGCTGTATGACTTATAAGGATGTTAACAATCTGTTTTAATAGAAATAAAATACATTTACAAAGTTTTTACTTGATAGAAACCATTTTTTAAAAACCATTTAAGACCCTCCCTCCCTTATCTACAGCAGAACCCCTCCATTTAAATAAAATCACAATCTCTGTTATTAATACTTGTTTTAGCAGAAAGTGTGAAACATCTTTCCCCTAAGTTTATTTAGTAAAACACAAGCTCAGAGATTTCCTCTCCTGTAGATTTACAGAGCTCCTTGATAAAATTAAAGATTGAGGAAAGACCTGCAATTAAAAACAAAAACCAAAAATAAAGCCCCACATTTTCTGTTTAACCTAGCATACTCTAATTTTCCTCCTTTCCCAGATTAGATTCCATGGTCCATCATTTGTAACTACCTTTTATATAACATTTGTTTTAAGTCGCTTGTCCCTCTCTCCCTTCCTCCAAAAATACGCCATTAGAAGATTCAACTGCCTACATACATGTAGTTGAAAGTAAATGAATAAAACATATGCTCATATTTAATTCATCTCAGTTTAAATTCATGATCACTAATCACAAATGGGTCCATAGTTTAACCCCACAATCCTATTTTTCTCTAATCTACTGATCCAAATATCCTAGATGATTTTACCATCTTTCCGGATAATGATTTGCTTCCTGTTCTGAGAAAACAGGAACCTGAAAAGAAACAACAAATTCACCATATCCACTAATCTAGTTGACTGCATACCAATATAATTTGTTAGTTCTTGTGCTACTACCAAATTAGTGCCCAATTCTTATACTCAAATTATAGCACAGGGACAAAAAACACAGGTAAATTCTAGGAACTTGTTATAAATTGAGAATTTCAGAACCCCAACCCAGACTTACAGAACCATAACTTGCATTTTAACAAGAGCCCTAGGTGATTCATACACCGAATGAAGTTTAACAAGTAATGCTCCAGTTCCATAACAACTCATCTATTCAAGGACCCCCGTTGGCAATATTCCTTCCTAGCATTATCAATTTTTTTCTCTTCTCTGCTATATAATTTCCATCTGCATTCAAAATCATCAGTTTTCCATCTTAAAAACAAACAAATCCTCACAACCCCACATATTTCTCCAGCACCACCTTATTTCTCTCTTTTCCATTTATAGCAAAATCACAAGGCAAGGAAGGAGAACTCTAGGTTGACTGTATCTAAGTCCTATTTCCCCCACTATATCTTGAAGTCTCTCTAGTAAGGATCCCCATTTTCTACCATTTCACTGAAATTACTCTTGAAGAGGTCACCAGTGACTTCCACAATGCTAAATTTAAAGGTCAAAGTCTCAGTTCTTATCTTACTTGACCTATCTAGCAGCAATTCAAAAAGCTGATCATTCCTACTTGAAAGAGATTTCTCACTTGCCTTCCAAGCTATACTATCTTTCTACTCTATTGGCTTGTACTTGTTAGTCTGCTTACCAGTTGTTCTTCTTCACAACTGCCAACCCTAAGGATCAAGTTCTAACCCTTTTTGTCCATCCACACTGTTTTTAAAAGGTGAAGTTGATTGCATCTATTCTCATGGCTTTATTAACCTCAAAATTTACATATCCTATTTGGCCCTCTCCCCTAATATTGGTTATATTTTCAGCTTCCCACTCAATGTTTCTACTTGAATGCCTACTAGCAAGTCTAAAACAGAAACCCTAATCTTTCCCCCTAAATCTACTTCTCCTGCAGCCTTCTCCAAATGAGCAAATGTCCAATCCATCCTTATAATTGCCAAAAAGCAGCTTGTAATCCTCCTTACACCCTTACCTCACTTTTAATCCAACTGAAATTCTATTGTCTCTACCTTCAAAATACATCCAGAATCTAAGCCCTCTTCACCACATCCATTGTTACTAGCCTCGTCCAAACCATCATCTCTCAGTTTACTGCAATAGCCTCCTATCTGGTCTCAGTTTCTGCTCTTGGCCTATAATCACAGAGCAACCAGACTGACCTTCTGAAAACATAAAATCAAATCATGCAACTCATCTCATTTTGCTTGGAGTTGAAGTTCCAACTCTAAGCTACAAAGCCTTATTCCAATCTGATAATATCTCTGACATGTTTGCTCACTCAGCTCCAGCCATACCAGATTCCTTGCTATTCCCTGTATACGTCAAACAAGTCCACTTTAATGTATCTGTATCTGCTACTCTCTGAAATGTTCTTACTCTAAATACTTTCATGGTTCATTCATGTATCCTCAAAACTCTGCTCAAGTGTCACCTTAAAATGAAGCTTTAACTGCCTACTCTTTTTAAAATAGCAGCAGCCTCCTACTAGTGACCCTCAAATTCCAACCCCACATTCCAGATTTTTCTTGGCATCCCTCCTCCCAGCCAATGTCAGCTCCACGAAGACTGGGATTTTTTTCACTGCTGAATCCTCCAGCCACTAAAATCAGACCTGACGTTTAACAGGCTCTTCCTAGTATACTTGTTGACTGAATGATTTCCTGCTAATCTTTGGGTAAGGAGCCCTTTTTGTGCCTGCCACATGAACTTTACAAGTTCTGTATTCACAATCTGGGAAACCCTGCAACAATTACTTATCAGCTTCATACATACTCTGACCTGAAATGAACAGAAATTACTGAGTTAATACAATTTCCTCCAAGGGGGCAGGAAAAAAAACACCACCACACCAACTTTTGGAAATGAACTATATGCTTATTGTATTGATTTTGGTGATCGTTTTCACAGGTAAATACTTACCTCCAAACTCATCAAGTTGCATACATTAAATATGTACAGTTTTTTGTATATCAATCACACCTCAATAAAGTGGTTTAAAATAAATCTTCTTTAAGCCACATCTGATGGGTATGAATGTCAAAGAGAAAGGAGGAGGTAGGCAAAAACAGTTCTTTCAATCATTCTACCAATAAAATACCAGCTCAGCTATCAATGAAGAGGATTCTTAAGCAGATGATACAAACTGAGTCTTATTATTCTAAACTTTTTTGGAGAGCTTAAGAGAACAATGCCTTTCCTTTATTTAAATATTCAAATCCCAGATCTATTGGACTTTGCTGAAATGGCTTTAATTGAATTTACCCCTGCACCTAAACTATTTTTTTGATTAGATATCCTGATACAGAGGGTGCCATCCACATAAAACATAAATAAGATGTAGCTATTTAAACTTTTCACAAATAAAAGATGCAAGCCCATGTGATAATAACTTTAATAGTCCATGTACAATAGTCTCTCTTATCCACAATTTTGCATTCTGTGGATTCAGTTACCCACGGTCAACCATGGTCTGAAAATACTAAATGATAAATTCCAGAAATAAATAATTCATGATTTTAAAATTATGAGCCATCTGAATAGCATGATGAAATCTGGCACCATCCTGTTGTGTGCAGCCCAGGACAGGAATCATCCCTTTGTCCACTTGGCAGCTATCTTGGTTATCAGATCAACCATCACTGTTTCACAGTGCTGTGGTTCACGTAACCATTATTTTATTTAATAGTGGCCCCAAAGAGCAAGAGTAGTGATGGTGGCAGTATGCCAAAGAGAAGCAAAAAATGCTTCCTAGAAGTGCAAAGGTTCAAGTTCTCAATAAAAAAAAATTTCACATGCTGGGAGGTTGTGAAGATAGCAAAAATGACTCTTCTATCCATGACATTGTGAGAAAGGAAAAATAAATATGTGCTAGTTTAGCTATCATACTTCAAACCACAGTAGTTACAGCCACAATGCATGAGTGTTATAATTATATTAGTGTGATGTTTTAAGGATTTAAAACAGTGTAAAAATAATTATTTGTGTGATTTAAAATAGGAATGAAAGCATTTACTTTTATGAGTGACTTATAGTTTAAGTGTGAATTGTATTCCTGATCTTATTCTGATTTTAAGTAAAAGAAATTATTTGAAATGTGTTTTCGGCTTAGTATAAGTAACTCCATATAATGTGACTTGAATCATTTTGTAAAACTTGAGTTTTAAAACTGACTTTGAGCCCCTAACTGTGTGAACGCCCTAACAAGTGTTTATCTGGAAAGTTGGAAACCGAGGCAAAAGGTACCTGGAGAGCGCCCGATTAGGCACACTGAAGATCTATTGGTTGCACCCAGAAGGAACAAAGGAACACCCAGAAATGGCCATAAAAGAAGGGACCTAGAGGCACTGGGCAGAGACAAGAAGGGCTCCTCCACCCGCCATGCTCTCCCACTCTCTTCTCCCTGTCTGAAATACTGCATGAGACTCTGCCTGAGTGAAGCTGTCACTTTGCCTGTGAGCCAAACTTCTGAGGCCTCGTTCCTGACCGAGACGCTGCAGCAACGTGTTTCTGTCCAGTGTGTGTGTCTGTCCGTGCGGATCTCCAGATGACCTGCCTAGGCTTCTGGAAACCACCAGGAGTCTGGTAAATAAACCTTGGGATTCATGCATTTTAACTCTTGTTCCTGTGTTTAGTTTATGCTTGGTCAATTTTAGTTAAGTTCTGTGGGCAACAGTTCTCTGGCTGAGGGACCCCAGTCACCTGTGCATAAGTTCCCACCTGAGGGTGAGTTGGAACAATTGGCGTCACGAACACGATTAATTCAATTGGGAAATTTAAAGGAGGAGAGTGCTAAATTTGAAAACTCCAAATTCAAAGTGAAAATTTTTCCCGGGCACAGCAGGAGATTAATTGGCTTAAAGGGGAGAAGCAGGGGAACTTTGACTTGCCTGAAAGCCAGTGGCTAGCCTACTGTAGGGACAGCGGTGTATTGTTCTAAGTCGTTCACCGGAGACCAACGGTTATTGGTGAGGCAGAAACCAACCAGTGTGTCTTTCTCTGAAAAACCCGGAGCTTGCTATGAGCATAAGTCGTTCACCCTAAGGGCGCACCCAGGAGAGCTGACCCCGGACCGCAATAGCGGGAAGGCAAACGGCAGCTTCTCTGTCCGAGGGGGTCCCTGCACGGGGCTTATATGTGCTGAATGTCTCAGGCAAAGCCAGGGGGTGTGGAGGCACCCAAGACGAGAAGCACCTGGAAGGGGGCCGAACCAAGGCGACTGGGTTTCACGGTGCGAGCCAGCGCTTAATATTGGCCAACGAAGCTCACGTGGGAGCCACAAACGTGGAATAAACAGGTGGAAAGGCATAGTCATAGTAGAATTTCTCTCAGAAATTTTGAGAAAAAGGAAATTATAATAATATATATATGTATTTGAATGGCAGAGCATAAACTTAAAAGCAGAATTCTGAATTGGTTAAGAGAGGCTCACAAATTCCTTTTTCTCTGTGATTTAGAACTAACCCCCTATCAGGAGGCTTCCCCTGGTCATATTTATCCTTTTGGCAGGAGTGGTCCATCATATAAACTTTGTCCGGATTTTAGGAGGAAAGAAAGGGAGGAGAATGGAAAGGCTCAGGAACTTCTGGAGGAAACTGAGGAAAGATGAAAAGCCCCTAGACAACATACCAGCCGAAAGTAAATGGCGCCCCCTTGAGGATAAACTCAGGGTAAAATATAAGGTTGGTCACACTCCAAGGCTAGGAGAGCAGGTGACAAATAGCCCTGACACTTTAATACCTGTTATTGAAAGGGCAGCACCTGAAAAAGTAATTCCCACACTTTTACATACCATACATAATTTACAAGAGGACAATGATAAAAGCAAAGGTTTGGCTAAGAAAGTAATAGCTAAATATATTAGCCAACCAGCAGTTGTAAGAAAAAAGATTGTTAAAAGAGAAGGAACAGGAGGACAAGAAGAAGAAACTGTAGTAAAATTTACATCCTTCACCAGACAAGAAAGGAATGAATTAAGAGGTTTATTAGTAAAGGGAGAAAAATCAGACATAGACTGGCTGTTACATCTTTATGAAAGGAGGCCATACACTCATGGTCAGTGCAGATGAATTAAATCAAGTAATAGATGCAATTGAACATCCAAAATTAAAACAGCAGTTACTCATAGTTAGAGCAACAAGGGAGACAATACATAGCATCTATTTGGAGTTGGGTGTCCAATGCCTGGAAGGAAGCTTTCCCTCACATAGATTTTTCTTCATCACAATTTTCAAAACCATGGCATAATATTGCACAGTTGCAACAGCAATTGAGAAAGCTCACCATCTTAAATGGAATATATCATGGTGACAACCCCTGGGAGTCCACTAATGTGAATGGCAGTATAAGATGCCTCATCAAAAATGCTCCAGAGGGTTACAAAATTAAAATGCAAAATTTACTGGCAGGATCTAGAACCCCAAATGAAATTAAGGACAAAATTACACTACATCAGGACATGATTACAAAAAAATTCACATTTGCCTCAAAGAGAGAGGACGAGAATCCCTCAAAACCCAATTATTCATTTTTCAATAGTAACAAGGACATAAGGGGATCTCAAAACATGTATAGAAGAAATAATAACAATTTTCAGAAAAAGGGGAAAAATTAGACACAACCAAAACCATATTTAACTCAGCAAAAACCTTATTAAAACACTTATAATCCTTTCTTTAAGAAAGGAACTCCACAAAAACCCATTCACAAAAAAATCAATCTGGAAATACATTTAATAAAAATCAATCCAGAAACCCCTTCCCCACTTACCAAAATAAAAATAATCCATTCCAACAACAAAATAAAAACAACCCCTTTAGGCAGCAGGAAACTGCCAAGGCCCCTGTCCTCAATGGATGGGCAATCAGGGGGACATGAGAAGGAATTAACTTTTCTTGCTATAGCAGATGAGTTTTATAAGGAGCAAGATAATAGGTGACTCTAAAATACCCAAAACTTTTCTTATAGACACAGGCTCACAGGTTTCCTTAATGTCTATTAGTAATTTGATTTTAGAAAACACAGAGAGGTCCATCACCATTGAAGGCATTACAGGCAACACTATTATTGCTGCGCCCATGGCATGTATCATATTATAAAGAAGCAGGCAGATAGCAGCTACATTTTACATTGCACCAAACATTACAAACTTGATAGGGATAGACATTATACCTACAATATACAATACACACATTAAATCACTTTCCATTACAAAATTCATTACAAGCTTAGCATCAGTAGAAATCCCACCTGTGATTTTACCTACACCAACACAAAAATCATTCACTCCTCAGTACCCACTGAAGGGAGGACACCAAAATATCATCACAAAGGCTATACAAAAATTGTTAGATGAAGACATCATAAAATTAGGAAGATCACACATTTATAATAGCCCTGTATGGCCAGTAAAGAAGCCTAATGGAACTTACAGAATAACCATTGGTTATAGAAACATAGAGTTTTACCTGTGGTGGAAGGAATTTTACCAAATGCAACTGAAGTTATTAACATAATTCAAGGAGATGCTCCTAGATATATGGCTGCAATTGATCTCTCTGACATGTTCTTTGCAATACCAATTGATAAACAATCTAGACAAATTACTACTTTTGCGTGGCAAGGCAAACAATTTCAATTTAAGAGATTGCCACAGGGGTACAAGAATTCACCCACTATTGCACACAACATCCTAGCAACATGCATAGACCCAAAACAGTACAAATCTAAGATTATTCAATACATAGATGACATTTTATTATACAACAATGACATAGATATTTTACAGGAAGATTTAAATAAGCTTATCAAACACCTCAGACAGCCTAGATGGACAATTAACTCAGAGAAAATACAAAGACCAGATACAAAGGTGACATTTTTAGGAATACACTGGGACTCTGAAGGGAGGTCAGTGCCAGATAAGGTTATTAACAAGCTTGACTCTTTGAAGAGCCCCACTTCAAAAAAGGAAGCACAGCAGCTTATGGGACTTTTCATGTTCTGGAAACAACATATACCTTACATGGCAGATATAGCAAAGCCAATACATAAGGTTACAAGAAAAGCAGTAAATTTTGAATGGAACAAGGAGCAGGAAGAAGCTTTTCAGCAACTAAAACATTATATACATTTATTTTTTCAATTACAGAATATACAACCAGGGGACAAAATAGTCTTAGATATAGCATTTATTGCAGAACATGGAAATTGGGGACTTTATAAAAAGAGTCAAGGAGACTCTAGACCAGGGGTCTTCAAACTACGGCCCGCGGGCCACATGCGGCCTGCAGAGGAGTCTGATCCGGCCCGCCAGGTTTTTTGGGCAGTGAGCGCAGCCGAGGTGTTACAGTAGGAATTAGTAGTTCATATAGTCCGGCCCTCCAGCTCTCTGAGGGACCGTGATCTGGCCCCCACTTTAAAAAGTTTGAGGACCCCTGCTCTAGAGACTAATGCCAGTTGGATTCTGGTCCAAGAAATTTCCCTACTCTCATTTTAAATACTCATTTTTTGAGAAGTTAATTTGGACACTATATACTGCACTACTCCACACTGAGCCTTTAACTGGACAACAACCAATAACGGTCGGGAACACTCTGCCGCTCAAGGCATGGTTTGAGTTTTGAAGCCGAAGATTTGGCAGGTTCCCAAACTGATGAGAAAGTACTCGCGTGGAAGTGGTATATAAACACGCGCAGTGCTAGTGGCGCCGGAGGCCTGGCCCTCCTCACCGATTAGGTTAACAAACTTGAGGTGGAGCCACCCACTCGTGCCAACAAGTTTGTTCCTATAAAACCTATAGGGGTACAGGGGCCGAAATATTCCCGTCTTAAAAAATGCTTGGTTTACAGACGGATCAGCCTCCGTTATCCGGTGACCGCACAATCTGGAAGGCAGCAGCCTTCTGCCTGGCGACTCAACAAGCCCTGACTGTGACCGGTGAGTCTGCTCAGCATGCGGAGCTTATAGCTACTTATATAGTAGCTGTAAAGGAAGCAGTAGATACACAAAAACACAAGATATATATATTTACAGCCGAAACCGGTTTGGCTCAGTGGATAGAGCGTTGGCCTGCGGACTGGGGGGTCCCAGGTTCAATTCCAGTCAAGGGCATGTACCTTGGTTGCGGGCACATCCCCAGTGGGGGGGGTGTGGGGGGGTGGGGTGCAGGAGGCAGCTGGTCGATGTTTCTCTCTCATTGATGTTTCTAACTCTCTCTCTCCCTTCCTCTCTGTAAAAAAAGTCAATAAAGTATATTTTAAAAAAAAAAGATATATATATTTACAGATTCTTGGGCTGTATGTCATGGCATTATTCTATGGTCAGGAAAATGGAAACAGACAGATTGGCAGATAAATGGGAAAGATTTATGGTCTAAGGAATATTGGAAAAAATTAGATGATTTATCTTCACAAATTAAAATTTATGTTACACATGTTAATGCTCAAGCTACAGTTTCCTCTAAAACCACACTACATAACAAGATAGCAGATCAACTAGCAAAGGGACTGACACCTGAACAACCAGTTACTCTTATAGACAAATCCAAATCATTGGCAATAACATTGACTCTTAGGAAGAATGACAACAATTCTTACTCATTGCCACCTCTTCCAACTATCAAATTAAAAAAGGAAGATGGCAAATTTAAAATACAACTCCCAGACACAAATCTGACCCTACCTATCCCATTCATCACTCAAATTCACCAAACATTACAACATATTAAATTATCCGCAGCTCTTATCTCCACCTACAATAATCTCTCTGATTAATAATCCGATGAGAATAACTTTTCAACCTCAATTACAGAGAACAACTATTTCTTTTTCTTCAAATGACTTTTTAGCATCATCTTTACTACCCAAGGGCAAAAGCGTAACACCACCATTAGTTATTAATAATAGACCCTTTCCTCCAAAATATAGACAACATTCAGGAAGAAGGTTACTTCAGTTAGATGTAGCATCATTTGCTCTAGCAACTATTGCTTCCTCAGTAGCTATTTCAAATTCTATAAAAATTAATACAATCACTAATGACCTAGATAAATACTTTCACGAGCAAAAACATTTTGAGGCAAAAACCTTAGGCCTCATCTCTAAATCTTTTGATTTAGCATATACCCTGGCTGCACAAACACATCAACAGATATCTCTGCTTACTGAATCCTTAAAAGAACAAGAAACATTTATGAACCAATTACACCAAGATATAGAAGATTTAAATAATAGGTTTCAACAATACTAATTGAGAGAACAATGTCAACAAATTCAGGACCACTTATCTCAGGCACAACGTGATCTCTTATTAATTTTAACCCTAGGACAAGGTATAAATCCACTTTGGGATGATACAGTAGCAATGGTTGACTTTACCAAACCAATTGGCTGTGAATATACTGATTGTGAATTATCAATCATAACTACTATAGGAGGTGAGAACTTGGTTGCATATCAAACTTTGAATATGCCAATTCAATTGAATTCTGAAGAATGGGCTACTCCAGTAGGAGATCTCATATACATTGATCCATATTTTTTTTGAAAAATCTAAACTAATTCCATTTACTCCCAATATATTTATTGCCTTTGATTATCTACAATTGGACACTCTACCTATGACTCTGATACCTCACTCCCCAAGGCCTCTAGTTCATAATTTGGGACGACATAACTGTGGCATGTTTTACCAATATCTCTGTTTATGATCATTACTCAAACCAATCCCCATTACAATTTCCAATCTAATTGTACATTTATTGCTAACACTATGAATATCACCTTCAATGGCAAAATTCACTATACTACTTTCGATACCAAAACTTCTCTATACTTTTCCCCTGATCTTCCACTGTATCCTACCCTTCAAACTAAACATTACAATGCACCTCCTATGCTTAATGACACTTTGTTCAAGTTACAACTCCTAGAACCCTTGGTTAAGGATACTTTACAAGCAACTTCAGCGCATAAAGACAACCTTCATCATCTCATCTATGAAGCAAACTCAGCAGCACTCACTTCGAAGGAACTCCATGCCAAACTCCACAAGAACTGCAGATGGACAGATACCTTCCTATCTCTATGGAGAACTGTCCCCTGCACACCTGACTGGAATTTCATCAACCCCGTTGCGTGGATTCAACATGGGACTTTCTTCCTTATAGTCAGCTTGAACTTTAACCCTTTGCACTCCGCTGCCCCCTCTCAGGGGACATCGGAATTCTAGCATATCACTCGGATGTCCCCTCTCAGGGGGGACATTGCAGTTTATTAGTGATTACGGGGAATTGAGTTATTTCAACACACGTTTCCGCCGCAAAGTAGCGTCAAGTAGCTGGTAGCCAATGTCCAGAATGGTTCGGAGTGCAAAGGGTTAATAAAAGAAATTGCCATTTTCATTCTTATATTAATTTTACTTTCTTTGATTGTTAAAGTTTTAAAAGGTTTTTGTACCCTAAAACCCAAAAACAATCCTGTGTGATACGCCCCTTTTACCCTGATTTCTATGATTTACTTATTTTGATTGAACTTAATTCAGCAGGAATCACCGGGTGGAATGTAATAGTTATATTAGTGTGATGTTTTAAGGATTTAAAACAGTGTAAAAATAATTATTTGTGTGATTTAAAATAGGAATGAAAGCATTTACTTTTATGAGTGATTTATAGTTTAAGTGTGAATTGTATTCCTGATCTTATTCTGATTTTATTTTAAGTAAAAAATGAAATGTGTTTTCGGCTTAGTATAAGTAACTCCATATAATGTGACTTGAATCATTTTGTAAAACTTGAGTTTTAAAACTGACTTTGAGCCCCTAACTGTGTGAAAGCCCTAACAAGTGCTTATCTGGAAAGTTGGAAACTGAGGCAAAAGGTACCTGGAGAGCGCCCGATTAGGCACACTGAAGATCTATTGGTTGCACCCAGAAGGAACAAAGGAACACCCAGAAATGGCCATAAAAGAAGGGACCTAGAGGCACTGGGCAGAGACAAGAAGGGCTCCTCCACCCGCCATGCTCTCCCACTCTCTTCTCCCTGACTGAAATACTGCATGAGACTCTGCCTGAGTGAAGCTGTCACTCTGCCTGTGAGCCAAACTTCTGAGGCCTCGTTCCTGACCAAGACGCTGCAGCAACAGTGTTCCTGTCCAGTGTGTGTGTCTGTCCGTGCGGATCTCCAGATGACCTGCCTAGGCTTCTGGAAACCACCAGGAGTCTGGTAAATAAACCTTGGGATTCATGCATTTTAACTCTTGTTTCTGTGTTTAATTTATGCTTGGTCAATTTTAGTTAAGTTCTGTGGGCAACAGTTCTCTGGTTGAGGGACCCCAGTCACCTGTGCATAAGTTCCCACCTGAGGGTGAGTTGGAACAATGAGTGCTTAGCGAAGACAAACAGGCATTACACCTGTGGATAGAAGACATGAACAAAAAACATGTCCCAGGCCGAAACCGGTTTGGCTCAACGGTAGAGCGTCGGTCTGCGGACTGAAAGGTGCCAGGTTCGATTCCGGTCAAGGGCATGTACATTGGTTGCGGGCACATCCCCGGTAGGGGGTGTGCAAGAGGCAGCTGGTCGATATTTCTCTCTCATCGACGTTTCTAGCTCTCTATCTCTCTCCCTTCCTCTCTGTAAAAAGTCAATAAAATATATTAAAAAAAACAAAAAACAAAACAAAAAACATGTCCCAAATGATAGCATCAAGAAAGCATTGAGTCTGTAGAAGACTTTAGCAAGAAAACCCCTCAAAGAAATGACCACATTCATATAACTTTTATTACATTAAACTGTTCTAATTTATTATTGTTGGTACTATTGCAATTTCAGGCATCCACTTGAGATATTGGAATTCATCCCATAAAAGAGGACTACAGTATGTGGGACATGGTTTTGTTTGCTGACAGCATATGCAGACATTACAATAAAGCAGATTAAAACACCATCCCTTAATATTAAGTAATAAACACCAGAAGTAGAAGGAATATTTAGAATGATTTCAAAGAAAGAGCTGTGTATCAACTAACGTGTTTCCCCGAAAATAAGACATCCCCTGAAAATAAGACTTAGCGCAACTTTGGGAGAAAAAATTAATATAAGATGTTTATTTTCGGGGAAACGGTATAAACTTGAGATAACTATACTGCCAATAGTTGAGCAAAACTTCAAATGATCTTTTCAAGGTATAACATAAGATTCCATACAAGCTAGAAAATGTCTCTACCCAGCATGAATTACTAAATATTCTATTAGAGACTAAAGAATTTTAAAAATATAAACCAAGAGGCATCAAATATTGTACAAGTACTCTTACATTATACTAAAATCATCTCATATAAGTAAGAGCTGTTTTATAATCCAAGACTGTAGTAGTATTTTCCTTAGTATTCATGCCTTATAAAGCACAGATGGAACAACAGGACAATGACGTTTCTTCTGGTGATTGCTCAGGAATAAAAATTTTCAAACAAAGGAAAAGAGATTAAATAATTTATCCAAATCACAGAGCTAGGATTAAAACTCATACATCCCCAAATCTAGTTCATACTATCAATATTTGGCTCACCTCACACTTCACTGTGCTAACAAGGTAAAGTAGTATCACAGTGTCAGTCACTGATTATCCTGGTAACCATAGAATGGTATACTAGTAGAGAACATAGGTTTTGCTGTCTGAATGGCCTTGATTTGTGTCATGGCTGTTTTAAATTCAAAAGCCATGTGGCCTTGAGGAAATTAACAGTCCTAATAAGTATGTCAGAATTTAGCCCAGCACAGGACACAGTATAAGTCTTCTTATGTTGACTAACAAGTACCCAATGATAGAATCTCTTGAATTCTCATATATGGGCATCAAATGTCAGAAAAAAATATATATAGCTTTTCAAACTAAGCAAATAAACAGATATGAGCTAAAACAAAAGTACCTTAAGAATACAACTATGCTGCCCTGGCCGGGTGACTCAGATGGTTGGAGTGGCATCCTGCACACGGAAAGGTTGCAGATTCAATTAGGGCAGGTGCTGGAGGCAACCAATGGATGTTTCTCATTCCATCTCTCTTTTTCTCTATCACTGTCCTTCCAATAAAAAAGTCAATAAAAACTAATCTTTGGGTGAGGATTAAATCATTTAATCCGAGAAAGTTCTATCCTGGGCTATTTTCGCTCTACACTGGGTCCCTAAGGATTTTCATTCACGGTCACAACTACTACCCACACGCCTAGGGTTTTAAAATGCACAAGTCTAAATTGGCAAGGGATTCTGAAGACTCCTAGAACTGTATACAAAAATCTGCAAATATAATAAGTGTACACTTCTTTTCTGGGTAGTGGATCCCTAACTCAGATTTTGTAAGACGTTTGGCCCATATCTCCAAGAAGTTATATGTTAATTGCTCCCAAAGCTATTTTGGAGCCCAGATATTATTCCTAAAGCCTATTTTATTCTATTTTATTCAACTATCTGCTGGATGTCTCCAATCAAATGCTCCAGACAAAACCCCTGGTAAACTCACTCACCACGCCCACCCAAATCTTCCTCTTGTATTCTCGAATTCAGTAATGGCAATATAATCACCTAGTTACAACAAGATAGAAGCATACCGTTATCTTTTTTCCTCTCTCTCGAAACCTTCTCATCCATTCACCAAGTGCTGCTAACATTAAGACAAATATGCCTCTATTCTTTCATCCTAAATATTATTGCCTTAAAACTTTCATCTAGATCACCTCAAGAGCTTTCTAACCATCATGAACGCTAATATCCTCAAAATCACTATCTAAAAAGACTTATGAGCATCATGTCCTATTCAAAATCCAGTTCTCATTAATGACAGGCCTGTGGGGGTGTATTTTAAAAGGGAACATAAGCCGAGACCGGTTTGGCTCAGTGGATAGAGCGTCGGCTTGGGGACTGAAGGGACACGGGTTCGATTCCGGTCGGGGGCATGTGCCTTGGTTGCGGGAATATCCCCAGTAGGGGGTGTGCAAGAGGCAGCTGATCGATGACTCTCTCTCATCGATGTTTCTAGCTTTCTATCTTCCTCTCTGTACAAAATCAATAAAATATATTTTAAAAAATAAATAAATAAAAATAAAATAAAAGGGAACATAACAACTCTTTGAGATCTAGTGTAAGCAACCTCAACCAGTGAAAATGTAGCCAAAGTCTATGCCTACTTTAACTTCATTTTTTACTCACCACTTCCTATTTTACATTTATTCCCTAACAAAATTAAACCAATAGTAAATCCAGACCACTGTCACTCCTCTCCATTCTCTTTCCCATGTCTTCTTCTGCCTCTTCTTTATTTGATTCTTCACACAGCCCCTGAATACAACTCAGGTGTCATACTCTCCAGGGGTCTTTCTGACTTCAAGCAAAACTCATGACTCCTCAGCTGTTTCATAATATTTGGGTTATATCTATCATTACACTATCACAATGCTTCATAATATGTTGTATACTTTTTTTTTACACTAGACTTTGTGATACTTAAGGGATTGTATGTTTTTCTTCAATGCAACTTAGTAGGCTATAAACAAACGTTTGGTGAATGAGTTTTATTTTACCTTATGTTAGACCAACGCAACTTTTAAAACATGAATATTTGAATTACTAAGCACAATAGCATGGAAAAATATTTTAATGTGCTTATCTACAGCAATGAAAGTAATGTTTAAACAATCTAATGTCTTTTTCAAATAAAAATTAAGTACAATAATGTGCAGCAACAAACTCCAATTTCAGATATTAATATTTTCAGATATTTCATTCACCTAACTAAATACTTCACATGGCTACTTAATCATGAATTTTATTAATAAGTGTTAATTGGGAGGAAACTACTGAATAGAAAAGGCCATTAAGGAGAAGATTCATAAGCTACAATCTTTCCTAAAATTAAACAAGTCCATAAATAATACACTAAAGAAAACTAGCTTCAAGTGCAAATTCCTATATATACATGCTTTGGTCTTGGAGTCAAGTGAATATGTCAACAATACTAGCAAAATAATTACGCTAATAATGAACTTTTAATTTCTCCCTCATCCATCCTGATACAGCAAGCAACATTACCTGTCTCAAAATTTAAAGGCTCTAGTTTTATGTACATTAAAGTTTTAACATCTTTATTTTACATATTTATGTGAGTACGATTTTAATTCCATTTGATGAAACTAATTTACTTAGGTTGCAATAACTGCAAATATACTCAAGAGGAACTTGGTAACGGTATTTCAGCAAAACAAATGATAAGATAAAATGCATCCACAGACATAAACACCAATATTTAATATTTGCTAATTTTTAAGTGTATATATCTACGCACAAGGTCAAGTACAAAGTGGTCAGCCAGCAAAGTAAATTTATTTAGCAGAAGAAAAAGCAAAAGCTCTTTTTTAAAGGGAAGATATAATTATGTATTCTTAAATTCTTAAGGTTTAGTAAAACTTTTAAAAATCAAATCAAGACACTAATTTTTAAAGGTGACTTATTTCCTTTATCTTTTCCCAATCCAAGATTAAAATTCCCTCATTAGAAAGTACCAATAACAAAAATAATGCTAACAGTCTTAATTTTCTTTCACAAACATCTGCCATTTCATCTACATTAATTCAAATGATACAAAAGCATAACTTTCTAAAGGTCTGAATTTGAAAGGATGTAAGTCTATTATATACTTACACATCTTGACAGGTAACTACTAGGAGTTGGAGAGAACTATAGTATAAGCCAATTAGAACTAAAATGAAGAGAACTATATTCTTCACATTCACTATATACAAAGGACAAGAAGTCTTTAGTCCACTATGAATAATTTTCTACAAGAAATTTAGAACAGGGTGGGTGGGGGAAAAGGGTGAGAATTTGAAATTCCAAGCAATTCAGAATGACACAGTTAGAAAAAAAATAAACAAGGAAAAATGCTTGATCTTAATTTTAAGCCTCAAAAAAGTTGCTTTGGTAAAAATATCTGAGGAATGGCAGTGTTCTAGTCAGACACAACTAAGCCATCCATTATGAAAGGAAGCTCCCTCCCAGATTTTAAGCATCTCAGAGCAATGTAAAGTCTCTCTTCCTTTATTTTATTGTATCCTTTATAATACACAGTACAATGCCTAGATAACAGTAAAAAATGATTTAAATACAGTCCAGTTATTAATGATGGTTAATAATATTTGACAAAGAACTGTGTAATGATTTATGACATCTGCAATAATCCTATTTATCCATCAGTTAATCTTTAAGCAAACTCAACCAGTAAAAATATAGTCGAAGACCCAAGCTTTGAGGAAAAACAGCCTACTGGGAAACATTCATACTTTGGACAAGTTATTTAACTTTCCAAACTGCATTTTCCTTATCTTCTTGGGGAGGAGGAAATGGGAGAAGACACTGTATTGTGTGACAAGTAAGTCTGCGAAAACATTTGGCCCACAACACTTGTTCGATAAATATGTTTCTTTACTATATGAGAGACACATATAGTCTTAATGACTTAAAACTATAGTTATGACTACTGATATTTGATTGACTGGTTTCTCTTTGATTCCAGTGAAGACCTGAGGCGAGTGGAACTGGGCTGCCAAAAGTAATAACTGATGTCAAGGAAAGACAGAAAAATATTGTCAATTGGTAAAGCACAGTAGCCTGGGACAATTCTGTGAAATCATAAACTAAGTCTCATCTACACTCAGTTGATCTCCCGTATCATTAAATTATAGAACAGTAATGTGATGAGAAAGCTAAATCACCAACAGAAAATTCAATTACAATCTGCATTTCAGATCTCAAAAGAGTAAGCTGTTCAAAAATCAATTTGAAAATTTTGTACATTCTTTTCTAAAGACACAAATCAAGTTTCCAGATTAACCTATTAAAATCCATTTAAATCACACCTGATTTAAGAGTTCAAATGTCTCTCTGTGAATGACTTTTGCATTTATGAAGAAATGTATGTTTAACATTTAAGTCTCATGATGACCACAATAAGATGCACTCCTAAGTATTTTCAAGGAGGCAAGCAGTTTGTCACTATCCTATACTGGTGTTAGAGTTGTTACTTGGCACCCTGAAATACATTTTGCCCAGAGAATAAACCATATTCATCTTAAGACTCTTCAAACATTTTAGAGATCCTCTCTATTAAGACAATAAAAGTTACTACATCTGTAAGATCAACACTTTAAAATGATAAAAACATTTGCTGCATTTTCCCATATACTATTAAATACCAAATACTACTAAGGATCCTGTGTATAAAATTGCTCTTTAAACATCGATCTGGAAAACAGAAATAATAGGAAAGCAGGACTCATATTTGGGATAAAATTTGAAAGAAGCAGTAATGTTACAGGGGAAAATACTTTATATCTAAATACATATCAGAGTTTCAAATTTCTATCTATAATATAAAATTATTGATTTTAACAAAAAGTGACAATACTGGCTTCTCTTTAGCTTTAGTTACTAAGTGTTTTTTTGTTTTTGTTTTGTTTTGTGTGTTTTTTTAATTTATTGTTTGATTTTAGAGAGAGGAAGGGAGATGGAAAGAGAAACATTGATTTGTTGTTACCCTTATTTAGGAATTCAAAGGTTGTTTCTTTTATGTGCCCTGAATGGAGATCGAACCTGCAACCTTGGCTAATTGGGAAGACACTGTAACCAACTGAGGGACCTTGAAAGGGCCACTAAGATTTTTTGTGTATTTTTAAATGGGTAAATCAGTTTTTCTAAAACCTCTATAAAATGTAAGGCAATAACAAATTAGTATACCCTGGAATCAGCTACATACAACCCATAGAGAGAGAAAAACTTGTGAAATAGTATAAAGTGCCACAGTTAGTTTTGTCTTTAAATTGAATGAACCTAAACTTGTAACCAAATGTGATATAACAGCAAAAAGCCTATCATATAAAATTATTATTACTAGCCGAAACCGGTTTGGCTCAGTGGTAGAGCGTCGGTCTGCGGACTGAAAGGTCCCAGGCTCGATTCCGGTCAGGGGCATGTATGTTGGTTGCGGGCACATCCCCAGTAGGGGGTGTGCAAGAGGCAGCTGGTCGATGTTTCTCTCTCATCAACGTTTCTAGCTCTCTATCTCTCTCCCTTCCTCTCTGTAAAAAAATCAATAAAATATTATTTAAAAAATAAATAAAATTATTATTACTAAAATCTGCTATTAAATCTACTCAAAATTTCTCTAAAACTACCAATTCACACAGAAAGATGTAGAACATAGCTAACTTTCCCACTGCTTCATATTAAGATTTAACCATCATCACTGAAGCACATCATGCTTATTTTAAAGAAAATTCTAAGGCTGAAAAGGTAGGTGAAATTTTCAATATCACAGAAAATGTTTTAGGCCATGGACCATACCAGCATCAGTTCATAGATTTATCTTCTATATATATATAAAAAGCCAGAGACCGTAACACCATAACAACCCTAACAACCTGTCGCTATGACACCCACTGTAGCTAGCGAACAGGATGATTAGGGGATGGGACCAGCGGCCAACCTCCTGCAGTCCCTCCCCCCAGACGACCCAGCCAACCTCCTGCCATCTCTTTCTCCCAACAGGCCCAGCCGGACTCCACCTGTGCATGAATTTGTGCACCGGGCTTCTAGTGTATATATACAATGCCTTTTCTAAAATTGTTAGAATTGGAATGAGCCTAAACCCCAAGTTAATATATCTTCATTTTACAATTGCGGAAACTGTGACTAAGAGGCTTATCCAAGATCACACAGCTAATTAGACAATGAAGAAATCCAAGTGTGTTGGCCTAAGTGTAAGTTTCCCTTATTCAACTCAAATCACCTGGGAACTCAATATTAAGAAATCATTTTATAATTGAATATGCTAATCCTATGTAATAAAACCCTAATATGCAAATCAACCAAACGGTGGGACAACTGATTGTTATGACTTGCACTGACCA
This sequence comes from Pipistrellus hanaki, assembly GCF_964339955.1. Lineage (NCBI taxonomy): Eukaryota > Metazoa > Chordata > Mammalia > Chiroptera > Vespertilionidae > Pipistrellus > Pipistrellus hanaki. Next base: position 63,746,329 of record NC_140510.1, on the reverse strand, counting down.
CCAGGGGGCAGACACTCAATGCAAGAGTTGCCCCTGGTGGTCAGTGCGTTCCCACAGGGGGAGAACCGCTCAGCCAGAAATGGTTCATGGCTGGCAAGTGCAGTGACTATGGCAGGAGCCTCTAATGCCTCCACTGCAGGTGGCCAGTAGGGAGTGAAGGGTCCCGGAATGCAAGAGCCCCAGACTGTGAGAGGGATGTCTGATGGCCAGCTAAGGCCTGATCCCTTGGGTGATCAGGCCCAAGCCGGCAGGCAGACATCCCCCAATGGGTCACAGAATGCCAGAGGGCGCAGGCCGGGATGAGGGACTCCCCAGCTCCCTATGCACAAATCTTGTGCATCAGGCTTCTAATGTTAATAAGTAACTACAGCCAAATACTTACCTTAGTTTGGTCTAGAAAATAAAAGCTCTCAATTGGAAAACAGGCTTCTAAGTTATGATTCTTTCTTAAGTTTAAAGTTCTCTCTGGTCCTCTGTTTCCTCACCTAATAAATGAGATTAGAACAGAGTCTCTCTAAAGTGCCTTATAGCTTTAAAAAACTAAAATATGAATAGAAATAGCAGCAAGTAAGTCACTTTGACTAGTGATTAGGGTTCATCCAAAAATATATCTCTTTTGTCTCATATGCACATACTATGAGGAAAAGTTAAATATTTTAAAATAGCTGATCTGTGTACTCCAAAATTCATTTTACTGCTTAATCAACTTTAATATATTCTCAAAGACAAAAATTAAAGATTATATTAAAATATTTACACATTAATAATTTTAAGAAATCACTTTTTTTCTAAACATATACTTACAAGATAAAGTCCTATTAACTAAAAAAAGAAAGTTGAAAAATGTGTGCTAATAGCCAAGAAGAAAAGTGTTAACTAATCAATATGACAACTAATGTATCTTTCTGATTGGTTATGACTTTGACTAAAGTCAATACACACGAGGGCCCATTTAAGCAATTTATGTACTCAAATTTTACTAAATATATACTTTCATTGATTCAGTTTTTATAACATTTACTCTCATGAGTGGTGGATTTACCTTGAATCTAGTGAGGCCTAGACTTGCAAAAACAAAATAAAACAAAACAACAAACAAACAAAAAAACACACACAAAACTTCCAATGGCTAGAACTTAATTTTTATTTCATAATGAATAGTTCATTGTATAAGCTGCAGGACACCCCAAATCTGCCCCTGGATAGTTAATTTAAGTGAAAACTTTAGAATTATTTTTCTAATACATTCCTATTAAGAAAAAAAAAATTTTAATTCGGAAATTTAGCAAATTCTTAACAGAATATAATTAGGCAGTATGGTATACTACAAAGAACATGAATTTTTGAGTCAGACATGCCTGGGATCTGAATCCCAGCTCTGCCCTTTCTTAGATATAAATGTATTTCACTGAGCCCCAGATAAATTTAAAACAAGAGTAACAACATCTAAAGATTGTTGTGAGGATTTAAGGTAATTATATTTCAAAGTACTTAAAACATAACCTAATACAAGGTAGAAATTCAACAAATTGTAGTTACTAATCTTATAAAGAAACTTCTCATACATTAATAAATTGAAAAGTGAAAAGAATTTTTCATGATTACATTCAAGAGGACAGGGCAAATAGAAGAGGCTAGGTGTTGCTCAGTGAAGGGCCGCTTTAGATAAGAATGACTTACAATCGGTATGGTAAAGTATTCCTCTTAGCAATGATGGCTTGCTTTTAGAGAGAAGTACTGTATCTCTAAAGAATATTTATTGTATTTTCTTAAAGTAGGTAAAGATTTGCCTTTGATGTCTTTATTCTTTTGCTTAGCAGTACAACTTTATTTAAAGAGCAAATTTGGGTCCATTCCTTTCTCAGTGATTCCAAGTACTAAATGAATGGAAGTCGAATTAATAAATTTTTCTCAAGTACATTTTCAACTTTAAAAACTAACTTTAGAAAAAGAAGTAATGCTTGTAATAGTAAAAGTTCTGGATTAAGGATTAGAAGCTCTGTTTTCAATTTCCTATTAACTTTGTCAATTTAGGCAAGTAGGAGTCTCCTCAATTTAAAAAAGTCTGGATTAAGGACTGGTTATTTTAAAACAATAAACAATTTACATTTATGGCAACATAGGAAATGGTCTAAATTACCAGAGAGGGAAATTTTTGAAGATACTTCACTCTCCCTAGGTCCTAGAGACCACGTAAGAGTTTGACAATAACTGTCCCACATGAAACACATTATTTTTAGTTGAAAATTCTGACTTTATGATTAGAAAAATTCTTTTAAATGTCTCAGTGCCATCATTAGAAAGCACTTCCTGATAATTTCTTTTAATCCTCACAATCCTGAGAGAGATTGCTACAGAACACATCTTAAAGATGAGAAAACAAATTGGCATTGCTGGGATACCATTCTGCTGCACTGACAAAGAAAACTGTGTTCTAATAAATGACATACAGACTATTTGAAGGCTCATGGCTATGAAGATAGTATGGTAGTCACCAGGATTGGGAAGGAAAGAAAAGAAACATCTTCATTCTCTAAGACTTGAGAGGAGTCATGATACAGGCTAAAGAATATAAAGTTGAAAGAACTTAACACAAGTTAACATTCACAGTTTTCTCAGTGAAGCAGTACATTTTTGGATGAAGAGAGAATTTAAAATATATATATTTCTTTTTAAAAAAATATATTTTATTGATTTTTTACAGAGAGGAAGGGGGAGAGAGAGCTAGAAACGTCGATGAGAGAAACATCGACCAGCTACCTGTTGCACACCCCCTACCGGGGATGTGCTCGCAACCAATGTACATGCCCCTGACCGAATCGAACCTGGGACCTTTCAGTCCCCAGACCTACGCTCTATCACTGAGCCAAACCGGTTTTGGCTAAAATATATATATTTCTATTGATTTCAGAGAAGGGAGAGGCAGAGAGAGAAAGAGATATATCAATGATGACAGAAAATCATTGTTCGGCTATCTCCCAGCTCGCCCCCTACTGGGGATTGAGCTCGCAACATGGGCATATGGCCTGACCCGAATGGGTCTGTAATTTCCCCAAGAAGTGCAAAATAGCCTAAAAACTATACACAATAAAGGCAGATGGGTGAAATGATCCAAGATGCTTTTTGATGATATTTCTGGCCTTGCTCTGAGGAGTAACAGGACAGAAAGGGCAACTAGTAACAGGTATCACCACAGCCTGGGAGAATGAAAGGAATCTTCCTGAGATCCAGGAGGACAGTAATGTGAAAAGGAAATAAAGCACGTAGAATAATTGAATAATAATCACAACATGCACTTTTTTATAATGTGCCAGGCACTACTGTACGAGTTTTACATGAATTCACTCTATTCTTACAGCCTTGCAAGGTAGGTACTATTGTTTTGCCTTTTAACAAAAGAGGAAACTGGCAGAGGTTTGGTGATTTGCTCAAGTTCTACATCTAATAAATGGAGAAGCTAGGATAGTATACAACATTGGAGTTTAAGGTTTCTAAAGTAGCAGAGTGACAAACAAGACAGGTGCAGATCACAAATACAGACGAGGCCAGGTCTGTTTGATTATTTTATATCAAAATAACGCCTGACTCCTAGTGGGAACACACAATGAGTGCATTTTATAAATGAATGACTATGCCCATATGCAATGGATCAAGTTAAAATTTAAACTAGAACATGTCTGTGAAGAAGGTATTAAAGGCTTCAATGACTGGGTGAGCACCGAAGTCAAGACCTGGTCGTAAGAAGCACTCAAAAGAATAGTTAACAAGGGCCTGAGCCACAAAAGAGGATGATGGCAGTGGCAATAAATGGCACCTGGACCCAGTGATTCAAGGATTATTAAAAAAAAAACCAGACACCTCAATTCAAGAAGTTCAGCCCGTATCTTCAGGGCAGATCTCAGATGAAAAGGCTAAGATTTCTAAGAACGGGCTGAGGATATGGAGGAGTGAAGTAGTGGATCAGAATGTAACAGGTGAACAGATTGGAAGGAGTCATGGTGGAGGAAGCAAAATGTAAAGCACAGCTAGTAAACAGAAAAAAACTGGACCAGAGAGTCTTCTGACACTTAATCCAAGGTTACTGCCAATGCATCATACTACCTTTACTTTCAAGTCATTATCATTTCAGGAGATTAGGCTGACTACCTGTCTGAGGAAAGTGCCATAGGATCATTAATGACCTACTTATATCTTAAGACTTCACTTACAGCTGCGGAGTTCAAACATTTCAGAGTACTACTTCCATCGACTTAACAAATTAATCAATTACTATAGTTTGGCTTAAATGACTAGTTTCTCGTTTAATCAATCATTCAATAACCACCTACAGTGTTCCTAACACTATGCTAAGTGCTCTGTGGTTCAAAAGGGTGTCTGGTATAAGCTTTGGGCAGGGACCACAACCTAGTTCATAAGTGAAACCAAAAAAGGGTGGAGGAGAAAGGGAAGAAAAATGGGAAAGAAATAAGAATAAGTGTATTTTTATTTATTTTTTTTAAAAAAATATATATTTTATCGATTTTTTACAGAGAGGCAGGGAGAGAGATAGAGAGCTAGAAACGTCGATGAGAGAGAAACATCAACCAGCTGCCTCTTGCACACCCCCTACCGGGGATGTGCCGGCAGCCAAGGTACATGCCCTTGACCGGAATCGAACCCGGGACCCTTCAGTCCCCAGACCGACGCTCTACCACTGAGCCAAACCGGTTTCGGAAAGAATAAGTGTATTTTTAGATAAAAAGCTAATGTACATATTAGGATATACATACTAAATGAGTGTTTACTCCTTTAATAAAGTTACATACTTACTCCAACTCCAATAATTATGTGAGACTCATTATTGTAACTTCTCTTCTGAATCTATCCCTCAAGGACCAGTAGCATTCTTTTGAAGTGTCCCAGTGGTACCAAACCTATATCCTTTGAGACTAATTTTCTTAGTGTCGTTCACAAATCGACTCTGTAGGTTTTTCAAAATATAAGTTCTAAAAACTGTACCAAAAAATGACAGCATCACTAAAATAAGTGTCTAGTATCCCCATATAACAACTTGCAAGCATAGTATTAATTTTAGTATTTACATTGTGGCATAATCATAGCTAAATGTTGATATAGCAATAGGTGCTGTTCTAATGCTTTATTTTCTTTACCTCAGAACAACCCTGTAAGATAGGTATTACTAGTATTTGCATGTTATAGAGGGCTAGAAGTGATTAAATAACTTGTTGAAAATAACACAGCTAGGAAGTGAAGCTGACATTCAAACCCTGGCAGCCTAGAGCCCTTACTCACATGCTCAGTCTCTTTACTTTTTATGGATATTCCTAATACATACATTATGTTGACTACTCTAATGTAAAACTAAATGAAAATTCTCTACAAACTATCCACAGTATTATTCTTACAAGTAGTCGACGAAATGCGAATTAAAGTACTATTTATTTTTATACCTATGGCATTAAAGGTATATGTTGACTAAGACACTAATACACAGAAATTAAAATGACACAACCTTGAGAGGTATAATTAATTATTAAGAGCCACACTTTAGAGCCAAACCGGCTGGGTTAGAATCCCAGTCCTGCCACTTACAAGTATAGGGACTTTAAGCAAATTACTTAACCTCTCAAGCCCTCGTATATATAACAAATGAGAATAGTAGTATTCTATAGAGTTGTGCATTTTATATGAGCTTATATATGGAAAGCACAAAAAACGGTGCATGGCACATGGCAACATTAAAAAAGTGTTAGCCATTATTACAACCTTTCTGTCAATTTGGTAATAGATATCAATTATGGTTAGCCCAGTACCTCAATAATTATAAATGAGCTCAAATATTTATGTGCTGTCACGGTTGCATTATTTATAAAAGAGAAAATATGGGTTCATGAGAATTAATCAAAATACTTGGCAAAAGAAATGATTAAGCTAATGAAGGTACTATAGATTATTACAGAGACATCAAAAATTATGTGTTCAATATATTTAACATGAAACTATATGTATAGTAAGATACTAATTTTTTAAAGGCAGTATATAAAATGATATTGTACCTCACTTTTACTGTGTGCTCACACGTGTATTCCAGATTAAAAGAAAACACATCAAAATGTCATTGTCCTGTTTATTTCCAAGTGGTAGGGTTACAGGTAATCTTTATTTCTTTATTTATAAATTTAGATATTAATTAAGTTTTCTATTATGAATATACATCACATTTACAATTAGAAAAGCTACCAATGGGCCGAAACCCGTTTGGCTCAGCGGTAGAGCATCGGTCTGCAGACTGAAAGGTCCCAGGTTCGATTCCGGTCAAGGGCATGTACCTTGGTTGCAAGCACAGCCCCGATGGGGGGTGTGCAAGAGGCAGCTGGTCGATGTTTCTCTCTCATCGACGTTTCTAGCTCTCTGTCTCTCTCCCTTCCTCTCTGTGTAAAATCAATAAAATATATATTAAAAAAAAAAAAAGCTACCAATAGGAATTCTTTGCTTTGACAGATTATGATTGAACAGTTTTCACAATATACTGATAGACACTAACTGTAACTCACATTTCATCCCAGTGACTTGTTCTTACTAGTAACACCTTTACTTTTCTGTTGACTTTACAATGGATAAACAATAATTATTCTCAAAAATTGCAATATTTAAAACTATAAATTGTCCAGAAAGCTTTATAGAAATCTAACAAAACTGTAAATATCAAGATGACCTTGAATGAAAACAATAGCAAAAATTACCTCGAAGGTCTTTCAATTTATAATACAAAGGAAAGGCATACTACTTTTTTCTAGTCCTAATTATATAATCTTCCTAAATTAGAGAAATTGTTTTTTAATTTAATGAATAAATGATGTGCAAACACATAAAGCTTTCTATTTTGTTTGAATCAACTTTGTGACTTATGCGTTATTTAAAAGACCACATTCTCACATTATTTTCTATACTACCAAAAATAGTTTCAAATTTAATATTGATACTAATAATTTCCAGGTTCCTCTGAACTGCCATGTAGGAAGATAATGCAAAATGAACATGTTGTAAGTACCTATTTTATGCTTTTATTTTTAAACTTCTAACAGCTATAACACAACGAGCTGTCCTAAAACTTCTAAAAAGGAAGAATCAGTCTAAGTAAAAGCAACACTTTAATAAATAGCCTACAACTTACTCCAGGATTTCTCTATAAGAAAATGCTACAGAATGAAAAACAAACTTACAACTAATTCCCTACCCTGTGTGACTTGCAAGATTATTATGCAGCTTTCCTGTATGTATGTCCTGGTAGTTTTAAGTTAACTATTACTTTCCCTAAGTAAAAAAAACCTATTATCAAGATCAAAGCTGTTTCCCCAAATCTGGCAAATATGTAGCTGGAAAAACAAAAACATTAGTCGTTAAGTTCTTGTGAGCTTATATACATAAAAAATAATCTTAAAACTTAATCGATTACTAATGTCAGTCACTTTATGGGTTCCATCTAATGGTAACCTCCACATCATTCCCTGACCACCACACAGGTAGAGAGCTCTGGAAATTTCATCTAGAAATATGGAGTGGACATAACAATCAGAGATCCTTTATCATGATTAGCATGCTTCTATCAACAAGTAACTGAACCCATTTCCAGCAATCACTTTCAAAATGTGTCTTAACTCTGAAGGCTAAGCCAATTAAGGCAAATCAGAAGAGAGGCTAGCACTTCCATTCAAATATATCCCCTTCAATCCAATCAATCTTTCCAAGCTCATGTGGACAAAACCCTGGACAGTACAGATGGTGAGGAATGGCTTTTCAGAGATAAGGACAAAAAGTTCATCTGACAGTGACTAATCCTACATAGTGGAACAAAAGCTCGGGGTGGAGACACATGGCAACATCAAGGGGAGAAGAGTAGAAACTCCTTGGGGCAGCATTCTCTGGTCCAAATCCACTTTGTTTTCAGGAGTTTGGCAACTTATAGCCTCTTTCCTTAAAATAGTTTTGTGGCCTTTGCTGTTACTTTGGGTACCCCCAAATCAGAAAGATGTTAAATGATATATGTATTTTGTACACTGCAGGAAAGCTCAAAAACTGGGATAAACTTTTCCTCCATCAACAATGTATAAAGACAGAAATTTGCTTTGTTTTCCATCTTAAAAAGAGCCAATTTCTCTTGAAATTTTATGAAAAGGCCTACTTAAAATGTAAATTGTGCATAAACCTGGAATGGTGTAACTTCTATTCTTGTGAACAATGATGAAAATACACTTAAAACATGCACTCAAAATACTAAAAATGCCAGATTCTACAGATGAGATTGTGTCTGGAATAGATTTACATGACTATAAAATATAAGATCACTTACCACTCTATTCTGCAATACAAACAAAACAATCCCCAAACATTTTTATATGTTTTGCACATCAATTTAATAAAACAGAATCTGAAATGAGCACTTCAGACCTTTGGTTAAACTATAATTTCCCTTAAATCATAGTAACTATATATCCAAATGGTAAAATACAGTATTTGTATGTACATATGTACACACATAAACAATATTTTTTCTTTATGGAACACTATGTATTTTCTACTTATAACTACCAATTTATGCAGACTACAGTTAAGCAAAAGATCACTAACCTGAAATAAAAGAAAAATTTTGAAGGTCTATAAATACTCATTTACCAATGTGAAATACCACACCACTGAGGCATATCTCTATCCTTATTAAGGAAATATGACTTAAAAATTTATATATTAAAAAAATATAATTGTTCTTTTCACTGGCAACTACGTATATTACTAATTATGAAATAATAAAGTCTACACTTTTAAAAATTAGCAAATATTAACTACTGAATATCAAAACACTAGTCACAAACTCCATTAAAGGCTTTTAGAAAAACTTAAAAGGGCAAAAAGTCGAGACAGAAAGGGTCCAAATTAGTTCATAACCATATGCTACTTAAAAATTCCCTAAAACAGTGTCTGGCACATGGTACTCAGTACTTGTTGAATGAATGAAGGAATGGGAAAACAGGTAAGGAACAAGCTAAGATACTGAGTTGAAAATACATAGATAAAGGTAGAACCAGCTAACCAGAACATTAGCATAAGTAGATGTCAAATGTGAGCTATTCCACATTTTAGTAATAATCTGAAATAGAACTCACACTTCCAAGAATAGCAAACTTTTCCTTGAAAACTTGTTGCATAAACTTATTGAAAAAACTAAATAATTTTAAATTCTGCTAAAGAGATAGAACTGATTCAGTAGGAAAACTAACATTTCTCGAAAATTCATAACACTATTCCCTCACATGGGAAAACATGCTAGTGGACTTCTTTTGGCAGCATTTCTTTCTTTGTAGTTCCTCACATTTACTTAGAAAAAAAAAAAAGCTTCAAAATTACAAAAATCCCTTCAAAACATTTAATCCTCCTGAGTATATCCCACCTTGTTTACATAAAGCAGGAAGTGTCCACACATGGACATTACTGTTTACAATGTCATAGTCTGCATATTGTTTCCAATTTTAAGAATTCAGAAAGGTCAAGTTCCTGGAGTGAATTTCTTACTTAAATCCGAAAACTATATTATTAATGAAGTCTTTCCTCACCGCAACCTACACTTGAGAAAAATCATGCTTTAAAAAGTGAGTCCACACCTCCTCTCCCTTTTCCTCCTCACAGGATTGTGTCTATATGATTCTAGGAAAGGAAAAGCGAGGTCTTTCTGTAGTTTTACTATTGTTAAGTTCAAGTACTAGTCTTTCCTGACATATACCTAGGTGTTACTGTAGCGACAAGAGCAAGTATGTCCAGTTTCTCTTACACCAGCAGTTTACAGGCTTGCCATAACTTATCATATAACTTAAACACTACATAACTCAACACCGCAAGCGTACGACTCAATAATACTGAAAAGTTTCTCAACAGAATACATTTGCAGGCACTAACGCCTATAGAGTAAAGCAACCCAGGGTGGCGATTATTCATTCTTTTGGGCTTCCAGGTCTGAGAAACAGAGACCCAACTGCCCCATTTGTTCCCGCTTGCTTCTCCTGACCCTCCTATTGGCGAGGGGCGGATTTCTGCACAGGAGAGTTTGTCAAGTGCTTTGAAAGCTTGTGGATGAAAGATGCTATAAATACATCTGATATTACTAGTATGTTTCTATTGAGCATTACGTGGAACCACTGTCAGTGCGTTGAGGATAGGGTTGGTGGCATAAACGCTTCCTGGGGAGGGGGGGGGAGAGAGAGGACCGTCCCCTTCATCATCCTGGAGGTTTGGCAGGCCGTCATTTGGACTGGCTTGTTTTGTGAAACCACACGTGAAAAGTTATACACAGGCCCCATACAAGGATTAAGATAGTCCCCATCCCCGTGGGTCTGTGGGTCCCGGGGGCCGAGCTGGGAGAGGAGTGTTAGCTGTTGGGCCTACACCCCAATAAGGTGGGGAGGTGCTGGGATCGGCCAAGGGGCCCCGGCCACAGCCCACGCCCGCGGGGCGGCCGGAGGCGCCGCGACGGGTGGGGGCGCGTCGCCGCATCGGGCGCCGGGCGCGGGGAACGGCCCGGGAGGGCGGCCGCGCCGGGGCCGGGGCCCCGCGCAGCCCCGTGGCCGGGAAGGCTCGCGCCCCGCGGCCGGCGGCGTGGGGGAGGGGAGGCCGGGCCTGCGGCCTGTTGGGGGGAGTTCAGCCCGGGCCTCGCGTGCGACTCTCAGCCGGGCCCCCGGCCCAGGGGTCCCCGGTGCCCAATAGAGACTCACCGGAAAGGCCCGGATCCGCATCTTGGTGTCCTTTCGGCTGCCCGTGCCTTTGCTCAGATTCGACATGGTGCTCGTCCCCTCCCCGGCGGCGGCTGTGGGTCGCACTCCGAGGCGCCGGTGTCACATTTAAGGCGGGCGGGCGGACGAGGGGCGACGCTGGGGGCGGCGGCGCGGCCCCCGGTTGGGCTGGGGAGCTGGCCGGCCCCTGGGCGGCCGCGGCGGAGGCGGCGGCGACTCGGGCTCCGGCGGCTGGGGCTCAGCTGGGGGGGGCGGGGGGGTGCGCTGACGCGGCTGCTCCGCGGGGTCCCCCTCACGCCCGGCTCAGCTCCCTTTATCGCGCTCCTCCGCGATGGCGGCGGCGGCGGCGACGGACAAACATCTCACTGCGCAAGCCGAACGTCCTCCTCCTTCTCCTCCTCCGCCTCAGCGAGACGAGATCCGGCCCAGAGGGTGGAGGGGGGAGGAGGGAGGGAGGAGAGCCGGAGAGTGGAGAGATTGGGGGGAGGGAGGTGGGAGGACAGAGGAGGCGGACGGCCGCCGCGGGGGGACGCTCAGATCTCGCGAGAAGAGGGCAAGCGCGCGATCCCGGGCGAGGCGGGGCGAAGCCTGGGGGGGGGGGGGCCGTGGGAGGAGGGGAGGCGGGGGTTGGGGAAGTGGGAGGGGCCGGCGGGGCGGGGAGGTGGGGAAGGGGCGGGGCTGAGTGCGAGAGGAGTAAATTGTCTTTTCGACGGGGGAGCGTCGGAGACCGGGTTGTGGGCGGAGGTAGTGGCTGATTGGTGGAGTGTGGAGGTCACGTGGGCCTGGTGGGCGGAGGAAGTAGGGAGAGCCTCAGTTGACCGTATAGTGGGCTGGGTCCTGCTGGGCTGGCTTAGGGCGGGGGCTGGGGCCGGGGTTAGGGCGGGAGGATAGTCTCTGGGAGGAGCGTGGGTGCAAGGTGGATCGCTGACGTCCTAGAACTGGTTCCTATGTTTTTCTAGGGCATGTGGACTAGGGATGGGTTCTTGAGCAGAAGCGAGGAAGTTGAAAGAGGAGTTTGTGCAGGAGTCACCTGAAGGGTCAGAAGTTAGGGTCCTGTATGCTTAACAAAAATATTCAAATCATATGTACAACACCCCAACTCTAGGATTCAGGGGTGGAGATGTTAATCCACAAAATTTCCTTAGACTGCAGAAGCTCCGGGGCCTCCTGAATCCCTGATATTCTCTGAGGGAACCAGGACTTCTGAGTCTTAAAGTTTATTTACCGTACCATAAAATGACAATTTTGGTAAATGGTGTTGAATAGAAGATTGGATGACAGAAACCTATATTTAACCTAACAATCATTTTTACCACTACGAAGAGTACTGTAAGTTTTGAAAAGACAAAATTATTGTCTTTAATTCAATTTGCTGCAAATTTGGATACCCCCATCCCCACGCCATTGTAGTCCAAAAGTCTAGTTTGATTCAGCAGTCTTGAATTTTACTGTCTAAATTGCCACTTTCCCAAATGATGTTATATTTTGGATTTCTGATGCTGCAAACAAATGTGAGTTTCCACTAAAGTTTGTGATCTATTCGTTTTAAGAGCCTACCGTTGGAATGGGTATCAATATTTGGAAGCTGGGCTTTTTAATACTTAAAATTCGCATTTCAAAGCTAGGGTACGTATATATACATATACGTATATATTTTAAACAGGTAAACTTAAATGTGCTTTTCTACTTGTTTACTATAAAGTTGAATTTGCCCTAAATTAACTTAATCTTGATGACTAAATTTGAACGTATGCTTTCATTCCTTACTCGGTTGAAATGCCCATTTGAAAATGTATTTTCTTGTTTTGTTTTTTTTGTTATTAGCTAATCAAAACACGAGCTTAAGAAATGAGGATGTTGCTTGAAGCAATGCCTGTGTAAACACTGAAGCTAAAAATAGGTCATCACTAACTGGATTAATAAGGTAAGATTGGGAGGGGCTCTGACTTAAATATAAGATAAGAGTCTTAGTGTATAATCTGTATGGTGATTGAACATCCATTTGTATGATCATTAGACTATATCAACAATGTTTTTTATTGGTTGTACAGTCAAATGGCCCAGTTTCTTTAATATAAGAATATATGTTGTGGAGCCATGGGTTTATTATGTGTCTTTTGGGGAAAGGACTTGATTGTACCTGGAGTGCTGTAAAATGGGGATAATAAAGCTTTCTTCTTGAGCTGCTATGAAATTTAAATGATTTCATACATTTCAAAGAGCCTGAGAGCAGTGCTCAACACAGAATAGCCACTCAACATCTGTCGGCTATTTTTTTTAAAATATATTTTTATTGATTTCAGAGAGAGGAAGGAAGAGGGGGAGAGAGAGAAACATTGGTTGACGATGTCATGCATGCCCCTTACTAGGGATTGAGCCCATAATCCGGGCAACATGCCCTGACCAGAAATCGAACCCACAACCTTCTAGTGCTTGGGACGATGCTCAATCAAATGAGCTACACAGGCTGGGCTTACCTGTTGGCTATTATTATCATGGATAATTAAAGCCAAGATTATACTGTCTTCCTTTAGTCAATATGTTAAATTTCTTTAAAAAATACTTGTATGCTTTTATAAAATGAATTTTATTTTAAACTGTGCCAGTCTTTAACACTTGGATTTCACAAAACAATAAAATATTTTTAAAAACCTTGGGAACCAATATATGTTTCTCCAACTTTATTTTGGCAAGTAAGGGCATTAAAAAGGAATAAGTAGCATAAAATAGGTCTATAGTGTGTGTGTGTGTGTGTGTGTGTGTGTGTGTGTACACTAGAGGCCCAGTGCACCAAATTTGTGCAGGGAGAGAGAGGGTGTCTCTTAGCCCAGCCTGAGCCCTCTCGTAATCCAGGACTCCTCAGGTAGGTCCTAGGCCTGACTGGTGATCAGGACCTATTGGGGCTTTCCTTCCCCTGGCTGCCAGTAGCTGTCCTCACCCCTGCTGCTGCCACTGCTTGCCATCTATGAGGTGCTGCCCCCCACCTTACCCCCATCACCTGTCCCCTCTTTCTGTGGGCAACAGGCATGGGGTGTGATCACTTGGGTGGCCTGGGCCTCCTTCTGCGGGGCAATCACTGACCGGCCCTGCATACCTACCACAGTATTGCTGGCTGGTGGCCTGGGCCTCTCTCTGTGGGGTGATTGATCACAGGGCCCCCAGATCAATCTCCCTTCAGAGAGAGGCCCTGCCCACCCAGCCAGGGCTCCGCAATTGATTGCCAGGCAGAGGGTGGCCTGGGTCTCCCTCTTTGGGGCGATTGCAGAGCCCCCCCTGCCCAATTGGTCAATCCTCTGGCCCGTGGCCTGGGCCACCCTCTGGGGCAATCATGGGGCCTCTCAACCAATTGCATTGCATCTGCCTTGGTTGGCCTGGCACCAGTGCATGTCATAGTGTGGTCGTCCAGAAGGTTGTCCAGATGGTCATTCTGCTGTTCGGTAGGTAAGTCGATTTGCATATTATGCTTTTATTATTGTAGATAGATAGATAGTATTTTAACCACATAAATTGGAGGAGGTCAATTTTTGAATAAAGTACAGTTTCTTAAATTTACCTTATGAAGACTAGTACAAAGCTGATATTTCTCATTTCACTTTGAACCTGAGGAACCATCATGGGCCAATATTTAGTAAACCTCTACATTAAGGCATATTTCCATGTAATTGTGATTCATATTCATCACCTTTTAATTTATTTGTTTTGTGCACACAGATTTTCATATGTTGGTTTTTGTTTAACCACAATTTGCATTTAAAAGAGTCACTATCAACTATGTCTTCCGGTAGTCTTTTAACTACAAAGACCCCCAAAAAAACTCTTTAAAATGAATTCATTTGCCATTGCCATTAAGAAATCTACTGCTCATTTATTTGTTCATTTATTTCTTCATTTATTCAAGAAGTATTTAATAGCTGCTATAGATTAGCACTAAGGTGAATCAGATAGATGAGGCCTCCCATCTCAGAACATAAAGTTCTTCTCCCTCACCCCCCCTTGAAATCTGGAAACCGTAGTCCCAAATTGGATTGGACAACAACTGCCTATACACTGCAATCCAGAAATCAGACTTTTTTTTTCTTCCTAGGAAACCAGCATCCTCAAAATATATGTGAAACACTCTGAAGCGGCAGCAGGCTATTCTCCTATGCCCAATGATATCCCTGACTTGCAACTAGCAAATTAACTTTCAGGATATTAGTTTTTCTGCCAACTGCCACCTGATCTAGCAGAGAAAGCAGGGCTGGAATTAGAACTCACTAGCTATTGTATGCCTGCCGGTTGGTATTCCTATTTATGCGGACAGTGTCCTGGCACAGGAGAACAGTGGCCCTATTTCCACTTATTCCTATGGAGCTGTACACTCAAAGCTGGGAGCCCAAGACCAGCCCCTGTTCTACACCTCAGGGTAGAACTTGACATTATGCACTGTGAGAAGCCAGTGAAAGGGATAGCCTCTTCTTGGCCCTGCATTTCTAGGTATCCAGGATACCAAGCCACTTTAATGACTGTATCAGACCTGCTTGCTGATTTGATTGTGCTGATATTGGTTTTTAAAACAACTGATAGCCTACCAGTTCACTTACAAAGACCTCTTCAAAGGTTTTGAATAGACAAAGACTGGTAGGGAAAAGATGTGTGTTTTTCAAATTGGAAGGGAAATATTTATAATATTATTGCTTCCTTGAAAGTAAGGGCTAGATTGTCTCCACCAGGCAACCAAAAAGTATTGCAGGCCATTAGGTTTGTACATATTTAGAGCAGTAGTATTGTACGCACTTTATAAGATGACGTATTAGAGGAGTATCCCATGAAACATAACCACAGACAGTTCCATATGAAAACTGTAAAAGGTCTTCTCCACGCCCCTTTTCTAATTACTATTTTCCTACATACATCATCAAGACAAGAAGCATATAAGACATAAGAACATATGAGACAAGCTACACATTTAAAGATTTTTCTTGAATTAAAGATTTTTCTTTAAATCAAGAAAAATCTTTAAATGTGTGTTATAAATACCCATCTCAATTTTTCATCACATTGTCATGCTAAATAAAATCATCTCATTGTCAGCTCTGGAAACCTTTTTATTGGCCTGGACAGTGATCTGTTTATTCCCCATTTTTCTAATAAATTGACATTTTAGAAATAAAATATATATATAACCAACTAATCTAATATAACAGAACATAACTTCTCAATTGAAAACGATAGGCTTTGCATCCATGTAATTTTATTTTGAAGAAAAAGAATTTCCTTTTATTGATAACAGTAACTATCAAGAAATCTCTAGGGAACAATTATGAATATGTATTGCTTTCATTCATGGTGAGGAAAGTGTATGCTGACAAAGTCATCAGCTCTGTCTTTAAAAGAAAGTTAATTTTGGAGTTGACATTAAAGTATGGTTCCAAAGACTTATAAAAGTAAATAGCCTAAGTGTTATGATAGATTTAGTAATTGTATACATTATAAATACAAGAGTCAACAAATATAACAAAATAGCATTATCTTTAAACTTCTTCAATAAGCTATTTGTCTTCAGTTTACTGTAAAATTATATACTTAGTATAGCATGAACTAGCAAAAATAGAAATCTGAGTAAAGCAAAGGATTACTGGTAGAGATTCAAAATAACCTTTAAAAGGCTAACAAAGCCAAAACCGGTTTGGCTCAGTGGATAGGGTGTCGGTCTGCAGACTGAAAGGTCCCAGGTTCGATTCTGGTCAAGGGCATGTACACTGGTTGCAGGCACATCCTCAGTGGGGGATGTGCAGGAGTCAGCTGGTCGATGTTTCTCTCTCATCGATGTTTCTAGCTCTCTATCCCTCTCTCCCTTCCTCTCTGTAAAAAATCAATAAAACATATATATTTTTAAGGGCTAGAAAAAAAATTACCTGGAGAGGGGCCAATTTCTAACCCAAATTAATATAATAAGTTGTTTCCTAGAGATAAGTTTATTTGTAGTTACTGGTTTGTAAATCTTGAGTGGCTGGTTATTGGGCAGAAGACCCATTAGATGTGCAGATTTAAGAAAGGGACAACATGGACACCTTGTTAGGATAAAACCAATAACTCTATATCTAACCCAGTTAAAAAACCTTTTAAAGAATTTTCATTTCTGAGACCTTTAAACGTGTTACATCTCTGTTACTGAAATTCTTGTTGAGAGATGCCTATCTCTATATGAACCTTCAACTTTTGAGAAAAGTTGCTTTAGATGCTTTGATTGTGAAGGCAGCTCCACATTCTTTCATTAATTATTATGGCAACATTTGTCCTTGAAGGGAGTTGCTCCTATTAACAGCCTGATTTCTTATTTTAAAGAATTTTCCTTTTGGTTGGTGTTGGTGGACAGTGGTATCTACTTCCTATCACAATAGTCAAAGGAGCCTGATCCTTCCCCTCCACTCTACAGATCAACTCTCGAATAGGTGACTGAAGGTCACAGGCACAGTTCATGAGCATGCAGGCAATGGCTGTGGGTGGCCTAGGTTCTTCCCACGGAATGACTGTAGCTGTCATTCAACTTTCCAGTGGTCCTTTGATTCCTGCTTGCTCTACAATCCTGGTCCTCCCACCTCCCCTCATTTCTGTGACTCCAAACATGCCTCTCCCCAAATTCCATTTTTGCTTAAAATAGTCAAAGTTTGTTTCCGCCATATGTCAGTCAGGGTCCTGACAGGAAACAGATGGCTCAGTCAAACTGGGAATTGGAGGCGACTTTAGTGCAGGGACTATTCACAGAAGAGTGGGCAGAATGAGGGAGTGTGATCAGGAATAAGGAAGGATCTCAGGACTACCTACAGCAGAGAGCCTTGCAGCACTTGTAGACTAGAAGCGCCATGAGAACTGGCTACCAGAACCTGGATAGAGAATTCTTTCTGTAGCTATGGGAGAGTGCTATCTGACAAGCTGGGTTTTTAGGTGAGGACCCAAGCTACTGGCTAAGTATAGAGGCAGTCAGGGGCCAATATACCTTGGCCTCACTGCCCTCGTACCCTGAGTTCTGTTCTGGTTGGTGCCTCCCGATGGACACAGGGACAGTTGGTGGACAGTTTCCAGCTAACTGAAAACCCGGAGGCAAAGGAGCCCATTGATGGAGCTCAACAAGGTCAGGCTTACAAGAACCAGAACAAAACAAAGTCTAGGCAAGAGGAATAAGAGGTACAGATTGTTTTTTTCTTGTGGATCTGTGTTATGAACTAGGAAACTATCCCCTGAAACAGCCTCAGGAGACTCTCTCATGGCTCATTGGCCAAGACTAGATTACATGTCTCTGTTGACTCACTCAGTGGCAAGAGGCATGAGCATTGTTTGTACTAATCTGGGTAGAATAGATCTTGGAAGTCAACTACCACCATCTACTATGGTGGTACAGAGCACATTTGTCTCTGAAGAGATTTTACATGGGGATTAAAGAGTTTGAGGAAGAATTAAGGGAAATGTGCATCTGTATGTGTGTGTGTGTGTGTGTGTGTGTGTGTGTGTGTCGTGTAATAGTAGGGTGTTTGGCTAATGAACTGGACATGATCTCAGGCACCAACTACATTGAAAAGATAGCTCTGGAACACAGAACAGGAGATCAAATAGAAGCACATCAAATCCAGGGACACACAGAAAGGTACAGCTGGTTTCCAAAAGGTACCATGGGCTTGCACATTTACACAGACACCTGCACACATCTTTCAGAGGCACTGGAGAAACCTTATTCTCTGCACCCTGCTTTGATGTTGATCTATAGACATGAGCAGCCACAGGCAAATGAGAACAAGGTGGTTGGTTGCCCACATAGAACAGTTTGACAGGTGATTAAGAGGCCCCTTTACTCTCCAAACTCTCCACTCTAAAAATAAAACATAGTAAACCAAATGACCCAAAACACAGAGGGTTCAAACTAGCTATTTGCTCAGTGCTTCTCAACCTTTCTAATGCTGCGACCCTTTAATACAGTTCCTCATGTTGTGCTGACCCCCAACCATAAAATTGTTTTCGTTGCTACTTCATAACTGTAATTTTTCTACTGTTATGAATTGTAATGTAAATATCTGTGTTTTCCAATGGTCTAAGGCGACCCACAGGTTGAGAACCTCTGCTGTAGAGCCTAAGACCATCGGAAAACACAGATATTTACATTACGATTCATTAATAGTAGCAAAACTACAGTTATGAAGTAGCAACAAAAGTAATTTTATGGCTGGGTGTCACCACAACATGAGGAACTGTATTAAAGGGTTGTGGCATTAGAAAGGTTGAAAATCACTGGCTTAGGTGGTCAAGATAGATATGGATCATGTTGTGAGAGGCCCTGCATTGACTTTCTGAACCCCCTCGTATTCCACTCTGAGCCCCCAAGCCAACAGTTCCACTATTGGATAAAGCATCAGGCTCTGTCTAAAATCTTTCCTGAAGTTAAATGCTGTGAAAAGAAGAATAATTAAGCCACCAACACCTTGATGGTCATTATTACATCATAGTGTAACAGGAAACAAACCAATTTCCTAGGTGGGCAGGATCTTCTAAAAGGTAAGAGCAACTTCTTTATCATGTTGCCTGATTTCCAACAAGATAAACATGGCTAGGTAAATCACACAGAAAATAATGTGACCAAAAGATTCAAACATGTCCTACTTGAGCCAGTATGTGGGGAAGAAGCCATGAACTTGAGATTCACAGGCTAGGCTGATGTGGCCCTCTGGGAGCTCCTACTCTCCTGGCCTAGCTGCTCAGGGGTGTGTGTGGAGAGCAGGGGCGGTGGAGGGGAGTCTGGGGTTCACTTCTTCACTTCTTGGCTTCTCTCCAAGTTACAATGGAAATTAACCAAGATGTCTCCCCAGAATGAAGTATAGCCTTGGGTTCATTATAGACCCTCATTAATGGAGTGAGTGGGTATGTGAACACTTGTATTGAGATGCTTAGCTCAGAAACGTTCATAATTGATTGATGCAAAAATGTTTATCCATCATTATGGAAACTTTCAAGCTCTTGAATTACAGACACTTAGAACCACTCTTGACTGTCCAGGGGGAGAGTAGACCCCCGAAGACTGAAAGGGCTGTTGTAACAAGGAAAATTCCCTTCAGAATAGAAGTTAGTATTTAAGGTCAGATCTACTCTTAATTTATTACCTTTTTTTTACATTCACTTCTTAAAAGGAAGAAAACATCTAAAGTACAGCTTCTAATTATTCTTACTTGGGTACAGTTTTGCAAAGGAAAGAACAGTTACCCTGGATTTAACATTTACTAAATGCCTGTTCCACAGCTCAGCTTTGCTTATTTCATCTATCACCACGCCTAGTAACACTTTTTGTGGATGATGGGACGTGTTTGCATTACAGTTTATTATTTTGTGAGTTTGGATATACAAATGGGTTTGTATGTATGACACCAGGACTGAATTACATGTGCCCAAATAAAACAACCACCAATCAAAAACTTGATATGTTTTAGCTGACGTATAAAGTAGGATTGCCCTTTGACACCAGGATTTTAAAGGCATATCAATGCATTATGAGGTTATAGCAAATATAATTGGTGACTTGATTTTGAATATTCAAGTCACCTCAAAAGAGTCAGAATATTTAAATCACCCCCAAATATCAAAATCATAATTTTTTGTATGTTAAGTTTTAGCTCAAATGGAAAAAAAGGGCCCACAAAAAAATTCTGGACTCTATTTAATATATACAGGCTGATATGTTTAAGAGGCAAGAGAACTGCTTCCACTGAGTTTCAAACATTGATAAGGAAAGCTCGTTGGATGGATATAGAAATGAGTGGACAGATATGAGCTAACACAAATCTAGTGAAGTGTTAGTTATAGGATCTAAGTGGTGAGTCTATAGATATTCACTGCATAGTTCTTTCAACTTAATAATAGGTTTGAAATTTTTCAATAAAATGTTAGACAAATCATGACTGCATGGATTAAATTACTGATAGTGAGACTTGCTTTAAAAGGAGAGTCTAGGATGTGCAAGTATTATAGCAAGTATTATAGTAAGTGAACTTGATACACGAAAATGTAGAATTAACGATGATATTGATTAAAATTCATTGAATGCTGAGCATGTGCCAGGGACTGTACAAAGTACTTAATAAACATCATCTAATTTAATACTCACAGTATTAGTTGAAGAGTGTGTTTTATAGGCTAGGAAAATGTATAAGAAGATTATATAACTTGTGGGAGGGGGAGGCTGCACTAAGTGGCACAGCTGAGGGTCAAACCACCTCTGTTTGAACCTACAACCAGTGTTCTTATCACTGCACTCTATGATAGGGAACTCTGAATTACAGACATTTACGATTATCTTGTTCAATTTCCCCATCCCTTATTACTAATGGATTGGTAGTACTAGAATCCCAGAATTCCTACTATTTGTCCAAGGCTTTTACTACTAATCATGATGTCTCTCTAAGTGCAGTGGGTTTTTTTTGTTTTGTTTGTTTTTTTACAAAATGGATTCACTATAGGATTCCTTTATGTAACAAATTTCCATAATGCACTTTAGCTGTAATTTGATATTTATACTTATCTATATACTTTTTTTCAGGTGTAACATATATCATAAATGATGGCACCCTGATGCTATAAACAGTATGTCCAAACATGTAACATTAGGTTGAGCTTTTGAATGCACTGGAAATGTGCACATTTCCCTGGTGGGGAAAAAATGCATGAAATTCTGAAATAAGTTTATTGCATTTACTTGAGTGAAAATGCTGTAATTCTGGCCGGGACTGGTTTGGCTCAGTGGATAGAGCGTCGGCCTGCGGACTGAAAGGTTCCGGGTTCGATTCCGGTCAAGGGCATGTACCTTGGTTTCGGGCACATCCCCGATGGGGGGTGTGCAAGAGGCAGCTGGTTGATGTTTCTCTCTCATCGACGTTTCTAACTCTCTGTCCCTCTCAATTCCTCTCTGTGTAAAATCAATAAAATATATTTTAAAAAAATAAAAAGAAAATGCTGTAATTCTCATAATTCTGGAATTCTTTTTCACTGCTCAGTTACAAACCCATGACTTTCTGAGACTTTTTAAATTTATTTTAACAATGATTGATTTACATAGTGGTAGCCACTTTTAAAAAGCACAAAGGAAAGTTGAGCATTAAAAAGTTAAAAGGGACATATTTGTGTCTTTTCTTCTACTGTATCTCTCCTTTCATCCCAATTCATGTCTTACTCTAACATGGGAATGCAGCAGCATTGAAGAAATGAAAAGATCCACTAACTCTTCTCAATTTTAAGTTTTAGGCATTTGTCATCTACTCTAAGTCTATTTAGTCAAATGTTTTGCAGCTTTGGAATTGGAAGTCCTGGGTTTAACTTTTGGCTCTACCTACTTATTTCCTGAGTTATTTTTCCATCAGCTATGATATATTTCCCTGACAGGACTACTGTGGGCATGAAAGGAAAATGTATTGATGCTTTGAAAACAAGAAAGAAAAAAGAAAAAGAAAAAAAGAAAGAAAGAAAGACAAAAGCTAAGAACAATGCAATAAAGAGTTTAAAATTTTGTCATTTGTTTTTACTATTTTATGTAAGGCATAACCATGTTTCCATTGTGTAATGAGACTATGAACATCTTTCTTGATTTCAGAGCACACACACACACAAAAACAATTCTCTATGGGTTTCCTGCATATCTACACACCTTTCAAGTGAGACACTGATTACTTTTTTTACAGACTATTTAAAAATTTTGTAAAGATAACATCTATGAAAGACAGATAGTGTCTCTCTCTGGCACAAAGATTAGGCATGCTTACTGTCTAGTATAAAAGCTTTGGGTTCCTTAACCTTAGGGTTGCTATCCCATAACACAGTCCACTATGTGTACAGTTATCTGTATGGGCTCATCAGTGTTGCCCTGTAGGAAATGGGCCTTTGAAAACTGGTGCAAATGATGATTATTTAGCTACTTCTATTGCTGTGTGTAATAGAGTCTCTTATCTCTGACCCAGAAATCTCATCTTCTATCCACCTTCATCAAACTGTGGCAGACCAATTTGCTTGCTGGCAAGGAGAGTAAAATCTCAGACCTCTTTCACAGTTCTTAAGAAGAAGATAGGTGTAAAATGGATACAAAGATACTTCCTTCTATCATGTCTTGAGACAATTTTTACAAAATATATGTCAGCTTTTGGAGAGAATGGGCATTACTTTGTAGTAATTACCAGTAAACATATAGACTCTGTAACAAAACTGTCTGGGTTCTAATCCTGGGTAAGGCTCTTTTTAGCTTAGGTTCCCCTAGACACAGACTCTGTGATAAGGATATGAGTGAAAACATTTTATTTGGGAGGTGATTCTAGAAATCACTGATAAGAATTGAGGAAATGAGAAAGGGAAGGCAACCAATAAATGATGAATTTTCAAGTAACTTATGACTGTGAATAATAAAAATGTAACTCTTAGCCAAAACCGGTTTGGCTCAGTGGATAGAGCGTCGGTCTGTGGACTGAAAGGTCCCAGGTTCGATTCTGGTCAAGGGCATGTACATTGCTTGCTGGTACATCCCCGGTGGGGGGTGTGCAGGAGGCAGCTGGTTGATGTCTCTCTGTCATTGATGTTTCTAGCTTTCTATCCCTCTCCCTTCTTCTCTGTAAAAAATCAATAATATATATATATTTTTTAAAAGTTTAACTCTTAGTAGCCCATATAGAACACGTAACTCTAAGGAATAAGGCACCTGGGGTATTTCACATCAAATTCCATTTATCTCTGATTGAGGGATCCTGGGAGGTGGTCAGGGTTCTAGCTCTGTCCTGTCCTGAATATAGCACAAACTTGGCTGGCAGTGGGCCCTGGCAGTTGGAAGTAAGGTGTGCACTACATTGATAAGGACCAAGGAAATAAAGTTGGCACACCCACAGCCTTTGCTATAGACATCCTCTAGCTATATATTCTTAGGAAGTCACTCAACCTATTATGCCCCTTGTTCCCTCATCTGTAAAATAGGAATAATATAGCATCAACCACATGGGGTTGATAGAAGGATTAAAGAAAAATTCAATCTACATGAAGTACTTAAAAAAAACTATAGCATTTCATAAGCACTTAGTAAATGGATTTAGTTATAAAAGAACATAACATTTACTGATTGGTTGATATTTCGTCTTTATAAGTTTTTGGTATTCTAGGAGTTGACTTCTAATTCCTTAACACTATGAAATTTTATTTTACTCAATGCCTAAAATGATACACTCATGCTTGTCATTTATCAAGGGCCAACACTGGCTGTGTCATGGGAAGCGCCAAGAAAGATGTGTTTAAACCTTATTATTCCTATATAAATTTCCTTAGAGGATTTATGGGGTTAAGCACTTCTGAACTCTTTAATTTAAAGATTTACTGCTTTGTCAGAGAAACTAATTAAATCTTATTGAAGTGTCAGTAACACAGCAGCATTAGACTCAATTTTCTTTTCTATTATGGGAATAAGAATATCAAAGTGCATTTTAAACTTAATTTTCTAGCATTATGTATCATTTATGTCAAACTCCTGTGAATCAGCATCATAGTAACTATGGAATTCACCAAGACAAACATGCAAGAATTTCAGTAAGTCTGCTTAAACCCTGACTAAGGTAAATTTCTACTATTAAGCTAAGTAACATTAGTAGAAAATTACAGCCTACCAAGGGAGAGTCTTGTATTTATGGAAACTTTTAGAGGTCTATGGATTTGCCTATTTTCTACTCTAGTACCTTCCCTGCCCTCCATTCCTTTTTATTCTTCCAAATCAGTCCTCTTGGCTTGCCCTGAATCTCTTATTTAAAGATTTTGTTCACTTTTGCTTCTTTCCCGAGTCTTCATATTAATGAAATTGTCTCAAGAATTGACTTCTCAAATCTTTTTTTAATTTTTGTAGTTGTTTATTTAGTTCACTTTTATTTGTTTAAATCATAAGGTATCTTAGTGCAACATACATGTGTATAAATGTGAATATGCAAAAAACATAAGAAAATTATAATTTTAAATAAATATTTTAATGAAAGAAAAGTAACCAAAATATTCCATATTAAAACTTTGACAGTTTTAATAAAATAAATTTACACTTAGCTACTTTTTCCATATTTACATATCTTACGTTTAGATTCTATTAAATGGTATTTAATTTTATTGTGGATCAAGGAGAGTTGAAAAAAAATCTGTAAACTTTCTATTAGTCAACGTAAAAAAAAATAAATACTTTTTTGGATGTCTTATTTCCCTATAAAAATTTTTAAAGTAAAAAGTAGGATCAAGTTTCCTATAAATGTAATCCATATGTACTATGACATTATTTTTATTTCTTCATATTTCCTTAACATTTTCTTTTTTTCTCAGCTTCAATTTAATAAAATATATTGCTATAAATAAAGTGAATCAATGTTTTTATCTTAAACATAGAATACTCATGCTACTAGGAAGAAAAAAAATTAATGAAATTCAGCATTTAATATGCTTTTATAAAGAAAGCATAAAATAAACCAAGTTTTCAAAAAGTAAGTCCAGATAGTATTACTAGTTTATGGATGCTAAAAAAAAAAAGGATTTTAAATAGTCTTTAGTGCTTATATATAATTATAAAAATAATATGTTTTGGCAATAAACAATTGAAGTCAATCTCTGCTACATTTATTTTAATTTAAACAATTTTTCTAAGTTCCTATGAAATCTAACATCAATCCAAATCCTCTGTAAAAAAAAAAAAAAGGAAAATAATTGCTATATTTATCCTTTATTGAATGCCTTCTTAGATTTTAAATTTTATTTAAAAAAATTCAACATTTTGTGTTCTGCTCATTAATGCTATGGTATTTTTTGTATGCTTATACCATGATATCAGCATGCTTTCTGATCAAGCAGACAAGATAGTAATTAAATAATGCCATTCCCAAAAAAGCTTGCAAGAGGCAACTGTGACAAGTGCCATGTCTGACAGCTACCAGGTGCTGTGAGAGCATATACTACAGAGACCTGACCAGGCCTAGTGAATAGAGAGAAGGCTTCCTAGAGGAAGAGACAGTTGAATTGAAATCCAAGGGATGTGTAGGAATCAGACATAAGATACAGTTTTAGCTACAATTGCAAGCCTATAGAATAAGACTTACTATACAAAGTTCTGTCTCCAGATTTCACAATAAAAGTAAGCAGTCCATCATTATTAGTGAGCCCCACCCCTCTAGTTTTATCTGAGATACTCTTCCTCAACTACACTTTAACCATCTGAGTATTAATTTACTCTTTTATTAATAAAACAGATTATAATGTAGGGTCTATTTCTGAGAAGATTGCTCTAGGATAAAATGAAGTAATGTAGGTGAAAGTGGTTTTTCTCATCATAGACTTTGGTGCTGATACTCTTTTATTTCTATGTGATCTCCATTATTACTTATTTTCACAGATAAAGTAGGAAAGGAGTTGGTGCTTTAGAGGGAAGGGTTATTTGTGCACCACAACTAAGATTTCTGATGTTATTGCCCAATTGCATATTAGCAAATCATTTTTAGTAATAAAAACATTATAAATCTATGATTATAATGCAGAACCAGAGTTTCTAATGAAAGCTAAGGATTTGATTTTTGCACCACTTGAAATATTTATTGGATAAGCTTTCTAAGAAAAAATGGAGAATATGTTCAAGTAGAATTTCATAATAAAAACATGGAATCTGGGTCTCATTGAGCCAAATGCATCTTATTCTTCCACAAAAGAATGACTACAGCAAAGATGGGCCATGAACATGGACAGTGTAACACCAAGAGAGTAAATGAATTAATTGCTCATTTGTCCATTCATTCCATAACTGTTTAGCTCCAAGAATACAAATAAAACAAGACAGTAAGGAAGAAGTGGTTCCTGTCTTCACAGAGCTAAAAATTTAGTTCTAGTGAAATGTGGTAAGATGTATGTTTAATGGGACATGTACTAGAAAGAGCATGAGCTAAGAATGTATTATTTGTTATTGAAATAACAAGGCCATTGATTCATCAAGATGTATGCATAGACCTCAAAGCCACCCACAAGTTGTGGAAGATACTTAAGATGTTTGCATTACTTCATCCCACTCCCTGGCAAATGTCCCCACTGGGATTTGTCCAGATTCCAAGCTGAGAGGAGATTACAGCTATCAGAAGCATGATCACCCCATTTCTACTCAGTGAAAAGGTAAAAGAATTACCGTCAGGAAATGGGTAGGCTTCTCCTGAGGTAGGTCATCATTTCAGTGGGAGATGGTAGGCCTAGCTCAGCGTGCTGACAGAGTGGAGGCCAACACCTGAGAGACCTACATGACCACTGGATCTGAGCAGACTTTGCAGGAGTGAGAAAGTTAAAGAATGCATCCCCAACAGCTCAGCTTACAGCCAGCCTTGCTCAGCTTCCTAAAAATGACATAGGAAATGTTAGCTCATTTCTGGAAGGACATCCACTACTGAGATGAGGCCAAAGGAACCTCAGGGACTCAGAGACTCCTGCTAATTTTGAAGTCCATAGCTTCAAAGCAGGGCTGTGAAATTGGATTAGCAAAAGGAGTATTATTATCCAAGCTCAAGTTCCATCAGAAAGATAAAGCAGGCAAATGTGTATTTGGTGACACTAATGCCCCTCTTCTTGCACCATCTTTTATCTCCTCTTCCCTCTCTGATGCCCATGATCCTCAACCACACCTGACTGTGCAGTGCACCTCTGAAGAGCCCACCGCAGTTCATCTTCCCTGGACATATAATTGAAGCTAACCAAATTTAGTCTTTAAACAGAAGTTATTACCCTGTATTATATTCCTTATGGGTCCCATTTCCATTTTTTGAGTGTGTATATGTGTCAGGTAAAACATAATCTGAAAAATTAAATTTTTGTTAATGGTGATGATGAATTTAGGATCCTATCTGACATATACAAGGAAATGCTTCCTAAGAAAACATAAAAGCACCTGGTAATCTCTCTAGGATATATGTACTAGTATATATACATACACACACATATATGATATATGCCCAAACTTTCCCACATTATTGCAATCTAAATATATAATCAATATAAAAGTTATCAAAATATTTACATATTTATATTCTTACTAGAGGCCTGGTGTACGAATTCGTGCACAGGAGGGGTCCAGCAAGCCTGCCCTGATTGAGGCCGGCCAGCTGTGGGGAGGGCCCATGGGAGATTGGCTGGCCGGTGCTGCCCCCATCTGGATGGTTGGCTGGCCACAGTGTGCATCATAGCATCTGGTTGTTCCAGTTGTTCCAGTAGTTCTAGTTGCTTGGCTTTTATATATATATTTCAAATTCATCAAAATATATATTACATATAACATATAGTATATACAATGTATAGTGTATATAGTATATACATATACTATATAGAGTATATGTATATATTCCATTTATAATATACTAGAGGCCCAGTGCAGAAAATTCATGCATAGGTAAGATCCCTAGGCTTAGCCTATGATTAGGGCTGATTGGGGCCTTCCGGCTGCTGGTGGGGGCCTCCTTTCCCCAGGGCCTCCCTTTCCCAGCTGCCAGCTGCTGGCCAGGGCCTTCCTTTGTTCGTTACCCCCTTGTGGTCAATGCCCATCATAGCAAGAGAAAGAATTCCCAGTCTCTCCTGGTCAAAGTCCCTCAGGGACACTTTGCATATTAACTTTATATATATATATATATATATATATATATATATATATATATATATGTAATATATTATATAATATATAGCATACACAGAGAGAGAGAGAGAGAAGTTTAAGACATTTCTTAAACTCTAGAGAATGGCACTAAAATTTAGAAGTTTCAGCCCTAGAGAAGAGTTATATTTGGGGGGCGGGGGAGAAATAGCTCCCATTTTTTTAGTTCTGCAACCTCATATTATTTCTGCATATGATTTGATTAGCCCAGTCCTTTGGCCTCAATCTGGTGTTTTATAAATAAGCATTGAGCCCAGGATGCACTGTTGGAAATTCAAGCCATGCCAGTGGAGTTGACTGTTTCTGGGCACTTGTACAAGCCTCAGCAAGAAAGATTAGTTACATGTTTTCTTTGGTGATGACATGAGTTAAATAGTAATACCCTCAGATTAAATTTGTCACCTATTCAACACAGAGTTCTTACAAAAGGCCTCAAAGCAAATATAGTCTATTAAGTGTAAAAATTGGGGAATGTTGACAGCTGCCAAGCCCATATAACATTTACACATTTTATATGCTGAGCTAACACGTCAGTCAATTTGTTTGACCTTCCCGTGTCCTCTTCTTAAGAAGCTGTTCCCACTGTTTCTAGTGAATGGGCAGCAAGGCTTTTGACCCTACTTTTCTGACCACAGCTGATTGGAGCAGGGATGAATATGGGGAAAGATATATACAGAGACAGAGAGAGAAAGAAGAATAAAACTAGTAGGTATGGAAACAGAGACCAGTGATCATGTAGCTCCCAAGAGAATGAAAGAGGAAGCAAAAGTGAGAATACACATCTTGATTCCAGAGAGCTTCTGATTCCATGGGTAGCTCACATGTATTCCTTATCTTGATTCTGTGAGATAATCTGTGTACATAGAAGGTGATTTTCATAGCAGTGCCGTAAAAAAAAAAAAAAAAGAAAAAGAAAAAGAAAAAAGAAAAAAAGAATGCAAGCCACATGCATAATTTTATTTTTTTAGTAGCCATGGTATAAAGAAACAGGCAAAATCAACTCTAATAAAATAATTTTATTTAACCCAATATATCCACAATATTGCCATTTAAATCAATATAAAGATTATAAATTATATATTTACATTGTTATTTTCATGTTAAATCATTGAAGTCTGGTGGACATTTTCCTTTTATGGCACAATCTAATTTGGATGAATCACATTCCAATGACTCAGTAACTAGTGGCTACCATACTGAACAGCGCAGGGATGGAGCAGACACTGGAAAGCAGCTTTGCTGTCAGGGACTTCTCTTCCAGCTACATTGCATCTAGGGAAAGCCAGGTGAATAAGTATTGCCAAAGGCTTTGAAGTAGACATTATGTATGTCACTTCTAAACCAAGATGGTTAAGAAGCCCAGTTGGTTTGTTCACTCTCTGTCCCTTTACATCAGCTTGATGCAGTGCAAGTGAACAGTCTGTTAAACATGGCACAGAATGGGTCTTTGAATCATCACTTCAAGGAGAGTCTGTTATCAATTGGAAATATTTGTTTTGATGTTACAGAAGCAAAAAATTTTAATAAAAAACCCTGCTTTTGTTTGAACAGCTATACATTTTTGTACGTATTTGTTTAGCCATAACTATTTAATATCCAATATTTTCATCTATTGCTATTATATGGATTTTCAATTTCTTGCATCAGGTGATAATCTGACACATAAATGCACACACACACAAGCACAGGCTCGATAGCTAATTACATTTGGGTTATGCAGATGAGTGGCACATATGTGTGTATATTATCCAGGGCATATTTAGGCTGCAAACTTTATATGGGAAAATAAACTAAGAACAAATCAAGAGGAAAATGTGGAAAATGAAAAACTCTTACAAGAAAACAGGACTAAAGCTTCACGACATTGGATTTGACAATTATTTTTGGATATGATACCAGGCAATAAGAAATAGGCAAATTAGGCATCATGAAAATAAATACTTTTGTGCATCAAAAGACACTCTTAACAGTAAAAAGGCAATCAATAGAATAGGAGAAAATAATTGCAAACCATATACCTGATAAGGTAATAATATACAAAATACATAGAGCATTCCTAAAACACAGCAACAACAACAAAACCACACAACCCAATTAAAAAATTGGTTGGATAGTTATTTCTCCAAAGATGATATGCAAGTGACCAAAAAGCACATGAAAAGATGCTTCATATCCATAATCAACAGGTACATGCAAATCAAAACTAAAATAAGACACCATCTCACACCCATTACAATTGCTACTATAAAAAAGAACCACTCATGGTGAGGAGATTGGGACCTTGGGCTCTGATGGTGGGAATATAAATTGCTGTACTGGTGTACTGGTGTAACGCTATGGACAACAATATGGCAATTCCTTAAAAAATTAAGTACTGTGAGGACCCTACATGAAACATACCTTTATTTTTGTGGAGAGAAATTCTGAGGCACAGAGTTGTTACTAAGTAACTGGTTTGATGTCACTTACCTGGTATCTTAAAGCATGGTTTCTCAAATTCAGCATGATTCCTATTTTTGGAGCAGCATCTCTGTTCAAGGATGCTAGCAGCATCACTCCCCCTGCTTGGTTGTGAAAACAGACCTTGACAAATGTGCCCCGGGGCAAAATCATCCCCAGTTGGGAACCGCTCATCTAATAACAAAAAGTTCCTAAGGTTAGGGAGGTATGACAGAGCCCCTGTCTTAGAACTGGACTTTCAGAAAACAACTGGTCAGGGAATATAGAATCCATTTAGGAAGATCTCATTTACCAAATTATCAAAACTACTGTGTTTCCCCGAAAATAAGACATCCTCCGAAAATAAGACCTACTTACAGGTTTCCTTCTGAGTGAAATATAAGGCATCCTCCCGAAAATAAGGCCCCCCTAGGCTAAACATGAGAGATTTGGTCCACTGATTCTGAAAGAAATGGAGTCACAAGAAATTCACCAGGAAATTCAGGAATTGGATTGTTATGATGATGTTCCAGAAGATGACATGATTGTCATTGAATAGATGAGTAAATTCTTGATACTGTAGGATTCACAGTTTGTCTGGTTTGTGTTGACAACTACCGTACTACCGCACCGTATACAGGTAATAAATTTCCTTTATTTTCATTTAACAATAAATGTGTACCATATTCTTCTTCATGGAAAAATAAGACATCCCCTGAAAATAAGACCTAGTGCATCTTTGGGAGCAAAAATTAATATAAGACACTGTCTTATTTTCGGGGAAACAGGGTAGTTTGGTCACAGAAATAAGCTACAGTCTGTTTTAACTCCTATCAAAGCAGCGCTGGGTGATTAAACTAGGGCTTCTCCATTTTCACAAATGACAAAGGCTCAGGGGGTGAGGTTAAGCCTCTAGGAAGGGTACAGTGACTAGAAAGCAGTGAGAATAGGCAGTTCTTGACAAGGTAGCATTGCAAGACAAGAATTGTTCCAGCTGGGATGAGTCAGAAAAGTATCATGGAAGAGTTGTCATCTCAAAGAGGGTATTAAAAAAAAAAAAAAAAAAAAGACAAACTCACTAGTTGTATGGGACAGAAACCCACTCAAATTAGTTCCAATTGAAAAGGAGGCTTATTTTTAGGATATAGAGCTCTCATATACATGAGTTACAGCTGGGAATGGAGCTGCAAACTGGGGAGCTGCCAAGGACTACAGTTGCTTTTTCTTTCAGTTGCTGTATAACTCTTCTCTGCATAATTTTACAAGCATGCTCTCTTCTGTTTAAAACAAACTGACTTTCTTTGCTTACTCTTGGTCTCTGATGCTTTAGAACATTGTCTTATGTAAATAATGCTTTTGGTTGACATGGTACTAGCTCAAGAATAAACCCTATGCTGAGCCTTAACATAGCTTTCAATGTTGACTCAATGTGTTAATTCCAGATTTCCAGGGGGGGAAATCTTATTGTTCCACTTTTGCTCAGCTATGCACCTGACACAATTCATTCGGCTTAGAACTGGAATGGGAATACACGATAAAAACAAGTCACCCACACCCTAGTGGGGTGTAGTGCACCGTGTCAGTTCTCAGGGAGTTTAGTAAGACTCATCTCTAAAAACATTATCTACAATAGCTTTAATGTGTGAGTAGATTATATCAGGTTGTCAAGGGTGTTAAGCAGTAGACTGAGATTGTCAAGGATATTAAGCAGTAGACTAAGGCATCTAAACTCTCCAAGGTGTCTGTCACCTCTCTGGACACATCGTGGAAGAAAGCTGTCCTGTTTTTCTAGAAAATACGTTTTGGCTCCCAGGCTCCAGAGTCCAGTAACAGGTGAGTGTCTATAGAGAGAAGACAAGCCATGCCATGGAACCATTATATATAAAGCAACTGAAATATGACTTTACTTGGCAAGCTAGAAGAAAAGATAGACTATCAGATATCTCTCCACTTACCCGTATTTTCCGGCGTATAAGACGACCTTGGAAACGAAAAAAAGTCAACTGAAAATCGGGGGCAAAAGACCAAAATTGCACAAAAATTACCTGCAGATCTTGACAGCAAAGTAAGTCTTTTCTTTGAAGTGGGGGGGGGGGGGGTAGTCTTATACAGTGAATATAGGCCTAAACCTATGTTTTAACAGTAAAATTAGGGGGTCGTCTTATACACCAGAAAATACAGTATAAAAACAAAGTTAGTAGATCACTAGAAAACATTTAATTAAAAAAATCAAGACAAGCAGCTAAGAGCTGTTCTACTGCAACTATAAACAACCACCATAATAAAAACTAATGTTTGTCAAGTTCTTTGGGCTGGAAATTGGATTAAGCATCTGTGTGAGTGGAGCAAGATAAGTGAGTTTTTATTCACTGTCCAGTAAATCCATATTGCCTTTCTCTTTCAAGGACTGGAATCACCAAATCTTAGAATTGCAAGGCCTTTGACAATCCAGACCAGGGGCAAGCTTCTCTAGCACTTACCTGTTACTCCTCTAACAGTTACCAGATTCTTCCCCATGACTGGCTAACCAGCTAGAACCTAACTAGTCTAGAACCAAACTGAGGCCAGATTATGCAGCCTCTGAGTCGGAGGGCTGGACAGGCAGCTAGTTGCATGCATAGAGCTACAGTTAACTTGGATCCTACATTTTGGACGAAGAGTCCACATTAGAATATCAAGACTGTTTTTGTAAACTATGTCTCTATAGAGAATAAAAATCTATTCTAGGATTTAATGAGCCTGGTTCTTGCTTCAAATGTAATGCTAATGGTAAACTGAAAAAGATTTCTAGTGACAGACAATTAGTGATAATGGTGTTTATACAGTCTTTCACCCAAACAGATGGCGAAGGGCTTAAAAAATGAAGTCTCTAGGCGTGATTTCTCCCCCTTCTTAAATAAAAGCTCCTCTAGGGTCAACATAGTTTGTACTTAACACATTGCATTACATTACCCATACTAAATAACAATTTCCGGGCAATTCAGTTGCTCTGTTAATTTGCTTAGCAATTAGCTCTGAATGGATTTTTTACCCTGAATACATTACAAATGTACGAATTCATGTATGCCCTATTTATTTTTTTCTTAGTCATTGATTTAACTTTTACAGGCCTCCGTAGTCACTGTCACATGGATAACTTTCAGGTCACCGGAGGCTCAGGTCACTTAGTGGGCCTCTCTCTGGTGACCTACAGAGTCCTTTCCTCCTTTAAAAAAGCCAGCCGGTTGGATGCACAGGAATAGAGCCAGGTTGGAGACCTGTGGGTATTCTTGGATCCCTAAGATTAACTGCAGGATTCAATTTCTTGGTATCTTTTTTTCTCGTTTTATGTCAAGTTTTAAAGACATAATATTAAAAAAGTATCAAGTTTAATCAAAATCAGAGCTATGTAAGGAAACATTGAGTCCTTCCCTGTTTTCTTCTCCCTTCCCTTCCCCACTTCTCTTGCCGTAGGTGATATGGGCTTTATATTATTTACTGTCTGCTTCACATGGGTGCTTCACGATGTGATCTGGGGAAAAGGTGGGGTGATTGCTTTTTGGCCTAGTAAGACTAAGATATTCATTTGGAAGGGAAAAAAAAAGTCAAAGTTGTTAATGGGAAGAATATGAATCTTTCCTGGACCTCAGACCAAGTTTCAGAAGAAAATGAGTCTGAGTTGGTGGCTAGATTTGGCTTTGCCTCTTGGCAGGGAAGGTGTAGCAGAGAGTAAGTGGGGGCTGTCACAGCCTGGAAGAAAGGCTTCCACTTCCCTCTCTTTCACCCCAGACCCCAGGCCTTCCCCTCCCTTGGGCAGACTTATATCTTGAAGTTCACACTAAGTTTCCTGAGCATCTTTATAATCATATGTTGGAACTCTATGTCTGGTAAATTGCTTGCCTCTATTTCTTGAGGCAGAGACCAGCTCTCTCCTCTGTAGAGCAGAATATGCTGGACAGCTGGGAGAGAAAACAGAAGACTTAATGTGTTCGACAGCCCAGGATAGGTGATCTGGATTGGAATCGAGTAGCCTGGTGGTACCGTGAAAGCCATTCTCTGCCTGGAGCTTCAGCTTCTTCCTGTGTAAAATTGGCTTAATAAGTTCCTTGAGCATCGTATAAAATACTAAAGCACTTAGCTCATAGTGCTGGGCACACAGTATAAACTCTCTCATATTAACTCTCATGATTATTACCACAGTTACTCAGGGCCTGGGGCTGTGGCATTTACTTGGTTAATTCATTACAGAGGGGTGACAAGACCTGGGAAAGCTGGGAATGGGATATTAGAAGGGGCGGGGTTAAAGGAAGAGGGAGGAGATAGGAAGCAAGGGAGACCCATGCAAGGCACCCTCTGAGAGCTCGAGGTGCTTCCTCATGGGGCTAATCCTGCTGCCTAGGAAAGTGAGACATGAAATCTTAACCATAGGGAGGCTTAGGAAATCTAAGCATCTATGAAGGCACCAGGTTTATTCCCACTTCCATCTCCCTACACTCCGTATTCGGTACAGAGACCGGGCAGTATAGACCCGATGCAGGAGCTACAGATGTAGTATATTCAGGGGCCACAGAGGCAGCTCCATTGTCAAAGGCATCCAAGTGTAGGAGAGTGGGGGTTGTGTTGAGTGTAGGTCTCACTTCAAGGCCCTGGGATTCATTTTTTTTTTTAAATGCCCTTTCTACCAAATGGTTCTGCTCATCTTTCATTTTACTTGCAAGCTTTGGTTTAGCTCTTCAAGCAGGCCTGTGCAAGGTGGCTTGAGCCAAAGGTACATGAAGCAGTGATTGTAAAAGAAAGTGGGGATGGCTCTTTTTTCCCCCTTCCTCATCAAACAGAGCTCTCATCCTGGGCTGCTGGGCTCCAGAAGGATCTTTCATAGACCATGAATATCTCAGAGGGACAAAGAATGGAAAAAGTCTACCCCTGGGTTACATAATAATGCACTTCTATTGGGAAAAACTCAATTAGTATTGTCTTGGAACTGCATAGAAGGTAATGAAGCCAAAGAGAAGACTAGTCTGGAAAAACAGAATAATTGAAACGTGAATGATAGGTGGTGTGTTGCCCAGAATTGGAGACTAGGATTCTAAAATGACTGAAACCTCCAACCCTCACATTTCTTATTTGTTCACAGGATCATCCCTATATCTTCATGGGCATGTCCATGTGAAATGAAGCCACACATAGGAAAGTATTGCTGTGTTAACATTTTCACTGTCTACCTATTTGCATTTGTATTTACTATCTGCAAATGATCCCTTTTAGCACCAAGTCTTTCTTTTTTTCTTAAAGCTTAGGTTCAGCTTTTAACCCCCGCCCCTTATAAAGGTGCCTATTTGCCAGATATTTTCATGTGTCTTTGACTTTCCTCATGAGTGGTAACACAAACTCCTTTTGGTAATACCCTGTGTTCCGCCATGCCAATGATAGGAAGGTCTATACATTCTGAGATTTTATTGTCCTTTGTCAATTGCAACTGAATTGAGCAAAGACAATTTCCATTCCTGACACATCTACCCCAGCTGCTGTGTGGCTGGTACATTCATCCACAAGTCACCTGCAAACATGCATGTATTGTCCCTTGTGATTGCAGTTATCTGCCATGGCTAGAATTATAAAATCAGCCTCTTTTCACAGCCTAGCAAATCTGTTTATTTATAAGTGAACCCTTATATGCAATTCATATCTTTTCACGTACACCGATGAAGGGAACCCCAGCTGCCATTTTATATGATAAATCTGAGGTTCATCTAAGAATATGTGAAACAAAAAATAAGCTAGTATGGGTAGATTTCTCAGAAATGTTTCTAGTGAAAATGTTAGAGTATGTGTCTAAATCATTTTCCTGGCCCTGGTACACTTTTCGTCAGAACAGGCCACTTCTAAGAGGTGGGAAATAGCATGATTTGGGTTTCTTAGCTTTTTTAAGATCATATTTCTTTGAATCTGGTATGTATTAGAGGTTTGTTGTTTTTTTTTTATTTTTTAAAACACCACCAAAATGATGGAGATATATATATATTTATATCCTAAAAAATAAGGAATTGACTTTTGTGATTATGGAGGTTGACAAGTACCAAGGTCTGGTCAGCAACTGGAGCCCAGGAGAGCCAATGATGTAGGTCTAGTATGAAGGCCAGCAGGCTCAAGAACCAAGAGCCTATGTTTAAGTTTTAAACATTGCATACAAAATTCTAATTATACATTATTCTTAAAATATTAATTTAAAACAAGAAAAAGCATTTCTCTAAACAATCTATAATCTAGGCTGAGTTCTTAATGGCTCCCCAAAAGCTGAAACAATAAAAATCTAGTCAAACAATATAAATGACCTAAGCAGAGGGGTGGGGAGTAGGTGGAGGTGGGCAAAGGGGAGAGGCATGAGGATGGAAAGAGACTTTGTTTGGGGCGATGGGTGCACGCTGCAGTGTAAAGATGATGTTTTATTGAGTTGTACATTTGAAACCTGTATCTTTTTGCAAACTAATGTCATCCCAATAAATTCAATTTGAAAGTTTCTATTTTTATAAAGATGTGAATGTATTTACCCATGCCTGTTGGGAAAAAATGCTTTAATTTACAGTGTTCAGAAGAAAATGTTTCCATAACATGTAATAAAAAATATTAAAAACAGAGTTGTAGTGCTTATATAGGCATAGGCAGTTTTGTTTTTTGTTTCATGATTTAATTTCAAGGAAAATGGAAAGACATATTGTAGTTGTTCACAGTTCGAACGGTTCACAGAAAGAAACAGCTCCAGATTAATTTTTCTTCTAATTATCATGCATCTTATCTTGAAGACATGTTTTTGACTAGATTTATATCTTAACACACTCTATTAATATTTCAGGTTTGGCACCAGATGCATGAGTAGTGTTATTCATGAAACCTTGCCAAAAGCATTCTATTAGTCAAAATTTGATGAAATTAATAAAAATCCTTTTCTTTTGATCATTTGAGTCATCATCTATCAAATTTTGCCAGGGACTCTGAAATGAGTTTACTCCAAACTTCTTACCTAATGCATATGTTCTGGTCCAAGAATTGTATGTGGGTGCTTCTGTATTGGGTGCATATATGTTTACCAGAGTTATTTCTTCTTGTTGGGTTGGTCCCTTTACTATTATGAAATGGCCTTCCTTACCTCTTGTCATGTCCTTCACTTTGAGATCTAATTTATCAGATATAAGTATTGCTACCCCAGCTTTTTTTTTTATTTCCATTAGCCTGGAAAACCCTTTTCCATCCTTTCACCCTCAGTCTGTGTGCGTCTTTTTTTTCTGAGGTGGGTTTCTTGTAGACAGCAGATATATGGGTCTTGTTTTCTTATCCAATCTGTTACCCTAGTCTTTTGATTGGGGCATTTAATCCATTTGTATTTAAAGTTATTATTGATAGGTACTTACTTATTGCCATTTTATTTTTTACCCCTGTGTTCCTTCTTCACTTCCTCTTTTCTTTTCTTTTCTTTTCTTTTCTTTTCTTTTCTTTTCTTTTCTTTTCTTTTCTTTTCTTTCCTTTCCTTTCCTTTCCTTTCCTTTCCTTTCCTTTCCTTTCCTTTCCTTTCCTTTCCTTTCCTTTCCTTTCCTTTCCTTCTTTCTTTCTTTCTTTCTTTCTTTCTTTCTTTCTTTCTTTCTTTCTTTCTTTCTTTCTTTCACAGCAGACTCTTTAGCATTTCTTGCATGGCTGGTTTGGTGGTGATAAATTCCCTTAGTCCATTTTGTCTGTAAAGCTCCTGATTTCACCTTCAATTTTAATTGATAGCCTTGCTGGGTACAGTGGTCCAAGAATTGAATCCTTTCTGCCCACTTGCCTTGTTATAGACAAAAGCAACATCACTAATAATAAATAATAGAAGCTAAACAACACACAGAAAAAGTCCTGTTCAATTTTTCCCTGCTTGGGGTACCTTTGCCACGCATTGATGAATTCTGACTTGTCCTCTGGCTTGCTGGGGTAAAGTGCTCTCACCTTGCATGAATACTTTTATTCCTTGTTTCACACTGAATTAAAATTATTTGTTTCAATGGCTGTGTTCTCTATTAGATGATGTATGTCTTGAGAACTATGTATTTTGTTCTCTTCAGCATCCAGTAGAATTCCTAGTATAGTTATGCAATGAAGATGTGTTCAATTGGATTGACTTTTTAATAGGACCTCAAGAACTCTGAGTTTGCACTTTACGGATTGTGAAATCACTGTCTTCATTACCATCATAACCTTCATTGCCAGAGAACTGAATTGGACCTAGAAGATTGTAAAATATCTTGCACATGGTCCCTGCACTTAGGAAGTTAATGAAGTCTATATAAGGTAGAAGTCAAGCCAGACAAAAGTAAATTCAAAATTAATGTTTCAAAAGACTATCAATATATAAAGTGTCCCAAAAAGGTTGAATAATTATAAAGACGGTGTTTATTAAAATACTAGAGGCCCGGTGCACAAAATTCATGCACTTGGCGGGGGAGGTTGTCCCTCAGCTCAGCCTGCACCCTCTCCAATCTGGATTCTTCTCACAATCTGGGACTGCTGGCTTCCAACCCCTCGCCTGCCTGCCTGCCTGATTGCCCCTAACTGCTTTTGCCTGCCAGCCTGATCACCCTTAACCACTCCACTAATCACCTGATCAATGCCTGACTGCTCCCCTGCCAGACCAGTTGCTCCTAACTGCCCTCCCCTGCTGACCTGATTGCCCACAACTTCCCTCTTCTGCCAGCCATCTTGCGACAGCCATCTTGTGATGACATGGGTGTGGCCATCTTGTGATCACATGGGGCAGCCATCCTGTGAGGGCATGATGGTCAATTTGCATATTACCTCTTTATTATATAGGATATTTCCTTTTCAAAATTGAACTGTCAACTGTTAAAGTGTACATACATTGTGGGGCTACTCTATTTATGCATGTAATTAATGGAATATTAATGTGTGGGGTGTGTGAAAGGATTAGGTATATTGGGATTAGGTCATTGTATTTTACTGAGATTGGGTCATGTTATTGGCCAACTTCACAAAGATCAATCAGTGCTTCTTACAACATGAAATTATTAAGCAATTATTTTGAAGGTGGAGCCAAAAAGACTTCCTGATTGGTTGGTTGTGGGTGTAACAGGTAAGAGTTAAGGATGCCTCCCACGTTTTTAACCTTGGCCACTGAAGAAATGAAGTTGCCATCAACTGAGATGAGTGGTCTGTGGGGAAACAGATTTTGGGAGATGATGAGGAGTCAGTCTTATGCTCTAGGTGGGCACTTGGAACCCCTCAGTAAACAAAGCAAAACAAACCAAGCTTCCAGCCCCAATCTTACATTCTTATGGAGAGTGGGGGATAAAAATGTGATACATAAGACAATGATACATATGTTAGGATGAGAGCTAGGAGAAAGCATAGAGCAGGGTGAGGGGACTGGGAGTGCTGGGTGGAGGTGGGGGATATGTGGAGAAAAGTGATTTCAAGCAGAGAAAATAGTGCAAATGCCTGAAGATAGTAGTTTCTAGTTTCTCCTGGGAGCACTGGGAGTAAATAACAGAGGAATGCAAGAATAGAAGGTATCTTAGAGGCCAAGGGGCCAGATCCTGTAGGGGCTCATAAGCTGTCATAAGGCTTATGCCACTCTGATTTAAACAGGGAATCTTTGTTAGGTCTCTAGCTGGTGGCATGATCTGACTTAGGTATTTAAAGGATTTCTCTGGCTGCTGGGTTGAGCATAGGCTCCAGGAAGATGGAATAGACTCAGGTGGAGGAAGGAGACTTTTAAAATCTGATTGAAGTAATCCAGGCAAGGGATAGTAGTAAATCACTGGTGGTGGCAAGAGGTTGGATTCTGGATATATTTTGAAAGTAGAGCCCACTGGTTTCTGTAGATTGAATGTGGGGTGTGACAGAAAAGGAAATCAGGGATGACTTCAAGGTTTTTGACCTGAACAACTGGAAGGGTAGGATTGCCATCAATAAACTAGGAGAGTCTGTAGGGGAGGAGATTTATGGAGGAAGATCAGAGTTGTTTTGCACGTGTCATTTTTTGAGACCCCCTACTAGACATTCAAGCGATATGAGGGCTGTGAGAGAAAGGGGACCCATTAGCTGATAGGCTGCAGGGGAAACAGCATGCTCAGGGGAGAACCAGGTTACAGTTAGACCAAGAAAAAGAAGGGAACAGTCAGAGACAGCTTGCAGACATAGGGGTTTTACAAAGGTTAGACTTTGAATTGCAGAGGATAGTGTGGCGTGGGTTCCAAGAATTGGGAGGAGCAGCAGATGGGGTTGAATAGGGGCTAGAGCTTTACAGGGGTTAGAGTGAGAAAGACCCCAGGTGACCTGAAAATCTGGACCTTATTAGGGTGATTGACATGCACAAAGAAATGGGGCTTAATGAGATTTGTTCTGGGGGATTCAAGGCAGAGGTGATGAGGCTTTGAATGGTTGAGACCGGGCAAAAGGGCTATTTGGAGCTCCCTTTTGACCCCGTTGGAGGTGAAGTCAGAGCAAGATGCTTCCCTTTGACCCCTGTTGATGTGTTTAAGAACCTCTAGAGAAAATTGAAGTTGCTCCAAGCAGGAGACCTGTATTGGATCCTGTTTATGCAGGGTACAAGGCATAGGATATTTGAAACCCTATTATTGTAAAGTAGTTGACTAAGCAATGTGGGGCAAAGAGAAGTCATGTGAATAAACAAGTTGTGATGAATATATTAAAATTGAAATAATAGTTTTTTCATAGTCTAAAACAATTATAACCTAGGTTAATCAGTAACAGAGTCACTTTGATGTTTATTTCTCAGAGAAATTCCTCAAAGAGGGTAATTTGTCAGTGATGTTTTTCAGGATGGCCAGTGTCTCCACAAGAACTTTATTTTTAAAGGCACCAATTGACAGAAAATTCAAGTTCAAGTTTTACTTTTTAATTTATTCATTGTGAGTTTTCATGTTCATTGCATGTTCACTTTTCATGTCTTTTAATATTGGTATGTATCAATCATATTTTGATAAACTTTCCTATGCTTACCTTGTGTTTCTCATATTGTAGTTCAGGTTAGATTAGCTGGGGGAGAAATAAAGAGATCCTGAAAAACAAGCATGAAGAGAAAGGAGAAAACATCCAATAACCTGTGTCTTAACTGAGAAGCAGAAGCATAGTTAATGCAAATTTCATAAAATGTGTGTGGCATCACTCTTACACTGAGAAAGCAATAGTGCAAACCCTAGATCTTCTCATGGGAAGAGATGTTAGAAAAGGCATACCAAGCAATTTTGCTTGCAGGTACAAGGAAACCCAACTTAAATTGGCTTAAATGAAAAAGATATCCATGGATTCCCATAACCAGAAGGCCAGACAGAAGAGATTTTCAGTGTCTTTAATCCACAGACTTTGGCTCCATTTCCCTATGCCTTCCTTAGCTCTGGACCTCCCCAAGAGCCATCCTATCCTCAGGCTGGTAGTTAATTGGAGGCAGTGATTCCAGACATATAACTCATGAACAATATCATCAGAGGAAAGCAAAAGAAAATGTCAAGAAGCTCATTCTGAAGAGCAAGGGGAAGCCCCCAGCACACCTTTTCTCATGACTCATTAGCAAGAATTGTCACCTGCCCAAATCTTGACAAGAGGAATGAATTTACTCTTCAGCCAGAGTTCTGCTTGGAAGGCTTAAGTAGGGAAATGCATTCTATAGTAGACAATCACAAGTGTTCGCCTACTTGAATTCTTCCTGTTGGATTTTGCTGAGGGGGAGTATCATATTTTACTCTTTTATTTTTGGCATCTTTCGTGGTGGCTAGTACATAGTTGCTGTTCAAAAATGCCATTGAGGGAGAATCCAAGATGGCTGCTCGGGTAGGCAACTAGCCGCAGCCGCACACAACAATTTTAATAAAATACAACTAAAATATAAAATGGACATTACTCAGAACTACAGGAAAGTCGACTGACTGGAAATCCTACAACAAGAAGCAAGGAGAAAACCAGAAGGAAGCGCGGAGGAGCTGTAAAAGCCTAAGGTACGGAGACACGCGGCGCGCGGAGAGGACGGAGCCGGAGAGGAGGGAGGCCGAGTGCCTGGCGGGCGTTCCCTAGCGGAAAGGAGATAAAACTCCGACTGTGCTGGGCCCCTGACTGCTCTGAACCCCAGTTCTGGGCCAGACCCCGGGGACCCAGGCTCAGCCATAGGGAGCCGGGCTGTAAGGTGGGACCCGGGGAAGCGGAGAAAGGAGGTCCCGGAGGCGCGCACAGTGCGCCCAGAGAAGGGCCGGCCGGCTGTGCCGCGGGATTGCCCTGACGGGAAGGAGACTGGGGCTCCAGACTGCTGTGAACGCCACCTCCAACTCCACTTCCAACTGAACTGAACCCCAATACCGGGCTCATTGTGGGAGAGCATAGACTGTTTGGCAGCAGGCGAAAATCGAGGGCACCTTTCTCTCAGAGGCGCCGGCAGCGAGCACTGAAGGACCCCATAGGGCGGGGCTGACGGAAGCCAAAGCTGCAGGCTCCACCCTGAAACCTCGCCCCATCTGTAACTGCGAAATGCGACAACAAAATAAATCACAAACAAAAGAAAT
Source organism: Pipistrellus hanaki (assembly GCF_964339955.1). Taxonomy (NCBI): domain Eukaryota; kingdom Metazoa; phylum Chordata; class Mammalia; order Chiroptera; family Vespertilionidae; genus Pipistrellus; species Pipistrellus hanaki. Next base: position 63,702,899 of record NC_140510.1, on the reverse strand, counting down.
GGAGGACAAAAAGCGTCTGGATATAGAGTTCAAATCTACGCTTATAAGGTTTTTCAAGAATTTCCTAGAAAAGATGGATAAGGCCTATGAGGATATGAAAAGAGATCAACTAGAATTAATAAGGAGTCAACAAGAAATGATAAGGGATCAACAAGAAATAAAGAGTACATTGTCTGAAATAAAAAATATTCTACAGAGTCCTAAAAACAGAAGGGAAGATCGCAAGAATCAAGTCAAAGATTTGGAACATAAAGGGCCAGAAGACCCTCCTCCACAGAAGGTAGAAGGCAAGAGAATCCAGAAAATTGAAGATAATGTAAGAAACCTCTGGGACAACTTCAAGCGAACCAACATCAGAATCATGGGGGTTCCAGAAGATGAGAGAGAGCAAGATATCGAAAACATACTGAAAGAAATAGTGACAGAAAACTTCCCCCACCTGGTGAAAGAATTTGACTTACAAGTCCAGGAAGCGCACAGAACTCCAAACAAAAGGAATCCAAAGAGGACCACACCGAGACACATCATTATTAAAATTCCAAGAGCAAAAGATAAAGAGAGAATATTAAAAGAAGCAAGAGCAAAGAAGGTAGTAACTTATAAAGGAGCACCTATACGACTGTCAGCTGACTTCTCAACAGAAACCATGCAGGCCAGAAGGGAATGGCAAGAAATATTCAAGGTGATGAATAGCAAGAACCTACAGCCAAAAATAAGCTACCCAGCAAAGCTATCACTCAGAATCGAAGGCCAGATAAAGAGCTTCACTAATAAAAAAAAGCTAAAGGAGTTCATCACCACCAAACCAGAATTATATGAATTGCTGAAGGGGGTTCTTTCAGAAGAGAAAGTAAACAAAGATAAAAATTATGAACAACAAATACGTAATTATCAACAAGTGAATCTAAAAACCAAGGAAATTAAAAAAATCTGATGAACAATATTAACTGTTGAATATAATAGAATCAGAGGTATGGAAGGGGAGTGAACTGACGATTCTTGGGGAAAAGGGGAGAGGGGGGCATGGGAAGAGACTGAACATAAACTGTGCACATATGGATGAGGACAATGGGGAGAGGGGAAAGGGCAGAGGGTGGGGTGGGAACCTGGTGGAGGAGAGCAATGGTGGGGGGAGAGGGGGAGGAACATTTGTAATAATATGAAAAATAAAAACTTATTAAAAAACAAAAAACAAAAAACAAACAAACAAAAAAAAAAACAAAAAACAAAAATGCCATTGAATAAATAAATTTATAAATGAGTACCCTGAAAGGTGGCAAACCAGATCTATATCTGTCCTCTAGTTTTTTGGGTTTTTTTTTTAGAAAGTCCAAATAATTTCTTGTTTCCTGAAATTAAAAAGGAAGCTATTTGTTAGAATATCTTATCTGGAAGGAACTGAGGAAGATACAATAATGTAATCAGAACTCACATTACATAGGATTTTATAATAAAACAGGTGTCAACCATTTGAATAACATTTAGCAGTAAACAAACATAAGGGCTATATTTTTTTTTAATGAACAATTTAGATCTCGAATCAAATGAGCTTCTGAATTTCACACAATGAAAGCTTCCAGATTTTCAGGCTGCATTAGCGAATTTATAATTATCTTGCTGGAAGACGAGAGACTTGAATCATGGGTTGGCAATTTGTAGGTATTTCTAACAGATTTTGTGATTAGTGAGTCTTAGAACTGCAGTGCTTGACAGCAACTCAACAGAGAGCAGCTAGCACCAGTTTTCCGGAAGGACTTCCTGTTGACACAGGTTTTCTACTACTTTCCTCACGATTTACCCAGAATGACATACATGTTCCAAATTACCGGCTTTGGATTACTGCGAGTGGGAGGAAACAGAATATTCACCAGTGCTTTGCATCAGCCTTTTGGGCACCCCAATGTGCCCAGCCTAACCACGGCTGTTCTTCGGGCTGTAGCCTATTTCATTGCATCAGTGATACCTTGAAGTTTCATGCCAAATTCTGTAATGTAAACAGCTCAACAGGTGGGTGATTTGGGAGGAGCTCTCAGTATTTCATGGCAACAAATTCAGTACTTCCTCATTATGGCTGCCTCCTCATCCTGATTCAAAAGAAAACAAACAAGCCCGGCTTCCACCTCAGTGACTACACCTGCAAGGCTTCTGTTTACAGGGCTGAGTGGTAACCGTGCTGCCCTGGGCCCTGATGGTCTCTAAGCAGACTTTGCAAATGTGTTAGGCTGGCACAATGTGTGTGGTTTTTCTTTCCTTTTATAACATTTGAATTTGAATGGCTTTAGGTGAGGCAAGCTCTTTTCTTTACTCCAAGTCTCACTGTGTCTTATTTGACTCACACATTTATATTACCTGCCCAGCCCCTGTGGGCATTGATCTTGCCAAGCCCAGACGAAACCACAGAGGCAAATTGAGGCGGAACTTATTTAGGTTAAGTAGGGAAAATACAGAGCAAAACAGATGCCTCTTTACCATCCTTGGCTAAACCCAACCATTAGCATTTTCAATCATTGCTTCCAGAACTGTATTAAAACCCATATTGGGAGGTGCTGGAGGAAGTCATCGTGAGGATGTGGCCACTGTTTGACCCGAGTGCGAGGACCTGGGCCCCCAGAGGCTCCCTTCCCCTGTCCTTGGAATGTTTGTTCTGCCCACCATTCCCATGGTGGGCTGTTTCCAGGATCCAGACGACATACCTTATTGAATCCCATTCAGGCCTCCATATAAACCTTTAAGATTCTGGAAATAAATCCAGAGATCTACTTGCCTTGCAGCCACCCAATATAAGCCTTGCATGGAAGTTCCTTTGCTTGTTAAACCTGCCATGATCTGCCTTTTTCTTGGGTCTCTTTTAGTGCTCTGTGTTCAGAGTCAGGCTCGAATTTCACCCAAGAAACTCCCCAGGTTTCTAATCAAAGGAAGGACTCTCAGAACATGGCTATCTTTACACTATTTAGATAGACGTGTGACTTTGGATTGACTTGAACTCAAAGGAGTTTTCTGGAACTACCCTAAGAATGTAGTTCATTTCAATAGATGTCTGATTTTGGGGAGCAGAATAGTGTTTTCTATGACAAAAATACCAAATAAAAAACTATGACACTAAATAAAAAACATTCTACTCTCCCTACCCTAGTTTTTATTCTCTAGCATTACAAGTTCTTTCATTTATTATTTTTCTTTCATTATTTCTTATGTAGGTTGCCAGGACGGTTTGTCTTTTTCTATCCTTATATACCTTTCTTTACTATTTTAAACTCATGCCAGTGTTTTTGGGCAGCTACAGTGTACTGAGCACTCGCCGAGCTGGGGCATACTAAACCCTGTCCAACTGGTGAGCACTTCCCTCTTTCTAATTTCTCTCTGACTTCTCACTCTCTTTTTAAAAATCTCCCTGAAACTAGAAACATGATGGCGAGTTTATAACTTTGTTCTTTCATTCAACAAGTATTTACTGAGTGACTACTATGTGCCAGGCATGGTCCTAGTTTCTGAAGACACAGCCCTGAAAAAGATAGACAAGGTCAATGTTCTCATGGAGATTATATTTTAGTGGAGGGAGACTGATACAAAACAGGTAAGCAAATGCATATGCCAGATACTTTCAGACAGTGTTAAAGTGTCAAATTAAAAAAAGAACAATGTGGCAAGAGGAGACAGAGATAGCTGGGATGGGACAGAAGAAAAGGGATGAAGGTTATTTTAGAAACCGTAGTCAAGGAAGCAATCTCTAGGGATGGGGCATTAGAAAAAACCTTGGATGAAGTGAGGAAATAGCTTTTGGAAAATGTAGGTAAAGAGTGTTATGGGGAGAACGTTTACAAGTGAAGTGAACTGGATGTGTTTGAGGAGGAGCAAAGGAGGTCAGGATACTTAGGGTTTAGCAATCGTGAGCAAATAAAGATGAAACTGGGGAAAGTGGGCTTTCGAGGGCCTGGCAAGAAGTTTGGACTTTATTCTAAATATGGTGAGAGGGTTTTGAATGTTGGGATGATGTGATCTAATTCATGTTTTGTAAAGATTAATTTGTTTTGCTGGATTGGTGATGAGGGAACACAGGAAAGAGCAAGAGTTACTTCAGGAATCCTGGTGAGTGACCATGGCTTGGCCAAGGGTTTTAGCAGCTGAGATGGAGAGAAGAGGATACATTTGAGATAAGTTTTAGAGAAGAGCTGATGGGACCTACATAGGCAGAACACAGAAAGTGAAAGAAAATGAGGGATCACAAATTGGCGAGTCCAAACTTTTGGTTGAGCATTTGTTCATTGGGAAATCCAGGGCTATCTCCATTGCACCACTGTTTTTTATTGTTGTTGTTTTGCTTTGTCTTAAACAAGACCAATTCCATGCATTGTAGGAGACAAGCTCATTGAGATCTGTATGTGCTGTATTCAGTGAGAGCCAAGATTCAGCTATAAGTAGGTTTGGTAGAACTAAAGAAGAGATGTTAATCCACTACTGAATCCTTCTGCCCCTTCTGTGTGCACTGGTGGTGGACTGCTTGGTAACTTTTGCTTGGAAGTGGATTACTTTGTAACTTTTGCTTCCATTGTCTTTCAAACCCCCCCCCCCCCCCCCCAATTTCCAGCCCTATTCCCACTTCTGCTGCTGCTTCTACATCTCAGCAGCACAGAAACCTCCTTGCAAGGCACAGCAAATTCAGCAGAGTTCATGCAAGTCCTGCCCTGCAGGTGCTGTGGCTTCCTGGCTTGGAGAATCTGGAATGCTCTCCTGGCTGCCTGAGCAGATCTATCACAGGGTTTGGGGGCTGTAGCAGAGCACAGCAGACCTCCACTCACGCTTTCTCCGATTAGGGCCTGAGGAAAAAGGGGCTGCCCCGCCATGGGTGTGTCTAGGACTGACACCACAGCCCTGATGCTTGGAGTTGACTCTGGGAAGCTGGTGAAGACTAGTGACAGTTTCTCCTCCCAGAGAAGAGAGGTGCATCCCTTAGACAAGTGCGTCCCTTGTCTGTAAAGGTGAGCATAGTAATAATGATGATTGCTTCCCAGAGTTATTATGAGAGTTGTCTTAATCCGAGGGGCAGTGAAGACGCCAGGCAAGTGTGGCAAACTTGGCTTGGAGTCTAAGTCAATCCCCACCCCCCGGGTTCATTTCCATCTGGATTCTGATATCAAAGCAAGTTTCTTTACCTCTGTGTGCCTGTTTTCTTATCTCCAAAAAGAGGATAATAATGGTTCCTACTTCAGATAGTTATTGTAAGAATTTGATGAAATATTTTGTGTAAAATGCTTCAAACGTGACAGGCTTTTGATTATAGCACTTGAAAGCAGTGCTTGATAAGTGGCACTTGATGATTGTCTATTAGAAAAAATGGTGCCTGTGAAAAGTGCATTAATAGCCTTAAAACATTAGTTATTGTTTTAATTTTTCCCTCCTACATTATCCTCGCTGATTTTGTTTTCCCAAAATAATTACAGTTTGGGCCTGTGAGCCTCTGAGATTTGAATGAGAAGATCACATACTCAGATGCCTACGGGGCACCTGATCTGATCTGTCTAAACAGATTGTTATGACTGAGCATAGCTGAGTGATGGACAGCTAAATGACTGTTTCAGTACAAGTTGTGTCACATGCGAGCTCTCCAAGAGAAGCTGGAAGTCTGGAATTTTCAGACAAACTCTCAGGGTTTAAAATATTGGCAGTCACATCAGAATTTCAAAACACCTTGCTGGCTAACGAAAGGTATGCTTCAGGGGGTAGGCCTGGCACACGGCCCACCAGTTTGGAAACGTCAGTCTAGCTAACTGGAGGTTCGTTTGTGAGGTCAGCTGCAAATAGGATCCAAGAAAGATAAGGTGAATGAGAGGATGCTGTAGGCACAGAATCAGGTGGGTGATGCCCCACAAGTTCCTCTGGGGTAGGAGACAGGTTGGACTTGTGATGGAGGAAGATGCTGAAACGATGGACCATGTGACCGCCATACTTCAGAACCTGATGTAGGGCTGGCCCCAATGACACAGATGTCTGTGCTTTGAATGTAGAGCTTGTTTTCATTTCCCTGGCAGTCAGGTTACACAGAGGCAGTATTGTTTGTTTCCCACTGCTTCCTGGGGCCCGCATTGCAGCTGCTGTGCATAGCTGTGGATTCTCCAGTTAGGCAACTGCTTGCCTTTGTCTTGAGGCTCCCGTGAGCCCCACCTGATGGAGGGAGCATAAATAGGAAGACTGCTAGAGTCAGATCACGTAAGCCAGCACATTAGCCGCAACTATCGAACAGGTGCATGGATAGTGCTGGAGCTGAGTTTCACTTTCAGTGACCTGGACTATCACAGGGCCGTTTGGTTAGAGTTTTCAGAACCCAACAATGCCAAATTAAAGATTTATGGTATTTGTAGAATTGGCTTTCATCCACTGGCAGAGAAAAGCAAAGCATAAAAATCAGTGGAAAAGTAAAACTTTAAAATCACTACTAATATTCAAAACGAGAACCAAACATCTAATGTTAGTGTCTCTTAGGGGCAATGTTCTCCTCCCCTCCCCAGGGATATTGAAAAATGTTTGGAGACATTTTTGTTTGTTACAACTGAGGGAGGGCTTTGCTCCTGGCATCTAGTGGGTTAGAGGCCAGGGGTCCTTCAAAACATCCTATAAGACTTAGGATGGTCCCCACAACAAAGAATTATTGGGCCCAACATGTCAACAGTGACAAGGCTGAGAAACCCATAATAGGGTGAAAGAAAAAAAAATTCATATGAGTGGGAAGAGTTAACTTTAGAAATGAAATTAGGGCCATAAATTAAAGGCTGACATGTACTGGGTTAAAGGCGTGATAATAGCAAATTGTCCTCTTCCATGAACTCTTAACTGGATTAATTAAACCAATTATACTTACTATATATATTTTTATATCTAAGGCAACCTACCTTATTTTATTATAAGCAAATATTTTCACTATAAAGGTGCTTAGGTTGCACCTAGAAGTCCCCCAAAAAGGGGAATGTGCTGATACCCAGAGCAATCACCATATAAACAGGCAGAACCTGAAAAGCAAAACCTAGGGTCTTTGATCTCCCACGTGGGCCCACCAATGGTGTCATGGCCAACAAATGCTTCCAGTAGGTGTAGAGTTTATCTTTGACATCTTGCTTTACTGACAGATGCTTTCAATATAAGGGAATACAAAGACAAGGAAACAGAAGCTGCTGAGGCCTCATCACCATGTCAAGTTCAACATTTACAAGAAGGTACCCCTGAATGGACCACACAGGGACACAAGTCATGATTTCCAAAGGAGAGGCTGTACCTTGAGGACAGAGGGCAACACAGAGTGGCTGGAAGGGTTGGGACATAGAGATGAAATGCCGAATTTTGTGAAATGTCTGCTAGAAAGGAAGCAAGATTGGTATAATTGGTATAATTCTTTTTCTGTAAGAATGGTATGGTTTCTTTGAAGTATTCTTAAAGAAATAAATCATGTCTATTTCCTTGCAAAGGAGAAAGGGTGAGGTCTGGCATTTGAAATATTCACATGACTTGTTAAACCAGGTAGACTTTTTTCCTTGCCCAGAAACAACCCCATTAGGCAACCACAGAGGTCATATCACCCACATGAACCGAACCCAAACACAAACCCAAACTGGCATATTGACATGGGGGTCCTTAAAAAGCCTTATTTATTAAGCTTAAATGATGTACATATTCTTTTTTTTTTCAAATTGGTAATCCTCTCTCATATTTTCCATTATGAATCCTCTCTCTTTGACCTTGAACAAAATCAGAAAGAGTTTATGTTTACTGATTATTTACCAGATGTTGCAATTCACATATAGCTAATTATTTAAGCCTCACTTGTGAAGTACATATTATTATCCAATTTCCAAATGAGGAAACTGAGGCCCAGGGAGGTTAAATAATTTGTTAAAAGTAATTCAGCTAGTCAGAGAGGAGCTGGAATTTCAATGAGGCTTCCCGGCTCCACAATTTGTAAACACTACCCTGTATGGTTGGAAAGCAGGATTTAGACTTTTTCTAAGCAATATGAGTCAGTTTTGCCAGGGAGAATATTGAGAAAGTCAGTTGCTTATTTTCCTGAGATTTCTTTGAATTCTTCTTACTATCTTTTCAAGAAAAGAGGATGGCTACTACATACCAATAAATCGCCAAAAAACAAGGCTGTGGAGAAAGGGGAACCCTCATGCACTGCTGGTAGGAATGCAGACTGGTACAGCCACTGAAGACAACAGTAAAGACTTTCCTCAATAAATTGAAAATGGAACTCCCATTCCACCCAGCAATCCCACTTCTAAAAGTCTATCCGAAGAATCTCTAAACACTGATTCAAAGAAATGTACTGGTATCCACCCCTGTGTTCACTGCAGTGTTGTTTACAATACCCAAGATTTGGAAGCAACCCAAATGCCCATCAGCAGATGACTGGATAAAAAAGCTGTGGTACATTTACACAATGGAATACTAATTGGCCCTAAGAAAGAAGGAACTCTTATCTTTTTGGACAGCATGGATGGATCTGGAGATTATTATGCTAAGTGAAATAAGCCAGCCAGAGAAAGACAAATATGATCTCACTTATATGTAGACTCTAATGAACAAAATAAACTGACAAACAAAATAGAAATGGAGGCATGGATACATGGAACAGAATGACAGCTGTCAGAGGGGATGGCAAAGAGGGGACTGGATGAAAGAAGGTGAAGAGATAAGCCAAAGAATATACATGCATAACACAGACACGGACAACAGTGTGATGATGGCCACAGGGAAGGGGTGGTGGGGGTCTGGGTGGAGGTGGGCAAAAAGGGAGAAAATGGGGACATCTGTAATAGTGTCAACAATAAAAATAAAATAAAAAAGTTTATAGATTAGGAAACATTTAAGGATAGTCTTACTGGGTTGATGAGGCATCTGTAGGTAAGAAAATTGACTGTTAGATAGTGATTTACTAGTAAACTTATCAGCTGAGTGATTTTGGACAAGTTCCTTCCCATCTCTGAGCCTTGGTTTCCTTCTTGGTAAAGTGGATAATAAGACAATCTTGCATTGTTGTCAAGATTAAGTGATATAATTCAGGAAAAGTGCTTAACGTAGTGCATGGCACGTAGAAAGAGCTCAATAAGTACTACTTGTTTTCTCAGAGAACTAATGATGGGATTATAAAATTGGGGTAGATTAGCAAGCAAAGTTCAGATAAATATTTTAAAACTGTGGCATTAAATTTTTGCTCTGCCACTGAGAAGTAAGGTGACCCTTGGATAATTATTTGACTTTTTGGAAACTTTAATGTATAAAGCATAGGTATGACATAGTGTGTGAGTCCACAATATGTGGCTATCTTTATCATTTACTAGATGGTACTCTTCTGAGCTTAGAAACAATGTCAAGCAGCACAAACAAAACTCAGGAAGAGGAAGCTAGAGATTGGACAACTAAAGTGTCAATGTTTTGATATATAGCAACAGCTGTTACTATTTTGGTACAAGAAACATCACACAAGGAAGGTGGTAGGATTTATATAGCTGGAGGGGGCTTTTTGAGATCACTTGACTTTTTCTCAGTACCAAGATAGTTAAAGGTGGCTCAACATTTCATGGATGTGGAGTGAAAAAAGAAAAAAAGAGAGTGTGAAAAATGAAGACTGGGCTGATGGGTGTGTCACTAGTATCTTGAAAGCAGTGACAGGTTTCCCTTGTCATAGTCATCACCTGAGATGACTGCTTTCCACCTCTGGGGTTTGGTTAATTTCTCAGCTCTTTCCCATAGAATCAGATCCTAGGAAGGATCGCCCTCTAGAGGTCAAACTAAATAGAACTAACTGCTGATGAGATTAGCATCCATGAGGATTTGGGAGCTGAAACTCCTAATTGGAGTTGCGATGACGGTGGGTTCTGAAGAAGGGGAGGGATGTTGCCACATCAGGCTAATTAGCATAATTCAGGTAATTAGGTAATCCAGCTTACTTCCCCTCTGAGGCTTCCCCATTACACTCATTAAACAAAGTGGCAACTCTTTAATGACAAATCCCTTTCATAAGCAGGAAGTTCAAGAACACTAAACAGAAGACACAACAGTTAATCAGCAACGGCTGGCCCATTTCTATTTATTTACTGTCATCACTGCCACAAAGAGTGATTACTTTAACTATATGTGCATAATTTGGTTAATTTGTCAAGTCTGGACAGAATGAATTGAAATGTCAGGTCCACTCAGTTTCACTTGTGCTCTTCTTACACTGCCTGTTTACAAATGTCCTGAAGTAAATTGATGAAGTGCATGTAGATAAGGCTGAGAAAGGCATAGTCACAGCTGTGGGTCGGAGGGTGGAGCATAGAGGAAGTCCTTTTGAAAATATAATTACACAGCTATTTAATAGGATATTTATGAGAGCTTGAATACAGTTAAAACTGACATCCAAATTTAGGAGAAAATATAAATTAAATTTTATTTTTCAATTTCAGTTTATTTTCAGTATTATTTTGTACTGGTTTCAGGTGAACAGTGCAGTGGTTAGATTATCATATACTTTACAAAGTCTTCCCCTGTCACCATACATAGTTATAGCAGTATTATTGACTATACTCCCTATACTGCTTTCACCTTTTTACCCAGCTTCCCCCTCTCCACAAACCTCCTCCCCTCTGACAACTATCAGTGCACTCTCTGTGTCTATGAGTCTGTTTTACCTTTATTTGTTTATTTTGTCATTTAGAGTCCACATATAGGTGAAATCACGGTATTTGTCTTTTTCTGGCTGGCTTATATCACTTAGCATAATTCCCTCTGAGTCCATCCTTACTGTCACAAAAGGTAAGATTTTCTTCCTTTTTATGGCCAAGTAGTATTCCATTGTGCATATGTGCCACAGCTTTTTTTTTTTTTTAAATCTACTCATCGAATAACTGACATCCAAATTTGAAGTATATTTTTATTTGAAATTTACTTTATAATAAAAGTTACACTCACTGAAGTTATTTTGTGTTGATCCACTTTGATCACTAAAGATCCAATGCATTGGTTTTAATATTGGTAACTTTTTGGCTCTGGAAAATCATTTTCAGAGCAATATAATTTGTTGAAGTTGTGTAATCTTTTTTATATATGTAAACCCTTCATAACTCAGTAATAAATAAGTAATGGAGCTTTGTTGTCAAGTTCTATGCTATTTATCATCAGTATGTTTAGAAAATTGTACTATAAAGGGAATAAATCGTATTTCTTTTGAGGTGTTATATTTCAGAGTGGATTTTTAGTTCCTCCTTGAAAGTGGGTGGAAATCTGATTGGATCTTAACTAGAAGCTCCTTTAAGACCATAAATTATAGGAGTCACAAAATCAGTAAACAAGAGTTATAGTGTCAGTGAAGTAGAAATTTGAAGTACTTTTAAGGTCAGATGTGAAGTTGACTTGAAAGATGCAGCACTTGAAGCTCAGGATATAGATTTGGGTAACCAGAAGGAAAAGAAAGACTTCTTTGGCTAAGCACAGAAATATTGGACAACTGACTTAAATTTAACAAGATATGTGGAGAAGTATCTTTTTGCACCACAGGTCTGAGGAATGAATGTGAACCCCTCATGATGGGTTCTTCAATTCAGCACTGTGCGCAGAACAGCTCCTCCAATGCTGCAGTGCAATTGCAAACAGCTAATCAGCCTGTGGGTTACACCACGAAAATACATGTAAACCCATTGACATTTGCTCTGACCAACAACCAGAGGGATACACACACACACCATCTAATAAAAGGGTAATATACAAATTAACCATCATTCTGTCACAAAGATGGCGGAACCCATAGCTGTAAGATGGCATGCCCAGTCCCGGAGGGAGGGGGGGAGGCAGCTGCTGAGAGCGGGCAGCATGAGCGGCCTGGAGGAATGCTTGCTTCATCACCATGGCAATGAGGCAAGAATTCTGCACCCAGGCGTGGATGGACGTCCGGGCCAGTGGGCAAGGAGTGGCCAGGCCCTACAGAGAGCTACTGGCACACAGATTTGTGCACAGGGCTACTAATATATATATATATATATGTATATATATATATATATATAATTTCATTGGCTGAAAATATGGAGAAAAGTTTTTGCTAAACAAGGATATAGCCAATCTTTTAAATTTGATACCTTGAGAGAAATGAGAAAGAAGTGAGATAACTCAGGAAACAAAAATTCACTGAATGTGATGATTGCAAGTACTGACAAATAGATATTTAGAAACAATAGATACAAGCAGATATAACATGGCAGGCATGTAACTTCAGTATTTATTTGATGTTCCTAGAAGAGTATACATATACATAAATATACATATACATATACAAATATTCATTTGTCCTACCTTCCAACCATTTTCAAGCATGACCATAGATTTCAAATATGCTCTTATTTTATAACACATGATGACTGTACAATGTATTATTAGCTAAGATATGTGCTCTCCCCCACCAAACCTACAAAGAAATAGAAGGTTCTGGTAGAATGGAACATAAAAATAGTCTTTGTTCATAAATTTGGTGTAAATCTTCTAGGACCACCAGAACATTTTGTGAATTGAAGGATTCCAAATAGCTTTTCTAAGTTCCTGACTTAAATAACCAGAGGGACTAGGAGTGAAATAATCTGGCCGTTTTGCCATAATAATTCTATTGAATTTCTGAAGCCCAACTGACAGTGGTAATTTTAGTTTGGATTATACACTTTTTAGTATTGATAAAGATTAGATATTAAACTGATTGAAGAAAATTAAAAGCAATTATTATGTAATATCATCTCTCCATGTTATTTTAAGTGTAAATTTATAGAAACCTGCCCAAAGTCATTTTGCCTAGACATTTTAATATTACTTTTTACTATTTTTTGAATCCTCTGCTCTGTGAGTGTGCTTTCCCTCCAACAATTACAGCTTTTCAGAGGTCTGCCATTATGCTACTGGACACCTTTGCACAGAATTTATATTCTCTGGGTGCTGTTCCAGTGACTGACAGGTGCAGAAGTGTGAAAACCCCAAGTATTTGTCTTGAATAGGAACCACTCTGAGGTGTCACTGACACTCCAGAGCTCTCCAGCAGGAACAGGTTGACGTCGCCCTCTAGAGACTGTGCCAGGAATTGCACCTAGCTGAGCTTATCTTTCTAACCAGTCTTCCCACTTTCTTAATCAATGCCATAAATAATGACGAGGCAATATGAATATGAGCAGAGAGTTGAAGGTGCTGGTCTTGAAGATTGGAGAGAGGCCAGCAGCCACCAGCAGGTGGAAGGGCAAGTCATGTTACTGCCCCTGGAGCCTCTGGAGGAAAGGCTACCTTGCCTCCACCTCGGTTTCAGTCCAGTGAAACTGACTTCAGACTTCTGCCCTCTAGAACTGTAAGAGAGTACATTTCATTAAAACCTTTCTCTCATTTTCCGGTTTTATTTTCTTTGTGTTGGCTTTATTCTTGGGCAGGTTTTCTCTTGTGGTGACTAAGATAGCATTATGCTATCTTAGCACCTTCTGGAAAAAAAAAAAGGTTTATCCTTTCCAACAGTTCTAATAAAGGGACTAGATCAATTCTTTTTGAAACATATTGGGTCATTGATCCATTCCTGAATCAGTAACTGTGGCCTAGAAATGGAATGCTCATATTGGCTAATCTGAGTCACCTGCTCACTTCTAGAGCCTGGGGATCAGCGTGAGCTGGGTTCAGCTCATCTAATCATGTGGCCTATGAGTTGGAAAAGGAGTAGTGCCCTGAAGGAAGACCATGTGCTGACTTAGAGAGGGGGGCTGGACATTGGCCAGGACAAAACAATAAATGTCTCCTACAAAATTGTAAAATCTAGTGGGCTTCAGAGTCTGTTTATTTTAAAAGAGGGAACAATAAAATGAGCTTTAACTTACTTCACAGTATCAAATTCAATCCCTTGAATGAAATTTAAAAATTATAAAGGATTTTACGAATACAAGGTAGAATTATAAGTTATCTTTCTCAGGTCTATGACTAAGGGACAATGTAAGGAGATATTACTAACCTATAAGTCATACCTTACATTTTCTTCATTTTCTTCATTTTACCAGATATCAACTCCAATATGATTTTAAAAGAGTTTAGAGAATATTTCTTTGAGTTTTGTAAAAGGTCAGACTCTGACCATGTGCTGATGACTCTAGCAGGATATTTCTATAACTTCTTGGAAAACTTGGGGCATTACATAGTTACTTGTCTCTGCCAAACCAGCAAAGGAATGACATTTTAAGAGCTTTCAGACTTTTGCAAAAAGTCACTGGAAGGGTAATAATAGAGCAAGTACCTTTGCTCTCACTTTCTTAAATCTTGAGTTTTAAGTTTTCAGCAGAGAATCAAAAAAGTAGGTAATTTGCTGGGAGATAATGGAGTAGTCACTGTTACTCTGAGAATTGCTCTTATGCAAGTCTACTTATTTTGCAACAGGGAATATTTCTTTGTAAGTAGTACCACATTATGGGAGGACATGGGGAATTTAATTATAAAGTTAAAAAATAAACTCTTTAAATTGCTTTAATTTCCAAGGGATTCAACAATTCTATTAGTCGAGGTAATAAAAGTAAATACAACCTTGAAGCATCAGAAAACCCTCCTACAAGAGGCAAAAGATTAGAAAGAGAGTACCCTGCGGCCCATGTAATATAATGAAAAGAACTATGAAGACGTTGTCTTATAAAGTAGAAGAAGACAGCTGCCTTGTTTCCCAAAAGCTTTCCCAGACTCTGGTGCATTAGGATCTGAATAATTGTTATATTTTGTAACACAGAGAAAACATAACAGATCATTTATGTTTCTAGCATACAAAGACATTCTGAAAGGGCAAGTGCTGTTGTTTAAATGCTATTTATATGTCACATTAATAGTAAAGTTAGAAGAGAGACATATATTCTCTTGTGGGAGACAATGGAATATGGTCATGGTGGCCATAATCTATTAGGAATTATAAAGCAGAGGGTGTTTTTCTTGACTATGTTGGTGTTATCTACTCTTTTCGTTTTTAATTTTCACCCAACGATATTTTTCTGTTGATTTTTTAGAGAGAGTGGAAGAGAGAGGGAAAGACAGAGAGAAACATCAATGTGAGAGAAACACATAGATTGGTTGCCTCCTGCACTCACCCTGACTAGGACTTGGGCTGGGGTATGTGCCCTTGACCTGAATTGAACCTGGGACACTTTGATCCACAAGCTGATGCTTTATCCACTTAGCCGAACTGGCTAGGGCACTATGTTGTGTTCTTTACTCTTTTAGACATAAATAATTAATGATGGCATTCATTCATTCATTCATTCATTCATTCATTCAATAGAGATAAATGCACCTTTTCTCTGAGTAAGAAGAATGAGGATGGGCCAATGCATTGCACCACTTCTCATTCATGTGGACTTTCTCAGAATGTTGCAGACATCTCTGACTGTCAGGTGCCATTCCATTATTACTATTGTCCTGGTTATAGATGGCAAGGATCATTCCTTACCCAGATTAATGGAAACATTCAGAATGGCTATATTAGTTAATTAGTCTGTTTGATAAAATACCCCAAAACTTGCTGGATTAAAACAATGATTTATTATTTCTTACATTTCTAAGGATTGAGGGGGCAGTGGCATTCAACAGGAGGTCATCAAACTCACAGTGCAAGATGGCTTTACATACACATCTGGCGGGTATTGGTTGTTGGCTGGGTGCCTCAGTTCGTTTCCAGTCTCATAACCCCCATGAGGCCAGATTAACTTTCTTTCAGGGAAATTTCTGGACAATATTCTAAAAACAGGCAAATGCAGAAGCTCCAAGGCCTTTTTTTTAGGCCTATCGGTGGAATTTGCATAACGTCATTTTTGGCATATTTCATTGGTTAAAGCAAGTCACTAGGCCAGCTCATGTCTGGATGTTGAAAAATCTACTAGAGTTTTGGATAAGAGAATCAACAAAGTCCCACCCAAAGGCACAATGTGAGATGGGAAGAATTTTAGGCCTTTCAGCAATCTACCACAATAGGGACCTGACAGATTGCCATTATTCTTCAGGTAATTTGGGTGCTTTAATATTAATGACCATGATAGAAGTGTGCTAAAAGGTTTGCTTGGAACAACATCAGAGTCCAAATCTCAGTAGAATCTTCTTTTAACAGTAATTAGTTAAGGTCCTTCATAGAGAAAGTACAAGAGAATTCAAAGGTTATTGTATTGGAAGGATATGTTGCATAGTGTCTTAGACTATCTGTGAACAAAGGTGAAATATAAAAAGGGTAATTTATTTTGCAGACTCTTTTCAGACCTGAGGTGGATCAGAACAGCCTTACTCAAAGTGTGAGTTAGGGATTCGAAGTATCAACAGCACTTGAGTGATGGTTAGAAATGCAAACTTGCAGGCTCCACCCAAAACCTACTGAGTTAGAATCTCTTGGGTGAGACCTGGGAATATGTATTTTTTAAAAAAGTTTCCAGGAGATCCTTAATGAACACTAAAATTTGAGAAGTATTAATTTAGATCAGACTCCTTTTGGATATCATTACTAGATTAGAGATACTTTTCTCAAATCTTCATATATCTTTGGCCAATCCAATGATCTATATAAGATTGGATTCATTTAATAAAATCATCTAGTTTGTTTCTCAAGAGGCTTGAAGCCTAGTGACTCATTGATAATTATTATTAATATTTATCCTACTACACATTTAGGAAATCATTGATGAGAGGTATTATATTGTTTGTTTTGATTTGGGATTAGATGCATCACACAGGATTATTCCAAGAGGGCACTTTATAAACAACCGAAGGCGTTGAGCTTTGAGAACATATGTAGAACTCATCTTGCTCAAAGGCAAAACAAATACATTCTGGCAAAGCCCAACCAAAGAGCATTACGTTTCTGAAAGGAACATTATGCCAGACAGCTGTTTGCATCCATTTTCTAAAGGAAGGGATTTAGGCTCACTCACAAAAATAAACATGGCATTATTACCCAGAGTCTGTTTTTTCTTCTAAGTAATGAAGAGTTAACTTATTGAAGTAGAAGAGACTCATTACAGACAATAATGTTGCAAAAAAAATTATTTGTTAAAAAAAATCATCATTAATAACAATGATAATATCTAATTTTATTAGTAAACTCTTGAAAGGATTTTTGTTATTTAAGAGATGTATTTTCCCATTTTAAATGAGGCAGTTTTCTCAGATTTATACTTAGTAGTCCAGAAATCATTGCAGGTTCCTGTGATGTTTACTATGTTTCAGCCACAAGCCTTCCATGAACTCATTTTCATTGATGGTTCAATCATGTCCAGGCAACCAACCTTCACACTTAGAATCATTGAGAATCCCCATAGGTAGCGAAGAGTTGACTATCATTCAGTAGGCTCATAGAGTTTGAAGACAATTTTTGAATGTGACAAAGCAGAGGGTAGGTAGGCTCTGTGGTAAACTGAAGAATCTTGCCAACAGACTTTCACAGATTCATCAGGAGGTGAGTCGATTTCCTCTCCCCCTGATTCTGAGTTGGTCTCGCCTTGACCAATTAAACAGGATAGAAGTGATTGTGAATTCCGATGCCTAAATCTTCTTTTTTTAAAAATAATATTTTAGTTCAATGACAGTTGATATACAATATTGTATTAATTTCAGGTGTACACCCCAGTGATTAGACATTTATATAACTTACAGAGTGATCATTCTGATAAATCTAGTACTTATCTACACTATACTGTTTATTTTCCTTCATGAAAGACTAAGGGACACTGGTAGTGGGAAAATGGTTCCTGTGGGTTTGAGTAGGATAACTGTCAGCACCAGAAATATAAATTATTCCCACCCCCTGAATGACCTTTTCCATTTTATCATCCAGGGAGTGGGAATAATTTTATATTTATTCCCAGCCCTCGCTGGGTTGGCTCAGTGGGTAGAGTGTCAGCCTAATGACCAAAGGGTCCCAGATTAAATTCTAGTCAAGGGCATGTACCTCAGTTGCAGGTTCCTCCCCAGCGTAGGCCATGGTTGGGGCTTGTGCAGGAGGCAACCAATTGATGTGTTTCTCTCACAGAGAGAAACTGTCCCTCCCTCTTCTACTTTCTCTAAAAACCAACGAAAAAATATCCTCGAGTGAGAATTAAAAAAAAAAAAAAAAAAAAAGCTGACTCCACCTCATCCTTCAACCTCAATCCCTAAAAGCTGTACCTAATTCTTTTCTATTTAACATTCTATGTATTTTCCTTCTAAGACTTACTACAATAAGTAGTTTTTTTTTTTTAATGTATTTTTTGATCACTTGGTTGGTAAACCTCTTTGCTTCTTAAGCTCTTATATAAACGCCAGAACAGTCTGACTAATTCACTGCAGTAATCCCAGCACTGACACCATATTTTACCCAGAGTGGGTGCTAAATTAAGATGTCCTAGATAAATAAACAGACTTTCTGCAAGGCCAGGCCGGCAGCCACATGTCTCTGAAAGGCAGGCTCTTGTAGAGGCAAATAGCTGTTGATATAAACCTGAAGTACTTTTGATATAAACCTTTGGGCTTTTGAAAGCCATGCTTCTATGAGCAGGGTTGAGTATTCTTGGTACCTTTAATGATATGTACATGGCCACTCGGCTTAGAAAATGAGAGAAGTTGCAGGATGAACCATTCTTTCATTCCACTTTCCTTCAAGTCTGTCTAGTACTGTACAAAGGTGTTAACTCTCCTGGGGTGCTTAACTAACATCAGGATGTTTCACGAGTGGGATCCACTGGGGAAATTAGTGTGCTTTTTTAGTGGGATTTTGTTCCAATTTTTTGGGTAATTCTAGTGAATCTGAGATGTCTGGAACACTGGCTTGGGCACTGGCTAACTGGGATATGGAAATTCTGGGGACCTATGCAACATTTTGGGATCCTTTGAGCTATCTCTAATGGGACCTGCAATGGCATCTCAAGATATCATCAAGCCCAGAGAAAGCTGTTCCCCCTCTTTACCCAGCCCAGTGCATGGCGTGTGGAGACAGACTTATTTTAAGGCATGTGCACACATGCCCATGATTTCTGAGGCTGGAAAAGCCACAGAATAGTGCAATGAATGGTACGAATAGAGGTTTATCCCATGGCAGCTAGACTGTCTGGGTTTAAATGCTGTCTTTATTACTTAGCGGCGGTATGACTTTGTGGGAGTGACTTGTCAGATCTGAATGATTGCTTACCAATATTGGTGCTAGAGTTTACCTTAAGGAGCTAAATTCCATGCCCACAGAAGTCCCTTCCTTCTTGAACTTCTGAGACCAAAAGGCATTTATCATCTGGCAAATGTTATATATGAATATTCTCTTTATCAATAAGACTCCAATGTTCAGGTGTAGTTTTGTTTATAATTAGTGGAGAAGCAGTATTGCTTCTAGTGAAATATATTTGGCACAATATCCAGACTTAGGGGCATGCTAGGACCAAGATGGCCCAGATTTCTGGCAGGGCAGCAGGTGCATAGGTAAGCAGGATTATGCTGGCGTAGGGCCAGAGCTACAGCTTTTCATCTCGTGTGATTTCCTTAGCTTAATCCACTGAGCTATTTTTCCTAAAGCAAATGTAATACATATTGACCAAATAGTGCAAATGTAACTGAGGCCATATGGTGTAGTATTTATTTTCCTATTAGGCAAATACTGTTAATTTAAATCGTGTCTGCTGTGAGCATATTTTGATGTTAATAGCTAAAATACCTTTAACAAACAGGGTTGATACCATGCTCTTACATTTACTTCATTATTTTGCTGTTATATAATCTTTAACACAAATATAATATTTGAAACAAAAACATTTTCAATCAATGGCAAATTTAAGTAGGAAGCTCAAAATAAAAACGTTCAAGATTGGGCTAATGATCTACCTCTTAGCTTATTTACCTAGTTAAAAGTCAGAGTTAGCTGCAAATGGAATGATTCATATCACCAAATAACGGCTAATAGTGTCTTCGGTGGGGTAGTACAAAAGACACGAGATAAACACAGACAAATGTGTTGATAAGCTGTGTGACATTTTCACATACTGTATTATACTTTATGTAGATTTTGCATATGTTCTTCAAAACAACCATAGGCTTGTGTATTTTATTTACTCCTAAATTTTGCCCAGCCGACGTGACTTAGTGGTTGAGGTCATGGTTTGATTCCTGGTGAGGGCACATGCCTGGGCTGCAGGCTTGATCCCCAGTGGGGAGCATGCAGGAGGCAGACAATTAATGATTCTCTCTCATCATTGATGTTTGTATATCTCCTTCTCCCTTCCTCTCTGAAACAAATAAAAATATACATATTTTTAAAAAGTCCTAGAATCTTTATAAAATTTCTCTTTGGTATCCTCAGTGTGGTTTTTGCTTTTGTCCTCAGACTAATCTCAAGATTAGTGACAAAACTGCCGCTTTGGTTCCAAAAATCCTATCTCACACCTCATTATTCAGTCAGGAAGGGAGACTGATTTTTGCATTTATTTTTTTAGGAGTAAAGAACACTTTCTCACAACAGCAGGATATTTTTTGACCTGTTACATTCACCACACTTTGTACTGACCTCAGGTCAGGACAGCTAAAGGAAACAATGTAAAATGTTGTGTGGATATTGTGACGTGATATTGACTAGGTAAGTGACCTCTGAACCTCTGAATATTTTTGTCATGTTTGTAAGGATGAGAGTTGACATTCAGGGGTCAGCCCCATTCGTGTTTGTCAAGAGATGTGCATTTATGAAAAATTGAGAGACACAATTAATAAAGTATCTTGCATAGAGTGTTATAGGATTCCAAACAAAATTTAACTCAGCCCAAGTGCTTATCAGTGAGTTGCTGTGGAAATGGCCACTAATTTAAAGGCTTGTAATCTTCTTTCGAAAGCTCTGCCTGCAGACTGCCTTCTAAAATGGTCAAAATGTATGTATTTGACTGTAACAAAATACTTTCTCAAAGTGATTTTTGCTCCATAAATACATTTCATCAGCCTATCCCATTTCTTAGCTTATTCTGTTAATTTCACCCATTGTGTTCTGAGGTCCTGCTGGGCAGGAGAATGATATGTTTCACTGGCATAAGGTAGTCTGTGTAGAGATTTGTCTGGGAAATCTTCACAAGATTGGCTGCAACTTCATCAAGGTTTCTGGGCAGCTCAGCGGCTCTGTAATGGACTGTCCTGGTGGGGAGGAAGTCCTTTGTGGTCCTCTAAAGGACACTGATGAGAAATGGCTCCGAGGTCGTGGAAACCTTTGACGTTGCTCCACTCTTCAAACAAACAATAAATTAACTCTTCCAGTGTATAATAAAAAAGTAGATTTCAAACATAGTTTTTCTATGGGAAATATCTTTGGGGCCATCTTCAGTTTTATTTACTATGTAAATTCTCTGTTGCCACCCAACAGTGTCAGGAGGGCTGAGTTTATCCAGGTAAGGACTGTGGTATCATGGAAATCCTACAGTACCGTGACTCAGGAAACATGATTTCCAGGTTCGCAATGTTACTAACTTTCTGTGCAGGGTTGGCAGTGGGAATGAGTCTCTACTTAATTTTTCTTTGAAGGCATGTCTTGTATATTCTCCTGCTCCTCCTCCTCCTATTGTGATTGTTTCTTGAGTGCTTCCTGGGTGCTACCCTGTTTCCCCGAAAATAAGACAGTGTCTTATATTAATTTTTTCTCCCAAAGTTGCGCTAGGTCTTATTTTCAGGGGATGTCTTATCTTTCCATGCGTTAGGTCTTATTTTTGGAGGGTGTCTTATTTTCGGGGAAACATGGTAGGTACTATAATAGTTGCTTTACTAGCTCATGAAATCACTATATGCTAAAGAATATTAATATATCTCAATTTTACCAATGAGAGAACTGAGGCTTAAAGAGGCCCAGTGACCTTGCCTAAGATCACATGGGCCTGTAGGAGTTAGGGCTCAAGATTTATGGCAAGTGGCACTGGTCTCAGAAACCCTTTACTGTTACAACAGTGGTTCTCAACCTTGCTTATATGATACATTGGAATCAGTGGGGTTGTTTTAGTTTAGTATCAGGGATGGTGATATAACTTGTCCAGGGTGCAGCCTGGCCAATGGGAATTTTACAGCTCCCCAATCTTTTTTATTTTTGCAGTCAGGATTGAGAATCACTGCTTTATATGAAGTTTCAGGGATTGGGGAGGGAAGGCTGGGAGACTGAGGCTCTCTCCAATTTTGGAGCTCCAGTGTTCAGAGGACTGTCTTTCTTTGGACTGAAGACTGAAGAGATCCTTTAAATGTTAGATTCTTGAAGCTGGAACTGAACTTCAATGCAGCTCTAGGAAGGACTGGGATAGCCCGATGGGGGGAAAAAAGAGGACATATGTAATCCTTTCAACAATAACGATTAAAAAAAGACTGTCCTGGGGCATAAAAAAGTTGCTGATATAGTAGATATTCAATTTATATATTAAAAAAAAAAAGAGCCGGGACTGGTTTGGCTTAATGGATAGAGCCTCGGCTTGGGGACTGAAGGGCCCCCGGTTCGATTCCGGTCAAGGGCATGTGCCTTGGTTGCGGGCATATCCCCAGTAGGGGGTGTGCAAGAGGCAGCTGATCGATGACTCTCTCTCATTGATGTTTCTAACTCTCTATCTCTCTCCCTTCCTCTCTGTACAAAAATCAATAATATATATATATATATATATATATATATATATACATATATATATATGTATATATATATATATATATTATTGATTTTTTTATATATATATAAAAGAAAGACATATTAAGTACTCGAAGAGAGAAAGAAGCAAATATCTGAGAGGAACAGTTGAATGAGTTGCTTTAGGGCAGATTTGATGTTGGGAGTTTGTTTTAAGAGAGGAGGGAGTACTTTTTTCCAGATTTACAATAGTTCCATCTGGAAAGTGACATTTATAATGTGAACAGCAGCACTTTCTGATGACATAACACAGACAGTGAACATAGCACTCAATTTAATTTATTCACTTTAATAGCTTACATGCTGCATAGAGAGACAATAGCTGCTACACACATCAACATCAGCATTCAACAACAACACAAAGTGATTGCTTCCATTTCTTGGTCAAGTCCATTGACAAGTCCACTGAGCTCAAGTACTTTGTGTGTCTCCTGGGAATCCTGCCAGAGCTCCTGGCAGGAGAGGACACTGAGCCTGAAGGGTGTTGGTGTTCCCGGTTCTTGGGCATCAACTTTCTTCAGTTTTACCACTTCCCACATCCTATTCTGAAATGGTAGTTAGCTGATTTGTGGTCTGATTTGCTGAGTATTTCAAAGAACTTGAATTTTTGGAATATGAAGCTATGTCCATGGGTAACAGAAAACTAACTGCCTTAATCTTTTCCCTAAAACAAAAACAAAAACAAAACAAACCAAAAAACAGAATAAGGGGAAGATAAATAAAACTTGTTAGTAGCTTTTATACAAAACATTTCACATTTTTCCAAATCATCAACCTGCAGTGTTAAAACTTCACTTTAAATATATCCTATTAGATTTTTGTTTATTTGCTCATCAATAATTCAAGATTTTATGTTGAAACTAGCCCTTCAATTAAGAATAGTGAAGGGTGTTGATAAAACTAAAATTTGAAACTATTGAGAGAGCATCTTTAAGCCTGAAAATTATTAACTTGATGTCTAAAGTTGAAGAATACCATGCTATCTTAGGCAAAAGATCTTTTCCCAGCCAAGCTCTTTGGTTGAAAGGAAGCAGAAAATTGAGGCAATTATTTTATAATCCAGATCAATCTACAGTTATGGACTTTGAAGTAACTGAATATCCACCACATCTGGACAATAAAGGGGAGAGAGCAGTGACGATAATAACCCTGAGTTATGTGAGCAATTATCTTTTCATTTTGCCCGTTTCTCTTTTTCCCTCTAACAATGCTATGCAGAATTTTGACATAAACCAGGATAAACCGCTCCCAGGAATAAGTCTAAAGAATATTGTTTAAAATTATTACTGCCTTTTCTCCAATTTTGTTCTCTCTCTCTTTATCTCCTTATTAGATAAGGCTATAAATTCAGTGAATGACATTTAGTGGCCTGCAACTAGGGAAATATATCTACTTCCTCCCTTAGGAGGAAGGCCAGTGGTTCCATTTATTAAGATCAATAAAATAATAACTGCTGCTACTTAGTATTTACTTCACTGTCTCGTTTATTCTTCACAAAAGCAATAAGGTTACTGCTATTATGATTCTCTTTTTATAGAGGAGTAAACTGGCATAGGACAGACAGGGAACTTTTCCAAGACTGTGTTATTGGTTAATGATGGAGTTGGGGTTTGAGCTATGTGAGTGCTGTCTGCCTTCTTAACCATTTTTGTAATAGCAACAGAATATGTTTATTTTAATGTGTCTGGTTTCTCCTATCAGTAAAATGAATAAAATAGCATTTGTAATATTGTTTCCATGAACCCTTCCCCCTAATATTTTTGACAGCCTGAGATATTTTTCTTAAACGTAGAAGGAAAAGATTGCATTTCTATGGCAAAATTTAGGAAAGATTAAAATTCTATCTCTAGTTTTGGGAGAGCTTTTGTTCTTAGAAGTATTGACATTGACATTATTTTATGAAATATTTTCTTGATATAATAGTGGAGAAACCCACAAGCAAATGAGGAATGAAGTCTGACTGTTCAAAAAAGCCAGTTCAAAAAACTGGTCTCGGTAAATCTCTGTAAATTTTTTGAAGGTTATCATAAAGTAAATGAACTTACCAAAAATTAAAATCAGAGGAGTAATGTCATGACTTGTTACTTTGCTAGTTAATCCTTGAGAAAGAAGGCAAAATAAAAAAGGAATAAAAATAATAACACATGTTTAATTCCTACTCAAAGTTCTTTCTGTATCCACTGGATTTTATGCCAACCCAGCTGTTGATTTTCATTCATTACTGACTTTCTTGTTTTAACACAATCCTAAAATTGGCTCAATCTTTCAAACTAAAGTAGATTCCAAATTAGAAATGGATTGTGTTCAGTAGTTCTATTTGTTGGCAGTTTGGAAGTTGGAAAATGTTTTGCTTCAGTAAAATAAATACATCATAAACACTGGATAGGTTCCCAAACTATCACAGAAAATATATACATGGAAATGGGAAAATAGATATTACTATATTTCTCAGTTATCATTATAGGTCTGTGAGAATGTAATGGTTTAAGTGCAAAAAATAAAACATATAAAACACACTCTGTGCAATTTTAGATTATGTGGACATAAGCCTGGAAAGATATCTATTAAAATCTAAATGATGGTTGTTCATATGTGGGAATATGGAAGATTTTCCTTTTTATACTGTTTACTTTGAATATTGCATTTATATTTTACAATTTGTGATTTTTTTTTGCAATGAAGATTTTGTGCTTTTTGTAACTATAACTATATATATGTGTGTGTGTGTGTGTGTGTGTGTGTGTGTGTGTGTATGTACTTATGTATATATAATATTTTTAGGCCAAGGGCAGATCTTGGCTTTTCTTCTCCCTCTGAAGACACAACAATTGGGTGGGTATTTCTTATTTCTATATCCCACAGCTGCTCCCTCAACAAATCTTATTGGCTCTACCTTCAAAATATATTCAGAGACTAACACCCACTGTTACTGCCCCTGGCCAAGAAATGATCACCTTGTTACCTTCATTACTTTTTTTAGCCTTAAGCCTGGTCTTCTTGATTTCTGTATTTTTTTCCTATAGTCATTTGAAATCAGGGCTCCTGATATGATTTTTTTTTAAATGAAAAGAACATTACTATGCACCCCAAATCATTTGGAATAAATCTGAATTTATTGGAAGAAGGTGGAAGCCCACCTTATAATTTTCCTTCCTTTCTCTTTCTCACTCCATTGCAGTCACACCTGCCTCCTTGCCTTTCCTCTTGCATTAGCCATGAGTCTGCCCAGCTACCTTGCATTCTGTGTTCTCAAAGCCTAGAATATTCTCCCCGTGCCCAGTGTCTAAAATCCTCAGAACACACTCTCAGCTTTACTCAAATGATGAGGCATTTTCTGGCCATGATGTAGAATTTCAATCGTGCTTACTCCACTAACCCTTCTCTTTTCATTGTAATTAGTTTATTTTTCTCTTTAGTACTTATCACCATTTAACGTAATATACATTTTATGTATTTTCATGTTTATTGATTATCATGTTAAAAAAGAAAAAGCCCATGTAGGAAGGACTTTTTGAAAGCTACCCCTGTGGTGGGTAGAGCCCAGGCCCCCTTTTTCCCTTCATTTTCCTCCTTCTACTCTTAGGAGACTCCTTCTAAAGTGTGAAGGCCAAAGTGGGGGTTGGAAGATAGAAATGCCAATAGTGGGGGAGGGAGGTCATGCTCTAGCAGAGTAGAGCAGATAAATAAACTTCATGGTGGAAATCTTGTTCTGAAAGATCCCTTGGCTCTCCCTACTACAAGGGGCCACTGGCCAGCTGTCCTCTTTAGCTCTCAGCCTGTGTCTCCAATATTTTCTCAATCCCTGCAGTTCTCAGGCTGCTTCTAACTCATAAATACCAATTCATGTATTTTGCGTTATAGATTAGTTTTCTTTGTCTCTGGGCCATTTTGGGTTATGCCAGAAAATGGCCCTTTTAATACCACAAAAAGCCCATTAAGGTATCTTTCTCCAAAAGAACATTTATCTCTGAGAGAGGAATTCTGCATTCAACTCTCAGAGTAACTATGTCTTCTCCCCAAGACACTTGTTACTATATGGGTCAGTTCACTTCTGTGGCTTTGTTGCTGCATGAAAGTTTCAAGCACAGTGTTTTATTTTTGCTGACTCTTATATTTCTAGTTCCTAACTCAGAGTATGATCATTAATCATGTTTGATGAGCCCTAGCCAGTTTAGCTCAGAGTGTGAACCTGCAGACTGAAGGGTCCTGGGTTCAATTCCAGTCAAGCACACGTATATTGGTTGTGGGTTCCTCCCTGGCCTGGGCCCTGGTCAGGGCATGTGCATGAAGCAACCAATTGATCTGTTTCTCTCACATAGATATTTCTCTTTGTCTTTCCCTCTCTCCTCTGCTCTCTCTAAAAATCAATAAAAAAATATTCTCGGGTGAGGATTAATACAAAATGTTTGGAAAATAAATGAAGACTGTTTTCCACTTACTAGAGGCATCTCTAGAGAGTGCCAGTTGAGCTCAAATAAATGTGTTCCTTTAGATTTCTGAAATCACAACCTGAATTGGAGACTATTTTGGCCTACTGGCCTATTGGTTTTATTTCCTTCCTAGATATGACCTTGCTCACCCTGGAGAATGTCTCAATAGCCATCACAGAAGGCACCTGAAAACTAGCTTAGGGAAGATTGGACCTTACCTGCCACTGAGAACGTACTCCGGAAAGGCTCTGTGGCTGGAACTCTTGCTGGTAAAAGAATCTTCTGCAAATGCTTTTTCTTCATTGTCTTGCTTTTTGATTGAAGAACATGTCAGTGGTTTAACCATTCCCTGAGCTTCTAGAATTCTACTATTTGGATGTCTTCTCCCAGATTTCCAGGGATCATTTGCAGCAAGTGAATGAATTGGTGAGGAAGTGGAATAGCGTCTAACAATCATGACATTATCTATACAGAAGACACAAAATTTAAGCTTAAAAATTCGACCTTTAATGATGCTTGGAAATGGAAAATTATGTTGCAAGTACTTTATTGAAACAAAGCAAAAGTATTATTCTCATTTTTGCATAAGAGACATCCATTCACTGATTCATTTTGCAGAGAGTTGAGTGCCAGCCACATGCCAGACACTTTTTTAAAGAGAAAGGTATGTGGTAGTAAACAACACAGCATTCTTGTCTGCCTAGAGCTTATCCACTTGTGTGGTAAACTGACAATTAACAAATAATAACATTCAGATAGATTCTAGAAAAATAAATAAGGCTTCTGAGGACAAGGGGATAGAAACAGGAGGGAGGGTGTCTGCAGGGTCTTTAAATAGCATAGTCAGGTTAAAATAGCATTTGAACTAAGATTTTGACATATAGAGATACTAAAACTTTAAGTGGGAAGAACATGGATCTTCTAGAGTCTAATTCCAGATGGCTTTCTCAGTCCTGATTCTAGAAGACTACTTACCCATAATCCCTTATGGCCACAAATAATTGAACAGGCTGCTGCTAATGAGCCTACAATTGTGTGTCTTGGCTTGAGTTGGGACAGTCATTATGAGGAAGCATGTTGAATGAGAGATGAAAGCAAAGAAGACACATGGAAAGAAGCAAAAATGCCTTTTGTGAAAAACTAGAAAGCTGCTGAGAGAGATTTGTGGTCTTAGTTTCTGAGGACTTACAATTCCATTTCTGTCCATAAGTGCCTTCCAATAATCTATTTTCTTGAAGTAAATCAAGTCTTCTAGAACCATTCCTTGTAATTAAAGCAGCTTGGTTAAAACTGCATTTCCAAGAGTCTTATTTTGTCTGAACCTCAGCTCGAGCACTCTGCTAACTAACCCAGAACCTGTGATTCAACCTCTGCATAGACATCTAGTTATACCCTTGAGGCTAATGACGTTGACCTCATTGATGGGTTTCATTTTCGGAAGCACGTAATAAATTCTTGTTGAATTTTTATGATTTCTTGTTACCACTTTGCCATTAACTAGCATGGAAGTGTAACTAAGCCCTGCCTTATGTTTAGGTTTTGAGAGTGTCAAAAGCATTATTATTATTTTTTATTTATGTTTGATGCCTATGTCTGCAGAACACAGTCAGCAAATTATTATGGCCATTGCAAAAAGTGAAGGCTGTCATGGCTTTCTATAGTGTGGAAGAGCAGAAGATCAAATTTTAGGCAGGAGTCCAGGGAAAATTTAAGTTCAAATTTATCTGAAATGATTAACTCCAAATACTGCTCATATGATCTTGAAAACTTTCTTTAGCTATGATATAGAGCTTCCATAATTAAGAACAGGCTTCTGCCTATTGACAAATACAAATTTTTCTGTTTAAAAGGATTATGAGACAATCTCTTTATACCAAGTAGTAAACAAACAAACAAACAAACAAACAAAAAACACAACAGAGGAAGTTATGTTAATTATAGTCAACTTATGTTTATCCTTACATACACTCCAGCTTGACTGATTAGCAAATAGGCTCTTTGTTCATCTCCCTGGGTCACAATAGTCTGTATCCTTTAGTTTCTTGTCAATAAGATGGAAAATATATTTAACACACAATGACAGAGTCATTAGAACAATTTTAAAGATCAATGCCAAGTGCATTTTTTTTTTCCAGTAAAGGATATGAGCAGATTGAAGAGAATCGGAGGTCCAGCAAGGCTGGAGTTTCCCTGTAAAGAGAGTTTCTTTTATCTTCTTTGTAGCAAATTATCTTTTTCCTAATAGTCCCAGAGCGAGGTTGCCCAGGGCAGGAGGAGTGAGAGAAACACCCCCGGAAGTGCTGGCTGAATTCCATACCTACCAAAGGGTTATACATATTAAGGTGTTTCCATGATTATTTAACAAAGATTCATTCTGAGCCTGTGCTTCGTATTCATCTATATATATAAAAGCCTAAGTGACCATTTGACCATTCAACTTTTCAACTGTTTGACCTAGACTGGTTGCTATGACCCACACTGACTGCCAGGGGGCAGATGCTCAATGCAGGAGCTGCCCCTACCCCCCCCACCCCCCCCTCCGGTGGTAAGTGCACTTCCACAGCAGGAGCACCTCTCAGCTGAGCAATGGGCACCAGATGCCGGGTTCACATCTGGTGATCACAACTGTGGCGGTGTGAGCCTCTCCCATGACACTCCCCCTGCACGCCACACCCCTACCCAGCCTGGGACTGGGATTGGGACCTGCTGGGACTGACTGGGCGTGGGCCTGTGGCCACTTCTCAGGTATGGGTGCACTGGTATCACCCTAGGATGGGTGAGTGGAGACCGCAGCAGAGCAGCAGCGAGCCTACTGATCAGCCTTGGCAAGTGCAGTAGGGCTGGGATGAACGGGAGTGGTGTGGTGCCCGGCCTGGGCTCGGGCTTCTCCCCAGCTGCCTGCCACTTCATGCACTACTACATCCCTCAGGGGACATTGGATTGCCAGTTCTGGCCCAATCCCCACAGGCCACGCTGAGGAATCCCATCAGACACGAATCCATGCACTGGGCCTCTAATATATACCGTGTTTCCCTGAAAATAAGACATTCTCCAAAAATAAGACCTACTTACAGGTTTCCTTCTGAGTGAAATATAAGGCATTCCCCGAAAATAAGCCCCCCCCCCAGCCCCCAGGCTAAACATGAGAGATTTGGTCCACTGATTCTAAAAGAAATGGAGTCACAAGAAATTCACCAGGAAATTCAGGAATTGGATTGTTATGATGATGTTCCAGAAGATGATGACATGATTGTCATTGAATAAATGAGTAAATTCTTGATACTGTAGGATTCACAGTTTGTCTGGTTTGTGTTGACAACTACCATACTACAGTATTGTATACAGGTAATAAATTTCCTTTATTTTCATTTAACAATAAATGTGTACCGTATTCTTCTTCATGGAAAAATAAGACATCCCCTGAAAATAAGACCTAGTGCATCTTTGGGAGCAAAAATTAATGTTAGACACTGTCTTATTTTCGGGGAAACAGGGTATATATCTATCTATCTATATCTATATCTATATCTATATCTATATCTATATCTATATCTATATCTATATCTATATCTACTATATATATTTCAGCAAGCAGGTGTGCCCCAAGGAGGTAGCATAGCTCTGTGTCCTCAGTTGAATGATGGGAAATAGTCTTCCCTGCTCATCAAATCTCATTTTGTCTCACTACACACATCACAGGACTAACAGAAGACCTTTTCAGTTTCAAGTAATTTGCGTTTAGGTCTTTTTTAATTGTTCCCTTTCTTAACGTGAGACTCACAATTGTGATTTCACATTATTCCTTCTCAAAGAATAGGTTTACATTATTCTCTTTTCAAAAGAGAATTGGCCATGTTGCTTGATCTCTCTGGGTCTTATATCCACAACTGTAAAACAAGGGGATGATCTCTAAAGTCCCATTCCAGTATCACATTTCTATGATTCAATTGTAAGTATGAATTTTGGTTAATGTTAAAAATACCTTATTAAAAAACTGCTAATGAATTTATACTCAAGTAAAATAATATTTTCTATCTAATGATATTAAGAAAACTACATTCAAATAACTCATGGTGATTCTTATGCTTTTTCATGTAATCTTCTAGCCTTTGGGATAGATTCTACCACTATCCCCATTTTACAGATGAGGAGCATGATTATAAAAACATGTTACATCCATAGAATCATATAATTTTATAGTTGGAATAGGCCTTGAAGAATGTCTGTTCCAATCCACTCATTTTCACCTGAGGATACTAAAATCAGGAATTCTATGTGGTCAGACCAATGTTCTTTCTACTGTGTCACTTACTTTTGTAATAGCACATCACCTCTAACATAGATATTATACATATCACTTAAAGTAATATTCAACTGTTCTTCCAAGCACAAATTTAAATCATATTTATTTCTGTGTTTTATTTGTGCAACAGGTAAGAGTTACCAAAATTTATCAGACGTTTTCCACTGTCCTTTTCAAACTCAATGCTAATATTCTTATTGGAAGTTGCCATCCATATGCGGACATATGATATCAATTGTCTTATTAATATTATAACGTCCTCTCAGCGTGTTGGCATGGCATGCTTTATTCTTTGAAAAATATAATCCTTGTTTTAAAATAGTGCAAGATACATAAACACCCAGCTTACTTTCTTATCAGGATCAGCATAATAGAAAATAGGTCTGAAGGAATGGAGTTCACCGTGGTTTCCAGCTGGAGGAAGTTTTGGGATATCCGAAGGCATTTTTGATGCTCAGGACTGGGGAGGGGAGGCAGGCACTCCTGACAGCCAGTGTTTGGAAGCCAGGAAAGTTGCTGAACATCCCATGATATCCTATACTACAAAGCTACTCAGCCTAAAATGTCAAGGATGAAGAGGTTACGAAGCCCTGGGGTAAGTACATATTACAAATGTCATTTTTATTTATTTTTTTCATCAGGAGAAGTTCAAACCTCCTTATAGGTTATGATTTTAATTTTATCAAATAACCAGCAGACAGAACTATTCAGATCCAGAGATGAACTTGAAAAAAAGGGAGAAGACCCTGATTGGAATTTTTCCAGCTTTGAAACACAGGGTCTCATCCTAGAGAGAGACTTCTCTAGCAGAGAAAAGCAGCTGGTAAGTATGGCATGTCTCATTGCCAAGTTGTTCTAAATGGCATTGCCAGAAGCCTTTGGCAGATGGCATTAAGAGAACATTGAATATTTTAAATTATGTATATCAATTTTATTTGAATATTCTGTGTTCAGGCAAGTACTGACAATTTAAATGTAGGGTGTATTTTCTTGCTCTGCTGATTTCTGACTTCATGTATAGTCTTCACTGTCAAAATTATTCCCAGTAAAAGATGAGAGATTTTATTTTTAGAATATTTTAGGTATTGATTCTGCATCTTGAAGCCTTCAACTTGTATAGAAGATTGAATTATGTATAACATGCACTTATATAGGACAGTAAGGTTCTTTGTAATACATGGATAAGCAACAATATCTGCTATTTATTGGGTGTTTGCCAGGTGCTATACTAAGCACGTGGTCTATTATTGCAGTTAATCTTCACAACTATGTGAGATAGGTACTATAACATTTTCTTTTTTTATATATATATTTCTTTATTGATTTCATAGAGGAAGGGAGAAAGAGAGATAAAAACATCAATGATGAGAGAGAATCATTGATCAGCTACCTCCTGCACACCCTCTACTGGGGATCAAGCCCACAACCCAGGCATGTGCCCTTGGCCAGAATTGAACCTGGCACCCTTCAGTCTGCAGGCTGATGCTCTATCCACTGAGACGCTGGCTAGGGCTAACATTTTCTTATTTTATTTTTAAATTATAGTTGACATTCAATATTATTTTGTATGAGTTTCAGGTGTACACACGGTGATTAGAAAATTATTTAATTTATGAAGTGATCCCCCTGTTAATTCAGTGCTTACCTGTCACCATAAATTGTTATTAGGATATTATTGACTATATTCCCTGTGCTGTACTTTACATCCCTGTGACTAGTGTATTTTGTAATTACCAATTTACACTTTTTAATTCCTTCATCTTTTTCACCCAGCCTCCCAACCCTCTTCCCTTCTGGCATCCATCAGTCTGTTCTCTGTATTTATAACTATGTTTCTATTTTGGTTATTCATTTATTTTGTTCTTTAGATTCCACATATAAGTAAAATCATAGCATATATATCTTTCTCTGTCTGTCTTATTTCACTGAGCATAATACCCTCTAGGTCCATCCATGTTTTTACAAATGGTAAGACTTCATTATTTTTATGGCCAAGTAATATTTCATTGTACATATGTACCACAGCTTTTTTAACCACTCATCTATTGATGTGTGCTTGGTTGCTTCAGTATCTTGGCTACTGTAAATATCACTGCAATAAACATAGGGTGCATATATATCTTTTAAAATTAGAGCTTCAGTTTTTTTTATGATATGTTCTCAGAAATAAAATTGCTGGTATATAAGGTAGTTTTTAAAAAATGTTTTGTGAGGAAACTTCATATTGTCTTCCACAGTGACTGTACCAATTTTCATCCCAATCAACAGTGCACAAGAGTTTCTTTTCCTCCACATTCATGCCAACACTTGTTTGTTGATTTATTCTATAACATTTTCAAATGAAGAAAACAAAGATTAAAGATGAGTCAAGTGGCCAGTGAGTGACCAATCATTAGTAACCATATTTGTCTGACTGATATTCATACATTTAACTGTTGTACAATAGCATTCAAGCTTAGCAAGTGAGCATGCTTTTTGAAGTATACCCACTCAATGTTCTATTATGTTCCATTTAAATGCTTGAAGTAAAAAAAACCAACAACATTGTTTTCAACATGATTGATCCTCACCATCCTGTCATTCTCATCTTTCCAGGAATATATAAAAATAGTTTTAATGTTGCCAAAATACATTTCTTAAAGATGCTAAAGAAACATTTGCCTTGGGATTCAAAGTTCATCTATCAGCAGAAAAACGATGAAACTTGCCACTGCAAACACAAAATTATGCAGTTATTTGAGAGGCACAATAAACCCACTGTTTAGGAGATATTTGCAAAGATGGGCACAGCCCAGAAGAACTATGACTTTCTTTACCTTGGTGTTGTGCATCCGGTTCTGAATCAATGGAAATAACATTGTGAAGTGTTGCTGGAGATTGTCCAGGCACTTCTACTAGGTCACCAACGTCTGTGACTCCCTCTTCCCTTTCATCTCCTGAATGTTCCCCTGAGCCCGGGGTTCTCTGACTGCTTGAGGCCAGTTTCATCCGGAGGGCTTGATTCTCTTTCTCCAGCTTGTTGATCTCTGCCCTCATTTCCTGGATGACTCTCATAAGCTGGATGTTAGCTTCCATGGCCTCTTCTCTGGTGGTTCTGGTTTGCTTCTCTGGGGAGACAGGTCAACTTTTGCTCACCAGCCAAGTGCACAAACTACTCAGCAGGACAGGCTGATCCCACCCATAAACCTTCCTGAACAATAGATGCCATTCTTCTCTGGGCCATCTTTCAGCACCTGGGGCATCAGACTCTCAAGGAAGGTAAAGGATTTCCATGACTTATTCATTCTGGGTTTTGTTTTTCAGAAAAGAGCTTTGCTTTGTATTTTACATTTCATATCAATCCGCAGTTCTAGAATATTGCTTTGTGTCTGAAGAGAATGCTCCAAAATGTCCAGTGTGGAACAGGGTTTCTTGTTTCTGTCATGAACTCACCATCCTGCCAACCATTCAGTTTTTTTCTCTGCTGATCTTTCTGAGATCAGATGTTTCATCGAATCACCAACTGTCACCAGTACATTAAGTCTGGCACTTAAGAATTATGCCTTATCTTCTCTATAAAATATGTTATAATTTTGTACTTTTTGAAAAAATTATTCATATGACACCAGTTGATTAAGGGTAACAGTAATCATACAGAGGTTATATAAATTGCAGCAAGATTATTTAAATAAAATGCTTATAATTATATTTATTTATTTATTTATTTATTTATTAAATTATTATCTGTGTACATATTTTACCATTGCCCCCCCCCCCCCCAATACATACCCTCCCTCCCCAGAGTTTTGTGTCCATTTAAATCTCTCAAGATAAGGACAAGTAAGGTATAATGACTTTTCAGTAAGTTTCTATCTTATAAGGATTTTTGCTGTCATTTGGTTTTAAGAGTGGTTGGACAAAGATTGCCCAAGGATATTTTGGAAATGTGAGAAAATACAGGTTTAATATTAATCTTGAATTAGAGAGACATAAACCAGTTAACAGCTTTCATTACCTATTTCCTAAAGAGAACTCTTTGTTGGGAATGAGAAGTATGAATCTTATATTGTATAGTAGAGGCCCGGTGCATGGATTCATAAACCGGAAGGGTCCCTTGGCCTTGCCTGCAGGGATCAGGCAGAAATCAGCTCTCTAACATCCCCCAAGGGAACCTGTATTGTGAGAGGGCAGTTCTTGGGTGATGCACCGGGAATTGGGCTCCCTTTCCTCTGGTTCTGGGTGCATCACCTGAGAACCACAGCTGCCAAGTCATTGCAGTTTAGTAGCTCCTGCATTGAGAGTCTGCCCCTGTGTCATAGCTACTGGTTGGAACATCTGCCCCTGATGGTCATTGGGCTTCATAACTATCAGCCAGATGGTCTCTTAGGCTTTTATATACATAGATGCTCAGAGAGAAGTATCTGTTTGGATATTCAATTTAATAAATGTTCTTTTGCAATAGAGTAAAAATGATTAGAACATTTTTCACGGTGATAGTTTTCTAAGTATATTAATATTTTTGCCTTCCTTAATGAATATTTGTTGATTGATCAAAGCTGCAGGTGGAAAAAATGGTTGGAGAAAGTATTATTCCATTTTTGTCATATAAATTTATTTTATATATCTAAATTTTAGAGTGTGCTTACTAAAAAGTTAGTCTAAAATAATTAGATACTTTTGTTATATAGCTAACCCTTGAACAATACTGGTTTGAGCTGTGTGGATTCACTTACATGTGGATTTCCCCCCATAAATACCTGTATTGTTTTCCATTCATGGTTTGGAACCCATGGATGCAGAGGGCTAATTGTATGGATTGATCTAGCCCATTTTATATGGAACACTTGAGCATGCACAGATTTTGGTGTCCAAGGAAGTTTCTGAAACCCATCTCCCATACTGAGGAACAGCTTAAGTTTTGGGGGAGCCAAACATTATACATGGATTTTCAACTGTGAGTGGGTTGATGCCCCTATCCCCTTTGTTCAAGGGTCAACAGTACTACTTCTATTTTTATTTAAATGAATTTCAGTAAATAAAGTGGTTGATATATGGAATTTGGAGTAAGATACATCCATTCAGTCTAACTATCTATCAGATGTTCAAATCTATTTCAGGATTTCTCTAGAATGGATTATTGACCCTTATTTCTCCTGT
This sequence comes from Pipistrellus hanaki, assembly GCF_964339955.1. NCBI lineage: Eukaryota > Metazoa > Chordata > Mammalia > Chiroptera > Vespertilionidae > Pipistrellus > Pipistrellus hanaki. Next base: position 63,666,394 of record NC_140510.1, on the reverse strand, counting down.
AGGAGAATGTCCTTCCTACTGAGGTATTCCACTTACTTTTTAATTAAAATTACTTACATTGGCTAAAAATTAGCCTCCATGTAGTTTGGTCCTAGCACATCTCTTTAAGAGAGAGGGGAAGCTCATGTCTAATTCTTGTTTTAATGAAATTTCTTGCATCATCAAGTTCAAATAAATGTCTGTTCTCTAGAATAAACATTTCCAATTCTTCCAACTGTTTGTGATCTAATGTGGGTTCAAGGGCTTTTGTCTATAATAGTCACATGTTTGAACATGTTTCCATTTTTCTATAGACCTATTGAACTAGGGTATCCAGATCTAAATGCATTCTCTTGAGGTATAGAGTATACTGCTATACCTTCCGTAAAGTGTTTTCTGGCAAATATTTCCTGAATGTGGGCAGTAGAAATCATTCTTGGAATTTTAGTCAGTGAATAAAGTAAGAGATAAAAATAGGGTTGTATAACTATTGAAAATAGCAATGTATCATTATTTATAGACAAGTTGATTGTATATCTAGAAAGTCCAAGAAAATGAATAAAAACATTATTTTGAAATATACCCCATGTTAAAAACAAACCCTTAAAAATCAGTTTTCCACCCTGGCCAGTTTGGTTCAGTGGATAGAGTGTCGGCCTGCAGACTGAAGGATCCTGGGTTTGATTCTGGGTCGCAGGTTCAATCCCCACTGTGGGGCTTGCAGGAGGTGGCTGATCCATGCTGCAGTTGGAAGAAATGGTTGGAGAAAGCATTATTCCATTTTTAGTGGAATAATTGGTGAATCACATGGTAAGAAGCTCTCATCAATGATGTTTCTATCTCTTTCCCTCTCCCTTCCTCTCTGAAATCAATAAAAAGATATTAAAAAAAACAGTTTTCAAAATACAATTAATAACTATAATACATAGAAAAAAAATAACTGAAATTATTCCATTGACAATAGGATCTCGCGGAGAAAAAATTCAAGAATTATTTTTTTAAGTTTGTAAGGTTTTTAAATAAATAAAGTCTATCATTTTACTAAGATATGAAACTTATTAAAATGAAGTCTGTACAGTGCTCCTGGTGAGAGAACTGTATATTTTAAAGAAATAGAATAGTTCGACGAATCCAAAAATGTCGAGTGAAAAATTAGTATGCCCAACTATTTGTAGAATAAAATCAAAACCATGTAAAAAGAAATTAAAAATACCCCAGAAGGAATGCAAGTTTTATCTCTGTATGGTAAGATTATGGATAATTCTTATGTTACCTGAATTTAAAAAAAATCCTGTAGTTACACAACAGTCTTCTGTAATGAAAAAATTAAGTAAGTAAAATAAAATAGATGTGAAAAAAAATGCATTAACATGAACTGACATTACATTTGCTTGAGACTTTTTGACTTTTGATGAAGTCAAATGGCCAGTGAGAACTGCATTATTTATTTATTTATTTATTTATTCATTTATTTATTTATATATTTAAAAAATATATTTCATTGATTTTTTACAGAGAGGAAGAGAAAGGGATAGAGAGTTAGAAACATCGATGAGAGAATCATGGATCAGCTGCCTGGGTCCTGGGGGCGGGTGCCAAGCAGCCTCCTGGGACCATCGCTGCCCTGGGAGGCAAGGGTGCCATGCCTACAGCCACTCGCAGCCTCCCGGGACACCATTGTTGGCCTTAGGAGGCGAGGGTGGCCATGCCAAGCCACTCCTGCAGCTTCCTGGGACCATTGCTGGCCCCATTTCCTTTTATATGAAACACATAACGCTGACACACTATTTACAATTTAAAAAGTTCTATATATTTTGACATTTTACAGCCTTGGAAAGTTACATACAATGATCAGCAAAGTGAGAAGATGAAATGAATTTTTAGGCTTTTAAAGATGTAACTAATTTCTGTCTAGAAGACACACCAATTCAAAAAGTGATAGTTTTATTGTCCTATAGAACATTAGCCAGATTGTATTTAATTTAGCAGTTTTACTTCAGGCTTTCGCCTTTGGAAATCACATTTGGAACAGCATTATCATCCTGCCAGTCCCTTCACTGAGTTAAATAGAACTTTTGCACCTGCTATTATGTTTTTGAATAAGAATTATGTATTTAACATATGCAAAATTTTGTTTTGACACAATAAAACAAAAGGTCATTTGATTCTTCCCTGGAACACAGAAAAGCACAAACTTGAATCATTGGTGTGGCTTAGGCTAATTTTCCAAATATTATTAATAAAATTCATGTAGGGATCTTCACAGAGCCAAGAATTCTCTCTTTCAGGCCTACATATTCAGTGTCTCCAAGGAGGAGGCCTGTTATTCTGTGTTGTATTTTGTTTTGTTTTTTAATACTCACCAGAGGATATTTTTTTTACTGCTTTTTAGAGAGAGTGGATCGGAGGGAGAGATAGAGGGAGAGGGAGAGAGAAGAAGAAAAGGAAAGAGAGAGGGAGAGGAAAAGGGAGAGAGCCCACCTTGCCAGCAGTCCTGCCTCTGCGTGTGAGCTGCAGAGGAAACCCTTTTTTGACCGCTCATTGGCTAAGCTTCCTGTATGCTACTGGTAGTGTTCTTGGTAACTTGCCTGATAAGAATCCAAGAAGGTGATCTAGGGCTTTTCCACCTCACTCCTGGAGGAAAAAAACAAAACTCCACTGCTGGAGGGGCTAAGAAATGTCGTATCCTGCCCTAGCTGGTTTGGCTCAGTGGATAGAGCCTCGGCCTGCTGATTGCAGGGTCCAGGTTCAATTCTAGTCAAGAGCCCAGGTTAGGGCTCATGCAAGAGGTAACCAATCGAAGTGTTCCTCTCACATTGATGTTTCTCTCTGTCTTTCCCTCTCTCTTCCACGTTCTCTAAAAATCAATGGAAAAATATCCTCAGTTGAGGATAAAAAAAAAAAGGAAAGAAATAAAGAAATGTCATATCCTATGAAAGAGACATCTTGAAAATGCCTAAAGAAAGTTGTCATTTTTTTCGTGGTGAAGGGTCTGGAGTCTGTGTTGATGAAAACACCTTGGTGGCTGTGGCGGCCAACAGTGGCAGCAGCAGCAGGGTGATGGGGGCGGCACCTTCCCCTGATCCGCCAGATTACCTCCTGCAGAGGGAGGCCTACCGATGGCTTAGGCCTGCAGGGAGCGGGCCTAAGCTGTCAGTAGGACATCCCCTGAGGGCTCCTGGACTGTGAGAGGGGGCAGAGTGAGCTGAGGACCCCTCCCAGTGCATGAATTTCATGTACTGGGCCTCTACTATTAAATAACTTGTAATAAGTATGAGGAAACAAAATAATTTATAAGAAAATATTTTTGTAATTTATTACTGTGAAATGTCATATAAGGACTTGCTTCTACTGGTGATATTTTAATAAGATAGTTTCAATCCCAAGCTTGACAACAATGGTCTTGTTATATCCTGTCTGGAAGGGTCCTGCTTTCTAGGAGATTGTGTTGTTTATGGTAGCAAAACCAATTTCATTTAAAAAATATTATTTACCGTGTCTGTTATATTAAGGGGCAAAACATCCCTTGATTATCAGAGGATGAAATGTGTGATTTGTGTGGTGATGAGAAAGTATTATTCCAAAGAGGAGAATAAATGAACTATTACTTTTTGTTCTATTATTATTTTGTGCTAGAGATAGTTCAAAATAAACTTTGTTATTTTGACTAATGCCATTGTATTAGAACAAAGAATCTTCTTTGTTCCTCATACTATTAGAGCAGATTTGGCAAAGAAGGGAATGAATAGTAATTTTCTCTGAATATATTTTAAAAATAAATAGGAGGTACTCTGCCAATAGAAGGAGAACGAATAAGGCTTGCTCAGTCAGTTCTTCCAAGAATTTCTGGTGTTCTTACAAATGGGCCCTGTAGCTGGTTCTTCTGTAGGTGTGTAAAGTGCAAATGATGGGACTAGCTGACTCTGGATGGAATCTCTGTGAAGTCATTGGCATGTGGTTTTATGCAGTCTGGCTGGGTCAGAGGTCTTGAAGTAAGGTTTCCCTGACCGCTTCCATTCCTCATCTTCACTGTCATTATGGTAGACCATTCACAGAAACAGTTTACAGGCCAGCCCATGGAAATGGGTTTACAGGAAGTCATTTGACTATGAGGCTGTTATACACATTTCTGACCTTGCCAGAATTACAATTCAATAAAAATGTGGTTAGATTTTGATTCATTTCTTGTCTATTTTTTATATACAATTTATATCAAATTTGGTTCAATGGGTTTTATATTAGATTTGGTTCAATGAGTGTAAAAACATCCAGGTTGAAGCTAGTAAACAATCAAAGTAAAATAGTAATGGAAAAAGTAAAATAAAATAAAACTAACAGGAAAAGTATACTGTCTTTGGTTGCATTTGTGATTTTGCTAAAAAACATTTTCTATCAAATACTTAAGCTTATTCTTGTTTTTGTTCCATTCAAATTATTGTATACAAATTAAACAAATGGTCGTCTGTTTTATTTGATAGCCATTCATTTACTAAAGCAGCATTAAGGAGGGCTCCAGCTCTAGGCTTTTGTGATTGAAGCAGAAAAATGTATTACTTTATTCAGAGACCTCATTTGTGATTTTTGATAGGTTGCTACATAGAAACGAGCAGTGTATCAGAAAAGTGGGCTTAAAAAAGTGTCAGAAGAACGAAAGGATGCCAATAAGTGTACGTTTCTTTGTTTCCATTAAAGATTCTGTATCTAGGTTGTCATTACCATTTCCTCCCATTTGTTTTTAATTAAATGGTCAATCAAATTATCAATTTTTTTGTAGTTGACCTTTTGGATGCCCCATTCTTTATTTAAAAAAAAAAAATTCTTGGCAGGAAAGTATTATCCTGAATTTTTAGTCTTTTTTTTTTTTAAATGTAACTCAAGTAAAATGATTAATCTAAAGGCAATAATCTGGAAATATTGGCTAGTGATGAAGTGACCCAGAAGTAGGGAATCTGGCAGGGCTCTTAAATTCGCCCCTCCCAGATTTTCTTTAAAAATAAATGCAGAGAACAATCAAGAACCGAGGCACATTTAGTTAATTGCAAATGCAAATAGTTCACAAATATAAACATTTAGAAAATGTGTTATATTCTAATCCTTAAGGTGTTCTCTGCTGCTCTTCACTATTGAAATGGCACTTTAATGTTTTCCTATCAGTCTCTTTCCTATTGTTTTTCTGTTGATGCATCTATTGTATGTGTCGCTTTTCCATAAAAGGCTTAAACAATGAAGGGTAGTGTTTTCCTCCAACAAAGGATGGCCAATGACCCTTTTGGTCCTATTTCAGATGTGTCCAAAACCTTCTGATTCATTCACAAAGGTGTGCAGCTAACATCATTACATTATCTAATTCTAGAAAAATTTCCTCAGTCCAAAAAGAAACACTATTCTTTAGCAGTCAGTCCACATGCCCTTTTCCCTCTCTCCCTGAGATAATCACTGATCTACTTACTGTCTCTGAATTTTCAAATTCTGTACATCTTATATAAAAGGATGTGAACTCTTCTAGGAATATATTCCAAGAAACTAGAAACACAATCAGAAAGGATGTATGCACCCCTATGTTCATAGCAGCACAATTTGCCATAGCTATGATTTGGAAACAGCCTAAGTGTCCATCAGCAGATTAGTGGATTAAAAAACTGTGGTACATCTACACAACGGAATACTACACTGTGGTAAAAAAGGAATTCTTATCATTTGCAACAGCATGGTTGGAACTGGAGAACATTATGCTAAGCGAAATAAGCCAGTCAGAGAAAGATAAATATCACATGATCTCACTCATTTTTGGAATATAACAAACAACATAAACTGATTAACAAAAACAGATCCAGAGACAGAGAAGCATCAAACAGACCATGAAACCTCAGAGGGAAGGTAGTGGAGGGTGGGAGTAAGAGGGAAAGGTCAACTAAAGGAATTGTATGCATGCATATAAGCCTGACCTAACCAATGGACACAGACACCTGGGAATGAGGGCATGAGTGGGGGTGGGGTGGGGGTGCAATGGCGGGATAAGGACACATATATAATAACTTAATCAATAAAGAAAAAAAATAAAATGTCAAAAAATAAAAAAAGATATGATCTTTTGTTTCACTTAGCATTGTGTTTTTAAGGTTCATTCATAGCTACAATGGTCTGTCACTAAAGAGATAATGTGAATTAAAGTTAGTCACCACCATGAACCTCAGTGTTCTCCTTGCTAAAGCCGGGGAGTTTGTCCAGATGAGAGGTAGCAAACCTACATATTTATAGGACCCAGGTATGCCCTGGAAATGAGTGAAGCCGGCTGGTTGTGAAACAAACTGTGAAGTGGGGGTACTCAGTCCTTCAAAAGCAGGAAGGAAGCTAGCGTTCAGCTCTGACTTTCTGTGCCACGGGAGAGCAGACATCTGTCCACGTCATGCATTGCTAGACCTTCACACTTGTCAGGCAAAGTTAAAAAAATTTAAAGATGGCAATCCTGTTCATTAAAAGAAGAGCACTGTTGTGCAGGACAAAAACACACACATTTCTGAGCAGAATGTGGGCCATCAATGGTGGTTTGCAATATGTGGACTGGATAATCTCTCAGGCTCTTTGAGGTTTGCAATTCTTTGATTCCAGATTGCAAAAATAGATTAAAAACAGAAGCAATAAGCACAGTCTGTGATTGTATTGTGTATCTTGGATCACTTCAAACTAGAGGCTGTTGTCTTGGTTTCGCTAGAATGGATCAAAATGACTCAATTGTTTGACAAATAGGCACTGTCTCCTTAAGCACTATATTTATCTTCCGTGAATTGTACTAAGAAAGATTTGTGTGACAACTCACATCACATTTGAAATGATACACAGCTCTCTGTAGCCAAAAACTGCTGTTTTTGATTGGATTCCTCAGATCTGTATTGAATTTCAACAAAATGAAGGGACGGAAAAATCAGTTCATGTCTCAATCAATTTTATAACCTAAAAGACAGATGAGAATTCTCTTTTGGCTCCAGATTCTCCTGTTCCTGCAGAATTGTGGGAGGATATTGGTGGTTGTCTGATCTCTTCCAAGCAGCTGGGATTGACATTTGCCCCCTGTCTAGTATCCTTCCTTTGTTTCATTCTTTTGTCAATAGGATATTGATTTTCCAATTAGCCACTCCTGTTTTGCACTCCTAACCTAGATCGGTGATTCTCAAAATGTGTTTCCCAGACCAGCATCATCAACATTGGGAACTTGTTAGAAATGGACCTTCTCAGGCCCTGCCCCCACTGATTTAGACGATTCTGGTGTTGCTGACCCTCCCCACGGCTACAGGCCTGATTTTGATGCACTGTGATGGGTCTGAGGATGGACATATGATCTAGGTTAGTGGTTTTAAAATTTTATGGTGACTCAGAATCACGCAGGTGGCTTGGGAAAACACATCTTGTTTCCCAAGCCACCTGCGTGATTGTTCATGAGTCAAAGTTCATGAGTCTCTAAGTCTGGATGGGACCTAAGCATTCTTAACGAGTTCCAAAGTGACACTGATGCTGCTACTAGGAAAAAGATGCTGAAGACCACACTTTGAGAACTACTGATGTGATCTAATGAGATTAAGGCAGTTTGTAATTTTAATATTCACTTCTATTTTTCACTCAATGTGATTTGCCAAAGTTTTTGCTTTGCAGTCAAAATTACAGCATTTTTTTGTGTGTGTGCATGCATGTGTGTGTGTGTGTGTGTCAGCTTTCAGAATAAACTAAAAAATGAACAGGTTTCTTTAGGTTTCCTTTACTCTCATTTCCCCATGTCCTCAGCTTCTCTATTTGAATTGTGTTTTACATTTTTTTCACAATAATATCTGTCTACTAATATGTATGTCTACTTAATTACTTCACAACATTGTTCTGAAAAGCTGTCAACTTAATTCATTGCTATATTTTAGTCATTTTTTTGGTGTTAATGATAGTAAATGATTCTTAAGAACATTAATCAATTCAATGGCTCATCAGTCTCAATTTTTTGAAACACTCAGGACAGAGTTTCATACCAGCCTTCTTGTTTTTCCATAGCTTTTGAGCACTTTTTTAATACTATCAATCCTCACCTCTTCCTATTGTTTTTCTGTCACTCAGGAAGATCAAATTCTCTAACACAGAAGGCAAATTCTCTGCTAAATTGTAATTATTATTATTTTGCTACTCCTCACCCCAGAATATTTTTCCCATTGATTTTTAGAGAGAGTGAAAGGAAGAAAGAGAGGCAGAGAGAAATATAGATATAGGAGAGACACATTGACTGGTTGCCCCCAATAGGGGCTGGGGAATGAGCATGCAACCAAGGTATATGCCATTGACTAGAATTGAACCCTCAACCTTCATTTTACAGCCCACACTCTAACCAATGAGTTGGCTAGGGCTATGCTAAATTATTTTTGACAGCACTATTTAAAAAGAGAAACATCTTTGAACAAATAACTGCTTTTCTGTATTCATTTTCTCTGTCAGTGATTAATTTCACTTTTGTCTTTTATGGGCAATTTCAGAGGGTTTATCTCAAGCCAAGCCAGTGGGTAACATCATTTTTTAGAGATACATGCAAGTGAAAAGTAGTATTTGGGCACTTTTAACAACACTTACTGAGCACCTACAGGGTAGTGTGCACGAGGCCAGCAGTCTTTGAGAAAGGGAAACTGCCCGGGGCCTCCAACTCGCTCGAGGTATTCCTTCTAGATCAGAGGTTCCCAAACTTGTTTGTGCCGTAGACCCCTTGCCATGTTTTTCGGTTTTGGGTAGACCCCCTACTTACCTAATATTGATTTTTTTGTAAATTTCTAACTGTAGTGAAGTTTAGTGTTAAAATTTAATAAAAAATAATGTACCTACTTTTCTCCGGCATTCTCAAACAAAATAACACTGATTCACTATAATTTGTATGATAAACTACCAGTTTATATTTTTTTAAATATTTTCTCAGCACTTTCCTATTCAAGGAAACGAATGAACGTATTCTTCTCACATTCATATTTATAGAGTGACGAATTGAACAAGTCGGTGCAAGTTCGCGAAGCTTTGAGACAAAAATTGGCAAGAATGTTTACTGTGCGTATGCTTGTAACAAGATGATACTGGTATATCATTATGTGCAGGTTTTTATCCTACAACTTACACAATTTTATAAACATATATAATAAATTTTTTACTTCATAGGTACTTTTATAAATAATTTATATGTTTTTATATTATAAGATAATATGATGTAAGTAAATAGGTACTATCAGTGTATGTTGAGATCCACTATCGTGGACCCCCATTTTCATTTCATGGACCTCCAAATTTTTTTTTTCGCTGACGTAGACCCCTTGCAGGTTGTCATAGACCCCTGGGGGTCGATATAGACCACTTTGGGAATCACTGTTCTAGATCATGGAATTTCCCATTTCTTAGTTTATGCATTATTTAATTTTAACCATTCTTTTAATAAACAGTGTTAAAAATAATTTAAAGTCATAATCCCAACTTCTCATGTGTATTCTATTTGATATGATATTAGCAGTTATAGCTCACAGCTATTGAAGGCTATCGTTGCCAGGCTGTATGCTGACTACTTTCTGTTCTTTATTTCACTTAATCCTTTTAACAATCCCCATGAATAAATGTATTTATTTTTTTCTGCCATTTTACAGATGATGAAACCCAGTGAAAATTCTCACTCAACATCACATAGGCAGTTAGTGGTATAACTGGGGTTCTCTACCTGCCCCAGAGCCCATGCTAACAGCCACAGGGACATTCCAGTTAAATACTTTCCATCTTTATTGATACAAATAGGAAAAGCAAAGAGTAATTAGTTAATATGAAACTGATCAAGGGAGTCTAACTTGAAAGTTTCTTTGGGTTACTTATTTGTTCATTCACCCATATGTCCAGCAGTGTTGATGGGGACCCTTCTCTGTGCCAGACAGTTTGCTAGATCTCTGGAACACAAAGGCACTCAAAATGCAAGCTTTGCCTTGAAAGAGTTACATGCTTAGATTCAACTATTTATTTTTATGTCTGCCTCATTCCACATTCTTGAACCATGAAACATCTTAGCCGTGTGAAATCCAGAGAAGGTGTTTGTTTCTGACTCTTGGCAAAGCACTTCTATAGAAATCTTTCAGATCTGACTTAATTGCATATTCAGATGTCAAGATATCACAGAACAGAAAACATAAGTGGGGAATTCTGACAAGGAAAATGTTACTTCCTAATATCTAAAATGTATACGAACATTTAGACTTCAAAGGGTATGTCATCAAATTTGGAAAAAGTTGCTAATTCTGAAGAAGTTGTTCTTCTTTCTAAGTTTCTGTTAAAAGAAGTAGAAAAAAGCTCCAAGTTTGATGAGTGAAGAAAATCAACAGTGGTTCAAATATTAAAACCTGTTATTCAAATTTAATGCACCTTTTTATCTTATTGACAACTTGATTTGAAAATCCAAAATTTAATGATATACATATGAATAGAGCCAAATGGCAGCCATTCTGAAATGTGTAAAATAACATTGCCATGACATCCTTCAGAAACAAACAGATGCCTCAATGTATGGGACCTTCTGCAAATGAGAAACCCCAGCCTTCCCAGGGCTGGTGATGTGCCTGGGAGTCAGGGAAGTATTGGCTTGCTTTGCTGGGCTAGATTCATTTGTGTTGCATGCATTTTAAAACATCCCATTTCATTCTTGCCAAATGCATGGTGTCTGGAAATCCCCATTTCTGGGGTGTGGCAGCTATCCATCCCCTTTTGGGGCTCTGACTCATTCTAAGCAGGACCAATAATCAGGTAGAAAACAAAGCTGCTCTCCTCCTTTTAAGAGTCTCTCGCTGTTACACACCCAGGCTATACTATCAAAGTCAATGAATGTTGGTTTTAAAAACGCTGTTACTGGCGTTCCTCAGTTTTCCCAGTAGTAACTACAAATATCTAAGGTGTGTTTAGGAAGAGTAAAGACTGCAACATTCTGGCTTAAAATCCTATGAAAACTGTTTCTTTTTGGAAAGGATTCCTATTTTCAACCCTTCTAAATGGGAAAGGCAAAGTAAGGGGGTCACACACTTCCCAAATACCCCTCAGCTTAAGAATAACCAATTGAACAAACCCAGGGGGATCCATGTCTTTTTTGCTCAGCTGTTCTTGGAGGGGGGGACTGAAAAGTGGAAACCACTAGATAGAACATGTTAGGCTTATTTGACTTCAGAAGTCCAGAGGAGTGCTTGTGAGATGAGTTGGTGAAAAGCCTCTACCGAGGCCTTGGGTTGCTGCTTGTAGATGATATAGATATATATTGTAGATATAGATATAGATATAGATATATGCATATATTAATATAGTTTATTGACTTTTTACAGAGAAGAGAGAGAGATTGTTAGAAACATCAATGAGAGTCATCAATCAGCTGCCTCTTGCATACCCCCTACTGGGAATGTGCCCACAACCAAGGTACGTGCCCTTGACCGGAATCAAACCTGGGACCCTTCAGTCAGCAGGCTGACGCTCTATCCACTGAGCCAAACCGGTTTTGGCTGCTTGTAGATATTTTTGTAGAATACTCCAGAACCTTTCAGTCTGGATTTACTTTTTACTTGACTTTTGTTATAAGGTAAAAATTCCATTTTTTTTTGTTAACTTGATTTCTAGAACTTTACTATTATTCTTTATTACTTTAAAAAATTGTTCATCCAAAGGGAAAAAATCATATTGCAGAAGACCTGCCCTTAGAAATCCAAAGTAACTCACTAAACTCCATGCAAGTATTATAAAACAGACTTCCTCAGTCAATGGTACATTATATACAATAAAATATCCTGCTCAACTTAATATCCTGTAAGTACCATTATCTTGTTTTAGTAGTTATAGTTATGGGGTGCTTTTGAAGAAATACAAGTAAAGCCATCAGCTTCAAAAGTAAATATCTTTTATACATTAGGAATACATCCAAGAAACAATGACTTGATAGTTGGGTATAAATATTAATGATGTTAGAAAATTGTAAATGGATTCCCTTGTGGAGTCATTGACATTAATGTTATTTAAAATAAACCTTTGCTTAATTACTCAAGCTCAATCACCATTATCCTCTACAAATGACCTTCATGAACCCCAGTTGGGCCTGTTTTGATCTATCTCCCACTCCACATCCCTCTAAGAACAACTTTTCTGTAGTGTCTGTCATGAGACTTAGGATTTACAATGTCTCCATCTAATTAGTTTTCTCTTACCTTCCATCTGTAACCACATGCATTTGCTATAGGGATATCAAGAGGCAAGGGAAAGACAAAGGAAGTTATAACTTTCATGGGAATTTCTTTTTTTTCTTTTCTTTTTTTTTAATAACATCTTCCTATCTCCATAATTCCCTGGGACTTTTAAAGCAGCCATGTTATAAATCCAAACATGCTCATCTTCTTATCCTTTTCTACCCTCTTCTCATAGCTGCTCCTCTCATGTGCCCTTAGGTGAGTCTACACTTATCATGTTCCATCTCAGGCAAATGAACTCCTGCTCAGGATGGGACTGTGTTCTCTAAGTGACTATGGATTTTTCTCATTAAGTCTCAAGACACAACCAGAATGGTGCTACAGAGCATATGCCTATGGGACTTTCAGATGCTAACTCTTACCACTTCTTAAACTCCTTTTTACCTGCTTAAAAAATTCAGATCCATGTAAATTTTTTTATGTTTTTAAACTTCTTTTATTGGCCTTATACACATGAGGTTCTCCCAGTAATCATCAGACCTTGAATGACATCTGAGAATCAGGAGAATTAAACCCTGATTGTTTTGGAATGATGTGGGAAGACAGAGTGAGTTGTTCATATTGCTAAACTAACACATGCTAAGTTACCAAGTTCCCACTCATCTATTTTTATTTTCAGATTTGGACTGGCAACCAATTGCTGACAATGTCTATAGGCCAGAGGATGGGATAGACATGAGGACTTGAACCTAGAGCCTAGAGGTAAGAATTGGGTGGGCAACTATAGAGGCAGACTCTTCTTGGGTTCCTAGACAACCCCAAAAATCCAAATGAGAAAATAGAAAGGGAAGAACTAAGATGCTGACCCAAGCAGTAGGAAACCAAGCTGGAGCCAGAATGAAGAAGCTGAGGCAATGCTTTGATCTAGAGATCAGCTTGAAAGCACGTAGCCTAGTGGTTACAAGCATGCATTCCATAATTAAACTTGCCAGAGATCAGTTTGTGTGTGTGTGTGTGTGTGTGTGTGTGTGTGTGTGTGTGTCACTGAGGCTCCAAATCCATGTGCTTCAATATGACTGCATCAGAGAGGAGATTGGACAGAACTACTTTCTAGCTTCTACTAGTACATATCTGCCTGAAAGGGATACATTCCATTTCTGCTCACCTTTCAATGGTTAAAGCAAGCCCCATGGTCAAGTCTAACTTCAAAAGGGGAAGGAAAGTGCCATCCTATCACACGTTTGTAGAGATGGGATATTTGTAAATAGCCTTAGTAATTACACAACCCTTGAGATTCTGATTCATTATATCTTCTCCACATCAGTCTGTGAATCCCCTAGGTTAGTAAACCCCTGGCCTGTCTAGTTGATCTTTTTGGAAGAGCTGCCCTGCGGAAGTCTGAGTCCTTCTCATGTTTCTAGGTAAGGCATCATAAGCAGTGAATGTAGAGTTGCTTTTAGTACGTGCCCAGTTCAATGGACTACTTTTCGTAGGGGCTCACCCACTCTTCATGAGAGAACCAAATGCAAAGGAACTGTATTTTTTATTTCTATTAACAACAAAATACTTCCATAATTTCACAGTCCATTGCATTTAAGAGCATATATATTACAAATAAAGGAACTCCACAAACTTTAAAGGTTAGTATTTATCAACACTTTTTTACACATACACAAATATTTTAATATAACGGTATCTGAAATGTTATCCATATCATTTTAGCACATCATAAGTATCAACCAGAAGGGTTCTTTTAATTTTGGTAAAAACCATATATTTTACAATCTCCTATTTACATTTGAAATACACTTAAATGTTACAAAAACATTCACTTTGACCTTTAAATTATGTGTTCTAGGACTTGGTATTGAACATATTGTAACTGACAGAAAACTTACGGTTTGCTTTTGAGCTGCACGTTCATTGGATTGGCAAATATTCAGCTTGGCTTGTTTAACGTTGCTCAAAGGAAAAAAAAAAAATCATACGAAATGTGCAAATTCAGAGACTGGCAAAATTCTTAAGCTAGCGAGGTAAAAAAATATTAACATAAAAACTTCAAATAAATTAAATCTATCTTCTCTTCCCCGAGATTAGCGGCAAGTTCAGAAAGTCCATCTTAGAAGTGCATCTGATGCTGCAGACCTTTGCTCACATGTCCGTAGTAGCTGAGATGGAGACCGTGGGCAGAGCTGGGGTCCCCTTGCTAAGTATTCGAGAGAAGGTTCGCTCCACTCCGCGTTTTGATGACTCGTCCCTGCACGTAATCTTAAGACAGAACAACACACAGCACGACAAGGGAACACAATAGAGAGGTTCGTATTAGTATTTCCGAACCTGAAATTAAAACCCAGGAAAGTGATTTTATTTATCCCCCTCCCCCCTACCCCCACCGGGAATCTGCAAATTTTGAAAATGCACTTGCCAAGATAGAGCTGAAGACTTTCCCCCCCAAGTTCATGTCATAGCTATTTTGGTAAGATTTTAAAGTATCGTCACAATATTCTTCAACTATCAAATATAAATTACTAAATGTTTGGGTAAACCATGTGAATGTATCTGAGTAATACCAGAATTTTATTTCATTCTAACATTTTATCATTTAAATTGTTGACATCTACCAAAACAGAGAGACATCTGAAACCTCATTTAAATGTGTTAATGGAAATATGAGAAAAATATACTTTTAAAATGTTAATATATGTAAATAATACTTTCCTGTTAGATCTGTTCAAATTATGACATGTAATCACAATAATAACAATGAAACCCTTAGAAATCTCTAAAATGTATCTCTCTATAGAAGAGACAATGAATATTTTAAGTTTCTAGTTATAGAGATTTTCCCACCAACTCCACACATTATTATGCTTTAGCTTTATTGCTTTTCCAAGATAGATCTGCTACTTCTGTCCCACATAGCACCAGAATTCTCTACTACCAATTCATTCTCCTATGATAAATGTCAGAAGTTTTACTTAAATAATTTGGCAAATAATGTTTGTAAAGAGGATATCAAACTCTGAGAGCAATATGTCTTTGCATCTCACCCACTTGGCACCATCACACAGCAGATCTGTTCTTTTCTCTGTATTTTATTTTTAATATCCATTACCACCATTGACTGCTCTGTGCTGTCATCCTTCTGAATGTTGAAACAGACTCCAAGTGAGCATCTTCTATTCATGTTTCATTCAGATACCTGTATGTACTACTATGGCTTCATAGAAGGAGGCTTTTAATCTTTTTGTATATTTGTAAATAGAGTGGCATTCTGGCTGTCTATAAGGGTAATTATTGCCTGTCTGTCACTTTGATAACTCAAGCTGCTTCACCTCAACATGTTTGCATAGTAGTGTCCACTTCATCCAGTTCCATCTCTTCCCTTACAGTAAATGTTCTTGCGCTAAGTCAATGACTTCAGGCTGCCCTTTCAGCTAAGACTTTCCTGGACACTCTTAGAGTGAATTGCATAATTAATTCTATTTCTATTTTTATATTTATATGTCTTCATCCATTATAATTATGTTTCTATTTTTAAAAGTTCAGTGGTAGAATTACTCTTCACTGTATTTATAAATGTACCTGTTTCCAGAATATCTACATGAATATATAGGTACATGAAGATACAAATGCATTATAGATTATGGTTCATTTCTACATTGTAGGATTTACTAAAATTTGCCTATCCTTCCCTCCAAAAGAGTTCAAACCCAAACATGGTCTGATGCATTTTCATTAAAAAAACAAAAACACATCTGGGAAAAGCATCAGACAATTTTTTTTGTTATAAACATAAACTGAAACAAATATATAATATTTAAAAATACTATAGACTTTACAGACTTTATCTTTTGTTAACTGTTTCTGATTTTAGGAAGTTGTTCATTGCAACCAACTCAAAGCACTTACCAATGGTTATCATGAAAATAGCCTTTTTTTTTTCTCTCCAAATAACACAGTTTGCTATGGATAATTTGTTCTTATGATTGATAATGATCAATTAAGTAGTCCCACCATTAGGAATCTCTTCTACAGAGTTAGAAGTTAGTATTCTGTCCTTACTTTAATCTAAGGTGGAAATGTGGAATAGCCATATTATAGAGTAAATCATTTTTTAAGGAGCACTTTTTTTTTGGTGAAGGTATGTATTTTGTGATCATTTTCCCAGATATAAAACCTATGGACAAATCCCCATAGAAGCTCTAGACCAGGAGAAAGTTAACCTTTCCTGCTGAATGATCTATTTTGTTTACTGAATAACAAGACATGTTCAGTCCATCAGTTTCTTTTCTTTGCATCATTTTGAAGGAAGCATGAAATCAAATTTTGCTTTTCTTAGCAAAGATTTTCTGAAAAATCGATTATTTTTCTTTCCCCACCCCTTAAGCACCTGAAAGTTTTTTTGTCTTTTTGTTTTAGCACTTTGGAGTATAGTGAGTCTTTGATTTGAATATGAATGAGTTCAAATATTTTAAAAAGTTGAAGTATGGATTTCATTTTTAAAAGCTACGTTGTTAATTTTAGTTTTAATTAGTAGCCCCCCCGCCCCATATTCACTTACCTATCAATGGAAATAAAGTTGTTCTAATTAAATAAAAAACCTCAAGAACAATAGCCACTACGGGTTGTCAGGGAAAAATGAACAATTAAGAAGAGATAGGTAGATCAGAAGACCACAAAAGACAAGAGTAGACATAAGGAAAGAAAAACATACCACTTTTGCTTACAGTACTGAGGGAAATACTAGACACAGAGGAACAGAAGTTGTATAAACACGGACTGCAACAGAGCTGCCAGGGAAAAAAGAGAAAAGCATTTTTGCTCAAAGTTTCAAGGTCAGATGCAATGTACAGTTGGAAGCAAGCATTTCTTCATCACTTTTTTCAGCTTTCAGATCCATTGTTCTCAGATTTATGAGTTCCCCAGGCTATCAAAGCATCACTCCTGAGCCTTTAAATTCCCACCAGCTACTTAAGAATCCCAAACCAATATCCCTCCTCTAAGAATCCTATCCAGAGAGATTTATTCTCTCTAACACAAGCCAATTAACCACGTCGTTCTCCAGTTTTCATAGAGGGTTTAAAATGTGGGCAGAAGGAAATGAAAAATAAGAGAAAAGAAGCATATAGAAAAGCAATTAGAATAAAAGAAGTATAGGATTCATTTTGTGTTTCCCGAATAGTGTTGATGGTGCTAGACCATTTAAGGAAAGAAAGGGAACTAATATTTAATGAGTGGCTACTATGCACGAGGCACTATTTGGAGATTGGTTCAAGTTCTCCCCCTTAATTATTCTGTAAAGAACACATCTAACTCCTAGAGGGGACCACAGTGATGCCAGGTAGAGTGTAAGACTGACTCTCAGCACCTCAAAAAATACTGTAATATCGAATGTCCACATTTTGTGCACAGCCTTATACACTGGACAGATGCCAGAAGTCATGGATGACTTGCTGGAAGGATGGGGGATTGAGTTTTATCTCAATTCTGCACATCTATAGGAGGCCCTGCCTCTGAAGAGGCAATCTTGACTTTAAAAAAGCCATGTCTTTCTTAATCCTGGTGAAAGGTGCAGAGGCCCCTAGTGGCAGAAATGTGGAACTCCATATCACAGCCTGGGGAGGTGTGAGGTCTTAAAATCAGAGGTAAAGGGAGTGGTAGCAAATCCTACCAGGAATCCTACCCAACGTTTCTTGATGTCTAATAGGGTCCATCTTCCTAGAAAACCAACAACAGCTCAATGATTTGATTAAACATCTCTGAAGGCTATGAAAAGCTTCTGGGTTCTCATCTTCCCTCCCTTCACCCCCCCCACCCCCCACCCCCCACCCCCCTAGTTTATCTCTAATCTTATCTCTGCTTTGAGGCAAGGGACTTTGTGCAAGGAGGAGAGGACAAGTCAGCTGCATGGTGCTCACGAAAGGTGCAGTGACATCAGCAGCAAGAAAAGAGACTCTTTCTGGTTCTTCTGGCACTGGGGTCAAAATGGACACTTTGGATGAATGAACAGCACGGGCCACCCCAAGGAAAGCCTCACCTGCTCATTCATGATTATGGAGAGTTCGCTGAGCATGTCCTTATAATGGGACCTCAGTTCTTCCTGGTACTCCAGCTGGTCTTCCTTGATGAGGCGCTCATTCACATCCAGGGCCTGCCCACACGCATCTGCAAATTGCCTTTAGTGACAGCAAGAAGCAAATTAACAACCAGCCACAGAGACTGGCCAAAGTGAGGCTGTTGATAGACTCTGCCACCCAGAAGGAGGTTGGTCAGGTGGCTTCCTGGGGAATTCAAGGAAGAACATTCCACAAAGTAGATCTTACCTGAAGATTTCCTTCAAAAGCTTTACTTGGTTGTCAGGGTATTTCTTTGCTTTGGTTTCTTCAAGAAAAGCTCGTGCATAGGCCATGGGCCCTGCATTAACCTATTGGGGAGAAGAGAATTTGCTGAGGATGAGCCCTCTTCCTTCATGGAGGAGCCCGCTCCACAGCTGGGAGGAGTAGCCACTTGGGCACCAATCGTGTGGGGCCCCAGTTCTCTCACATCACCGCGAAGTCACTAATGTGTTATCTGTTTTATTGTCAGTCCCCCACAGCTGGCCAATCAGCTACTACATCTGAGCTCAACCTGCCACTGCCATCCTTCCCACACTTCAGTTACTTGCCCAGCATGTCAAGTGTTTGCCATATCAAATACGGCTTTAACTTTATTACTTTTTATTGAATTTATTGGGGTGATATTGGTTAATAAAATTATTATGTTTTAGAGTTACAATTCTCTATTATAACATCTGTATATTGTATGTATGTTCACTACCCCAAGTCAAGTCTTCCATCACCATTTATCCCTCCTTTACCCTCTCGAACTATTATCTTCTTAATATGTTTGAAAACTAGATTCCCTTTTACTTACTTAAACAAATTTAAGTTAGACATCTGTGAAAACCAAGGTCTTATGTGCTAGCTTTTTATTAGCATTAAAATAAACACACAATTATTAATAAAAGACATTCCACAGAGGTGGTGGTGTACACACCTCACTGGGAACTACTGTCTATGGTATTCCACTTGACAGTCTGGCTTAGATTCTGGCCCAATGTGGCATTATCAGATTTGCAGAATGTATGCTCAGGTCCTGATCATGCTCACACACAAGAGTAGACTCACACTAGTGAGGGAATCCATATTTCTTAGTGCTTATAATGTTTTAAAGTGACCGTGCAGCTTGTAAGGAGTAGGGGAAAGAGAAGGAAGCTAATGCTGTACTTGAGCCATCTGCAGATGTCTATGGCCACCAGGCACGGCCAGTGTGGTAGAATGAGCAAACAGTGCTTGGGTACTTTCTGTTGCTTCTCCAGCTTCCACCTCCAATTTTCTCTGCTCAGCTGTGTACTGAGGGGAGTTGTCCCATTTGGAGTATAACTATGGTTCTCTTGCATCCTGGCTTTTAAACATTTTTATTATTATTATTATTTATTATTTTTGAATCAGCCATGGGGTACACAGACAAGATGCTGGCAGGGAAAAAAGACAGCCAGGTCAATATCAGAATCCACATTACTGACTTTTCCTTTTGCATCAGGCTCCAATATAGCTCTGTGTGATACTGCTACTGGCCTGCCTTTCTTTAAAAGGTTAGTATTTTGTTCATTATGAATTTTTGAAATTAGTTTTTATTTTTAAAAATATCGCATTATAATATTTTATCATGATTACTGAGTTTTTGATGCATCCCTAAATTTTATGCCCAAGGTGAGTGCCTCGCTTGCCTCACCCTAGTTCCAGCCCATGGAGGGTAGTAAGTAAGCGTCTGGCTGCTTCCTGGCAGTCCTTTTGCAGGGACTTGTATGTTTGTCTGTCAGTCTACCTGTATGTTTGTCTGTCATCAGCAGGCTCTCTCAGCTCTCTCTCTCTGCTTCCAATGATTCCTCTTTCTCCTCAGTTTTCGGGCCTAGGAAGAGTAGCAGCCCCTCAGTCTTGCCAGCTCTTGTGCCTATCCTTGTTGTCCTTGTTGGTTTCTTTAAATGCTGCTCAGACTTGCAAATAGTCTATTGTATTTTCTTTAATCGCCCACGGTGAGCAGGCCACCTGCTTCCTATCAGGACCTTGGCAGCCAAATAAACATTGATGCCCATTTTATGAACTAATATACATTCTAAAAATAGGTGTTTTTGAACAGTTTTATAAGGCTCTTAGTGACAGATATTTATAAGGGAGACATGTTATTTGTTAATTAATTCATTTGTTGGAATTTAGAATATAGAACATAGTTTATCCAAAGAAGATAAGAAAGGAGGGTTAAGGAAGAAGATACTTTATTTTCAACTAAAGTTAAGAAAGGCTTATCTCTAGGTGTTTGGCACCATTTATGTGTATTTACAATGAAACATAATTTTAAAAACTCAGATAAATGTGCTGGATGGTATCACACACATAAAAATACCTCTTATACCCTTTGTGAAAAAATAAATGTCAAGGTGTGTTGTACTAGGTTCCACGGGCCACATGCATCTCAGATTTGGGCAAAGCTCACCTTCACACTGACACTTCCTTGGAGCTTGAGCTGCAGTCGGATCATGTCCACCTCTTCCATTGTGCAGAGCTGGTTAAGCTCAGAGACTTTCTTGGACATCTCGTCGATTGCTACTTCAATAGGATTCAGTTCTGTGCTCCACTGGCTTATGACTTGGATTCTCTTCTTCACATAGGGAAACAAGTGACTGGCTGCCAGGAGCAACACGAAAGAATGGGAAGGCTGAGGGTGAGTGCAGAGTCAGGGGTCCCCTGAAGGTAGAGACCACCCTATAGGATGTTTGTTTTTTTTTTGTACACAACTCATTTGTCCTGCTTGTTTTATGTGCATATGAGTTATTGCTTGTCCCGTGTGCCATATGCTCTCCCTCCTCTTAGCATCTGCCCCAGCTACCTTCGCCTGCCAGTTTCTTCCACACCTTCCTAGCCATGTTCTCATTCTCAGGGCTGGATAAAAGCTAAATCTTGAGTCATTCAACATTAAAAAGATTATATCTTCCACCACAATTTTCAGTTCAAATAGAAACTACCCTAAGGCACAAAGGTCATGGTGTCTGTGTCTTGGGAAGGCCACTCTTCTCTCTCCCTGAATTTACACTCAGTTACTTCAAGATTACAAGCTCTCAGAATTGTGTGTTTTGGGGCAAGATGCCCAAGTCGCTCTGGAAGGATGGTTCCTCATCTATAAAATGAGTGCAGCGGATGGTCACCATCCCTTCCATATTTATAGAATGCTTAAATAAATACTGAATGGCCTATGTTATAGTAGCTTTGTTTTAGATTTTTTTTTATTTTTATTAAAAAGGTTCTGGAAAAGTTTACTAAAGGAGAATGTTCCCCCTAGTTTGGATGTCACTGCTATTTGTCTGTCTGTTGCATAATCCAGGATTGCTCATCTCTCACACAGCTTAGGTATCACTCGTCCAGAATGTACTTGCTCATCTTTCCCCTCAGTCTACCTTAGGAGTCCCCCTCCTGTGCTCCCATTTCATTTCCCATGCTGTGCTCACCTGAAATTCTTGCTTTACTTAGCTCTTTCGTCTACCAGACTATGAGCATCTTGAGGGCAAGACTCGTGTTTTATTTCTTTGAATCGCCAGTATAGTGCCCGACATCTACGGTAGTAGGCACTTGTTGAAAGTTTGTTGACTAGCTCACAAAATAGATTTAGAAGGTACTGGAAGGGATGGTGACCATCCGCTGCACTCATTTTACAGATGAGGAACCATCCTTCCAGAGAGACTTAGGCATCTAGGCATCTTGCCCCAAAACACACAATTCTGAGAGCTTGTAATCTTGAAGTAACTGAGTGTAAATTCAGGGAGAGAGAAGAGTGGCCTTCCCAAGACACGGAAACCATGACCTTTGTGACTAAGTTCTACAGGGAAGGGATTAGTAAAGTAACTACTGACAATTTCTCTTCTGGTTGACTTCTCAAGGGTGTCCTTCTTGACAGATTGTAAGGAAGGGGAAATCCTCTCTTCCTGGCAAATGTCCATGGTGGCACATTCGGGGCACTCGTCTGCCAGAGTGAAAGGTGTGGATTTTAACTTCTCCATCCCCGTGAAGGGCCTACACCTACTTGTCAGGACGGTCCTGCGCTTGCACTGCTCCTCCACGCCACCATGCTTCTTGCCCGACAGCGTGAAGGGCGTCTCAAACACAAAGCGGTTGATGTTGTGATGCATTTCAAAATCCGTCTTCCGGTCCTCTATTTCCTTTTCCTCAAAGAATGGCGTCACATAGGTCACCTGGATATAGGCATATTTGGGGTCCAAATCCTTCGGGTTTACCTATATGAACATAGGATGGTGAAAGAAAGAGTGGTGAGCCTAAGGTACTTTGGAAAGAAAGGCAGGGAGCTCTGTGTTCCCTCAGCTGGAACCCTAGGTTGGGGGGGAGGGGTGCTAAAGGGGCGGAGGAGCTGCCCTGTCCCCTAGGAGAAAAATGGGCATTATATCATCATAGAAGAGTAGCTGCCTGGACTGTGGTCAGGCAGCCAGACCGCGGTGGAGGTAGGCTTGGAGCCAGCTGGCCGAGTAGCCGAGGCTCTTCGAAACATAAGCCAGCTTTTCCTGCCCTGTCTTCTGAAACACTCTTCTACCAACCTGTGTTTTGAAGACCTGCCATTCTCTAAACACATTTGCCCCTTGCGTGCCCCTGTCACTGTCTGTACTGGGCTGTTCAATATGCCCTTTGCTTCCAGCAAACACCTCCTCACTCTGCAATTTCCAGCTCAAACATCATCTCCTCTGGGAAGCACTGCCCTCATGAGAAGGAGCTGGTCAGGGAGCCCCTTTTCCGAGCTTTCCCTGTCTGACTTGTTGTGTCTCCATGGCACTTCACTGCACTTTATTAAAGTAGCTGTTTGCAGACATCATTCTCTTCTCAGCTCCACGTGAACTGGGAGATCTTGGAAAAACAGTCTTTGTACCCCAGCTCCTAGCTCTGGGGATGGCATGCAGTAGGTGCTTAACAGAGGTTGGCTAAAGGACTTAAAACATATGAGAGGATTCTGAATAATATAACCAGAGGATGTAAGCATTGGCTTTCTGGAACCACCAGAAGATTAATTAGATATCCACAGGTTAATACAATGTAACTGGCAAGTCTGCTTTTATCACAGAGAATAGATGTCAAAATTGGTATGACTCAGGAAGACCTCCCAGTCCGAAGAAATACATTTTTGCTTTTTCTCCAAGTCCACCACTGGGCCCAGTCACTTTAATTCTTTGGGTGCTATACAAGTGCAAATAACTGATGGGAAAAATAGGGAACTTAGAAGTTACTTCAATAAACACATAATGTTTTGCCAAAAATAATCACCAGTCAACCAACCAATAAACAAACAGGCAAACACCCAAAATGAATATTAATTTTCCTCTACCTTGTTGGAATCCTGTATTATCTTCACGTTGTCTGCTCCGAATTTATCTGCATACAGCTTGAGCAGTCTTTGGGAAATCTCCGACAGACCTGTCAGCTTAGGCTCTTTATAAATAAACTCTTTACCTTCTTCTTCTTCAAAAAAACCCTATGGAAGATACATAAGAAGCCACCAATTTTATCAAAAATTGTACATCACGAGCAAAACAAAAGTTGTTTATTCAGTCTTTTGGTTGTCACCCAAGCCACTAACTAGAACCCTATAAAGTCAAAATCAGAGAAAAGCCAAGTGAGGAAAAAAATATCATGCTTGAATCAGTCATTAATGGAAACACTCCCTTCACCAGACTAAAGAACCTTATGGGATATCTTAAAATATTTTCTCTATTTGTAGAAATCAATGGTAATACCTATCTGCTGTATTACCATTGATTTCTACAAATGGTAATAATAGAAATCAATATTTATACCGTATTTTCCGGTGTATAAGATGACTACTGTGTTCTAGTAAAAAGCCTGCTCAGATTGGCCAGAGTCAGAGAGGCGGTCTATTAAAAAAAGAACTGGTGTTGCCTCGGAAGTGGGGGGTAGTCTTGTACAGCGAATATAGGCCTAAACCTATGTTTTAACTGTAAAAATTAGGGGGTAGTCTTATACGACGGAAAATACGGCATTTTGGGGGAAGGATGCCCTCATGTGGCAGTTTGGGGTAGAACACAGAGTCTGGAATAATTGGAATTTTTTCAAAGAGCAGTGTCATTTTTAACTAGGTCTTCTCGAAGTCTTCGAAGCTAGTACAGGAAACCCTGAGGGGCACGGAAAGGTATCTACGTGGGTGGATATGCATCCACATCACCTTAAAGAGCTGCAGCTCCAATATTGTAATCACAGAAATTGCATGTGGTAGGCTCCCAAGTACTGTTATTTAAAAAAATAACTTTCCAGTAAGTCTGGGGCCTGATGCAACTTGGCTATATGCAATTTCATCATTCAATTTGCTTTCCTAGTAGATCTTCATTTTTTCCAAAATTAGACCCTTAGAATAGAAAATAGTAAAGCAACCAATTGTGCCATCATTTTTATGCCATAGGAGCAAGTAGGTCTTAGCTTCTATTAATTTACCTGTCTGGTTTGAAATAGGGGGAGAGAAATATTCCTTTATCTGCGGATAACTAAGTGAGGTAATCTTTATAATTCCTTCCCTTTGAAGAGACACAGGGCATTTTTCCTGTGGGACACGTGGCCTTTGACTACTAGGTTAAGTCTAGAGTTAAGATTCCAAGTGTGTCTGGTTTCCTCTGACTCAGAATTTACCTCAAGGGTATGGCTGTTGACAGCCAGCCGAAGACAATGGAGTTCACAAAGAATCTTAGCTGTATTTTTAAAAAACTGTTATTTTTGACTATTTAAATAAGATTCTTTATTTATAAAAGACATGGATGAAATGTTCCCATGCCAGATCTTTCACAGCCAACGTGAGTGAGAATAATAATTAAACTCACATCTGTATGGTGCCTTTGTACTTGAAGGCACTATCATTCATGTACACTTGACAATCATGAACAGGGTACTTTGCATGATAAGAGGTACACCACTGTATATTTGTAGAAGCCAAGGAACAGGCACATTTGCCAGCACAGATCTTGTCAAGCATGAAATTAATGGTCTGTTTCCTTATGCATTTCCCTAAATGACTTTGGGCTTTTCAAAGTCAGGAAAGTGTCTTGTTCATCATGGTATGTGTAGTGTTTAGCATGATGCCTGGTCTTCAGAGGGATGTCATTTTACATTTGTTAAATTAGTAAACTGAAGAATAAAACAGTTCTAGTGGGCATACATCCTAAAAAGGTATGTGTGCACCAGGTATAAATAGAAAATACTGTATTACTTTAAAGAACAGTTTTTAATTGAACAATGTATTTGAGAAAGATTCAAGACCAAACACAGATGATTATGAGTAACATGACCCTCAATTGCAAAAAAAAAAAAAAAGAAAAAAAAAAAAGTGATGCATGATTGCTGAAAGCATGAAAAGTAGCTCCCTGCTGTTCCTCTAGACTTTGTAGTGGTGGTGAGGTCTGGCCCCATTCCCACATGACTTTCAGCTGCTGTTTTTCTGTCTTTGTGGAGTTTTGTTTTATTCAAGGTCAGAAGTTAGTGGCTAACATTGACAGACTGACACATCACAGAAAGAAGACTTCTGAGGTTATCGACCAGAATCCCCCCAAGGCAATAGCTAAAGCAACATTTACAACTTCCATTCCAGTGAGAAAAATGTCTCCAAGTCCCAGGAAAATATTTTCTCACCACACTGTGAAAACCATCACAAAGAGACATTTTCACTGTGAATTCGTGCTCCTCACAACTTTCTGAATTCAGAATTAGAAGGAGTGTGGGAAGCAAGATTTTATTGTTATTACTATGACCTCTGTGGTCTTGGTCATGACCTGTGACTTTCTTTCTAGGTCTGGAGGATGGGAAATATCAATAGACTCAGAAATCTATGGAGAGGTCCTAAGGACAGTGTCTGGGACACACAGGCCCTTGGTGAATGTCACCTATCATGAGGAGAATGAGGAGGATGTCAATAAAAAAAAGTTTGTGTCAGTAAAGCAATTTGAGTTCTTATTCATACGCAGGGAAATAGCTTGAATGAGTTTTGAGAAGTTAAAAAATACATACCTTCAGCTTCTCTTGCATAAAAACTATACTTTCCTTATTAGAAAAGTCTACTGATGCTCATTTCAATATTTTGGTATGGGATTGATCAGAAAGAAATGGTGATTAAAATCTATCTATATCTATCTATAGATATAAACCTAGCATGGAGATAAAAACCTCTTGAGGCTGTTTTATAAAACCACTAAAATGAAGCTGGATTAACAGAATAAAGTATTTCATCTGCTGTTTGCCAGGGTTGTAAGAGCGTTTGCAGCCAGAGAAATAGCAGTTCTGAAAATGTTGGCAATGCGTGCTTACCTTTTACCCAAGGAAACCATCAAAGCCAAGCCCACTGAACCATGGCCCACTTCAATTTCAGCTCTGTCTATGAAATAAATGATTCATAAACAGGGACAAAAGGTGACGAGGACCCAGGGACAGTTTTTCTTTTGTATTAACTACAAGGTCATGAGTGCACTGCGTTTCAAGGCAACAGGAAATGTGACCTCTGCATTTCTTTTGCTAGTTTCATTTTTTAAAATGTCGTTTTACAATGCAATAAAAACCTTAATCTGTCTTATTCTCAGGAAACAGCACACATTCTACTTAAACAAGGACTTTGAGTCAGTAGAGTTAACTTGCATGGATTATGAAACTCTAATAGATTATGATAAAAACTAGATGCCAAGTGCATAAAATTCATGCACAGAGGGTGGCTCCTCAGCCCAGCTGGCACCCTCCCCAATCTGGGACCCTTGAGAGATGTTTGACTTAACATCCCTCTTGCAATCCCGGATGACTGGCTCCTAACTACTTGCCTGCCTGCCTGCCTGATTGGCCCTAACCCCTCTGCCTGCAGACCTGTTTAACCCTACCTTGCCCCCCTGCCAGCCTGATCACCCCCAACTGCCCTCCCCTGCCAGCCTGATCACTCCTAACTGCCTTGGCCCCCACCACCATTGTTTTGTCTGAAAAGAAGTCAGATGTCTGGAAGATAGCTGGTCGACCCAGTGTAATTAGCACATTATTCTTTTATTAGTATAGATAGATTATATAGGATAGGATTGCTTAAATTAGCCAGAGGAGATGCTCTTGGCAGACAAAAAAAACATAATCCCTATATTTGGACTGATAGCCAGCCATATGCACTATACTGCCAAATCAGTCATTAAAAAATTGAATCAATTTTTTACACCTTACACCAAACAGCTGTTGCCCTTAAAACTCCTCCTAGATTTGGTTCTGATTGGTTGGTTTCTATGCCAGTTAGTGTCAAAAGCTCTGCCTCTTAGCAGCCATTGGCTCCTCATACTTCACCCAGATTTGGTTCTGATAGGTCAGTTTCTATGCTAGTCAGCATCAGAAGCCCCGCCTTCTAGGCAGCCATTGGCTCCTTGTACTTCACCCAGATTTGGTACTGATTATTTGGTTTCTATGCTAATCAGTGTCAAAAGCTCCGCCCCCCTTGACAGCCATTGGTTCTTCACAATTCACCCAGATTTGGTTCTGACTGGTCAGTTTCTATGCCAGTGGGCGTCTCCGGGCCTACCTCTAGGCCTTATAGAGGAAGGGCTGATCAGCAATTGCCTCCGGCTGCTAGTGAGCTGGCTGAATTGCTGACCTCTGGGAGAAAGACAGAGGCTTGGCTGCTGGCAAGGCCGGGAAACAGAAGCAGGGTCTAAATAGTTACCCTGCTTCTGTTTCCCCGGCCTTGCCAGCAGCCACTGCTGAAGCTGGTCAGCCCTTCCTCTCTCTCTCTCTTTAAGAGGTCAGCAGTTCAGCCCACTTGCCTGCTGCATGCACAGCAGGGCATTCAGTCCAGGCTGCTGGCAAACAGGCTGAACTGCTGACGTCTGGGAGAGAGAGAGAGAGAGAGAGAGAGAGGCTTGGCTGTTGGTGAGGCCCAGAGAGAGAAGCAGGGTCTGATCACTCTGCTTTTCTCTGGGCCTCGCCAGCAGCCTCCTGCTGCTGTTGCTGCTGATCAGCCCTGCCTCTCTCTTTTTGAGATGTCAGCAATTCAGCCTGCTTGTCTGCTGCATGTGCAGCCTGTCATTCGGTCGAGCCTTCAGTCATTGTGGATGTTATAAGCCTGACTCTTTATATATATAGAGAGATAAACTGACAATAAACTGACACCTAAAATTATTGACCCCCTTGATATTTTTGCAGATACTTCTGAATTTTGCAATGTTCTTGAATCACTATTGGGATGTCAGATATAAATGCTCCCAATGTTACATTCGATTGATTCCAAGGTCGTAAAGGAATGCATTTAAAGAGGAATCAGTGAGTAAAAGATGGGTCAGAAAATATTAATAATGGGCTAAATGCCAAGAGAAGAAAAGCTACAAGAATTCAGAGAGATGGTTCCATATACATATAAACTCAATTACATATAAATGTTGTCTACATCAGTGACTTTCATATGGATGGGATGTCAGAAAGTTGTATCATATCCCCAACTATACATGCACCATTCCTCCTCGCCCAATCCCTTTTGTATTAAGGTTCTGAGATGCATGGTTGAGCATGGTTGAGAATCAAGAAATCTACATTCTTTGGTGAATGGAATAAAATTCCTCAGGCCTTTCACTTAACTCATTCCAGGGGCATCTGCTGTTTTCAGGTTTGCAATGGGCACTCACTCGCTTGCTTTCATGCTAAATATCAGAGCCTAAGGATTTTATTGATGACAGTTGATGTTTGATTACTACTGCTGCTCATTATTCTGTAAGTGAATATTTCAGGGACCCTTTGGAGCTGCTTTCTATAGGCTGTTCTATGTAAAATTCCCATAGGCAATGATATCAGATGTTGCATCAGAAAATTCATGTTATGCAAGACTTGTGTTTTTAAAGTTCTAACTTGTTTTGTCATGTCTGACTTATTGCAGACATCATATTAACTACTTTAGTCAGTACTGTAAAATGCAAGCATCAGGCTAGCTGGGATCCTACAAGATTTACCCAAAGGACTTTGTGGAGGCAACAAAGGGTCTATTGTATATGCTATTTGCATAATCTTTGAAACATGATTACAAGACATGTCAATCTGGATATTAAAAGATGAACTTACATGGACATAAAGTATCATCATAAAAAGGAATTATTGTTGACCATGGGGATTATGCTAATCAAGTAGTCAGGACTTTATCTTAGATCTTTGGAACCTTCATTCTGCACATGTTTGGGGCACTGTACAAACTTATTTGGTATTTCCTTATCATCAAACGTGAAGTGAAGTGCACTGTCTGCTCCTGTCCAATGTACTAGTGCCCATCTTCATTTGGGTTCTTGGGGCAGGCATCTGAACATCATTTGAACAATGATGACCAAGGTTCCACATTGCTGCTTATAAGAATGACCTCCATTAGTCTCCCTAGGTCAGGGATGGCTGGGGTTTGAACTTATAGAGGACCCGCTTAGGCACATACTCAGGTCTTCAGATTCACAGGCCATTTTGCCCTTTAATAAAATATCAAATTGAAATTTTTAACAAAAGACAATTGGGAAGTCTGGCAACATTAAATAGAAAGCCAGGTGCACAATCAGCACACTTTATAGAGAAATCTGAAAAAAGAACAAAGTTAAGTCATTTGAAAATAGCTCTCCCAATCCTTCCCCGTTGCCCCCTCAGTCTATTTAGTATAGGGATTTTCAAGTATTCTTTTAGTAGGTGAGTTAAGGACCCATGGCCCCGAATTTATAAGTGAAGGTGGAAAATACTGATGTGGTATGGATGTGGGAAGGGACTTAAAGAATTACAAAAAAGTATGTACCAGACAAGCAGAGTTGAATGTGGACAACATGTGGATATTGCAAGAATTTGTCTTTCTACTTTAATCAACAATAATTATGTTGAACCACATGAAGTTGCTGTCTTTTCCCCAGGAAAGTATGGTTAAATATGGGCAATTTCATATGGTTCCAAAGAATACAAAGGAAATTCTGTGTCACAGAGTTATAGGTACCGGCATGTTATTTCTGTGTTTGCTTGTTCTCCAGATTTCTTACATTGATTCTTTCTGCATCTCAGGAGACTTAACCTGACCTCCTGAGTAAAGATTTAGTCTATTGTTTATCTTCTGTGTTGGGAATTAATACCATTACCTTTGAGAATGCTCAGAGCCATTGCAATAGAGAACCCTGTTTCTCTACAATATTCATTTGGAAAAGGGCAGGCTCTTTTAGGAACATGGGAAGGTGCCCATCAATGGCCACCACTCCAAGTTTTAAAATTCTGAGCACCCCCATGCTCTCCTTCAATAGCCAGATCACAGTGACCTAAAGTGAGCAGGCAATATTCAATACTGAGTCTACTATCCATATGTGGTGCCCATATTTATCTGTGTGAGTGTGTGTGCATGTATGTAGGTTTTTAGACTACATCTACTGTAGTGCAGAAGATATTATATATGAAAAATAAAGGATACATTTTTGTAATTCAGATACCTGGAGTAAACACAGTTTAGTTCGAGGAAGCAGGATGACTCCCAAATGAACAGAAGCAGGATTATCTCACCTTTGTACAAAATGTTGATTGTCACAAAAAAGTTAAGGTTCAGTAAAACCATACAGAAGGAAGTGTGAGAATTTTTAGAGCATGCAAATGGAGCAAGAAAGAGAGAACTTACCACAGCCTGGAACAGTCAATACCAAAAGAAGAAAAAAGTAAACATCTGCATTAAAATATGGTTGGAAAGAAGACTAATTCATTTCCACCTGTTCAGTAGCCAGCATCTTAGGCATTGGTTGGAGAAACTACCAGGTAGGCAATCTGGTTTTCATGATCAGAATATCAATGGCAGTCATTGAAAAGATCATTTGAAGGACTTTAGACTCAAATGCAGGCTGGTTGACTGCATCTGTATGTCTCTTCTAAGCTGCCATTCATTCCCTGGAGACTTTTTTTCCCTATAGCCTTCAACTTCCACATCCCCTTTCTGATGCGGTTTTCTGCTATTTTTCTTGCTAATGTTTCAACAAGGTAAAAAATGTTTAGTTTTTGTTTCTTGTTCACTTTCAAGAAATCCCTTCCATTTCTCTTTCCTCCTCTCCTGCAGATCTGTACATTTCTCTGTCCCCAACATAGTCTATCATTTCAGAGAGTTCAGATTCTTTTCCAGAGACCTCCTAAATATATAAATTTAGCTTCTTTCTGTAGACCATCTCCCCACATCTGTTCCTCATACCACCAGCTTTCTCTGATGTTGCCATGCTGTGGGAAAACCTGAGCTGGATCAATTTCTTTTAATTTTTAAGAAACTTTATTGATTTCAGAGAGGAAGAAAGAGGAAAATAGAGAGAGAGAGAGAGAGAGA
Source organism: Pipistrellus hanaki (assembly GCF_964339955.1). NCBI lineage: Eukaryota > Metazoa > Chordata > Mammalia > Chiroptera > Vespertilionidae > Pipistrellus > Pipistrellus hanaki. The sequence goes on along the minus strand of NC_140510.1, from coordinate 63,634,817 downwards.
GAGAGAGAGAGAGAGAGAGAGAGAGAGAGAGAGAGAAACGTAAATGATGCAAGAGAATCATTGATTGGCTGCCTCCTACACACCCCTACTGGGGACTGAGCCCACAACCTAGGCATGTGCCCTTGACCAGAATAAAACCAGGACTCCTTAGTTGCAGTCTGATGCTCTATCCACTGAGCCAAACCAGCTAGGGCTGGATCAATTTCTTTATGGTAAGTGGTTATTCAGAGACATTTTCCTTTCTAGGTAGAGACTAATTCAGAAATTAGTTTTCAAGCTGTCTTCGGTGACTAGAGGAAAATATCTATTTTTTTCTAGAGACTTTAATTGGAAATGATCTAGAATGACCATGCTGCATATGACTCCTTAGGAAATTCTGAGGAGAATAAGAGCTATGTGCAATAGTGCCTTACATGGTGGAGGGAGAAAAAAACAAAACAAAACAAAACAAAAAACAAAACAAAAACAGAAACAAGGGGCTGAGAGTCATTCCACCTGTGAAAAAACAAGAATGGAATGTTCATCCACAGAGTCATAGTCTAAAGTAGGGGTGTCGAACTCAATCAGAGAAGGGGCCAAAATCTAAAATCCAGCCTAAATCGCGGGCCGAATGGTTTACTGAACAGTCATAAACTGACAATGTCATAAACTGACAGCAGAGTGCAGTGATGACAGCGCGGTGTGGGCCACATTGCAAGGCCTGGCGGGCTGGATTTGGCCCGCGAGCCTTGTGTTTGACACATGTGGTCTAAAGTATGTCTGCTGAAATATTAGAGTGTTATAAACCTCCCTGAAAAGAACAAGATGGTTCCTGGGTCTATCCCACTTAAAGCACCAGTCAGAGATATTCGGAATTAATATGTAACACATTCACTTTACTTTCAGGCAAGTGCTATGGCTAGCTAATATTTTCCTTCTTGTTCATTGTGTATGTAGTCAACTGAGAAAGGGAACTTTAAAATTACATTGACCTGTAATACAGGAAACAATAGTGTTCTGCATAAAAGTAGTGATAATTTGAAAGTAGGGGAAAAGAAAATGCATGATTATAAAGTCTAAAGTTTATGGCTTTGATATGGTGGAGCCCCTAGAAATTATTTATTTTTTAGAAAGCTATGAATTTCATTTCTTAAAACATGTTGAATTTGACTTTGATATTGAGGCAAACCTATAATTAAAATATTTTGGGGGTGAAATGGGAAGAAGACACTGAAAAATAAATGCCTTTCTTCTCCAAGAAGTTAGAAATCACTGTTTAAACTCAGTCTGTATTAAAAGCCATGGAGTTCTTGACCCAGTACCTTCCTATGAACAAACATATAGACTCACACCCAGAGAAACACTCAAACATACCTAGACACATCCATACTCACACACCCTCAATCCTTTGGCACATTGAGTTAGATGTCTTATAACTTTTCAGATGAAAGGCAGCATGACCTGCTCAATAGAAATTCTCAGGTCATGCTGCCTCTAGTGAACTTACCTGCCCATAAAATGCCACGCGGTAGTACCGACCAAACAGTCGCTTCTCTGAATTTACCACCTCCGCAACTTTCAGATAGGACCGGTGAATGTCGTAGTAAAGATCCGATAATTTCTGAAACCATAAATCAAAGGGTCTCAAGTGATGGTACCCACATAAACAACAGGGAGTTTCTGCTTTTGAAAATAATAAGCAATGGACCCATTGAAAGTAGAATGTTGTCACTAATGTCTGGGTTTTGAAAACATACTTTGAAGTCTCTCTGCTTCTCAAAGACAGCAATGATGGGCTTGTTGACATCGGCGATGAGCTCGTATCTCTCAGACTTCCAGAGAAACTCCACACACATGTATAGCTGCTCCACCAGGATATGCTGCAGTTCCTCAAACCAAAGCAAGATCTTTTATGATTGCCATTATAGCTCATCACTGAAGCTTAACTTCAAAACAGCTGCATTGTCAATTTTTTTCATGGTGGGATCTCTGAGTTCCCTATTTTTGTTATTAACATTTACATTTAGCCAGCAAGGGATGGTGATGTCATCTGGATTATGCCCTTTTCCTCACTCCCATCCCCTGGTCAATTCCTTAATCTTGCCGATTTAAATCTAAGAAATGCCTTCAATTTGCCTAGTTCTTTCCATTCTCACTGTCCCCAACTTCCATTGAACCCTTGCTCACTCTGAGACCCCTGCAGAGTCTTCTAGATAATCTGTCTTCCCACTCTGATTTTTCCTCTGTGATGCTCTCCAGTCATTCTTTCTACAACATGAATATGATCCTGAGATCTCCCCAAACCTTGGTGGGACACTCACTTTATCAACTGCTGTCCCAACTCTCTAGCATGGCATTCAAAGAGCTCCAGAGTCCAGGACGAGCCTTTGTGGCAGAGGCCCTCTCTCAGTGCCCCGATGTTGACTTTGCATGGCTATATCAGACCATACCACACCATATTTAGGATACATTCTCACCTTCCCATTTTTGCCTATTTTGTTTGTTGCCACACCTATCAGAATGTTATTTTTTATTGACACCTTTGAGTCCTTTTAAATGTCAAGACCCAGTGCCAAAGTTTGAAAAACTTTTATGTCCCATCTATCTCCATCCCAATTACATTCTCATAAAAAAAGTTCTCTTTTAATTGTAGCCACATATAATGCCTGGAGTTATAGTTAATTAGAGGCCTAGCACGTGAAATCTCGAGAGACCCAAACCCTCTGCACCTGAGTAGCTTGCTGCCAAGAGCCATTACACCTCTGCTCCATGCACCTCCTGGTGACCTGGTTGTTTGGTCATTCTGGCGTTTCGGCATTATGGCCACTGGCCTTTTGTAATATAGATGAGTCTCAGACTGGCTATTACCCACCCTGAAGGAAGTTTGTTTTTCTCAAGGTTCTAAACTCTTTGAGAGCAAGAATTATGCCTGATTTATCCATCTCCCACCTTTAATTTAATGCTTCACATATATTAGTGGTTTAATGAATATTCAATTGAACCCAATGATATATTTTCTAAAGCAGGTGGGTAATATTATTAGAATGATTCTAACAATGTCTTTTAAGAAACATTTTTAAACGTTATTTGAAACAGCTAATACAAATATGTAGTTGCATTCACTGTTTACTTGCAAAGTACATTACATTTATGTAGAACTACATGTAAAAATTTCATTAGATCTATCCCCAAATTAGCTTTCTGTATTCTTACTTTCAATCTATAGTATGTAATAAGATTTTTAAAAATTAACTTGTGTAATATTTTACTTACTTGATGAGGGAAGCTCTGTTTCTTCACCAGAATTGCTGCTAAGTTATTTCCAGTTAGAAAGACTTTTTATCAGTGAAGGAAAAAACCCCATGGTTTGCATACCAGAAGGTTTTTTTTTTGTTTGTTTTGTTTTTGCAGAAACTAGTGAGCCCCTCTCTCAAATATATTTGCAAATGAACTTTCTAATGTATTTTTTAAGTTATGACCAGCTCACAAAAATTTCAGCATCCCTTACCACATTTACCAAAGGACCAGAGATTTGGTATTTTATAGATGAGCTGATTATATATATTGGGTCCATCTCAGAGAAGTAAAGTTTAGTTTAAATTTTCATTGAAAATGATGCTTTCTCAATGAAGCCTGATATTAATCAATCTTAGCTTAATTTTAGCCTGCATTTCATTTTGCCTCAGTCATATTATAGAATAACTTTATTTGATTTCTGAATAAGACTTTCTTCCCACTATTTAGCTTGATATTACAAATCAATGCATAGTTTTTACTCATTTACTGTACATTAGACTACTTTGGTCTAACCTCATTGTATGGCGTATCATGCATTCCCGAATCTTCTTTCATTGCTCCTTCTTCTTTAATATTTGGGGTAATGCTCAGAAAAGCTGGCCAGCCCATAGAGAACATGCCTGGAGAGGACCAAGAGAAATGTAATATTATTTGAGTCAAGTATTGCTTTGATTAGACAATGCCTTGCTCCATGCTGTTCCAAGTGTTAATGTAAAGCTCACAGTCAGTGAGATGGTTGGACCACAATTGTTGGTAAATACTCCCTGCCAGGCAATCAATGTCAGCCTTTTGTAATTCTGTGTTATTTGCACGTGATACCTTTTCTATAAGAAGCTTGCATGGGATTATGGACCGAAAACAAGATTTGTAGATTGATGTAGCTCCAATGATCTGGTTTAGTTAACCTCTTTGAGCCCATTTCTCCCATTTGTTATACTGGAGACATTGATAGTTGTCTCAAAGGATGGGTGAAAGGATTAATATTTGAGAAAACACCTGGTATGGCATTTAGCACATTAGCATAGCAATGCTCAATACTCACTAACTTTTACTCTTCGGCATTATCTAGAAACCTTAAAATTTTTGTTAGCATTTTGTTACCAAGATTATAAAAAGGTCATGTTCTGCAGATATATATGAAGAGTTTTTTATTTTTATTTTATATTATTGTTTAAAGTATTACACATAGTAGTACATATATCTCCTTTTCTCCCCCATTGACCTTCAGTTGATAATGGATCATGTTCTTAGAGGAGGGATCAGATATGAACGGTGGGGAATAGAGTGGTTAGGAGCACAGCCTGGGGTGACAGACCAGTCTTGATCTCTGGCCACCACAAACTAACCATGAGCTCTGAGGTGGTTGATTTACTGCTCTTGATTTTCCCATTTGTAAATGGGAGGTAATAACAGCACCCAACTTGTCCTTGGTAACTAATTCAGGTATTGTCTGTATGGAGCCTAGTGCTGTGCCTCACATGGAGCTTGTGTTTTGTAAGTTACAGCTGATGCTCTTGTTGATGTTTTCATTTTAGTAATCAGTTCATTTAGCCATAGCTGGTTTGGCTCAGTGGATAGCACATGTGTCAAACACAAGGCCCGCGGGCCAAATCCAGCCCGCCAGGCCTTGCAATGTGGCCCACACCGCGCTGTCATCACTGCACTCCGCTGTCAGTTTATGACATTGTCAGTTTATGACTGTTCAGTAAACCATTCGGCCCGCGATTTAGGCTGGATTTTAGATTTTGGCCCCTTCTCTGATTGAGTTCGACACCCCTAGAGAGCATCGGCCTGCAGACTGAAGGGTCCTGGGTTTGATTCCAGTCAAGGGTACCTGCCCAGATTTCGGGCTCGATCCCCAGTAGGGGGCGTGTAGGAGGCAGCTAATCAATGATTCTTGTCATTGATGTTTCTATCTTTCTCTCCCTCTCCCTTCCTCTCTGAAATCAATAAAAATATATTTAAGTAAAACTTTAGACAATAAAAAAAATCAGTTCCTTGGCTATGTAACTAAATTATCAACCCAGGACCTGTTAAAATTATAATAATTACTGCAACCAAATCCTTGAATTAAAATTCTATGCTCTGCCCTAACAGGTTTGGCTCAGTGGATAGAACATCGGCCTGTGGACTGAAAGGTCCCAGGTTTAATTCCGGTCAAGGGCATGTACCTTGGTTATGGGCATATCCCCAGTAGGGGGTGTGCAGGAGGCAACTGATAGATGTTTCTCTCTCATTGATGTTTCTAATTCTCTATCCCTCTCCCTTCCTCTCTGTAAAAAAAAATCAATAAAATATATTTAAAAATTCTGTGCTCCTACTTCTCTATAATATTCCTTCTGTAATTAAACATACATTAAAATACATGAAGACTGATGGTAGCAGGAAATGTCATGACATACTTCTCACAGGATGCTGATCATTATTACAGCTGTAATTCCTAGAGTCACTTATATTTACCTATATTCTTATTATTTACACATTGTATGAGAGGTAGTCTACTTCTTTGACTTAGAAACATTGTAACAAAAGTATATTGAGGATTTCAAATATATATACATATACTAGAGGCCCGATGCATGAAATTCATGCCTTTGCCTTGGCCCCTGCCTGCCGCAGCTGCATCCAGAAGGTCATCTGGAAGGATGTCTGGTCTAATTAGCATATTGTGCTGTTATTATTATAGATGCTACTGCCTCATAAATGACCACCTTTCTTAATTTAAAGTTTACCAAACAAATACATTATTTTCTCAATGACTATGATATATTCTAACATTATTTTAGATCTAAAAGGGGGTATTTAAAAATTTTTGAATATTAAAGGTTCACACAACATTTTTGGGATCGAAGTTTCTACAACTTCTCAAACTTACACCTAGTTTTACCAGGTTTCTCCAATTTAGTTTTTTAGCTAGAATTTGACATAGGCTTTATGGAATTGTCAAGTATCTGATTATGATTAAAAAATTAGATGGGGAGGAAGGGCATGTTAAAAAACAACAATGATAACTTTGGTGACTTATATATAAAAATAAAGCTCAACAAGGAGTCAGCAACTGAGGAAGGTGATTCCTGACTTTTAGTGTGAGCATGAGCCATGGTGCCAGGTCTGGTTTCTTCTCCAAGGTCCCCAAATAAATGACCTCACTGTCCACAGTTCACTTTGGTCACTGGGTTCAAATGTCTTGTTTGCAAAATCCATTGAAAATTTTTATTCCTCATTCTTTTAAATATATACTATTTAAAAGAATGAGAAACCAATTAAGCATCCAAAATATTGTAACTGAAGTCATTTACCTTTTGTTTGGGTATTTTGATCTTTATACCTAAAGATTTGTTCCTGTTTTTTTATACACTGAGTTTATCACAGCTTTTAGAAGATTAAGTTATAAAATATATTGTAGTTCATAAACTTTGGGTTTGAACAATTTTGCAAAATAAAACAGATTAAATGTGTTAACTATGTTGCCAACTTGTTCACAGAGTAATTATTTAGTTATCACTATAAAATCATTTTTATAAGACATTAAAAATGAAGTATTTTTAAAGGAAATCAATATTGTTAACTATTACATATTGTAAATTGTCAGAACCAGTTTGTGCTTTTAAAAAAGAAATACAACATGCCAATTATAAGTATAGTCCTGTATATGCACTATATTGATATGTTTCCACCTCTACATCCCATTATTGGACTAATTTTATTATATTTCAAAATAAAAATGGATTTCTCTTGCCATATTAAACCATCAGTTTCAGAATAAAATCCCAAAGGCAGACTAGCAGGCAAATTGATAGCAAAATATGGCCATAACTCATAATAATATAGGATAAGATGCAGCTATATTTGCCAAAAACTTTTCAGTAATGTAAACTGCATAAATTTAGGATAGATGCAATTTCTGAATGCTAGGAACTTTGGGATTTTGCAGAATAAGTAATGTAGGTCTGACATGGTTTTTCTTCCAGGAATACATTTAAGAATTTCATTGAAGTAAAGCTTAAGCGAGGTTTAATGTCCTCTGCACTGTTCTGTCGGTAAAGGAGCTGTTAGACCACTCACTTCCTCCACCGGGACTGGTTAGTAATGGGTTGCTATCGCAGGGGTGGGTATCCTCCATGAGCAGGGGTGGTGTGCATATCTTTTCCGTTTTCCAGTAACCTATGGTAGTGCAAGATGAGGTTAGGACAATGCTACATGTTTGTGTTAATTCAAGCTTACAAAACCAGAAATCGTTAACCTAACCAAGAAGCTGACCAGTTAGCTTTACACATAAAATAAACATGATAATAGCATGAAAGAAAGTTAAAACTTAAGATTACAATGTAATTAGAAATACCATTTAATGTTGAATATTAATGTTGCTTAATAAAACATAACCAAGATGAATAAAATCTAAAATTAATAAGTTAATTTTAAGTTGGATTTCAACATGTTGATTTCTGGACTTTTTCTCACTCATAAGGTTGGTCATCTTACCCTTTCTTTTCAGGTATTCTGCAATGAGGGCAGCTATATGGATGTAGCACATAGCAGCCTGCAATAAAACAGAAACAGTGTCAGAGAAGGATGCAGCACACATTTTACTATTTATCTAATTAGGACTAATGTCATATCAGAATATGTGGAGGAATCTTTTAAGTAAGAGAATTAAAAGTAATCAATTGCATTTCCCAAAAAAATTCACAAGCAAAAATAAAACACTACTTGGGATTGTCTTTCTTAATGTAATTCTCAAGAAGAGCTGGCCTGAAGAATTCTCCCAAAGATTTATCTTCCTTAATATCTAAGTTTCTCTTTGTCTCTGAGTATTTACTGAGTATTTATTATTCATAAATATATGAATATACACATACATACAGGTGGGCAAAACTAGTTTGCAGTTGTTTATAAGGAAAAAGACATGCAGGTTATGATTATTACAGTAGCTGAATAAATTCTGTATTTCGCGTCCTCAAAACTACAAACCTATTTTTGCCCACCTGTATGTATGTGTATATTCATATATTTCCACAGCTCTCTTTCCTTGTGAAAACTATTAGTATCTGGATCTAAACTGGAAAGGCAAATGCTGCCTTCTTATCTTTTCTGCTCCAGGAATGGTCCTGACTCGAATATCCGTTGTCTTTCAAGTGGTAGACTCACTTGGTTAAATAGTGTGACCTAATGTGTCACGTGTGCTCCCCTCCACCAGATGAAATGGCAACATTCTATTATTTTTTAATATATCCTGCCAAGCCTTGAACATTTTTTGCTGGACACCTACCAGAACTTGAATGTTGAAGGGTCCAAATGACTTCAGCTTTTCCCTTGGAAATTTTATGGAGAAACTTTTCCATTTTTACAGCACTTCAAGGGAAAGAAAGTCTCACATTTTGTCCTCACCAAATAGCCACCAAACAAGGCTTTATTTCTATCCCAGAGTCCCTTGCAGGCATTGTGAGAGCTTTAGGATTGTCCCAGATAAATGATCTCTTCCCAAAGGTGCATATTTCGGGGAATAAGGCAGAACTTCTCCATTTGGTGTCCAGAAGCCATCTGGTACTGTGAATTGTTGCTCATAAATCCACCCATCATTTAAATTGACATAGAAATGTTATCTATTGATTTATAACCTCACACAGTGGACCCTCCTCACTTACCTGGATCTCAGGAGCATTAATTTTTACATCACCAGCTCAGACTAGCTGCAAATGAGGGCAGCTGACCCTAATCTGAATTTACTCACCATGGTGATGAGTTTTCCCATCCAACTCCAATGACAGGGAAGAAGTTTTAAAACACAGACCATTAATTTATATAACTCTTAATTCCCACACACCCTTACAGCCTCAAGTGTGTAGAATTCAGCTCTGCATTCATTGCAGAGCCTATAATTACAGTTGTCCCTACAGACTCTGGCCTTTATTTGATTCTTACATGCAAATTTAATGCACATAACATATAGTTAAGCAATATTTAGATTAGTGGAAGTATATGATAACTTTTTATATTCATGCTATAAATGAAAATCTAATTGAGCTTTTTCAAAGGACAATGCTGATGGAGAATAACAGCCTTTGCCAATCACCTCGGACAAGTCTCCATTTCGAGCGTGAATCTTGGCCATGCTTTCCAACCAGGTCCTCCTTAGCTCAGGGGTGCTTGCGTAGGAGTTTGCCAGGCTGTACTGGAGATCCACTAGCATCTCTGGGTCCTTCTCATGCTCCTTCATCTGAGCCGTGGCCATCAAAACAGTCCTTATACGTTTAGTCAGGTCTTTCACCTCTGCTGGGAAATTGCTGTTCTTTGGAAAAGAGAGAGCTTGAGTCATAACCTGCTTATAATTCAGAAGAGAGGATGTTAATTGTGGTTTGTCATCTTAGTTTGGTGCATCCTATATATTGCTCATAAATATGTAAATTCTTTATACATGCGTATTTATACATGCATATATACATATTATGATTGTGGTTATACATATTTGAAGATAAGAATTGTTGTAGGCCCTGCTCTTTGGTTTTCTAGCCCACCTCCTTCTAGTAATAGCATCTTGATTGTCCTTTGAAATGCTCTCCTCTCCGGCTCATGTGCATGTGATTTGAGTGGGTTTACTTCATTCCCAGGCACCAGTCACATTATTTGATCCCCAGGCGACATTGATTGGTTTAGGGAGGGGTATATGACACAAGGTTGGATGGAGGAGATTCAGTACTGGAACTTCAACTGGCACTATGGAATGAGGTACTTTTTCCACTCAAGGAATACTACCAGAGAGTAAATTCATGGGAGAGCTCTACCGTAAATGGAATAAGCACAGAGGAAAGTTGAACTGAGAGGTAGGGAGACAGGTGAAAGTAGAGGCAGTAGGAGGAGGATATCTGAAAACATTATTTTGATCCCTGCATTTCGCCATGCCTGAAGCCAGGCATTAGACCTGGATTTTTCAGTATACTGACTAAAGGAGAAGTCTTTGGAAAGTCACTCCCCCCACCCCCATTTTATTTGGCAGCTCCCCAAAAAAGATAAGATAAATTTGTCTAAGAATGTAATTATAAGAGAACCATTGGATTTCTGGATATTTGTGGTAAGTTTTATTATTACACACCATTCAACCACACATCTTGGAAATGACACTTAACAGATTATATTTTAAAGTGTAAGAGCTGATTATCAGTTTAAAGAAGCAAACAATGTAAGTAATGTCTCAATAAACAAAATAACAAATTCCTATTTTTTAAATGAGTTAGATATCTCACAAAAACAATCAATTTAGTTTATTCTCAATTATTTAAAAATCCCACAAAGCATTTCTTACTTTCATTTGTTTGTCTCCATTAGCAAAATTATTGGTAATTGCAAGGGAATGTTGAAACCGAGAGCCTCCAATGCCAGCGTCAGCTATTAACTGACTTACGGCCTTGATGAGCTGAAAGAGAGAAGAAAAATAAAACCTCAAAAGTAAATAACTTAAAAATAGGAGTTGTAAAGAAATCCATTGGATTAGTTGAATGTACCATTAATTTCTCCCTCTAGATCCAATGAAAGATATCTCTCTGTTTTAAATCTTTAAAGGCCATGTGATCCTGGGCTTTTATAAACTTAAATACTTGAGAAAAGTTGCAAGAATCTTAGGATGCCTTGAAGAAAGAAATATATGCATTTTGAATCTGGTGAGATTTGGCATCCTAGAGGTAGCCCAGGGTTCCTGACTTGTATGTTCTGTATGACTCTATTCCCTGGCAGAAGAAAGAATAAGTTCAGGTGGAGTTATGGGCTTTCCTGGCTTCTGCCCAGCTGCCCTCTGCCCATGAATCAGAACTGAACATGACGGGCACCTTTAAGGGCAGAATCTGGAGGAGTTGGTCACTGGGTGCTCTGAGGACAGTAGGCTTCTATCAATGCTGAGACAGAGTTGTGGCATTAACAATAGCACTAATGAAAACTGGCAGCACTTACTTGTAAGTGGGATCGGACAATTGACTTCTGCTTGTTAAATTCAAAATTCTTCCTCATGAAAAAGTACAGAAGTGCTGATGCTTCTGTCTGAGTTGACCGTGACCTGTGGTTACAGCACTTTAGGATTTCATAGCAGAAGGATCCACACAGGTCAGCAGGCCCTTGAAAGAACGCTGAAGGAAACTGTGGGAATGGAAACACTGGTAAGGTCAGTCCTGTTCCTTCATTGTGCTCTGTTCACTCTCATATTTTAAAATCCCTGAGAATGAAATCCTTCTTTCTTTTCTTTTAAAGGAGTCTTTTTCTTTTATTTGCAGTGGGAGAGGATATATTTTTGCTTGTTAAAGTCGATCTTAGTATTTCTCTTTTTTTTCTAAAAACAATCATTCTCTATCTTTTAAATATCCCTTGTATAAATAACTAATGCTAACCCGAAAGCATTGAGCCAGAGCTTTTATTATGTTTTCTGTCTACACAACACTGTAAACTGCAGGGGCCCTAAGAGGTCATAGCTATAGCCAGTTCAATGTGAAACCTTTAACTTGGCATGAATGGGCATCACAGTTCATGGTGTGTGTTTTACCTAACTTAGCCACAAACACATACTCAAAGAATTGGTGGCCAGATGTTAATTTTATTTCCTTGTGATATCCAAGTAAAAGGCTGTCAAGGCTGTGAGCTTATTTTGAGATCACCAACCAAAGATTTAATAAAACCAAATAAATAGTCTAAAAAACCAAATAAACCAAAATAAAAGAAAACATACCTTCTCTCCATACCAAAAGATGTAAGGATTAACATGCATTTATGATCATCCTTCACTGAGCTTTCACTGGAAGCTGAGCACCCTTACCTTGCATACAAACAGTCTGAGGGATGCAAACACGTGCTTTAGCGCGGTGGCTGACTGGTTCACTTGGAAAAAGAGCATGTAGGTATCGAAGACTCTTTTCATTAATGAATTTTGACATTCAGATTGTTGGAGTTGTCTCTGGAAATTTAACACAGAAGTTATTTAGGATGAGGAAAAGGACACCTGTGTTCTTTCAAAAGATATTTGTTGTGAACCTATAGAATGGTAGGCACAATTCTGGGTGCTGGATATAAAATGCTGAATAAGAAGAGAAGGTCTACATTCCCAGTATAACTGACAGAGTGATGACTGGAAAAAAAAGTATTAAATAAGGAAATAGAATATAATGATATATTATGAGAGAAAAACATTGCTTTGGGAGTAGGATTGCACTTTAGATAGGGTAGTTAGGTATGAACTCTTTAATGGATGAATTGACATGTGAGCTAAAGGAGTGTGCTGGGGGCAGATCTGGGAGGGCTGTCCAAGGAGGGAGGCTTGAATACCAAGAACTTGACTTAGAAAGGAAACTGTGAGCTTAAAGTTGAGAAAAAAGAGCAGAATGAGTGGGGTGTGATAGCAAAGAGAGGTAGGAAATAAGATCACAGACAGGTAAGTCATCATAGGCACTTGTAAGGCCTGTGAGATGTATGTTATTTGAGTAGTTTTTCCACTGAGCAATAAAAAATTAAAATATGGTTATTGCTTTTTCTACCACCATACTGAGCTTTCACCTGCAGGACTTTCTTGATATATTCATTCTGTTTAGTGTAGACTTTATTCAGCACATCCAACTTTTTATAGTTTAAACTTTAACATCTGTGAACTCATTAGGTGCAGCTAATGTTTTTAATAGCTTTATTGATATTTAATTAACATAAAATTTTTATAGTTAGAATTTTATGAAATTTTTTTTATAAATGGAATCATAAGTGTATATACCCTTTCTGTTTGGTTTCCTTCACTGAGCATAACTAAGCTGTATTCTATTATATGGATATAACATCATTTATTTTCTAAGCCATTTATTTGTTGATGTACATTTAAGTTGTTTCCAGTGTTTAGTTATTAAAAATAAACCTTCCATGAATATTTGTGTACAAAGCTTTGTGTACAGAAAGAGAGAGAGAGAGAGAGAGAGAGAGAGAGAGAGAGAGAAACATCAATCAGTTGCCTCCTGGGGATTGACCCTGAACCCAAGTATATGCCCTGACCAGGAACTGAATCCATGACCCTTCAGTACATGGGATGACTCTCCAACTGAGCCTCATTGGTGGCTAGGGCTGAAGAAATGTCTTGATTTCTTCTGGATAAATGCCTAATATTGGAATGGTGGGCTAATAAATGTTTAACATTTTATACTGACATACTGTTTTCCAAAGTGTTTTTAGCATTTTGCATCTCCTCTATTAGTGAATGACAATTCTTTGCCAAAACTTGGTATGGTCAGTATTTTTATTTATATCCATTCTAGTAGTGTGTAGTGGTATCATTTCACCAAAGAAATCCAGGGGCAAATAAGCATGTGAAAAATATTATATTCAACATTTTTAGGCTATTGGGTCTAGATGTCATATGTCTCTCCCTTTGAGAATGAAAAGTAGTGTCACATTCTCCCATCCAAGTACTAACCAGGCCCGACCCTGCTTAGCTTCCGAGATCAGACGAGATTGGGCATGTTCAGGGTGGTATGGCCGTAGACAACATTCTTACTCAAGTCATTTTGCTTGATAGTAAAGCAGGAAAAATTAGAAAGAGTATCATCAACTATTTGACAATAGTGAAATATATACATATGTATATCAATCAAGCAATAGTCAGTCAATTTTTGATAAAATCACAACTTCATCTTTAATATGTTTTCCACTCACATGTATGTTGATTTATGTAAGGTTAAATAATTTCATAAGATATTTTAAAACATCTTCTTGACTTCACATGACTTTTATGCCTTCCATTCTAATATGTTGTGGAAGATGTTATGATCACGCTCACCTGGTGAATATGAGTGAAGAGAGACAGCAGGTCTAGAATAGTCAGGCAAACCTCCGTAGCTATATTAGCCTCTGTGTCCACATGATGCACGATGTCTATTTCATTTGAGTTGCCTAAAAATACAAAGTGGAACATTCATATAAACATCTAAGACAACTCTTTTATTCTATAAAGGACTTTCTTTTATTATTACATATTCAGTGTTTACTGGTTTTGATCAATAATTTATTAAAGTAAAATGCTTTGGTTTATTCAACTTCTTATTGGCGGAATCAAAAACACTAGACTGAGTCTTTAGTGAATTCTACAGACTAAATGTTTGTGTCGTCCCCCCGCCCCCAAATTCATATGTCGGTGTGAATTTCAATGTGATGACATTAGGAAGTGAGGTCTTTGAGAGGTAATTAGGTCATGAGCCTGAAGCCCCATGAATGAGATTTGTGCCCTTATGAGATGAGACACCAGAAAGATCATCCCCCCTTCTCTCCATCATCTGAGGACACAGCAAGAAGTCAGCCATCCGCAAACAAGAAGCAGGTTCTCACCAGACCTAAAATCTGCTGGTACCTTGATCTTGGATCTCCCAGCCTTCAGAACTATGAGAAATAAATGTCGTTTAAGTCACCCAGTCTTTGGTATCTTCTAGCAGCTTGAACAAAGACTGTGTGCTCTTTTCTTATGTCAGCTGTAGAGTTTCCAAAGACCAGAGTGGTCTATTTCCATTATTTCCTACCATTTTCCATTAATTTTATCATTGACAAATTCATATTTCTTTCATAATCAGTCTGGGTCAAGTTTTAGATTCCCAGGCTAATAGACCAAATGTACAGTCTCAGTGGGTAGTTTGCATGAATGGTCTTCTGAGGAAGGTATTAAGTGCATTTATAGGATAAGGTATATACTTTCAACAGCTAACTTTGGTCACATGTCCACAATTGCTAACATTTACATTATACAAAATACTGTTACTTGTTTATTTTTCCTCATTCACAAGCTGAAATGTGGGTGTCACTGGATTCAAGATATCATGTTTACTGACATAAACCACATGTTCTTCCCACAGAGCAGACAATAAACAATATGATTGAGAGGGACCGGCATAACATTTATAATACCATTTTTCTCCAGAGGAATTACACTAAGCATATGATATTGAGTGTTTTGCTTTCCCACTTTGTTTCTCATAAGAACACTACAAAATTTTAAGCTTTTCATGGTGAGTGCCTTCTCTAAGAACACTTGGGGCCATAGCAAGCCTGAAAAATAGTGGTCTCAGTGGCACAATAGTATTCTTCCTATTTTGAATCATTATCATGCATTTCATGTCCTACATACATCTTGAGAATATACATCTTGTTCCTATTATTTCTGATTTACTTACTGCTCATGGTATTGTCTAACATCTGTAAGAGTTTGGGATTGGAAAGTGGATTTTTGCCTCGAATTATAGGTAAAGTTTGTGATCTGGACTGCTTATGTCCTTCATGACAAGAATTGGTGTTCATCCTGAAAATTAAATAAGAAAAATGGTTAAAATAATGGACATGTGATATCCAAATGCTCATTCAAATATTCTATATTGAGTCAAATATATAATATTTTAAAAATGGAGACCTATTATGAAAATTATTGATTAGAGGTGACATGATAAAGGGGACTTGAAATACTTTTGAAGAAATTTTATTTAAGCCAAGAAAAGGTTCAGAAAGATAAGAGAAGAATAATGGATACTAAATTTAAATTGGCACAAGCATACTCATTGATATTCTATAAAGCTGGGATTCGATAGATGTGAAGTTGACTATTGGTCAATCAGGAAGATAGTATAACTTAATTGTGTGAAGTTATATTTAGAAGGCAATATTTAAAAAGTAAAATCTGGTTTGGAACAACCCTTGCTTTCTTAGTTGTTTATATTTGAAAATTCTACATGTTTTGTCATTCCATTTGTGTCATGTGCACAGGGGCCTGATACATGATCCTTGTGGGGCAGAGAGAGCTGAGGGGACCTCTGGGCAGCTCCTTCCGCAGGGCGACCATGACCTCAAGGGCTCTCATTCAATGCCTCCTTGGTATTGAATGGGAAGTATTCCTGCTACCACAGTAACCCTGGCTCATTCCAAGTCACTGTGAATGAGCCAGGGTTACTGTGGTGGCAGGAATACTTCCCATTCTCTACTGTCCTTTAGACGATCATTCAGCCAAGATAGTGGAACATGTCTTTGAGAATAGTAGAAAATAGGAGGTACTCTGAAGAGTCAAGCCTGAAAAAGAGGTCATGGTTTTCTCTTTGTCATACTTTTCAAATACTCTGAGTGAATCAGAGCCCAGGAGATCTAACTTTGGCTCTTAGCAGCCTGGGGAGTCTGGGTCATTCCTGAAGCTACAAGGCATAATGGGACCTGAGATATATGGCTTGGACCTTTGGGACTGGATTATTTCTAGATTTTGAATCTGTTTCAGTCTTAAACTCCTGGAGGACAATCCCTGGTTTCTTGGAAGAGAGGGGGGAGGAACAGTCAGAACCTGTCTGTTTTGGGGCAGGAGCCCGAAGTCTGACTTACCAGGCAGCTACAAAACTGCAATGAATGCAGGTGGGTTATTATTGTCATTAAACTTGAAAAATAATTGTTGATAGTCCTCTATTCTATTATCCTTCTCAAAACACAACCTTTATGTTATTTCATTTACTTTATCAAAAAGAGCAACTTCAAGGGGTCCTCAGAGACAGAGTGGCAAAATTTATCCCATGATTTATTGACTGTATAACACTTTAATATTTCTTTCTAAAACTTTATAAAACATAGACATTTAAAATATTACATATTATTAAGATCCCTTTGGGAAGAATGAATCAAACTGGAGAAAATTTTAGCAAAGACTTCATATTTAGTAGACCTGGAGGAGCTGTAAGGTAGGATTTCAGGGCAAATGTTTCCCATAGAACAGCTTAATGAAGGATGACTCCAGGTCCTACATGATAGTCAAATCAGTCTGATGACGAGCAAATCTAAGATGAGCTTACGAGGCCATTCACACTTACTTTTTGATCCTTTAACAAACAATTTCAGCTCTAAGAACACTTCTAAAACACTACAATTACTGAAAATAATGGGGAGATATGACTACATTTTACTCTGTCACTAGAGATTAGAAACCATTAAAAGAGGCATTTGTTGAGATTATGCTTTTTCAGTTTCCAAAAAATTAAGATAGTCATTAATATTCTATGCAGGGCATTGTGCTCTAGATGCAGGTAAATAAGTCATAATCTTTGCATCTTAATTCTTTATAAGCTAGTAGGGCAGATAGAAAAGTACCTAAATGTGACTTCCTTTGAGAAATGTATTTTGTGCTTCACTACCTCTAAAGTTTTATGCTATGAAGATAGGGCTACTGTCAATCTTCAAACGTGAGGTCAACCTTATAATCTTTATTACATTTTAAGTTTCTTCACAGAAACATAGAATTACTTTAATCTACATTTGTTTTGAAATGTATACATATATGTACCCATATATATACATACATATACATATACACGTGTGTGCACATACATGGATAGCCACCTCCACAAATACATGCATAAATACACATACATGTATAGATACTATGTTTTTAAGTATAAAGCAAATGTGACATTACCATTGTGACAGGAG
Organism: Pipistrellus hanaki; assembly: GCF_964339955.1. NCBI lineage: Eukaryota > Metazoa > Chordata > Mammalia > Chiroptera > Vespertilionidae > Pipistrellus > Pipistrellus hanaki. The sequence goes on along the minus strand of NC_140510.1, from coordinate 63,617,093 downwards.
GCCTGATGTTTGGCAGGAAGGATTCGATCCTTTGAGGGTTCCATTGTTCTGGGTGGATTGCACAAATTTAAATGCAGCAGCAATTTTCCTGCAGGAAATGTTGATGTTTTAATCATAGTTCGGAATTTGCAAATTCACATGCTATGAAAAATGAAATTACACATTCTTCTGGAAACGGGGAAGTGGGGGTTTAGTAAAGTTGCTGGAAACTTTGCTATCACTCATGAAGAAAGAACGTCAGCACAAAGCTACTGCAGATTAACTTTTCTTTTTATTTTACTTAAAATATTTTATTATATTGGTACCTCCCAAGTTTTATCCCTAAAAAGGTAGATAAATTTGTTCAAAGATACATGAAATGTGACTTCCTTTGAGAAATGTGTTTTGTGCTTCTCTACCTCTAAAACTTTATGCTATGGTGATAGGGCTACTGTCAAACTTCAAATGTGAGGTCAACCTTGTAATATTTATTGCATTTTAAGATTTCTAACATATATTTGTAAATCTAACCTGATGCATTAATATATGTCATAACTCTAAAAGAACATACTGATTTATTGGAATCTAAAATGATTACCTTATTATAATGCGTTTTCCTAGGTATCTGAAATTTTGAAGACAGACACTAGAAAGAAAACAAGTTACATTTTAGTTATTTCCCCTTTCATTTATGCGAACTGTTAATCTGATACATTAAAAATCTTAAATTTTATTTAAATTCTAGAGGCCCAGTGCACAGATTCATTCACTGGTGGGGTCCCTTGGCTTGGCCTGCGCCCTAATGCAATCCAGGACCCCTCAGGGGATGGTGGAGTGTTAGTTTCGGCCCGATCCCCACATGCCAGGCTGAGGGACTTCACTGGTGCATGAATCTGTGACCAGGCTTGCAGTATACATACAAGATCTTAATCTCTTTCCATCCTCTCCTCCCCCCCCCCTTCCCTCTGAGATTCATCTCTAGAGACCTGTATTCAAAGCACAGAAGAAATTAATGGAAACCATCATATTTCATTCCTGTGTTGAGTGTCAGCCCCCCTGGTGGTCAGTGAGCAAATATATATATAATGCATTATTATTGATAGATAATTCACCATAAAAGCACTTAAAATGCAGCATTGTATAATGAACTATTTAGAAGGTTCCAGAAAATGTGAGTTAACTAATCAACACTATAACTTACTCCAAGATGCTGAAGAAGTCGGACACCTCTGGACTGGGTGCTCGTTGCCAGTAGGCAATCAGAGTCTCTGAAAGGAAACACCACATAGTATGAGACTCTTTAAAATTCAAAGTGTTATTCTTTTTTTAAAGTTTTAATTTTAAAGAGTTCTCTTTACCCTCTGAAATATTCTTCATAATGTGAAGAAAACACATAAGAAGACTCCTGGTTTCAGCTTGATCTAACTTGTCAAATCGAAGTGTTGAGCCTATCAAAGACAAAGGTCTTGGGATCTAGGAATCAAAGAACCAATAAGGATTGAGTAAGAGTAAGAGATTTCTGAGTCCTAATGCGTTAAGCAAGTCTGGAAGGGAAGTCCCACCTTTTCACAGTTGTCGGTCTTCTCACTACTCTTCTCAGTGGTACTTGGATTGGAGTCAAGACTTGCTAAGGATCCTCTGGAATCAGCATGGTTTACTGTAGAAATAGCTATTGATGAAAATGCTGTAAACACAAGCCACAGCACACAGATGATAATGAGATGTATGGGCACAGACACACAAACAGCTCTAACAATGAACCAAAAAAATGTTGAACATTGAGCAGTATTCTGAAAGATTGACATAATGAAGTCTGGTATTGGCATTAAAGAGATGCCACATTTTAAAGTGTCATTACAATGGCCATGTCAACATTAAGGATTTAGAAAAATTTAGACCATTATAAATGGAAATAAAGTAAAGCTTCTTCTTTTGATTTCTTAAACAGCTTTTAAGATGAAGCTTCTCTTTTAAAAAAAATGCTTTAGTAAAAGTTCACAAAGATACTCTGGGGAAAGAAATTTTCAATTTTTGACAGTATAAAAGAAATCAAGATGACATTTCCAAAAACAGTTCTTAAAATACTCTTTGAAGTCGAAGGGCTATTATATCTTAAAAGGCTATGTGCAATGAAAACTTTAATATTGTTTCCAGAATAAAGCAATTTGATAACATCTGAGCCAAGTAAAAATGAAAGCTAAGTAGAAGAGGAAGTTGCTGGATGGCATTCCAAGAAATATGTAAAAAGATACTTTAACTATATAAATATAGTACACTGTGCCATAGAGATAATGGGTGTTGGATTGTGGAGTGGGTGAAGAGCACGATGATGTACAAAGTAAACATGGATGAGGGTTAAACACAAGTGTCCTCAGAAGGTATTAAGTACCTGCTATGGAATTTAAAACATCTTTAGAAAAGGATGTGTCCACAGAGTTTGCATGCTTCATTGCTGATTGGCTGTGAAATCCTCCATTGGTGCTGAGGTCATCTCTAGACCCCTATAGTCAAAGCACAGAAGAAATTAATAGAAATTATCATATTTCAACATATACTTTAAAAATATATAAAATACATATAAAGTTCACTATATTTTCAATTACATGGTATTTGATTTGATCTTTTATTATCCCAGCAAAGGTCTTCTGCCAAAGAAGGCAGTGAAAGTGAATATAGTCAAAACAATACTCTGGGTCACATTTGATTTCAGGTGATTTAAAATTTTTTACAATGTAGTATAAACGACCTTTTAATATAGATTAAATGGGTGGAATGACTATATTCATGGATTCAATGTTCTATATCATTATTATCATGGGTTATCTTATATATTTTGCTATTAATAAAAACCAGATTTTAAATAATTAGTATGTTCTAGTTTCTATGATAAGTGTTTTCTATTACACAATTTAACCCTCATAAGAATCCTGTGATGGAGGCATTTTATCCCATTTAGTAAATAAGAAATTAAAGTCTTAAATAGGTGAGATAATTTACCTAATATCACATAGATAGTAACTGATACTACTAGGATTTGAATAAGGTCCCTTCCCCAAATTCCTAAGGCATAGCATCTAACTTCTAGATGGTAGTATCTTGTATTGTAAACTGGGTCAGAAGTATGTTCACTCATCTGGGATTTGAACACAGGTAACAGATCCCAAGAGGGTTGTTTTACAGTTGTGATGACTCAGTGGAGAAAGGATGACAAATAGGCCACTCCTGGGCTGTGACTATTATGAAGGCACTTGGCTATACGACAACCAGGTGGTCAGAGAACTGATACCAAAAGGTGGTGGGAGAGATGTACTGAGGATGGGGGCAAGGATATAAGAAGGAACCTGGTAAAAACTGGAGAGAACTGGAAAATGGTGCAGAGAACAGAGGAAAATGAAAAAAAAAGTGCTGGAGAGATGGGCTAGATAGAAGGCTTCAATGACCAGTCTAGAACCAGTGACACTGACATGAATGTCTCAAAAACACCTAGCAGGAACTGCTAATTCTTAGTCACTCACCGATAGGAGGAAGTGGTATAAGAAAGGCTAACTATTCAAATAGACCTTGGAAATAGTATGCAAACTTACCTGGTTCGATGTATTGACAGTAAAAGGATACAGGTCCTTCAGGTAAATCCTAGGCATATTGTCCAGGAGCATGCCATAAAGGGGCATGTATAAACTTGCTATCTGGGCCTGCTTTCTCTAGGTGAGAAGGGAGTCAAAAAGAAATGATTCATGTAAAAATCAATGGACTCCTCAGTTTGATTATGCATGCAGTGTGCCATTAAATTGTGTTTAGGGAAAGGAGAAAGGAAGACTACTTACTGGTTCTCTGTATCGATCATCAAATGAATGCTTAGCCATTAGATTTTTTAGGACAGCCAAAGCTAAGTGCCTGACATCTTGGTCTTCCTGCAGAGCAAAGCCAACTTCTCGGAGCAGAATCCCGATTAGGAAGTGCTTGCGGCAAAATTCATTAGTGACCGAATATTCAGGCATATCTTTGTGAAGCAAGAAAAGAGATCATATTATTGAAAATCAAATGGTCACTTTATAATCAAGACAGGTTTATCAAACAACTATCAACTCCTCCCTAAATTCAGGGATATAGTCTTGCCAAAGAGATGAGAAATATGAGAGAGGAACATTCAGGAAGATAGGGTGATAGTGTATGCATACTAATACAAATAATGTCAAATATCAAGCTTCATGAAACTGGCATCCCTAAGTATTATAGCTGAAATGAGAAAAACCCAAATAGTCTGTTTGAAAAACCCAAATCAGAAATAGTCAACTGAAAGTAATATGTTGAAATGGGCCATTGAGGATGCTTAATATTTGAAGTGCAGGTGTCTGAGCAAATGGAGGCAACAAGGAAAGAAGAGGACACTGGGAGGAGAAGTGATATTTCAATGGCACAGAAATTGTGAAAGTAGGTATGTAGGGAACACAGATATGGGGGACATTCAGTATAGTGCTCAAAAGAGGAGTGATGAGAATTAAGATGTGAGCCACATTGGGACTAGTTGATAGGAAACTTAAGTACAAATTCACTAATGGCATTTAGGTTTCTCTGCTTTTTGCACTTCGGTAGCAATTCCAATTGCAGTAGATGATAAGACACTCAGGGCTTTGAAATCAGTAGTCCAATCAGACCTGTGCTTTATTGATTTACTAATATGGTGGCAGAATGTAAATTAACCAGATTGCAGGGAGGGATATAATGCAAGAGGCTGTAGCAGTAGTGGAGAGATGGGAGAATTAGAGGGCCTGGGGAAGTAGGATCAAAATAGCATAAGTATTATCAGCAGAACAAGTTTTCTGAAGGATGTAACAGAACAAGGAGAGAGGAAAACCAAGGGAGGCTGCAAAATGTAGAGCCTGAATTACCAAGAAAGCAGTGTTACAATTTCCAGTAATAATGCATTTATTCAGAATTGTCCAATAGGGTTCTTAAATGTAACTTAATAATAGGACTAGCACCCACTTACAGAACTCACACTGTGAGTAAACACTAGGCTACACACTTGATAAGAAGTATCTTAGTTAGTTTTCAGGACAACCAGGAAGGTAGTTATGATTAGTATAGTATGCCAATGGAATATGCATTATATTCAAATTATAGGATTCTAATAATTTCAATCTTGAAAAAATAGCCCAAACCAGGTTGTGGTTTATTGAAAGAAATATATCATATAAAGCTACTTACATTGAACAAGTATGCTATTATATATAGCTGAAATTTTATTCATGATAAACTCTAAAGAAATTGAAGAAACTTTGGAAAATTAAGAAAAATCAAGCTTTAGAGAATAAAATATAAAAGAATTCAAGATGGGGAATTATTTAATTATTTGTGACTAGAGAAAAGTTCAGACAATATTTTATTTATTTTGACTATACGGTATTAAAAATATGGCTATTTATTAGCATCTGGAAACTGAAAATTTATAGTATCTATATTCTCAATGTTATTGGACTATGATGTGGTTATTGATGCTTAGGTAATATCATATAAAATTACACTATTTACCTGATGCATGCACCTCTTGAGTTGATTCTGAAGGTGTCAAAGGATCTGAATTTAATACAAATAAACAAAAAGTTTAATATATCCATATTCAGATATATACTATGTTCATTAATGATGTGTAATATAACTGAAAAATTAAAATATATTGTCCTAAAATAGGAATCACTTCAATAAAGCTTTGTTTTTTCAAGAGAAATACTTTAGGTTGTTTATTTTATTAAAGAGAATGTCATAACATAATTATTTTAATTCTTAGCCTTCTATTTGAGCATCAGATACAGTACTTTTTATAAAAATAAGGAACTTTATTCTTTTCCCCTCCAAAATATTAGTGCAAACTATAACAGATTTAAGTCAGGGTTTCTCAGTTAATGTTTTCCATGAATATAAAAATTGCATCCTGTGAATAATTTACTCACTGCTTAGAAGTAAAGTATTTTAAAGATAAAAAGGGGTCAAATATACAGATTGGGGGCAAAAGTAGGTTTATAGTTGTTTATATGGAGAATAACACAGTAATTAATAAATAATAATACAAGATTAAACTGCATTTTACATACTCACAACTCTAAACCTACTTTTGTCCCCACCTTGTATCATGATGGAAGGAGACTTGACATTGGGTGCTGAACTCACAATGCAATGTACAAATTATGTATTAGGGTATTGTACCCTTAAAACTTATACAATTTTATTAACCAACTAGAGGCCCAGTGCATGAAAATTCCTGCACTTGGTCGGGGGGAGGGGTTCCTCAGCTTGGCCTGCCCAGGAACCCTCAGGGGATGTCCTACTGACTGCTTAGGAGCTGCAGTGTGGCCTCCCTCTGCAGGAAGCAAATGGCCAATCATGAGAAGGCGATGCCCCCATCACGCCTCTGCTGCTGCCACTGCCCACAGTCATGACTGCCAGAGCCTTGGCCCTAGCAGCTACCGCTGCTTGCTTGAGCCTCGGGCTCTCTCAGTGGCAGCTGCCATCTGCAGCTTGCCTGAGCCTTGGGCAGCTTTGTCCAGAAGGACATCTGGAAGGTTGTCTGGAAGATGTCCACCCTAATTAGCATATCACCCTTTTATTAGTATAGATTTCAACCCAATAAATTAAAAAATTAAAAAAATTAAAGTTCCTAAATAATTTTAGTATTTTCTTTGCATCTTGATGTTTGATGAGCTTCTGCTATCTAGGTGGGTGATAATAATTCTCTACTATGGACACCCTAGTATATGATCATGATAGAGAATGGACAATATATGTATATACCAAATGTAATAAGTGAAAGCCTTTCTGCAGACCATTTATACTATAGTAAGCATAGTAAACAAATTGTGGAGCCCAGTTCTTTCCTGCACACTTATTTCTGACCCAGAGATATCAGGAGTACATAGTGCTGTCTTCCTACCTGCCTGCCTTTCTTCTTTCCAAGGTACCAGTTTCTTTGTCTCAGACTCATTTTGAGGAATTGCATTCAACATAATTACATAACTTAACTGATAATTAGAAATGAATTTATACTCACAAAAGTATAACTTTTCCTCCATGTAATTTTATCTTTCCAAATCAAAGGAAAGATGTCTTTTGTAGCCAGTATGGTGAAAGACAGTATGGCTCTAGGTTAAAATTCTTTGATCTACAATCACCAATTTTATAATTTTGTTGTTGGCCTTCTCTTTAATGAAAAAGGAAATATAGACAAACATTGAGAATCATAGGGCTTTATTCATTATCACAGGCCAATGATTCCTTTTACATTTTAACCTCATTGTCTGCGTCTAATACACATGTGGCAAGTTCAAACAAAACAAAGATTGAGGAAACAGGAAAACCGTGAACAAACAAATAAAAGTATTCCCTTTGTAGGAGCCAATAAAAACTCTGGGAATTATTACCTGGGATGTTTGCTGATCTTATGGGGAGACACAAAGGGATAAAGTGCTCATGTTGACACACTTCTTGAAGGAAATCAAATTTATACTGGCATAAGGTCTGAAAAAGAGACAAGCAGGATGACTATTATTTACATGCCAAGAAAGTTAATAAAACAAAGAATCTGCACTTGACTTTTGTACCTAAAAAGATGTTACTTTTGTATGACCACAGGCTATTTGTTAAGTTTAAGAAACTTTGCCCCTCCATAGTGGTAAATGCAGGCAGCCTTCCTATTTGGGGAGTTTGATTAAGGCTTCCTCAGGAAATAATCTCATTTGTAACCTGCCCTATTGAGGCATTTTTTGTTGTTGCTTCTTTTAGTTTATAACTCACTTATTTTGAGAAAAATAGTGCCTCACCAAATGCACAGAGCTGTACAACTACCCTCAGATCATATAACAGATTGCTACAATCAATTCCTATGATTCAAGGAGGTAAGAAAGACAATAAAAAAATGAAAGTGAATCTCTCTTAGTTTGCCATTTGTTCTCAGGATACATTATTAATTCTACCTCTTCCCTACTCTTGCAAATAGGCCTGTCCTTTCAATAATGTTTTGAATAGCACAGTGATAAATGGAGTCCAGACTTTGTCTAAGACAACTGTAATACTTGAACTAAGAACAACCACATAAATAGAAACAAATCAGCACATTCATAACTCTTCTGTTTTCACTCTCATGCAAGTTAAGTAATACATTTTTAAGATTCAGATTGTGTTCATTATATTTGCTAATATCAGCTAACAAAATAAAATATATTCCATTCACTTGAATATTACAGAATTATATTTTGTGGCAACTTTAGTCAATCATTTAAAATACTGCAATTTACAAATGATTGTATTTGACTTAATCCTTCGTACATAAAAGTAAAGGAGAGCAATAATTTACATGTTAATTATTCTTCATTGAGAAGTTTCTGTTTGGTTTTTGAAAAATTATATAATTTAGGTCTACTGGAATTGCATCTAAGTGAACATTCTTAAAATTTCATGCATAATTGGAGAATTAATGAAGAATGTTCTTTCAAAAAGTATTAGAAGAGAGAATTGGATGCTCAAAACCACATGATATGTAATTAGGTAACTCTCCTGATCAAAACTGCCAAGAAAAATAATATTCAGATTCCTAACCATGAAATGAAAAACTACAAGATGAACATTTTTTATTTTTGGTCATTCTACATTGGTTATTATTTTACAACTACAGGCCCAGTATATGAGATTTGTGCACTCAGAGGTCCCTGTACCTTCTTGCAGTCCGGGAGCCCTTGGGGGATGTCCAACTGAAGGCTTAGGTCCACTCCCTGTCAGTAGGACATCCTTAGTGCTGCCATGGAGGTGGGAAAGGCTCCCGCCACCACTGCTGTGCTTGCCAGCTGTGAGCTGGACTTTTGGCTGAGCAATGCACCTGCTGTGGGAGCACACTGACTATCGGGGGCAGCTCCTGCATTAAGCATCTGCCCCCTGATGGTCAGTGCACATCATAGCAACTGGTTGCTCCACCGTTTGGTTGATTTGTGTATTAGCCTTTTATTATATTGAATACCTAGGTAATTTTTTTCTTCAGGACTTACCTTCTTCCCAATAAGTAAAGTTTAATGAGGAACTACAAATTCATATGCCCTATCTCTCCTGCTAAGAGGCAGGTGTGTGACCCAAAGTAGGCTGACCACACACTTCCTTTTTGGAAAGCAGATATTAAGAAGAGTGTTATTATTTAAGCAGCAGTAGACTTGACCAAATAATCTCTTCTTGGAGATTATTCTTGTGCTATAGCTCTTTTCCAAGTCTAGTTCTTTAGATTGTGCTATTTACTCCCAATAGAACTTCCAATAAGTTTGTTTTTACTCAAATTGGAGTAAACTTCTTCTGCTTGCAACCCAATGAACCTTCACTGATAACTTGCATGACCTGGCCCAGGCTTATTTCTCTTTAGCATATGCCGTACTAAACTCAGTGGTCCTCAGACTTGAAGATTAATAAAAATCACTTGAAAGTCTTGATACAATACAGACTTCAGTTCTGAGTGATGCTATTGCATTAGCATAGGAACCTCATTTTGAGAACCACTCTTCCCTAAAGCACTGTTTCCTGCCTGTCTCCCAACATGTAGCCCTTATTTAGGCAGGTTGGCCAACTGTACATTTTGTCGAGGACTGAAGGACTTCCAGAGGTGGGACTTTCAGTACTTAAACAACACAGTCCTGAGCTAGAGTTCTATAAGAACTGCCGCTGGAAAGAACTATTTCTTCTCCACCCACAGGACATAGAAGTGAAATGTAAACACTTTCATTCCACTCTCCCTTGTTCCCCATTAAGGAAGGACTTGGGAGACTTTCTCAGCAGATAGATGAACCATTTACAAGACGGCCTCTCACTAATACAGACATTGTGTTTTTTGTTTTTTTTTAATGCAGAGATTGGGTAAGTTGATGTTTTACGCACATATACAAAGAGATCAATTTATTTATTTATACTGCCATAGCTCAGAAAGCAATCACTCCTGCACTTGGTTCTTACCTTGAGTTCACCAGAGGAGAACATGCTGATGTAATTGTTGACCATCTTAAACACAAAGCCCCTGTCCATAAATGTAAAGCAGCGCTAAAAAAGATAAAATTTCAAATTAAAACATTTTACTTTAAAGATCATTAAAGATTTTGAAAAGATAATGAAATTTATTGGAACAAAATAACATTTAACTAAATGTGTTGTGTACTGAGTATGCCAAAATCCTCTCAAGTATGTTTAAGCATTTGCCCACATATGGTAACTAGTTAAAATGTTAGATATAGTAAGCTACAAACCAATATTGATCAATTTTATACAACATCACTTGGAGCTTTGCAATTAAATATTATAGCCTTTTCATTTTCTATAGAAAGTTTTAGCTTTTACTTGTGTGTTTATTTTTTAAACAGTTCCATTTTATTATTTTTCTTTAGCAACTTCGTTCCTGTACTGTACAGCTCTCAGAAGGAACAGGGGTGGCAGAGATGGGTCAGAAAAACCTTTTAAAATCTCAGGTCTCCTTCAACAGAGGAGCTTTTCTTTCAATTAAGGCAGCTTGAATTTGAGGAGTGAAGATAAAAGATCCTGAGATTTCTATCAGGGAACTGCTCACTGTCTTTCTTATTCTGTTTTCAGACTCTCTTAACTATAATGAGTGTGTAAATAGCAGATAGTTTTGGAGGAGACAGGCAAAAAAAACAAACAAACAAAAAAACCCCCAAAAAAACCCAAAAAACGTAAACAGTATTTCACATAGGAAAGATAGATAAAAGTATTCATCAAACAGTGTTAGTTGTGTCTACTCATAAAAAATGAAGATTTGAATCAATTAACATTGAGGATATCTCACATGCATTAGCATGGGAACTTGAATGGAATTGCATCTCATAACTGTACCTTAAGAAACCTGGCAATGCTGTGGTTGGCCCTTCTTGTTTCTTCAAGGGCATCTTTGTATTTCCAAATCATGTGATCAGCTAGGACCATGACCAGATTGTCCAATTCATTTTGGTATGATTCAGGAAATCTTTGAGCCCGAGAAAGCTAAGAAAAGAATAGGTCATTTCTTTATAATGTGACATATGAAATGCTAAGCCTGGAAAAAAATAAACTGAAAACTTGAATGTAATAATAAAATAGGAGCCCTTTTAATTTTAAGGCCATGATTTCTATCATTTTCATTTAATTTTTCCTTCTCCTTTGGCCAATAAAATTTTCATTTAAAAAGTAAATTATAACATATTTTAATTGCAAACTATTAAAACATGTAACATTTTTCTATAACTTTTCACATCTTTTTTTCCATTACAAGTTGACATATAACATTATTTTCAGGTGTACAGCATAGTGGTTAGACATTTATATAACTTCCTAGAGGCCCAGTGCATGAATTTGTGCATGGGTGGGGTCCCTTGACCTGGCTGGTGATCAGGGGCAATTGAGGCCCTCTTGTCCAGTTCTGATAGGGACCAGTAGGGGAGAGGGACTGCAGGAGGTTGGCTGGCTGTGGAAGGTTGGCTGTGGGAGCACTAACCACCAGGGGTCCTCAGATCTTACTCAGAGATGAAAGTTTGTACCAGCCAGCCTTAACTTCATGGTCTCAGTATTTGCCACAGCAGGTGCCAGTGGAACCTCAGAGTCAAGAAATTTCTTCCACAAGATGCAAAATGGTGCGGCTGGGAGTTTACATGTATTAGATGGAATGAAAGTCAATGGATCCCTAAAGACCAGCATTAGATCCAGAAATCTATTCCTGCTGCCTGAACTCCTGCCCACAAGAGAGAAGTCCAGGCAGCTGAGACTTCCCATCTCAGGCTCTACGTTAGGGGTGTCCAACTCAATCAGAGAAGGGGCCAAAATCTAAAATCCAGCCTAAATCGCGGGCCGAATGGTTTACTGAACAGTCATAAACTGACAATGTCATAAACTGACAGCGGAGTGCAGTGATGACAGCGCGGTGCGGGCCACATTGCAAGGCCTGGCGGGCTGGATTTGGCCCGCGGGCCTTGTGTTTGACACATGTGCTCTACGTCATGAATTTACACAGACCCTTTTTCATGAGAGAGGCAAGATTCATTCATCTTCAGAATTCAACTTCTATCATTAGATTCACATTTTGCTATAGATAAAAACACAAAAGTCGATGTTAGACTGAGCCTAAATTTCTAAGATTCTGAGTACTCAGCCTTGCATGCTGCAAAAGGAAAATCATGGAGATTAAAGTGATACACAGTCATTTCTCCTACTTAACAGGCAATTAACATATATTGCTACAGTTTACAAAGTAAATACCAATGGAACTACTGACAGCATCTTCATGAGCATAATTTACCTATGGGTAGCATTGCTTACCTATGATCTTACCTGAATTTTATTTGTGTCAATTAAGTGCTGTGCCATGGATTTCACGATAATTGCAAAGAAGAACCAGGAATGCTGTTAGGAAAAGAAAAGGCAGTGAGAAATTTGTTCTCCTATGGTGAAATAATAATTCTGTTCTTTACATCATGTAATATTATAGAATCTTTATCTTACAGTGTGTTCTTTGAAAGTAAGTGCATCAGAGCAATAATATGTGTTAGGATGATCTATACCAAAGACCTAATGGTAAAAGTAAGCAGAAATTTCAGTTTCTCTGTCATCTCAAAGATATTTAAAACAAGATGCCTAATGGCTACAAGGGATGGCTAATTAAAGAATAGTCCTATGCAGTATTTACCCATGAGGTTCTATTTGTGTCACTTATTTACCAGGTGTACCGGTTAATAATGTAGATTTTATAATCAAAGAAAACATGGTAATTTCAAGAGAAACATCCAAAGTCCTTTATTCAAAATAATGTTCATCGCTAGCTACACATTTCCTCCATCTTTCAGGTAATTTGTGGATATCGTCCCAACAGAACTTTACTTGTCTTGAGGCAAACCATTCAGAGACCCAATTTTCTACTTTTCCGTATGTTTTGAAGTGCTGCTCTGAAAGTGTGTGTGCCATTGATTGGAACAAGTGGTAATCTGAAGGAGCAAGGTCTGGTGAATACAGCAGGTGGGTTAATACTTTCCAGGCAAGATCTTTAAATGTATCTTTAACTGGTTTTGAAGTGCATGATGGTGTATTATCATGAAGTAAAATTACTTTGCCATGTTTTCTGGACTATTCTGGTCATTTTACAATTAAAACATGGTTCAAATTGATTATTTGTTGTTGGTAGCGATCAGTATTAATGGTTTCATCTGGTTTTAGAAGCTCATAATACATCACACCTTCCTGATCCCACCAAACACAGAGCATTGTCTTCTTTCGAAGTGATTTGGCCTTGCAGTCGATGTTGATCCAACCGACTTGGATCAACTCATGATTTTGTGCATTTGGAATTCTCAAAATAAATCCATTTTTCATGGCCAGTCACAATTCAGCAAAAAAGACTTTCTTTCATGCGGTTGAAGCAACATTTTACTGATGACTTTTCGGTTTTCCATTTGTCTTTCATTCAGTTGATGTGGCACCCATTTTCTTTCCTTTAAAATCTTTCCCATTGCTTGTAAATGATCAGAAATTATTTGCTGAGCAAAGGTTAATCGTTCATTAACCCCCTGGCCATTCCCACCCCGGACAAGCCCTGAGAAATTCAACATTTTTAAGCGTAAAAACATCTATGATGTTAACATCTTCACAAAATTTGACATATGAAGTTTTGGAGCCTGCTGTAAATACAACAAAATAGCATACATATCAAATTGCATATATAACAACATATATGTAACTTCATCTATTGAAAAAAAAATCCGCATTATTAACCGGTACACCTGGTAAACAAAACTAAAATTTTCTATATTAAAATATATCTTAGCAGGCCCACCCCTAATATTTCAATGGCTAGAGGAAAGATAAAAAATTGAAGCCACAGGTCTAAATATTTAAAGTTCGAAGTCATGCTAACAAAGTTTGATCATCCTACCTTGACAAACATAACTCCATGACAACGTGGACTGTTGTACCAAAATATGGGTATCTCAGGGAAGAACAACCCTGGCCTACAGCTTCTTGTCACCCAAGATTCAGTCCTGCACCTAGAGGGATTTGGTCCACGTGTGACTGTCCAGCCTGCACATCTAGGTGTTGTCCACAAACTAGTGTCTTTTCCACTGCAAACTGGTTCTAGGGTTGTACTCAGGCAGGAAGATTTTCCCGGTGAGGGATAGACTTAGGAATGAGATCTAAGTAGGCCTGTGAGGAAGCCTGGAAACCCATGAGGTGGGGACTCTGGGGATCCTCAAAGTTTAGGAAGGCATGAGAGGAGCTCCCAGTGAGCATTCCTCTTGGCTACTGTCATATCCTTTCCTGTGGGGTGGGGCTCAGTCAGAAAAGACCAAAGCGTGCACCAGGATGAAGTCCAAGGGTGAAAGGGTGATACTTATCCCAAATAAAAAATTCTGTGTTGCATATGTACAGTTTAAATAGCAACCCCTCATCCTCTCTCTTTTCCCTCCCCTCCACCACAAACATTTCTAAATTTTATTGTAGTTATTCTCTTGCTTAACTTCATAATTTTGCTACCAATATCATACATTGAAGAAAGAAATTTAGTTTTGCTTACCACTGACTTTATGTAAATTAAATCATCCTCTATGTATTCTCCTCTGATTACCTTTTTCACTCAACAAATTCTGTTTTTAGGTTCATTTATGTTGCATCATGAAGTTGAGGGTCTCATCATGATAGATAATTAAGCTGGGAACTAAGTTCACTCTTCTATAATAATTTACAGCTGTCTTTTCATAAATTTTTACCATCACTTCCTTATGTGTTTCAACTTTTTGGGGTCAAAGAGTGGTTGTTTTTGGCTTTCTTTCTGTTGTAAATATATTTATTAACATAGCATTAATCCTTTTATTGGTATATATTGTACCTAATAAACTCAACTTGATTTTTATTATACTTAGAAGAATGTTTGAAATAAATCTTCATAGACATTTATTCTGTCTTTAGGCCAAAGAACTTGACTGAAATCCATTTTATTCTTAAGGTGATCTTTTCTGTTGACATAGACCTCCCTTGCTTAATGCTTTTATATGCTACAGTTTCAATATGTGTATACTAGAAACTATAAGAGAAATTATCTGTGAAAATCAGTGGATGCTATCACCTCCTGGGGGTTGAGAGTGAGCCTTATACTAACAATGAAAGAATCGTCTTTCAATTCCTTACCTTCAAGACATGCTTAATTGTTGTTGAGTCATTTGATTTCAAAAGACCAGTCACATTTTTAGCCAATTCCTCATGTATCGTTCTCTCCTTGCATGCCCTGGTCTTGAACACGAACTGAACAAAATCCAAAAAGTGAAATAAGTAATATGCTTTAAGAAAACAATGCTTCAGAAATAATGTTCCATGAATAACTCTTAACTCAAATTTATCTGCTCATACCAGATTTTGTCATGAAATAAATGAAGGCCCAATGAGAAGAGCAGTACACATCTGTTCCTATTTATGACTTTGCACAGGTAGGGCCTGGCTCACCTAAGCTCTCTTTGAAACTCTTTTTGTAGAAATCAAAGGAAGAGTCAGAGTGTAATTTAGCAGATTCAAGGAAACATGGAGGGCTTTGACCCACCTACTTAGGACACATTTCCCCTTCTCCTTCCTTCCACTGGTAACAGGTGGCATGGTAGCATTTCTTCATCCTGAAAGGGTAGAGCACCCACTCAAATAGCCAAGTGGGGAAGCAGGTGCCTTCCAGGGGCCAGTAGATGAGCTCCCCACATTCCCAGGGCCTACCACCTCATGCTTAGGCACAGCCATCAAAGGATCATGAACATTGGCTATCAGTAAGATAACACCTACTCACTTGTTTATTTCTCAAAAGATTGGTTTTGGCATCATTAATGAGTGCATGTAATGGTTTTAGTTTTCAGTTTTTGTTCATCTATTTTAAGGATATTACCATCAATATTTACAGGTATATTTCAAATATAAAATGCTTATTCCTGAATCATACCATTTTACTTATGAGTTTGACCTCAAGTGAGGTCATTTTTTCAGAATATCCACAATTCAGACTTCATTATAATCAGCAGTGAAGGCAAACAAGAAACTCAAAGTAGAGGCACATTCAAATTTGGATCTGTAATTATTTGTTTGAACTTCATAGTTCAACAGTTAAGTGTCTTGAGGGGGCCTGACTTCTCTAAGTTCATCCCAGAAGAGAAAGACAAAGCTAAGAGATGCATGAAACTAGCTAAAGTCAAGAGTAATATGATTTTTCCCCCTTGATCATGGACTCATGTGAGGTAACATCATAACCACCTAGTATCATGCACAGTCATTTAGGCGTAAGGGCATTATGACTAGTTCTGAACTATTCTTATTTTAAAATTTTTGTTATCACATGTCAGTTCCATGAATTTCTGTAATCCATGGCATTTCATTAGTTTAACTTTAACTTTAGACATACATTTTTGAAAAAGACATGGTGTATGTGTGTATTTTGGATACCACAGATGGGTGAGTTAGCAGCATTTAGCACCACTGAACTTGAAATGGTGTTTAGTTTGTTTCTGAATAAATATTAATTGCATTGAATATCACATCTCTCAAGGACATCAAAGCATATATAGATACCAGAACATCAGTTTTTATTACACTCATAGTTGTGGGGCTTAATATCTATTTACATGTTAAGTAATAATTTTTCCCACCAAAGGTAAAAAAAGAAATTAGACTCCTTAGTCAAGGTCAGACTGTCAACCATGTATTACAACAGGTGTCCAATCATAGAATCACAGAGCTGGAAGTTCATCTGGTCTATCCCATCTCACTTCACAGAGGAGTAAATGAGGTTCAGAGAAGCTGACTGCTCAAGTTAACTATTTAACCTTGACTGGAATGTAGATTCCCACTTGCTACTTTAATGATCTTTCCAGAGTAAAATTTTAGCTGGTTATATTTATTAGGCTGTATTTATTTTAGATTATGAAAATGTGTTATAGAACACCTTTAGGAATTGTTATCAGCTTGAAATTCCACATAGGTGTATTTCTGAATTTGAATCCCTTCAGAGCAAGCTAAATAAGCAGTCTCTTATTACAATATCAAATGATCTCATCGGGATATTTCAAACATCTTGGTTAGAAATAAAGACCATCCCAGGATGCACTGCCAATAAATATCTCCCAGACCTGTCACAGATGGAGTCTGAGAGCAGATTTCAAGGTTCTCATAAGATCAGACTTGACTGTCACAAAAATGTCACAACACCAGTGGATTCTTAATATAATTTTCAATGATTCCATTGGAATAAGGTATATAATAACTGCATTGAAATGGAGAGGACTTTGTGTAATATGGACTGGAGAATTTTTTTTTTTTTTTGGTCTCAGTCCCTTTGAAGAGTGAAATGGAAAATTGAGGTAAGCATTGAGAGAGTGAAAGTTCAGTAGATGGTTCTGTTGAATATAAATTAATCAGCACCATATAAAAGTATGCAAAGGCTCTATCTTTAAACAGAGATCAAATTAAAAAGGCATTTATAGGCGAATCTAAGAATATGGTTTTCTGCAAATGAAATGTAGATCATATTGAGTAAAATTAGAGCAGAGGGAAATGATTATGAAATAACTCATATACTTAAAGTAAGGTATTTGGGAAACCACCTAACATTTCTGGCAGGTATTTCTGTTTCCTTTAACAACAGTTTCTTTCTTTTTTTTCCTTTTTTTTTTTTTAAAGAGAAACACCACCCCCTCCCAAGTTTCTAGCACAAAAAACCATAAATTCTTTTCTAGTCACCTTTCTAGACATCTACAATATATGGGTATATGTCTGTCCATATGTATTAGTGGAATATATTATTTTAATTAAAATGGTCTATGTCTTAAAAAGATTTCACCTGTGCATAGAACAAATAGAAATGTAGGTCCTCTATGCATCATAAAGTGAACTAACCTATCTCTGGTTGATTTTTAAATTTTTTTTTCATTCAAGAAGATGACATTCAGACAGGATTTATAATGTGCAAACATCATCGCAAGTTCACGGGCATTAATTCACAGGCCAACTGGAAATGAGAATATAGACTTGAAGGACACTGGAAGAAGCAGTGCACAGTTGATGGAATGGGCTAGTGGTTCATGCCAGAGGATAAAGGACTTAACATACCAGAAGCAGGTACAAATATACAGTAACTGGGAAAATGAAATAATGCCTGAGAAAACAATAAGAAAAGCTAAGAAAACATTATAGAAGAAACATAGAGCATTCAACAAACCAACATGAAAAATCTTCCTTAAATTTACACAGAAATTTCATTTCTTATAATGTTGACGTCCAAAGGACAATTTTTTTATTCTCTAGTTCAAACTTTTTGGCTGTTTTTCCCCATATAAACATTCATTTGCATATGTACATGTTATTTATTCACTTATACATTCAAACAATACATCTAGCCCATCAATGCAAAGAGAAGAAATTCTAATTAGCTAAGAGGAATGCTTGGTATTACTCTGATGGACACCATCTAGCTAAAGAGAAAAACTTCCCACTTATGTAGACAGGAAATGAGACAAGCCACACAGCACAAGGGCATAGGACCAATGTCCAAGTGGTGATTTCATACCTTAATGTATGATTGGACGGCATAGTCCAGCTGTTCCTCGTGGCACTTGGCGACGATGTCAGTCAGAACCCTGAAAAAAACAGATGTTCAGTGGTCTTTCTGGAGAAGGCAGGAAAATTCCACTTTGCTTTTCACAGGAGTGCTTGAAAACTGGTGCTTACTAGTTAATGAGTAAATGAATGAATCAATTTCAGACTCTCCTTCCTACCTCTCCAATATTGAGTATTTGATATCTATAGTACCTGCTAGCCATTTCCAACCTTGAAATCTCTAAAAACTAGATATAAGTAATGTCTTATGGCTGTAGTATCATTGGAGATTTATTTTTTGCCTCCTGAGTTGAATGTGCTATTATGGTGCCTGTGTTTGCTGACATTGTCTTCTTGGAAAAAGGATCATTTTTAGTGCCTGATTAAAACTTCAGATCTTTAACCTTGAATGATCATATTCAGTTTTAAAGGGATTCACTTCCAACCTAGAGGCACTATATTTTAATGCTTTTGGAAAAAGTAATTAGGTTAAGATGTATAATCACCCCCCCCCCCCCTTTAGCTAGGACAGGGTTTCTATAGCAGTGTTGGTGAGGGTTGATATTTTCACATGAACACTTCTAGATATTCCATATGGAGCTGTCGTGTTTAGGAATATCTCAGAATTCAACAAATCTATTAGCTGAAATACTTAGGAATCTTGTCAATATAGACCCATATACTCATGCTATAATAGCACCCATTGAAGATAGAGTATGGGACTTTTAATCTGTGTCTAGAACTGGCTGGTTATAGAACTGTTAGAGCTGTCTTAACTTTCCAGAGCTTCATGGCTCCACTTTAAAAACAAGGCCAAAGAGTCTGGCTGGCGTGGCTCAGAGGTTGAGCATCAAACTATGAACCAGGAGGTCACAGTTAGATTCCTGATCAGGGTACATGTCCGGGTTGCAGGTTCCATCCTCAGTATGGGGCATGCAGGAGGCCGCTGATCAATGATTCTCTCTCATCATTGATGTTTCTTTCTCTCTCTCTCTCTCTCCCTTCCTCTCTGAAGTCAATAAAAATATTGGGGGTGGGGGGTGGAGGAGAGGAAACCAAGGCCAAAGACTCTCCTTCTGAAAAAGGCTAATCATATGCCTGTGAGTTCAGAAGGTACTGCAAACATGTCAATCCCAAGACCAATTTTTATTTTTGGAATGCTGTGAAAAACAACATTCGGAATAGATGATTCAATAATTCAGAACATGATCTCTATGAAGAGGAAATTATGATTGCCAAAGTCACCAGACAGATTAGTAATGTTGGAAGAATGTGTAGTATAGACAAACTTAAAGTGAGAAGAGTTGAAAAAAAAATAGAATATTAAAAAAAAAAAAAAAAGAAAGAAAAAGATTTGTTGGGAATGTAAAATGGTACAGCCACTGTGGAAAACATTTTCTTGAAAACCGTCATACAACCCAGCAATCACACTGGGCATTTTTCTTAGTGACATGAGAACTTACATTTACCCCAAATCTACCCCAAACTGGAAACAACCTAGTGAATTGTTAAACATATTCTGGTATGGAATACTACTTAGAAATAAAAAAAGAAAGGAACTATGGATAGATTCAACAACTTGGATGACTCTCCAGGGGATTAATCTGAGTGAAAAAGAAAAAACAATCCCAAAGGGTATGTATATATATAGATAGATAGATAGATAGATAGATAGATAGATAGATAGATATAGATATAGATATAGATATAGATATAGATAGATGAAATATATATACATATACTAGAGCCCCATTGCATGAAGATTTGTGCAATAGGCCTTCCTTCCCCTAGCTGCCAGCACTGGTTTTCCTCCAGCACCCAGGACCTGAGCCTCAGCAGAGCCAAGCCTTCAGCCTTCAGTAGAGCCAAGCCTTCAGCCTTCAGGCTTGGCTCCAGCCACAACAGAGCCTTCAGTCTTAAATCTTTACTCGGGCGGAGCCTTCAGTCTTCACTACTAGCCATCTTTGTTGGGATAATTTGCATACATACTCTTGATTGGCTGGTGGGCATCACAGTGGTATGGTCAATTTGCATCTTTCTCTTTTTAGTGTAGACATACGTATACAATTTTTTTCTTTTTTTTTTTTTAAATATATTTTATTGATTTTGTACAGAGAGGAAGGGAGAGAGATAGAGAATTAGAAATATCGATGAGAGAGAGTCATCGATCAGCTGCCTCTTGCACAACCCCTACTGGGGATGTGCCCACAACCAAGGTACATGCCCTTGAACCGAATGGAACCCAGGACCTTTCAGTCCCCAAGCCAATGCTCTATCCATTGAGCCAAACCAGTTTCGGCCAATTTTTTATTTCTTAAGATGACAAAATTTTGGAGATGGAGAACAGCTGAGTAGTTACCTGGGATGAGGAGTGTGGGTGGAGATGAGAGGGAAACAGTTGTGGAGATGGAGTGCTCCATATCCTGAGCCTATCAATGTCAATATCCTGGTAGTGCTACTGTACTGCAGTTTTGCAAGATGTTGCCTTTGGGGTGAATTGGGTAAATTGCATGGGACCTCTTTGCATTATTTCCTACAATTGCATGTGAATCTATAATTACCTCAAATGAAAAAGTTTAAATATCACAAAGAAGAGTTGAAAAAGAAGTATAGTCTTTTACTCAAATGATAACAACAGATGATTAGAAATCAAAAGTAAGAAATACTTAAATTTGAGATATATGTTCAAATGAAACACAAACATACATAATTAGGTGGCCATTCAGTTAAAATCAAAGTTCTGTGTAACCACAGATGAGAAAAATCTCTTCTCCTAAGACTATGTTACGGATACCTGGTCACAGTTGTACTTATTTCATCTTCCTCATTCTGGACCAAAACCTTGAAGAGCTGGTTCAAGATTATAGGCAGAAAACTCATGATCGCATGAATCTTTTCCACATTCAATAAGTTCTGTAGTAAACCAACAGGAAGCAAAAAGGCACTGATTAAATTGAAAGCCCATTCTGCTGATGGTGTTCAGAACTTGCTGCTCATTGAATTTAGCATGGCATGGGTTAGGGTTAGGGTTAGGGTTAGGGTTAGGAATGGGGGCAATGTGGCAATGGGATTTTAAAAACGAATTTAAAATCAATTGGCTTTACTTTTCAATCATTCTTATTTTGAAACACCTACCGGTACCTATGCTTGTTTATAAACTCACAGACAGAAACTATTAAGGAGTTGTGAAATGAAATAATTCACTTCCTTAACTGATAAGGCATTTAAAAATCTTCAGTGATAATTACTTCTTAATTTGTGAGTCAATGAAAATTACAAAGGTCCCTTTTGCCCATTTCTCCCCCAAAGACCACTGAAATGATTCGCATATCACGTTACCTTACAAGAGCGGACAAAATTTGAGGTAGGTGACTGAGACATATCTTTTTCCCTTTTTTGGCACTCTCGGAAAAATGCGTTCACATATGGATCCTGAAACAGTAAGAATAAAAGTGTTTATTTCTGAGGACATGTGAACCGTGTAACAATCACGGTGACGGGAGGCAGCCTTTCTGTAGGATCGATGCCTTCATGTGCAAGTGCTTTATGAAAGCGTCAATAACACAGCTTTCATTTCCGCTTCTCAAGAAGGGCTAGAGTTGAAATAAACTACGAAGCCAACTCCCTTCCGTAATTTATGCTTATAGACTTGTTTTCCTTCTCGGCTATATCGTAATGGCTGGAGAATTACTTTCCTTGGCTT
Source organism: Pipistrellus hanaki (assembly GCF_964339955.1). Lineage (NCBI taxonomy): Eukaryota > Metazoa > Chordata > Mammalia > Chiroptera > Vespertilionidae > Pipistrellus > Pipistrellus hanaki. Next base: position 63,594,799 of record NC_140510.1, on the reverse strand, counting down.
TCTACCTTTTTGTGTGTTTTTAATTGCCTTCTTTCCTATACTTGCTCCAGTTTCTTCCATAGACTTCTACCAATTTTTCTTACATTTCCTTAACACACATGAGGAATGCATAAGGACCTTTTCAGGCTTATCTGCCAGAGATAATAAAAAACTAGGAAGTGCACACTAACGACATGAGATGACATGACTCTTACCCGTTGTGTCCCCCCAAATCCATAGGTTGATGTCCTAACTCCCAGGACCACAGGCTATGACTGTGTTTGGAGGTAATTAAGTTAAAGTGAGGCAGTTAGAGTGGCCCTAGTCCAATATAACTGATGTCCTTACAAAAGCATAAATTTGGACACCAGACATGTACACACACAGAGGAACAATCACGTGGGGACACAGTGAGAAGGCTAAGGAGAGAGGCCTTAGAAGAAACCAACTCTGCTGATGCCTTGATCTTGGACTTCCAGCTTCCAGAACTATGAGAAATAAATGTCTGTTGTTTAAGCTACCCCATCTGTGGTATTTTGTTATGGCAGCCCCAGCAGATTGATACACTCTTTAATGGTATTTACTAAAGAGAGTAGCACTTTGGAAATTCTCTATAAATTCTGTGCTGAGGGGTCAGATACACTCTCTGAGTCTTTCTCTGGTGTTTGTCAATTCTAGAAGGCCATTTGTGGTTTGGGAAAGAGCATTACATTTGTCCTGAGGCACCTGAGATTACTGAGAGAAGTTTTGATCCGATCTATGTGTCCTAATTTATTTCTTTTTTTCTTAGCAACCATGTATGTACTATATTTAAAGCAGCGTGAAACAAAAATCGAAAAGCAGATACACAGAGAATTTGAGGAAGGAGAAAACATGTTCTAGGTACTTGTGATAATTTGCTTTGCGGTTTATAATTGGTGCCAGGAATATGCTCACATTGGGGTAAAATATGCCTCATAATGGGAGGGGTGAGTCTGTGGTATCACATTTTGCAGTTCATGAAATATTTTCACATGTAGTTTCTCAGTTTAATCATCACCACACCCTTGTGGTAGAGAGATTTAATTGTTACCCTTTTCCTGATGAGAAAACAGGGGATGCTGGGTGAAGTGACTTGGCCAGGGTCACTGAGCCAGAAGTTGGCCGAGGTAGTTATCAGATGCAGTTCTGCCCACCTCATGGCCTTACCATTAGAGAAGCTTTGGCTGGGCATTGGGAGTTAGAGTTAGTTTTCAGGTAAAAGTCCAGAGTTTTTATTTTTATCATTTCACATTTTTAATACTGTCGGTGGAAGCAAACCATCTTCCAAGGAAGGTGTCATCCTGATAAATACACTCTGGTACTTTGGTTCCTGGACTTCTATGGATTAGGACGCACTATCTCCCCGGGGAGAGGCCTATAATTATGCCACAAACACTGTTCCTTTTCCATCACCAGCTCCTCTGACACCCTGTGAAATGGTGAGTCTTCTCCTGTCAATATAGGAGCCACCTTATGATTCTGCCTGTTGGACAAGATGCTGACATTTCAGGCACCATGCTCACCTGAGTATTCACTGTTGACACAACAAATGTCGATACTTTGAAAAGTGGTTTCCCACCATCAACCCATTTCAAGTCACTCCCACCATGCTGCAAAAAAAAAAAAAAAAAAAAAAAAAAAAAATTGTTACTGTCACTGTGGCAATTTGAAAGAAAGGAGATAAATAGGTTATTTAGTGTATGTTCATTTGCCATCCTAATCCATTAATCTACATATAGAGGAAATAAAAGATGCAAATACACCTGGCAATACTAATGAATGAGACCAGTGTGGTATCAAGGGATCATTGCTAATAGATCATTTCTATTGGCCATAAGTAAACAAGATATATGAAATATCGTAGGTGCACTGGATTCATAATTATAGTGAATGTACTATACCTATACGGTTGGGTTAATTTAAATAGCAGAAAGAAGATAACCTCATGCCATTTAGCTCATGTATTTCTTTCTCTTAAATTATACATCATTCAATACCTTTCCACTTGTAGAATCTTGAAAGCGTAAATAATTAGGAGGCAGGCTTGTAGCTATTGGGATATTATACTCTTGAGAAGCTATCTGATCATGTTTCATCAGAGGAAGCCACGCATATCCAACTGTGCAGAGGAACAACAAAGAGGAAACTTTTGAGTAAAAACCTCCATGGGGAGGAGGAACAATACAGTTATTTATTATTTATGATTATAAAACTTCCCTAAAAAATAGAATAAACCAGAGCTTTTAAAATGCTCTCAAATTCAAGTCCAACAAATGACATGTAAAACTATTTCGTATTGCTTCCTGTCAGTACCTGATGTTTCCAGAGCCTCCTTCTTTTTGGCATTTGCTTTTGCATTTATGTCACAAGTGATGTGATAAAAAGAAAACAGAATATGATGTTTCTCATGGAGTTGTGTTGGCAGCTCAATTTTCACCTGCAATGAAAGAGGTAATAGTTGGACTGAGATTAAAATAATTTGCTCAGGGTCAGAGCAAGACAGAATTCTTTAAAAAATTCTTTCACTGAAATCTAGGTCTATGTTTAATTGTTAGTGTCAGAAGTACTGATTTAACTCTCAATCAATTCCCTTCCTGCTAGCAGTAATGTATTAAGATGTTGATATTTTCACTTCTGTATTGTGGTCGATTGTGATAATTTAGAATACCTAGTATGTCTCATTAGATAATTCATGCTGTTATAGTATGGATTAAACAGACACACATGGATATAACTGTAGAAAGTAAACAAGGTACAGACTGAAAAGAGGAATTCTTTGTCTCCCAACAGGTGTGCATGGAACCAGTTGTATGAGCATCTCTTGGGAGCTCATTAGAAATACAGTCTTAGACCCTACCCCAGACGTATGGAATCAGAATCTGAATTTTAATAAGATTCCCTAGGCAATAACAGGTACATTGCTGAGAAATATGGTAGTAATGAATGATGTAACTTAAGTATGGAGTTTATCCCTTTTAGAAAATAACAAAAATATATGAAGTACAGTGTATAAAAATCTAGATTGTGGTAACTAAGTAATAAGCCATTTTATGAAGAGGTCACACTGTAGTTATAATGCTTCTGGATAAACATAAAACAAAGTTGTGTAGGTTAAGAATATTCTTAACGAGAAGCAAACTCTATATTCCTGGAAAGACGTGTTTTGAAACCTCTACATTTTATAGAGCTTTGCAGTTTCCAAACAGCAGTCAGGCACATTTCCATTTAAACCCCTTAATAGCCTGGTGAATGGGATGATAAGAAGATAAACATGGATGTTCGAAGGCCTGGAGTCACTGAGATTATGGCCTTGTTAGTAATGGGATCTTCCAGGGCAAGGACCCACGTCTTCTGAGCACCACTTCACACTGGAATCCCAAGATCCTGCATTCCATTCCTTATCAGCAACTAAGTAGTTTCCAGAATAATCAAATCAAGCAATAAAGTGATATAGAGCCATGCAAATTATCTACCAGCTTATTTATTAGACTTTCTATCTATCAATCATCTATCTATCATCTATCTATCATCTTTCCATCAATCTAATTTATTTATTTAAAAAAAATATATTTTATTGATTTTGTACAGAGAGGAGGGGAGAGAGATAGAGAGTTAGAAACATCGATGAGAAAGAGTCATCGATCAGCTGCCTCTTGCACACCCCCTACTGGGAATATGCCCGCAACCAAGGTACATGTCCTTGACAGGAATCGAACTCGGGACCTTTTAGTCCCCAAGCCGACGCTCTATCCACTGAGCCAAACCGGTTTTGGCCAATATAATTTATTTTTACATTATTCAGGATAGAGTTTAATCCCCTGATTATTAAAATGTGTTCCTGGAACTAACAGTGGCATCAGTGTCACCTGGGAACTTGTTAGAAATGCAAATTCTCAGGCCCTATTCCAGACATATGGAATCCAAAAATTTAGGGAAGCTTCCAATAATCTGTGTTTTAACAAGCCTTCCAGGTGATTCTGATACATGATAAAGTTTGCGAAGACCGGAATGGTAAATGGTTTGCAAGCTTAAATATTCTTTATAAACCAGCATGCTAACCTGGTTTTAAAAAAGCCAATATACAGTTCAAATTTTCCATGACTAACAATGTAATATAATGAATTTTTCTCTTTTCACGAAGGTAATAAGAGTCTTGAGAGTTGGCCAGGGCAGGGTTTATTCCATGCCATGTTTAGAGATGAAGGGCAGGGGGCCCAAGGTTACCCAAGTTCATACAGATTATAAGCAACAGGGTGGGCTCATAGTGTATGTATTCGTTTTTTGTTTTTTGTTTTTCATTATGATATGGAATTGATTAGTAAAAGTTATCTAACACAACCTTTGTTATATTGACCAGAGAAATAAGAGAAAAACATCACATTTTTAAAAGACAACTCTGACCCGAACTAATGGAATTTGCAACATTTGGAGCAATTGTCAATTAACGTAATTTCTAAACCTTGTTTAGGTAATGCAGCTGTCGAGGCAAGTCTTCAGTCTGTTGTGCGGGCTAGACTGAGTGTTCATATTGTGTGCTATCTGGCCCACTCACCCATCGTTTCAGGAGCTGCTGGGGGCAGTGGAGGCGTGGCCCTTACCTCGTCTGAGAAATCCGGATTCTGGGAATGGTGCAGAACTGCTGTGCAGGCGGCTGAGATGAAGAGGGGCCCTCCAGGTTTTCCATAAATACACTGTTTTAAAAGTTATGAGTTGAATAATTATGAGCATCTGAAATTGACCCTGAGCACAATAAAAGCCACAACTGTTCAGTTACCAATCCTGGGACCAAGATAGATTTTGTGATACTTGCAGGCCTAGGTGACATCTAAGTGCCCTTGAACTCCGTTGACCTGTTGCCCTGAATTTATTATAGAATGGGATGCTACTAAAGAAAATGTGAAGGCTTTAATTCATGGTGTAGGTATTATATTGACACTGAACACCCAAATCAGCCCATTACCGAACTTTAATGACTAGGAGATGAGAACGCATTTGCCTCATTCTGATTCCTAAGGGACTATCCAGTGCGGGCCTAGAGTTTGAGGCAATCAGCTGGGTGACCGCAGGCTTGGTTGGTCCCTAGCCCTCGACATGCCAGCCCCCAACCAAGAATGCTGAGCAGGAAGGACAGAGTTGGCTCCCGGTTCCGCCATACTAAATTACCATCTGATCCCAGCCCCGAATCAGGCCAAGGGAGGTGACAGAGCACTCCCTACTCATGCAGCTTAAAGGCTCCCTTTGCCCAAGGCTGAGGATGCGTCTTCTGACATCTGCGGTATCTGTGCGATGCTTCAGAATGCAGTGAAACAGGGGCCCCAAACCTGCTACTACCCTTCTCTCCTAGAATTTTCCACATGAACGCTGCTCTAACAGCCTGGCACGTCTGCACTCTGGTCACTGCCTTTGTTTGCTTGGCTACTCCATTTCACTTCCTCTTTTCTCTCCTGATGCTAATGTGTTGTGGAACTTGGAACCTGTGGATGCAGAGAGCAGCTTGAGACTATTTTAAAGAAGTCTCTCTATAAATCCCTCAAATTGATTATTGTTCTTCTGACCTACTTAATGCATAGGACTCTAGTGGTACCTGATAGGGCTTTCAGAGGCGATCTCAGATGACTGTGGGGTTCATTAGCAACTGGTTTTGTCTTTTCTCTGATTCACTGCAATTGGGAAGATGTGGTCACCAGCCAACTAGAAACTATTTTCCTCCCTATTTTTATAGGTTATTTTATGTTTGAAGCCCATAAAATATAACGTCTATATGAAATATGAACCCTGAAAAATGCCATCTAGTGGCAGCTTTATAGGTTGAAACAGCACAATTCATATAAAGCTCATAGTTTTATTGATCTTATAAAATCTCGTGACCATCAAGCAGAACCATTGAAGTCCTAGAGACATTTCCCAGCTCCTCTGGCCTCATGCACCTTCCACAAATGTGAGCATCCCATGGGCCCAGTGCATCAGCCAGAGGTCAGTATGCAGCAACCCTCCTGCACAGGCCACATGCAGGCCAGCTGGGAGGTGGCATTTAAATCAAGCATGCCGAGTGAGAGGCAGGCCACTCTCTGAAAATGGCAAGGTCTTCCAGGAGGAACCTTTGTGTTTATTTCACACTAGAATGGTTTCCCTTTTTCTCCATTGTGAAAAGCTAAGCAGAGCCACGGCCTGACATTTCTCATAGCTCTAGTTAATGATGGCTATTCAATCAGATACATTTAGGACACCAAAACACACGTGTTTCATTGCTTCTCTTTCAACCACTCTTGAATAAAAAGCCTCCCAGTGGCAGAGAGAACCCGTGCGCCTGCCCAACCTTTAATGTTGAGTCTTCTGTGGACTTGGCCTACCTTCACAGGCTTGGCACCTTCTTCATCTGAATTTTTGAATTCAATGCACACGGTTATATTTCGTGCCTGAAATTACAGCGAGGGAAATGGAAACTATAATGGCCTATAATATAACACCAAAAAACAATCAAAGTGCCTAATATAAGTAGCTTCAAATTAAGTCCAAAACATGTACAGTACTCAGTACTTTCCTGTGATATTGATAATGCTCAGAAATAGAAGGATTTGGAGAGATTATTTAAAGAGAAAAAAAATCTCATATCCAAGAGGGACAGGCATGCTATGTGCAGAGTATCTTAAACTGAAAAAAGTCTAGGACAACATTATTTAGGACTGATTTAGAAAATTATTAATGTGTCACACAAGCACTTTTAACGGGAAACTCATCATTGCCCTTTATTAAGAATTTTCTTCAAACCTCCCCCCGCCCCCCCGCAAAGTGATGAACTGTGGTAATTTGTATTTGAACTTTCAGGAGACCATGTTAATGTGGTCTAAACAGAGTGAAGAGAGAGGATGATACTTCAGAACCATACCCTACCTTGTTGAAACATTTCTGGCTGTCATACTTGAGGTGCTTGGGATAAACATACAATTGATTTTTGTATACTCTATAAGGACGGCAATACTTTGTTGAGTCATAAACAAATTCTTCCACCTCCACTGTGGGTTCTGGTTGAGCCATCATATTGAAAGGCTTGACAGGGATAAAGGACGATGTTACACAGTCTTTAAAAATCAGAAAATAAGAGTGTGTCATTAAATATGATTTTTAAGTGAATAAAACTCAACATATTTTAAAATTGATCCACTCAAAATAGAAACTCCATTCTTTTATGCCAATTTATGTTAAATTATGCTAGCATGAAAAATTTGTAGGAATTAGGCATGCTAGACAATCAAACTATATATTTAATACAATTGATGTCATAAAAACTGATAAATCTTTCAGATAGGTTTATAATTATTTTCTCTTTTGTGTTGAACTTGATATAAAAAGTAAATTTTGGCTGCTGATCCTTTGAGTGCACTCACCGGGTATTAGGGATTCACTCATTGCCCTATAGTGGGTGTCCATTACTAATAGTACCGAGTGGATTAATAGTATTTTTTCCCCTACAGAGTGATTTCACAACATAGACCTGACCTGAAACTCCTCTGCAATATTAGTTATAATTTATTATATTTTTCTCTTCAGTTTTTATAATCTTTTAAAATCTAACCTTATAAGTACAGCTTAAAAAGAAGACCATGAGGAATTTGTAAATCAAAATTTCTCTGATAAAATAGTTTGGAGGCTGAAGTGGTATTGAAAAGTAGCAAGGCCATCTACCTTCCTTTATCCCATCTGTAATCTTCGTGTGTTCAAAAAAGCAAAATTATTAGCTAACTATGCTGGGGAATCAAATTATAGGTCTTTTAAAAATATATAATATTTCTATAATTTATTTGAATTTCTCTAATGTCCCACAGTCCTGACAAAGAGAATATTTTAGCTCTCTCTTTTTGTTACTTTTCTTTCCCATAGATAATAAAAGCCACATCCCTCACATCAGAGAAAGGAGATGACTTAGTTTGTCTTCTTCTTTTTCATACCAATCAATATAAAAGTGATTTGGAACATGGCTTAAGTTGGAATTCTCATTTTATTTCTCGCACACGATTTCATGCGTGCTGGGCCTCTAGTTTCATAATAAGATGTTTCCTGGAAAAATTATAAAAATAAAAAACTTCACAATGCTAATGGTGCTTCAGCTATCCTGTGACCCCCATCCCACCCTGCTTGTAGTTAATTTTAGGATGTCTGGATTCATTCTTTGCATCACTGAGGAAGTCCCTAACAGGCATAATCAGAAATAACTAAACAAAATAAGCTGATCTCACCACTTAAGAAATAAACTCTTATTTATAAGTTCTTTCTTTATTTTTAATCCTCACCTGAGGATTTTTCCCCCCATTTATTTTTAGGGAGAGTGGAAGGAAGAGGAAAAGACAGAGAAAAACACATCCATCGGCTGCCTCCCCTATTCCCCCGATCAGGGCTGGTAGCCTGCAAGGTACCTATGTTACCTTGACTAGAATTGAACCCGGGAACCTTCAGTTCGTAGGCCAATGCTCTATTCATTGAGCAAAACCGGCTAGGGCTATTTTAAAGCTAGTTCTTTTACTATACACTTATGAAATTCAAATTTTCATTTCACTGACATAAATAAAATTTGACCATATTTTGAAAAAGATGAATGCTGATCTTGTAATTACAGTCTAAAAATATTCTAGCTCTAATCACTGCATGGCCGCTAGGGGGATCTGCATGGTGCTCAGAGTAACTGACAGCTCAGAGAGGCAGAACCAGCCCCGTATTTTGAGTCCAAGGAACTGGATAGAATGAATATAGATTCTCCCATTAGGGGTTATTAGTCTATCATTCTATCTGAATCTGGCTTTCTGCATTTGCAACCCTTTAGGGGTTTGAAGATTAAATAATATAATTTAATATCTTGCTCTGTGCATGGTGCACATCAGATAAGTATTAAGTTACCCTGATTATTGTTACTGTTCTACTCTGCATATCTTCTCAATAAAGAAATAAGAAGCCCCAAATTTCTGTAAGGTAATAAATTCCATTTATCCCAAACTTTGAGAAAAATCCCACACCAACAAATCTTTGTAACCAATTATCTAACCAACTAACCAAAATAACACTAAATATTAAAAAATCTAAAAGCAAACTAGGACATCAACATCATACTTGGATGCTCCAAAGGAATGTTGTCAACAACAATATCCAGGCTTCCAGGAATGGTCTGCATTTTGCTTATTCTGTCAGCCCTGTGAAAGTATATAAACACACACACACACACACACACACACACACACACACAGAATTATTGTAGTTGTCAAGAAAAAAGAAACAGTCAACTGTAATTCTGAGCTTTGATTAAGGGTAAACAGTAGGACCCCATCCAATCTTGTGAATGACTTTATGTAGCTGGTTTGATTTTGAAAACTCAATTTTATGTGATAGTGCCAATACAAATAAAAAGCAGAGAGGGGTCAAGTTACAGATATCCTAAAAATTGTTTTAAATTTATTTGCACCTGTTAATAGAGTAGAGGGGTTTGCAAAAATAAATAAATAAATAAATAAATAAATAAATAAATAAATAAATAAATACTTATTTGCACCTACTTCTGATAACATTTACATAAATGGCTACGCTAGTATAATAGTAAATATAATTTTCTGTACCAAAAAAATACTAGTATTTGAACTGGTTTCAGTGATCCACTTTCATAAGGAATCTTAAGAAGCCTTGAGAGCAGAGCTGGCTTTCGTTACAAATGCTAAATGGACAAGTCTGCTTTTCTCCTCTTCACCAACAGTCAAGGACAAAGAGCCTTTCCCAGATCTTGGTACTTTTGCCTTCTCGCACCCTGTAAATGCACGCAGACACGCCCTTCCTGCCTATCCCTGCTCTCTGTTCACTCGGAGTCTTGGTTCTCTTGAGTCCTTGCATTTCTTTCCCTCTCTCTCTTTACTAAAACCTTCTCACACAACTTCCTTTAAAGTAAAGTGAAAACAATAGTAGCCTGATGACAGCTTCAAGTGCTCTCCCTTTCAGGAAATTGACTTGATAGGTGGAATAATTACAGTGGTAGGTCAGAGCCAGCTCTCCCCAGCTTGTGAGAGCCAATTGTTAAATTTTCAGTGATTTTGCCTGCCAGGTGTTAAGCAATCATTTTTTTTTTTTTAATGAAATGATATAAACTTACCATTAAACAAATTGTATTAAAGTCCAAGGTAATAAGTATACTCAAAATTCATCATTTACTAAGTATTTTGCTACGAGATAGATGATCCATAATCTTGAGGTTATTTACGTGTATTGTATGGTGGAAATGCATTTTGAGTCTGAGGAATTGGATAGAATGAATATAGATTCATTTCCTCCCAGCTCTGTATTTGGTGAAGCCCCATAGGTAGCTTGAAATTAGCAATTGTAGGAGAATTTACACCATAGAAATTGGCTATCAGTATCAGTACAAATCAGTTTTCTCCCATTAGAGCATCAGTTGGTAAACATTTATCTGTACAATACTGAGAATAAATGCCATAGGTATGAAGTGTCTCTGAAATAATTTAATGTTTCACCATCATGGCATTAGGTATTCTAGATAACTTTGAGCTGCCACAGTGAAAACTTTTTTTGTTATATGGTGATAACATGATTTTTTTTTTTTAGAGTAATGCCTTCTGTTTATACCAGATTACCCCCAAATCTTTTGACCATTCCTACTCAACATTTCAAATTTTCATGCTTTAGTACTCTGGCAAGAAAGTAAAGAGAAAAAGCACTCCTGATTTCCACTTAGTAGCTGTGGGAAGGCCATGAGAGGGGTTTTACCCAGGAAGTTGATTAAGTCAAGGTGGGGGTCACCCAATGTAAGGAGTATCATCATAAACAAGTACTATTGGTCCAGGGCCTCTGCTAGGATTTTACTTCTCACGTTTATTTTGCTTTTTCAAGTTTAATTACTTTCCAGGACAACAAAAAAATCAGGAAACATCCCTAATAGTTAAATAGAAGCATATTTTCTCTTGAAGATAGAGAAAATATTAATAATGCCTGTTTCATAGTAATATGTTATTTTGTTTTGGACATACAAAATTAATTCATAGTGGACTGTTGGCTTTTTGATAGGAGAGGCGGAGAGTTAACATTTGGGAAAGGGGCAAAGGGTACAAGAATCCTATGTGTATTGGGGGATTAACAATTTAAGATAAGTTTCTTGTCATGAAAGATTTTATTATCATAAGATAGTGAATGCATGGTGATTCATTTTTAAAATGTGGCTTTTATATTTTTCCCTTTTTAGCAGTAATTTCCATCATTTTCTCCAAAGGCATTTGAAAGACAGAAATATTATAAGTCATTCTATTCACAGCAGTGCATTGCTAATCTGTAAAGTTTCAAAACATAGTTTTAAAATTCCTTACACTCTTCCCATTTAGTGTCATCTATGTACCCTTTGTATTTAGGCTCCTTTGATAGTACAAAAATGGCACTTTTGCAATTCTTGGCCCCAGTCTTAAGAAACTGGCAGTTATCATTTTCTGTCCCTTGGGGTACTTACTCTTAGAATCCAGACATGGGAAAACCATAGTAGCCTATGGAGGGGTCCCATGGATAAGGAGCCACAGTTTCTGGCCCACAGCTCCTGTGAGTTCTCAGCCAATAGCAACTTGGCAGCTATTAAATGAGCCACCTTAATAGTAGGTCCTCTAGCTTCAGTTTACCTCCCCCAGTTGATGCCCCTCATCGACCTATGCTCAAATTATGGACTAGGAGTAAATAAGTGATGCTGTTATTGTAAGTCATTCAGTTTTGGGGTGACTTGTTACACAGAAATAGATAACCTACATAGTTTAATGGTCCACACTCCTTCCACATAGTTCGGCCAATATACCCTTGCAGGTGTTAGTTATTTGGGCATATGTGAAGTCATGGGCAAACCATCTGCTTTTTTGAGGAATATGGACATGGAGAAGAAGGTAATCAAGTATTGTTTATGCATAAATTATAAATCAATAGTGGCAATGGAGTTGATTTATGTTAATTTTAAGAGTACAGCCCAAATCCTACCTTCTATAGTCTGACACCAGTTTAAGTAGGTCCTCGGTTGAAATCTTGCTACTTTCTTGTCTGTATAATGGTGAAAATCTCGAGTCTCTGTCCACATTTCCCTGGTTGTCCTTAAATACTGATCTGAAAGAAAAGAATATTTATTTAGGTTGGTATTTGGATACTATTTACAGAGTTGAGCTTTTAAGGAGATTAAAATAATTTAATTTCCCATATATAATGGGAAAACTTCCATTATAAAAAATTTAGAGAATAAAAATACAAGAAAACTTTTCAGACAAAAGTTTTATTTAGACACTACATTTATATTTAACTTTTTACTTTTCAACTCAGTATTTAAAGTGACAGCAGCCCATATTATAACTACATTTATTTATGACTTAGTAACATATCAAACCTAGGGAAGGTGAAAGGAAGGGAACATGTTATTCCTTTTTCATTATTTCCTGAGCAAGCCAGGGCCACTTCAGTTTGGGTGGTGCCATTAGGTTTTACAAGTACAAGAGAAGAGATAAGAACCTGAACATGGGTAAAGGGCCAGACTCTTGAAACATTTTCATGGAGAAAAATGTGCCCAAGTCCTACATTTTAGGACAGAGACAGATATAAAATGGAGAACATCTGAGTTAGTATTTTGTACTAACTAATGATACTATCATGAATTGAAGTCATTTATTTCCTTAAAATATGTAAATTGTTTTTGTCCAAACAATATAGTAATGTCAGGCAACACTTGCTGACAAACTAGTATACACAACACAGCGTATTTCAGTTTTTCTTCCTCATCATTCAACATACTCTGCCTCCCAAAGAAAATCAGATGCATGTGTAATTGATTTTTATCTAATGTTGATGAAATGCTGAATTTTTATTTCTCCTTGCTTAAGCACCTTGACTAGATGACTTTATTAGTCTTTATAATTTAAAAAGCTTTCAGTGTTCAGGCTGAAATGGTCATTTAAATGGATATCTGATCATAGAGCTTTAATATCTAGTAATACAGAAAATGTGCCAGAAATTTATCAGAATAATATTTTAGATTCCTCCCATCTTTTCCCCCACTTTTTCTCTGTTAAAGTACTGCGGGGGGGGGGGGGAGCTCCCCTAAGAGATAATACTAATGAAGCAGAATAAAAATATTTAGCAAGATGATTGTTTTTATTTAAATATAATATAGGGGCTTTTGTTCACATGCATGGCATATTGAAACAAATATGATGTATTTCCCAACATGGGAGAAGAGTAATTGAGCTTGAACTAATTTTTTTTTTAATTAACCAGCCTTTACAAATATATTGATAGACATGGGTTGTGTAACTCGTTTTTGCACTTATCCACAGTTCTGTCCTGGAAATAGCTCACTTTCATTGGACACATCATAAAGAGAATGAGGAGCACAGCACCAGGAAGTAGTGCATAGTACCAAACACCCTGTACTTGCTCAATAAATATCCCACCTGGCAACAGAACACAGACTGACTCATTTACACAGATGGCTTCAGGCTGGCTGGGACACTGTGCCTAGTTCCAGTTGCCGCAGTTGAGCAATGATTAGTATATGTGAGAGTCTCAGAATCATGGCATTTAGGGTATGATGGAAGAAATGCAATGTTTAGCCAAAAGGAAAAGAAGCTTGGGTGTCCCTTGGAGCTTCATTCATAGATAGCATGAATGCCACAATGAATAGAAAGAATTGGGCATTTTTTTTTTGTGGCAATCAGAGACAAAATATAGAAGTGATTGTCAAACAGTTTAAACATTTTTTAAAAAACAATTTATCTAATCATCAGACAGAAAGAACCACAGTGGGAGGCACTTGACTTTTTCTCACTGGAAGGATTCAAACGGAAGTTGAATAACAATTTGTTGGGGATATTATTATTACTCTGTGCACCTTATCTGAGTCATAAATATAATAAAATTTTGCTGTAGTCTCACTTAATTTTAAAGAAAATTCAGTGTTGTGCACTGGCCCATTTAGAATGTTATATGAAACGGTAAAGAAATAAAAAACAGTCTTGGCAAGGACTTAGGGCACATATTATTCTAGAGTGATATGCTCAGAGAGGGTTCCATTTAATAACATGATTTTCTCCTGAATCAATGAGTATAAAACACCCTACCTATTGGAGGATTTTTTTTTTTTTTTGCTGTAAAATGGCACCACAGCTGGTGTCAAAGATAAGAACATGAATTTCAGATAAAATGTTCACAGCAATGAGCATCTGTGTGTTCTACTGGGTCAGATGATTAGATCTGGGTAAAAATATGGTCATATGCTACACTGTCACTTCTATGCGACAGTTGATTAGTGACAGTTGGTATTTTTTTTGTGTGGTTTTTTAAAAATATATTTTATTGATTTTACACAGAGAGGAATAGAGAAGGATAGAGAGTTAGAAACGTCGATGAGAGAGAAACATTGACTAGCTGCCTCTTGCACAGCCCCACTGGGGATGTGCCTGCAACCAAGGTATGTGCCCTTGAACGGAATTGAACCCAGGACCTTTCAGTCCACAGGCCAACACTCTATCCACTGAGCCAAACCGGTTTCGGTGACAGTTGGTTTTAAGGGCCAAAGTGTTTTAGGATACACTTAAAGATCTAATGTCAAACAAATGTCAATATAGAAATACAATAAAAAGGAGAAATAGCCAGAGAATTAACAGTATCAGTAGGGTATTGAAATATGTCAAGAACTAGCTTATGTCAAAATCACATGAATAACAATGAGCTTTCAATGTTTATTTGAAGCAGTTTCCACATAATAAAGGAAAGTTAAAATCTTCTTTAATTGCATCCGATACTTATTTTTGTGGCTAGATAATACAAGTAGCATAACATAAAACATTTAGAAATGTATGCTAACCATTTTTCTCAGTTGCTAGTGATGTCTATGAAGTCTAAGCCATATATTTATATACAGAAATTGGTGGTGTATGCTGTTCCCTAACCTACAACCAAACCACTCATCAGGCATTCATGTAGTATGAGCTTGTGGTTTTGTTGGCTTTCCTGTCCTAGGCCTAATTACTTTAATAGTGGTAACATTGCCAGCCTCCATAGAAACTTCAGCTGTCTTCCTTCCAGGGTATTTTACTAGAAACTTGGAAGTTGGATTGGTACTTCTTACTGCTCTGTGGTGGGTCATTCTTTTACTTACTTCTCACTGCCCCAAATTTACTCGAATGGGGGATTTGTTGTGGTGAATGTGATCTCCACAGGAAAATTCATAATAATCATATGAGAATAATGACTTCTAATAATGGCTATCATTTATTGGGTACACCTCTATGCTCATTAATCCCTATAAGAGCAAATTTGGTATTATCCTTCCTCTATTGTTCATTTAAAAAATCTAAAGTAGCCCTGGTCAGCGTGGCTCAGTTGGTTGAGCATTGTCTTATACACCAAGAGGTGGTGGGTTCAATTCCCTGTCAGAGCACACACACTGGTACAGTCTGGATCCCTGGTTGGGCACATACAGGAGGCAACTGATCAATGTTTCTCTCTCACATTGATGTTTCTCTTTCTCTCCCTTCCTTTCTTCCTCTCTCTTTCTTAAAAAAAAAAAAAAAGTTTAAAAATTCCTTTAGCCCGGCTGGCATGGCTCAGTGGTTGAGTATCAACCTATGAACCAGAAGGTCAATGGATGAGCATCAACCTATAAACCAGAAGGTCATGGTTTGATTCCCAGTCAGGGCACATGCCTGGGTTGCAGGCTTGCTTCCCAATGTAGGGCTTGTAGGAGGCAGCCAATCAGTGATTCTCTCTCATTATTGATGTTTCTATCTATCTCATCCTCTCCTTCCCTCTCTGAAATCAATAAAAATGTATTTTAAAAAAATTCCTTTAAAAATATGAGGTAAAGACAAACCATAAGTACTTGCCTAAGTTCCCTTGTCTAGTAAACAGAGTTGAGATTTCAAACCCAGCTCTGGTTCTAAAATGCCTGCCTCTGAAACCTCAGAACAATGCTGGATCCTTAAAGAAAAAATATATTCACCATTGTAATTTTGCTATATTGGGATATTTTACTTTTGCCAAGGGATATTTTGCTTCTAGTTGCTCCAGTAAATTTTCTTGTGAGAACGGCTGAGAATACTTATCAATATCAAAAAGTTTGACCAGCAAATTACAGCAAGTATCCTTTCTTTTGAAATTTATGAGAAGTAAAAACCACTATTTTTATCATAGAGGATTCAGTATATCTCACTGGAAGCTTTTTCATGCAGACTATCCTGATATTAATTGTCCCTGTAGGGAAGAGAGGGAAAAGGGAGATCAAGTGATAGTTATGATCTACTTTATGCCATGGGCTTCTGCACCTGAGATTGCACTTACTGCCCATGAGGCAAGTGTTCTCACCTGCCTTCTGTAAACAGGGACCGTGAGAATCAGGAAGGAAACTTGCCCAAAGTTACAAACCATAAGTGGTGGCCTGATCTAGACCCTCTCTGTCAGACTCCTGGGCCTGGTCTTCTCCCGTACTGCAAGGCAGCCTTACAGCACATAAATTCCCAGAGACTGTGTGAGCTTATATAGGCTTACTGTATTTCTCTTCCCTGCACCTACTTGTACCAACTTTAAGTAACACCTTTAAAACTATAACAAATATTGGTGAGTTTACTCTCGTTCTGCTCATCACTGGGAACTGGGAGACCAAAGCATGGCATAAGTAACTGGTTCTCACTTCATTCTGCATGGGTCAGCGTTATCAACATTCAAATTATTACTTAATAGGAAGTCTCATTTTGTAGTTCATTTGGTTTGGGCACTGCTGGCCATTTTCCCTTATGTCTATTCCAGGCTCTTCCTCCTTTATTATATTAATAAAGATGCACAGAGATTGAAGAGGACAATAATAATGAATGTTTGAGTGGATCCAACAAACTATTTTTGTTATTTTTTAAAATATATTTTATTGATTTTTAACAGAGAGGAAGGGAGAGAGAGATAGAGAGAAACATCCATCAGCTGACTCCTGCACACTCCCCACTGCATATGTGCCCACAACCAAGGTACATACTCTTGACTGGAATCGAGCCTGGGACCCTTCAGTCCGCAGGCCAATACTCTATCCACTAAGCCAAACCAGTTAGGGCCAATTTTTAGTACTTTATGCAGAGGTTATATTTCCAGGAGGATGATTCTATCATCAGTGTCGATATAACTCAGCATTGCTATCAGCATCAACTGGTGCTGATAAATTCAGCTGTGCTAATCAGCATCAAAGGTAGTTTAAATGATCAAACCGATAGCTTCTTCTAGACAACCATACATAGACCTGCACTCTATGTGCAGCTGCCTAAGACATCAAAGTACGTCCATCTGAATTCTATGCACCCAAGCTCTCAGGGGTGATACAATGTCAGGTTTTTGATAAAATTTACATCCTAAACAAGTTATGACTTTGATTTGACCCTACCAAGAACCCATAGCATACCTGGTCATGCCAACACTGCACCCTTGTTGTGGCCCCAGTTTAGTATGAGTTGTCTTGATTGTCTTGTAAAACACATTTATGGGGAGCTCACGGTATTTATAAAGATGAACACATTAGCATTATTCTAGGTGTTAGTATATTAAAAATAACAAGTAACACAGAGGTGTTCAAAAGGGAAGCTTCCAATGCAGACTACAAATGCATTTCTATTCTATTGGTTGCAATTGTCAACCTACCTCATCGCCCAAGCGAATGGCATGCGGTATTTCCCCAACTTGCTGCAGAACTGCTTGTTGGATTTGAGTATCTTTTGTGCATACTAAGGGAAAAATAAATGATACGTGGTTTAGAA
Source organism: Pipistrellus hanaki (assembly GCF_964339955.1). Taxonomy (NCBI): domain Eukaryota; kingdom Metazoa; phylum Chordata; class Mammalia; order Chiroptera; family Vespertilionidae; genus Pipistrellus; species Pipistrellus hanaki. The sequence continues at coordinate 63,577,007 of NC_140510.1, read as the reverse complement.
CATCACTTTACAACCTGCCCATGAAAAATACTAACAAATATTTTTCTATGTTATCGTACATTGAAACTCAATAGAATTCTGACTTACTGGGCCCACATGCACCTCTTAAAGAGCCAAATGATAGTCTCTGCATTCAAACTACTACATAATATATTTCTTTCTTTTTTAGTTTGGAAATTCAAATATAGAAAATACCCTTGTTTTGGAATACCAACATTTTTCCTTTCTTCTAATTTCAAAAACCTTAAAATATTGAATGGAAAGTGTTATCAAATTTATATTCACAGTCTTTCCAATGTTTTATTTATCATGACAGAGGTCAGAAAAATTGCTCTATAAAGGTTCACACAGTAAATATACTGGGCCATATGATCTCTGTCACAGCTTCTCACCTCTGCTGCTCTGGCAGGAAAGCAGTCATAGAAGATCCATAAATGAATGAGTATGACTGTGTTTCAATAAAACTTTATTTACAAAAACAGGTGGCAGGGTGGATTTGAACCACACACCATAGTATGTCAAACTCTGAATCTTATAAATCTGTTAAATTCTGCCATAAATGTGCATATATATGCTCAAATTCAATGGTTATACATTATTTCCTCAATGTATTTCTTTTGTGTGGAAAAATATAGGCTTTTATATTTATTTTCTATTAAATAGTAACATTCAATTATTGAATATCTCATAGAAAAAAAAAATCCCGTGTTCCCATCATTCAAAGAACTTTCTGTATATCCTTTATTCTTTCTTTAGTAAGGTTTATTATAATTTGATATGCAATTATCTGTCCCCCTTTTCATACAGTTTCCCATCAGCATTAATAATATCTTAGTGTGCTGTATTGAGTTATTTTTAGTCAGATTAATCCTAACTTTTTATTATTGTTAATACTGCTCCTTGAGTTGAAGCTTTATCCACATTTAAATTTATTTCTACTAATAAATGATCAAAAGTCAGAAACTGCTGGGTCACAAAGCATAAGCCAGAAATACTTTAACATTTTCCTGATGCCTAAGTAAATTCCTTAATGAAAATATTTATTCACTAAGTAAATATTTTGAGACTTAAACTCATCAAGCATGATAATTCATCAGACAATGCAATTTTATTTCTTGAAATCAATTGAAATTCTGTATGGAAAAGAGTATGCATTACCTTGTTGGAGTCTGGATTCTTAATGTAAGGTTCTGCACTACTTGCAATGTTTCCCATTAGTACTTTCTCAACTTTGGCCACCAGAACAACGTCAGAATGTGGATTGCTTACAGAGAATATGGCCTATGTACAAAAAAAAAACCAAAAAAAAAAAAAACACAAAAGAGTTAGGATTAACAAACTAGTAAGCATGTAGGATGTCACCCTGAAGATACTTATAAAATCTCATTTATTTTGAAAGAACAGCTTTAGGGAAATTTTTAGTTGGGTAATTGCTCATCTTGTGTAGGGTATGGGAAAGAACAGTGGGACAGCATTCTATGCCCCTCCAAGTGTAAATAAAAGTGCAACCTGCTTTGGAAATTTCAGCCATTCCTCTGGAAACCCCTTGACTTGAGGTTCTTCCAATTGCCGCGGGGAGACAGTGTCTATGTTCCCATTTTCCTGCGCCGCAGAGGCCCCTGAGAGCATCTGCCTGACAGCTGTGTGGTTCAGGTCCACGTGAAAATCAGCAGAAAGCTTCCTGCTATCTCTGAGGTCGTAAAGTGCCACACTCACGAAAAAGGGCTCAACCTGTGAGAAAGAGAAGCGATGGTTTTGTCAAAAAACAAACAAATAAAAGATCCCTCTGAAATCCCTAAACTTCTAAAAAAAATTTTTAATGCTATCAGAGTGTCACAGAAGCCAAAGGAAAAAGATTCAAGAGGGACTTTTCAATTAGAAAAACATCAAATGAGCAGATTAAATAAAACAAGGGCTAAAAGAAACAAATCTATGTATATGTAATTATATACATATTATATTTACATCCACATGTACATACGTGTATATGAATAATTATATATGTAATTAACTACAGGCTTTTAAGGCTAGAATATGCTTACAAAAACATTTTTACTTATGTTTATGCTTCATGTATCTGACAATATTCTATGATCAAGCAAGTTATACACACAAATCAAATTATGACATGGCTCATCATTGTACAGCCTCACTCATGCTGTAGATTTTGCTGAATGTTTAACAGATACTTCTTACTTTTTGAAATTATAATTATAATGAGGGTTTAGCTTACAATGAGGGTTTTCATTTAATTCCTTAATATTAGCAATACTTATCAGCTGCCTTACTATTATAAATAGAATGACATGTACAAAATAAAATTCAATAAATTAATTTGGAAAAAAATACAATTAAAAATAAAAGGTTTATGTTTTAGCAATTTAATTTATTTCATAAAAAATCCTGGTTTGTGGTAGTGGTAGTCTGCCAAGAGTTGAAAAATGAAAAAAATTACATGAAAATAACTCAGGCAGGAACACAAGCACATTGAAGGTCAAAGAAAAAAATCTTTATTATTTTTCCTGAGTTGTTGCATTTTGATTTTCATTTCTGCTTAGAGAATGGAAATAAATGGCCTGCATTGATAATCCATCAGAAATTAAAGCTCATACAGTGATTCATTTATTTCTTCCAATCCAGCTTTTCAACTTAAATGTCAATTCTTACTCTTTAAATCACTAGCTTTTCAGTAAGGATTTGTTAAATAAAGCACCTTCAAAGCCTAACAAATAAAATCATAGGTTTCTTTTGTTTAGAATTAGGTACTTTTCATAAAAAAATGACATTTTAAATGTTGCTTTGCTGCTTCACAGCTTTATTATTTTCGATTTTTGGAATTAATTCCCATTTTCAAAGAAATATTTTATTCTATAAAACCATCAACCTGCACTTGGTTTTCAATGACTGACTAAAAAATTACATGCTGTCAAATAGTTTCCTCACCATGCAAAAGTTTTTTTAGTGTGTTTTTTTAGATGCTCATTCACTAAATGCAGCAGTTGGTTCTTTAGCAACTTAAAGCAATATTTGATTAATTTAAAAACGTGTTCATTGACTTAAAACAATAAATTTAAAAGTAGCTGTATTAATAAAGCAGTGCCATTGAAAAATATGCAAGAGTTTTTTTTAAAAAAAGAATGCCATTGCATAGCAAACCACTGTTAAGGTGAGGCTGTTTTATTGATTGCTTATAACATTGCTTATAAGAACAATGACATTATATTTTAAAAAGCAGTTTCCTTGTTTTTTTAACATTTGTGGCAACTGTAAAATAAATTAAACCTATACAGACATACAGAGCACTCCAAATCAACTTCTCCCTCTGGCTGACAGATGTGAGAGAGACTGTAAGATGCTGTGAACTTCTGCCTGCTCTCTTGCTTGGGAGATTGGCCCAAATACAAAACTGAGCTTCTGAATATGTTTTTTTGTACAGATAAAGGAATCCACGGGAAAGAAGTCAGATGTCCTTGGCACTGGGAAGAAAAGCCCATTTTCTTTGTGTTTCAGTTTCTAAATTTGACATTTTAATTAGAGCTAAGGATGTGTTTGGTTTAAAAAAAAGCATTTAATTTTCTTTAATAAGATGATTAAGTGACATTATGATTTGGGTTAAATTTTCCTGATATTTTAAAATAATAGTATGGAAAAGCAAGTTTCTACTGTTTTTGTGTTTTTTTAAAATCCTGAATAAGAAAGTATGTTCTGATTGTTCTTCCTAACACTTTTACTCCACATATGTTTCCCCTTATAGCCCTCAACATCTCCATGTTCCCACACCCACTGGGCTCCTCTTTGGCTTTGTGTTCCTCAGCCTCTCAGCACCACTCCGTATTGCTGATCCTTCCTTTCTTGGCATCATGATGCACTCTTTCCTGGTTTATCTCTATTTTAATGGTCATTCCTCTTAGTCTTCTTTGGTCACATCTCCATTCATCATTTAAACGTTTGGTTCTTGGCCCCTTCTCTATGTACATAGAAATTCTTAGATGATTCCCTCCAGGTCACTGCCTTGACCAGACTTCCAAGTTGATGTCTCTGCTCGTGGCTAATCCCTTGGTTTCAAACTTGTGTTGAGTTTCCTAAATGGATATCTCTTTTTAGCTATCTAATAGGCTTATCAGGCTTAACATGTCCATAGTGGAATTTTTTATCTAAATCTGCACTTATTACAGTTTTGTTCTCTCGGTAGGCTCTGTGGCGCAATGGATAGCGCATTGGACTTCTACAGTTTTGTTCTCTTAGTAAGTGGCAGCATCCTGCATAGAACTGCTCAAAGAAAATACCAGGGACTCATCCTTAAGATTTTCCTTTCCCTTTTCCTGTTTATCCCATCTACCAGAAAAACCTGTCAACTTACAACACATCAGTCAAATCCATCCATTTCTCTCCTTCCTTGCTACCCCTAATCCAAACAAGGAAATGAATTACAGAGGTAGTCTTCTAGCTTCTCAACTCTTATTTCCTCCAATCCATTATCCTGATGAATATTTTAGAAACACAGATTAGATTGCATCATGATAAAGTACTTTAAACCTTTGAATCACCTCCTCTCACACCTAGGGTAAATGCAGAGTTCATCCTTTCTGCCAGGCACTCACCATCACAACTAACAAGGCTCCATCTAAAAAGAGATGCATATGCATGAAGGGCACACTTTGTAAGGAAACATAATGCTGTGTCTGCCTTCTAAAAGCAAATGGGGCCTGCTTCATGGATCTGGAAATAAGTTTTCTACTTAGAGATGAAAAATTAGAACAGAATGTATTAAAGATAATAAAAGGTAATCTGCCAATATAGCAACCTTTTAAATTAATAAAAAATAAATTTAATTTAAATTAAATGATTATGAATGATTTTTACCGTATTTTTTTGGCGTATAACACGACCCCCTAATTTTACAGTTAAAAGATAGGTTTAGGCCTATATTCGCTGTATAAGACTACCCCCCACTTCCGAGGCAACACCAGTTCTTTTTTTAATAGACCGCCTCTTTAACTCAGCCAATCCAAGCAGGCTTTTTATGCATGCAAATTATACATGTTCTGTACCTGAAGCTACACTGTGTTCTAGTAAAAAGCCTGCTCAGATTGGCCAGAGTCAGAGAGGCGGTCTATTAAAAAAAGAACTGGTGTTGCCTCGGAAGTGGGGGGTAGTCTTATACAGCGAATATAGGCCTAAACCTATGTCTTAACTGTAAAATTAGGGGGTTGTCTTATACGCCGGGAAATATGGTATTTTCTTCTTTGTAGAAACATTTGGTAATGTTTATGCTCACAGAATGCACTCTTCCCACACATACATTCACAATTAGTATAGAACTGCCTCCTCAGAATGCTGAGAACTCCCAAGAGGGTCTACTTAGTAGAAAAAGGACTCTTATATTGATTTAATGAGCAGTGTGGTATTTTCCAACTATCAGTGAAGCACTTTTTTTTTTTCCCCTACAACTTGCATGTAGCATCTGTACTATTATTAATTTAATATTTATCTGATATTATTTCACTTGGTTCACTAGTTAGCCTTGTCTTAGACAGTAATAACTGTGAAATCACAGGGCTGGTATATTCATTTTAATTATTTTCTAATACACATTCAAATAAGCATATAACTATTAAAATAAAAATGTCCATTTAAAAGCCATCTTGAGATACAAGAAGATACAAACAGTATCTTAGGAAATTCAGAAGCACTATGCTGATTTAATGGAAAGAATCCTAGAACATAGTCCCTCTGACGCTTCTTCTTTAAGCTAACAGAAAAACTTTATGGCAGCATATTGACAATTCCATTTCAGAACTTGTGTATTTTGTCATGTGTAAAAATTCTGTCAGTCACACTCCGTACTACACTAGATGGAGTGCAGTCTGTTTGGAATGACTAGGAACAGAAGAGATTTGACCAGGGTAGTGGGCTGTTGGATGATGGGTATAGGAAGTAACAGAAGAGCAACTTACATTCGTTATCGGGTCATTTTCATTCTCCGTAACACATCCCTGAAGACTGAAGTTGAGAGCTTTACAAATGATCATGATTCTCTTGGCAGCTTTTTCTTCAAATGGTTTGATCACAGACTCGGGTTCCAAAAGATTCTTCCTCTGAAGTTTCAAGGTCTAGAAACATTTTGACAGTTTTACTCAGCAAAATTTTTTATCCATATACACACAAAAAAATATAAAAACCACAATTGTATGGATCAAGTTTCATGGGGGCTTAGGAAGAATTCCAACTTACTTCTATGTCTGGATCCATGGAGAAGAGGTTTAGCCTCTCCAGGTTTCGAGTGGCTTTGACGGTCTCTTCCGTTTCTGTGAGGTACTACAGAGAATACTGTGTTAGTTCTGATCTAAATAGCCAGATACTTTCAGCCCAGCCCCATCAAAATGGCAAGAAGTAGCTCCCTTCGTATTATCAGAGTTTTAATATCACCCATTGACACTTGGCAAGTCTTATAAAAACGTAATTTATTTTTTAAATTTTGTATTTCTTGAATTAACCTTAAAAAAATTTCCATGAAAGCATTAATTAATAAGCAACGCAAATTCATTTGCATGATAATGTGTCAGCTTTATTACTTTTGTGAAGTCTGGATGTAGACTGTTCTCTGAAGAATCTGTTTCCTCTGGTGTGCATTCACATGTGATAGAATTATCCAGCGAATCTTGAAAAGATACACAAAGACAGGTTATTAAATAACACTCATGAATCACACCTTTCTCTCTCCTGTGACATTTCAAAACTAGGTTAGACCCAAGAGCGATGAAAGATGGATGGAAGTGAACAGATGCCTTTACTGTATCTTGGTTCCAGTACTCCTTACTGTTAAAAAGACATTGGCTGGGAAACCAGACCTCCTCATGATCTTTTGGGAATGCTTTCCATGACACCATCCTGTGCCCATGCGAACTCTGAACCTTTACGTTCTACATTTATACTCGGTGCTGTCTTGACTTACTTCATGAATGCATACTCAAGTTTTCGTACATATATTTTTATTTTTGATAATTCTGACTCTTAGGCCATCAGTTTAAAACTCACATTCTAGCTTCTGTTAATACTAAATTCTCTATAACTCTTAAAACATTAACTTTCTAGTTGAATATTATTAAGTAAAACATGAATGTAAAATACCTGCTATGGTACACAGTAGGGGTGTTAAAAGCAACAATGATCTTTCTTCCTCATTCTCCCATGACTTGTTCACTTAAAAGCACATGATACTTAGGCTACTAGAACTTAAAGACACTTCGTTTTCTAATGGACCATGATGCAGTGCAAGATGCCTTAAAATAGTTTTCCTTTGGGAGGAGTGATTGACTCTAAAGGTGAACTTGTTTTCCATGTATTTATAGATCTGCTTTATCTACCCTTCATTTCATTCCTCCTCTCCTCTCTTTTTCTCCCTTCTCTTTGCCTGGAGTGAATTAGAATCTTCTGAGGGAATTAGGATGGGCAGAAAATTTTATTTTATTATAAAAAATCTCTAATAGTATGCCAAATTTATAGAACTTTCACATATACATAAGCAGATCTCAATATGGTTAAAAGCATACATTACACTCCTTTCAATTAAAAGGAAGCAATGCATATCTGCCTTCACAGAGTATACTGTTAATGAATTAAATTTAATGAAAAGCTATAAAGCACAGGGTGACATCTCATCTGGGTTCATTTTTTATTCTGATGACAAATGCTTCCCAACATCATTTGCTGGGCTTCAGCCTCAATCACTGTCTGTCAAGTCAAAATCGTACCTCTGTGGGGTGACACTCACTGTTCAGTACAAGTTAAGATTTAGGGGCAATTTCTTGGTGCTCAGGGATGGATGAGCTAGGCCTGCCAGCTACTACAGCTTCTAGGAGTTTAAATGACCCAAATGCACAGGTCACGCTTTGCAAAGGGTGGTGATGTGCTCTTACCCAGCCCCAGATCTGTGAGCTCTGCGCTCCTCCGACCCTGAAGGGGTCCCTCAGGGCTGATTTGCAGGATGCGGTTGAGGGTGTGGATCCATTCATCCATATCGGACTCCGTTTCAGCCGCCAGCACAAAATAGGTCAGGTCATTCATTTTTAATTCAAAGGCATGTTTTCTTAGTCTGTTATTCTTTGGTACAAAAAGAAGAAAAAAAAAAACCCCCAGCAGATTAATAAGTCTTAGAGAGTGGGAGACATATTTTATGGACTCTTGGGGGTTCCAAAAGTTTTCCATATAGGTAGGTAACATAAAGAAATCTTCCAAAATAGGACACACATTTAGATGGGTATGAATCAGTTTGTACTTCTGATACAGGTGTTCAACTTTTACTAACACTGTTCTAGAATCTTTAGAGTGCCCACACTATAATAAAGCAAAGCCTATATACTCAGGATAACCCAACTTTGTATAAGTAAAGCACAAACTGGAAAAGAACCAGAAGATGGGAGTATTACTATCTTATGAAATTGTAGAAAAATATCAAAGTATAAGTAATTTTATGGGAATAGAGTTGCTATTCTTGGTGGCAAGAAAAAGTAATTTTGAATATCCTCTCGGCAACGTCCTTTTTCTTTGGGATGCCTTCAGACACTATTCCAAAATAACTCATTCCTTTCCAATTCCACAACACAATTACAACTACAAACAGGACACTTACGAAATACTTGCCTATATACTAGGCACCGTGCTGAACATTTTACAGTCATTATCGTATTTAAATCTCCCAACAACCTTTTTGTGAAAAATCGTATTATTCCATTTAACACATGATGACATTGAGGCTTGGGCGGGTAAATTATAATGTGCTAGGAATCACCTGGGTAGCAAGTGGTAGAGAGGGGAAATAACCTCTTTAGACTTTAACACCTACTGAGATGACCCGGGTACAAAGAAGATGCTCAGTGAATGCTGTCCTCCTTCCTTGCTACCTTCCTGGCACAATCACCCACTAAGGGGTAGCTGTGGCCTTGAGGTAATAGATTTTCCATGTGCTGAGAATAGACAGTGAGACAACACAAATGCCTCAAGAAAAAGTAAAAGTTGGAAATTGAAGGCGAAAGAAGAATCAGTTTACAAGCTAAGTGTGATTCTCACTGTAAAATGTCACAGTTCAAATGCTATTTTCTACACTCTTCCAATGACAAGCTATTTGCTCCCGTCCATACTTTTGTACTATTGTCAAAAGTATCATTTCCTTGCCTTGCAATGGATCACTTGCAGGCTAGCTCCTTTATTCGTCCATGAGATTGATTCGAGAAGCTGGCTAACTGTCCTCGGTGGTCAGTGCAGTGATAACATTCACTCATAAAGCGGTGAATGTTGTGCTTGTATTTTGTGTCAGGAAGAAACAAAGTCTCTGCCCTGGCAGAACAGGGGGACAGGCCCTAACCAATTAAACACAGTGTGATATCGGAAGATGAATGTACTTACATGTTATATGAATATATTGAAGAAAAGGTAAAAAATCAAGGTATTAATATTCTTTTTGAGAGCAGAATTGCTTATTGGCATATGAGAATAATATAGCTGGTCTCATGAGAGCACAGGGCAGGATAGCTTTGGCAAGATAAAGTCCAGAGCTGCATTTGGAAAAAGTTATTTTGGCTGCAATGTAAACAGAATGAGGAGTCACCAGCAAGACAGTGGCCTCAAACCGCTGTGTGCAAAGCCAACATCTAGGCAGCTTCTTTAAGAATGCAAGTTCTGACGAAACCCATTTGGCTCAGTGGATAAGTGTGTTGGCCTGTGGACTGTGGACTGAAAGATCCCAGGTTCGATTCCGGTCAAGGGCATGTACCTTTGTTGCGGGCACATCCCCAGTAAGGGGTGCCTACCCAAAAGGCAGCTGATCGATGTTTCTCTCTCATCGATGTTTCTAACTTTCTATCCCTTTCCCTTCCTCTCTATAAAAAAAAAAAAATCAATAAAATATTTTAAAAAAAGAAAAGAATGCAAGTTCTTAGAAGCCGCACTCCCCTTAGGGGGAGTGGGCAGACTCCCTCCATACACCCTCACACAAGCTTCCTGGGCTTCTGTCCAAGGAGGTCCATTGAACCTCCTGTGACCTCAGTGACACAGAGTGCCTAAGGACAAAGGCAAGTTGGCTGATAGCACATATAAAAAAGAGAGACAGGTTTCTTAAAAAAAAAAAAAAAAAAAAAAAAAAAAAAAAAAAAGAAGAGAAATAGACAGGAAGGGTGAAAAACTAGAAGTGCCCAGAGTTCAGGACCTCGCTTGGGTAGGATATTGCTAATTATTTGACAATTGCAAATGCAAGCCAATCTCGGTGCTGTCTTGAAAACAAACAAGTTAAAGAGTCTCCTTGACTAATCAGATGTTGTAAATCATGAGAACTGGGAGATTCAGCTATGCAAACTGCTAATATTGGGTCCAAGTTAAAAGTGGATCAAGCTGCAGCATGCTTTCCAATGCTGATGCTAAGAAACCAATAAAAATTGTAGAAAGAAAACATTATGAAATACTTAAATTTTTTTGATTTCTTAAATTGCACTCTGCACATCAAATAAATTTATTATTGTTGCCAAGTTTAACAATATTATTGCAAATATTTTTTTAAACTTTGAAGAAATTATAACAAGCCCTTGGTTCTCACAAAGAGGTGTTTATAAATAAAATAAATATCCTATTTACAACTGCTCAGAAACCAAATTATTATTTTTTTAAATTTGGAGAGAAATAGAACCGCTTTCAGCATTGAGAGGTTTATGTCAGAGAGGACTAAGATGTCTAAAGTGGTTTTCCATCTCATTCTCCAAAATAATGGCATATCAACTTGCAAAAAAGAAAGGACAGAAATAGAAAATCAATGGAACATTTTAATAATCTTGAAATGCAATAGTTAAGTCATTAAAATGGTATTCAAAAAGTAATCTTATTCTTTTCACTCCCCCATGTTCCCCTGTTTCCATGAAATCAGTGTTCTTTGTGTCCACTGCAACTAGTTTGTTCATCCAAGCTCACCACAGCCCACCTACAGGCTTCATAAACAATAGGAAACTGAATATGGTCTGCTGTGTTTAATGAGTTGTAGCAAACTGGTCTGTTTCTACAAAGTTCATCTGGAAAAGTTTTAAAATAGTACTCCAAGGACACCACTAAAGCCAACGGAGGACTGAATGACGAATAAAGAAGTTACCCAAACAAAATATTCCATCACACCAGTAATGGTGCTAGCATCTTTTACCGAATTTTTCAGAAGCAAAAGAAGAGTTTTAAAAGAAAACACACAACATCAACTCCAGGTTACTGGTGTTTCTGGCTACCAACTGTGCAATTCTGTCCATTTTCTATATGTTTATTTTTCATTTATAAATAATATTAGGTACCTTCTATGTGCCAAGTACATAGCATTAAAAAACACATGTAAAGTGCTTGCCCTCCTTGAACTTACATTCCAGTGTAATGGAGTGTCAATAAACAAGTAAAAAGAACTATCACATATATACTATATATAATATAATATAATGCAATTTATCAACATCAGAGATAAACAGAATTTCATTCTTGCATGTATTATCAGAACCTAATGTTTGAAATTAGTCATTTATGCTTATTTTCACATATTATCTTTCTTTTTTTCTTTTTTTTCCTGTTCATCCTCCCACAGGCTGGAAGCTCTTTGAAGTCAGAAGCCACATCTAATAATCTAATTCATATTTGGCTTTCCCACAATGCTTTGCATATAGAAAGCATTTCAATATATATTTGCTGAAGTAAATCCTACATCTAAAATGCACTGTTTAGAATTGCATATATACACATCTTTGTAGTGTTTCCTGTGCCCATGTGGCTTACATAGGATACATGTATGTGTGTACGTATGTAGGTATGTCCACTTCATGTATAATAACCAAAGCATTTTCTTGGGCATCTTTCTGTAATTTTGGACATTCCTGTGCCTCAGATCTAATTTTGTCATTTATTAGCTCTGTGACTTGGAAAGGCATTTTCTCTCTCTGAGGTGTTTTTTTGTTTGTTTATCTTTTAATCCTCACTCAAGGACATTTTTTCCCATTGATTCTTAGAGAGAGTGGGAGAAGGAAAGATAGAGATAAACACAGATGTGAGAGACACATCAATTGTTTGCCTCCTGAATGTCCCCAACCAGGGCCAGAAGCTGCAAATGATACATGCCCTTCACCAGAATTGAACCTGGGACATTTCACTCCATAAGCTGATGCTCTATCCACTGAATCAAACAAGCTAGGTCTTTTTTTTTTTAAACACACTGAGACAATAATAATATGAAATTTGAGGTAAGATTGCTAAAACACTTGATTGCTTCAATTTTTATGTAAGAGGGATTAAGGATAGCTATTTAATCAGAGTAGAAAGAATACATGTCTTAAAAGTAAGAGGTCCAAATGGGTCTGTGGAATTATCTGCTGCCCTTTGCCACAGTGGTTTGTGCCAAATTGAATATTAAGGACAATAATCTGAAGATCAAGAGGTTGCAGAAGAGCATTGTCTGTTAAAAGCACTATGGCTGTTTCTTAAATTAAGCTCTTGGGAATCAATGTAATCCTTATCTTTGAAGAACACCTCCTCTTAGACAGAAGATGATGTACATGCACATTATACATTTACTATCTCACATCTAATAATAAAGATAATATTCATGAAGTGTATCTTTTGAGCTATATGATTTACATGTTATCTTATAAAATTCCTTAGTTCAGTGGTTCTCTAATGCAGCTACACAGGTAGCCATTTTCCTCAAATATAAAAGACTTGCTCTTGTCTCAGGACCTTTGTACGTGCTGCCCTGCTCACTTTTGAGTCTCCAGATCAAATACTGTCCCTTAAAACATACTTTTCCCACTTCTGTAAAATTAATAATCCTTTCCAATGTCATCATTTATCTCTCTCCCATCAGTATCCCTGTTTATTTTCTTTGTTCCAGATTTCACCAACTGATTCTATTGTTTATTTATTTCTTTGCCTATTTTCTGTTTTTTTCTTACTTTATTGAAAGTAAGTTTTGTGAAAGCAGGAATCAAGATTGTCTTGTTCTCCACTGACTCCCTAGGGTCTAGAACAATTCTTGGCTTATCTCAGATACTCCATAAATATTTGTAGAAAAAAATAACGAATGACTGCATGAACATAACATTTGATTAAAAAAACAAAACCAAAAAAACCCAAGAGAGAAAAAAGATTCCTACTCACCTGCACCACTCCTGTACAGGAATCCAAAAAGATGCACCCTTTGGGCTCTTTGGATATTTTTTCATCTTTGTAAAAATTCATTATGTAGGAGCTATCGGGTAACTGAGTCAGCTGAAAGTAGCGCTTTTTGAATGACTAAATAATGGAAAAGATACAAGAAAGTAGTTGAGGTTGCAGTGTGCTCTTACTCACAGAAACTAGCATTTTTTTTTATTCCTACAGGAGTGTGACACTTGTGGGGTGCTGTTTGAGGGAAGAGCACACTCCTTTCTCATAAATAGAATATGACGCAGAACATAAACTCAGGTCAAATGGCTCTCCTCTGTGCCCTGACCGAAGGAGGGGTGTCAGGAAGGGTGGCAGACACAAAGATGTGCCCTGATGTCTCCTTACCCGCACAGTAATGGTATTGTTCACGGTGCTGTTGAAATTCCCCTTGTAGAGCCAGCCAGACTTGAAAACTCCAGTTCCTCCCGCTCCCCCACCGCCCTTGGAAGACGAGTGGGAGGTGGTATCCTGCACAAAAGCATCATTAGCATGACTGCAGTCTTTTGTGAATCCCAGATCTTCGGCAAGGCACTTGCACTTAAAAATGAGCCTCCTTTTCAAACTCTCTTTGACTCATCTCAAATAATCATGTTCCATTTCAAAACTAACGTGACTCATTTTGACTAAAAGCCCTCATACAAACAGTTACTGCAGCTTGATGAAAGACTATTCAGAACATGGAACACTCAAGCGAAAGACAGGCACTAATTATCCTCATGTTTTAAACATTTCACTATCAACAATTTACTTACTTCATCCTTATCAGCATCTTCATGGTCAACCTCAAAGGAATGTGAAGGAAGTTTCTCTGGCTTGTACTCTGCTCTAATATTAAAACAAAAATAAAGGTTCTGATTTGTCTTTTGAGACATGGTTTTCATTTTCAGCTGTTTCCTGGGTAACAACTAATGCATTTTTAATAAAATAATGTTACCTTGTGAGGATCCCATTTTCTTTGGAGGTTTTAACCTTCCCCTCCACCTGGACATCTTTTTTTTTTTTTTTTTTAAATATATTTTATTGATTTTTTTTTACAGAGAGGAAGAGAGCGGGATTGAGAGTTAGAAAATTGATGAGAGAGAATCGTCGATCAGCTGCCTCTTGCACACCCCCTACTGGGGATGTGCCCGCAACCAAGGTATATGCTTGACTGGAATCGAACCTGGGACCTTTCAGTCTGCAGGCTGACACTCTATCCACTGAGCCAAATCGGTTTCGGCTCCACCTGGACATCGTAATCCAGCAAATAAATCTCTATTTTAATCCATAGAGTTAATATTTATGCAGATTTACACACAAAATGGGACAAAAGTGAGCAGGACAATTTTTAGGTTTGATGATTTATTAGTATATTTTTCTCTTTCACATGTTGACATTTTCATTATCTTTCTGCTTCACCTTTTTATGACATTCCTAAGGGTAGAGGAGGTCATTTTATGAACTGTGTTCCAGAAAATAAGCATGTGCTCTGGCCACTAGGCTGTGCTGCTCCCTAACCATGGTCTCCCCCAAAGTCTGCACTCCTTGGCAATTGTGCTCACTTTGTGATTTCCCATGGTAGCATAGAAACATCTGTGTCATAGGACACTGACAGCTCAAGGGAGCAAGAACGTATACCTGGCTATATACTCGGAAATATAAGTCAGAAATAAGTTTTCCTTGGCTTGATTCTGTCTCATACCTCATGGCTGAATGGAACTGGATATTATCATTCAAGGTTCAGATCTTTCTTGATACCTAGCTAGACATTTTTACATGTCGGATTCGCATGGCATATTTGTGTGTGTGTTTTTTTAAGATGATGTATACTGTGTATAAGCAACCTCACAATATGATTATTGAGAGGAAAAAGCCCAGTGGCACATTCAATATTCCCATCACAAAGAGTCTTCTATGTTGAAGGTATTCCTGAAAGCATCACTCAGCCAACTCCAACTCCATTAGTCCCTAACAATATTCTTGCTGACCTTATGTTCATAGGAAAAAAAGTGCAGACCTATGTAGTCAATTTAGATCCTATTGTGGGGGCGGGTGAATATCTTTTCATTTAATTCTGAGTTTGCTTGATCAAATTCAATGGGAATGCAGAGCTGCCTTCATTCTTGGAGGTTATTCTTTGCCACTAACTGATCCAGTACCCAGATAATACCTGCTACACAGAAGTCCCCCCAATAATATACACCAGAAAACAAATCCCCAAACTGAGGAAGTATGCATTCCAAGGAAGCAGAGAGTAGATAATTACGCATACATACAAAAGATAATTTCCCTGGATGAAAATGGTTGTGAACATTTTAAAGAAGGGCGGAGAAAAGACTGACCCACGTAGTGGTGGGGTGGCAGAGACCAGATTTAGACAGGGTGGTCACGGATGGCCATTTAAGTTGAGACTCAGCAGAAGCTGGCTGTGTGATGTTCTGGGGGAGGTCATTCTGGCATAGTGAATGGAGACAGTACTGGTCCCAGGGAGGAACCAAGTTGGAGTGCCCAGGAGTGGGAGGCCGGGGCTAGAGCACAGTCGGGGAAGGAGAGCAGTAAGAGGTGAGAGCCGCCATGTTAGAAAAGGCATGGGGGCTATCGAGGGCTCCTCTTTCCCAGTCATTCAGTTCCCACTGCTCCGCATGGCACAACCCTCCTTGCCTTTAAGTAGCTATGTCACCACTCAGTCGCTCATGCCTGCAGGGCCATTAAGCAAAGACTGTTCACCCTTTCATAGACCATGGAAAGATAAGCTCCTCTGTTCCTGAGTTTAACATTCTTCCCCCGGCAGCACCGTGTGGTCTCTGAGTCTTTGGGACCCAGAAGTAAAAGACTCAATAGGGACACCCTGATGTTGGAACCCAACATTAGCTATTATTTCTAGGCAGTCTCATGGCTCACTTCTACCCCCAAATCAGTCCCATTGCCCACACAAGGACTGGGGATGCCTGAGAGCTTCCTTGGTTATGATTGTGATGTTTGGGGTGAGTTACTAACTCTCTCAATGCCCCACTTTCCTTTATACAGCAGGGATAACAGTTCCTATTCTGTGGGATTATGCGTGCTAAATGAGATAACATGCATACGGCACCTAGCACATTCTGATTCATTGTTGACACTCGGAAAACATTCTTTTTATTTTTTCAAAAAGAATCTATTCTAATCCAGACACTCAAATTGGTTACATTTTATTTGATATTCAGTCACAAAATACATTCCATAAAATGTTCTTCTTTATATCAAATCAGATGTAGTAAAAACTTGGATATGTCATATATCTTTGTGTTTTACCCCATGGATAAATATGATCAGTGGCATCATATATATTTTCTAAGTTGAGGTATAATTGATAAATAATATATTCGTTTCAGGTGTATTATATAATGATTTGTATATACAGCAAAAATTATCATCTCGGTAAGTTTGGTTAATGTCTATCACCATACATAGATTTTTTTTTCCTTTTGATGAGGATCTTTAATATCTACTCTCGGTAACTTTCAAATATACAATACTGTATTACTGACTATAGTCACCATCCTGTACTTTACAGCCCCATGACATTTATTTTATAACTGGAAGTCTGTACCTTTGATCCTCTTCAACTGTTTGCCTTCCTCCCACCTCCTGCCTCTGATAACCATCAATCTGTTGTTCTCTGTATCTATGAGCTTGTTTTTTCTTTTTTGTTTGTTTTCAAATTCCTGATATAAGTGAGATCATATGGTATTTGTCCTTCTCTAACTTATTACATTGCATATAATTCTTTTGAGGACCATCTATGTTATTGGAAATGGCAAGATTTCAATTTTTTTTTTTATGATGGAACAGTATTTCATTTACCCATCAATAGACAGATTGTTTTTATATCTTGGCTATTGTAAATAGCACTGCAGTGAACATGGGAATTATATAACTTTTCAAACTGGTGTTTTCATTTTCTTCAGATAAATACCCAGAAGTGAAATTGCTGGATTATTTTTTAATTTTTTGAGGAACCTCCATATTGGTTTCCATAGTGAGTTAGTGACTGCATCAATTTACTTTTCCATCAACAATACACCAGGGTTCTCTTTTCTCCACATCCTCACTAACACTTATAACACTTGTTATTTCTTGTCTTTTTTTATAATAGCCATCCTAACAGGTGTGAGTAGACAGCTAATTGTGGTTTTGATTTTTACTTTCCATTGTCATGTCCCTGTTGGCTATCTATATGTCTTCTTCTTCAAAAAATGTCTATTCAGAGCCTCTTTCCATTTTTAATTAGATTGTTTTTTGTTTTGTTTTGTTGATTTTGCTATTGAGTTGTATGAGTCCTTTGTGTATTTTGGATATTAACTCCTTATCAGATATATGGTTTGTAAATATTTTCTTCTATTCAATAGATTACCTTTGCATTTTGTTGATAGTTTTCTTTGCAGTGCAGAAGCTTTGTATTTTGGTGTAGTCCCACTTTGTATTTTTGCCTTTGGTGTCCGTGTCAAAAAACATCCATTGGCAACAATAATGTTAAGGATCTTATCCTCTCTGCTTTCTTCTAGGAGCTTTATGGCTTCAGGTCTTACATTCAAGTCTTTGACTCATTTCGAGTTAATTTTTGTGCATGGTGTAAGACAGCAGTCTAGTTTCGCTCTTGCGCATGTGTTGTCTAGTTTTCTAGAGTTGCTCCTTTCCTCATTGAATATATATTGTTGGCTCCATTGGCATCATACATTTTTATGTCATTTTGGAACCACAAATTCAGTGATTTTTTTTTTTTTATTCCTAATGTGTGAAGGTCTTACATTTCACATTCCTCCAGTATCTTCTTATAAACAGACACTTAAAAAAAAAAAGTGGGGTTCTTAGGCCTTAATAATAATACAATTTTAAATTTAAAGAATAAAAATGAAGGAGATAAACACACCTATTTTTTCACTGAATTGCAATTTTTCATTTTGTAACCTCAGCAATCCATAAAAAGAAATGATCAATTTTAATTGTTAGCAGACATAGGAGAATTCTCCTAATATAGGAGGTATAAAAATGATTTACTTCTAATAGCCTCAGAAGGCCCAAGTAAAGTATCTGTTCCCACTACTGACCTAAATACATGTAGTCTTCAGTGGGGAATGCTTAGCTTTGTAAAATAAGTTTAAAAACAGTTTTGCTAATCAGTGTTACAGTCTTCATTATTTCAGGGGATATCTGAGTATTATATTTCTGGATTATAGTCTAAAATTTCTGATTTTCATTTTGAATATATATATATATATATATATATATAAAATTTTAAAAATTTAAACTTCCTTACTTTATGGCAGTCTTATTCTTCCCCATTTATGGTATCAACTTCTACTTCCTTTAGTTAAAGTAAAAAAATTCTCAACAGTGTTTTGGTTCCTATTGCATTTCTTCTCTCAAGATTTTTCTTTAATCTCTATGGGCATTCCAATTCAACCAGACTTTGTATTTACTGAACGTGCTTACTCTATTGTTTTAATAGAGGAAAAATACCACCAATCTTTTCTTTCTTTTATTTTATTAAATTTATTGGGGTGACATTGGTTAATATAATTATATAGGTATGTTGCCAGTGGAAATTGGGTTCTTCCATGAGATCTGGAGGAAAGCATTCCAAGGACCCACTCAAGGGAGATTGTGGTGTGGCAAGCTAGCTAACTGTACTAACAGTTTCAGGGGTACAATTCTATATACATCATCTGTATATTGCATTGTGTGTTCATCACACAAGTCAAGTCTCCTTCCATCACCAACTACCCCCCTTTACCATCTTCTACCTCTTCCCATCCCCTTTCCCTCTGATAATTACTATAATGTTCTCTGTTTTTATGAGTTGTTGTTTTTTTCTTAATCCCTCCACCTTTTCACCAAGCCTCCCAAACCCCTTCCTCTCTGACAGCTGTTTTTATGGCATCACAAATATAAGAAAAGAAAAACAATGTTTGGGGATAAAGTCACTAAAAATTTCCACAGATCTAAAGACAGTGGTGTCATTTATTTGAAAGGCTGGCTAAACACTGTTCACTTCACTTCATATGCAGTGTTCTCAGAGCTTGGGCACAACCTCCAAGTTGTAACCACTTCTCCGAACTATTTTGCAAAAGAGGAAGTCTTGATGTGAGAAAAAATACTTTGCTTTTCAATTGCATCTATAAAACTGGTGTGCTAACAACCAGGCGTTCTGAATTACTCACGCATACCTAACTGTGTGATGGGACCTTAATAAACAGTTGCAGAAGGTTATCTATTAAGAGTTAACTGACTCTAATGAAATGCCCAGAGATTTGTAAAAGTTAATGTTCACTGTGTTTTGTTGTTGTTGTTTTTGTTTTTGTTTTAAACAAAACAAAACACAAAACATCTGCTGCTTTGGAGGAACATTGGGTCTTCATAGTAATGCAACTCCAAAAGAAATGATCTTCTCCCCACTCCCCCACCCTCTGTCTCACCCCTCTCTTTTTCCTACTCTTATCACTGCGATCCCTTTTTCCAGAGAGTAGAACAAGTAATCTTTCGAAGAGGTAAAACAGATCATGTCACAGTCCTGGTTAAAAATGTCACGGGCTTCTGTTGCAATGAGAGTAAAATCCAAGCTCCTTTCCAGGATCCACAAGGTCTCCTGCCCAGGTTTCTAGTTTCATTTCAGAGTTTCTCTACTCTCTTTCCAACCTCAGCTCCTGCCTCCCTGACTATCTTTCTGCTCAAGTGACTATGCTTGTTCCTACCTCAGGACCTTTGTCCACCCTGTTCCCTCTGGGAATCTTTTCCCAACATCACAGTGCTGGTAGTGACTGCTACTTCAGATCTGAGCTCAAATTGTATGACTCTTCCTCCCAATTCTGCATTTTGAAGTTGGGATTACTTTCAAGTATCCAAATCTGGAAAAGATGTTTTTTGGGGCAAGGGAAATCTTGGGAAATGGTACCTAAGTCTGAGCAATGTATCCATGAAAAAGTTAGATACCATGTGTATCATCTCAATATTTCACTTGAGGAAAGTGTTAATAAAAATATCTATGAAAGAGAAACACCACATGACCTCACTCATTTATGGATAATAAAGAACATTATAAACCGATGAACCAAAAGATAGATATAGAAACAGTAAAGCAACAAGCAGACTGTCAAATTACAGCGGGGAGGGTAGGGAGATCTGGGGGAGATAGGAGATCAACTGAAGGACTTGTATACATGCATATAAGTACAACCAATGGACACAAAACTCTGGGGAGGAAGGGTATGTATGGGAGAGGGGTAATGGTAAAATATGTACACAGATAATAATTTAATAAAAAAACTAAAAAAAAAACCCCAAAAACAACAAAAACCCTGAAACATTAAAAAACAAAACAAAACAAAAACATATCTATGAATTATCTCAAGTGTTTTTCTGGGTTATTTGCATCATTTTAATTTGATGAACCAATGCATTGAAAGATTTCATTTTATTTAAACTCCTTACATTTTAGCAACCCCAAACCCATTTAGGAATCCTGTTTTTTGAAATTTGCCATTCACTCTATTTACTTATCTGATAAGTAATTACTGCACACCTAATATGTGCTATGCATTCTCCTAGGCCTGCAGGGGGTTCTGCAAGGAAACTCCCTGCACTTTGGGGGTTTTTACTTCAGTGGGGACACAAACACTGAATTGGTGACTACTTTAGTTCAGGTGAGCTTCTCTGCGAAGCTGACATTGTGAGAGTGTAAATAAAAAAGTCACCTTCTCCTAAAGGCTTCATTTTTCCCAGAGTCCAATAAGAAAAGGAGGTGTTTATTTATCCCTTTTACCTTTTCTTAGGCATAAATCACTTCTGTGGAGGTTGTTTATTTTAGTGATTAAAAATATATATATATATATATATATATATATATATATATATATATATATATAATTTATTTCAGAGAGGAAGGGAGAGGGAGAGAGAGACAGAAACACCAAAGATGAGTGAGAATTATTGATAGGCTGCCTCCTGCATACCCCCTACTGGGGATCAAGCCCACAACCTGGGACCCTTTAATCTGTAGGCCGAGGCTTTATCCTCCGAGCCAAATCAGCTAGGGCTATTTTAGTGATTTTTTTTGATATCCCAGCATGAAGATACACAGAACCAGTGGCAAATCTGAACACTATATACAGAATATTGTCAGAAAAAAATTTTTGATCCAAATTGCAGTTTTCTAATCTTGTGTCAGCTATTGAAAGGACGGCTCATAAAAGAATGATATAACAATATCTTCAAACTTTGTTCAAGATTAAGTATATTTATAGTTTATTCCCAATTTTTGTCACTATATAAGCATTGCATTGTTGAATAAAATATTATATTCTGATTCTTATTTTTAAATTGTATAAAATATTCTTTGATGCTAGGTTAACATACATGTGTTCATAAACAATGGCAGAATTTAAACAAAGAAATATTTTATATATGGGAAATCCCCAGCTCTACTTATAATAGGTTCTTACCGAAGTAACTGTCGAATGTCTCCAGAATATTGTTCATATTTGTAGTTTACCACGTACCACTGGGAACTATAAAATTTACAAGCCTTAAAGAGAAACAACAACAATAATTAAACAATTATTGTTAAAAAAATTTGGCTGTCTCGAAGTAGTACTAGAATATAGTTCTCATGACCTCTCGGGTCATGTTAAGATGCTAAGGTAGGTAAGGGGCTTACTCATTATTATCATTTCACACTTTCCAGGGAAAGGACCACCTTTTTGAGACTCTTGGAGGAGGAACCATTGAACATACTTACTCTATTTTGCTCCATCAAGGAAGACCTAGTTTATCACTTGCTGCAGCACACCAAGGACATGTTGTAACCTTAAGTACCATCATTTCTCAGCTGTCCTTGGCAAACGCTTTTATTACGTAATAGCTTTTAGTAGAGAAAGATGTTGTTATTTATAAATAATCCTTTCATCATGATTTTAGCCCATTTCTTCTTGTTTTTGCATTAGTAACTTTCCTTTTTCTCTTTATATCAACACTGTTGTCGACTTGAAACCTATTTGCCAGTTTTTCTAACTGCCTTCTAAGCAATAATGTCCAGCTTCTTCTCCCTAGCGACTAGCCTCCTTGGAGTTTCTTCAGGAACACGACTTGCTGTATAGCCCAGGTGAAGACATTTTACACTTTAGCCAAATGTCTGTGAAGTGTTTTCCCGTGCCTCGTCTCATTTGATTTTTTAAAAGTCATGGAGTAGGTAGATAGAAGACTTGGTGGAATCCTATTTTCATTCATTATCCAGAAAATAGAAATTTAGAAAGCTTAGAAACTTGACCCGACTGAAAAGTGAGAAATAGTGGACCTTGAAAATGACTTCAGGTTTTCTCACTGTGCAGAATATAGTCAAAGATTACTGCAGTTAAATATTTTACCCTTTGTTCTCCCTGTGTGAATTACAATAATAATCTGCTTTGTGTTGATATTTACTTCTGTGTTGCTGACAATTACCTGAAAGAGAAGTTGGGGTTCTTCACTGGGCAGGAAAAAGTTTAACTAAATCAGAAAGCAGATCTAATTAAGCAAGTTTATCCCTATATATAAAGTTCTCACTGGCACCAATTGCATGGGTGTGTTTCAATCTGTCATTGTTGATCATGAATTTGGTTGACACTTCTATTATAGAGAAAGGGCAAATAGTGATATTAAAATATTTATTCTAATTAATCTCCTTTCAATGTGCACAAATTCGTGCACTGGGCCACTAGTTATATTATAGTGGTCTATAGTGAATGATTTTATAGTATTTACTGATGGCATATATTTCTCAAACATCTACCATGCACTTAGCACTGTACTAATTGTGGGTTGGTAATGGGGATTTCCCTAAGTGGCTTTTAAGATTCTTTTTGTTTCTAAAATTATATGACTCTGAAGATTAAGCTACTGTTGGGATTAGATGGAAATTTTACCCTCTAGCATCAGTGGGAGTATAGGAGCAATAAATTTGATGCAATGTGAGGAATAAAGATCTGTGATTGTTTTTGTGACCAAGAAGGGACAGGCAGGATCTCTTTTGTCAACAATTAACTCAAGGTGCAGAGGGCTGCAGAACAGAGAGCATTGGTACTGCTTTTGCAAAAACAGAAAGCAGGAGAGATGGCTCAGGGGATGGTGAAGAAAGGTTGATGGAAAACCCAGGATACAGGCACCTGGCTCAAGATGCACAGAATAAGCAGAAAGAGGGGAGGGGAATTAGGAGTCTTCAGTTGCTATGGGTTTCTCTAGCCTTGAACTTTCTTAGCACCATAGGTTTATTTGTTCAGGGAAACACCCACACACAAACCAAGGACTGAGGGTGAAACAATACATGAGACTGGAACAAAGACAGGAGTAGGAGGATGAGGGCAGGGCCTGCAGGAGAAGAGAAGAGCTTAAAAACAAAACAGCAACAAAGCCATCAGACAAATAAAAGAGAATTCAGGAGATCTGTAATGACTAGACTGGGAGAGATGTGAACAAAACTGAATATTTAGCTAACATTAAATTTCTTAACTTGCCAATTCCTAAGGCAAATCTGCAGATCACATGTTTCTGAATATAAGAGGAAAACTGAACTCTGATATGAAACTTAGCTAACAAATTCCATGTTCATTTAGGGATGCCAGGGATTCAGCTAAGAAGCATATAGGCCCACAGTATCCTGAGCCTTGGAGACAGAACCCTCATGATTATAGTTCTTTCTTACCCCTTCTCACTTAACGCTCCTTTCTCAATACCTTGCTATAGTTCTCAAATGAAATAAACGTATTCTAAAACATAAAACAGAAAGCATAAACCCACTCCCTTTTTAAATTCTGTTTCAATCTTTTTTTTCTGATACATTGCTTGACCTCGTTCCTCTGTAAGTATATATTAGAATTTAAATAGCTTTTTGTTCACATAATGGCATATTCTGAAGATTTAAAAATTTGCTTTCTAAATTCTATGACCACTTTAAAGAAGTAGAATAAAATATCTTACCTTAACTTATTTACCCAGACTCCTAGTTTTGGGGTCATCAATTAACTAATTCAACAAACATTATGGAGCCCTTACTGTGGCCTGGGGTTGTTCTAAGTGATGGGAACCCATCAGTGATCAAGAGGCTAAAAGTCATTCCCTCTTGAAGTGTATCCCTTTGTGAAAACATGGTTAATAAAAAAAATAAGTAAATTGTGCAATATGTTAGTGGATAATGTCATGAAAAATAAAACAGAGGTGGAGAGGGATAGAGCTGGGGGAAGAGGGTTAATTTAAATAGATTGGTTAGGATATTACACTTGCCATTTGAGCAAAGTCTTAGAGAAAAGGAAATAATGAATAGTTACCATGGCTACTTGAAATTTTGTGCCATGGTTGAGAGAATACTTCAGTATATGGTCCTCCCATCCTCCCCCAAGTCCCACCTATTTTGGATTATTTTCTTAGGTTAGAATACTCAAAGTATGTTTTAAATTCTTGATTATAAAATCGCCGAACCAATGTATATTCTTTCTAAGCAAAATGCAAATAGAAGGTATATCATTGAATCAGAAACTATAGGGCTTCCTTCTTGTTTTACAATTAGTGTTCACTTTCCAACATGATTTTGGTCAATCAAAATTTGTTTATTTGGATCTCTGATACAGCTATTGCACACTTAGAATATTGGAATGAATTAGAAATTTCTGCTCCATAATATCTATCTCTATGCTTTCTGATCTGGAGGTTTTCATAAGATGCATTGACTTACTTGTCTTTTCTTATTATGGATAGTCCCTATATTTAAGCATGATAAACACGTCTACTCTTGCATATTACACACAATATCCACAAAATGCCACTGGCTTAATACTGAATAAATATGAGATGTGCTAATCCTGAATCTCACTGGCCAAAAATGAATGCGGTACTTTCTTATATTAGTAGTGCTATATTAAAGAACTACCTCTTTTTGTTTGTTTGTCTTGGAGGCAAGTGCTTGTTAGATCCTGTACTAGGCTCTTTACATATCATCTTAATAAACACTGAAATATATTTTATGATTCCCATCTTAAAGATCACAGAGGCAAAGAGAACCTCAGATCTTTGCTCAAGATCCTACACGTGATTTCAAATTGGATTTGTAGGACTCTCAAAGTTCATTTAGCTAATTTATGAATTGCATGATGACTGCAAACTTTTTTTTTTTTTTTAGCACAGCTGGACCATCATTCCAGATGCTTTTATGGCATTTCTGTTTTTGTCTTGGAATCAGACAGATCTGGTTTTTAATTCTGATGTTAGATCAATGAAGCAACTTAACTCTTAATTTCTTTATCTGTCTAAATATATCAACTTTAATAGGATCAAATAACACAATTTCTATAAAGGACTTAGCATACGGTAAATACTTAAAAAATACTTGCTTTTTTAGAGTTTGAGTTGATCTATAATTCACATTCACAAAGAATCTTGTTTTGAATCAAATCATTTATAAATTTTTTTGGGCCAGATTTAATGTATCTGGTGGTGGGTAGATGAGAATTAAGGTTATACTAGATAACCCTTAAGAATCCTTCTAAATCTATGATTTCTCTGATTCTGAGAAAGCCAGTGCATTTTATAAACACATAAATGTTTCCCATACATAGCTATGGCATCTTGGAAATGTTATGCATGGAAAATTACTCTCTACTCTTTGTTCCAGCCCACACAGTCACTAAGAAGATCATTAAGAACTATGATAATTATGACTACAATTCCTCTTTGTCCAAAATGTAAGCTGAAATGACCTGTTACAAATTCAAAGTCAACTGTGCTTGTTACCATGAGGCAATAGCTCCATTTTCTTCTTGCTAACAACCAATCCCACAGCACCAGTTTCATAATATCAACTCCTTATCCCCTCTATAACGGAGGCTACTACAGTCTACTTCAAAGGTGAAGTATGCTGAGCTGGTTAACTTTTCCAAACAGTAATGACCCAATTCACGTTTTTGTCATTTATTCATTTACTTATTATTTACTTACTTAAAATATAATTTCACTGATTTTTAGAGTGAGAGGAAGGGAGAGGAATAGATAGAAACATAGTCCGCAAGCCGTGCATGAGCCTTGATTGGGAATCAACCTGGCAACCTCTTGGTTCCTGGGTTGATGCTCAATTGCTGAGCC
The DNA here is from genome assembly GCF_964339955.1 of Pipistrellus hanaki. Classification (NCBI taxonomy): domain Eukaryota; kingdom Metazoa; phylum Chordata; class Mammalia; order Chiroptera; family Vespertilionidae; genus Pipistrellus; species Pipistrellus hanaki. The sequence goes on along the minus strand of NC_140510.1, from coordinate 63,550,676 downwards.
ACACCAGCTGGGCTATTCATTAATTGTTTGTTTCTTTAGCCTTTATATTAGCATCTCTGCCTGTGGCATGCAGGCACAAAAAAAGCGGAGCCAAGTCAACATACATAAAGGCTTTTATGCCTGTTAGGATAGTGTTTCCTAAACTCTATTGTGTTCCTGAAGTTTTTGAGGTTGCTAATTAAAATGCAGGTTCCAGGGTCCCACATGAATTTACTGAATAGGATGGAATCTGTAAGGGTGTGTGTGTGGGGGGGGGGGAGGAGCCTAAATCCATCATTCCACCAGAGTAACAGTGTGGCTTGGTCCTTGTCATGTTCTTTGTCTCTGAGATGAAAGCATTAGGATCTTAGCTTTATACAGTGAAGTTGAGTAAAAGAGATCATCCTCTAGCTTTCACTCAAGTGGACACAACCTTTGAAATGGGCAAGGAACATATCAACTCCAGTATGGGGTTTTATTTATAGTGGATATCCAATATATATTTGTTGATTGAATGAATCTTGTATATCTTTTTTCCCCATAGAAATTACTAAACATGATACCCCGAAAGTTCTCAAAATCTAAATATTTTAGAAAAGATTGGACATTTGTAAAGAGCAGCAGATTACCGTAAAGAAATTATTTCATTTCTCCCTCTTCTCTTTAGAGAATCATTAGAATCAATTCAAATCATGTTACCAACCCAAAGAGCAATTTTGGTTTGACAATATAATTTGTCCATCTCTGAAAATGGCTATTAGATTCTGGCCACAGAGTAATAAGCAGGTAATAAATGGCTTTTTAGATGCAAACTTGTTTTTCTTTTTAGCCATACAGATTTATTTAATTACATGGCTACTTTCTGGCCAAAAAGATTTATGCAACCACAAAAGGTGTTCATTTTGGCCCTTAATCACCACTGGGATTAATTCTATATTTGTAAACTGATTGTGGTAATTTTCATAATCACGCCATTCTTTATGTAAAGTTTAGGAGTAAATATGGCCATTGTATAAATTTTGAAAATGTAGCATCATGAAATTGGGTGAATTTAGGCAAATTATGTTTTGAAAGGGTGGCTGGATAATTTGTTGTCCATATTAAAACACTTCAAGTTCAAAGATGATGCTGTTAACCAAGCCAACAAGTAGAACATGAAACTATTCCTGTAAACCAGGTCATGTGGGCACTCAATACATTGATATTTTAGAGGGGAAAAAAGGCACCGAAAATATTTTTTCTTTAATTGGATCATATTATGTATCCCTTTAAAATCCAATAATTTCTGCAATATAAAAATAAGTTAATAATATTTTAAAAATACTTATACTCTTGGGAGAGAATTAAAAATAATGGGTTTGTACAAAATAAATTATGTAAATATAGATATGACTCAGTTTCAGGAATCATGGTACAACCTTTTTTAATGGAGTTGAGTTTGATTGTCAAAAATATTATTTGATATTAGGTAGTGGTAGCATGTATATAAATAATGCATTTGGAACACAAAACAGTGTCATATCAAATTACAACCATAAGAAAAAATCATTTTTAAACTATTTTCTCACTTTGAATTATAGAATAGCCTAATTTGTTTTGTTTTTTTGTTGTTGATTCTAAATTGAAAGTGGATAAAAACATTTGGTTTGCTTTTTTTCAGAATGTGTTGAATTGAGGTGGTTGAAATTAGACTTTTATAAATCATACCTGTGCCTGACCTGAGACCAGACACACTAATTTCCTAGCTACATTTCACAAGTAATCTGTCAGGATATAAATAATGGATGGTACTAAAAACCGTGGTAATGTTATGATCTAATCATTCTTCTCATGAAAGGCATAAAGTTTGAGTTGTAATTCAGTATAATTGAAATATTAGGTGAAAATTTAAAGTGGTTTCTTTATTATTCTAGCACTCCAAGGTCTCTGACTTGCACTTCTGTCTTTTTATCCATTTACTACGAAACATAGGATACTTTTTATTATGGAGAAGGGGAAGCCAATTTATAATTGGAAGTTTTGTATATTTAGAAACTAGACTATATTATTCTAGGGACTTTGGTGACTAGAAAATAAATTTCTTCATGGTTGTTAAAGTGAACCACAAACCCATTTTATTTTCATCAGTGTTTTTTTTTTTAAATATATATTTTATTCTAATGCCACTAAAAAGATAATTCATTTGAATTTATCTTAATCAACTTTCATATGCTTATTATCTTTAATGTTATACATTTAGTATAAAGAAAATCTGGTGATCCATTTTATTCTGGCCATGACAGAAATAAAGTCATATATATGTATGTATATATATATAGACACACAAACACACACACACACACACACACACACACACATATTAGTGGCCCAGTGCAAAAAATTTGTGCACAGAGGGGAGGCAGTTCCCTCAGCCCAGCCTGCACCGTCTCCAATCAAGGACCCCTTGGAGGATGTCTGAGTGCCTGTTTAGGCCCAATCGGCAGTCGGACATCCCTCTCACAATCTGGGACCGCTAGTTCCTAACCACTCACCTGCCTACCTGCCTGATCACCCCTAACTGCCTCTGCCTGCCTGACTGATTGCCCCTAAACCCTCTGTTTGCCTGCCTGATGGCCTCTCACTGGCTCTACCTGCCGGCCTGTTCACCCCTAACTGCCCTCTCCTGCCCACCTGATCTTGCCCCCAACTGCCTTCCCTTGCCAGCCAATTTGGTACTGATTGGTCAGTTTCTATGCCAGTTAGTGTTGAAAGCTCCACCTCCTAGGCAACCATTGACTTCTCACAGTTAATCCAGATTTGGTTCTGATTGGTCAGTTTTTCTGACAGTCAGCGTCTCCTGGCCTATCTGTGGGCCTGATCAGAGAGGCAGGTCTGATCAGTAGCCCTCATGGAGGCCCAGAGAGAAACAGAGATGCAGCTGCTGGTAAAGCCTGAAGAGAGAGAAGCAACGGCTAATCAACAGCTGCCACTAAGGCTATGGATCAGGACCTGCATCTCTCTTTGGGCCTCTCTCTAGGTCTGACCTGCAGCCCCCTTGACAGTCAGTGCTGGGTCACCATGGCAACCCAGCACTGACTGCAGGATTGACTTCCAGGGTTTGGTCGAGCCTTAGGTCGTTTTGGACATTATGGACCCTGGGTTTTTATATATTAGGATGTGACTAAGTTAAATATAGAGTAATAACATATTTTGATGATATTTTCCAATATTTTTTTAATTGATTTTAGAGAGTAAGGGAGTGAGAGAGAGAAGAGAAACATCAATGATGAGAATTGGTAATCTGCTGCCTCCTGCATGGCCTCTACTGGGGATCAAGCCTGCAACCCAGGCATGTACCCTGCCAGGAATTGAACTATGGCCTTCTGGTTCATAGCTGATGCTCAACTACTAAGCCTCTCCAGCTGGGCTCCATTAAATTCTTGAGGTCACAATATGTTAGTGGCTTTACTTACAAATTTACTTGAAAAAATAAACAGAAAATGAAAAGTCCTTTGGCCTCTAGTAAAACCTTCATCAGTGAATTAAGAAAGAACCCCATTCTTTAAAACAAAAAGATCAAAATAATTTTATTTTCATTAATTTTATTAAGAAAAAAACTAACTTTTTAATTTGGGGAGATTTTTATAGTTGCATTTTCCTGTATCTTCCACTGAATTAATTTATACATGTAGACCTGGTGTCATATCAAAGACATTAGTTCTATAGTGAGCAAACTATGCTTATCATATTCTGGTCTGAAGTTAATGAATGCATTAGAATCATTCATTTGCTATCCAATGGTTCAGAATCAGGAAACAGCCTTGATTTTTACTTAATTTATTTATACATACAAAAACCCAGATTCACTTATTCAAGGATTTATTCTTACTTCAGGGTAAATTTGGGTGTACATAATTTTACATATTAGATTAAAAATTTTTGTATAAATTGCAGAGGCATTTTGATAAAAAGAATGGTTTCTTTAACACTGTATATAATATGCTGTCCAAAATTAAACATAAAAGACAAAGTTATTTTAATTGTAAAAGTAAGAATTTTATTGTGTTTTCTTGAACCAAGATAAATCTTATTGTAGTTAGATATATTTCTTTCAAGAAAAATGAGCAGCATGAAATACATTTAAAATCATGGCCAGTCCCTCTGCTTACTTTTCTTTGCTATGTCTAGGACTCAAGTTTTTATTTAATATGTCTTTTACTTCTCAATATAATACAGATTCTAACCTGCATATACATAATTTTCTCATGAATTGGTTGTATACCATTTGTCTGGGTCCAGATGGTGGAAGAGGAAGAAATTTCATTTTCAATATTATATTCATTTGATCGTATTGTTTTTTATGTTCACAAAATTTTGTTTCTTAATAAATTAAGCAATATTTTTATACATAACTTAATAGCATAATGAACTATTTTTAACTTGGTTATGCAGAAGATATTCCGCCTGAAGACTTCCAATATTATTTATGGGTTTATCTCCGCTTAAAATTTTCCTCCCTCAGTAACCTAGTACTATCTAGATAAGGGCAGTATATAATTTTGTGTGTGTGTGCACATGCACATACATACAGATTGGTAGGTAGGTAGATAGATAGATAGATAGATAGACAGATAGATAGATATTTGCTTCTATTCTTTAATGTTTTCATAAATCTTAAATCCTGGAATATTTTATGCCTTGACTTGGAGTCCTGGATTCACGATTTAGTCCTCATTTTATCATTGCTCTACTCCTGTAGCTGGCTGATTTCCTGAATCTGCCGAAGGCTTTGTTGGCAGAGTAACTTGCTACCTTAGTAGATTGTCAGTATTTTTTTCAGCCATTAGGCTGAAGTGGTCCCTAGACCATTGCTCCCTGTTAGGCCACTGTATCATTCTCAATTCTCTGCTCTCTCATCTTCTTTGTTTTGAAAGTCCAAACCAAGAGCTTATTTTTAGTTAGTGCTCTGTGTTTCTGGCTTTCTATTATCCTTTTGTACAAAGTCAAAGGAAAACTTGGTTCTAGTTTTTGGCTTAGGAAGTCTTTATCCTATTTATAGATCCTTTAATTGCTCCCCAAACCCTAGTGGCAGGAAGTGAGGTTTGTTTTATCAGGGAAGTGTCTGATATTTTTTATGGTTAGAGATGTTGATTTTAAGTCACTTAGGAGGATCAGATAAAGCTACTGCTCCCCAATTGTTACTTTCCAAATGTTTTCATGTTATTGCTATATTTAGTTTTAGAAACACAGCATTGGGACTATTCATATCTCTATTTAAAGATGGAGAAACTGAGGCAGAAAGCTTACATGTTTGTCAAATGAGGGACATACTATCTTGTGAACAGTACAAATATTCTCATCAAGTCAGTCTATTAAGGAACATGTGTGTCTTTATGTATGTAACAAAAGATATAATGAGTTGCAAATAATTTCTATAGTTAAGTATTGTCTTCTGGCTTTATGGTACCATTTATTATATAAATATTAACATTTTTATTTGCTTAAATTTGTCCATTTTTCATAAGTTTCCTGTTAAAATATTATCCTACATTTTAACAATTTTTGTTTGTTTTTTTTTTCATAGATATCTGGGATTAATCACTCAGGTTTTTAATATTTATCTGGAGTTATTTTTTTATGTGTAATGTGAGATAGAGAATCCTAACTTTATATTCATTCATCCAAAATGGTGAGCCAATTTGTATTTGTTGAATTGCTCACCCTTCCCTAAAGAATTTCAAATGCCATATTTCCCATTTATTAAGAAACCATGTGTACTTAGATGTTTCTAGATACTCTGTTTCATTTCACTGGATATTTGTTTATTCCAGAATATGAAAAAAATTGAAAACTATCTCAATTTATTTTCTAAAGCTAGCATTTCTCTAACACCAAAAGGGGAAAAAGAGAAAACGACAGCCAGACTCTACTCATGAATATTAATGCAAACATTTAAAATAAAATATTAGCAATTTTAATGTAGTAGAGTATGAAGGTAATAATGCAACTGGAATGAAAAGTTTATACCAGAAATGCAAGTGGGGATCCACAGGATAGCGATCTACTAATTCTATTACAGTGCTTTATAAATTTAAGTAGAAGAGCTGTTATATCAATAAACTGAATATACATTTCAAAACCTAAGTAGCAAGTGTTTATAAGGACTGTCGAGACAAAGAAAGACCCTCTTTGGACATTTCTTTTATGCCAGAAAATGTCATACAATACCAATAAGACAGGATGCCCGATATTAGCATTATTGTTCAACATTGTTTTAGAGACATTAGATAATAAAATGAGACAAAAATTAAATAAATGATATACTTATTAGAAAAGAAGACATTTTATTTGCAGATGATATGGCTACATAACTAAAACTTGAATAAGAACTATTAAGATAGGAGAGATTAGTAAGCTAGTTACGCATAATTGAAAATTAATAGTTTTTAAAAGATAGCAATGGACGCTAAGAAGAGGAAATGGATTTTTAACATTCCACTTATTTTTAACAAAACTACAAAATACACTAAAGTGGACATAATAACAGTGTTACAGATAATTATGAAGAGCGTGCAATATTTTGCGAAGACCATGCAAGAAAACCTGGTTAAATATTCCCTGTTAGGAACTCAATGTTCTAAACATTTCAAACCCTACCTAAGTTAACATGCATGTACTGCATGATTTTGTAGACCTAGTATCAATGTTTCTAATTTTCTTGAGTAGAAAATAATTTGCCAACTCTTTTTTTAAACAGTGATGCCCTGGTAGATATCAAAACTTCCTCTAAAGAGACTGTAAATAAAATATTACAATACTGACATCACACTTATTATTTTTATTAATAAATATGAAAATAGTGCACTCAGATTTCCTGATGTTATCTAACTTTGCACTTTTTTCCCCCTACCTCCTTAAGATAGACTTTACAATTTAATGTGAACTTTAGGAAATAAATATAAAATCATAGAATTGGAAAAATAAACAGGTAAATTTATGGCAAAAGGTGACCTGAATTGAATAGTACAATATAAAGATATATAATATATATGTATACACATATACATACATGTATATGTAAAAAAGAATAGTATAATATAAAATATGGTTACTAAGCTTGGTATTAATATGTACAAAAATAAGGCTAATTTATATTCATACAAATATATTTAGGAGTTGTGAAAGGGTTTTGCTGTTGTGTGTGGCTTTAACTAAATCCTAATTGGGAAACACTACTTTCTCAGGATTAAAGACTGCATTTAGACTTCAATACTTTTACTTTGACCTGTACTCAGCTAAGTTTTATCATTGCTTTTTCTGCAAAGGAAGGATTGGCTCCAGTTATTTATTCAATAACCACCTGCTAGTAGCTGTATGTGCCAGCCGAATGCCTGCCATAAAGCAACCTGCTCTCTGGTTAGGAGAAGCAGCAGTGCTGTAGGCCTTCCCTACATCCTTCAAGTGCAAGTAGATGATATAGCAACAGGTTTCTATCAGTCCCTTTCAGCTGCTCACATTAATACTTCCATAGTTGGTACTTGAAAGAAACATATCTCTTAAAATAGAAACTCTGTTATAAAAAATTCTCACATAGTATGGCCTTGCCTATAACTCAGTCCAAATAAGGGGAAAAAATAAATCTGCCTATTAAGCTCACTAAAACATTTCTTAGCGTGAGATTTTTAAGTTAAGTAAAAACAAAACAACAACAACAAAAAATCCAAAAGTTGAATAGTCAGCAGATAATGAAAAATTATTAACAGAAAAATGGAACACATCTTCAGGTAATGATGATCAAATCTCTATTGAAAAGGTGAGGAAGACAATGATAATTAATAACTACCTAGAGGAGAGTTTTATAAAAAGAAGAATTGGAAGCATCATATTTACCTCTTTCACCAGTAAACTTTCTGCTTTGTGCTCTGCATCTTCAGGTACTGTTGAGTACAATGTTCGGATATCCCAAGAAACTGTGGCCGTCTGAGAGAAACAATGAAAAGAAATTAAGCCCTCCAACTTAAAAATATTGTGAACACCACTATACCAAAAACATAGCGGGGAGGCTTTTCCATCTAAGCATTTAAGGACAAGAGATTTCAGACACTTCCTTGGTTCTTGCCAACTTATTTTCTAGGAGAGAAAATTCCAACTCTCCTTTTTTTACCACTTACCAGCATTACTACAATTACTGTTCATCAGTGAAGCTCATGCTTTTAAGTTCGTTCTTCCCCTACAGAAAATGAAAATTTGGACATCTATTTATTGTGACTGGTTCATTTCTCTTAATACCTTTGTTGTTGTTGCTAATGATAAGTATAAAATAAAAGAAAAAAGATATAAAATCATTATTTTAATTCTACTGTAAATAATCTCTTGAATATCAACAGAATAAATTTAGCCCTTTTTAGAACTGTTTGTGTGTGTCTATGTATAACTACAATTAGGGATGGGAGGGAAGAAAGGGTGTTCAGTATATCTGTACCTTGAAGAAAACAAGTCACGTTTCTGGTGTCTTTTTGTTATTGTTGTTGTTAAAATGAACAAAGTATTTTCAACTTCAATGCAAAAGAACCTTCTATTAAATGAATGTATATTTTTTCTGAACTGAAAGTATAGAGTATCTCTTATAACAAAACATCTAACACAGAATTCACAGCTTGTTTCTTTTTTATACATATTCAGTTCTATCAAGATGGGGAGTAGGAGAGGTCGCAAAACAGGTACTTCCCATCACCAGCTTCCTGCTCTCTTCAGTTTGTGCTCCTTTTAATTACAGAGATGCTGGAATGATCAGTCTGTTCACTTACATGGTACCACCATTTGGGTCTTTTATTTTGTAAATTCCCAACCCACAAATAATTAATCAGACACAATAAAGTTCATTTGAACTGTTCTAGAAAAGGGGTATTTTGTCTAGACTAATTATTGGAACAGATGGAAGTCTCAAACCCTTCCCTATTTGTGGGAAGATGGGAAAGAGAGGGGACCAGGTAATTCAGTCTTCCGGGTTCATAGCTGCTGTAAGCTCTGCCACCAAGGGCAGCATCATTACTTTTCTTCCAATCCTAGACTCCTATTTTCTTTAAGTCTTCTCTTCCTTCACTCCTGATGTGAGGGCAAGACATTTGTCTGTTTAGTTTACTGCTATAACCTCAGTGCTTGGTTGTGGGCATACCTAATACCTACTGATTTGTTTAAGGTGTTCAGCAGGTGTGAGTAAGCATGTGTGTGTTCTGTGTGAGCACGTGGTGAGTGTATGTGATGTGTGAGTTTATCTGTAAGGGGAACATGGGCCTGAACACTGTGAAAGAGGAAGAATATCATGTGAGTCTATTAACATCGCAGACTAAAAATTAATGAGAATACTATGCTCACGATACATCATATAGGAAAAAATCAGTGCTCATCCTAAAATACAGCTATGGACTGAGCTCCCTTGGTTAGTGCATTTGCCATAGGATTTGATTGCAGTTATGTGAACAGTTAGGAAGTAACCATCAATTCAAGCAAAGTGCAGGTCCACACACAGGGAGACATCCCTTCCCATGGGAGGTATGATAGGATCCAACTTAAGATTTATTATTATTTAGATTTTGCATTTTTTCATTCCTTTTGAATATCTTCTTTCATCTTGTTTCTTTTATGTTATTCACTCTGTTAGATAAACAGCAAATAAACCCTATTAAAGTTTGTAGTAGAAGACTTAAATGCATGTTTAAATTGAGCTTTGCTAGATTTCAGTTATTTGAGAATAACTTATTTCCTATTTGGACAGATAATCACAGATACACAGTGTTACTTGTTTAGTTTCCGGGTGACATTACATCGTAATCCATTGACAAGATTAGGAATTTTTTTCTCTAAATAATTTTTTTTCTAGATTTCAGCCATTATTTTATAATAAAAGATTTATATAAAAAGTAAAAGATTCCTCTTTTTCATTATGCACTATAGTCTCCTATTGATTTTGTGCATTTTGAAAAAAAAATAGCTGTTCTAAGTACTCTAAGTGTGGTGGAAAGTAGAGTAACATGGCCCAAATGTAACCTTCCTGTTCAGTTACACTATAAACCTTCCGTCCCACTAAGATCACTGCTCTGTACCATAGAGTGAATACTGATCTATTGTAAGAAGCTTATTTTTTTTAATAGTAAGGTTCTGAAATGTGAGCTCAGGTTTTCAGTAATAATAATTACATCACTACTTGATTCATGATGTCGTATAGTAAACATAGAGCCCCCATACTTAAGCTAATGTTCATATGCAGTGTATGAGATTGGGAATTCATTCAGGCTGGGGTCATAAAAACAGATCATGTGTTTAGTCATGTGTACAATGGTTATGAGTGATTCCTGATGACCTCTGGTTTTGAAATGATAACTGGGGGTGAGTCAACCCAGTTTAGATTTAGAGATAAATCTAAAACATTATTTTACAGCATGCATGGAATTATAGCACATCTAATACTTAGCACAGAATACAGAAGATACAAGAAAAGGAATACACATTAAAATAAATGCCCATAACAGGTTATTGGCCAGTTAAATTTTTGGTAATATTGGAGAACCTGCCTGAAAAAGCAGTTTTAACTGCAAGAATCGTGGTACTTCTGCTCACCTTTGACTTCTATAATGTATCTCCTCGAAGCAAAAATAAATTGATCAAATAAAAAAAGTATACAGTCACATTTGTTAAGGTTACTGAGAATTTCTTTTCTGAGAATTGGATGCTTTCAGACCACGACAAATTGCCTTGGCCACAGCAGACTTCCTGTTCTCTTTTATGAACCGTCTGGTCGACAATTAGTACAGCTCAATAGCATGAAATGGATCTGAGACTGGGCTGGAACTCAGCCGAGCTCCTCTTCTGGAGGTAGTTTTACAAGCAGCCTATTGTGCAGAGATTAGGCATTTGGAAATAAAAACTATCATTTTTATTTATGAAACAATGCATGCAGGCTTGTTTGTCATTTCAGGCCCATACTATTCAGACCACTTAGACTACGCCCTGTCACTTTCTGGTTCCTCCACTCTGCAGTGGGCTGTCTTGGTGGCTTTGCCACAACCACCATTCTGCTGGCTAACATGACCACAGAAAACTTCATTCCAAGCACATCAGGGCCATTTCTCAATTGACCAAAGGCCACTGTCAAAGTCTAAAAAAGAGGCCACTTATCCTATCCTGGCTGAGCACAGCTTCCTGTAACAGCATTGCATATCCCAGCTGTTCAAAAAAGAAGACAGAGATGCTGGTGTCAGCAGTAATCAATCAGCCCCAGCTTGAGAAGTCAATGGGCCTCACAACAGGGACTGTTAACTAGCAGTCACGATCAATCCCAACCCAGCACGTGTCTGAATGTGACCTCCACCACAATTTCTCAGGCTGAGACACAGACAGTGCCTCAATTTTAAGCAGGAGTTTATATTACACTAGTTACTTGAAAAACATTTTTAAAAATCACATTCAGAAGAGTATTGTTGTGATTTCATTTTTAAAAATTTTTAAATACATAAGAAAATCACTTTAATGCCTTCATTGTGTTGAAGGTAAACTGTATGGGAGATGCACAGATAGTGAGCAGCCATCATTGGACAGTCATCTTCCTCCAGCCAATGTGAGCATGGGGACATCTCCGTTACAGGATGTAAGTGTATAAGGAGGGAGGTTTGGAGCCTTATTTAAGTTTTACTTCTAGACTGGCAAACCCCTGAGCAAGTCATTTCACTTCTGTTTTGCGATTCATTTCCCAGTCTTCAAAATGTGCACCTCCTCTTAGGAGGTGAGGATAGAATATTCTACGTATGGAAAAATGTTAGCGTGAATAGAACCCAGTGCTCCAACATTCAGATACTTATGCACTAGGACCTCCCCTGGACAAGGACTCCCAACAGTGGTCTGAGCTCTCTCCAAGGTTGCACAGTGAAGAAACATGCTGGCTGTGAGGCCGGAAGACATGCCCTGTCATGACTCTGTGACGAGCCGCCTTAGACACAAGCAGCCTGACACAGACAGCCTTCTGCCCTGGCATCTTCTCTCATGGCTGATCACATCCCTTCTTCCATCCGGGGCTCAGTCCTGCACCATTTTTACCCATCCCCCTCCGCTTCTCAGAGAATCCCTTTCTTTCCTTGTTCTTTTCTCATCTCAGGCTTAGGATAGGTGCCAATTCCATTTGAAAATCTTCTCTAATTCATGCAACATCCACTTTCTCTTCTTTGAACTATTTGGTTGCCACCTGCAGCTTAACTATAGAATCTTTAGGGCCAAAAACTCTGCCTGTGATTAGTTAAGTCAGTCATTGTACAGGTGTGTTGTTTCAACAATAACTCTGCTTTGAGGATAAATTATAGAAAGAAATTAAATGCTTTGCCATGTTCTTCATGATATTTTGTTTGTTTTAAAGAATGAAATACTTGAGTGTAGACATATATTTTTATGGTTAAGTGTCCTATATCTGGTTTAGGTATATCCACAGGGCTGTAAACCATCATCAATATTTAATTTTAGAACAGTTTCATCACTCCCCCCTCAAAACCCATACCATTAGCAGTTACTTTCCATTCTTCCTTCTTCCCAACCCTTGATGATTACTAATCCACTTTATGTCTCATAATTTGCCTATTCTGGACACTTCATGCAAATGGAATCATACAGTATATGGCTTTTAGTGACTGGCTTCTTTCACTTACATAACATTCCAAGTTTCATCCATGCTCTAGCACGTGTCAGTACTTAATTTCCTTTCAGGTAGAACTGTTTATCCATTCACCATTTGATGGACATTTGGGTTGTTTCCACTTTGTGGCTATTTGAATAATGCTGCTATGACTATAAGTGTCCAATCTTTATTTGGACATACATTTCTAGTACAATGGAGCCTAGGGCAGTCTCCACACATTCTTACTGAATTGAAATACACACTCCAGACTGTTTTACTACAGTGCCAATTATCCAATGTCACCACTCACTGTGGATTTCAGGGATATTAAAGTATTAATTTCCCTCAAGTTGTGCACCTTATTTTTCTAAGAAGCAGCTGGCCACAGCATACTATTTGGACAAAAATTCTAATAATAAAAGTCAAGGTGCTTATGTTCATTTATCTTTACAGTTACTCCCCATCCTTGAATAAAAGGCTTTTCAAATCTCAACTTCATTAGCTTGTAAATGAGAGAGCTATTATAACTTAGAAACAACCTAGTTTGACAAAGACTACTATTTAGCTTTTAAATCACAATTATAGCATTCTTGCATGAACACTGGGAGTCACTTAGGCTCAGAAGCCAAGGATTAAAAAGAGGTTGAGCCCAGCTAGTACGGCTTAGTGGCTGAGCATTGACCTATGAACCAGGAGGCCATGGTCTCATTCCCGGTCAGGGTACATGCCCAGGTTGTGGGCTTGATCCTCAGTGTGGGGCATTCAGGGGCCAGCTGATCAGTGATTCCCTCTGATCATTGATGTTTCTATCTCTCCCTCTCCCTGCCTCTCTGAAATCAATACAAAATATTTTTTTTATAAAGAGGTTGAGATTCCTATAACATGTTAGGTTGTCTCAGTAAGAAAAGCAAGGAAAAAACAAACAAAACAAAAAAAGCCCACAATCTTATGACCTTTCTGCCTTTCAAAAATTAAAATAAAATAAGACCTTTCTGCTTACTCTCACCAAATGACCCATGTGGTTGAGTCTGGAAATCCCCATTACCAGTTGCTTTTTATAGCCAAAAACATACTATGAAACGAACAAACCATTGGTATGCTAAGAAATCACAATTCACTCAGTCTTAATAGTGAGCCAATGAAAATGGCAGGATGTACTGAAGAGCCCTGAGCGACTAATTCTGTAATGAATTAGGGATCTGATATGAAGGAGGGTTTTGAGAAGATGGTGTGACTATCTAAATAGGCTATTTCAGGTGAAATAGACCTTTGACTTTGACAATGGCATTTTTCCAGGTTAAAAGCATAACCTTGTTTATATTGGTGATAGTCACAATTTAGCTCTCAGAGATGGGCCATAAGGCTGAACTGAAACATGGGAGTTTTCCTGGTGTGGGCAGTATTGAAATATGCTTTCCCACAGTGTGAGGTGTTGCTAGCTTTCAGACCTCTAAACTTTCTTATTTATTTACACTTTGTAACTCCCAGAAATGATTCCACCTCCAGCTCTGGGTGTCTTTCACTTATCAAGAGACTCATTTCTGGCTTTCTCACTCTGTGTTCTTCTATTTTGTATCTTCCTCTCCTTAGATGGAATCGCTTCACAATATGATTCAGGGTGTCCTCGACACTGTCCTTCAGCTTTTATTTTTGCCTTCCTTTACTCTCCTTGCCTAATTCACTAAGCTGCAATTTGGTGACTAAGTTCTTTATTTTTGGGGGGTCTTAAGTTTCCATTGCTACCAGCTTCAAAAAGATAGATGAGAAAAACAAGACTGGCAAATATAATTATTGAAGTAGTACATGTTTTTGAATGTACTGTTAATGAGCACGCCAAAACTGCTTATTTCTAGTGAATCATTCTAAGTCATACAGGTCATGATGCCCGCTCCCAGAACCCACGCACCAGGAGAAATCGTTTCTACCTGGAGTGTCAAGATAAAGGAAGATGCTGCTACTTCAGTGCCTTCTCCTGGAAGATGTTTTTAATTCAGTGTTCAGCAGTCTTAAGTGAATGCTCATGAGTCAGACACTGCGTTGAGTACTTGAAATACAGTTATAAATGGATTTCTCCTTTGCCTAGTAACAAAAAGCATGTGCATAAGTACATTAAGTGTTATAGGGAGGAAATGAGCCAGGCACTGTCCTTGGTGGAATGAGTCTCTGCAGCAGGGGGTCATAATCTCAGTGCTGTTTTTCTGAGGTGACTTTTGAGGAAAGTATATTAATGATCATTTTATTCTTCATTACTTCATTCTCTTTATTCTCAAATTTCCTTTCAGAATGGCTTTTGCTTTGTAAAGGAATAAAGTCATATTCTAAAATAATAACCTACATGTTTCTAAAATAAATATCAACTTTCTACTTGTGTTGTGCCAAGTGCCACCCTTGTTTCTGGGGGCTTTGCAATGACCAAGATAAAAGACATCCCGTCCTAGTACAGGCGACAGACACTCTGACAGAGAGAAACACCAGGAATGGCAAAGCAAACAGATCTTTCTAGGTAGTGACACACTCTACAAAGAGAAGCAAGAAGGCTGATGGGGTAGGTGACGTAGTGTGGGAGTTGGGTAATGGAGGCTGGAGGTCAGGGATGCGTCTTTGGGGAGGGAGCATATGAACTGAACGATGAATGAAAAACAGGAACCAGCTTGCAAAACGGGTAAAGGCCCTGTGACCTTGGCAAGCTCAGGCAACAGAAAGAATGGTAGGTAGGTTATCCATGTAGTGAGCAAGGGAAAGAGGTTGAGGAGACAAGGGCTCAGAGATCATCAGGAACCAGCAGGCTGGGACAATAACAAGAAGGAGCTTGACTGGACTCTCCAGGCAATGGGAGACCCCTGGGGAGTTTTACCCAGAGGAATGGCTTATCTGATTTGCATTTCTAAAAGCTTTCTTTAAATGAATCAAAGTGAAGGCAGGGAGGAAGCAGCAGGACAGCCACTTCTGGGGATCCAGGCCAAAAATGATGGTGATGAAGGCTTGGGCCAAGAGCTTGGGTAGACAGAACCGAGGTAGGAATTCTTGACACTAAGCATTCTTAATCAACTTTATGTTTCATCCATATTAGGGCACACACATCTTAACCACAGGGCTTTTGCTTTTCCTGTCAGCCTCACTCGTCTAGGAAGTGCTGTTCTATATTCAGTGCCTTGTGTGTGCTAAATAAATATTGATGAAACAAACCAAGCAATGAATCATGTCTGCTCTCAGTGTGGGTGCTTGGAAATGTGGAAACACAGAAGTGAGCTGAATTCTCCCATCAGTGAGTCACAGTTGGGCTAAGGACCACTGGAAGGAGGGTGAGGAGCTGGAGCTGTTCCCCTTCTTTCTGTTCTTGATACGTTATGATTGGAGTGGTCATCTGCTGCCACTTCCCACGGGGCAGGTGGAGACTGTCCACACACATCCCACAGAATCCTTACCATCGCTCAAGAATGAGTCTGGGAAATGATTTTTTAGCCTGGTGAACAAGAGGCTTGCTGTTAGTAACCAACACCCCTGACATGCGACATAGGTAGAAGATGGGGCAGAGAGGGGCAGATAATCTGTAAGGAAGGATCTTAATTCCACGTAGAGGAACAGGGGAAAAACCCCAACACATAAAGACAATTAATTTTAGCAGGAATCTGTATAGCAGATTCTGTAAAGGGTCAGGTAAATTGTTTAGGGTCCTCTACTCTGCTTCAATGACTTCACCTCTGTTGAAGTCTGCAGGTGTAGCATGAAAGCAGCTATTGGCAACAGGTGAATAAAAGGGAATTATTATATTTAAGTAAAACCTTATTTATGGATACCAAAAATCAGAATTTTATATAATTTTTATTAGTTAGAAGATAGGCTCTCTCTCTCCACCCCCCCCACCCCCCTTCAACTATTTAACCAATCTATGAAGGAAATACAACAGGCTAGAATAAAAAATAACAACACTCACATAAAAATCATTCTTACTTCACAGGACATATAAAAATAGACAGCAAGCCACCCATGGGCCACAGTTTGTCAACTCTTACTCTGTAGAGCAGGAGGGAGGAAAAACTATCCATCTGCATTTTGTTAAAAAGCTGGCAACTTCATGCAGTAATATTCGACACCATCCTTTTATTTGGCAGGTGCTTAATGTAAACAAAAATTTAGCAACTTGTCTGAGAAGACATTTTCTGATCAGGGGGACTCCATAGCATCGTATGTCTCTTGAACACCTGCTAATTGGCAGTTAGTCTGCCAACTGTTCTCCCAGGTTCCTCTTCACCCTCTTATATGCTCTAATAACACACACCAGGCCACTTGTTCTCTTTGAAACACTCCAGTGACTTGCCACTTGCATTTGAAGATGGCTCAATGGCTTACCTTGTCCTTGCCTGACTTCCTTTCTGACCATCCTCCCTCTCTGTTCGCCCAGGCCACTCTTCAATCTCAGAGCGCTCTCTGGGGGGCCTTTGTAACAGCTTCCTCAGCCTGAAATACCCCTCCTAGCTTTTAGCATTGTTGGTCCTCCTCAGTTTAATCTTGTTATTGGTGTTGTCCCTGACCACCCAGTCCAGCTCCTCTAGTCAGTTTCTATTGCTTGGCCTTGTCTCATTTTCTTCATGGAACTGCTCTTTATCCAAACTATCTTGTTAATTAATTTGTTTACTTTTTTTTTTTGCCTTATTCCTCCCAGAGAAAGGTAAGCTCCATTAAAACAAGGTGATTTCTGTCTAATCAATGCTGATCCCCCATTCTGAGATTCATGCCTAACACTCAGAATTATACATTAGTTGAATGAATAAAGAAAGGACATAGTCTGAGGGGTGACAGAATGTTATACCCAGAATTGTGCTAGTATATTATCCCAGTTGGGAATTAGGGTGACTGTGTTTGATAGGGGTGAGGGTTGGATAGGGAAAAAAGAGCATGGCCTTGAGAAATGGACAAGAACCCGATGTTGGAGAAGCCCTTGGGCAATGCTTGGGGGTTTGCCCTTCATTTGGTTGGCTATGGGGTTGATGGCACAGGATAAAATAATTCGGTGTGTTTACTGGAATGCTCATTTTGGGAAAAGAAAAAAAAAAGTATGTATTATGTGCTCTGTTTACACCAATAGGACAGCAAAGGTCATACCATAATCAGATCATTTTTACGTGAGTGTGTGAAAGATATCAAAAAATGAAGTCAAATTCAGTGAAAATGTTTCATGCCATCTACTCTCTTCTTGACTTTGGGGAACTTGGTGTAGCTTTTGACATATTTCTGAACAACAGAGCTAGAAGAAAAAGTTCTCCAAGTTTTGAGGGTTTTTTTTTGTTTTGTTTTGTTTTTGTGTGTGTGTGTGTGTGTGTGTGTGTTTGTGCTGTTGTTTGACAGAGAAAGGCTGTTAAGTCTGCCTTCAGTTTGAAAGAAAATGAGGATACAGAATTAAAAACAAAGATGGGTCAACTTTGTGTTTGCAGTTCAAGACCTAGTGGCCTGATCCAACCATGATAATAAGATCTCTGCATGAGATAAGCTTCTCTTAAAGTGTGTCAAAAGTGGGAGTCATTTAAAAATCTGAAAAAGATTGGGAGAGTTTCCTTTTCCTACTTACAAATCTATCGCCTTTCTTCTATCCTTCTTGTACTTGGAACAGAAAATTAACTTCCATAATTCCTTCTTTTTTTATTGAGCCATGGAGGAAGGTGAAAACAATGAACATTTAGAAGCCAGAAGCCAGATCTGCCCCCAAAGTAGGGGAGGAAAGGGAAGTCTGAGGCTGTTTGAGGAAATGTGAGCTCTGAGGCCCAATGGTTATTTCACAGGATGACCTCAGAGCCGTCTTACATCTGCTTTAAAATGCTCATGTTGGTGATGTTGGAGAGTCCCTTTCTTTTAGGAAAAAATGGGAAAATTTACCACCTGCCCATGGAGATCTGTTTCATAATTAGACATTTACTAGCAATTTATAATGTTTAAAATAAACACAAATGGAATGGTTGGGACACATGGCTGCTCAGCACCCATAACTTCACTGTGTTCCTTCCCAATACGCATTTCATTTTTATTTATTCTGTTTACCTCCCCAAGAGTGGTCTCTGTGCCAGTGAACATTGTCCTAGAAAGGGCATATCAAAAATCACAAAGCCCTCCATGAAGATGCACCTGCCTAGCTTTCTTTGCCCACAGGCCTTATCATTTCCTTATGAAAGGACACCCAAGATTAAGAGTGACTTTTAAGAATTGCCTCTTTTGGGCCAGGAGAGTCCCACCTTTGTCATCACTTGGTTACAGTTGCTTGGAACCTTTTAGTTAGAAATGGTCTGAAGGAGGAAGTAGGCCAGGTAGGACAGTGGTTGGAAACCCATACATTGGCGGAGATACAGGACTAACTGCACCCAGGCAGTGAGTGCCCTGTGCTGCTCCCATTCCAAGTGGCCACTGTGTCACTTAGCCACCATCTTCCAAATGTATGAGGTTCTTGGGCACTGGAAATCGCTGGATGGAGACTACCATTGCAGTGACTGTAACACAGGGTGACCACAGGAAGGGCTGGACTCCCCTAACCCCCTAATCATCTTGTGGGCCCTCCTGAACTTGGATGGCTTGAAAGGAGCACACTTACAGAGAAGTCGTCACTGGGGAAGAAGAGGAGATCTCGAAGGGGATCATTCTGATACGTCTTTTCAAGTTCTTCAATGATAGTTTCATAATCCAAAGGCTCAGGAAGTCTGGGTTTTTCTTGCTGTAGAAAAAGAAAACATAATATTAACCACTGACACATATAATCTTCTTAATGCCTGGTTGGATTTCATGTCTTCGTATCACCAAGGCTTTGACATTGCGCAATCTTCCAATAGCTTCACGGAGACTCCCGTCATTTAGGGCAAAGCCACACAACTGTTATATCTAGATCTCAAATAATAGGAGAAGATCCTGAAATATGTGACATCTCACTCAGTAATCCAAGCTGTTCACTAAGTCCTCGCACACTCATAATTCTATGTAAACTTTACCTTTGTCAATGGGAAGAAAGATCTTCTGTTACTTGCTATAGTATTGTAATGATCATCATCACTTTTGCTGAATTAGATACTTCCTTGTGAGGTTTACTTGAGCCCATTTCAAAATGTTGGCACCCTGCTAGCAATCAAAGTATCACAGGCTATCTTAGTTGTCACTGAAGCATAGATCCTGTGTCAGAATTAATTGCTTGGCTCTGAGCCTTTTTGCCTTGATAGCAAGAAGCTGGATGATTCTCTAACAGAAATGAACAACATAACTATTATGGGCACAGTGTGGTGAAAATGGAGAAGAGTCTGAAAATAGCTTTATAATCACACTGCATTGAAGACATGAAGCTGAAGCCCTAGCTTGTGTAGCTCATTGGTTAAAGCAATCTCCTGATGGGCCAAGGTTGCCGGTTTGATCCCCGTTCAGAGCAAATACAAGAATCAACCAATTCATGAATAAATGAAACAACTAATAAACCCTTCACTTTCTCTCCTGCCCCATGTCCCCCTCTCTAAAATTAATAAAAATAAAATAAAATGAAAAAGTCCTGAAGCTGAAAAGAATGGCACTGCCTTCAAATAAGCTGCCCATAGTACTAGAAAGATAAAGAAATGCTAGTGGGAGAAGGTGTGATTGTTTCATTATAGGGTTGGTGTGTTTAAATGATAGAGCCCAAAAGAGAGAATAACAGATCACAGAACATAAAATCAAGGACACAACTAAGTTCCCTTGGCCCTTTGATGATTTATATTAACCCAAATGAGAAGAAATGGTCGTTTGGTTTATTTTAAGGCTCGGAAGCTGGAGTGGGCACCATGAAATGTGAATGCTAAAGTGATCTTGAAAATGAAAATAAAATTTGTTTTCTTTTTCGCGACAATGACATCAACAGTTTCCCACTACCCTCGCTCCTCCCCAGTTTGCAAGGCACACAGATTTAGCTTCCATTTCTAAGGCCTTCTTTGAAAGATCTCTGCTGCTAAAGCCCCAGAAATCTTTATTGATGTTTTAATAATTTCTAATGCACTCCTCAAAGTAACAGTCAATGTTTGATTTAATGATTTTCCAAATATAAAAAGTGAAACAAAACAAAATGTAACACAATGGGCCAATAATAAATATTTCCATGTACTTTCTGCATCAAAATAAAAGAAAAATAACCAATTTTATAAATCCTTAAATAAATGGAGGAAAATGTAAAGTGGATATTTTCTCTAGAAAAGGCCCTTTCAGCAAGATTGGTAGACGTAGCAAATAAAATTCAGAACTCCATACACTATTTGAAGAAAAGAAGACATTTGCTGCCCAACATAACCTACTGCATGAAAGAGCTGTAAAACTCAACATTTTGAAGTAGAAGAAGTAGAGACACTACGACATCAATTCAAGTAATTAAAAACAAAATCTTCCTAAAATCAGTATCTTTTGACAAAAATTACTTTATTTAGACTTATTTTAAGTTACAATTCCCTATATTCCCAGGCAAAGGTCAATTCTAAGGATCACAACATGATAGCTTAAGAGACATGCAGATTCCAAATGTTTGGTTTGGAGCAAACATTTATTTCATTTTATTTTTAGTTGGCTTTGAATGCCTTTCAGGGGTGGTATTTCACTCCAGTTCAGCTATGGATCTCCATAGGCCTTTTCTATTATGTCCTATCCTGTAAAACCATACCTTGATTTTACCTACTGCCCCACAAGGTCAAATCTGAAACACCTGGCTTATTCTAGAACCTCTTTCCCACCCTAATACAATTTTTGTATATTAAACGTAGCAAATAAAATAGAATGTATTGTAAAACATCAGACAGCTCTTATCTCAGCCGCAGATTTGGTTGGTTATGTCCCTTTTCTTTCTTGTGTTTTCAGCTTTAGTGTTTGAGCCCTTTGGTCTCAAGCTGGTGGCATAACTACTAGCACTTTCCTTTTCTCATTTCTTTATACCACCATGTGGGCATGTGGCTCCTTGTGTGTTGCAGTTGATAGATTTAAAGGCAAATGGCATCAAGATATTTTAAGAGGCCCCCTACAATCTTGTTTGCACTGTATTTTAAATTTCATCTCCCATCAGCTGCAAACTGCAGCATTAATAAATAAGCTGGAGACTAGCAGACCTTCAAAGAAGACATTTTACTAGGGCACCTCTTCCACCTGAAGTACATGTCACTTAAATTCATAGAATAGAAAAATTAGAGCTCACAAGTCACAATAAAACCATAGAAAAACTAAGTCCTAAACTTTCCTTGTTATGCCCAATAAAAACCATAGCTTATAACAGATGTAAGCATCTATTGGAGAGTAGATTTTCATTTCAGGCTAAAACATACAAGTTAACCAATAAATGACATTTACGAAGACTTTCCTGTTTGAAATGCTGCACTGAGATTATTTTGACACAAAGTTACAAAACCTAGCCGATCTGCTTCATCTAATGTATTCAGTCTTGACCTCTGGAAGAGCTATATTAGTTGAGTGCTATCTTTTCAGAAAACTTGTTAATTAATTCAGAATATTCAATGCTTGTGTAATTTTCAGGATATTCAATGTTTTATAATTTTTGTGGACATGATGGTTTTTGTAAAACTATATTTTTATTTATTTCAAAGAGGAAGGGAGAGGGAGAGATAGAAACATCATTGATGAAAAAGAATAACTGATTGGCTGCCTCCTGCACACCCCACATTGGGGGTCAATTCCACAACCTGGGCATGTACTCTGACTGGGAATCGAACTGTGACCCCCTGGTTCATAAGTCAACACTCAACCACTGAGCCATGGATGGCGGGGTGGACATGAGGTTTTAAAATGCAAATTACAATGATATATTTCAGAACGTGTAGAGCCTGGGATCTGGCAGTGTTTGGCATGAATGCATTATGTTCTGTGACAGTGAGAATACAGGCTATGGGTCCGGTAGTTCTCTCTGAAGCAGGAGAGCTGTTTTGTTCAATATTTCAGTCAAAGAGACAGATGTATATAAGGATGGTGGGATAAGTTAATTTCTCAGTACAGCTGTTTGCTGAGACATTGAGTAAAACTGGTACTGAGCAGCATTGATTTATAGCTTTACAACGGCTGGATTTGTCCCTCTAGAATTTAATGTGTCTCTTCTGGAAATACTCCAACTGGGTGGAGGCATGTGCCAAGACTGCCCTGGATTGGATTGAGTTTTTATAGTGCTTTTTACACTCACTCTCTTCCTCTCAAATCAGTAATGAATTTCATTAGGTATTCAAAAACCACTCCAGGCCTGGGAAAAGGCACCCTCCAGTACCTGTTACTATGCAGCAGAGCTGCTGTTGCATCACAGGGGTAACAGGCACTATTCTTCCTATGCAGTATTAAGGGATTTGTTTGCTCCATTTGCCCAAATCCACAGCTCTGCTCCAACTCAACTTCACAGCAGAAGAATGGGATCCTGTCACCAAAACAAATGCTCCCTTCCCTTCTACTTATTCCTCACTTCTCATGGATTACCAACACAATGTCTAAGTCCTAGTGTTGGTCAACCTGCCATCTTTGTAACAGCCAGTACTGCCAAGATCCCTTTAATTGGTTTGGAGTAGTCGCTGGTCTATGCCTTAGCTAAAGATTCCAATTGCAAGAACATAATGCCCATTACAAAGATCTGAATTGTTTTCATAATTGTAATTAAATATTAAATGGGTGAAGAAATGACGCCGAGGACTAAGCATTTGAAGTGTGTAACACTAAGCAATTAAAAGACTAAATCATCAACCTAGACCTGTCTCCAGAATAGAAATATGATATAAGTAAAAAATTAGCTGGACTATGAAGCTCTGCTGTAGGAAAGTCCAAAATGAAAGGGAGAGTGTGATTATAGGTTTTCTGTGTTGAGATGCAACTGAGAGTGTAGCATGCACTCTGCAATGAATGTTATGGGGTAATATTTGTATGTCTTAGAACTGTACCACATCCACAGTGCTCATCACATAAGTGCTAAGTTTTAAATTTGCACTAACTATGGGCTTAAATCACTTTCATTGTAAATTTAATGTATACAAAGAGCAGAGATTAGGTGCTCAATAAATACTTGTTGAGTTAATAAGTTTATATAATTTCATGCAGGAATTCCTTTTCTGGGACTCAATTTTTTTTTTTTTAAATCACATATATAATCCAAAATTTATACAAAATTGTCTTTGCAACATTATCTTTGTAACAAGATGGGGAAATATATTCACTTTAACCCAAGATAGATAAGAAAGGCAGGCTGGCTGGTAGATACTATATCCAAAAAGAGAAGGCACCATAACTGCTGCTCAAAAACGTGTGGTTTATATTTTTCAAAGAACTGTGTGAACTAGAGAGAGAAAGTTAGTGCTATAATGGGGTCAGGGAAGGCATTGAAAATAGGGTAGGGTTGGAATAAAGCAATAAAAAATTGTAGTATATGCAATGGTTCCTCCTTGTAATGCTTCATCCTTCGTTACAGTTCATTAATCCACAACATTTTGTATGAGTGGCTCTTGTGGGAAAACGTGAGGAGG
Organism: Pipistrellus hanaki; assembly: GCF_964339955.1. Classification (NCBI taxonomy): domain Eukaryota; kingdom Metazoa; phylum Chordata; class Mammalia; order Chiroptera; family Vespertilionidae; genus Pipistrellus; species Pipistrellus hanaki. Next base: position 63,526,580 of record NC_140510.1, on the reverse strand, counting down.
TTGGGGTCCTAGATCAAGATACCAAGCATTGCTACAAAAGAAAAGATAAAAGGGCACTACCTCAGAAGGAATAAAGGTCAAGTTCATCTTGACACTGTTTTTTAGATTCACACATATTGTGACATTAGAGTTTGGATCGGGAATACATAGATCTATAAGGGGTAGTAAGAAATGAAGGACAAGGTCAGCTAAAAATGGGAAACAATAAATTATAAAGGATAAGGAATGATTAGAAAATTATGGTACATCCTTGCTAAGAAATATACATGATAATTAAAACTAAGTTTTTGAAGTTTGTAATAACAAGCAAAATTGCTTATGTATTATTGTTGAATAAAAGTGGAACTAAATATTGCAAACCAGAATAACTGTGTAAGATTTTACAAACATAAAGAAAAAATAATGGAGACATAGATCCAAATATTATCAGTTATTATATTTGGATGGGATGATGACATTTAGGACTTTGCTATTTTGAATGTTCACATTTTCTATAATGAACATGGATTGTTTTTATCATGGTAAAAAAATGAACTTTGTTTTTCAAGTTATCATGCCTCCCTGGAAACACTGGGAAATCATTGAATTGTAAAACTGTTTACCCTTTGAAAATCCACCAGAGAAGGAACCTAGAAAATCCCAGTGGGGACTTCATATGCAAGTTCAACCATTAATATCTTCAAGTAATTAAAAAAAAATGATACATAAACACCAGGGGAAGAAGACTGAGGGAAAAATTACAGATTATGTATGTGTACTAGAAACTAATGTCAGCAAAAAAGGGAAGAACAATTAGCAATGTATTTACTAAATCATTTTAGTTCTGTATGGCACCATAAAAATCTGGTAAATCACTTAAACACCTCTGTGTACCAGTCACTGTGACAAAGGATTCCAAGTCAGAATCTATATTTGGGAGTTAGGATCTTTTTTACCTACCAGCTGCATAATTTGGACAAGTTATTCAAATTGGACTTAGTGAGGTTGAGTCCAGTGAGTCAAGGGGCAATTTACTGCCGAAACCGGTTTGGCTCGGTGGATAGAGCATCGGATTACGGACTGAAGGGTCCTGGGTTCGATTCTGGTCAAGGGCATGTGGGGGTGTGCAAGAGGCAGCTGATCGATGATTCTCTCTCATCAATGTTTCTAACTCTCTATCCCTATCTCTTCCTCTCTGTAAAAAATCAATAAAATATATATTTTTTAAAAAGGGCAATTTGCTGCTTATGGCAGTGCTATTATAAGGATCAAGGAAATGGAGTATTTGAACCACCAAACACATTCCAGACAAATATAGATTTGCCTTTATTGGAAAATAATTGAAAGCACCTCATAAGTTTTACCCCAAAACATACACCAAAACCAAGTCAAATTAACCAGCCAATTGAACTAATTACACTAATTTCTTCATGTACCAAGAATTGTGCTCCATGCCTATATAGTTTTCATCTAAATTTAATTTAAACAAAGAAAGAAACAAATTTTAATAACTAATGATTCTGTTGAGGCAAGAGAATAATAGCAAGAGGAAAAGCACTGAAATTTTAAAATCCTATATAATAAAAGCCTAACATGCTGTCTGATCATTTGACCAGTTGCTATGACATGCACTTACCACCAGGGGGCAGATGCTCCAGCCAGTAGGTTAGCTTGCTACTGGGCTCTAGCAATTGGGACGGGGTGAGACGGCTGGGTGAGATGGGATGAACATGCTCTACAGCCATCCCATGATCCCTCCTGAGCCTCTAAAATATTTCTTTGAATTAATTTCCTTTCATTGTGCACAAATCCATGAACTGGGCCTCTAGTAAAAGATTAAAGGTCAGTGGCTTCTCCATGGATCTCCTGAATCAGGTTGGGGCTTCTCTGTCCCCCACAAATAGAAAGAAGAATGAAAGTGACTTTGAAATTCTACCGTTTTTCTCCTTGAGAAAAAGCCTAAGAAATATTTTTATGTATTTACACCTCTAGATTCAAAAAAAGATTAAATTTAGCACTGGTTTAATATTAAATTTATTAGCTGTGCAAATATAAGTATCTAGATAACAGTCAAGTTGTAGATACTTAAAATCTGTTTCTGTAGCTCTTAACTACACACATGCAGGTCAAGCTTGTTAGGTCAGGTTAGTTAACAGGATCATTAAGGACTCACCAGGGAAATGGTTTGATGTGGTAAGGAATGAAGAATAATCTATATAGCAAATCTCTTGTGTTTGGGGCCCATATGTTTATGTTCTAAATTTTAAATGTAATTAGGGAGCAAGGTTTTGGTTTCTCATCATTAAGGTCTTTTTAATTTGTTAATCTGAACTAGTTGCTCTCCTTTTCAGAAAACCTGATCTTTTCAAGAAATATTTATTATGAAAAGAGATCCCTCCCCCCCCCCCCCTATTTTTGAGGAGTTTATATTTTTCTGCAACATGCAATGTATTCTGTGATGCCAATTTGGACTTCCTTAATCACTCTTGCCATTTTTGGATATCTGAAATTTTATTCTAACTTGAATATTCATAACACAATTAATCCTGTATCTTGAAATGCTTTCTTCATCTTACAAAACTTTGCATCCTGGCTAATGACTCAGAAAAACAAACCAATCAAAACAATTACCATAGGACCAATGTTAATTCTTTAAATATCCTCTTGACATCTTGGCACACAGACAAGCATATAGCTAAGACTAAGGATCCAGGGGGATCTTTAGAGAGACCCTAAAAAGAATTCCAATCTTGAGATCTCCAAAACATATTGGAAATAACACAGCTGGTAACTAATTTCTGCATTATCAAGATAGCTGGTTAATTTTCTTAGAGGAAATAAAAGATCTAAATGACACATGGATTTTTTAGACTTTAATTCAATCCAGGCCCCTTTGGCCTTAATGCAGTTGAAACAGAATCAACTTCCACACTATCTGTGTTTAAAAGAAATGAGAAAATTGGAGAGAGACCATGCAGCTGGATTCACAGTCATAGCTGTCAGCTCGTGGTCCTGTGACAGATTCAATTCAGCCTTTCATCAAAGGGAGTTCCACTGGACAACTTCTCAAATGTTGGCGCTTCAGAAAACAAGACTAGCTTTTCTTACCAAAAAGGAAACGATTAAGTAAAAAATAAGCCATCTTATGTTGACCCTGTAACCTTCTCTCTGTTTTGACCAACTGAGTTTCGTGAGAATGGAAAAACACTAGCTAAATCAGTGGACAGCTGGGACAGCTCAGAGTAAGCCGAATTTGGAAATGGTTCCCTTGGTAACAGAAAAGGACATAGATCTCAGAAGAAATCAAGTAGTTGATTTCTTAGTCCATTTCAGTAAAATAAACCCAGTTAAACTTGGTAAATTATAAAGCCTTTTGCAAATATATAAAAATGATTAATCATCATACTCAACATAAACATGGTAGATAGAAAAATAAGAATAGTCTATTTCATTTAAAAAAATCAAGGTGACCAACAAACTTATAGTATCTATAATAAAAGATATACTTCTAAGTTGAATTCAGACCTTTGGAATCTTTTTTTTTTTTTTAAGGAAATTTGACCATGTATAGCTTTTAAGAGCACACAAATATCTATGTGTTATATTATAACAAATTATAATAAAAACTAAGTAAAAATGGCTACTTTTTCATCTAATACCAGAACTTATAAAGAAGTAGAAAATATCCAAGAATATCCAAATCAAATTAAATTGTATGTCTCATTTAGTTTTCTAGAAACACTTGAAAGATAATAGATGTCATTAAAAATACATCACAACCCAAATACAAGTCTGCCTGACACCAGGGAAATTAATGCCTTGGAGCGAATTGCTGGGAATTTTAGATTAATTTGTATGAAGACTGTGATAAAAGCTGTCACTGGCATAAACTCTGAGCAGTCACTCTTGAGGAAAGTGAATTCATTCTTGGTTAAGTTGCAGGCGTCCTTCCTGAGTCCATTTGGAAAGCATCCTTTCTCTGCAGCTACGTGGCACCTGAGCTGGCTCCTCCCTCTTGCTCAGGCCTTACCCTGAGTCCTCTGGTGGGGCCTCAACTCTTAGGCCAGGCAAAGTTTCAGCTTACACTTCTCCATTTCCGTGGTTCAGATTGATTTTGACCCCTGCCATTACTCCTGCTTCTTTGTATTTTACAACCTGTTCATTTGTAGCTTTCATCCCTGATTTCCACCGTTTCAAACCTCATTCAGGCTCATTTCATTGTTTCCTGCAGCAGCCATCCTATGACCCCATCCTGTGCTTCCACTGGCACGTTATAAAATAGCTTAAATAAGCAATTGAGAATGTTTGTATAAAACAAACAGTAACAGTAAAGTAAGATGACCAGGGAGGGAGGCTGTTCACCTTAACAAGGAAGAATAAAGGATTAAAAATAGATTTGAGCTGGGCCAGCATAGCTCAGTGGTTGAGGTTCCACCCATGAACCGGAGGCCATGTATTCGATTTCTGGTGAGGGCACATGCCCAGGTTGAGGGCTTGATCCCCAGTGTGGGGTGTGCAGGAGGCAGCCAATCAACAATTCTCTCTTATCATTCATTTTCTATTTCTCTCTCCCTCCCCCTTCTTCTCTGAAATAAATAAAAATATATTTAAAAAATAGATTTGAAAGATACATATTATAAAATGATGTATATGAGATGTATGGTAAAGACATTCAGATCAGATCATCTATCTATAGTTTTTAATTTTCTATTGAAGTGCTAATATGCTATTACTAAAGAAGGGAGCAAGAATTTTTATGCATATGCCAAAATTTTCAAGACCTGCAGATTTAAGACCTATAAGCCAGAAAAAAACTTAAAAATATCAAACATTTATTTTTCTGATTGTACAGATGATTGATAAAATAATTCAACTTAATCGTGTACTTAATCTTTCCAAATTAAGACTTGTAATGTAGGAAGGAAACTATCATTCTTATTGACTTCCTATGTACTAAAGATCATTCTGAATGATTTGGATTAAAAAAAAAAACCTTCTAACTACAGAATACCTCATGCATTTCAAAATTTAAGAGTAGTTCTATTTGATCTAATATGTTTCATTTTTCTTTGAACTTTTCTTATAATGCAAATGTACTCTGTGATAAATGAATTAAAGTACCAAAGACATTTCTTAGACAATACACATGAAATTTGGATTCATAAGGGAAACTTCCAAACCAATTAAAATTTAAAATTTACAATATAGTTAAATAGCTTCTAAAGCATTTGCAGAAAACGAAATAGACAAAATTGTCAATCTAGGTCAAGAGAGTATCAAGTTTGAATTGTATACTTTCAGGAAGTCACAAACATCTAGTTAAACATTCTAGATTACTAAGAAAGTAAACATTTCTAAATTTGCCTTTTTGCAAGAAATCATCTGTAGAGTTCAAAATTCATATGATCATTATAAAAACAGATAATCTATAATAATCATCTCCAAGAATCATTATTTCTTTTTTTCACTACAATGTAGGAGTATATCCAAAAATTCAAAAGAATTTATTATGTTACTCTCTAAACAAACTTTAAGCCTCATCTTCCTTTGTTGGTCATTTGCTCATGTGACTTTCTTTTTCTTTTTCTCTTTTTTTTCCCCCCCCCAAATATTTTATTGATTTTTTTACAGAGAGGAAGGGAGAGAGATAGAGAGCTAGAAATGTCAATGAGAGAGAAACATCAACCAGCTGCCTCTTGCACATCCCCTACAGGGGATGTGCCTGCAACCAATGTACATGCCCTTGACTGGAATCAAACCTGGGACCTTTCAGTCTGCAGACCAACGCTCTACCACTGAGCCAAACCGGTTTTGGCATGTGACTTGCTTTTTCATTATCACCTATCAAGTCATCTTTGAAGCCAGGCAAAGGATGTTGGTTTAACCTTTAGAAAGTTTAGATGGTTGTGTTGTAGAAATTCCAAAAGAGCTTGGAGTGGGTTTTAGTTCAGCTGGGCTTAAGTGGGGGCGGAAAAAAAACACACGGTCTTTCTAAGGCAAATCACATCAACACAGAGCAGCCTGGGACCTTGAGCACTCAGCTTGATGCAATTCAGAATTGTGTCTACTCAGTAGCCCTGACATTGAAAAAGGTTCATAGGAGAAGGTATCACCTCTTAATGGCTTCATTTGTTGCAGTCACTGGAAAGGCAATCTCTCTATAATTATATCCCACTTCCCTTGTCTTGGAAACTTAAATATTCTACTTGGCTTTATTAATACTACATAACACTTATAACTTTGATAGAGTTCAAATCATGTTCAGAATGCACAAAACCAACTTGAATTCCAGTAAGTAATCTTAAAATAGGGCAGGTACTACTATGAAAGAGGAAACTGAGGCTCAGAGTAACATTAAGCAATCTGCAAAAGGCCATCTAGATTTTAGGCCAGAATGTGAGATATAATAACCCCTTAGGGCTCCAATTATATGGTTCACTTTCTTGGATTAGTTTTTTTTTTTCCCCCCCGGAAGTGAAACCCACATCTCAGGATAATACTATGGATGGATTGAGCAATCCCTTATTCTACAGAAGAGACAACCTGTGAAAGGAGATAAGCCTCTTACAAAGACTCCAAGCAGGCAACAGCAGTAGGAAAGTCCTTAGTGCCTTCCACAGAAGAAAGCTAATCACTGTATGAATGATCTTAATTAAATGTGAATGCATTCCTACTGAATGCTGTGGGAAAACACAGCCCTTACTGGCTGCTTTTCCCATAGTGCTTAGTAGTAATACCTTCAAATTCAATTAAGATAATTCATAGAGTGATTAGCTTCATTATACGTGGAGACACAAGGGACTGTCCAGTTGCCAAACTGTATGTATGGTCTGTATGAGATAGGCCTGTTCCTCTCTTGTGTGTTGTTCTTCAGTGAACACAAGAAGAAGTAAATCTCACGGTGACATAACGCACGGAACTTCTAAATTCCACTGAAAGGCAGTGAGGAAATTATGGTGCTCTTTTCTGGACTGGTTTAAAGGTTAAATGTTCTCAAACCAAATAAGTTTTTCAAATACTTATCCTTTTTAACAAGCTGGTGGTAAACAACTGATGAAGCTCTTATGGAGCCAGGAGAGAAGACACAACTGGACACTCATTTTGGGTCAATGGAGACCAAGAGGTTAGGTTCAGGACCCTGAATATTCCAGTTGTGAAATGCTGCCTGGAAAGACCCAGGTGTATCCCGGGGGATAAAGGTCTAGGGGCTCACTTGCCTGTGTTTCCCAATGCAAGACATTTAGTACTGAGGAAATTACCAAGGAACCAACTAACCAACAACACAGACCCAACCTTTAAGCCACATGTCTGGTAAATTCCATCTACTTCACATTGCCACGATATAGACGGTAAGCATACAGAGAACCACTGTTACTTAAGATACAGTATTCTGGTTCCTGATTTCAGCCCAACAGGGGATGACTATTCATTAGTTTGATTATTCATATTCATTAAATGACTATTCACAAAACATCATTATATAATCATTTACACAATTTTTTAAAAAGGCTTCTCTGTTTCCAGATGCTTATATGAACAAATAGTATATTTACCCCTAGTGGTTCTCAACTGGGGACATCACTCTCCCCATTCCAGGGGACATCTGGAAATATTAGAGACCTTTTTGTCACAACTGGGGAGAGTTTGCCACTAGATCTAGTGCAGGGAGGCCAGGGATGTTACTAAATATCTACAATGCAGAGAGCCTGGCACAACAAAGAAATCTTAGACCCCAAATAACAGCAGTGCTCAGGTGAAGAACCCCAACCCTGAAGAAAGCAAGCAAGATTTGAACACCCCGTAGAATGAACATTTCTGTAGGAAGAACTCCCAATCATGTTGTTGCAGCCATTTTTCATATACCGTGAGCCCTTCACGTTACATGTGACTCACTGCAGGCCTCCACTACTCCGCTGCCAATTGTTCTAACAGATAGGCATCTTGAATTCTACAATAAATAAATTTTACAGAGCCCTCATTTTGTTTGTAGACAATAAAATTCTACAATAAATAAATTTTTCCAGAGCCCTCATTTTGTTTGTAGACAATAAAAAGGCAGAAACATGTTAACAGTAAGCAAACCACATCTTTTTAACCTTAATTTCTCCTTTCTTCCCTGACTTATGTAATCGAATACTTATTTACATTTTCTTTCACCTTTTGCATTGTTCTAAGAATTCTAAAACAAATAATAATGTGATAAAATACAGAGTAGTATTTTGTAAAAACACAACTATATACAAGTGATCAACTGGGTTCTTCATCAAGGCACTTGTAGGCTTTTTAAAGAGACAATTTTCTAGTAATATTTTAACTATTTAAATCTCTACAATATGTTTTAAAATATTAATAGTAGAAATTCCAATATTCCAAATAGTCTAGTAATATCTTAGATACTTAAATTGTCTATCAATATGTTTTAAAGTAATGAGAATAAGAAGATATTTATGAGCCAAACTGAAAATTTGATTGTGTCTAAGACTTTGCCCACAGTTTATATTAGAATACCACCCCAGAGCTAACTTATTTTTTTTTTTTTAAGTATTGACATAAAACTTAAAGCAAACAGCGACATTTGGATACCTACAGAACCAAGCCTGTGGATTTCTTCTTGATTTACTCTTCTCACTGTCCGTCTCTTCTTCCAAAATTCACTGGGTTCCCGTTTGAAAACCTTTCCTCGGAAGCTCATTGTATTGCTGTCATTTGATTCGCAAAATATTTTAAAAATGTTAATTTTTGTCAAACCTCTTTCTTCTGAAGTCTCACCAGGCCTAAGGATTTTTTCTTCTCTGATAAAAAGGGAAATGCTCATGCTACATTAACATAACTCACCCAAAAGGAAAAGAAAACCGACAAGTTACCGCTTCCTGTAAGTAACTAACTCCCAGCTGTTCAGCTAGGTTTCTGTGCAAGTCTTCTTAGTCACCTGCTTTAGAGCAAGACAACAACACAAGGGGACTTTGGACATCTAAGAGAACCACTCATAGTGAAATAAACCAGATGCTGTAAATCCACCCATGGAACCAAAATCAAGATTGAATCAAAGAGCTAATTTACTGTAAGGGTCTATGTCTGCCACTTAAATGGCCATCCAAACTATATCAGTCTGGCTAGATCCAAAGGTAAACTATAATAATACACCTGAGATCTGAGACATCTGTTTAAGGCAGTTGCTCATGAAAATGTAGTTAAATTAGTGGTTTTCCTAGAGATTTGCCCAAGACAATTAGGGAACAAGAAGAAAATATTAGAACTGAATTTATATTGTTTATCTAAATAAAGAAAATTAACTCAGATGCCTTGATTTTCTATGCCAAATGGTCACAAGGGTTCAAATAGTTAATTCCCTAATCTTTAGAGTTTTGCTCATTTTCTCTGGGGTTGTGTAAAAGTGCAACTCTTCCCTCAAACCCACCAAAATACTCCTTCCTGTTTTATTTTTCTTCATAGCACTTAGCAGCATGACACACTGCTGTATGTTTTACTTATTATTCAAATTATGATATGTCTTCTATTAGACTTTATGCTCCATGAGAGTAGAGTCTGCCTCATTCACTGTATCTTTCAGTGATTAGAACAGTATATAATTAAGTTTAATGAAAAAATAAATGGGGCCAAAACCAGTTTGGCTCAGTGGATAGAGCGTTAGCCTGCGGACTGAAAGGTCCCAGGTTCGATTCCGGTCAAGGGCAAGTACCTTGGTTGTGAGCACATCCCCGGGGGGGAGTGGGGGGGTGGTGGTGGTGGTGCAGGAGGCAGCTGATTGATGTTTCTCTCTCATCGATGTTTCTAACTCTCTATCTCTCTCCCTTCCTCTCGGTTAAAAAATCAATAAAATATATATATATATATATATATATATATAAAAAGAAAAAAGAAATGGGAGTTTACATTGATTGTGCTTAACAATGAATCTTGTCCATATGCATATTGTGTTTTGAAAGATTAGTTATGATAAGAACTATATAATTTATAAATAAACATAGAATATGGGAGTATAGTCAATATTTTCCTATGAGGTGGATGAGATAAATATTTGGAGACCACAGGACTAGGAAATAATTGACTAAACTTTAAAAGGTTGGTTCTAAAATCCCATTATATGAGACAGCTATCCAGTTTCTCAAGATTCTGTTTATTGGAGCTCACCAGCTTGATGTCAGTGTTGAAGAAACCTTTTCTTGTCCATGAAGCACAATGTGGGCTATAAAGATAGTTTAAGGAATATTTCCACTGAGGACTGATCCCCATGACTACCTTGGTAGAAGAAACCCCCACCAACTCTTCTAGGAGGTGAGTCTTGAGGAAAGAATCCTATGAAGTGTGCTCTCTATTAAATCAGGGAGGGTCAGTGGAGGGCACCTTTGTATAGAGCACTGTATGATGTGCAATGTGAATAGAAGCAAGAAGCTTAACCAGGAGAACAATTTCTGTGTAAGAGGTTCTCAATGTTCTGGGGGTTTTGAACTTTAAGAAAGAAAAATAACAAGGCTGTTAACTAGCCCACAAATTTCGCTCATGTCCTGCCTGGAAGGAGGATTCAGGCTACAGGGGGAAATGGGCAGCCAACAGGAGGAGGGATCAATGAGTAAGCACGTTGTGGTTGGTGCAGAGGCTTTTGTTACAGGGCCTGCTTTTCTTCCTAATGCTCAGCATGTTGAACAGTGGAGGTGCAGGGAGGCTGCCATACATGATTCCAACTTGCAAAGCAGAAATGAATGGTCCCAGAGATCCTGGGCCTGTTGCTAATTTCTTTCAGGTCTTTACTCAGATGTTTCTTCTTCAGAAAGCCTCCCTGACCATCATTTTAAAACTGTAGCTCCTCCTCTAAATACTTCTGACAATCCTCCCTTGCTTTTTTTGGCCATAGAGAAAATGGGATAAGAGATTGAGGAGGCCTCTTTCAAAAGCCACGAGAAAAATAGCAAGATGCTATAAAAACAGCACCTGGAGGGGCAAACTATATCATTAATCTTAACTGGCTCAAGGAAGCAACCAGGAATTCCACAGAGCAAAAGCCCTTTGATCCAGGGTCATTCAATATTTGGGAATTCCACTGTATGTCTTTACCCTAAAAAGATCTCACCCTCTAAATAACTTTCACATTTGTTCCATGAGCAGGTATATTAGAGTATATACTGAGTTTTCAGATTTACTTGTTTTTCATTATATGTGTGTACCAGTGGAGTCCCTTGGCCTGGCTGGGGGATTGGACTGAAACCAGCTCTCTGACATTCCCCAAAAGGTCCCAGATTGTGAGAGGCACAGGCCAGGCTGAAAGACCCCACCAGTACACAATCAGGCCAGGGAGGAATGGGGGAGGTTGGCCAGCTGGGAAGGGATTGTGGGAGGGCCCTGGGGTGTGTCTTGCCCATCTAACAGCCCATCTCACTCAGTTTGAATCTACCAGACCTCAGCAGCAAGCTAACCTACTGATCGGAGCATCTGATTCCTGGTGGTCAGTGCACATCATAGCGACTGGTCAAATGGTAGACTGTCTGCCCCCTGGGGGTGAGTGCACATCATAGTGAGCAGTTGAGCTCTCTTAGCATATCATTAACATATTATGTTTTGATTGGTTGAACGGCCAACCAGTTGATGGGAAATTTAGTATATTAGGCTTTTATTATATAGGATTATAAACTCTGAGTTACCTAATGTCCTGGTGTTAGACAGTAGCTGCAAATAGTATTTTACAATCCCTTTTGGACTGTGGATCCATTTGAGAATCTAATAAAAACTATGGATTCACCAGAAAATTGTAAATATCAGAAAGTGTACATGCAAGTGTATGTCACAAATGTCGAAGTTCATCTGAGGACCCTCATGCCCAAGGTACTGTAAATTCATAACTCAGAGTTTTAGAAGATTCAGAAGTTTTAGAATGAATATTATATTAAAAATCTTGAGCAACTCTTAAAATGACTTCCTCTCTTTCTATTATTTGCATCTAGTCTCTCCTCTATTCCTCTTTAGGCGCCACGTTTCTTTATCTGCAGCCCCTCCCACTCTGTGACTTCTGCAATATGAAAATGACTCATTTCTCTCCTGGATTAACTTTTATTGCAGCCCCTTAAATACTGGTAAAGGGAGGCATTGTGAGGCAACATATGGGGTTGTCAGATAGCCATAAATGCAAAGGAAAGGAAGATCCAGCAACATGAAGTGGTGTTCCCTGGATGGCACTGTTGGAGAACTCTATTGAGCTTTGCCTTCCTTGATTTCAGACCAAGCCTATTTATCCAGCATTCTATTATACCCCACACCATTCCAACAAATTCCCTTTCAAGTTCAGAAATATGTTGGCAATCAAAAAAACCTAACTAGAACATTGGGCAAGAATGGAAAATAAAGAGAAATTCCTTGTGGCTCAACCACAAGCAATCACTGGGAAGTTCATTAGAAAAGAAATCTGATACCAACAAATAGTCAGAATTGATGAAGTACTATATTCAAGGCATTGCTGGGCTTCATAAGAAGTACATAACATCCTTTCTAGCCCTAAGAATCTTGAACCCGAAGAGGAGTTCTAGAATTTGAACTCGTCTGGGAAAGCTTTATAGTAAAGGTAGAACCTAATTATTAGATGAGAGTGAAGTAGATGAAAAAAGGGTAAAAGATACTCTAGGGAAGGGGAATGTAGTGCAGAAAAGGCATAAGATATAAACATTAAAATTGTAGGATTTGCAGTCATCTTGGGCCAAATCCTAGGTCCACCACTTCCTGACTGTGTGTCTTTCAGCCAATCACTCACTGTCTCTAAGAGTAAGTTCCCTCTTCTGTAAAATAGGGATAGCATGGTAGCCAACTCAGAAAGTTTGAAAATAAATGAGATGGCCCTTTTAAAAATTTCATCACATTGCATGGTACATAGTAAGCATAACTATTAGTTGTTACAAAAGCTAAGAGGCACGCCAAAACAGGATGTTTAAGAAAAAATTGGAAGTTCAGCCTGTCTAAAGCCAAGGGTTGAATAAGAGAGAAGAGGTAGAAACTATTAGAAAAGAGAAGTCAGGGCCAGTTCATGGAGGACTGAATGCTGAGATAATGAATGTTTCCACTGTATCCTGAAAGCCATGGGAGACCCCTGGAGGATTTTTTAAAATTACAATTAAATTAGTGCCTTTGGGAGATGCATTTGGTAGCTATATGCAGGCTGGATTTGGAAGAATGTGATCCATAGACAATTTGCATTAATCCAGGTGTGAGCATAGAGTGGTGGAGGGCAGAAAACTTGGCAACAAAAACAGATTTCAGGGAGATTACCCATAAAGACTTGGCAACTAAATGGAAAAGAATAACTGAAATTTACTAAGCGGATACTAGTTGATGGGTGCTGGTCTAAGGTTTACAGTACCTTATTTCAGCCATGCAACAATCCTGTGAGGTAGGTATTATTATTGTGATCAGCAGCCCAGTTTTATAGAGGACGTTACTTGAGTCCTGAGAAGGGATGCAACTGGCCCAAAGTTCCAGATCAAATAATAAGCACATCTGGAATCTAAACCGGGCAGTCCAGGTTCACAGCTCATGCCCTTAACCAGAAGAGAGGTTCACAGATGTCAGCAGGTTTAGGAGTTTGGCCATCAAGAAAGCAGATAATATGACTGAGGAACACAGGAAGGTCAGAAGAAAGGACTTGTTTTCCTGCTAATGCTGACTTAGAGACTTATTGGGCATCAGACCAAGAAGAAGACAAATGGGCATGTCTAGCACCATTGTTATATGTGTGCCTCGAGCTCAGGAAAGAGTCAGGTCTATAGATATGAGGCTGAAAACCATCAAAACAGTTAAAATTTAAAGTCCAAAAATAATAAAACTTACGGAGAACAGAGTAGTATGGAATTGAGAATACAGGTTTTTTTTCTTTCTTTCTTTTACTTTTTACCTTGTAATTGAATTTATTGGAGTGACATTGGTTAATAACATTACATAAGTTTCAGGTTGACAATTCTATAATACATCATCTGGATATTGTATTGTGTATTCATCACCCCAAGTCAAGTCTCCTTGAATACAGTCTTGAAATTCTTTTACATATGACAGATGGAAGGCGGTTTATGAAACTGAGAGGCCTAGAGATAAAGGGGAAATCTACCAGGGCAGTGCAGCGTCCAGATGCACTGGGGAGGGGAATTCAAGGAAGGTGGTGCATGGCATCTGGGCTGAGATTCAAGTAGGACCCAAGGATGTCCAAAAAGATTCAGTGTGAGAGATAAGCAAGGTGAAAACTAAGAACTTTGCAGTCTTGGATTCAGGCATATCTATGTTGGAAGCCTCTTCAGCCATCTATTAGATGACTGCCAGAAAGTTACCTCTGCCTGCCTGTTTCTTATATCTACAATGAAGCAATTAGTTGTAACTTATGGGGCTGTTGTGAAATAATGTTAGTACCTGGCATTGAGGAAAGATACATATTGTGTGTATGTATATATAATAGCTAAGATTCCTATATGTACCTATAATGTAAACTTTTATTTATTGAATATGACTGGTATTTACCAGGTCTACCTAGGTATATAATCAATGTATAGACACACCTATACCATATGCATATACATGTACATACAAAATACAGAAACACACACACATATATATATATAAAACTTGACACATATAATATATATATATATATATATATATATATATATATATATATATATGTATATATATATATATATGCTCCAAGTTTTGGTCCCATGGTGTCCAGACAGAGGAATTAAGTTATCAATTTTCAATAGATGAGAGTTTGGTTGTTTGGAAGTTAGTGAAGATGGGAAGAAGAAATAGGAATCTGAGTGCTAAGATGTCAGACATTTAAGAAAAGGTTCTGCTACTCTGCATTACTTTTCTATTGCTGATGTAACAGAGTGGCACACATTTAGCAGCTAAAATCAGCACCCATTTATTTTCTCATAGACTTCATGGGTCAGAAATCCAGGTACAATGTATTTCAGCCAAGTCTCTTCTTGAGGCTGAAATCCAAGTGTGTTGTTGACAGAATTAATTCCTTGCAGTTTTTGGACTGAGGTCCCCAGTTCATGGCTGTCTGTCAGCCAGGGGTCATTATCAGTGTCCAAAGGCTGCTGGCTTTCTGTGCTCATCTTTCTAAGCCAGAAGCAACAGGTGGAATCCTCTCACACTTGGAATCTCTCTGACTTTTCTTTCTACCTCATCTCTCTTAAACCTCTCTTGCTGCTGCACCTAGTCTAACCAGAGAAAAGTCTTGGCTGGTAAGGCCTCATGTGATTCGATTAGTTGTACCCAGATAATACAGGATAATTTCTATATCTTAAGGCCAGTTGATAAGTAATTAACATCTGCAAAGCCCCTTCACAGCAGCACTAAGATTAGTGTTTTATTAAACAACCAGAGTGTTTGGGAGGGGGGCATCTTTAGAAAATTGTCTCTTACATAATCTTATTCTAGACAACAGTTCAGCTTTGGTGCTTATCTCTTAAGAATAATTTTAACATCAAAAATGTATCAAGAAGATGGTGTAGGTGAAGACAAACCTGGCTTTTGAGGGTCGTTTCACTGAGCATGGCAGTGGGATGCAGGTTGCCATAGGGCTAAGAAATGAGTAAGAGAAAATAGAATTGTGGCTGATAAACAGCAACCTGGAAAAACTGAGCAGTAAATTAAAGTTGAGACACAGAATGCTAGTTGTGGGGATGGACAGCAGAACCAAACAGACAAATCTGGAAGATGAAGAATGGTAGAGACGTAACCAAATATAGAAATACAAAGGCAATAAGGCAAAGCAACAAGTTATGAGAAGGTAATCTCTAAAATGTTTAAATATGTTTATACAACAATTCAATAGGCTGTAACATCAGCAAATGGCATCCACCTTTAATCTAAGAAACCAAAGGATAGAAACATGCATTTCGTTGACAATGGATAAAAATCATCCAAAAAGTACCATTAGAGATGCAGAGTAACTGAAAACTTGGTGGTTAAGACTTAGATAACTAACGTGACGTCGTAACTGAATCCACAAAACCTAATTTGAGCAACTGGCAAAGCACTTCCTGTTCATTCCCACTGCTTTCTTTACCACCTCTTCATTCAGTCTTCTCCTTATTCCAGTTTATTTTACCAGTTGAGCTTTTCAAGATATACTACAGCTATTTCTTCACTGATAGAATATGTCTAAGTAACTCATTTTATTTTTTTCTCTTCCATTTCCAATAGATTCCCCTTTGCCAGAGGGTTTGCATGCTGCCCAGCCTTTGTTTCCTGGGGAACACCAGGCTCGTCCACAGTGCATCTCCAAGTTCAGCTCCCACGGTACCTCGTTTAGGGGAAGTAAAGCACAGCGGCTACTTCCTCCTTCACTGTGGTCTCTCCTGAACCTGGCCCCAGGCAGAAGTGCTCTTCAAGTTAGCAGCACTGAGCCTCACTACTTCCTGCTCGGAAAGTCTGCGCTGAACAGACCGAGAGAGCCTCAGACCTCTCTAGGGGAGTTTAAATGAACATCGCAAACCCTCCTATGTCTAAGTGTGGAGTTTTTCCTGTTCACTAACAGCAAATTCAAATAGCATGACTTTTAGTAAAACATACTTCTAAATTTCATGGAAAAGAAAGGACCATGCAATCTAAATCGCACTGAGGGAGAATGCCAAAATGCCAAAAATAGAAACAGATTTCAATTATGTGCATGAGTATATGTTATGTACTGTGTGTGATGTGTGTCTTTGTGTTCTTGTTGTGTATGTGTGCATGTGATAGGCCTAAGTGATCTATATGAATTAAAATGATTTATGGTATTCCATTCATAGCCCTTCAAACATGTATGAAGGTGTAATGATATTTGTTTATATTATTGAATTTAAATAAGTCTCTGGAATAAGAATTTCCATTTAATCAGGGTTTAATGGGGGGTGGGGGTTAAAAAACTAATTTCTTACAGAATTTAGTGAACCTTTCATAGAATCATTAGCATCTGTGAAGGGGCAGACTTTCTTCTTTTCAACTTTATCATTGGCCACAGACTTTCATTGGGAAAAACCTTGTAGCAGATACTCATACATCTTGCCAATAAGTGTCTTAATGCAATATTTAGTAAATGAGGAACAGTGATTTTAGTGTTTTCCTTTTTCTCAATTTCCTGATGAGATAGGAATGTATCACCCATTTGAAGTTCTTGCTACCAATGGCAAAGATATCCAACCATCTTCAAGAAGCCAGCTTTAGCTTGGTATGGTGCAAAGTGGGAAATCCCTAGGAGAGGCAAATGTTCATTCTAACAGAGACTTCCCTTTCATTCCATCCCCGCTACCATACTCAGAGCCAGGACCTAACAACACCAAATTACAACAAAAATAGACACCTATTATATGATATTCTAAGCTTATGTTTCATACAAACAAATACAGCCTGGATTGTTAATGCCCTTTAAAAAAGCCACACAGCTAAAATTTCACCTAGAATATAGTATTCTTTTCCCATTAAACATAGTCAAACCCAAAGCAACATAATTCTCAAGCCACAAGAATTTTTCAAACATGCAGTACCTGACTATTTAGTCAGTGGCACTGACTATTTTTCTCTTAGATTGTCAAATTAAAAAATAAATGACAACAGCCAACACAACAATAACTGTCTAGTGTGAATGAATCAAAATTATACCTAGTTTTTGTGTGTGTTTTTTGTTTGTGGCACACAAAAAAATACGTTATTTGTGTGCTGCAGAAATTTAGTAATTTAGTTTTTGTGTGCCATTGGATGAAAAAGGTTGAAAGTCACTGATTTATCTTTTACTGAAGACTAAACTTTCTAGGTTGAGGCACATAAGTTCACCAATAACCAGACGAAGGCACACAAATATAGCCTCCCAAAAGATGGGAGCTGAGGGACTTTGAATCAATGGTATTACCTTTGATCATTGAGGGACAATTGCCCATAATCATTTTCCCCAAGAGACATATGCATCTTCTCTGCTGGCTGGCTGGGATCCCATACCAGCTTCTCACTGCTGGCAAAGTTAACTACAGAGGAGAGTTCCTTCTTTTGAAATAAATTAAGCACCCCAAATCGTCCTCCTGTATTCATTCCAGTTGTTAATTATTGCTGTCAATACAAATGTCACCAAATGTCTAATAACTACCTTGAAAATGACACTGTACTCGAGAGTTATGAGGAAACCAAGGTCTTTCATATCCGTGAAGCTCCAAAAGAAAAGTTTGTAATTTATATGGCATTGGCATTACAGAGGTTTTAGTCTTGTGGGCTTTTTACTACAGAAAGATGTGTCTTTATCAGGGAAGGTCAATGAAAGGTTCTCACCTAAGCAATTTTAATGAGGGAACAAACTGTCGTGTAAATACCAAATCCTGAGCAAGATGCAAACATTATTCAGACCAATAACTGTTGGCTAGTGGATCTGTTAGACTAGCGGAAATCTGTGCAGCCAGTCTGCCCCCAAAACAATTCCTTTAATGGCGTCATAATGCATTCGGATCTTGTAAGGTGACAGAGGAGACAAGTGAATATACTCTGATTTAAATGTATAATGACTTGCACTGTAGAAATTAGAAAATAATGGATGGGACTTGGCTTTTCAATAAAAAAAAATTTTTTTTGTGCTTTGCAGAAAATTAATTGTTGGATTTTTCTTGTTCAGCTGTGAGCACTTGCAGTAAATTCTTGACTTTTTAAAAAAATATATATATTTTATTGATTTTTAAAAAAATATATTTTATTGATTTTACACAGAGAGGAATTGAGAGGGACAGAGAGTTAGAAACGTCGATGAGAGAGAAACATCGACCAGCTGCCTCTTGCACACCCCCCACTGGGGGATGTGCCTGCAACCAAGGTACATGCCCTTGACCGGAATCGAACCTGGGACCTTTCAGTCCGCAGACCTATGCTCTACCACTGAGCCAAACCGGTTTCAGCAAACTCTTGACCTTTTGATGTGTGGTAGCTCCAAGTTCCCAATTAAAGGACGCATTAACCTCTCACTATTTGTTCTGCATCTCACCAGCAAACCAGAGGGACTAAAACGACAGGAAATGAGAATTGGGTAGCTCTGCAAAGGATACCAGTATCTATTTAATCTGGCTTATTAGAATAGAAGCCAATGCAGAAAGGCTCTGATTCTCTGCCAAACATTTCTTGGTCCTGGGCCAGGGCCAGGTATCAGTGACAGCGAGATCAGTCCCAGAGTCCGTGTGGGAGATGGTGGTACAGCCAAAACAATCCATAGAAGTACCAGAAGGCAGAGACTAAGGGTGAAGAGGAGAATACCAATAAAGAACATGAGGTCTAGGTCAAGGAGGAGTTCGGATAGGCACAGAGATCTAAGCCAGGCGCTGAACATGGTGGGACTTGGAAAGAACCCCCAAAGCAGATCTTCACACGGGAATGCTGTTGAAGGGACTGATTCCTGGGCCCATTCCAACTCCTCAGGAGGTCTCATAGGGGGTTCTGTAATCTGTCAATATGAATATCACCCAATGTCTAACAACTACCCTTTGTTACAAACATCCACATAACTTATCTGAAGATGCGACATGGACCACACTTTAAAAAACAACCTGGAAGCTGGTTCACCTGATAGTTTTCTCAGGCAGAGAGTCAGATAATTATAGTTTCCTGTGGGTCACCACCTTCCAATGCAAATTGTTTTGTATATTATATTTAGAAATCATATTTAGAAAATCAAATATTTCCTTATGGATATACAATTGGGCCGAATGAACTAAACAGCCACATCACCCTGACTGTTTGGGGGACCCAGGAGATAACCCTGGAGTGAAACCAGCCATAGAAAACTGGGCTTCAGTAATATCCCACCCTTCAATTTCACTTCACTTCTTATTCATTGGCCATTTCTTACTTGGACTTTGTAATGCTGGTCATACTTGTCTCCGTTATGATCTAAATCAGGTTTTCTCAAACCTGGCACTATTGACATTTTGAATTAGGCACGTAGGGGTTTGTCCTCTGTATTGCAGATGTTTAGCAACATCCCTGGCCTTGACTCCCAGTAACCCTCCCCTCCCACACCCCTTGTTATGACAACCAACAAAGTCTTCAGCAATGGCCAAAATTCTCTGGAGGGTGGGCAAGGAGGAAAAATTCACTCCCACTTGAAAATCTCAGATCCAAATTTTACTGCAAATTATTCTCCCTCAATATTTCTTTGATGACAGCTTTCAGGCCCCAAAGGCACTGCAAGTTCACTTCAGACCAGGCTTAGCTCATCTTGAAAGCCAAGTTGATAACCCCTTGTTCACAAGAATCTCAGAGCTACTGGCCTTAAAGTCTGTCCTCTCTCTCACTTTTCTATATGCCTCAAAATCCCACTATCAGAATTAGTCTGTGAGTCTGGGTATCTGTTCCTATTCTGGGCTACCCCTGTTAATACACAGCTATTGCTTGCCTGGGGGAAAAAAATAAACAAAGCCATGAGAGTCTTCAATAACTTAGCACATCACAATAGGCACGCTGGGCACCTAGGCAAAGCCCCACGGAATTAGAGAGAGGAATGGCATTGTAATGGTGTGAAAGATAAAGTTGGGAGTATGGTGTTTGCCATTGTGGGTATGATCACCGTGTTTTGATTCCTGGCCTTCCCACTTACTTTCTGGAGGCCTTTGGACAAGTTGCTCAACCTCTCTGAACCTGAGTTTTGTCATCTGCAAAATAAGGATAACTATAGTGGGTACTCCACTGAACACTGTGAGGTTTAATAAGAGTATATTTATAAAGTGCTTAGCACAGTGCCTGGAATATAATACAATGTCGATGAAGTCAGCCTTAAGTTTAATTGTGCACAGGAGGTGATCTAAGTGGGGCTGCTACAGTGTGTAAAAGGGGTTGCAAACAGGTCTAGTGTTTGTTCTCTGTGCATCAGAGGGAGAAGGTGAGGGCACAAGAAGGGCACTAGCTGCTTTGCAAGTGGCATTGAGAGGGAAAGGACATTCCAAAAATGAAGGAAGTGTCCAGAAGACCCTCTTAGCTTGGATGTGGATAATTAGGTTAAATAACCCTCCTCCCATGCACACCCCATCCTTCCACAACTGACCTCTTTGTGCTCACTGGATCTTGCAACACTGGCCATTTCATTTTTCAATCCCACTGTGTACAACTACAAAAGCTTCTAATTACACTATTTCTGGCCTCTCCCTCCATCCCACACAAAAGACCCAAATGCCAAGGAAGTTAAGAAAGCCAAGACTTAACCAATATCATATGCTTTTTTATCTTTTCATGGTTACTTTTCTGCCTAAGCAGGACTGTAAATTCCCCAAGCAATAAACAGTATCGTCTTTATGTCTGAACTGCACTGCATTTCCTTCTGGCATGTGGCAAATACCAACATTATAATTATCAATTCAATGTTTCAAACAGGAGAAAAGGGCATTGCTCTTCGCTCTGCTCTGTCTTATCCTTCTCCCTCCTCACAACTTTCCAAGACCACTGCAAGGTATTAAAATACACTGACAAGGAGACATTTATTCTGACTTTGTTAATTTTTGCAAGAGTGTCATAGATCGGGAAGAAGATCCGTTACCTAGATGTATTAAAGGCCTTTGGCAGCATTTAAAATTGGCATCCCTCTTGCTTTGGTTGGCATTCAGAAACCAGTTTTGTGGTCACTTCTTATCTCTCTGTTCCCATAAGTGCTGAGTGGAGACTGCCATGGGCAAGTCCTCTTCCTGTTCTGGGCAGAGAGCATCTGTGTTCAGGTGAGAAGAGCATTGGATGGCAGTCGGGAGGCCTACATTCAGGAAATCAGTCTATTCACTGACGCCTGAGGAACCTTGGGCAAAACAGTAATCTCTGGCCCTCTGTGTCCTAAAGTCTTTTTCATCCCCAAATTTCTATTTTTTTAAGTAAAACAACTTGTATCATCCATTCTGCAGACCAAATAATGATGTGGCTGAGAAAATAAGCTATTTCTTTTTCTTTTTAAACCTCAAGTGCCAACTGGAAAAGAAAATCTTACATTAGAGCATCTCTTTCTCCACCTCTTCCAGATGCTTTGTGATTCTCACTCCCTGTTCCCAGCTAGATTTCATTGCAGAAGGAAATAGCTGCACCTTCTTGCTAGATGACCTTGCCCTTGACATGGTTTGTAAACAGAGCATTGAAAGAATTTAGCACTGTTTCACACCCACGCATTGCATCTAACTGATATAATCTGGGTTTACTATGAATATTCAGATTTTTTAAACATATAGTTCCTTTTGCTTTGAGTGTAGCTACAAAAAACAGAAGTCAACCCTGGAAAACCGGTCCTTTCAAAAATACCTGATCTTCATGCTTTGTCCCCCTCTGCTCCTTGGTTTCCTGTGCCCATTGCCAAGGCTGAGTCCTTGTACAAGAGCTGAGTTTCTGATGTATGGAGAGAAAAAAGCTGAGTTAACTTAGGCATGGTACTTAATCCCTTTTTCTTTATTGTTGTAACTGAATCCTGTACCCCTTCACCTTCTAGAGGACATAAAATAAGTGTCCTGACCACACCTGGACAAAAAAAGATCCTTTTTGCTGAACTTAAACCTTCAGAAGAATGACATAAAGGAAGAAAACACCTGGATTTATACCAAAGACTCGCCTGGACCCTGCAATTGTACAATAGTTTAAGCACCCTGCTCCTTCCTGGGCTTATTGAGGGCCTGCTATTCAGTCCTTCCTAAGGTCACACGGGCTACCTCCACCTTCTCTCTTTATTCCCGTTCATTCAGCTAAGACCATTTTTTGTTTGCAACCATATAACACTTGCAACCATTTGTGTATTTGTTCTGTCAATGGATACAGATCTTGCACTAAATATTTGATAGTCATAAAAAGAAAACAACTTCTTTGCCTTTACAGAGTTTAGAGAAGGTAGTTTGATAAATGCTATCATGGGAGGCTTGCATTAGAAAGCACTAAAAGTGAAACAATTAAAAATCTCACTTACCCACAAATTTCTTTCTAAGCCCTAAATAACAAACAAATCAACCAAAGCTCATTTTTCCTTCTCAACACAATTCCACGTGACTTTATCATTATGTTAGTAAATCATCATCCACCAGGGATAATAAAATCAAGGACCAGGTACTCATTTTTTATTTCCCTTATCCCTCATCTGCATACCTAGCTCTTCACTAAACTCTAATTATTATATAATGTCTCTTAATCCTCCTTCCATTGCATCCATTTCCTTGTCTAAAGCCAGGTTTGGCTGCCATTCCCCAGTTCAGAAGCCTTCAATGGCATTGCCCTTGTCAATATTTGCGTTTCCAGATGTGTGCTCCAGAGCTTCACAGCATGTGAGCCAGTGTTCAAGATCAGAGATATCTCGGGCTCAATAAACTTGAGAAGCAGTGGGCTAAACAAAGGCCTCCCTTCTCACTGAAGGGCTCCTCAGGGCTTTATATCACCAACAGGCAAGGTGTACTAGGCAGGATTTCCCAAACCAATTTTTGCACAGCAGCATTTTCATATAGAACACTTATTGTTCTGTGTCACACAGGCTGGGAAATGGTTATCTGCAACCAGCATATGTGTTGAGACAGAATTTAAAATAATTTAGAAAAAGAAGGCCACAGTGGCATCTTCTCTGGGGCCCACAGGGATTACAGAAGTTTATGTGAGGAGGCAGGTCAGGCTGAATCAGGGTAGGTGCCAGGTTTGGTGCTAAAACAAAGAGAGGAAAACATGCTGGCTGGCTGACAGGAGCTGGTGGCCTCAGGGTAAAACCTCTGCCCCTCCCCCAATCTTGGCCCCATTCCTTCTTCAACTAAGTCACTGGATGACATTGCGCTTGTCATCTCTGCCAGGAGTGACTGTTCAAAGCAGTATTACCAAAATACTTGTGCACTTCACTCAGGCAAATCTGTGACTTAAATAAATACTTAAAACATTTCCTTAAACTGAACAAAACTTAACATCTACTTAAGTATGTGGTTCAGGGTTGATGGGGCCTTTGTGAAATCCCAGCCTAAGAGGATGAGGCAGGAACATATTTTCATGGTTGTGTAGTAAGCACTGAAGTCAGCATGGAAAATAATCCATCACCCAATTAAAGTAAAAATATGGGACATCTGAATCCTCCCTCAATCCCACCCCCTGCCTCTAGCCTTCAAATAGCTAGTGATACCTCTGGTATGGTTTGTAAACAGATTTTTTAAAGGATTTGCTGCTTTCCATGCATTAGTATTCGTATCTTCTATTGGTATTATGTTGCTGGAAATTTAATTGTCAGATATTTATAATCACCCTCCCCTTTTATTGTTTTTAGGTCAAGAAATGATAGTCTGACTTGTTTTAATCAATTATACCAGTGCAAATCTTTCTGAATCAGGATCTGGAGTGCACATTTCTCAAAGTATCATTTTCAGCCTTACACTTATTTACATTAATATCAAAATCGTTTTCTAATCATATTGGCCAAACATATCCTACATATTCTAGGCAGCATTCTCACTGGCTTCTTGAAGTCAGAATGCTGAATTAAAGTGAAACTCTAATAAAAATTGTAAGAATAACAAGCAGGCAGTCTATGACTCAACTTGGTCCCACAATTGTGTTTTTCTGCCAGTAGTGTTTTAAAATATTTGAATTAGTTGCTAGCATTTAAAAATTGGAAGATTTCATATAAAAGCCCTGTTTACTAGTTTCTTTTGGAAAATTCAAGATGTGACTACATTGATCCTACCTTCTGTCATGGAAACAATTGCCCAAGCAGAACAGTAATCATACCCTCTGGGTGGTCCATGCCTTCTTTTGTTTGCTATGCTCCCCACCACTCTCATACATCTCCATGTCTAGCCTTCTTGGTCTGTAGGCATTTGACTTAGCGTCCCATTTAAGGCCATGCTTTTAGTAAGATAATTATAACTGGGAATCTGCTCTAAGCCTTATTTGCTCCTTCTACATTAGACAACAAACCTAAAAACATTTACTGCCCATATATTTTCAGTAAATCCAGGTCTATCTCAGATCAATAATTTACTCCTGATGATTTCCAAATGCGGATAATATATCAATATCTTGACTGTAGTAATAAAACTGTGCTTCTTTTCTAACACTTCTACCAGAATGCCCCCTCCTTGAATGCATGGGGCAAGAAAATATTCTTTGAATTTCTAAAGCCATAGAAAGCATCACAGTACATCACATTTATTTTTCAATTTTTCAAAATAAAAATTATTTGGATACCAAATCAGCTCTTTTGAGAACCTAGTGTGCAAATCTGTGGCATGGTTCAGCACCTCTTCATGTAAATGATGGGGACTTGATGCTAAGCAAAACTTCTAAGAAGTGATATTTGTTTTAAAGAGGAAATACATTATTTTGTCAATTAGTAATTTTATATTAAAAATGAAAAAATAAGAACTTCGATATGAAAGGTGGTCATGATGTTACTAAGTTGTTTATCTATAAATTTAAAATGATTCTTACCACATATTTTTAGGATATGAGGATAAGGAACTGAGCACTTGGTCATTTTATTCATTCAATAAAATACAACGACAGATTAGAAATAATCTCAAAGACACCTGATATTTCTAAAATCCCATCATGTTATGAGATGGTGGCTATAAATGATTAATGAATAATCGTTTCAAACATTACATTTCTTCTCTACATTTATCCTTGGAAAATCAAGGGAATACTATTCTTTCTTCTCATATAGATTCCCTGTATCGGTAATCACATAAATGAAAGACCACAAGAGTCTTTTGAATAATTTAATAGTCTCATGGAACTATTTCCAGATGTGCTATGGTTGCATTTTTTTTCTTACACTTTGAAATATGGTCAATAGAGGATTCTGCCATACCTCACAGTCCCTAGCACTATACCCTTGTATTGACATTCCTCCTGCTAATGTCAAAGGAGATGACTTAGCAATGGATTTACCCCAGACATCTTCC
This sequence comes from Pipistrellus hanaki, assembly GCF_964339955.1. Taxonomy (NCBI): domain Eukaryota; kingdom Metazoa; phylum Chordata; class Mammalia; order Chiroptera; family Vespertilionidae; genus Pipistrellus; species Pipistrellus hanaki. The sequence goes on along the minus strand of NC_140510.1, from coordinate 63,500,715 downwards.
TTCCAAAGCACCAATACCAATTTCTTGGCTATCCTCAATTTCCTCAGCCATGGCTTCCTGCTGGACTGCTGAGGTCAGGCAGTAGTTCACTCCTCACGACTCCAGACAAGTACTTTCTGGCCTCTCTGTTCTCAACACTAAACCACACAACTTTAAATTGTCCTGGCCATATAACCCAAATATGATGCCAAGACTTTCTCTGCTGGCATCTCTTGTAGCAAATAACAAAAGCTTATAGCTTTAGCCTCATTGTTCCAATAGACAGGTAGACTGTACATCAAATTCTGCCCTCTACAAGAAAACAAAAGCATGAAAAAATGTAGAGAATCATAAAAAAATGAAGAAGGTCAATAGGAACTGAGCGTTGCCCCAAGCTTTTCTTAAACTGTGAAAGACAAGTAACTGTTTTAGTGTAACTAAAGAATGGGAATTTTTATTTCAAAAACAACAGAAATGATTATATGAGGAGTTCAGAAGTGGGAAAGTCCAAGTCAAAGTTATAATGAATATCTGAAATTCTCCAGGTCAAGATTCAGACACAAAACTGTATTTGAATCATTTCTTGTCTGCCCTCGTCTCCCACTGTAGAATCCACAATCCAGCTCTTCTTGGACAGATTATTGTCTCCTGTATTCCTCTGTTGAAATCTCATGGAACTTCCTTCACACAGCTCTTGTGGAAATTACTTTATTTCTCTTTAGATTGTATTCATTTAGTATAGGCCAATTACTCTGTTGCTGTGAGATCTTCTCAGACATAAAATTAGTTGCTTAGTTACCTTTCTATCCCTTTGAAAGCTTAGTGTCAGAATTTTAATACAGCAGGTGCTCCATAATTACGAAGATTTACCTGCCTTCCCTAAAATGTCCATACAGAGCATTCAACTATGAAGTCTGAAGCACTATTTCTTAAGAATTTGTTTGAAAATACTTAAAGAAGAAGCTTGAATTTTACTCATGCTTGCAGGAGGGGCCGGTGACAACCTATAAAACTTTATAATATTTTCCTTCTCCCAGGATTACTTTCAGAGAAATAAATTTCAATCCTATCATATCTCCTGTATATAAAAATGTGCTGTGTTTTTTTTTTTCAAAGAGCCATGTTTAAGTACCGAGTGAAATGCTACCTTGGAAATTGAAATGTATTATTAATCACATTATTAATGGCTTCCAGTGAATGTAATTACTTACTATCTATAGCAGAGTTCAGCTAATTGATTAGCATTACCCTGTAAAAACACAAGTGGGGACAACAGACTGTCTGACGCCTTTGGCTATTTGGCTAACATAAAGTGCTCAGCATATATCATCCATTCTCCACTCGATCTTTCCCTCCAAATTCTTTCAAAAGACATTTCTGAAGGGCCTGCATATTCCTGACACCTAAAACATATGTGTACACTAGGAAAGTGTGGAAGGAGGCTGTCCCAGTGATGGCTGTCTTTGTACATTCACCATGAAAAGATAAGCCTATTTGATAAAAAGCATGCTCCTTCGCATTAGCTTGATATGACACATGCCACTTTGAATATACAAAATAAGTGTCGCATGGCCTGTTAATTTATATAAGACTGAATTTCTGCTTTTCTGCAACTGTAAATTTCATAGTGCAATTCCCAGGGCAGCAAAAGGGAAATGTTTGCTTTACTCTTATTTTCTAGAAATCTTAAGTGTTTATTTCCTCCATCTGGAAGTCAATGAGGTATTACCTCTGAGATGCAAATCATAAAACCAATTACACAGTCTTTAACTCTGAGCAGCATTCCTGAGACAAAGTGGACTAACTCTCCTTCTAAAGACACAGAAAAATGCAGTGTGAGAAAAGCATACTATGGATTATATAACAAGTTTCCTTGGAACTAGCCTTAGCACTTACTGGGTTTATGGGCAATTATATTTTACCGAGGCTGTGAATAAACATGAACAAATGCTGCTCTGCCAGCTAGCTCATGGTGATAAAGTTAAATATCGCATCCTAATCACAGGTATTCAAGTAAAAAATATATGTTCACATTAATTATATCTGTGATGAAAAGAAGCAGAAATTATACATATATTTGCAAATCCCTTACGTGTAAAATATTGTTGGTGCTGAAACAAGTAAGAGCTCAGATCCATTAGACACAGATGATTAGGATCGAACAGATAAATTTCCATCTATTTTCTAGTCTTGTCCAGTATTAAAAAGTTTGCTTTAAATGGCTTGATGATCTACATAATATCTAAAAATTTCAGTGTTTGCCCAGTGGCTTGGCATTGGGTTGGACATAAGCAAAATACTGTTTTCTAGTCAGGTATCTGAATGTGCCATTATTTTGGTGACTATGACAGAAAGTAGGTTATGCCAGTGACTATAATGGCTCTTCTTATGATATAACAATAAGAAACCAAACCAAAAATTGGTTCTATGTCCACCATCTATCTTGGGTTGCAATACTGTTTAACTTTGTGGTTAAAAATATCTCTAGATGAGCCCTGACTAGATGGGACATCATCCTGTACACCAAAAGGTTGCAGGTTCAATTCCTAGGCAGGCGCATACCTAGGTTTTGGGTTTGATCCCCAATCAGGGAACATATGGGAGGCAACCAATCAATGTTTCTCACATAGATCTCTCTTCTCTCTCTCTCTCTCTCTCTCTCTCTCTCTCTCTCTCTCTCTCTCTCTCTCTCTCTCTTTCAAATCAATAAATGTATTCTCAAGTGAGGGTTAAAAAAGTTCCTCTTGATGAGCTAAATACTAAGTCATATAAATACAGTTTGTAAAAATAAAAGTACATATGAGTAGGTGGAAATAACAATTATTTGCAGGGGCATGAGAGGAGTGTGAGAATGTGTGAAAGAGATTTGAGTAAATTTCCTCAGCTGTTTTCATTTTTTATCATATACCAATATGCAAGACTTACCCTTTCTCAGCATACACTTTATACAATTTAAAAAATATTAAAAAGGAAAACCGAGAAGCTTTATTCTTTCTTGGTTTACCCTTCTACAACATGTTTTCTAATACTTATTCATTAAACTTGGAGGGAAACATGTAGATAGAAATCATTACCAGTTAAATTTTGAAAGGATCCATCTAATACCTTTGAAGGTGGAGTCAGATAACCACAGGCAAGTAAAACAATGTTAAATTATGACCATGATTAAGCATGAAATTCAAGCATGCATGAAACAAAAATGACAAGGAGAGAGCTAACAGAAAATTATATATTAAACATTCTTACTGATGGAAATAATTCCCATGTAGTATTTAAAGAATTTTTATTGATTGAAATAATTCCCATTTAGTATTTAAAGAATTTTTACTATTTGAAATAATTCCCATGTAGCATTTAAAGAAGAGGACCAGAAAATAACCTCTAGGAAGTAAGAATAGTTTATGCTTTGGAATTGTTAAACCACAAGAAATATGAATCTAAGCCCAAGATAATCATCTGAGGCAGGGCGGGTCCTGGAGGTAAGTCTTTCTCTGATGGATTTGCTATAGAAAGTGTGGGGCCTGGCCCTGCCAGGTAGCTCAAGTGGTTAGAGCATCATCCTGATATGCCAAGGTTTCAGATTCCATCCCCAGTCAGGGCATAAAAACTCAACCAATGAATGCATAAATAAGTGAAGCAACAAAGTGATCCCCCACCCCCTCTCAAATAAAAGTAAGTGAAAATATGAGGCCTGGGTCTCAACTCCATCCAAAAGCCCTACCTCTCACAACCTACCCAGCCACTATTCTCCATTTTCTGCTTCCAGTGTGAACTTCAGCACATCACTTCTTTTAATCCAGTAGTTACTGAGTATTTCATATTCTTCAAAAATTGATGATAAATTGACATTACGGCTAGAAGGTAAGAGATGAAAGGAGATAACATCTGCTGAGATATATAAATTCTATCTCAAATTTTTGTCCTCACTGGTTTCATTCTCCCAAGGTCCAAAATAAGAGATTCAGTCCTAAATGGCTAAATAGGGTGGTAGATTGGTATTTCCATCCACACACAGCTCCTTTAAAAACTCTGGCTACCAGGCTAATAAATATAATATCATAGTAGTGTCCACATCCAACTACATAGCTACATGGCATGCACACTTGCAAGTATTAACTGGTTATATGAATATAATGAGGCTGAGTGTTCAAAGGCAACACAAGGTTACAAAGTTTGTTTACTCTTTCAATTGTAAATTTTGTAAAACCTAAATACTGAACAGTATTTGTGATGAATATTTAATTTTTAAATTAAAATGTTTTGTAAGTATACACTGAGTTTTGGTGATTTAATGCAAAAAACACAATGTACAATATCTCATTAATAATTTTATATTGCTTATATGCCAAAATAATAAGAGCTTGAGTATATTGGATTAAAGAAAATGTATTTCTAATTTCACTCATTTTTTTTAACTTTTTAAAATGTGGCTCCTAGAAAATTAAAAATTATATGACTCACATTGTATTTCAAATATAAAGAGTTACTTTATGTGCTTTAATATCTTCCTCAATAACATGGGAATAAAAATAATTTCCACCAGTGGTTGTTGTGGCAACAAGAAAAGATAACTGCAAAGTTCTTAGCAAAGTACCTGGCAAATTGCTGGAAGTGCTCTCTAAATAGCTATTATTTTGTGAACACAATTTCCATCTATAGTTTCTCTGACATATAAAGCAGAATTTGGAGACGTTCTGTTCTCATAAAGTGCATGAGAGCAAAGGAGGCAATTTATAACAAAAGGACCAAGAGCAGGAATCCTGAAAATTTACCAAATGAATCCATATATTGATTTTACTTTCAGATTCCTACTTTGTAAGCTTTATAACCTATCAGATATGGCTTTCATTCATTCATTCATTCACTCATTCGCTCATCAAACCTTTTACTGAGTATCTACTTCAAGAAGAATCTAGATTCCATAATTTATAATTCATGGATTTCTTAAATGCTATAAATATGTAATAAAAATACACTCACATCAGAAATAATTGAAGTAAATTTAAAATGACAAATAAGATACAGACTGTTTTTCATGTCTAAGGTGATAACTTTAATTGTCCCTACAGGACTTAAAATGTATTCTTTCACTCTTTCCTCCTTCTCACTTAATTTTCTACTTTTCTTTATTATTGTGGTTTTTATTTATTTTAAAAATATTTTCATTGATTTCACAGAGGAAGTGAGAGGGAGAGAAAGAAACATTAATGGTGAGAGAGAATCACCGATTGGTTGCCTCCTGCATGCCCCATATTGGTGATCAAGCCCTCAACCCTGGCATGGGCCCTGCTGGAGAATTGAACTGTTACCTTCTGGTTCATAGATCAACACTCAACCACTGAGCAACAGCAGTCAGGCTATTATTGTGGTTTTTAAATTCTAAACCTTTCTTTAAGATGTTGTATATATTTTCTTTTGTTTATTATCATTTCTAAAATTGGCATAATTTGGAGAACTAAAAAGATTCAATATTCATTTATAAATTATGAAAAATAAAAGAAACTAAAAGTTAAATTTCAGAAGAGTAGCAATTGGTGGATAACACAGAAGAGAGTCTCAAACAAGTGTACTCTGAATCATGTATTTGTGTGAAGAATCTGTTCAATAAATATTACAGTACTCCAATAGATAAACTAACCTTGAATTTCCATTTTCTCATATTCTATGAAGTACAAATTAAGTTTCCTTTTAGCAGTTTAATTATTTTTCCTAAAATAACTCTTTAAAATATATTATATTTGTAAACTTTTCTTAGTTTCAACAAAACAATGAAAGAAATCACAATAGCTAAAATTTAGTGAGTTCTTACTAAGTTCCAAAAATTACTCTGGGTCCTTTACTTGTATCCCCTCATTGAATTCTTATGATAATCCAATGAGACACTACGGTAAACAGAACAGCTGCTACAGCTACATTCAAATCCCCAGAACCTGTGAGTATTTTATTTACAAGGCGAGGGGGAGGTATGGCTGCAAAAGTAAGGTTGATAGTCAGCTGACCTTGAGATAGGGAGGCTACTCTGGACTGTCCAGGTAGTCCCCTGTAATCACAAGGTCCTTTGTAAGTGAAAGGGGGAGGTGGAGTCAGGGGTCCGTGTCAGAGACATGTTTGAAGATGTGGCTGGCTTTGAAGAGGGAATAGGGCCAAGAACCAAGGAATGTGGACAGCTTCCAGAAGCTTGAAGAATCAAATAAACAAAAAGAACCAAAAAAAAAAAAAAAAAACCAACAAAAATATCCCAAAACAAATTCTCCCTTGTAGCCCCCAGAAAAGAATATAGACGAACCTGACAATTTTGGTTTAATGAGACTCATTTCAGATTTCTGACCTTTAGAACTATATTAAACATGTGTTGTATTAAGATACTAAGTATGTGATAATTTGTTATAGCAGGAATAGGAAAACAATAGAGATAGGTTCCCTCATTATCTCATTTTACCTACAGGAAAGCCAAGAGAATTTAAATAATTGATCCAGTGATCACACTGCAAGTATACACTTTTGCATAGGAATCAGAGCCTTGCTCTCATGGCAACAAAATAAAAGTTAGGACTGTGTTGGGTCTCAACTTCCTCAGGAACTTCTAGAGTGTGATTTGAAATTGACCCCATACATGGAAGGCAGACAGAGACCAAAGAAAAAGACAGACCACTCCGGATTGATTGGTGGCAGGTTTAGTTTTATATATCTGCATCTATCTATATATTTATATGTTTCAGAGAAGAAGGAGGGAGAGAGAGATAGAAGCATCAATGATGAGAGAGAATAATGGGTCACACAGGGAATCAAACCGTGACCTCCTGTTTCATAGACTGATGCACAACCACTGAGCAACACTGGCCAGGTGGTTTGTGCCAGGTTTAATAAGCAAAGGAACTTACTTAGGATATTTATCTTGGGCAGTGACAAGTAATTTTGTGCACCCAGTGCACAAAAGTAAAAGTTTATATAGAGACCTTAACTGGGTTTAGTCTAATTTCCAGTCCAGATAGTCTCATGACCATATTATTATCTTCAGTAAGTGTCCCTGGGCAGCTTCTAGTACAATAAAGGGAAGCAGAGGAAACATTCCAAACACAGGGGAGGAATGGGGAGCCTCCAATTGCCTTGGTCCAGGTCTTGGGTCAATCTAACATTCGGGTCTTCTTTTTTTTTAATTGATTTTTTACAGAGAGGAAGAGAGAAAGGGATAGAAAGTTAGAAACATCGATGAGAGAGAAACGTTGATCAGCTTCCTCTTGCACACTGCCTATTGGGGATGTGCCCGCAACCAAGGTACGTGCCCTTGACCAGAATCGAACCTGGGACCCTTCAGTCCGCAGGCCGACGCTCTATCCACTGAGCCAAACTGGTTTTGGCCATTCATGTCTTTTTTTTTTTTTTTTTAAATATATTTTATTGATTTTGTACAGAGAGGAAGGGAGAGAGATAGAGAGTTAGAAACATCGATGAGAGTCATCGATCAGCTGCCTCTTGCACACCCCCTACTGGGGATATGCCCGCAACCAAGGTACATGCCCTTGACAGGAATCGAACCTGGGACCTTTCAGTCCCCAAGCCGATGCTCTACCCATTGAGCCAAACCGGTTTCTGCCATTCATGTCTTCTTGATGACCATTCCCAATAGGTTGGCACATGGCATGTTTTCTCTTTCCTTCTCCAGGTCTCAGTCCCATTGACAGTTCCTTAGAAGAAGCTTTCCTTGACTTCACTGATGAGATTGGGGCTTAAAGGACACAGTCTTAAGAAAGAAAGAAACTCATTTGAAGCAATTGTCATGACGACAATTTTACATTTGTTGGAGTCTTTTCTGTCTCTACCACCAAGCTATAAACTCCATGAGAGCAGGGGGCAGTGGCTGTCCGGCTATTGCCATCAGTGCCTATCAAATTCAATATGCAGCTGTCCCTTGGTGGTCTACTGAATTTCTGATGTTTAGACCATCTTGGTATGACAAACTCACTTGATATATATTGAATTTGTGGGATGTAATCTTAAAAAATAAAATATATTTCAGCAGAATAAAGTAGATTATAGGAAATAAATTTCAAAAATTCTAAACTTTACCCCTGAATAAATCAGCTCCATGGCAATAAAATCTGAGAGAATAAAACAACTATCCAGAGAAATTTGTTGAAGCTCAATAAAAATACTGTGAACATATTTAGTTTGCTAAAAGATTCATTTTATCCTCAATTGTGTTACTCAGTTTTCACAAGATTTCATTATATTGATTGAAGCCTGGTCCTTGAGGTTAGCCTTATAATCTCCTCTTCTAAAAAACACAGGAACAAACAAAACAAGCACAACCAAGTTTTTTGTATTTTATTATTTTTGAAAGTTAAGGGATTATTGTTACCACCATCAATTTGTTGAGTCTATTTTCCTAGCCATATAAGTATATATTACTACTTGATAATACAATCTTTTTAATCTTCATACTATGGCTTCACACTCAAACATATCTACATATTTACATATATATTCTTATTTATCTATGTTTATATATAGTTGAATTTGCCCATCATATTTAGAGTTTCTGCATATTCTCCATACACATCCAATTTTTCATTTTTTCTTTATCATTGTGGTGATATAAAATTTAAAATATTTCTTTTTAGATTTTGTATATTTTTCTTTATCCATTAACATTTCTAAATTTGTATCTTGGAAAACTGGAAAGATGCAAGATTATGTATAAATGAGATGATACTGGATGTAATTTAAATTTACTAACCCTTTGTGTCAACGATTTGTGATACTAATTACTAAGCCTTCGATCACATCCAATTAATACTTGTACCCAAGGAGAAGATCCAATTCATTTGCCCATTTTCCATGGCTTTGAATTCACTTCAAAATTATTTCATGAGGAAAAATGACTGCCAAAGATTCATTCCCTGTGCTACTAAGCCCACCTCACCCCATCTACAGCAAACCACTTAAAGTTCCACTCTATTTACACAAGCTTCCTTTCCCAGGGGGAATCTATTAGTATATTCAAGATTCAACCTCACTACTAGTAAAATGAAATAAGAGCATCAAATCAAAATTAGAATGCTTAGAAGTTGTTTTTTCCTTATGCAACTATCCAAAAAGATGAATTGGGCAGAACACATTAAAATCCCTATAGTAAATTTTTTTTTATTAAAGTAGGATATTTATTATAGAGCAAGAAGAGAGATCATTTTTATTTCCTTTGAAGTAATTCTCACAGTTTATTCCTCTCCGGTCTTCATTTTATTCACAGGACACATATATAAACACTACATATTCCAAAAATATGAAATAGCTCAAATTATTACTAACTGCAAATGGATTTATATACTGTATAATAGAAAATTATAAAAGTGAGGTCATTTATTCATTCATCAATCATTTAATTGATATTATGTTCTGTCAGGTATTATATCTCATTCCTCAGAACTTAGACTTGTATTTCTAATTTCCTATTTGACATTTCCATATATAGTTTCAATAAGAATCTCAAACATAACATTTTAACAGATTTTCTTGTCGAATCATTTTCTGCAGTTTTTCCCATCTGAATGGCAACTCAGTATTCAGGTAAAAAAACTGAACAAATAAAACAAAAAAACAAACAAAAAACTCTGAACATTAATCTTTGAGTCTTCTCTTTCTTTCACTCATATGTTCAATTTGGAAGTAAATTCTACTGGTCCTACTTGATATATATACAATTCCCACCACTTCCCACAACCTCAATGGTGATCATCAGGTCTTTTGCTGGGATCACTGAAACAGTTTCCTGGTTGATGGTCTCCCTGCTTCAACACTTGACCCTCTGAAGCCTTATATCCTATTTCTACCCTGCTCAGGGCCCTGTAATTATTATCTACCAGGCACTGGTCTAAGCTTTTTTGCAAGTGTGAACTTACTGAATTTTCAAAATAACCTTTTACAGTAGTCACCATTACTCTGTACTTTAGCAACGAAAAAAACAAAATAACCTTTCACAGTAGGCACCATTACTCTGTATTTTAGCACAGGGAGGTCAAGTCATTTGTCAAAATCACACACCTAGTAAATGGAAAAGATGGGACTCAAACCCTGACCTTCCATGCTCTTAACTTCTGTGCCTACTCCCTCCAATGGCTTCCCTTCTTGTTTTTGGAAAAAAACCTAAGTCTTCCTAATGGCCTGCCAAGCCTGCCATGATCTTCCTCCATGACCTCAATGACCTCAGGACCTCACCTCCTGCTACTTTTTCCATGGCTATCAGTCACAGTGGCCTCCTCACTGTTCCACACTTACCCCAGTCTTCTCATCTTACTGGGACTTTCACCTTGGCTGGTTCTTCGCCTGACTCATATCCCCACCCTACTCCCTCACCTTCCCGTCTTTCCTCAAATGTCACCTTTTCACTTAGGATGTTCCTAATTCCCCGTATTGAAGATCTTACTAATATACCTAGATACTATTCTAAGCACTTAACATATATTTTACTTCGTTAAACCCTCACAATAGCTGTGGGCTGATGGAACCATTACCTCCATCTCACAAATGAAAAAAAAAAAAAAGTCACAGATGTTAAATACCATATGGAAGGCCACACAGCTGATAAGTGATGAAGTCAGGATTCCAACCTAGAGCCTGTGACTTTAGGGTCTGTGCACACACACACACACACACACACACACACACACACACTTTACTGACTAATGAGTGATGAGAAAAAAAAAATCAGTTTGTTCAGAAGCTTGGAGCCAGAGTGAAAAGAAAACAAGCATATTCGGTTAAAGGAGGATAAGAGGTGTAGAGTCTGGATTATCTATTTCCGGAGCCATGTTTCTCAGAGTGTCATCCATTAGAATCACCTGGGGGTGCCCGCTACAAGTGCAGATTTCTGGGCTCCCCTCCAGACCTTTGATATGGGGGCCAAGTGCTCAAGGACTTGTATAAATAAAAACTTCTAAGTGATTTTAAAACACATTCAAGTTCTCAAAAACCTAACTTGGAAATGTTTCACTGACTTAAGTTTATGCATTAAGCATCACAATCCTAATAAAGCATTTCCATAAGAACTAGATTTGCAAAATATACTACCTTTATAAAACTTTGCAACCCAGGGCAGTGATCTTTGGTGGGTTTGTGCAGTGGTGGATTCCAAGTACGTAGAAGAGTGATTGGCTCATAGCAAGTCTGCATTACAGAGTTATTGAATGTGTGAATTTTGGAATGGCCCACAGGAAACCTTCAAGATGCACACCCACTTTGTTTGAGCACCTATGATTCTGAGTGGTCCAAAATTTCCATCAGTCTTCTCATAAAAAATAGTTTTATCATTAACTCCTTATAGGTGTGAACAGTGGAAATTATACTGGCTCTTGGAAACCTTAATTTTAAGTGTGGCTTGAGGCTCTGGTATTTAGCCCAGTGTGATATAAATCTTTCTGACCCCCCCTCCCCCATTTTCTTCATTAGTAAATTCATCATCACCTCATTTGATGTCCATAAAGGTGGTAAAAATAGAAAAAGCTTTGAGAAAACAAGGAATTGTTACTAAGTGAATTATTTTTTATTTATCAGTTACTCTGAGATATAACTTTTTTTTAAATCTCTAGCTGTAAAATTTTATGGTTTAATTAGTAAAATTAGGAAATATTGGCTTTCAAAGATTGAGATGCATGATTAATACTCATAGATATAGAATATGCTAATGTTATTGACAAGAGTCCAACTGAAAAACAAGTCTCAACTCTTTTCAGATTTAATTTGTGAAAAACCTGTAAGAGTAATGAGTAAGAAATTATTCTTAATTAGTGTTTCCTTTTAGACATAATCACAGCCAAATAGTTCAAAAATAGTATCACTTTTCAAAAATCAAATATTGTTTTGTTAAAGAAGTTAGCATAAAATGTTATAGCTTAGAATTCTGTCACTCAGAGGCTCAGGCCAAGCCAAATGACTTTCATTTAAAAACTTTTAGTGCAACAGGTATTTTTCATTCATTATTCACTTGATATCTGAACTCAGAAATCTAAGAGAAAAAAGTCGATTGTACTGAAACCACCCAGACTTCAATGCCTCCTCAATTTTGGAAACTTTAGCATTACTACCTCTACCTCAAATGGAATTTCAGTGACTAAGCAGATCTCTTCCTGAACCTGAAATGAGGAAAGGCTTAATCCTCCACCTTATTCTTGCTGATCAAACAGTCAGACAAAGGAGCAACAACACTGTCTATTATAATGAAAGCGCAGACAAAAATGTCATTAAGCAAGTGTGAGAAACAGCATTCTAATTAAAGCACCATGCATTCCACAAAATTCTCAAAAACTTTGTTCTGATTTTATGCCTAAGTTAAGCATTTTGGAGAGAACTGGAACCTCCAAATACCTTGAAGTTAGAGCTAGCTACCAACATCTATCAAGCTTGATGGGTTACATGTGATATAAAAAATTCTGCTTGGGGCTACCCTTTCAAAATAGAATTATAAAATAAAATCCACTTCAACCAACTCCAAAACTTTCTATGTCCCCCCTTCCCCGCCCCCCCCCCATAGATGTTAACAACAGCATATTAAGTGATAGGCTGTAAAGAATTTGTAATAGACTGATAAACTGCACATTTTCGTAAAAGATCTAAGAGAAAGAAAATCAGTTCTCTGAATGACAGAAACAGTTTTGAACGGTTTTCCCCAAACATTAAAGTGCATTAGTAACCTCTAGGTCACACATTTCTTTCTCTAAAGCTAACACCCCGAAACCCTCAATTGCAGCCTTGTTCTATAATAACAGTTCAATCAAGTGCGGCTGCTTTGCCACAGATACCATACCATTATGATGAGGGTTCTGGGTCTGCTCATTTCATCGTCACTTTCCAGAGGCAGAATTTCATGGGATGGTTCCTCCTGGCGTCGGCTACAAATGTGTGGACAGCTCCTCTGGACCACAGCACGAAAAGCTTGTAGCAGAACAATACTGGCAGTGCAGCCCATCGCTGCATCCTGCAGCCTACGGAATAACTTCTATGTTGATGCTATGTTTGCAAAACAGTGGCTCCTTGTCCCTGAAAACAGCCCACATCGCAGCTGCAGCCAGCGCAGGCTCCAATCACTTCCTTGAGCTCTGGTCATCTGATCAACGCCAAAGAGCTTGGATGCGGAGATGGGAAAGATTGAATTCACTGAGAGTGAACACACTCAGGAATATGAGAGCATTTTGACCAGAGAGCATGTCTCAGCTCATTTGGAGAGCATGTTTCCTGTTCATTACAATGATTCTCTTTGATTCTAGTTTCAGAGATCTGAGTAAATATATCTTTCCCACTGAGACAATGAAATAAATCACTTTTTCAAACTAAACAACTGAAAATCTGACTTCACAGTGGCATTTTTTTTCCCCCAAGGCAAATGAGTGCAAGGTAAAGAGTGAAAATGATTTTTGTTAGATGTGAATACTTCATGAGGGGAAAATTCTGCTACACACCTCACTAAGTGCTTGAGATTTTACTTTTCATAGCTCAAAAGTTCCAGAAATAAAACTGGGTTTATCCCAAACATGGAGTCGACTGAATCAAAAACAATTTATCGAAAGTATGCACGCATTAACCAAACCCATATGAGTGACACCACTGTTCCTCTGCGACTTCCTTTCAATAGCGTGGTTGTTCTGTTCCCACACGCTCTGTTCTGCAGCCGAATACATTTTTATATTTACATAGGCGGCTTGCAGGGCTGAAAATGCCTATGACATAGGTCACTCAGCTGACAGAGGTCACTCCAGCTGACCTCTTACAAAAGCAGCTGTAAAGCATTTTCACATCCTATCAATAAGAATTTAAGTCTTTGGAAAGGACTTTGGTAGTTACGAGTCTAGTATTCCTCCCGACTCCTGAGAGATTAGTCACTTAGGAGGCAACCAGAGAGAGATGCTTAGAAGTCACGTGACCTGCTTGGATTGGCTTCAAGATCTAATGGTCTACTGTAACAGAATAGGGCGGCAGGGGATGCTTGCACTAAAAATATCTCATGGAAAAAAGGATTCTGCTTACAAATGAGGAAAGTATGAAATCCCCAATAGGATTTTCAAGTCAGGATCTTTCTGTCAAGCCAATCCTCCCAGGATAAATCTGAGAGCCAAAATAAAAATATTTTCTTTGGTTTCGTGGCTTTCTCGGTGGGGAGGGTGCTGCAGGAAGTTTGGAGGTTTCTTTTGCTCTAAGTCTCTGGTCACTCTGGCCCCAGTAAACTTGGTTCCACAGAAGCATCTAATACTCAATTAGGCGTTAATTGCTCAGCAATCTGTCACAATACAACACCGTTTTAATTAGTATGTCTGCCAGAGAAGTAAAACATTTTTTTCTTTTTCTTTTAAGAAGTACTGGCTGCCAATAGTTTCTCATCTCCCTCTGTTTTGGGCAAACATATTTTAGTGCTGCTGGAAAAAGAAGAAAAAAATGCTAATGGTGCTGGCACATCCCCTCACTCCCTACAGACCTTTGTCAGAGTGCCCGGGTGCTAATCCAAACCATTTTTACTCTGAACAACTAGAGCATTTACTGAAGAGAGGTTACAATTTCGCCTGTCTAGCCTATGTGTATTGAATATCTATATAAATGCTGTCCACCAGAGACAAAGCACAGATTATAAGTGTGCCTTTTCAAATATGATTGCTCCTGTGGACTCTCGGTATGTCAGTGTCCACTCTGACCTACTCATGCCCATGACAGCTTGGCCCTCTCCATTCCTTCCCTTGGGCTCTTGTCCTTTGCTCATGGCTAACTCCAATGCAGCAAGGCACTGACTGGAGGTGCTTAAACAATCCAACAGCTCCAGTTGGCAAGAGGACCAAGTGGGAGGACAGATCCCTCAGTCGTGCACCATGGCTTGGCACAGAGGATGCACTTCACATCCCAAACTCCTTTCCAGCCTCCTTTCTCTAAATCTGGCTAACCTCTGGGTGGCTTTTGGAGTCAGTTGTTTTGGCAGATGCCAAAGTCTTTGGGGAAACAAACGAGATGCTTTCTAGCTATTAGAGTCCTGTTTCCATCGATCCCCTCTTTGCCTCTGAGGAATTCATCTCTGTTATTGATGGGCTGCTGGGGGACTCTCAATAGTCTTTCTCTTCCTCTTTCAACTTCTATCATCAAGGAAAGGGAACCTCCAAGAATTAGTTTCTTGGGAATTCAATACTCACACAGTTGACCAGTGGACAAGAGACCAAAAGGATAAAAACCAGCAAAGTTGCAAGAAAGAGAATGGGTTCTGAGCTCTCAGTTTTCCATAATAAATTAAGCAACGGTGGGTGGAGAATGATGGGGAAGAAATAGAAATCAACCCAGACATAAGGCTGCTTTCCCCCCCCCTCATATTTACCATTTAGGTAGATACACAGAAATTATTTTTAAAAAGAAGAATCAATTTTTTATAGATGGTTGTTATTTTCATCTGAGTATTAATAACATGAATCATTGATCTGGCCTTTAAGCATCAAGTGTGCATGTCCTTACCAATCAATAACTTTTGGAGACTCTCCTTTGTCTTCATTGGCCTCTTTCCCATAACTGGGTCTTTATTTCACAATTCACTAAAATATTTAGTAAATATAAAATGCCAGAAGTAAGATTTTTAACATACATATATTTGTATATATCTGTGTGTATATATACACACATATATAGATGATGTTATTTCATGCATTTGTTCATCCACTAATCACTTACAAAATCTTAAATTTATGTACAGTGAAAACCTTTATTGCTCCAAATCATATATGGATGGCCATGTTATGTAGACATGAAGTAGCCTAGTGTAGATAGAAATGAAAGAAAGAGTGAAGAGAAATATTAGTGATAAGGAATACCTGGGAGAAAGTTAAATATAAGAAGAAAAAGTAAAGACCTTTGAAGAGCAAATGGGGGAGGAAGAAAAATACAACAGATGTAAAATCATAAAACTATCCTTCATTCGAGTCTCAAGGGACTGCTCACTAAATGCTCATCTCTTTTCAATAAGCCCTGGCAAATAAATTTAGTTTTTAGAGCCGTTTTCAAAACATTTTGAATTAAGAATTATTTGATTCTAGTTGGTGCTATTTCTGCCATTGGAATAATACATCCAAAGATCTTTCTACAATGAGCAAGGGAAATACATATTTAATTTAAATAAATAATGCCTATTGTAAGCATCGGGCTTTCCCAGCTTTGTTAAATTATGTAAGAGCCATATGTCAAAATGTATTCTGAGATGTAGACCGTGTTGATTAGGACTATGTTTGGACAGGATGGAGGTGGAGTCCATGTTTTCTCTCACTCAAAAGACCTGTACACATGCCCTGAGGCCTCGTTTCCTCAAGCATCGTGCCAGACCTACATGGAGGGAGTGAGGTCTTCTGCCACCTTCACATGGCAAGTACACTGGAAGCTAAACATGAGCTCAGATGAAACTATTTTAATTGAGGAATGCAGCGTAACATGATCAGCTTTTCCTGCTTCTTGCATATCCCTGGTACTGTCTAGCTTCATCTCATCGTTCAGCACACAAGAGTTGATGGTTACTATTGCACGAGGCTAATAAGATGGTGATGAGAACTTATTTGGGAAGCGTATGGCTGAGATATTGAATGTAGAAGACCTTGCCTGGAAAAACCATACGCCAACAGTAAATTCTCAAGTAAATTGTCACCTCCCCAGAGAAAGGTTCTCAAGCCCCACCTCCCAGGTTTAATGAACCCAACCTTTCTCCCTGCTTCCAAAACACCAAGTTTCAGGAGCCTGTGGGTGCTGGCTCCTCACTACACCTGCATGTCCCAGAAGGCCATGGTTCCCACCACACGAAGAGTCCAGATTCCCTGACTTCTAGTTCAAAAGGGTAGATGGAGTTCATTTGCTTTTTCCCCTCCTTTCCAAAATCCAAGCAAAATGACAGCAATGCAGTGTAAGAGGTGATACATTGCTTATAAGAGTGGTACAGGGAGGTCTTTCATCCAATGAGACTTTTTGGAAAGTATTTTTGAAAAACGAAAAGTGAATATGATCACATTGATCTATAGCCCCAAATAAAGGATTAGCAACAATGTACACAGCAGAGGACTGCTCAGAAAGAGTGGCTGCAGTTCTTAACAGAGCCCTGAAGGGCTCCAAGCTTGAGGAAGGCAGGCACTGGATGTGAGAGAGTAACTCATCTGCCCTGCCCACTATCCCCAGGACACACAAAACAGCATTAGAGCACCTGAAAACCACACTCTAAAGATGGACAAATGCTTCCATGATACCTGGCATAGGTGCTGGCACCTCAGAGAAATGCCCTCATTAGTTTAGCACTGGCAGGTGGAGGCAGGTTATGTCTCTAGCCTGGCTGCCTAGCCCACCCTCTCTGAAATAAACACTGCATTGGGGCACCATCAGGGGTCTTCAAACTACGGCCCACGGGCCACATGCAGCCCCCAGGGGAGTCTGATCCTGCCCGCCAGGTTTTTTGGGCAGTGAGCGCAGCCAAGGTGTTACAGTAAGAATTAGTAGTTCATATAGTCCGGCCCTCCAGCTCTCTGAGGGACCGTGATCTGGCCCCCACTTTAAAAAGTTTGAGGACCCCTGTAACAGCCAGTTGTCAGTCTGGTAGAGTAAAGGAAAGGGGCTCAAGTCTAAGTAGATCCCTGTCCACAATGGCAGCCTGAGGAAGAGGCAGGCAGAAGAGGCCAGCAGAAAGGCTCATGATGAGCTCTGGACTCAGACAGAATCATGCTGTTCTCACAGGTCTGCCACTTAGAAGCTGTGTGATTTTGAGCAAGTTGCTTAACCTCTCTGAGCCTTGGTAGTATCTGCTATAAAATGGAGATAATCCTCGACATTTGTCAAGATACTAGTAGGAGGAGAATGACTTAAAAGATAAATATAGAATCTGGCCCATAATAATCATTAAGGGAGAAAATGTGATGCTGCCTTAGCTAATGGTAATAATGGAGAATTGGTCTCCTTCTCAGCCTCCAGGCTCAGTTTCAACATGACACTGCCTAGGGGAAGCCTCCTCTAAGAGGCATCGCCTCACAGCCCTGAATCTCAGTCCTTATCACTTCTTCTTGTGGTTTTCTTTCTAAAACACAAGCTGAAATTAACTTCTGATGAATTTCATTTTTAAATGTCTTCCTCTCCCTAGGGAGCTTAGATTGTCTTTACTGGGTTCGCTATATGGTCCAGTGCCCACAATGTAGCAGGTGCTCAAAGAGCAATAATAATGATAATGACACCAATTAATAAAGCAAGCACTTACTATGTGCCAAGCATAGTTCTAATTAATACGCACATGTATTGATTCATTTCACCCCACTCTTTGAGATAGTACTGTGATCTTCCCCCATTTTACAGTTGAGAAAACTGAGGCGCAGATAAGTGACTTGCTCAAAGACTTAGCCAGCTAAGTGGCAGAGCCAGAATTTGAATTTAGCCAGTCTGGCTTCAGAGTCTGAGCTTATAACCAATTCTGAATGTGGAGTCTGTGCCAAGTAAGCCTTGCATGTTCCAAAGTAGATTTATACCAGACAATTTTGGCACATTGCAGGGGGTAGTGAAGCAACTCCGGAAAATCCTCTTTGAGAGCTGATACGCCTCTCAGGAAAATCTGTGATGTGTTCTTGGATGACAGTTTCAGAAGTTAGCTAGCACTCTTGACTGTTTCAGGTGATAATTTATATTGCATTTTGATCGGGATTTCAAATATTTTAAATTGAAATGAATTTGATGATGAGAATTTTAAAAAAATGCTTTGTAGTTTACTGTGTGAAGTGTTCACCTAACCAAATTGGCTGTAAAGCATAGAGGTGGAATATAGAAATGTATTTGGCTCCCCCTGTAACTCTGATGCAACATCTGTTCATACATGACACGAGATGTTGGCTAACAGTGAAATGACCCCAGAAAAGAGGCTAGTTTGGGTCCAATAAGAATGAGGCCATCATCCTGGCTCTTTCAGCTGGACATGGATGCTGCACAGGGAACCAGCCACCTGCCTCTCTGGGCTACTGTGAGAACCTGGGGGTGACCAGCAAGATGGCGGATACAACCGCCCCACAGACTTTGCTTCACCTTCCTTCTCCACCAGAACATTCTGTATATCGTGTGATGGGGAGAACCTGGACACCAAGACAGAAGATAGAAACCTTAATTCAGTTATTTAAGCTGGAGGACCTTCATGTGGGACCTCAATGACTGTGGGACAAAACATTCAATCAATGGGTAATAAAAATCAACTCCTTCTCCTCCTCTTCCTTTTCTACTTTCTCCCCCACTCCCCAGCCTCATTATCATCATCATCATTGTCATCATCAAGGTCTAAATCCTGTTGATCTTGTTTGGAAATTTTCTAGAGGCCCAGCAATTGTTCCCAAGTGAAAATGACCTCAAAGAAAGAGATACAACTCAATAGATTAAAGACAACTCATGATTTAGCCCCGAGTTGAGTAAAAACCAGGTCATGGATTTGGCCATTTTTCCAGGGTAGGGATTAGTGAAAATCCATTTCTTGTCTAATTTGAGATGGGTTAATCCCCTCAGGTATAAACCCAATTAAATGGTTAGAAGGGAGTTAATCAATGCTCTCTTGGCTAAACCCAGTGCAATAATTCTCCCTGAGGCCCAGCTGTCCTTCACCAGCTTGCATCTCTGCCTCTCCTGATGCAACTTCCAATCAAGAACTTCAGTCTATTTTGATCATAACCAATGGCCTCCCTCCCCCACTCCCCCATCTGTAATTTGTCGAATTCTCTTCTTTTAGTCTCTCTTTTCATTTTCACTTAATTATAGTGGCCTCCTGGTTACAGGCTTCCTTCCCACTGACTGACATT
This sequence comes from Pipistrellus hanaki, assembly GCF_964339955.1. NCBI lineage: Eukaryota > Metazoa > Chordata > Mammalia > Chiroptera > Vespertilionidae > Pipistrellus > Pipistrellus hanaki. The sequence continues at coordinate 63,480,934 of NC_140510.1, read as the reverse complement.
TATTGAGTTGTACAATTATTCCATTTAGAAACCAACACACTATTCTTTCATTTTTAAAAATCCAGGCACTGTGGTTAAGCCCTTCTTTTTCTTCATTTTCCTGCTTTCAGCATCAGTGCCGTTCCAAAGCAGATCACCCTTTTGTTGGTACATTTAGATGCATCAGAAAATTTTCCTTTGTTTCTCCTAAGGCAGCTTCCTCAGCAGCAGCTCCCTGCAGAGTGCACGGATAACTAAAAGGTTCCATTTATACCATACCTTCTGTGTTCGATTGCACTCTTCTCAGGTGAGAATAAATCTTTCTTATTCTTAACTGCAACAGTTAGGCAAAGCCTCAGGAAACAAATTGCCAAGATTAAATCCCTGTTGAGACACTTACTACACTGACTATTTGTGGTTTTAAGCAAAATTTTAGGCCACAGTTTCCTTATCTGTTAAGTCAATGAGGATCTATTTTCTATGTAGGTGGTTTGCACAGTACCATGCATATAGTAGATCATCCATACATGTTTGCTAGTGTTACCAGAAAAGAGTAGATCACAGGACTTTCAGACATTGTTTGCTTTTTCCATCCTCTACAAGTGTTTTGGTTGTTGTTTGTTTTGTTTTGTTTGCTATCCCCTGACTCTTTGTTTAGGAACACACCATGTGCTTTGGGGATGGAGGAATGGAGATGCTGGGCATGCCTCCTCTGTGCTTTGAGATCAACCCCATGGCAATGTGAGGTAAAGTCCATGACCGCTTCCCAGTCCATTTCCATGAGTAAACAAATTCAAAATGATATCTCATTTACACGGAGATCACTCATTTTTCAACCTCAGTTATTCTTATGACAGCCAAGTCCTGGGAAACAAGAGAAACAATTGCTTCTGAGCCAGAAAAGGATAGCACCTGATTCATTAATCTATGAGACATACTTTCAGCATTTACAGCCACCTAGGGCAGGAGTCTAAAGAACTTGCTGAACTAGCCTTGGAATGGCCTTTGACCAGAAGAAATATATTCTTACTGCTCTGGTCCAGTTGACATAGGGAGTAGGTGATTAGAATAATGTCCCTGCTGAAGATAGGAGTAATGGCAGTTGTCTAACTTCTTTAAAAGATTGTGGTGGGCACAGGCATTAAGCCAGCTCACCAAGACTTAGCTACTAGCTAGGGTTTGGGGCTGTTTTCTATTTAAGAGCAGAAAGACAAGCAGGAGGAAGACTCAAATTTCACAACAGAGAAGAACTGAATTTTCATTATAGAAAGTAGTCCCTTTCCTCCCTTCATCTGTTTTGACCCCACCCAACAAGGACACAGGAACCCATCCTGGCATTGAGGGATAGGTTACAAATGCCCAGCTTAAGGTCTTCTTCCCACTGGTCAGCCTAGACTACATATTTCTTATTGGAGCAAGAAACAGGAAGCAGTCCAGCTCAGGTGGTCCAGTTCACAGATGGCAAAACTGAGTCAAATGAAGACTGTTTTCAGGGCTATTGGATTATGTGGGGCATAGATCCCAGCGTCCATGCTGGTGTTGCTTCTACTTTGAAAAGCCCTTTAAACTTGAGCTAATGCTAATATAAGCTTGAGAACCAAGTTTGACTAAAGGCAGCATATGTGTTGGTTAAGGGAGTCCCTGCCGAAATTCAGCCTTAGGAAAGTGCGGTATATCTCTTAACTAGCTTGATAATCTGCAAGTCACTCAACTTTTCTCTGATTTCACACACACCAAAGAGAACTTTTGTGAGAATTAAAGTAGATAAGATATGCAAGAGCACACAAGTGATTGCCAACAACTATTGGGGAACACTGCTCCAAGGTGAGATCACACCTGGTACTGATGGTTTCAGATTTCTTCTGTTTCAATTGAAAGGCTGACCAACATCCTTTGACAAGCTCTTGGCAAGATGGTGTGAGATTATGGGGCAATGTTGGCATGCTACTGTATTCAGGAAGTGAACATTAGGGCTTTGGTAATGGAAGCATGGTCCACTGTGTGAATCTCAGTAAACCCATTGCTTTCAGGATATGGGAAGTGACCACTGTTGCATTTTTAACTATTCTGTGTGTTTTCTGTTTTGTTTTAGAGAAAAAGGTATTGTATTAGCTAAAGGTGCATTGCTCACATTCTTGGCCACAGACTTACCTTAGCATGAAAAAGACACTATTGTTTTTCAAAATTTAATTTCTACAAAATCCAAGTCTTGTTTGCATTAGGTGAACTTATACCTGGCATGGTGGTTCTCAGGCATGCTAGACAGTTATATAATCGATACCATTTACTTCACTGGAATCAATGTTGAGATAGTTTGAATCAACTGGCAAACTATCCAAAATAAAGTGGTAGGCCATTAATTTGCCCAACCATTTTGAAATATAGTGGCAACCATACTTTGGTAAAAACTGCTGTTTGAATTTTAACCCTGCTAAGTCTGGCTCCTGCACCTGATTAAACACAGAATGTGTACCTCAGCTTCCAGGTGGAGACTTGGAGGCTAAGGCAATTTTCCCTTGCCTGGGACCAGGACCACAGGAGATAGAAACTGTAGATAACCTTCAGAGATAGAAACTGTAGATAACCTCTGAGCTCTGCTTCTGTGCTATCAGCTAAAGCAAGATAGGGCCACATTCCAATGTCCAGCAGGATGTGACTAGCAACGACCCCGAGGGCTGACCCCAGTCTTTAGAATGTAGTCTTTAGAATTTAGAATTTAGAACAAAGGAAAATTCCTGTGGTTTGAACCTTTAAAAGGGACTGCCTTCCCCTGAAACGGTGCATTCATGTGGAGTCCACCTGCGTGTGGTGCTCTTGCAGCTGTCCTGGCCAGTATTTATTTCAATAAATCCTTGCCTGCTTCTTTTAATCAATCATCAGCCTCCGGTGGTCTTATTTTGAACCCAGGGTTTGACCCCACAACAATTTCCCTTCAATAAAATCCTTACTCAGATTTTTTTTGTACCAAACTGCTCATATCTTCCATCCCTAAAAATAAATTTAAGAGTCCTACCCACTCAAGTGAGCACCCCAACTCTCTCTTCTCCATTATAACCATGTGTGGTCAGGGTTCACTCTGTATTTGATGTTTCCTATCAGGCCAGGTATGTTCCTTATAAAGACATCCTACTATTGCAGGCTGAAATATCCCCATTCAAGTGCTGCCTCTGGTGTCCATTGTGAGAAGTGCCTCAAGTGCAAACATTCATCCTTTTCCCATATTGCCCTAGATAATTATGAATGACCACACTGCCATCCTCAGTATTATTTAATCTTAGTATCATTTCTCTAGGTTTTTGTAGCTAAATGGCAGGGTGAATAAAAGTAAACACAAATTATTGTAATAGCAATAATAGCAACACAATTCTTTCTCACTGGGTTTACACAGAAGCAAACCCTTTGACAGACAGGAAAAAGAATTGATTCATTTGTTTGGCCTTAGGGGCTGAGATTTGTCCACTATTCATTGTTCTTTAACTGATCAGTATACCGAGATACAGAAAGTATTTTAGTGACTACTTATCATAGTGTAACAATGGCCAGACCATGCTTCAAGGGATTGATCATGTGCTTAGGCAAATGGACTAAAACATCCATATGTGCAGAAAGGAGACCTGTAGATGGAATCTCATTACCCACATGTCCCAGGAAAGGACTGGAATGGTGGTGGGTTCTCAGTATACACTGAAGAATTAGTATGATCCAAATCGGTTTGGCCTGCCCTGGGGTGGCCAGGTAAAAACCTCCAGAGAAAAATGTAAGAAAGTGACAAATGCTATCTCTATTTAAGAATTGGAAGGAAGCCCTGGCCTGTGTGACTCAGTTGATTAGGTATCATCCCATGCACCGAAAGGTTTCAGGTTTCATTCCCAGTCAGGTCGGGGCCTTACTGCCTTGGTTGTGGGCTCCATCCCTGGTATGAGGACATGCAGGAGGTAGTGATCACATTTCACTTTCACATCGATATTTCTTTCTCTCTCGCAAAATCAATTTTTAAAAACATTTTTAAAAAATGAAATGGTAAAGAATTTCAGAAGCTTACAGTTTTTTTTATTAGAATTTGGGGTCAACTTCCAAAGGAGAGTTTGCACCACCATTTCACCAGAAGATGGATCTTGGGAGCAACATTCCTTCTGGCACTGCAACTTTCTCAATTAGGATCCGAGAAAAGACCTACAATCCTGAAATTATCCTTTACTGATTTTATTGAGTTCATGTTTAATCAAATGAACCTTTTGTTTAAAAAAGGCACATGTAAAGCATGAAACTACTTTTCATTTATTTTATTTTAAAATTAAAAATTTTAGCTAATGATAGTACTTGTTCTAAACTTTATGGAATGGATTTGTTGGTATTTCATTATCATCCTTGGGGTAGAGAAGCCGTGTTTTTTTTTCATAAAATATTTAAAGGTCACTGGAGTCCTAAATCCATTCCTCAGGTCTAACCAAAGAGAATTCACTATTGAGTTCAGTTAGATCTACTAAAAGTAAATATAATGACAAAACCAAGAGCCATTTAGTAATCATCAAAGTGATGATACCTAACATTTCTTGAGCATGTCCTATGTGCTTAGCATTTTCTCATTTAATCTGTGATGTAAGATGAATGATTATTCCTTGTATGGGTAGAATGGTGGCCCTCAAAAAGATATGCTCACATTCTAATCCCTGGAATTGGTGATTGTGGCCTTATTTGGTGAAAGGCTTTTTGCAGATGTAATTAAGCTGAGGATTTTAATATGAAATAATTTTGGATTGTCTGGATGGGCCCTAAATCCAATGACGAGTGTTATTATAAAAGATAAAAAAAGGGAAGACACAGAGAAGAGGATAGGGTGATGTGACACTGGATTAGAGATTGGAGTGAGGCCCCCAGTAGCCAAGGAATGCCTGTAGCCATCAAAAACTGGAAGAGGCAGAAGATTCATCTCTACACTCCTCAGAGGCAGTGCAGACCTGCTCACTACTTGATTTAAGATTTCTGGCCACCCAGTTCTGTTGCTGTAAGCCACCAAGTTTGTGAAAATTTGTTATAGTAGCTGTAGAAAATTAATACATCCCTATTATAAAGCTGAGAAACATGAAGTTCAAAGGCCACAGAGCTAGCATTAATATATGGTAGAGTCTTTTGAACTCAACTTTCAGACTCAAGAACCTGTGCTCGAAGCATAAATAAAGCCATAGACCTGGCTTAACAGTTTGGAAAGCACTTGACTTCCTATGAATAAACAGAATATCAAGGGTGTGCTAATGCAGTTTCAAAGCAGCCCCTTCCTTCCGGCAGCTTCCTGCCTCCAGAATCAATTGCTTCCATTTGAAGAGCCCTCAGGGTCTGTCCATCAGCAATTCAGTCCACGTGTAGCCCAGCTTCCCAACTCAGGGATGGGATAGTTCTACAGCTGACCCCAAAGGCGCAGTCCTGGCCTAGCTTTATTTCTCTAATCATATGTATAATCGTCTTTATTCCTGCTGGGCAATAATACAATAGGGAGTGAACCTTAAATTAAATCTATAAAGTGCTTTCAATCAATCAAGCCCTGCATGAAACTAATTTTAGAAAAGAGGTCATTAGATATATTAGAGTCAATTTAGAAATGAATTGAGAAACAGAACCTCATGTTCTCTTTAGAAAAATCTCTTGTGTCAGGAGATAGAATTTTTATTACCTTATATCAGATGAGTTCAGCTGTCACCATCTGCCCCCCACCTAAACACCCCCCACACACTCACACACATACAGAACAAACTACAAGTACAACTCTCTAGTGATTTTATGCTCCAAGGCAAATAGGCCACCACTGCCATCCCTACTGGTGGAGAACAACAACCTGGAAGTTCATAAAGATCAATTTTGACTTAATATGATAAATAAGATTCTAAAAATAGAAGCTGTACCCAAAATGAAATTAACATCTTGCCATTCATTCCACAATTTCTTTCTTTTTTTTTTTTTTAATACTTTTATTGATTTCAGAGAGGAAAAGATAGAAATATCAATGATGAGAGAGAATCATTGATTGGCTGCCTACTGCACGCCCCCTACTGGGGATCGAGCCTGCAACCCCGACATATGCCCTTGATTGGAATCAAACCTGGGACTCTTTAGTTCTTAGGACAACACTCTGTCCACTAAGCCCAACCAGCTACGGCTCATTTCATAATTTCTTAAGTGAAGACTGTTATCCATAGCAGATCCACTTTTTCTTCTGAGCCAGTATTGAACCAAAACTTTATGGTAACTTTATGGTAATATTCATGGTTTAAGAAGATACACAAAAATACAATTATTAACAATTTATGATTTTAAGTAACAAAATGTCATATTTTTTTGCTCAAAATTTAAAATATTTTCCGCAGGCTGACCAAAATCCCTGGGGTAACTACCTAAATTTCCTTAGAATTAGCAGTTAGGAACACTAGTATCACTTCCTCTACCAAACTGTACAGACTATTGTTAGGTAGCAAAAATCAGAGCTAGTAGATAATTAAAAAAGAAATCATGAGCAGCTCTCTAATCTTACAAATGAGGAAACGAAAGTTTAAATGGGATAAGTCCCTTCTGAGGGCACAGGTCCACTGAATAGTCTTTAGTATCTTGTCCATTAAGCCACTAGCTGCCCATACTGAATAAAAATATCACTATCACCTCCCTTCTCCAGCTGCATCTCATTTGTAAAAAATGATTAAACAAAGTACATTCAGAAAGTTATGCATTTACCATGTTAAAATGAAAGCTCCACAGACAGACTTTCAGCCTCAGATAATATTAAGGGGCCAGTAGCTAATGTTGGAAAGACCAAGTCTTGAAATGAGGATACAGCGCCCTCTAGGGAGAACTACTTGAAAAACCATGTCTACTCCTAAAGGGGTCACAGATGGCTGAGTTTAAATAGTTTGGTTGTTAAAATTTCATGTCCCCATAGAAACTTTTAAACTAAAACAAGTATCATATTATTAGTTAAGATATAATATTCTGTCTATTAAAAACACTAGTCATCAAATCCAAATATTTAAACTAGCTTTTGTGAAGCTCTATATGAGTGAAACCTAGGCGGGGAAGCTGTCTAAACAATAAAATACTCTAATTCTGCTGGACAATAGAAGATGATTTTTCTGATGAAGTTAAGTAGTAATAGAATATAATAGAATATGTGTAAAGCCCAGGTTCTTATTGCAGCAGAAAAGTCTTTCCAAATGATTGGGTTCAAAGATTTCATGTCAATGAAGATTACTACAGAACCAAGAAAAGATGATGTCGCAGTAATTGCCAAAAAGAACTTATGGCTTTATATGGACAGTAGAGAAGGCACAGGTAACATTTTCTTTCCTTGTTTCAGAGAATTAAATAAAAGCATCACATCTGCCAGAGGTATTCACATCAGAAAGTATAGCACATACAATTACAGCAGCAGGCTATGCCATCTAGGTTTGTGTGAGGGCACTCAGAGATGCAGTCAATGATATTTCTCTGAAGGCATCTTGGTCATTAAGCAGCACATGACTGAATCTGGCATTTTTCCAGATTTCTGCAAATGAGAAGGCCTTCCTTCAAAATTTGAAATTCACAGTAGGCAGGGTGAAATTGCTCCCTCGGTCATCTGAAGGTCATTGGCATCATTTCAACATCAACAGGAATCCCCAATTTGGGGTGCAGTGAAGGAAACTTTATTCAGTGCAAATAGGTCAATCGTGACACAGCATAGCTGTGAAAATAGCACTACTGTTAGACAGGTGAAGCATTCCTGGGACCAAGCCCCTCTCCCACTAAAGCAGTCCATAAGGTTCATTGCCAGCCGAGGAAATACAGTTTCCAGTTAGGGAAAATGTGCTCTCAGAGCCTGAGAGGAGCTGACTTATATAGACAGAAGTCCCCACCCTTAGGCCCTGATTGGTTCATCCTCATGCAAATGAGGACTGCAAATTTTCACAATTTGTTTGGTCCAAAAGAGACTGTCTTGACTGGTCAGAATGGAGCTGGTCAGTGAAGAAGCTGATGGGACACAGCTGCACAGCTCCAATTGGAAGGGGCAAAGCCTCATTCCTATTGGTTGAAATGGGATTCCAGGGCCTCCTTTACAAGGGCTGGCTCAGGCAGTAGAAACAGTACAGGCAGGCAGTTCAGTGCAGGCCTCTCCCTGAGGTGCAGTTTGCATGAGAGGTCCCTGTACAGATGGCTGTTAGGCTCTGATTTTAAAATGTGATTCCAGTTAGCCACCAGGAGTCCTTCTTAGTAGGGTTTACAGCTCTAATTACACACACACACAAGCCTGAAGCCCAGATACTTAGTCAAGGCTGAAGCCTCTTGGTCAGGTTTCTTGACCCAGCTCTGGACAGGAATAAGATGTGATCCTTTCACACAAACCAAAGGCTACACTATCCTGAATGATCTCTTGGTTAAATACAGAGCCTTGGAAATTATTTGGAGGCACACATAACAACAACCAGGGAGAATACATAAGTCATCCAAAATCTACTTCTAAGTTCATTTTACTTCAATAATAATTTCATACTAAATTCCATCTGCTTCCACTTTATTTTCAAATTAAGAAAAGAGGGAGAAAATTCCCCAATCCTTTAATCTGCTTGTGTAACATGTTTTCTTAGTTTCATACTCAGCTTTCAAAAATTACAGCGCCAAAAGTTGTTTTTTTTTTTTATCATATAATTTAAAAAAATCTATTAGTAGATATTAATATTAAACCTAATACTAGTACATAGGGCTCCTTTAGAGTTGGCAAGGCACTTCAGTTTACAAAGCATTTATCTCATTTGATGTTCACAATTAAAAAAATAGAATAAAAATAATGGTTATCATTATAAACATTCACTGTATAACAGATAAAATGTTAAAATGTACTTGCTCTTTAAAATATAATGCATAGACACAGACAACAATGTGGTGATAGCCAGAGGGAATGTGTGGTAGGGTAGGTGGGGGTGGGCAAAGTGGGGATAAATGAGGATGGAAAGAGACTTTGCTTTGGGCAATGGTGCACGATGCAGTGTGCAGATGATGTTTTGTTGAATTGTACACTTGAAACCTGTATGGTTTTGTGAGCCAATGTCACCCCAATAAATCAAAAAAGTTAATCTTCACAAAAACTCTATAAGTCAGGTGTGACTATTGTCCCCATTTGTACAAAAGAGAAAACTGAATGTTCGAAATGTGCTGTTAGTGGCTTTCAGTTCAAACACCACCTCCCCAAGGCCATGAGTGATGTCATACAGTTGAGACAGAAATTCAGTACAAGCTGCAGGGCTGTTTGAGAGAGAGGGGGGTGGGGGGAGAGAAGAAAGAGAGTGGGCGGGGAAAGAGAGAGAGAGAATAATAATAATAGGTGAGAAAAAGTAGATTAGTAATTCAGGAAATATTGAGAGACATACATATTTTCCTTTTTTTCCTCCTTTCTGTGTACTTTAGCAAACTACCACTTAGACATCAGCCAAAATACAAAATCTTCAGGAAAGATCACTGCCCAGTTCCTCTTTGTGAAAATCTTTTTTTTTATTTTTTCTTTCCATCAGACTCATCCCTCTTGCGGGTAGAATTCTCCTCCCTTGCTCATCTGGGGATTGTGCAAGCCCAGCATATGATACATTCTCCATGATGAGAGATGGATGCAAGCCCAACAAAAGAGCCACACCCACCCTTCAGGGAGTTTGGCTCAGCTCAGCCAGGGTAGGAGACCACTTGGCATGAGAGGGGCCATGCCAGTTTCGTCAAAGTGCACAGAAATTAAATAACAGCTTTAATTCCTAATGGAAACACATACTCCCTTTCTGTTTCAGGACCTCACACATCCCAGCATAGAAAGTATTATTGTTAGTGAAGTTGTTCTGTTGTAATGATGAGATTTTAAAGATATCTGCCACCAGGAAACAATACTTTCAAAATGTTGATGGTACTTGGGATTCTTTCCTCCTTAAATTAATATTGTATCAAACTTCAGGATTAAACTGTATTAAATTATCATCTTTTCATAATATTAAATTATAGTATTTTTTAATTAAATCCTTTGCTACTTTTTGTAAAGGAATTTCCTTTCACTTCATTGGATTTTTAACCACCTAAGCTGTTCTTATCATATCATTTTAAAATTTCTCACTGTCTCCAAAATACATATGACAAAATCATTTCACAACTTTAAGAAGTAGGTAATATCATTTAAAAATTCCCAGAAGTCAGAATATAAAAGCTATTTTTAAAAAGAAGTACAGTTTATAAATTCATTGGAAACAAAATGTAGAATCAACATTTTTTAATCTCCTAATTTTTCTGAATTTTGTACTGTGATATTTCAGTACTGTCTTTTAATGCATTTGTTCTCTCTGAACTGGGTCTAGTATGAAGCTTATTCCTTAATTTCAGGGGATATAATTTCCATTTCCATGATGTCCAATTGGTTCATTAAAAAAAACTATATGTTCCTGTTTTTTGATACTTTATACAATTACTAATTCTTCCTTTACCTCTTGAAGATTCTAAATTAAAATAAACTCTTCCAATAAAAGGGGACAAAAATACTTTAATGTGGCTATTATATAATTGGCAACTGATCTTAAACATTTGCCTTTTCTCTGAAAGTTAAATAAAAGTTTTATCTATTCATGGGGAAGGGCGGTCTGGGTGGGGTAGGCGGTAGTTTCAAAGTGACCACTTTATGATAATTTGGGATTTTCTCAATTTAGTATATGATACACAATGTATTAAAGTGGTCTGTTTTTATTACAATTACTGGATAGTTATACTAAATAAAAATATGAAAATTAAACAAAACACTTTTAAAAAGGTTTATTTTTCCCACAGAAGCTAGAAGAGAGAGAGCCACATGTATTTCATTTTTCCTATGAGATTACTACAGTGTATGTGGTTGACCCGGAGGTCATCGCTCTTCAGCATTTTACTACACTTTTAAAGAGACCTTTTCCAGACGGCACCATTGTTTCCATGTAATCAGGGACAAGTCATCCTTTGATTGTTGACTGAAGGGGGCACTTTTCTTAGCACTTCTCTTCCTCATATGTTCTGGAATTCTAGTCTGCAGACTAATCTTGAGTCAAAGTATGAAGCCAACCCACTTTCCACCCCAACCTAGTGACTCCATCACATGGTGACCAGAGATGGTGACAAGATCCAGGTGACAAGATCCAGGCCAGTGGGTATCTGGGCCAAGGCTGAGAGGCTGTGTTTTAGGAATGTGGCTCCTAGGAATGGGACTGGAGTGGCAGCTTTTTCTAGGGCTTTTCAAGGGCACTGGAGCCCATTCCAATGGCTGGTTTCTAGTTTTCAGCCTGATTTCAGATGCCGGCCTTCAATGAAGAACAGTCAGTACTCATTACTTGTAGGCAATTTCCTCGTCTCCTCTACTTCTGCCTCTAATGATTTCTTTTTTTCAGCAGCCATCACTGTGTGGTGTTTCTATTTCATTTGAAAAGTTATTTGTATTTCTATACTTGGTAAGAATAGGAAAAGTGAAGGGGAAACCTTGAAAAGTCAACTAGATAAAATAAAATATCACTAACTACAAAGAAAATTAATTGGCTAAAATAAAAAAATTTGGGCCACAAATTTTACTCAACTCAGACTCTTTAAGTTCCAGTTTCCCCATCATAGAGTTTGGGTGAGGTTTAAATTAGATGGGCTTAATTTAAAATTTTCTTAAATTTTCAAACTCTAAAGCCATAAAACAGTAGGTACTGCTCAATATGTCTAATGTGGCTGCTTCATTTAGAGTCAGGGGGCTTAAACATGGTTAGCAGGTTTGTCACTAGTCTATAATTTGTTTTCTAAATGTCTTGTTATGACATTTTCTATATAAAGTGTGCAAGTAAAAATTAAAAATGAAATAGTTGGTCAAGATTTTCTGTTTTTATCTGATCTCTTACAACATATAAAATTTCCTAGAGCTAGCTAATGACAAATCATTTAAAATAATCTTATATAATAAAACCCTAATATGAAAATCAACAGAATGGCAGAATGACTGGTCGCTATGATGAGCACTGACAACCAGGGGCCAGATGCCTAACGCAGGAGCTGCCCCCTGATGGTCAGTGTGCTCCCACAGTTGGAGCGCCACTCAACCAGAAATTTGGTTCAGGGCTGGTGAGTGCAGCAGTGGTGGCGAGAGTTCTCAGGCCTCCAAGGCAGTGGGAGTGGGCCTAAGCCAACAGATGGACATCCCTAAGCCAACAGAGTGTCCCGGACTGCTAGAGGGGGCAGGCCAGGCTGAGTGACACCCCCCCGACAGTGCACAAATGTCGTGCACTGGGCCTGTAGAATATTATAATTTGTACTTGTTTCAAGTCCTTTAAACAAAAGATAGAAATTATGATGCTTTGATATGAGTAAAGAGGCAAACATCTTACTTAAAATCTAGTAGGTGGGGTTATCTACATTTTTTCCCAAATAGCAAATCTTCTTATGTACGTTTTTCACTTTCCAAGCTCAAACCCAAATTAGAATGACTAAAATTAAACCAAGAAAAGCTTTTGAAAGGATCTCCTAATCAAATATATTATTCATTAATATCATTTTTAGGAAATGACAAGAGTGAGTGGGGATTGGGCCTTTCCTCTGCATTTCATAAGTTTAGGACAGAATTACCCATTCAACCATCCAACTTTTTTTTTTTTTTTTTTTTTTTTTTTTTAAGATAGCTTATCCGCAGTCTTAGCTAAGAGTTGAATGTTATATGGAGAGAAATAGAAATAAAATGATATTGGGGAGAGAGAGAAAGATTGAGTGATTGAGCAGTTTGACATGGTATGTCATTCAGATAAAACATCTAAGATAATTATTCAGCTATTCAGCAGGAAGACTTCTCCAGTTTGTCCATTTTTTTTTTAGACATCTAAACACTTCTTAGTGATTTTTTTTCTGCTTTGTCAAAAAACCCCCAACAAAATGTGGATAACTCTGACTAGCCAAAAAAGCCAATAACTGGAGATATGCCAACTAATAAAAATAAATAAATAGCAAAAAATAAATGCTGGCCTTGCTGAATATATTTAAGCTGGCTCTCTCATTTCAGATCTCCAGTAACAAATTTAGGTTAATCATTGATGACATCACATAGAAAATTGAATCAAGCAAAACCTTGTGTTGACTTGAGTTATCCACGTAATTCTGGTTTGAGCTATAATCTATTTATAACTGCATCTGTTCTTCTTAATTCTTGTCAACAGAAAGAGATGACTTCTGGTCGCCAGCCCCCATCCCCTGCCTTTCAGTCAATTCCTTAGCTGGAGTAACATGAACACATAGTCCTGGTGGGCTGGCCCCCAAGGTTAGAGCTATCCCATAATTCCTGATAGATGGATTTTCTACAACAAAAAGTGAGCTTTAAAGAAAATTATACCAACATGACAATTTGTTTTTCAAATACAGTACTCATACACTTTCCAAAAAAAGAGGACAGAGCATGAAAAAATTTTTTTTATTAATTATTATTTTTTTAAGTATATAGTTTCCTTCTCTATTCTGTACATCCTGTCAATCATGGGGGCTCAAATTTCCATCTGTTTCTGAACAGCTGGAAAGAGAAAAACCATGACCTAAGGGTTGGTGTGGCATGAGCTGCCATTCCTTGCAGGACTGAATTAGGAGGCTGGATGAAATGAGCAAAGTGTACCCCATCTTAACCCTCAGTCCCCCCTTGATAGAGTATTCAGCTGGTTTTGCAGAAGGGCTACAAGCTGTAGCAATTGGGGGAGTTCTAGGCCTTTCCAAGTGGCCATGTAAATCTATATAAAGCTCTGCTATGAATTAGCAGTAATCTGTTTTTGAATGGCTGAACTTTCCCTGAATTGTTCAAGAGCACTTTGGTGAATATGTAAGAGAGAAAACAATCTTCTGGTTTGGGCTCCGCTGGAGACCGATCATCTAGCATTTTGTTCATCAGGTTCTGTGCTGGGCAGCCCTCCACATCCTCGGGACCCCTGCTATTACGCGTGGGATTTCGAGTGAGGAAAGGCTGTCAATCTGACCACATGATGTGATCGCTTCCTGAACAGATATGGAGAAATACCACACTCCCCAACTAATACTGACTCTGGGTTTCCAAGATCTGATGCAGACTCTCATGGCCAACTAAACAGCACACAACTGTGAATTTGGGGGTTGGCAACTTCAAAGCTCAAGACAGCATGGTTTCATTTTTTCTTTCCTGGCTAAGATACAAATCCTCAAACCAATCCCACTTCAGTGCCCCGTGCTCCTGCCTGGTTTTCTTCTTTATTGCAATTTTTGATACTCCTGGCATCTGCTCCCTGTTGGCTGCTGCCATTTGGTTCCAGCTGTTCAATGCCTACAATTTTCTGTCAAGCGCAGTGGCCAGGCCCACATTGCTCTGACACCACATCTTCCATTCTGAAGCAGACAGTTTATTCTCTCACCGCTGGAAGCTCCTTCGGCAAACCCAGCCCTTGGCTCTGGCTATGGTATCAGGCTGGAATGTCAGTGTGAACACAAAGATGAAGGGTTTTTAATGTTCAGTTCTCATTCTCAGAGCATGGTCTACTGATTTCATGACTATTAAGCTCAGGATCAGCAGCCAAAATATGAATATAAGTCAGGCGAGTTCCCATGCTTTCTGTTGAGCTATGTGACCAATTGATAAAGCTAAACCGACAAGCTGGAGCCCTGAAGATACAGTGTCAATTACAAGCTTATCTGGGGACCATATGTTGTTCTTATGCCCTAATTCCTTATGAATCTAGCTCAGAGTCCGACACAGAGACTCAGCATACCCACAGCTATCCTGCTAGGTTAGTCAGAGCTCTTACCTCCATGGCTTCTCATAATTTGAAACTGCCCAAATTTAATGTTATATTTCTATTCCAGAACACTCACCTTAATAATGATTTCTAAATGAATAGACTTGAAATCAATATGAGAGCAGTTGTAACAATTGTGACTATATGTCCCAGGCATTTTTCTTGAGAATAAGCCACATTTATGTTCATCTGCTGTCAATATACTCTACAGAGTAGAACAGATGAGTCATTGCAGAGACCAAGAAGAAATATGGTGAACACATTGGCGAAGCTCTAGAGAACTAATGAGCTAATCATGAAGCAAAGGATGTACTTTCTGCCAAACTACTAATTTTCCCTATATTTTATTTCTTATGACTGTTCACCGAAAATCATACTTTATTAAGTTATTTGGATGAACAAAAGTGGCTATGATGACTGTGATGTATTCTGGGGGGGGGGGGGGGGGGGTTTCTATCCCCTGCATAGAAGTAACTACAGTATTTTAAGATTGTGAGGGAGTTTGTCAAGTTAATGGCAATCGTGAAATGTGTGATGTTATAAAAATGTGTTGTAAGTATCTCAACCTGAGATGAATGAAGCAATACTTACTACCATTTGGGATAACCTCCACTTTCAGAAATCGAATTTTTGACATCCACAAGATAATTTCCTCTTGGTAAAGAAAATGAAATTGATTCCAGAGAATCTTGGGTTTCAGATATGGACACATCCCTCTGGCAGGTCTATGAAAACAGCTCCACAAATGTGGTGGGATGCATATGTGACAGAGAAATTTATTATTTATATTCATTGGTTTTAAATCACATCTGCAAAGATACAATGATGAGCATTTTGTTTCCAGAACTACACTTTGGGGGGAAGTTGGGTAAAAGTTAAGGGAGCCTGCTGGAGGTGAAGAGATTTGGAGAGTTTTGCCACAAGGTGAGCAAACAATATGGCAGATACCACAAGTATCTTGTTCAGCAGAACATCTGTGTCTATCAGAGAAGCTGACAGTAGTGCTGGGCAGCTGGTAAAACAGTGAGTAAACCATTATTTCATCAATTTTCCATTCTACAAAAGCTAAGCAGATACCAACACCTCCTCACCCGATCGACCCGACCGAACGCCCATTTATGATTGTTTCTTCAATCGCTCTGATAAATGAGATGTCTGCTAAGTTACTAGCATATGGGTAGCCTCTACAGTGTGGAGATTCTAGACAAAGGGATGATTCACATTCCAGGCAGGTCAGGGGTGGGACAGTGTGAGATTTCATCATGCTACTCAGAATGGTGCAGAATTTAAAATTTATGAATTGATTATTTCTGGCATTTTCCACTTAAGATTTCTGGACCGAGGTTAACTGTGAGTAATTGAAACCACAGAAGGCAAAACCTTAGATAAGGGGGACTACTGTACTGCTAAGGTTGAAGACAGGCATGCCCTGGATAAGTCCCTGCATTTATGTACCAGGAGATTAACAGCAGCAAAAACAAAATGAAACAAAATGGAAACAACCTAAATGTACATTCATAGTAATCACTGTTTTCGCAAAGTGTCATCTCCAGATGCTACATTTGGAGGGAAACGTATGAGAAGGGAGGTCACCCCAAATAACTTGTTAGTCATAGAGGGAACTGCTGAGAACTAAATGTTTGTGTTGCCCAAACTTTGTATGTTGAAATGCTAACTCTTCAGTGTGATGGCATTTGAAGATGGGACCTTTGCGAGGTAATTAGGTCATGAAGGTGGAGCACTAGTGATGAGATTAATGTCCTTATAGGAGACGCAACAGAGAGATTGCTTCTCTTTCAACTCAATACCATGAGAAGATGCAAACAAGGAAGAGGGCTCTCCCTATATACTGGGTCTGCCTGAGTCTTGATCCTGGACACCCCCGCTTCTATAACTATGTGCAATAATTCTTTGTTGTTTAATCTATCTAGCCTATGGAATTTTGTTATATTAGACTGAGCTAAGGCAGGTACCTAGTAACTTTACAGAAAGTAAACCTGATAGACACCATCATAATTGACTGACAGGTAATAGGACAAACTGTCCCCCAACAGGCTGCACTGAAGATAACACATGGCTTCTGTGACATGCCTGTCCAAAACAGCATAGTTTGGATGTAAGCACGAGAGTGCATCAATCTAAAACCAGACTGAGTACCAGTCTACAAAGCAAAAACATAAATGGTTATGTTTTTCAAAAGGTCAAGAAGGAAACTATTTTATATTAAAGAACACTAAAAAGCCCTTGCTGATTTGGCTCAGTGGATAGAGAGTCAGCCTGCGAACTGAAGGGTCCCAAGTTTGAATCCAGTCAAGGGCATGTATCTAAGGTGCAGGCTTGATCCCTGACCCCGGCAAATGTGTCTCTCTGATATCAATGTTTTTCTCTGTCTCTCTCTCTCTCTCTTCCACTTTTTCTAAGAAAAAGAAAAAAAATCAATGGAAAAATATCCTTGGTTGATGATTAACAACAATAACAAAAGAAGACTAAACAGATATGACATCTAAATGCGATGTAATCCTTGGATCCTGGGACCAGAAAACACACACACACACACACACACAAAAAAAAAAAAAAAAAAAAAAAAAAAGAAAGAAAGAAAGAAAGAAAGAAAGAAAGAAAGAAAGAAAGAAAGAAAGAAAGAAATGGGAACGGGACAACTGGTAAAATCTTACTGAGGTCTATGGATTGATGAGATACTATTATTACCCATGTTAATTTCTTGATTTTGATAATTGTATTACAGGTATGTAAAATAATGTAATATAATTGCTATTTACAATATATACCTGAAGCATCTTCAAATAAAAGCTCATCATAGAATTTATTTTCAAATGTTTCGCCGTAGCCGGTTTGGCTCAGTGGTAGAGCGTCTGTCTGCGGACTGAAAGGTCCCGGGTTCGATTCCGCTCAAGAGCATGTACGTTGGTTGTGGGCACATCCCCGGTGGGGGATGTGCAGGAGGTGGCTGGTCAATGTTTCTCTCTCATTGACATTTCTGGCTCTCTATCTCTCTCCCTTCCTCTCTGTGAAAAATCAATAAAATATATCTTAAAAAAAAATGTTTCAGGAAAAACAATATTGTATGTATGCATGTGTTAGAGAAACAGGAAGTGACCCAGGGGAAAGAGGATACTTAATTCCACGTGAGATACAATGTTCATACTGGGAAATCTGAAGGAAGGGTATATGAACTTCTTTAGACTATTTTTACAACTTTTTGTAAATCTGAATGTTGTTCAAAATAAAAACAGTAAAAGAAAACAGCAAAGCAGTGAACTGATGACACATTTTGTTTATGTTTCTCTGCAGGGAAGGGAGGAGCTTGGGATGAGGAGAGGCAGACTGAGGTCTGCAAAAGTATTGCTCGTGAACATTTCATGAACAATAGTTTCATTTTTATTATTTAAAGAGTGAATATATTCTAGATATTCTTTTCATCCATGAAATATACCATAATTCAAGAAAAGAAAACCAATAGTTTCGACAAGCTATGGGTACCCAGTGTAATTCAAGTTTACTAGGCTTTAGACTAAGAGATTAGGGAAGGATGCCTTGAGGAAATGATGAGTGAGAAACAGCTGAGGAAGGAAGGTGAAAGGAGCTTTCTGGACTGGAGAAGACCTAACATAAGCAAAAGCCACTGGCTCACAGGAGCATGTTGCATTCCAGGTGCTTAAAGGTGGTCACAGGGTCTTTGAGCCAAGGAAGCAGGACAAAGTTGGGGTTAGAAACCATAAACCATAATCTGAGCAATGGGGTGTTTGATGTCTTCATATTTCCCCCAGTAAACTGAAATTCATAGAAAATTTAATGCACAAATTATAATTCATTACAACTACAAAGCAAATTAGAAATGGCAGAAATATTGAGGAGCTAAAAATTCCACCAAGCAATGATAGAGTGTGCACTTAGTAAAAGAAAGAAATAACAGACCCAAAATGCATTTTTTCCCCATAGTCACATCATCTCATCGAAAGGTAGTAATTAAAATGGGTCTTTTAAAACCAGAAACTATTTTATTTTTTTTAAAGTACTGAACCTGAATGTTGGGCTATTTTTCCCCCCAAGGCTAGCTAATACTTAAAGCATCTAAGTGAGGAAGAGAAAGATAATGTCATAATGTTCCTCTTAAAGTATTATGTTTGCAATGCATTTCCCTTTCAAAATGACACGGAAGGGTTAGAACATTTAAAACAACTTTAAATATGGCCCAAACCGGTTTGGCTCAGTGGTAGAGTGTCAGCCTGCGGACTGAAGGGTCCCGGGTTCGATTCCGGTCAGGGGCATGTGCCTTGGTTGCGGGCACATCCCCAGTGGGGGGTGTGCAAGAGGCAGCTGGTCGATGTTTCTCTCTCATCGACGTTTCTGACTCTCTATCCCTCTCCCTTTCTCTCTGTGTAAAATCAATAAAATATATTTTTAAATATGTACACACATTTCTCCATCCATTTAACCAAGAATCATTTATTATATTAAAACTCTCTGACTGTCTGGTGGGTTGAGATACTAACGAAATAACTACCACCAAAAGTAACTGACATATTTAAGAAGTGCTACAGAAATGCAGGAGAGAAAGGAACAGTCTGCCTATGGACTCTGGGAGGGTGATAGGTAAAGGAAAAAGTGAGTTAGGTCATGAAAGGCAAGTAGGAAATGATCAAAAAGAGCAAGAAAGAGCAGTCTGAGCAGCTGGTAACATCAGAGTGCATGGCACACTTAGGAAATGCCCCTGACCTTGAGTGGCTGTAGTTGAGTGGAGAAAGCTGAAGAAGAAACTATTAGAAAGGGAGGTTGGAAAGGTAGATCGGATCCAGTTGAGATTTCATATCTTGGGGCAGTAGTAAGGGTATCAGCAACACTCAGTAGGAGATGCACCTTGATCCAAACTGTGCTCATTAGATAATGGAGGCTAAGTGTGGAAAGTGTGTGGACACCCAACACAGAAAGGTGACTAGTTAGAAGGCTGGAAAAGAACCTCAAAGACATTGCAAAAGACAATCAAGAAGAAATCATGAGCTAAATATTTAACTAGATCATTAAGTTCATGGAGATGTTTAAAATAGTTAGGGGTTAGGATTGCCAGCACTTGGCACATGATATGATTGTGGGCTGGCAGGAAGTGGAAAAAATTAAACATGGTTTCAGTTTGAGATTAACTGGACCAACTCAAATATAAAACTCAGGGAAAAAGAAAATGAGATTTTATGAGGCAAGAAATTGTGTTAGGTATGGATTCTGTTGAGTTTGAAGTAATGGAGGGACTCTAGGATGGAGACACCCATGGCCAGAGCTCTGAATCAGAGTGCAAAGTCCAGGCGGCATTGGAAGCATCAGTGCACAGGGAGAGCCGAACCTGTGGGAGAGGATGGGTCAGGTGGGGAGGGGGGTTCAGGGAAGGCAGAGAGAAGAAAGTGTAAGGCTTGATCTCTGGTGAATCCCAACATGGAGTGGTTCATTTTCCCTTATGGTGTGCCATAAACTGAAAATATATTGAGGAACACTTTATATATTATTAGGACCAAAATGCACTGCGTTGCTGCCTACTGATGAATCTATATGCCATTTTGAATAAAATTGCTCATGTTAAATGATTCATTTAACTATTAGGTTACATGATGAAAGATAGAAGTTTCAACCTGTCTTTCTGAGTAATAGTCATTGCATTGTATAAATTGTAGACTTGTGTGACTCTGACACACAGAGTATGTGGTCCCACCCAGCAGGCTCACTGGATACTAGAGAAAATATAGAAAAAATATTCAGAGTGGAAGGAGTGAGATCTATCTACCATGAATCTAAGCTACCCTCATATAAACAAAATGATGAGACCTGATCAAAGACAAGGCCCTAAGAAACATCAGACCTATTCCCTTGAATGCTCAGAGCAGGTCCAACAACCGTCCCCTTTGGTGATAGTCTCCAGTCTCCGGAGTCACAGTGGTGTTCATTCCACAGGGACCCAGAAACAAAAGGGGACTTTCTCCTTGGCTGGATGTTGACAATGAACATGAATGTAGCTTAAAACATCCTTACGAATGTTATCATTTGATCCTCGTGAGAATTTTGGGCAACTTTATTTTACCAAAAGAAAAGCTAAGGTTTGTTAATTTGGGTCAAAGCCATATAGAAAGGGTCAGGTTTGGGAACTGAACTCTGGTCTCCAATAAAATACTGTTTCCTCCGTTTGATATCAGGATAAGAAAACAGTGCTTAGGATGGGTTTGTTCCTTTTAATAATGCATCCAACTGTGTTTTTGGTAGGTTCACCAAAGTTGCGCAGATCCCAATCCCCAGAAGCTAAGGATATGTTAACTTTCATAGAAAAGGGGACTTTGCAAATGTGACTAAGGTTAAGAACCTGAGATGGAGAGATTACCCAGGATTATCCAGTTGGCTTAATGTCATTACATGAGGAACAGTGAAAGAGGAAGGCAGAAGAGTGAATCAGAGAGATGCAGCCTGTGAAAGACTTGACTCACCATTGCTGGCCATGAGGATGGAGGAAGTGGACCATACTGAGGAATGAGGTGCCCTCTAGAAGCTGGAATGGCCCTCAGTTTACATCCAGCAAGAAAACAGGAAACTTGGCCCCAGTCATGGGAAACATATTCTGGCCAACAACCCAGATGAGCAGAAAACAGGTATCCCCCTCAAGCCTGCAATAGAGATGTGGCCGTGCAACACCTCGATTTTAGCCTGGCAAGACCCCTCGGGAACTTCTCCCCTGCACTAAGGAGGGATAACAGAGCTGTGTTGCTTAATCCACTAAAGTTGTAATACTTTTATTTTTCATGGCAGCAATAGAAATCTAGTGACTGGTTTGTATCTCTACAAAGTCATAAAGGCCCAGACTTAGACAAATTGGGATCGCTTTTTAGGGCACTGATAGATCACATGCCATCATTCAGATTGCTAGAGGTGGTGACAAAAGGTATGTCAGTTTACAGGATGGACCCAAGTCCAAGGCCACAGCCGCCCCCTCCCCTGTACTCACAGACCCAGAGACACACACAGATCACAGGGGCAGCAAACAACAGCTGATACTAACCTTACATGCTCAAGAATTAAACCTTGCGTGTACACTCAGGTTTATAAATGTCTGTATATATGTTGATTTTAAGGTTTATTCACTTTTATTGGAGAGCCTCATAGAAATGTAAATTCTAGACTTTTATTTCCTGATAATAAATTATACTTATGATTGCAACGGTGAGCTGGGCTGAAGGAAAAAAGGTATTGGGTTCAAAATGACCCATGGCCTTGCTCTGTGGCCTTGACCATATCCACTTAAACATCTCTGTAACTCTTTCCTTATCTATTTTAGACTAAATTTTTCTTCAAGTCTAAATGTTTATCATTATAGGATGCCAAGAAATGGAGCACAGCTTATTTTTTCTTCTTCCCCACGTACATTTCAAGTGGAGTTGGTATATATAAGATTCAGAAGAAAGAATTCCTGGCCAAAATTTAGCTTGAGTCACTTAACACACATTAAAATTATATTCTCAAAGAATGTTTTTATGTACAGACAAATGTTGCAAATAAACATACCAAAAGTTGTTATCAGTGGGTGGTAGGTTATGGGTGATCATTGGTGTTTTTCTTCATTATTTTCTATTTTTTGAGTTATTAATTTAACAAAAAGCAACAGAAGTTTAAAAAGTACAAATGTAAAGAGAAACTATTCAATGGAAATCAAAATTTAAAAACAACAAGACACAGGGCATAGTTATTATAATACTCTAAAACAATGTCAGGAAAACTCCCTGACTTAAGAAAAAGAAGCTGAGGTTGTAAAAACTAAAATAGCCCTCGCATTCACTGATAAAATCATATAGTTCTGGTGATTTATTAAGAGAACCCTTAAAAATATAAACCACTCTCCATCATGGGACTAGGAACGGACTGTTGCTGTCAAAACACTGTCACCCACATTTCCTGAATTTTAAGCAATCATTTTCTGCACCCTGCTCAGAGTTTTATTCTGCTACAGCCTCATAACTTCGAACAACATCAGTGAGAATGACAAAGACATCCCTGGCCAGACAGTGAGGCCTGTGTGTGTCCCCAAGGAGCCCCCAAGGTAAGGAGCTGGTGTTGGAATAATGATAACGCCTCTTTGGCTGAATCTTATTTATTCAAAAGTAGCCATTCATGCCAATCAACATTTAATTTTTTAATCTTCGAGTAGCCTTCTGAACTCAATTCCATTCATTTTACTTCAATTCAATTTGTGACTACTTAGCAGATACTACAAGCTGGTACTTCATCACCAAAGTAATTCTTCTCAAACATACTTAAGAATTTGTTTACCTCACATCGGGCACTTAGATTTCCTTTTGCCTAACCCGTACTTTTGTCATCTCCAAGGGTGACATTCTTTCTTGCATTTACTAAACATTTAGCAAACACCTACTATGTGCCAGATATTTTTATGCCTTTGGAGTATGACACAATAACCATAGTGACTATCCTTGACCTACCCTCAGGGTATTGGAAATGTGAGGACAAAAACCATACTTCATCCTCCTGGTCCCACAGGCATCAGGGACAAGTATCATGAAAACCATGGTGAGGTATGCCAGAGATCAGACCAGCTACAGAAATCAGCAAAATCATGAAAAGTTCTCTTTTCTCTCTTCTCTTCTCTTCTCTTCTCTTCTCTTCTCTTCTCTTCTCTTCTCTTCTCTTCTCTTCTCTTCTCTTCTCTTCTCTTCTCTTCTCTTCTCTCCTCTTCTCTTCTTCTCTCCTCTCCTCTTCTTTCTCCTCTCCTCTCCTCTCCTCTCCTCTCCTCTCCTCTCCTCTCCTCTCCTCTCCTCTCCTCTCCTCTCCTCTCCTCTCCTCTCCTCTCCTCTCCCCTCCCCTCCCCTCCCCTCCCCTCCCCTCCTCTCTTCTCCTCTCCTCCCTTCTTTTTTTCCTTTCCTTTCCTTTCCTTTCCTTTCCTTTCCTTTCCTTTCCTTTCCTTTCCTTTCCTTTCCTTTCCTTTCCTTTCCTTTCCTTCCCTTCCCTTCCCTTCCCTTCCCTTCCCTTCCCTTCCCTTCCCTTCCCTTCCCTTCCTTTCTTTTCTCTTCGTTTCTTTTCATTATTGTTAATCCTCACTGAGAACTTTTTTTCCCATTGATTTTCAGAGATTATGGAAGGAAGTGGGAGAGACACAGAGAGACAATATAAGAGAGACACATTGATTGGTTGCCTCCCTCACACACCGAGGCCTGTGCTTTTGACAGAAATTGAACCCAGGAGCCGTCAGTCCATAGGCCAACACTCTGAGCTAAACCGGGGAGGACTAAGGTTACTTTCTAACTACTGAATGAAATGCCCCAGATCTCCTTAGTGATTAGCTTCTTAGTGGACCAATCTGGGGAGAAAGATTCTGCTGTCTCTCCAACACGTCTAAAATCACACTATCAGGAACCTTTCGCAGGTGTGAGAAGAAGGTGATAGAGGTACCATCAAAAACAGAGACAACGAACTAGAAAAAAGAGCCGTTCTTGCTGCTTTTTCATGGCAGGGAGGAGGCCTGAAGCTTGGAGGACAGTTCAACCTCTCCCTGCACTGGCCTGTGTTCCAGTCACGTGGCTGCTGAGAGGCCCTTGGCACAGACATTACGCCAGAGAGCTGCAATGACAAAGGGTGGGCATGGGAACTGCACAGCTCACTGTCTAAAGCAGATGGGCCTCACTGTTCTCTCCAGGAACAGAAAGAAGGAAGTGAGATTGCATGCTTGCCTGCAAGCCTGCACCAGGTCTAAAGAACATGCCTTGCCCACCTTCATCCCTGTTGGCTACCCTATGGCCAGTTCTCATGCAACTAGCCCTTTCTCAGGTATAAACAGTCATTTCCCTGATTATACCCTCAAATAACCACTTTATGCAACCATTTTCATCGCTGAAATGCAAATATGGTTGTAGATCATTTAGACTAATTCTTCCAGTTGCTAAAATCAGATATCTTAACCAACAATGGTGTTATTAATTTTTTTTAAATAATCTTCTATGAAAACCTCTTTAAAAAAATAAGAATTGACTAGATTTTTAGGACTAAAGCATCTTTAGATATTTTATTGTCCAACTGTCTTGTTTGAAAGATGAGGAAATAGAGCCCAAAAAAGACTTGGCCAAGGTTATGCAGTCTGGAAAACACTGCTTCCTAATGACAAAAAGATACATTTCTCTTAATTGATTGGCTAGCAGCCACATAAGGACTTTGGCATCAAAACACTGAAGGTAATGAATGAACCTTGACTGTTAGCATTCAGAAAGGTCCTGAAAGAACCCTATGTGTGCATTTTGGTATGACAATAAATTTTATTGGTATTAGTGACACATACAGAAAAAATATATATAGTTTTGTATATAGATATACTTGAAAGTAACCTGAAATACTTTCCCGTTTACAATAAAACCCATTTTTTGATAAATGTCTGATTTTTAAATAAGTTTAAAAATCTGAAAAGTAAATTACTTTAAATGTTAGTTCTCCATATTTGAATATTCTTCTCAAAAACATTACTGAGTTCCAACATCACTTTCATTTTTGTGAAGATTATTCAGCTACAGTCAATTTCCATTTTCTCATTCTAAAGAGCTGTGGCAAAGGGACTTTTAAGAGCTAAGCAAATAAACAGTGAGTGTCCAAAAAAGCAGTGCCATATTTCATCAAATGGTGAATTTTGTTAAGTTTTTTGTTTGCCAAATCGAATGTACATGCCCATGTTCTCTTTTGGAATGTGTGATTTGAAAGGCCAAAAGTCATTGGTCATTTTGACAGCCATAATTAGTCACTTAAACTGGTAATTACTAAAATAATGATATGAAGAAAAGCTCATTGTACTGATCATAAATGGTGTCTTCTTTTTAAACAGACACACTCACACCTCCACCAGATCTAGTCTTAAACTCTGCCATTTTGGCGTTTAACTAAAATTAAAAAGCTGCCAAGCATCCCAAATTCTACATGTTAGGAGAGGAGGTGTGCTGAAAATGAATTACAGAAACTGACTATTTTCACATTTAGCAGCACAATTAAAGGAACTTTTGATGATTTGGACCCATTCATTCTTCTATTCTCAGAGGCAGACTTTTCCGCTTCAATCCAATTGACAAATATTAATGTTTTTAAAAGTAAGTGTTTTTCTCCATTGCTACTAACTCAGTCACATTCATCACACTTTGTTATTTCTACATCATTTAATGTAGGTCACCACATCAAGTCCAGCAACCACAAGCATTTCTTTCCAGCCCATTGACACTTCGGTGAACGATAAGAGGCACACAAATCTCACTTCATGGGGAGAAAAAAAAACCCTCTCATTTGTAAACATGAACACTAAAATCAAGACTACAAAAGACAATGCAGCTGATATAATGCTGCAACCCAACTACTCCATGCTCATGGTGCCAGAAATGCGTTTCTATAGAAAGAGGAGAATCAAAGGCTGTCTTTTCAGAGTTAAAGAAGGCTTTGTTTGTGAAGCCTAACCTTCTCTGTGCCAGTCCTGTCCTTGGGAAGTGACTGAGCACTGACATCCATTCCAAAGTCGGTGCCTCTCTCGATATCACGTGTTGCTGAGTTGTCATAAATGAAAAATTGGTAAGCAGAGCAAAAGTAGTAGTCACAGTTATTCTCTCATTAAGAAACTCCTTTTAAAAACCTCTTCCTATGGCTAGCACTCTAAGGTTCCTTTTTCCTCCTTGCTCTCTCACATGGATGCTAACTGCATGTTTAATGAGACCTGCCTGCCTGCCTGGTGGCACTGGCCAGCAGCACTGGGTGGTCCTGAAGAACACAGACTGCCTGCATGTGACTCCTGGATGCATCACTCACTCATCATTTGATCTGGGGTAAGTTCCTGATTTCTAAGTATCTCTTTCTTCATCTAAAAATATAAATAAAACTCCTTTGCCATAGGGTTGTCATGAGGATCAAAAGAGATTGTACAAGTAAAACACCTGGCCCAGAGGACGTGCTCAATGTCTTTCTGTATAATTGCATTTCTACCGCGTGCCAGGTGGATGGTGAAGCTGACACAAGGAGCAGCATTAGCAGATACTGACAGCCTGGACATTTTTAAGTCATAATTCCTCCGTGACGTCTCACTGATGCCTGTGCATCCAGCCCACTCTCCTGACTTTCCTTAAGCACCTCATCTCAGTGAGAAGGAAGACATCTCCACCTCATTTCCATGCAGTAAAGACAGTACAAAAGCAGTGACAGACACTAGTTCCCTACTCTTGGTGGCACTTAACATTGAAGGCAAGAAGGTTGAAAAAGAAAAACAAGAAGTTAATTAAATAAAAACATCAATTGAGGTAGTGATCAGAAGTCTAAGGAAAATGAAGCAGGAGAATGGGAAAGAGACGGCAGCAGCAGAGAGAGGCTGAGGAAAATACTTTAATATGGTGATTCAGGATGACTTTCCTGATAAGGTAACATTGGAGAACCTGAAGGATCAGAGGGAGAGGCCTTGGGAACTTGGGCAGAGAAATGGTTAGTGCAAGAGTCCAATCATGGAATTCCCTAATTTTACAGATGTGGGATCTGAGACTCCAAAAGGAGAATTGACTTAGAAAAGCATCACAGCCATGGTTGGAATTCTATTCTCCGGACGCACAGGCTTGGACACTTCCCACACCAGCTCCCATTCATTAAACTCCCAAATGGCCAAATTGTTCAAAGAACAAGAAAACACTTCAGATCTCCGATAGTCAAGAAGAGGAAACAGCATCCCAATATAGGGGTGTAGGACAGTCAGTCAAAGGTCCGTGGACCACATTACAGCCTATAGGCAAACCAACGTCTTTAACTCCATGGAATGCCATCCTTAGGACATTCAAATATGTACAAGAGAAATCATTTATTCTCTGAGACTCAGTGAGTATAAGAGAAAAGAAACATTTTTATGACTTTCTGATTCTAGCAATCAGATTTTCTGATATAACCAATTGTTTTCATTACGATAACAACGTAAGTCTTATAAAGCAATAAGGAGTCATAATTGCATGTCCTTCATGAGTTAGCAAGATTCTGCTTTAAAGTTCGTTGGTAAGAGGGGTAACACCTACCACACACTGCAACACAGTTGTAGGGCTGTAACCCAGGGTGAGACCTTCTGTATATTCCGATTGCAACAATTTCCTGTACGTTATGGGATTTTTTTTTTAAACTAGAAGCTAAACGTAAGTTCACACTACAATTAAGGTGTTAGGTGAAGCAGAAAATATCATGCAAAATAAAAGGGACTTCCTTAAAGTTACTTTTCAAAGAATCAATCCTATTTTCATTCTTAGTTGGTCTGAGTGTTATCTTTGCCTCAAGGGACTCTTTCAAAGAATTGCAGAATAAACCACATTGTACTGGACCCTCATACAATCACCTTTCTTGACAATATACTGCCAAAAATGGCTGATGTAGCTTATTTTTGTGTTTCTCAAATTTTACTGTGCTTAGGAATCACCAGAGGATCTTCTTAAAATGCACAATCTGGTCTAGTAGGTCCACAAGGGAGCTTGGATTCTGTATTTCTAACAAGCTTTCATGTGATGCCCACAGAACACTCTGAGTGGTAGGGTGTATCACTGCATCATGCTGGCCTTTATGAAAAATCACAGAACATTTTCTCTTGTCTCTTGAGTCTCATTACAAGTTAAAACTAACCATGTCTACCGTGAATTATTTTCTTTTACCTCATGAACTTCTCAGGCTCATGGATGATCATATTTTCCTGTTTGACTTGGCCACTAGGAAGCACCTTTAGCAAGAATATAAGACTTAAGACTTGTGCATTTTATTTAGTGATCCTTCTCCATTTAACTCCTCCTGACTACATTTAACTTTCCTAATATTGCTTTTTGTTGTTCATAATATTGCTTTTTACCTCCTTACTTACTACATTTTTGTTGTTGTTGTCTTACATCTATCTTTGTAAAACACTTAGAATCACTCCTTTGAATATGATAGCATGTGAGTAAAGGATTCCAACACAACCTAGTTCAATGGAAATATGTGCCCAAGGACCCACAATACATGGACAATTTTCAAGCGCTTGTGGGAGTGGGGTGAAGTGACTGAGCATGAAGAGAGAGCTAGTACGTACTAGAACAGAAGAGGACTTGAGAAGAATTAACTCCACCCTCTTTCAGAGTTTGCTTATGGTCTTGCCAGATAGCGTGTTTCCCCGAAAATAAAACATCCTCCGAAAATAAGACCTACTTACAGGTTTCCTTCTCAGTGAAATATAAGGCATCCCCCCGAAAATAAGGCCCCCCCTAGGCTCTGTCTCAGAATGAAAATTAATTTACCATAAACAGGTCTCTAGGGCCATCCTGACTGGCGTCTAGCAACCAGTGACGTTACACGGAGTCCTGAAGTCACTGCTGTGTGGAGGTGGAATGGACAGTTGCATCTAGCAACCAGTGACGTTACACGGAGTCCTGAAGTCACTGCTGTGTGGAGGTGGAATGGACAGTTGCATTGCAAATGCACTGGGAGCAGGCTACCTTGACAAGAAGTACTCATTTAAAGACAGTGCTATTGCTAAACATGAGAGATTTGGTCCACTGATTCTGAAAGAAATGGAGTCACAAGAAATTCACCAGGAAATTCAGGAATTGGATTGTTATGATGATGTTCCAGAAAATGATGACATGATTGTCATTGAATAAATGAGTAAATTCTTGATACTGTAGGATTCACAGTTTGTCTGGTTTGTGTTGACAACTCCCGTACTACCATACCGTGTACAGGTAATAAATTTCCTTTATTTTCATTTAACAATAAATGTGTACTGTACTCTTCTTTATGGAAAAATAAGACATCCCCTGAAAATAAGACCTAGTGCATCTTTGGGAGCAAAATTTAATATAAGACACTGTCTTATTTTCTGGGAAACAGGGTAGATGGCTCAGTAAGCTTATACTTTAAGGACTTGACAACTGAGCTCCCAGTTGCCTTGTGGAAAATTTGTTATTATTACTGGTAACTGGAATAGACTATGCTGCGGCATCTAATCTCAGGAGAACATTGATGTGAATGCTAACAGGTGTTCTAAAATACCAATACAGTTATTGTTCCTTAGGTAGAGCTATTGGTCAGAAGGCCACATCAACCAAAATCAACTCCTCATGTCTTCCAATTTAGAGATACTGTTGGAAACCACTACAGAAATGGAAGGTAACCCTTTGCTAGTTACTCTTCAGGTTACAGAAGATATCACACATCAGTCACTTCTCTTAGAGCAGTGGTCGGCAAACTGCTGCTCTCGAGCCACATGCGGCTCTTTGGCCCCTTGTGTGTGGCTCTTGCACAAAATACCTTGGCCTGGGCTAGTCTATTTTGAAGAAGTGGAGTTAGAAGAAGTTTAAGTTTAAAAAACTTGGCTCTCAAAAGAAATTTCAATCGTTGTTCTGTTGATATTTGGTTCTGTTTGACTAATGAGTTTGCTGACCATTGTCTTAGAGCAAGGTATTTAACCCTATGACTCTCAATGATCTCCTCTGTAATTTGCAACATTATTCCTCATAAGATTGCTCTGAATCTTAAATAAAATACCACTATGTTGGACTCTCTGTAGGGTCTCAAGAAATGGCTTATCATAATACATTGATTATTACTCTTTTCTTATGCTAGGCTTTAAAGAAAATGGTGAAGAAAAAGACAGCCAAACACCATACATGTGTACTCATTCTTCCCATTTTTGGACCTACTTAGAAATTTTTTCTTTTTATAGTTGTTTCTGTAATGCCTTTGAGAACTCAAAAACATTAGTTGGTACAATCAATGAATTATGATTCACTTATTTATATAATATTCAACTTTGATCTTGTCTACTAAGTCCATGTTGACTTCTTCACCAGCAAGGGACTTTCCTCATGTCAAAACATAAAAGTGTGATTTCTGCTCAAGTGTGTGATTTCTGCTCAAGTGTGTGATTTCTGCCAAAGTGTAAATACTCTTGTTATGAAAAGCCCTGTCCAAAATAAAACAACAAAAGACTGCTGTGAATGCCTAACAAGCAGGCCTTTTCTTTGCATAGGGCTTTTAACTCTAGACATGGACAGTAAAGAAGTGTTTCTTTTTTATTCAATTCACTTTTTGCATATTATCACTAGTTCTTACCCCCAGAATGACTTTTTGTTAACATCTAGAATTTCCCACTCACTTAAAATAAACAAACCCTCCTACTCTCAACTATTCAAAAATCACAAAATTAAGAGCAGAGGAAATTCTTCCTTCTAGGAATTCCTCCTGATCTTGTATACATGTTTATATGTCATTACTTCTCTACCAAAGATCTTTACTTTGTTGAAGGTTCTACCTTTTATTTAAAACTCCCTAAAACATCAAACAAAATTTGTATCATTGGAGAACAGAGGAAGTGGATTTTTGTGCTTACACTAAAGTCAATACTATCCCACTCTTTACCACTAACCCTTTCTGGGTAGGTATGGAGGGACAGAGAATGCTGGTTAAGTACAGTCATTTCTGGCAGGGTGTTTCTTAAAAGAAGTTAATAAAGTTAGATAGAACTCACAAATGAGTTGCAGAGGGATTTTTGTTTCATAACAAAGTAAATGCCTTACATGTGTTAAAGAATGAATGGAAATAAAGTGGTATGTTCTAATCTAGGAAACACACAAGAGGCTTTTGGCAAAAGCTGGCCAAATCATTGGTGAACCTTCACTGTTTCTTAGGCATCCTTTACTCCATCTGACCTCCTCCTCCTTAGCTCTCACCCTCTCTGTTACACCCTCTCTGACTCATCCAATCACATTATATAAATAAAACTCTAGTCCAGCTGGTATGGCTAAGTGTCTGAGCATTTGACCTGTGAACCAAGGAGTCACCTATTCCATTCTCGGTCAAGGTACATGCCAGGGTTGCAAGCTCAATCCCCAATAGGGGGCATGCAGGAGGAAGGCATGGATGATATTTCTTTCTCATCAATATTTCTATTTCTCTATATCTGTCTCTTGCTCTCTTTCTAAAAATCAATAAACATATATTTTCTTTAAAGATCTCTAGTTTTTTTCAAAGAAACAAATCTGACTTGTTAGCAAAGACTAATCTATATTTTAAAGTATTTTTCTTTTAAAATTCTATCAAATATAATACATATGTACACAAGGGTACAAATCCTAGGTTTACAGTTTAATAAAATTTAGTAGAAAGTCATCTAAATGAACTAATTAGTGCTAAAGTACAAATATACTTCATACATTTTAAAAGGGCTTCTTACCAACAACAATAATAATAATAATAATAATAATAATAAACTCTAATTAATGGCATTACAATTTGAGGCCAACATGGTATGTACATTCACCCAAAGTAATAAAACACTCCAGTCACAACATGAGAGAAATGTTTATAATTATTTTCTAACTGAAATTCTGCTCCAGAGAAGCTTACTTTGTGGAACTAGTATGAACAGAGTGTCAGCAAATTAAACTTCACTTGATCCTGAGATTGACTTTACAATGAATTATGATTCACTTATTTATATAAAAAACTTTTGGATAACTATAGAGAAAACTTCTCTTCAAAATGTATGTATGGCTTTTCCCATAATTGTTCTTTATTATTATTATTATTGCTTCTTTTATCTTCTTAACTTCATTAAAATATATTTGACATATAAGAATTATATATATTTAAGTATACAATGTGATGGTTTGATATATGTTACATTGTGCAAAAAACATCATAGTCAAGTGAAAGAGCTTATTCACGACTTGTACATAATTACCACTGTGTGTTGAGATAAATTAATTAAAGATAGATCCTCTTAGAAATTTCAGCCCAGCTGGGTATGGCTCAGAGGTTGAGTGTAGACCCAAGAACCAAGAGGTCACTGGTTTGATTCCTAGTCAGAGTATCTACCTGGATAGCAGGCTCAATCCTCAGTAGGGGGCATGCAGACTACTCTCTTTCATCATTGATGTTTCTTTCTCTCTCTCCCTTCCTCTCTGAAATCAATAAAAATATATTTTTAAAAAGATAGATCCTCTTAGAAACTTCAAATATACGAAGCAGTATCCTCAACTCTTGTCACCAAGTCATACACTGGATCTCTAGAAGTCATCTGTCTTGCATAACTGGAAGTTTGTATGCTTTAGTCAACATCTCTTCATTTCTTCCTTACTCTCACCACCCAGCTCCCCCCATCCCATCCCAGCAATCACTCTTTGCTTCCCTGAGTTTTAACTTGTATATTCCACTACACTTACCATGTCCTCCAAGCTCATCCACATTGTTGTAATTGGCAGGATTTCCTTCTTTTTAAAAGTTGAAGCATACTATTGTTCTCTCTCTCTCTCTCTCTCTCTCTCTCTATATATATATATATATATATATATATATATATATATATATATATATATATATATATATATATATATATAGTATATATCCTTTTCTTTATCCATTTAACCCTCAACACACATTTAAGTTGTTTCCTTATCTTGACTATTGTAAAAATGCTGCATTGAACATGGCAGTACAGGAATCTCTTTGTAATTGTTATTGAAGAGGGAAGAAGAGTAAGGTTTGTCTCCTGCAAAGGAGCCTCATGCAGTGTCTTGGCTTAGAACTGAAATCAAATTTGCTTTGGTATCTCTCTCAGCTTTCCTCAGCAACTGATCTAAGTTGGATCCCTAGTCAGTGACCTCACTCAGCATCCTTTGCCCTCTGCTCTCCACAACCCATACACATTTTGAAGCTTTCCTGTCCTATATGTGCATGTATAGAACTGTGTTATAGATATATAGAGACATAGTATAGACATAGGGATGTATATCATTCTCAACCATTTTTACTGGATAAAGCAAAGTTCTAACCTTACAACAAAATCTCTGTAACCTTTGGAGCATTTCAGTCCCTAAAAACAGAGATTTCAGAAAGCACACCATGAATCTAGCAGCGACACAGTTTTTTTCTCAGCAGAACTTTCTAGCATCTCTCAAATAGTTTTCGAAAGATAGCAGCTTGGTCCAATCAAGCAGCTCTTGTCTGTACAGAAGTGGGCTACCCATAATCTTCTTCCCCCATCCTATTAATTTTCTCCCTTGATAACCAGGATTTGAGGAAGAACACCTTCCACTGTGCAGTTCAATTACAAGGTTTTAGATTCATAAGGGATGCCCTGCCATACAGAATCCCACAGAGTTTGGGTGCCAACTCAGAAAACTCATCACTGGATCACTGGAAAGCATGGAAAGCAAAGGCATGTTTTTTGCGGGTTTTTTTTTTTTTTTTTTTTTTTTTTTTTTTTTTTTTTTTTTTTTTTTTTTGTGTGTGTGTGTGTGTGTGTGTGTGTGTGTGTGTGTGTGGCCAAAATCACTGCCAATAGTGCCTGACTAGATGTGTAAGATCCCATGACATGTCTTGGCAAAGGGAGTGTTCAGGAGTGTTGGCCAAGGTGCTGAAGTGAGGGGAGGGAGGCAGGGACACCTTTGTTGGTGAATCACCCCCCACTACTCATTGTAAGACCTTGAGCTTATTCATTTTGACAAGGTACCCTAGGATTTCGAAGGTGACATCAATCTGGAGAAAGTAATGTGTCTGTGTGTGTGTGTGTGTGGAAAGGTATGCGCGATACATATTCTTTATAGAAATTCCAGCATGAAAAACACTCTAAGAAAACCCACTTAAAAACAAAACATCTAGAGCTGTTTATTCTAATTGAACGCTCCTTACTTCTCTGCACTTCTCTAACAAATCATTACCCACATTTGGCAAAATGAATCATTTGCAAAATAAAGCTATTGTAAAGCAAATGGCAGAGGTTGACAAAGCCACACTCCTGAATAATCACTTCAAAATTAAAGATTATTTTCCGGGCATGCCTAAAGGTTTTCTTATTATCTCTGCTTTTACTTGAATTGAACCTTTTCTTTCAAATGCCCTTTCAGCCAGTTTATCCTTCCTGCCCTGAAAGTGTGCACGCTGGTGTCAGAACCACAGGGTAGGCTAACAGTTGAATCACCTCTGAGTAACTGCAGGCTGTGACCCATGGTAAATGGAAGAGAAGGCACCCTGGGGACCGGGTGGGTTCACAGTATTATTCCCCCCCCCCCTCCCACATGGGCATCTGAAACCTCCTCCCTCTGCCAGGCAATTAGCTTCCGTTCTGTTCAACTTTCTGAACTCTGGCTGGAGAGAAAAGTCCTGGCTGTGGGAACTGGCTCCAGGCAGCTCTTGGCTCCCTCCTGATGGGTGACTGGCAAGAGTAATGCTTTCTTTGACACTCTTAAAAGAAGCCGTTTAATTCCTAATGATATTTCCTGGCAAAAAAGGAAAATGCAACCCACCACATGGGATTCCGGTCCAGCAAAGGCCAGCCAAGAGGGCGGTGCGGCTGTGGAGCCCAGGTCTTGCTGTAAGGCTGTTTCCTCTGGCTTCCCTTTCCCACCGGGGTTGATTTATTTATTTATTTACTATTTATTTATTTATTTATTCTCCTGACACTTCCAGCCCAGAGTGTGACACCTACTGGAATGTATGAACATCTGAAGAGGGACGGATATGATTTCCGCATTAGGGGAGAACGGCTGGCTTCTGCCCCAGGATTTCCCGCGGAAATCACCCAGCATTTAGAAGGCTTTTCAATGAGGAAGTAACTAGTAAGGCGATCTTGGCGGGAGAGCCCAGGGAACATTTTAGAAAAATACCAGAAACCATTGGATATTGATGAGCCCACGTCTCCTCCAGCCTGTTCGCCGGGCCCTTTCTGGAGTCGTAGAAAGTGATCTGTGTCCCCCCCTCTCCCCACCACCCATAGAGGGTGGGCGATGCCAACTACATTGATGCCCCCATTGGATGCATTGACAGGGGGCTCCCAGCTTTGGCCCCAGTGAGGACCACCCTCCTTCCCTGCGCACCAGTCACAGCACTGGGCTGAAGGGGGATGCGCAGAGCTGTGGACCGACAGGTTCGGTCCAGTCAATTCCCCCACTCCTGGGGTCCCCGGCATCCACCACCTGTCGCCCCCGCGATGCGGTCCCGCCGCCTCCCCCCGGCCACATCTGCTCCCACGCCGCGCTTCTGCTGCCCGCGCCCCGCTCCTCCGAAGGTCCCAGGTCCCCAAACGCGCCCCGCGCTAACGCGTCGGTGGCGCTGCCGGGCAGAGGTGGCGCGGGGACCGGGCGAGCAGGGGCGGCGCGGGAGGGCGTGCGGGGAGGGGAGCGGGGCGCGCGGGGCCCGGCCCGGAGGGGTCCCCGGCCCCCTACCCCGGGCGCGGGGAGGCGCGGGGAGGCGCGGGGCACGCCGCACTCACCCGCTGCTGCTGCTGCTGCTGCCGGCTGCTGGCGGCCGCGGCGGCGGCGGCCGCGGCGCTGTGCCGGAGCTCGGCCGCCTGGCCGGGCCGCAGCAGGCTCCGCGTGAACCTGCGGGTCCGCTCCACCGCCATCGCCGCGCCGTCCGCCGGCCTTCCCAGCGCCGACCTCCTCTCCCCACGGCCGCTCAGGAAGCGGAACTCGGCGGCGCCTTTCCCCCCCTCTTCCTCGCCGAACTCGCTAGAGGCGGGTTTTTCTCTCCTGCAACCCCGCTCCCCACCCCCTTCTCCCCGCAGACGCTTCTCCACGACTTTGCAAACTCCGCGCTCCTCCCGGCGCGCGCGGCCAGCTGGGCTCGCGGCCCCCGCTCCCCGCACCCCCACTCCCCACCCCTGTCCCCGCCACCTCGGGGACCACAGACGACGGGGAGGGCCTGCTTCTCACAGTGGAGCTCTGGCCACTTTTACCGATTTGACCCCCTGCTTGCCGGGGCTGGCGAATGGGCGCGTGCGGAGCTCTACCCGCCCTTCCACCTTTAGGAAGGGGTGAGGCGCTTTCAAGGGTCCCGTGGCTGGTACCTGCGCCCCATCGCCCAACCCAACCCAGCTCCTTTGCCCACAGTCCTCACTGGGGGCTTTGGAACAAGGTTCCATACGCATGCATGCCTTCCACCGTATTCATTAAGCGCCTACTACGTGTCAGCTCACCTTGTTCTGAAAACTGGGAAGAAGAGGAGGTCTTGCCAGCTCCCTTCCTTCAGGCTGTGTGGGGTTGATAACTTTTTGGGGTTGGGGGGAAGGGGGGAGGCAGCAAATAACCAAGTCAGCAAATATAAGAATACAGGTGCAGGGACGAGGGAGATTAGATAATAGAAGCTAAAATCAACATCAGGGTAAAGTGGTAGAAGAGGCTGGGGGGGGGGGGGGGGGGCGGGGAGAGGGAGGGGGTATTAGAGGGATGAGGAGGCTAGAAGCAGCCTGTGGGGTTAGTAGGTCCTGTGGGACAGGGACAGGGGCGTTAGGGTGGACTTACATTTGTGTTGCTGCTCTTCTGCTCCCACTTTTGCCACACACCCGTCTGCCCTGCAGGTGCAGCTGTCTGATTAAAGTCCTCTAGGATCGATCTTCCTGAGTCACATCCAGGGGGGTTCTCCGACTCCCTGTGGGGCTGAGTGGGAGGAAGAGCAGAATTGTCCTGGCCCCAGGTTACAGTCTGGAGAGATCTGCCAGCTACTGCAAGTATCCCAGGCTTTTCTGGACAGCTTTTTGTAGATCTGTGACCCTGATGTTTTTTCCAAAACAACATATATTTTTAACACAAGGCCACACTTGGGTATAAAGAATTCTTAAACGGCCGATAAATGCAATTGCATCAGCTCTCTGTTATCCAGGATTCAGTTAGCCAGAGAGACGGCTTGCACGTTATTTGAGCACATTCTAGAAATCAGGGTGGGCAGAGGCTCTGGAAGATTTGGGAGGCGCCGTTGAAAGATCAGTTGGTTCTAGGATCCCCTTCACAGGAAAAAACCGTGTCTTGCACCGTGTGCCTTCACATTGCTGCACAATATGGGAACATCACCTTCAGGGTGAGCAAGGTAGGTGGCTGCCTCTGTGGTGGCTTTTGAAAATCTCTGTGGAAATAACTCCCTCCAAACACTCTCTTCTCTAACAGTTGTGAATGAACATGAGCTTCCCCAAAGGAGGTGTCTTAGTCCCTGAAAGTGCCTGGCACACAGCAGGCACTTTATAAATATTGGTTTGTGGATGACTTTTCTGAGGGCTTAGATGGATTGGTGCAGCCAGAGGGCTCCAAGTGCCTGAGGCAGGGACAGACAGAAAGCAGAAGAGAAAGGTGTGCTGGGAGGGAGGTCTATAGTAATTGAAAAATACCTCGTAATGTGTCCTAGGTGTGGCAACTCACTGAGCTAACCCAAATTAATGAGGAAGCTGCACAACCCAGTTTTTAACTGTATCAAGTAACAGAAAATCACCTGCACTTCTTTTACTACTATGAATTTAACTGCCACCAGCTTCGGGGGTCGTCAGAGCACTGGTGTGAGAATATTTGATGAACAAAGCCTATTTGCCAAATCCTGTACGATGATCATCCCATGGATCACTCTGGGAAGGAGGGTTTATGTATGTGACCTTTACACCCTGGGCATTTCAGTGAGGACACCCACTGGGACTCTCATCAGCTCTTGAGAGTCATGTGGGTTTATTTCAGTTAAGGCCCCTTTTGGATGTCAAGAACGGTTTCTATCACACACAACCATCTTCCCCTGCAGCATAGACAGACATTCTTAGCTTCAGAAATATGACTTCGGGTTTGCTAATTTGGTGCTCTGACTCTCTGCTGATCACATCTCTCACTTCCCTGGAGAGACTTGGCTGGTGTACTTTGTAAAGGTAAATCTATGAATATATCATGAAGACCCTAATATGAACTATGGACTTTACATAATTAAGGTGTGTCATTGTAGGTTCTTCTATTGTATCAAATGTACCACTCTGGTTGGGGACGTAGATAATAGGGACCTGGGTATATATAGTCTGGAGGTAGGGGAAATATCTCTATTTTCCTCTTTATTTTGTTCTGAATTTAAACTGCACTATAAATAAGGTTTTATTTTTATTATTTTTTTAAAGAAAGCAATGTGACACAACAATGAGAAGACTAATTTCCCAGTGGAACAAAGGGCAAAGCATGTGATCATAACATTTCTCCAATGCTCAAGATCAATTGTCATTAGTTGAGCCAACGCTCAACATGAAATCAAAACCACTGTGAGATACTACAATGAGATACCACATCCACTAGGATGGCTGTAATGGAAAACAGGGACATTAATAAAAACAGGGAAATTAATAAGGAGATGTGGAAAAATTGGAAGATTGTTACATTAGTGGTAGGAATGTAAAACAGCACAGCTTTTTGGAAAAAGATTAGGCCATTCCTAAAAATGTTAAACAAATTGCCATGTGACCCAGCAATTCCACTACTACAGAAATGATATTCACACAAACATATATTCTTACAAAACATATGTTCACACAAAAAGTTGTATAAGAAAAAGTTGTAGAAAAATATGAACAGCAACATCATTCATAATACCTAAAAAGTAGAAACAATCCAAATACCCATTACTTGATAAATGGTTACCAAAATGTGATATATCCATACAATGAAATATTTATTGGAAATAAAAATGAAGTATGTGTTACAACATGAATGAACCTTGAAATCATTTTGCTAAGTGAAAGAAGTTAGCCACAAAAGATGACACATTTATAATACCTTTTCTATGAAATGTCCAGAATAGGCAAGTCTTGAAACAGAAAGTAGACTAGTGATTGCCTAAGGATTGAGTGGTTGCAGGAAATGAGGAATAACAGCTAATGACAAGGATTCTTTCTTGAATGATGAAAGTTTTCTAAAATTAATTGTGGTGGAGGTTGCACAAGAAACATATGATAGTTGTTGCTTTTGGTAGGGAGAACTTGGCAGTTGAGGGACAAGAGTGTCTATATATTAT
The DNA here is from genome assembly GCF_964339955.1 of Pipistrellus hanaki. Classification (NCBI taxonomy): domain Eukaryota; kingdom Metazoa; phylum Chordata; class Mammalia; order Chiroptera; family Vespertilionidae; genus Pipistrellus; species Pipistrellus hanaki. The sequence continues at coordinate 63,441,365 of NC_140510.1, read as the reverse complement.
CTGTATATAATGTATACATATTTTACTATACATTGTGTACTTATTGAATTTTGTATAACATGAATTATAATAACCTACTCACAAACAAATAAAACTGCACCTTTTTCATTTTAAGAGATACATTATAGAAATATGTCCATCCTGGTTTCCATTTTTCAGGGGACAATTAATGAAATGAGTTGAATCTTCCATGATCTCTAATATTGTAGAATAGTGGTTGAAAGCACATGCTATGGACTTCAATTGCCTGGATTTAAATTTTAGGTTTACTTTTACCTTCAACAAGTTATTTAAGATCTCCAAGCCTCAGTTTTCTTATCCGAAAATTGCGGTAACAATAGTAGTTGTGAGACTGCTTCTGAGAGGGTCATGGTTGTTCAGCCCACTTATTCTAGATGGCTCATTAATCCACAGAACCAGTATTTTAGAATCAATCAGTGATATTAATTTTTTCCCATGACCTCCAAGTCAATCTTTTACTGTTGTGTATTTTCTATTATTTAGAGTGCGTAGCCCACAAACAAATTTTACCAAGTTCTAAATCTTGTCTTTAGTTGAGTTGGCATGGATAAAGTCATTCAATCAAAAAGAAATAAGACTATACAACAGATATTCATGGAATACCAACTGTGGACAGGATCTCACCCCTATGCCATTGGAGGCATAGAGCTAAGCAAATGGCCTCTGCCTCTGGGAAGCTTACTTTCAAATAGAGAAACTGACTAATAAACATCAGTGGGTGTAGAGTTATTCTTATAGATAATTTTTTTCATCTTTAAGGTAATAAAACATCTGATCTCAACATGAAATTTTCTAGCCCTCCCACACCCTTTCCTTCCTTCCTTCCTTCCTTCCTTCCTTCCTTCCTTCCTTCCTTCCTTCCTTCCTTCCTCTCTCCCTCCCTCTCTCCCTCTCTCCCTTCCTCCCTCCCTCCCTCCCTCCTTCCCTTCTTTCATTCCTCCCTCCCTCCCTTCCTTCTTCCCTTCCTTCCTTCCTTCCCTTCTTCCTTCCTTCCTTCCTTCCTTCCTTCCTTCCTTCCTTCCTTCCTTCCTTCACTTCTTTTTCCTTTTTTTTTTTTTTTAATGCTAATCTGAGGATATTTTCCCATTGGTTTTTAGAGAGAGTGGAAGAGAAAGGGAAAGGCAGAGAGAAATATCAGTGTGAGAGAGATACATCAATTGGTTGCTTCCTGCATACACCACAATCAAGGCCCTGGCCAGGGAGGAGCCTGCAACCAAGGTACTTGCCCTTGACTGAAATGGAACCTGGACCCTTTAGTCCTCAGGTGCTCTATCCACTGAGCCAAACTGGCTAGGGCCTTCCTTGCCTTCTTTAAAGCTCAAGTCCACATTCTCCTTATTGAAAAGCATCAATGGTTTTCTTACGATGCGGTAACCAATGATTACCTGCCCTCATACAGTTCAAAGCTCTCTATAACTAAAAATATGAAGTTGTCAGTAGCTCTCTCCTGTCATTTTTCTCTGTGACTTTTCCCAAGGATAATTATACGGGTATTTTGAGTAGGAAAGGCTTCAGGATATTTTTTATAACAATAATAAGTACAGAAGGAAGTGAAGAGTGTGATATCTTCTCCAAAACACCTAAAGGTGTAATGGTGTGAAAATATAGTTATTAACCCAGAAGTCTGAAGACCAGGGTGTGAATTCAGGTCTTGATACTCAGAGATCATAGAGACTAGAACAGATACTCCTTGCACTAATTCCATGGCATTGAACTACCTTATCTGAGTGATCTCAAGTCCAATGCACTCTTGAGTTTCATCCTGGGCATGAACATGTCTCAAGTTTTGACTTGAGTTTCACAATTTACAAAGTACACTCACTGATTCTCAAATTGTTCATCTTAAAAGGCAGATGGGAATGTAACATTTCCCCTACTTTACATTTGAGAAAGCTGAGAATTTAATAACATGGAAATTAGAAGTCTATTTTTTTTTTATTAATAAAGTAAGGTATAGGCAATCAGAAAGGATATATGCACCCTATGTTCATAGCAGCACAATTCACCATAGCTAAGATTTAGAAACAGCTGAAATGCCCATCAGCAGATGAATGGATTAAAAAACTTTGGTACATCTACACAATGGAATATTACACTGCTATTAAAAAAAAGAAGAAATTCTTACCATTTGCTGCAGCATGGATGGAATTAGAGAGCATTTATGCTAAAGGAAATAAGCCAGGCAATGAAAGAAAAAATACCACATGATCTCACTCGTTTATGAAAAATAAAGAACAATTTAACCTGATGAACAAAAAGATAGATACAGAGGCAGTAAAGCGTTGAACAGACTGTCAAATTATAGCAGGAAGGCTGGGGAGTGTTGGGGAGTCGGGGGGGCTGGGGGGGAAGAGATCAACGGAAGGACTTGTATGCATGCATATAAGCCCAACCAATGGAAACAAGACACTGGGGGGGGGGGGGGCGAGCAGGGGGCGGATGAGGTCTTGCGACAGGGGGTAGGGAAGGCTGGGGGAAGGTCAATGGGGGAAAAAAGGAGATATATGTATTACTATATACAATACTTTAAACAATAAAATAAAATAATAAATAAATAAATAAATAAATAAATAAATAAATAAAGGCACAGGAAAAGAGATCCACAGAAGCAGGTGTCTTGCTTTGACACTTTAGTGACTATAATTGGGGTGGGTGAATTAAAATAATTTTATTTGGCAATTAAAAATATATAACTTATCTTATTCATCAAAAAGAAAAGAAAATATCCTATATAATAAAAGCGTAGTATGAAAATTGCCCCCTGTCTGGGAGTTGTTGGACAGTCTAACCAGGGGCAAAGCCAATTGGGGAAATGGAGGGAGGCCCCAGCTGGCTTCCAGCAGCAGCTAGGGACCCTACCAGTGTACGAATTTCATATGCTGGACCTGTAGTCAGAATTATAAAATAAAATACAAGGAGAATACTCCGCTATAAGCATTTCTTTGTTCCATGGTATTAAGAAGAAAAAAGTAAACTGAATTTATATCCATTAGCATTTTTTGGTTGGATACTTTTTCATAAGATAGATTTTTCTTCATCTTGCCAAGGGAATATTAAAAACCAACAAGAAAAACATATTATAGTTTGGAAGCAGTGATATTTATGGGGGATTTATTAGCCAGCGCCAGAGCCACTGGACAGCACTGAGCTCCTCCAGTTGTTTATCGACAAAGGTATTAACATTTGATATGAGTTTGTTCCTCTGTTTAGAAGACAGATTACTCCTTGGGATAAAATTACACTTAAGGTAATATTATTTGAATGGGTAACTCTGCTAGGCTGTATATTTTGTCCCCAGTCGGCATAAAGTGGATCTATCACTGTTAGTCCACAGGAATCCCCATAAGTGGGTCAGGGAGCATATCTCAAAGAGGGGCACATGGTTGAATGATAAGAGCAGTTCCCACTGGAAACCAGTCTCTGGGTTCTCTATTCTGCAATGAATTTAATTTGGAATCTGGCCTTAGGGAATTAATGTCCTGAGACTTTTATTTCTTCATCTGAAAAAATGACTCAGAGGCAGATTTTGGGTTGATACGAAGAGAAAATTATTAGTAAATATCGGATGAGAACTTTTCAGTTTATTACATGCATAATTAAACTCTTGTACTTTGCTCTTCTAGGCATTTCCATTTTCTTCTCCTCTTCATTTTGTTGATGACTCTAGACATCCACTGTTCTTGCAGAAATCCACCTTGATATATAACAGATTATAAGATCACTAGAGGGTCAGTGCACAAAATCCGTTCATGGGTAGGATCCCTCTGCCTGGCTGGCAATCAGGGCTAATCCAGGCCTTCCTTCCCCAAGCTTCCAGCTGCCAGCCAGGGCCTTCCTTCATTCTGCACTGTCCCCTGGTAGTCAGCACACATCATAGCGAACAGTTGAACTCCTGAGGGGACAATTTGCTAGCCTTTTATTATACAGGATTATTTATTTTACTTTTAAAAAACAACAACATAAAAATGAAGCCAATTTTCTAATATCTTCTTGAGCATTTTTGCATCTATATGCATAAGGGTGATAGGTTAACTTTTCCTTTTGGAACTGACTTTATTACATCTTGCCAAGAATTTTTCTTGCTTCCTAAATGGACGGGAGATATTTCTGTTTCTTCCCATGGCCTACAGTCACTTAAATAACATTGAGATCCTTTGTTCCAAAAAGATTGAATAGAATCCAGCTGTGGAGCCATCTGGTCCTGGTGCACTTTTTAATGTGAGATCTATAATCACTTTCCAATTTCTGCTGAAGAAATTAGACTGTTCAAGATGTACACATCTCCTTTTAATCCTTAGCAACTTATATTTTGCTAAGAGTATCATCAATCTTTTTCAGAGTTCAGAAATATTTGCTTTGGAATTGCACACAGCAATGCCTTATATATTTATCTCATTATCATATATTCCTTTCAATTTTATCATAAAGATTTTAAAATGCCTTAAAAGTATCCAAAAGTACCCATATATCCTCCTGCTATCCTATATAATAAAATCCTTATATGCTAAGTGTCTGGTCATCCTCTCAACCAATCAAAGCGTAATATGCTAATGATATGCTAAGGCAATTCAACAACTCGCTATGACATTCACTAACCACCAGGGGGCAGAGAGTCGAGCAGTCGTTATGATGTGCACTGACCACCAGGGGGCAGACATTCTGACCATTAGGTTAGCTTGCTGCTGGGGCCCAGGCTGATTGGGACTGTGCGAGATGGGCCAGCCTTGCCCTGGAGCCCTCCCATGTGTGGTCCCTCCCTGACTGGCCAACCTCCTGAGTCTCTCCTAGGCCCCAATCATCCACTGGTGGGGTCCTTCTGCCTGGCCTGCGCCCTCGTGCAATCTGGTGTTGTTGAAAAGCAGTTTCAGGCCCATCCCACAGGCCAGGCCAAGGGACCCCACTGGTGCAGAAATTTATGCACTGGGCCTCTAGTATTTAATAATTTTAAATTAGAGAAATCATGACTTTTTATCTCCAAATAATTGAGCATTTTTTTTTCTAAAGTTTAAGAACATTCTCTTACATAATTGCAGAATTTTTTTAACACCCTGAACTCAATTAACAAAATTCTCTAACAACTTTTACTACCCAGTTCATATTCAAATTTCACCAACTGTTTCCAAAATGACTTTTCTTTTATAACTGACTTGATAAATCCAGAGTTTACCACAAAAGACACATTGCTTTGCTTGTCATGTCTTCTTAGTCTTTATTCTAAAACCATTTGCCTCTCCTCGTTTTGATGACATTGACTTATTGAGAAGACCAAATCAGTAGTCCCACATGTCTTGTTTCTTCTTACTGATATTTAATTAATTCCTTTTTATCTAAAGGGTTTTCTTATTTTTAATCTTGAATTTTTAGCTTCCTCTTTTTTTTTTTCTTTAACTGGGTCCTTAATAGAGGATTATCTATTATATTGGTCTCTTCAAAGAATTGGTCTTGAGTTGAACTAGTTTGACTATATCTTATTATTCATTTTTTTTTTTTATCAAATAGAGTTTGCTACACTCTTGCTCAAGATAAGAATCTCATATATTATGTAATAAAAATAATAATATTTAAATTTCTAACAACTTAGATCTTCATTATGGCAAAAAATTAGTAAAAAAATAAATGGGCAAGTTATATAATTGGGTAAATTTTATAGTAGAAATGAACCATAAAGGTAAATGTCTGTAATATATAAAGATTTCGACTGACAAGAAAAATATCACAAATAGGGAAATTTCTAAAAGAGAAACTCCGAATTAAAAAAAAAAAAAAAAAAAAAAGAGGGGAGGGGGGAATCCACTCATATTTTTTGTCTATTTTAAATTGGGTTCTCAGACTTTTCCTTGCTGATTTTAAAATCTCATTTATATATTCTGCATATGAGTCTTTTGTCAATATTAGGTCTATAAGATTTGTTTTACTATTGCACATAGCTAATAGAGACCAGAAGTGATGGCACAACTGTCATTTTCTTCATCTAGTTTCAAGAATGTTTCACCAAATATCTATTTAACAAATATCAAGTGACTATTTTCCATAAATGATAGAGGATGTGTTTTTTCCCTGTAATAGGCCGCCCTATAAGAAATATATTTTTCAAAGCCTTAATTCCATACCCTGATTAGATAGGCAGAAAATATGTTTTGGGTGGATCTAATGATGTAAAGACACTATTTTATTTCCAGGAAAATTTTCTTTTAGCAACTTTATTTATATTGTCAGAGTGCTTTCTCAGGCATGTGGTTTTGGTGTGCACTTGAATTTGCCCTAGCCCACTTCCTGTGCCTATGCTCTGCTCTTGCTGCAGTAAAAGGAAGTGAAATAGAAATATAACTGCATTGCCCAGAGCTCAGTTTTTGAGAAGGGTTAAGTCAGAGAGTGGGAGGAAAGCAATGCAAACCGTGTGAGCTTTCCCTAAGCCCACAACAAAATTGGCAGATTTACAAGTCTTGAGGATGTCTTCATTCAAATGAAAGCCAGTGGGCTTTTGTTCTTCCTCACATGATCATTATAATTTATTAATGCGTCTAGATTTGGGTTTATTATAGCTATATCTTTTAACAATTTCTCATTGTAGGCTTTGAAATGTTTTCGTTCTGAGCTAATCATGAATATTGTCCCCATTCTCATTTATTTGCTAAAGGGACAAAAAAAAAAGGTATAAAATAGCTATTTTGTAGAAATATTAAAAGCAAGCAGAGATTATTATGCAACTATTCTAAAAATTCTTAATAAAGTCAAAGTACCTTTTGCATATTTTTAAAGGGTACCATTGGCATCATCACATACACAAGACTCTAAGCCAGAGGTTCCCAAACTTGTTTGTGCCGTAGACCCCTTGCCATGTTTTTCGGTTTTGGGTAGACCCCCTACTTACCTGATATTGATTTTTTTGTAAATTTCTAACTGTAGTGAAGTTTAGTGTTAAAATTTAATAGAAAATAATGTACCTACTTTTCTCCGGCATTCTCAAACAAAATAACACTGATTCACTATAATTTGTATGATAAACTACCAGTTTATATTTTTTAAAATATTTTCTCAGCACTTTCCTATTCAAGATTCAGGAAACGAATGAACGTATTTTTCTCACATTCATATTTATAGAGTGACGAATTGAACAAGTCGGTGCAAGTTCGCGAAGTTTTGAGACAAAAATTGGCAAGAATGTTTACTGCGCGTATGCTTGTAACAAGATGATACTGGTATATCATTATGTGCAGGTTTTTATCCTACAACCTACACAATTTTATAAACATATATAATAAATTTTTTACTTCATAGGTACTTTTATAAATAATTTATATGTTTTTATATTATAAGATAATATGATGTAAGTAAATAGGTACTATCAGTGTATGTTGAGATCCACTATCGTGGACCCCCATTTTCATTTCATGGACCCCCCAATTTTTTTTTTGCTGACGTAGACCCCTTGCAGGTTGTCATAGACCCCTGGGGGTCGATATAGACCACTTTGGGAATCACTGCTCTAAGCTCACATTAACAAGAGGCCTTTTTAGTCTGTCTTTGGTTGAAGAAATGCTTGGATGGAGCTACTTGACAACATATGAGCATGACTCTTGAAGCTCAACAAAAATATCCCATAAAGACCCAAACAAGGCTTCTACTAACCTTTTCAGCTGTCATCGACTATAAAATGTATCCAACCAACTTTGATCAATTTGATGACGTTTACCCATAAAGGCCACAGTTGTTGCTTAGTCTATAAATCTACTTAATAGGCTTTAATTGAATTGTTGGCTATGTATTTTTTTGTTAGAGTCACATTATATAGGCAGGGATAGAGTGGCTGATATATAGATGCTTAGTGAGTTGGTAAAAATTACTGGGTATAATTGGATTAGGAATTTCAGAGATTCAGAGTTAGAAGTGCTCATCAAAATGATCTAAATCAGGTTTGTTTGTTTATCTTTTCTTTATATTGTTGGCATTACTGTTTACAGGAGAGGAAATGAAAACCCAGAAGCTCAGTGTTGTATATCAGATCAGGGGTTAGTGACAAAACTATTTTGTGCAAGAGTAAGAGTACTATTCAGATATACTTAGTCCAATATCTTTTCCAATATGCCCTGCAACCAGAAACATGAAAGGAAAAATCACAGGCTAATGCCACTAAATTAAATACCATTCTTGTGAACTGTTCAAAAATATAGCACAGAACCACTGACATCATGGTTCTACCTATAAGGTCATGGGTGGGGCCATCGATATCCATAATCCCTGTTCCCATCTATTTTTTTTTTTTTTTTGCCTAGATTTTCTCCTATTTCAAGATTTAGACCAGAAATCCCCTTTTCTTAGGATGTTTTTCTCCCTCCCAATCTGTTAGATGTCCTTCCACCTGATCGAATAATATTGTCTCAATGTTATACCAGGTAGTGTATTTTTTCACTTGTTCTCTCTTCCAGTAATAATAAATATCTTCAAAAATTCAGTACGTACCATGTGCCAGACATTTGACCAGAAACTTTATGAAAGCTGTACTGAGCTCTTGGAAAAACCCTCCAAATTAGGTATGAGTATTCCCATTTTTAGGAATGGGGAAGCTGAGATTCAGGCAGGTTAGATAGTATGACCAAACTCATGTACCTAATGAGCAACAGAGCCAAGATGGAAAATCATATTTGTCACACTTCCCAACTTACATCCTTTCAATGTGTCATACTGACTAAATTCAGGGTCAGAAGACTGTGGTCATGGATACTGGACTTCTCTCATCATTCATTCCACTCCCCTTCTAGCTTCTGAGATTGGAAAGTTCAACCTACATTTTTCATACTCCCTTGAGCCTGGGATTCTGGGTATGACATAAAGTGCCAGTGAAATCTGCAAGGCAGTAGTGAGGTGCCAGCCATCTCCCAGATGGTGTCGCAGCTGGGAAGCAAGGTAGCAGGGATGTGAGTGTATAGAGGTAATTGTGGAGGCCAGACTTAAAAATCCAGTGTTGGTGCCCAGCCTTGTGGTTAAGAAGCATCTGTGGCAGTGACTGTGATAGTATCCACAAAAGCTTCCTGATATCTGGGTCACAGTGATGAGGTGGATCTGTATTCTTAAACAACAGTCCAAGAGGATTCCTGAATTGTGGCTCAATTTACCTTTCTATACCCAATTATTTTGTAAAACTAAATTCCTTCTTATACCCAGAGTGATATAGTGGTTATTTCTCATATCTGTTGCTATATTACATACTACTTCAAAACTTTGTGGTCTAAAACAGCAATGATTTATTATTTATCAAAATTCTGGGGTTAGTTGAATCAGTGTGTATTCTGCCTTGTGTGGTTGGATGGGATCAGCAAAGGAGCTCTGTTGAGGCTGGAATATATAAGGCAGCTTCACATGTCTGCTGAGATGCCTTCGTACTTTTCCTCCTCTCTCTCTGTAGTCTTTTATCACTTGTCTAAGCAGGAAGCAGGACCTGGGATTCATTAGCCAAGTTGGAAACGATGTATAATTCTATATCTAAGCAGGAGAAATACAACTGGCAAAAAACGACAGAAAAACATAAGACCAACATAAAGAAGAGAAAAGATTCAGGTATGATGTAGTCTAGCCAAATCTCTCATTTTCCCATTTTAATTCTGCAAAAATTTTATCATCTATTTATGCTGCAAACGTTTATTTATTATATAATATTGGAGGTAATCATGCTGAGTGCTAAGTATAAGAAAATGTCTGCCCTTGAGGAAATAAATAATAGGTTACAAGGGTATGATAATAATCCACACAGAGTGACATGGAGGGAATCACTAGCTCTGCTAAGCACTCAAAAAAAACAACTAAGGAAAGGTCATTCTAAAAGAAGGTCTTAAAGGCTGAGTAGGAGTTTGACAAAATGAGTAAATTTGTTTGTAGAAAAAGAGGAATAACTAAAGTTATGAAAAGAATTTTGTGGCACAGAATTCTGGTTGAAATAATGATGGGATATGTAATTGAGAGTGAGGATAACTGAAAAATTGAGATAAAATATATGTTTGTGTGACTCTCTGTGTGGATTATTTTCTAATATACAGAAAAAAATTTATTAGTAGGGCTACAGATTTATATATATATATATATATATATATATATATATATATATATATATATATGCCTAAGCAACCATTATTAGCAAATGACTGGAACAACCGATTGACCAGTCTCTATGACATGCACTGACAATCAAGGGCCAGGCACTCAACACAGGAGCTGCCCCTTGGTGGTTAGTACAATCCCAGAGCCAAACTCCCATAGCTAGCCAACCTCCACCTGTCCCTCCCCCTATCTGGCAGGCCCTGTTCAGCAGGCCCCTCGGCCTCGGCTGACAGCTGGCAGGCTCCAGCTAGCCTAAACCCAGTCGGGACTGGGTGAGATGGCCCAATAGGCCTTGATCGCCAGCCAGGCCTATGGACTCCACCCATGCATGAATTTTGTGCAATTGGGGCTCTAGTAATTAATAAAGACCTACATGTAGAGATAATTGCACCCAACTTCAAAATATGTATTATTTATTTATTTATTATCTATAAAAATCATTTTTAATTATTTTTTAAAATATAATTTATTTTTTAGAGCCGTTTTAGGTTCACCACAAAATTGAGTGAGAAAATTGGCAGAGATTACCATATGCCTCATGCCCACAAATTTATAGCCTACCCAACTATAAAAACCTGTACCACAATGCAACCTTTATTACAATGGATGAGCACATCATTTCACCCAAAGAATGTAATGTAGTTTGCATTAGCATTCACTTTTGGTGTCGTATTATTTGTAACAGGTGTCTAATGACACATATTCACATTATAATATCATACAGACTAGAACTGTTCAGGTTGTCTATTTCTTCTGTGAATTTTGGCAAATTGTGTCTTTCAAGAAATCTGTCTGTTTCATCTAAGAAGTTATCAAATTTGTGGGCATAGAGTTGTGATCTGTACTAATGTCTTTTTTTCCATTTCTGCTCTTAGTAATTTGTGCCTTCTCTTTTTTCTTGGTTACCTTGATTAGAGGCTTATAATTTTATTGATCATTTCTAGAAATGGTTTGTGTTGCATTGATTTTCTCTAGTGATTTCCTGTTTTTAATTCCATGATATCTGCTCTTCTAATTCTTACTATTTCTCTTATTCTTCTTACTTTGGATGTAATTTTCTCTTCTTTTTTTTAGTTTCCTAAGTTGAAAGCTTAGATTATTGACTTTAGGTCTTTCTTCTATTCTTAAATGTGCATCCAATGCTATAAATTTCCTTCTAAGCACTGCTTTTGCTGCATTCTATGAATTTTGATAAATTATATTTTTATCTTATAAATTAAAAAAAATACCCATAGAACACATGTAAAAAATTAACAGATACTTGGACAAAAAGGAATAAACCAACTATATCAAAATTAGAACTATGAATATAGTTCTAACTCAAAGAATGGAGCAATTTTAGGCTAATCCCTCAACAGCATGAATAGGATTGTTCTTTGAGTCCTATTGAAAGATTAAATGAATCTATAGACTCCTTGGGGCAGGAAGAGGAAAAAAGGTCTTTCAGCAACTAGATCAGGATAGAAGTTTTTGTCTCAATAGCTGATGCTGCACATTCTTACTAAGATAGATGATCTGATAGTCCTATTTCTTATCTTCAATATGTGCTACATATATATTTTTTTCTTACTTTTGTAGCTTCTTTCAAAGTCATTTCCTTGGCTTGGAATTTCCTCTCTGCTTATCTCACTTCCAACCATTATTCAAATTGCAGTTAAAGTCATTTTTTTTCTTTGATCCTTTCAGGACCAGACCAACAGACCCTGCTTATTTAGCAGTAGGGGGAGGTTGGTGGGACATGTGGGGAGAGGTCGAGTGGGGTGTGGAAGAGATGGATAGTACCCTTTGGGGTGTTTTTCTTAACCACTCCCACCTTGAATAATTTTCATTTTTGTGGCAGGGATGATGTCATTTTTCTTTATAATATCCTTATGTATCAGTTTTATCCAATGTACATTTATGGAATGGTTATTGATGAAATATACATAGTCATGATTGGAATTTGACTACATCAATTTGAAAATATTGTATATTGGGAACTTATTTTACACTAAAGGCCCAGTACATGAAATCTGTGCACTGGGATTGGGAGTGTCCCTTAGGCCAACCTGCACCCTCTCCAATCTGGGACCCTTTGAGGTATGTCTGACCTCCCGTTTATGCCCGATTCCACCTGGATTGAGGTTAAACGGGTAGTCAGACATCCCTCTCACAATTCAGGATTGGTAGCTCCCAATTGCTCACCTGCTTCTGCCTGATTGCTCCTAACCACTTCTGCCTGCCTGCCTGATCACCCTCTAACCACTCTACTGCTGCCTGATCAATACCTAACTGCTCCCTGGCCAGCCTGATTGACCCTAACTGCCCTCCCTTGCTGGCCTGGTCACCCCTAAACTATCCTCCCCTGGCAGTCTGGCCAACCCTAGCTGTCCTCCCATGCAGGCCTGGCCACCCTCAACGGCCCTCCCCTGCTGGCCTAGTCTCTCCCAACTGCCCTCACCTCCAGGCTTGGTCCCCCTAACTACCCTCCTCTACCAACCTGGGTGCCCACCAACTGGCCACCCCTAGCTGTCCTTCCCTGCAGGACTGCCCCACCCCAATTGCCCTCCCTTGCTGGCCTGGTTTCCCCCAACTGCCCACAACTTCACTCCCCTGCCAGCCATCTTGTTGCAACCATCTTGTCTCCACATGGGGCCAGCCATCTTTGCCCACATGGGGATGGGCATCTTGTGTCTTGAAGTGATGGTCAATTTGCATATTACTCTTTCATTAGATAGGATATCTTAAAGGCAGCTAAAATAATTTATTATTTTAATATATCTGAGGAAAAGGTTGTATCATTTTCATGTATCATGATATAATACAGGTGTAAGTTCTTTGAAAGAAAAATCCCTATAGGTACATATATTCTTATTGAATGTAATATTAACTGGACTGAATATTTATGCTATATTCTCTATGTAATCTAATGTTTTGCTGATGATGTATTAAATACCTACTCCTAATATTTCTAACATTATCCTTCACATAATACTCAAGAAATAAAAATAATTAAAATGTATTATTAAGGTTAGCATATTCAAATGGGGCTGTACCAAAATCAGATTTCTCATCCTTATGCAATAACTAACATGAGAAATACTAGGCATATACACTGAGTGGCCAGATTATTATAATCTCTGAACTCATAATAATCTGGCCACTCAGTGTATATCCTATATAATAAAGACTAATATTCAAATTGTTCCCTGGACCAGGAGTTCGACCAGTAGCAGGCCAGAGGCCAGCCAACTGCCCATGTCCCCTCCCTCTGGCTAGGCTGAACCTCACCCATGCACAAATTCATGCACAGGGCCCTAATACACACACACACACACACACACACACACACACACACACACTGTGTGGCCAGATTATTATGCATTCAGAGATTATAATAATCTGGCCACTCAGTGTATAATTTAGTGAGTTCAATAAGCAACAATGGCCCCATACATTTATTGTATTCATTCATTCAATAGATACACATTATGAGCCAGGCAATGTTTGGCCCTGGAAATCCTCCTTTCCAGGAATCCACCATAGTTGAGGGAGAAAAACATCCTATAAGGAATTACACAATGGTTATGGGTTATAATTGTGGCAAGAGTCAAGGAGAATTATCAAGTGTTAGGAGAATGTATCATAGTAGAACCTCTGTTGGTTTCCTATAGAGTTGGGGATGCCCTGTATCTTTAATTCTGTATCTTGGGGGTCTGAAATCAGAATTTGGCACCACCTGCAAAATAGCTGCTGTCAAACTACAAAACCAGAGACATGGGAGAACATAGTCTTGACTTTCAGAATTCAATAATTTTAAGAATGATAGCTGTACACTGGTCTTTGGAAGTAAATGAATAGTTAAAGATATATTTAAGCTATTTGCCAATGTGCTTTAAAAGTAAAAATTAACAATATTCTAAAATTGATAGTTTATATATCTTCTTGTCAATTACCACCAATCAATAATGAATTCATGGAAAGAGGTTTTGGAGAAATCATCTATTCTGATCCATTGCTGCTTAAACTCCAGTTGAGGTGGATGTTGCTAATATAATACATGAAGGTATATTGTCAAGGTTTTAGAACAGCATACCTCCAAACCTTTCATTATTTCTTCTCTACAGTTAATTTTGATTACTGATATTCTAATTATGCAACAGAAAAAGAATTATAAAGCACATTTGTTTTTAAGAAATTATTTGCATCTCTGCCCAATGATGGGATTAATGATCTCTTTTGATGAAATACAACTCATTTCATGATAACCTTAAAGAGTAACGTTCTGTCAATATCAAAGTGTAGTAAAAGTATGCCTTCAGAAAAAAAAAATAAGACTTATTTGGAAACTTTTATTTTTATAAGTCCGTTGGTTTCCTGTAGCTGTTTTACCACAGACTTAATGTGGTTTCTAGTTCTAGCTAAAAACAACACACATTTATCTGTTTTCAGTTTTGGAGGTGAAACATTCAGTTTTACTCAGTGAAATTAAGGTGTTGGCAGGGCTACACTCTCTTGCCTTTCTCAGTTTCTAGAATTGCATTTTTTGCTTCCCTTGGCTCATGCCCTCCCTCTTCCATCTTCAAGGCCAGGAATGCAGATCATCAATAGTCTCCCTGCTTTTTCTTCATATCACTGTCTCCTCTCCCTATCTAAAATCTTCTTATATAAACAGAACGATAGCATTTAAGGACCACCCAAATAATCCTATATAATAAAAGGCTAATATGCAAATCGACCAAACAGTGGAACAACTTGTCACTATGACATGCACTGACTACCAGGGAGCAGACACTCAATGCAGGAGCTGCCCCCTGGTGGTCAGTCCACTCCCACAGATAGAGTGCCACTCAGTCAAAAGTCAGTCTCATGGCAAGTGCAGTGGTGGTGTCAGGAGTCTCTCCCTTTTCCACTGCGTCACTAAGGATGTCTGACTGATGGCTTAGGCCTGCTCCAAGGGGAATGGGCCTAAGTCGTCAGTCAGACATCCACTGAGGGCTTCCTGATTGTGAGAGGGTGAAGACCAGGCTGAGGGATCCACACCCCCCCTCCCCTCGCAAGTGCACAGATTCCACGCACCAGGCATCTAATCCAGGATAATCTTCAATCTTATGAATCCCTAATGGAATCACATTTATGATTCCTTTTTGTCTTATAAGGTAAAATTCACTGGTCCAAGAATATAGAAGATAATTATCTTTTGTATGGGGACTTCCATGGGTTATGCTTATAGTTTTGTGAACAGCCCAAATGCTTGGGTATTATTTTTTAAATTGGACAATATATTCTAAAATTATTTTCAAAAATTTCTTTGGTTTTATTGAACTCCCTAATAAGAAGTTTTGTCTCCTTGTCTCCACTTGGAGGAAGGTTGGTTTGTTCACTCTTTTGCCAGTGAATTTACAATGACAGTCACTAATCATGTTGTTATTTATAAAATGGGATTGACAGCTATAGTTAATTTGATCCTTTTGTCCAGTGGTAATTTTTTTTTAAATTCATTTGCTTGAGAGTATTGATATAGCTATATCAAGAATAAAGAAAAAAACTGTTAAAATATCCATGCAAACTAATATTATGCTACTTTCAAATTCTAAGGAATTAAATATTTTTCTTGAGTAGCAACTTTGATTCTATCAGTTTATGTGTATTCTTCATGTTTCCAACTAAAACTCTGAACTAGAATGAACTTATTATCCTGTAATAGGCAATTAGTGAGAGAAGCTACACGGAGCTGACAGTAGTTTAGAACTTATCAGAAAAGCTGAATAGATCTTTAATTTTTCTCCCAAATATGCATCAGTTGAAATGTATTTGGTTTAAGACACAGAAAATCCAACTCAAATTTGCAAAAACAATAAAAATGATTTTTTTTTTCAGTAACTAAAGGAAAGTTTACACAGTTAAATCAAACAGTTTCCATTTTTATTTAACAATATTATGGAGGATCCTATTTCTTTCTCTTCCTCTGCTTTGTTTTTCACATTATCTTTTTTTTTTTAATGGACAAATTCTCTAAAAGGACACTAAAATTGAGAATAGACACATAGAATTATCTCTCAATAGCTGGTACAAACCCAGCACCAGCTCACTGTTGAATCCATAGGTAAGAATTCAGAAATCTTTGGATTCATTCATCTGATTTATATAGGTTACTAATCATAAGTGATTTTGATCTATGCTCTTACTTTAAATTTAAGAAAGAGTAGAAATTCTAGGTTATGATAGAATGAAATTGAAGCAAATTCTTTTCCCTTTTTTAAAGAAGTGTCTGGGTTAGGCTTATTTTTGGCTACATTATGGACAGAAAAAATTTATATCAAAGATCCACTAACATCACTTAAAAGTAATTGACACTTGGTGTTAAAATTTATTACATTGCCCAAATTCATCTTAATGTCCTAATAGTGGTTTTATATCAAATTTTTGAAGTCATTCGTTGCTGCTGTCATAATCTATTTTTAAAATACTGAGAGGCTTTAAAACATTTCTGCCTTATCCAGGTGTCTTTTCTGAAATTACTGAATTCCACCAAGTTTATTTTTCTTCTCAGGAGTATTATAGAAAGTTTTACCATGTCGTGGTTCAAGAGATATTTGATATGCCATTTGTGTTTAAGGTTAGCTGTATTATTTATTTACTAGAGGCCTGGTGCACAGAATTCATGCATTGGCGGGGGGTGTCCCTCAGCCCAGCCTGCACCCTCTCCAATCTGGGACCCCTAGAGGGATGTCCGACTGCATGTTTAGGCCAGGATCAGGACTAAATGGGAAGTCATACATTCTTTCACAATCCAGGACTGCTGGCTCCCAACTTCTCTCCTGCCTGCCTTTCTGATTGCCCCTAACTGCTTCTGCCAGCCAGCCTGATTACCCCTAACCATTCCTGATTGATGTCTAACTGCTCCCCTGCCAGCCTGTTTGCCCCTAACTGCCCTCCCCTGCAGGTCTGGTCACCCCTAACTGCCCTCCCCTGCAGGCTTGATAACCCCCAACTGCTCTCTCTTGCAGGTCTGGTCCCTCCCAGCTTCCCTCTCTGCTGGCCATCTTGTGGTGGCCATCTGTGTCCACATGAGGGCAGCCATCTTTGACTATCTGAAGGCAGCCATCTTGTGTGTTGGAGTGATGGTCAATTTGCATATTATTCTTTTATTATATAGGATTGTTGTGTAAAAACTATCCCTATAATTGCTGGATTAAAATAGTACACATTTATTATCTCATAGTTTCTGTGAGTTAGGGACCCAGACTTAGTTTATCTGGGTATCTCAGATTCAGAATCTCTTATCAAGCTCCAATCAAAATGTCATGAGGATTGGTGTCTCATCGCAAAGCTATACTATTGTAAGAGCTAATTCCAAGCTTATATGATTGTTGGTAGAACTCAGCTTCTTGCAGGAGGTTGGACTGGGGACCTCAATTCCTTGAGAGTTATTGATTCCTTGCTCCACACGCCTTTTCAATATGACTTTTTGCTTCATCAAAGCCAAAAAGGGAGAGAATCTACAAGCAAGGTAGAAGTCACTATCTTGTGCTATGTAATTATGAAAGTAACATTCCATCATCTTTGCTATATTCTATTAGAATCAAATAACTGGGCCAGTCCACATTCAAGAAGGGGGAAGTACACAAGGCCATGACTATGATGTTTCCATTTTTATTAATCAACCTGTTTATTGTGTTCATGTAGTGCAAAGATGTTTATAAAGTGTCTCAAATAACTATAAGAAATATGAGGTTAGATTTTAGAGTAGATTTTCTATTGGATCAAGAACTAGGGCTGGCTGTGGTGGCTCAGTGGTTGAGCATCAACCTATGAACCAGGAGGTCAGGGTTTGATTCCTGGTCAGGGCATATATCTGGGTTGTGGGCTTGATCCCCAGTAGGGGGCGTGCAGGAGGCAGCCAATCAATGATTCTCTCTCATCATTGATGATTCTATCTTCTTTCCCTTTCCCTTCTTCTCTGAAATCAATAAAAATATATATTTTTAATAAAGAACTAGTACAATTCACTCCTGAAAAGGTATATTTTTAATCTTCAGTGGGAGAAGAAAAGTAGGAGAAGGCAACATAAAGCTTTACTGCAACTATGCCCAGTAGAGCTTGACCATGAGTTTCCTGGTTAAGTGATAGCTGAAGAACAACTAGAGATCTAAAAGATAGCACAATCTGTGTGACAGGCCTTTCTGTACCCTGCACAAACATCTTCTCAATACCTCCCTCTGTCTAGCTCTCTCACAGTTGGATGAGGTTTTATACTCGTTGGCACAACATCTGGAATTATGCAAACCAAGACATTGGAAACATATTCTGCTATTGGATTCTATGCTTCTTGGCACTGGTCAATTTGGAAGAATTCTTGAAGAAAAGTACAGCCTAGCAGCATTATTGTTTTCCCAATTATCTTTAAAATATGTTCACAAACCATATCTGAAAAACAAACAAACATATCAGTTTGTAATGGCAACATCAACCTTTGGTAAAAATTTTATTCCCAACATAAATTTACGGGCACTAGAAAGCAAACTTAAACAGAGTTATGTTTAGAGTATTTCATCAAGAACTAAGAGGCCTTGCAGAAGTCCAAGTTCTTCCCATGGTCCCTCACCCCGCCCCCAGATGTTCTAGTTACCAAATGTGTGACCTTGAAAAGGTGACTTCAACTCTCTCCCCTCTACAAACTGAAAGTACAAACTTTTATCATGGTTGTGTAGTTAAGGGACATTAAACTCATGAAAGCACAGAAGAAAGTGCTTTATCTATAATTTCTGTTTCCCAACCCTCCTGGATATACAGAAATTCCTGGAGGCACTCTTGATGGAATTCTTTCATATCCTTTTGTTAGGCAAAATTTGCATCTTTATTCACGTCAGTCTCCTTTGGGAAGGTTCTTGATGAACAGAAGTACTCAAGCAGATAAAGCTATGAGCCAGGACCAAGGAGGCAGCGTAATTAAACCATCCAACTCGGAAAGACATCAACCAGCAAAGCTGTCAACAAAATATTTATAACACAGTCTGGAAAGTTTTTAGAGAAAGAAAAATAGTTTACTCTGGACTTGGAAGGAGGGGAGGAAAGACATAGAAACTCTCATTTGTCTTTTCTCTTCCATAGTCTCTCTTACCCTGAGAAAACAATATAAGCCTGGGGAAGGTCAAAGGTCAAAAGATTGAAAGGATTTGGACACTGTGTGTCTGTGTAGGGTGGAGGTGAGGGTTGATATTGTGAACTTTTAAAAAAGGGGTATTTGTTTTGTTTTCAAAGAACTGACCCCAAGTTAGTTATTTTTTAAATATATTTTTATTGATTTCAGAGAGGAAGGGTGAGGGATAAAGAGATAAAAACATCAATGATGAGAGAGAATCATTGATCAGCTGCCTCCTGCATGCCTCCCATTGGGGACTGAGCTTGCAACCCAGGCATGTGCCATTTACTGGAATTAAACCCTTCATTCCACAGGCTCACACTCTATCAACTGAGCCAAACCAGCTAGGGCTAAACTAGGGGTATTTGGGGACCTTTTTGATGTTTTCAACTGCTAACACCTTCAAGGTTTCTGATTTTCACATTGATGCTTCTTCATTTTATGGGGTGGGAGGTAGACTTGACCTAGATGAAAACAGTGCCTCTGGGAAGCCAAAGCTAAAAAGGTTGGATCCTAGGAAGTCACTGGGAGCTGGGTGTTTGGGGCTGGGTCTAGACTCAGGAATCAGAGCTCTTGGGTCTTTCAGATTGCTGCCTTTAGTGTACCGCTCACCAGCTCTACAGGGGAGGAAGCAGGGCTTTGGGGAGCCTCTGGGTATAGAAAAAAAAAATGACCTGAGTTTGCTTCCCTTGTATGGATTAAGGAATTCCAAAGGTCACTTGTGGATGAGATTGTTGAAATTCATTTACTAAGCTTTTCTTTTCCCCATTTATTAAAGTTGTAATGGTTTATTAGCTCTCAGAGTTTAGAGGGTTTTTTTTAAGTAGCAAATCTTAGAAACAGAGAACAGGGGAAAATATAGTTCTAAAAGTAAATGGAAGCCTGCTGAGTTGTTCCAGACTAAAGTAAATAACACTGCCTAATTTGTGGGATGCTCTTGCTTTCCTAATGGAGGTCTCTAGTGCCCTATTTTTATATGAATTATACAAGGTGCAATTAGACTCTGAAAATTATTAAGGAACAGATTGCTCTGAGAACTAGGATTGATTTTAATGAGTGGTTTGCATTATGTTCTATATTGCCTTTCAAGCTCTAATAAATCTCTAAGTCTGAAATTCTATTGGCAAAAACCATGAGTGCTTATTTTATTTCACACAGGTAAGATAATAGTGTTTTATTGTCAAGCTGAGAAGTAAAGAACACTGGGCTAGGAGTCAGATTCTTCTCAGGCCTCTGGGCAAGTTTCCTTGTCTCTATCGTAAGATTGGACTGGCTGTTTCCAAATACGACAGCTCAGAGCAGAAATGAAAGGTGAATGAGTGAAGCTGGGCTTGATGGAGTGTGTGCATTGGGCGACTGAACACCTCTGCAGTGGTTAACGGGCTTTAATTATTTAACCTTATCCCTGCTCCCATTCTTGCTGTGATTTGGAAGTTTCCCCTCCCCCCCCCCCAATTAAAGGGGCAGCGTACATTTCCCCATTCCTTGACTTTAATTTAGCCATGTCACTTGCTTTGTCCACTTGAAAGAGATAGACATGAAGACACATTAGTTATGAACCTAGACATTTAGAGAGCTTGGTCTTTCCATTTCTGTCATTGCCATGAGTAGAAGCTGTCTATCTAATCTGCCAATGGTGGAGTAGAATGAGAATATGTGGAGCCAAGCCAAGCCATCCCAACCCCAAAAGAACCCGGCCTATCTTAGCTGAACCCAGCTGACTCCTGGACATGTGAGCAAAACAAATACTCATTGTTGTGTGCTGTTGAGCTTTTGAGGTTCTCTACTATGCAGCATAATCAGGGCCATAGAGCTAATTTGCTCTATTTACTCTGGATGAATTGCCTTCTCTGCAACATGAGGGTGTTAGGATAGGGCTGGCTTCCCAAACTCAGATTGCCTTCCAGGCAGGAAGGTACAGCAAATGAGGGAGAGAAGATGGTGTTGGATACCATTTAAAAAGGGTAGCTGCCACTCAGCTCAGGCCAAAAGTGATTGTTCAGGAATCTAGGTGTTGTGTTGCCAAACCCATCTATTTTTCAATAAAAGCTATAAATCTGGATTTTCAAATGTTAAATCTTAAAAATTTAAGTTTTGAAACTAAGTAAAATTCTTGTGGAACTCTGTATTGGCAGGATAGGTATCATAGGGTCTTGCTTGGCAATATCTGAGTTCGAGTCCATATGTAGGTCACCATTAACTCTAATGTTCAGTAATCGTTGCTAGTACTCAATACATTGCAGGTCTACTGTGTGCACCAGCTTACCCTGGATGGATTTGCTTTATAACGAACTCAGCAAAGTTTTGATTAAAATATATCATAAAACATGCTTATTTTGTCCCCAGTAGAATAATAGAATAGCTTACTAATGTAGTCATAGCAGAAAAACAAAAATCCAGACAAAATAAAAATAACAACTACCTAAAATCTTCAGCTATTTTAAAAGGTCAAAAATAACCAATCTAACTATATTTTACTAAAGAGATTTTTTTTGCAACTTTAAAATCTATTCTTGTTTCTCAGGATACTAATTTTTAAGATGATCTATTGTTATTATATTAAGTATCTAAGATCTGTTTCTGTAATGTAATATGTATCTATCAGAGGACAATAGAAATTGTGAAGTCCTTTAAATTACTTTCTTAATAAATTAGCCATCAACTGAAGAATGGCCTGGTGTCTCATTAAAGGAAAGGAAACCAGGAAGCAAAGCCTTAATTTAAATCTTCATTAGCTACTGATTAGGCCAACACATGGGCTTCAATCTTCAAATTTCCTAGACTGAGGATTATAAACCCGAGATAATTAAATGAGAGGAATATGACTTATTCACAGAGTTATTGATTAGATTAATGATTATACACACAGGACTTACAAAATAGTGTGTGTGTGTGTGTGTGTGTGTGGTGTCAATTTAATTTTAAGAAATTTACTTAGTCCAATCCAAATGCATATTGGATCCAGGGCAAAGCACTGCAGAGAACACAAAGCAGGCTCTGGAATAATGTCAATTAAATAAAGACCAAATTGAGAAGGCTGCACCTGGGGAGATTTCATTTTATACTCACAATGAAAGTTTAAGGTACATTCATTTTTGTTGTTCCATACTTCATTATACTTGGGAAATCTTCTCTCTATGTTATGTTCTCTGACTTTATTTTCTTTGATGGTTTTCAGAATTCCTTAACCAAAAAAGGGAGAGGGTTGCTTCATACTTTTTGAATGCTAGTGATGTGGTAGATTAATTTATTTAATCTGCACAATAACCCTGAGCTTTACATTTTTAACCTCACATCCTGAACTGAGCCGTTGCTGGGCACATAATCGGCTCTCAATAAACATTTATCAAATTAATTAGTGAGCCCAGTTGGTGTGGCTCAATGGTTGAGTTGTCAACCTATGAACCGAGGGGTTATGGTTGTATTCCCAGTGAGGCACATGCCAGGGTTGTAGGCTCGATCTCCAGTACAGGATGTGCAGGAAGCAGCTGGTCGATGAGTCTGTCATCATTGATGATTCTATGTCTCTCTCCTTCTCTCTTCCTCTCTAAAATCAATAAAAAATATATTTTTAAAAAAATGAATAAATGAATGGGTAATTGAACAGAGACTTAGAACTGATACAAACTCTTTAAGAACTCAGCCTACCAGTGAAAGTAGACATGCCAAGATAAGAAAATGTTCATTATAATAGTGTGTAATATTAATATTGTTGATTAAATAATTTAATTGTTATATTAGCCCAATAACTATAATTATAAATAATTAAATGGTACTAATCACCAGTATAATAATTATCCTTACCATTATTAGTATTATACTTATGTTAATTAATAACAATGTGTAAAATGCTTGGGAGTGCATAGAAAGGAGCAGCTGATCCTGAAGGGTGGAGGGGCTAGTGCCGAGGGAGGTGGGGTCAGAGATGTGATGTGGAGGTGGGATAGGAAGTGCACTCTGGGATGTGAAAGTGCACGCAGAGTTCAAGGAGAGCAGAGTCCCAAGGGACTTTGCCTTAAACAAATTTGACCAGTGAATTTTTTCCATCCTTTAAGTCTTTGGTTTTTAAATCTAAAAATTTAAAAAAAAAAAATTAGATTTAAAAACCAAATCTAACAATATTTTATCTTGTTTGAATTCTTTTCAGTAAATATGATTCATTTAACGAAAACCACTAAAGATATATTTAAGAAAACTGGTAGAAACAACACAGCCCCTTCCTTGGGTAAGATGAATGAAGGAGCTCCCCTCACCAGCCTCACAGGCAGCCTGTGCTTTCAGTATCCTGCTTTCTCCTCCCTTCCTCTCAGTCCTCTCATGCTGTGCAAAGACTGCTTCAGGCTATGTATTTGCAAGTCCTTAAAATGCCACTCCATTGAGATGTGATTGTACCTTCTACACCCTCTGCCTGAAATGCACTCCCCCTACCCCCAGTCTCTCCACTGGACATTTCCTATTCATCTCCCTTGTCATAGCTTCCAGGAAGATTTCAATTGCCTAAAGTCATGCCCCTTCTCCACACTCTGAAAGCACTGTGCTTCCATCCCCATACATCCTGAACCCTCTACATCGAACCCTGTCTAATCTGCAGCAGGACAATTTTCATCTGTTCTGGTCACCAGTGTGAATTTCCTGCATTTATCACAGGGCCTGAGCAGCATAAGCATTCAATCATTTCTGTGTCTTCTTTCCCATCTAGTATATTGCATGATTTGGGACTTAGAGAGCAGCTGTATCTGAATTCCCAAGGGTTACCGCATCAGCCCAGGGCCATTCTGTGAATGTGTTTACATTCAGACACATACATAGCAAACAAGGATCCAGATAGATCATCTTTGCTTTGTTAATAAAGCCAGTGGAAACTGTTTGACTTTAAGAAATGTATCTTTCTTCCTCCTTTGTCCTATTAAATGTATTTCCACTGGGATGCAAGTGAAATTTTTTTGTCTCTCATTGCAAACAGGATTGGAACAACAGAGAAAGGAAATTTATTGATGGTTCAACAATGGAATCACTTCCCATAAATCGCCAAAATCTGCTCAAAAACATGATTTCTGGAGATGTTGTACCACAAGGCAAAGAGGGACTGAGGTTCCTAGATACCTGCCTTATATTATGTTGGGAATTTAAATATTAGATGGTGGTTTGGATGAGAGATCTTAAAAATACTATACCTGCCTGCAATATGAGGACTCTTTACTAGCCTGTGAAACACGAATCCCAGCTTGGTGGCTGAACCAGCCACAAAAGTAGGCTGGGCTGGAACCTAAAGCTCTTCCATGTGAGAAAAATCTCACAGATCTGATCATTCCATTCTCAGCGGCTTTCTTCCAGGCAGCAGTTCAGAAAATGTTCAATACAGTGAGTTCAAACTCAGAAAAACAGGCTGCCTCATTCAACTCAGCCAAGGTCTAGATTAGTGGTTCCCAACATGGGGTACATACACCCCCAGGGAAGGGGAACAATTCAAGAATGAGTTATTAACAGTGATTTTTGTTGTTGTTGCATTTCTTATGGTTCTAGGGGCTTCATATATGGTATATAAATATATATTGTGTCAAATTTGTTCATTTCAGTACTCTATTATATGTTTTGAAACTTTATTTTCTATTTTTTCAAATCACTTCATATTATTATTATTTTTTAACAATTTCTTCCTCAGTACTTCAACTGTCCTTTCGATCTTCTATTTTTCTCTTTCGTGGATGTCAAGTGCTTTGAAAGCTCATTTAGACAAAATTAATGGCCTTTTAGGCTTCCTCCACATGAACAGGAGTTCACTTTTTTAATAATAAGAATTGTATGTCACAGGGAGGGGAGGGGGCATCAGGATTTTAGAGCTTCTTAGGTGAGACATGGCCCAAAAATGTTGGGAACCACTGGTCTAGATGTTGCATCTACAATAACTTAAAGAGATCAGCAATGGCATTGCCTTTTGAAACTCAAAGATGTCGGAGGCAGGAAACAATAGGTTTTTGGGATGTGTGAGGTAATTGAAAGTTTCATATTTTAAAAGTCATTAGCCAATTGCACTTGCTCTTATATCAGAAAAATAGAAATGTATCTTTTCACAAAAATGTGCATGAATATGCACAAAAATGCACAAACATTTATAGCAGCTCTGTTCATAACGGCCCCAAACTGAAAGTAACCCAAGTGTCCTTCAATAGGTAAGTGATTGAATAGACTGAGGTGCACCACTCAGTAGGGAGGATGGAGCCAATTGTGCATGTGGTAGCTTGGATGAATGCTGAGGAGTTACGGCTGAATGAAAATAGTCAGTCTCAAAGGGTTATATGCCATATGATTTCATTTGTATGGAATTATTGACATTACAAAATTGTGGCGATGGAGAACAGGTTGTCAGTTGCCATGGATACAGGAGGGTAGGAGGTATGGCAGTGGCTGTAGAAGAGCATCACCAGGGAAACAGTGGTGACGGAAGGTTCTGTGTCTTTTCTGTACACAAATCATGAAATTGCATAGAGCTACACACACACACACACACACACACACACACAGTGTGAACATGAAATATTGATAAAATCTGAATGAGCTCTGCAGACTATGCTGGTGTCAATTTCCTGATCTTGACATTATACTCTAGCTGTACAGGCTATTGTCATTGTGGGAGGCTGGGATACATGGGACCTCTCTATACATATTTGTGTGTGTGTTCCCAGGCAACTTCCCCTGACTCTATGACTATTTCAGAATAGAAAGTTATAAGAAATCATTTTCCCATTTGCAACAGTTAAAATTTCAATGGAATTTAGGGGAGTGGTACACAAGTCTTATGTGTCATTTTTCTTTTGCTTTCTTTCTGCAGTTGGTGATTTCTAGAACTTTTACATGGGTTGAGAGCATTTAGATTATAACTGGTGATATTGTCAGATTTTTATGCATATACAGTGTGGGAGTTAATAGTTGGTCTATCTATACCTCAAACCAAACACACAAAAATTCCTTGGTTTGAACAATAAACGTTACAGTCAGGCTTGCCAACCTTAGCAGCTTTGCCGGAGAAGGTGCTGGGTATCACAGGCACCACGTTGTGTGCTCCTGTACCTGCTCCCAAACACCGCTGCCATGTTTCCTTCGGCGTTTACTTTGCATTGGTTTGAATTGTTTATTCCATATGGCAGGTGCCCTTTCTGTGACTGGTCTTTGCTCTAGTGACCCTAGATCTGTGTTCCATGGGCTGATTTTGAACGGTAAATATGGGTGGAGCTTCCTGACAAGCCCTGTGTGAGAAAGGGGGGTGCTGACCATGAGGCTGAGGACTCCATTCTGGGGCCCAAACCCACAGTGACAACCTTTGTTTCCTGCCCTTGGGGAAGTGCAGGTGGCTCAACAGGGAGAGCTGCCCAATAGGCAGACCTCAGTGAATAGACAGTAGGGAGTCTAGGCCTCTTGTTTGCCCCTTTGCCCTCGTTAAGTTTCTCTCCGTGTCTAGAGCAGAGAATAGCAGCCACCTCCATTGCCGTCCCCTCCTGTGTATAGTTTCCTTCCTTTTTCAGTCATCAACCACTCACTTCAATATACTTTCAGGCTTCCAACGTGGACAGCCTTGCTGATTGATACACCTCTCCCCTATTTTTACAGTTTTATATTTATTCTGAAAGAGAGTGCTTAAGTACTTTGCTTTCTGTCCACTCTGTTGGAGGGTGGTAAAGTGGTTGGCATGGCTGCTAAGTGAGTCAGCCTGTGGTATTTGCCACTCAGGAGTTGTAGGTAACACTTTAGGCAGTTTTGCTGTCAGCTTTGTCTGAGATCTGCAGCGCAGTTGACAACCTCTTCCCACATCCTAGCTTTCCCTTAATGAATTTGTCTGTGATTTCCCATATATCATGGCTTGGAGATATAGGTCCAGTGTCCCTTTTAGACTAAGGCGACCAGATGTCGCAGGACAAATTGTTTAAATTGGGACTGTCCTGCCAAAAGTGGGACGTCTGGTCACCATACTTTAGATGGAGCCTGCATTTCTGATATTCATCCTCTGCCTCTGTCTCTGTTTCTGCTGGGGAGGGGGCGTTGATGATTGGTTTCTTAATTTTTCCATCTTAGAAGTGGAATGTATATGTACCAGATAAGAAGAAACCCACACACATTTTTTTTTTTAATCTGCCACCTAGAAATGGTAGTTTCCTTTTAACTAAAATTGAAATTCCACCTTGAAGTGTTCCGCATTCAAAAAGGCTTCCTAATCTGGCAGCAAGCAGTTATGTGTTGGGACACCTCCCCGATAATCTCTTTTCTCTGAGAAAAAAAAAGTTCCTTAATGATTATTAACAACTTTCAAATGCTGGTCAACCTTGCTGTTATTAAATCATTTTAGATAGACCTACATGTAAATGAAGACATGTGTGTTAACTATCTTTTTCCTTTCAGGTCTGAGAGAAGAAAAGACATTGATGTTTTAGAGCCTTTGAAAACCTAAACGTCTTAGGAAGTGTCTCAATGGCATAGTTTGTTTTTCTGAATCCCTACACTATCTGTTATCAGAAAACTGTAGATTCTTAAGATTGCTTTAAGCTGAATTTTCAGTGCCTCTAGATGTAAGTTGAGATTGTGTTATCTAACAAAGCTACCTATTATCTACTCTACAATTTAATTAGTTTAGTCCTTCATTCACTCACTTAACAGCATGTCAAGAGTAGTCGAGGAACTAGCAAGAAATCACCCCATCCCCATAGTAACTGATCCTATTTGTTGATTGGATATCCTACATTCTTTTATCATTTAATTTTCATAATTACTGAGAGATATGTACAAATATTATTGTATCCATCTTATAGTTCAGAAAAATGAGGTTAAATAACTCATTGTACAGCATAGAGTCAGAACCACATTCAGGATCAAATATAAGCTACTTGGCAATGTTGATGCTTTAGTTTTTATTATAATTTATAATTTTATACTTGATTTATAATTAATATTAATCATTGGACTAAACTATGGCATGCAGACCTTTGAAAGTTTTGTGTCTCTACTTTTATATTAACAAGAAAGATGTTATTAAATCATTTTAGATGGACCTACATGTAAATAGCTTTGCTTAATTATTATCAAATAGTTTCTTTATAACAAAATCATATGCATTTATAGACAAATAAGATGATTCATAAAAGTAGGAAAAAGAAAATAAAAATGATATGAATATGACCACTCAGAGATCACCACTATTTCTGTTTTCACATATCGCCATTTTGATATATTTCTACACACATTGTTGAATACATTTTATAGAAGTGAGTTCAAACTATGTACAATATTTTGTAAATTTCACTTTAAATTAACAATATGCTGTGAATAGATTGCCATACTGACATGTGTAATTCCATATCATCACTTTTTAAGATTCCAAAGCAGTCCATTGGTGAATGCATAAAAAATGTATTGAACCAATTTCTTATGATTGGTCAACTGAATTTTAAAAATTATATACTAATCTAAAAATGCCCTGTGAAATATCAAAATGTATTTATCTTTTTGCATATTTGATCATTTCATTAGGATGAATACCTAGAAGTACACTATCCATCATTTTTAATTTAACTTTTAAAAACAATCATGAGTAATTAGGAGTAAGATTACAGGTATCTCCCTTTACTTTTTTAGTCAAAAACTAGGTTTTATTTACAAAGCACTATTGTGTTCTTTATTAAAAAACAAAACCAAAACCTCCCCTTACACTAACATGGAGTAAAGAGGTTAGTTGACAGGAAAAGGAAGGACAATAGTGGTTTTAAAAAGTGACTTTATGACAGCATAATGTTTGGATAGTTCATTCTAGTCTCATTTTAATTCTTCACAAATTGTAGTTTTTGCTTTGTTTGTTTGTTTTTTTATCAATCCTCATCCAAGGATATTTTTCCATTGATTTTTAGAGAGAGTGGGAGGGAGGAGAGAGTTGGAGGAGAGAGAGAGAGAGAGAGAGAGAGAGAGAGAGAGAGAGAGAGAGAGAGAGAGAGATGGCGATAAGAGAGACACATTGATTGGTTATCTCCTGCACATGCCCCAACTAGGGCTAGATTGAGCCTGCAACCAATGTGCGTGCCCTTGACCAGAATCTAATCTGAGACTTTTCAGTTCACCCACCAATGCCCTATCCACTGAGCCAAACTGGCCAGTGAGGAATGTCATTTTTAACAATCCCAAGGAAAATAAAACTTTACACAAAATGATTTAAGTACTTTTTAAAAAAATTCAATTTATTGGGGTGACATTGGTTAAAAAAAGTTATATAGATTTCAATTGTAAAATTCTTTTTGTTTTAATCCTCACCTGATGTTATTTTTTTCCATTAATTTTTAGAGAGAGTGGACAGGAGAGGGAGAGACAGAGAGAAACATTGATGGGAGAGAAACTCTGATTGGTTGCCTCCCACATTCCCCTAACCAGGACCGGAGCCTGCAATGGAGGTATGTGCTCTTGACAGGAATTAAACCTGAGACCCTTCATTCCTCAGGCTGACACTTTACCCACTGACCCAAACCGGCTAGGGCTCTTATTAGTTGTGTGACCTTCAACAAATTACTTTGACCCCTCTAACATCCAATGTCCTCCAGTGTAAAATGGGGAAAGTAATAATAATGATCTTATGAGTTTTGTGAGCATTTCATTATCTAAATGGAAAGCACTTAGCACAGTGCCTGACATTTAGTAAGTAGTCTACAAATATTATCACTATGATGTGACATTCAGATATTATTAACAATTTTTTTTCCTGAGGTATTTGCTAATAACAATGCACTGTTTTTAAAACAAAAAAATTATAAAAAAAATTATTACATTTCATGTAACAATGATATTAGTAGTTTTCAGAGAATTAAGGTTGCATGAAAGAAGGTAGGCCCTCTTCTCTGGGAGCAATTGTAATAGATTATAAGTATCTAAGTGCATGTGGGAGGTTGAGGCACCAGCCTCACTTCCTGACGTGGGAAGTTGGTATGTAGCGGCAGAGACCCGGAACATGCAGGGAGGAAAGAGACAAAGGATACAGGTTTCCAGCCCCGATGAGCCCCCACGGAATGACTCCTTGAGGCCAGTTGCTTTACCTCTCCCAGCATCAGCTGTCTCATTTCTAAAATGCAAACAGTGGGGATAATCTGAGAACCAAATGAGATAACCTAAGGTGCCTGGCACACAGGAGGGGCTCAATATAATTCGGTTTCTTTCTTCTTTCCCCTTGAAGGTAATGGCCTCATAGGTGGTTCATTATCCTTGAAAAAACATTGAAGGAACACCAAATGAGGACTATTGAGCCAGCTTAATTCCAGATTTTTTCCTTTCATTTCTTACTTCTGAACGAACTCATGCTATTTTTATACATTTAAATTTACTATTACTTTATATGGCTGAAATACCCTCCTGAAATTGGGGTTAGCTTTCTTTTCATGTACAAAATGATGAGTTTCATCCTGATGTAAATGTAAGAAATTCAATCTTTTTTTTTTTTTATATACTATTGCTGCATTTCCAAGGTTGCTTTCACATCCTGTGTGTGGTCTGTGACACTTCACTTTTGATCCCAGGTGTCTTGGACCTCTTGGACAGCACCTGGCCATCTCATCACTATGTCTTCCTGGTGCTCCAGTTCTCTGGACCCTTCTCCCTGTCCCAGAGGGTCATAACCTCTTCTCCTGAATCCTTAAGGCTTAAGACCAGCATGACATTAGTGGTTGACAAGCCCTTGCTGAATACCAGACTCTGCTAAGTGCAGAGTGTTACCTTATACAACTAGCAAATCATTCAAAAGGGATATTAGACATCATTGTCTGTAAAGTCCAAAAGCTGAACTTTATCACAGAGAGGAGGTCGCTAGTTTCGCCATCTCCATCCCATAGGCCATGTCCTACTTTGGTTGCTGTGTCTCATTAGTTCCCACACGCAGTGTCTACGGACTCCCATTCCCCAGCTCACCTCCAGAAATCCCCAAATCATTTTTTTTTTTTACATGAAATTAACCATCTTGAGCTCAAGAGGATACCCTTCCCCCCTCTCTTTAAACTTAATTCTACAGAGCAGGTTAGCTCTCTCTGTTTCCACTTCTGCATTCCAGATGACACTACAGGCCCCGCCTTTCCCCCCTGCAGCCCCTGTTCCTGTCACAGTCCCCTCCTCCGAAGGCAGAGATGGTAGCTGTCAGGCTGTGCGCGCCCATGTGCACACACTCCATTGAGATTCATGTCACTCTTTACACTGTATAGACTTTATGCTTTCAGTACACAACCACATATTGCTATTAAACCTTCCTCTTAAGCCTGTTTTGCATTAAAAATAGATTTAAAAATGAAAAGGTTTTACAAGTTCTGGAAGTTTAAGTATCTTGCCAAACAATAAAAAAACTCTTAAATGCAAGAGACTAGAATTACACTTTGTTCTGTCTTATGCCAAGCCCTTTCCATACAGCTACACTTAGTAGACTTTATGACTTTAGAATGTCATAAAGGCAGAGCACTTCTCAATAGAGTATCATAGGTTGTGAATATCAGTAAATCAAGTAATTGCTTTCAAACAAGTACTACTTGTGCTTTAAAATGTTCGTAACATTATAGAAATACACAGTAGGACTTTCTACTCATATAAAGGAATATTTTGGTCTCAAAGCTGCTGAGATCAGATGTCCAAGCCATCTGTCACATCCGTGATTCAGAGTCCCTTAGGCCAGAGATTACCCAACAGTGGTACAGATGAAATAGATACTGCATTGTTTATGAAATGCTCAGTATAAATGTTGGCAGTCAAGGCTAGATTATGGGAGACTGTGTTTCCTGGTGCCTCTCCCAAAATGCCAAAAACATGACAACTGTTCATTCTCAGTGTCTACTGAGAGGCAAGCAGTTGATAGCCCAGAAATTAACCCCAGAATGGCAATGTTCAGAATCTAGGAGTGGATACGACTCTCTCCAGTCTGGGAGGTAAACCACTTTTAATTTTTGAGTGCTGGTACGATGGGAGGGGTCCTGCTTGTGTATTTCCTTTGGAACCCTGAACTCTACCCTGCGTCACAACCACATTAGCTTTAGTAGAACACTATGTCATCTTCCAGAGAAATACAGTAATGCCGGATTCTCATTTACCACTAATGCCTTCAGCATATTAACTGTAATTGATTCATGTCCAGTGCACTTCAACATAAATTACTGTAGTTGGGTAATGTATTGTGTATTCATGTATACCAATGCTCTGTCCAAAATATATAATGCATCACTAGATGAGAAAATTAACAACTTTTTCAATCTAATTTTTAAATAATCATTTCTAGAAAATCTTGACACAGCTTAATATTATTATTTTTTCTATTGGTCACCACAAAGACAGAAACTAGGGAAAAATAAACTTGTAGAATGATGGGGAGTTTATTAAAACTCTCTGAATAATTTTTCAAAGAAGGAACTTTTTATGGCATAATGCTGAAATCAGTAATTACTGGTGGGGTCCCATGGCAACTGGATAATGTTTCAGTCCAGAATTTTCCTAATCAACATTTGCTAGAAAAAAAAATTAATAACTGCCTAGAGTTCTGAAGTGTGCACTTGGTTGCATACACATTTTTACCCACATTTTGTGGAGTTAGACTAGATTGGTGTATTGAATCACAAAGCAGTAACAACAATTGCTTTCTCCTCTGGTCTGGCATGTAAGAAAACCACAAAACAATGCATGCACTGACCCCGCAGGTGTGCAGCCTGCACCAGAACAAAGACACATTATTCCCCGGACTCTTGCCAGCGGTATCATCATTTGTGCTGAGACACAGAGATGTAAACAAATTCCAAGTGCCGGCTTTGCTCTGCTTCCCCCACCAGGGAGCTTGAATTGGGTCAAAGAGCAGTCAAATGAGAGGCGGCTGTAGGCCAATTGTAGCTGTCAGCTGATATATTGAAAAGGGGGAATGGAGAAAATAACTGGAGACAGTGTTTTAAGGCGATGGTGAAGATTTCGCTAGAAAATTCTGTAATATTTTCTCCTTTATTTATTTTCCATGCAAACTGGATTATTTTATGACTGGGAAGCCCAGGCATAGATTTCTTTTTTCTTTCTTTCTTTCTTTCTTTCTTTCTTTCTTTCTTTCTTTCTTTCTTTCTTTCTTTCTTTCTTTCTTTCTTTTTTTCTTCTTTTTTTTTCTTTTTTTTTTTTAAATTATGTTCTTATTGATTTCAGAGAGAGGAAGGGAGAGGGAGAAAGAGAGAGAGAAACTTCAGTTAAAAAAAATATCAATCAGCTGCCTCCTGCATGATCTGGCAACCTGGGCATGTGCCCTCACCGGGGCATGGATTGATGCTCAACCACTGAGACACAGTATCTGGGAAGGGTTTTTCTTTTTATTAGGGGGAAGAATCATTGTTTTCATTTCTGTCTATGAGTGGTTTATATTTCAAATACGGTTGACCACCCCATGGGCTTTATTGGCTCATTTAAAAAGTTGTAAAACAGCAGCCTCAAGGTGGTGAACCCAACAAAATTTCAACAGAAATGATTAAATTTAATTTTATATCATGACCATTAGGTAACCCAAATTTAATATTTTATCAACTGAGAAGCTAAGAAAGTCTGAGAGCCACTGTCATATAGTTTGATTATACTTTGTCAAGTAAATTGAATGTCTCTATGGATTTTAAATATATTTTATTGATTTTTTACAGTGAGGAAGAGAGAGGAATAGAGAGTTAGAAACAACGATGAGAGAGAAACATCGATCAGCTGCCTCTTGCACACCCCCCACTGGGGATATCCCTGCAACCAGAGTACATGCCCTTGACCAGAATCAAACCTGGGACCTTTCAGTCCCCTGGCTGATGCTCTATCCACTGAGCCAAATCGGCCTCGGCTGAATGTCTCTATGGATTTTTTAGATGTTCACGTTTAGCTTCTGTATTCCTTTCTCTCCACAGACTCCTGGAAATTATAAATTGTGAACAATCTTATTATTATGTAACTCATATTTCTAGGTATTATTTTTTCAGTGGCTACAAATAAGATTGCATGTCCAATAATATTCAAAATCATGATGATGGAGGCTACACATGACCTCAAGAAATCTTAGTCCTTTTCACAGTGCTCAGTGAGAATTTTTGTGAGTTTCCTGTGGTCTGTGTCACGTGTAGTTAGCCCTACATGATTGCGCCTCTATAAGCTTTCACCAATTCCTCCCTCTCCCAGCATAATCAATTTAATCGTCATTGGCAGATAAGAAACATACAATTGACAGGGTATAATCCCTCACTTCTGGATCCTGTCTGTCACTAATCCCTATTGACTTTTGCACCCCTCTCAGATCTCTAACATCTCAGTCATTACAGCATGCTTCAGCCAAATCCCCACAGCTACTACCTGTTTCTGTAAATCTGGGGGCTTTTCCTGAAACATAGAAGGTTATTGTGCCCACACTTACTGCAGTTGAAGGTCCTAGGGATTAGCACCACCGTCCATCCCTCCACCCCCCCGCAGCCCTTAACCAATGACTCTCAGGAATTTGTGTATGAGTACTCCAGATCCATGACCTCTCCAGTAGGATAACTGAATTGTTTCCCAGAATTTCCCCATGACTGTAAGCTCTGGTTGCCTATGGTAATAATTGGCCTAATAACACCCCATTACTAACTGCCTTCCTTTCCTCATGTTACTTCTCCAAGCTCACTTGTATGCCCTGTGCCTTTCAAATAAACTTAATATTATAGTCCCAGATAATAGGGAAAAGTTTAACAATTCATCCAATAACATTTTCCAAATCATCCTCATTCTATTGTTTACATCTGACATTTTGTTCACTTTTGGTAGGTGCTATTTGTTTTCATTGCACCACAATTCTCAAAGATGAATCAATACATAAAATTAATTAAGTGAAGTATAAAGGTAGTGATGAAAATAGTGTCTATGAGCAAAAATTACCTTCTATATGCCAAAAGTGCCAAGGCCTTCAGTGGATATGAAATCTGTACAGGTGAACTTGACAATGCCAAGGGCACTTGCAGGTGTAAAGACCTTAAACAAGCAGAAAAATGGAACTGAAAAGTAGGCAATTTGCATACACCTTCCATTTCTCCTAATCCCCACTGTTCTCTCTACTAAGAACATTGTGGTTAAGCAGTGGCACAAATTCTTCTGTTATGAAATGTTTCCACAAAACTGCCTAATGACCTCTCTGGCAAATCAATCAACATTTTTCTAAATCCAGCAAAATAATGATTAGTTAACTTACTGCTTAAAAAAACCTGCAGGTGGTACCATCAAGGTTGCATTACTCATTGCAAAACGGGGATAAGTCACACTATTGTCAAGAAGCTGGTAAAACCACCTTCAAAGTGAATGGAAACATTATACTTAGAGGGAAAGCAGAAGGAGTCACAGGCAACTTGCTTTATCAAAGGACACTGTTGGGCACAATGTACCATAACCGATGTTTCGTGTGGAAGTGCAACTACTGTCACCTGTGCCTGCCAGCATGCTTCCCTTTGGGGGTGGGCCAGATCAACTGTCAGAGGCTGACACAGAAATATAATACTTGGGCGTTCACTGACCATTCAGGTAGATCACTAATTTGGCCCAGGTTTTTTTTTATTTTTATTTTTTTACCTGGTCTCAGAACCTGGCTAATTTTCCTGGACTGTTTTTTTTTTTAATTTATTTAATATATTTTATTGATTTTTTACAGAGAGAAAGGGAGAGGGATAGAGAGTCAGAAACGTCGATGAGAGAGAAAGATCGACCAGCTGCCTCTTGCACACCCCCCACTGGAGATGTGCCCGCAACCAAGGCACATGCCCCTGACCGGAATCGAACCTGGGACCTTTTAGTCCACAGACCGACGCTCTACCACTGAGCCAAACCAGTTTCAGCTTTCCTTTTTTTTTTTTTTTTTTCTTTTCCCTCTAATGTCTGGAACTGCACAACAGCTATCTCTAATTTATCTCTATTCACTATAGTCCAAGTAAGATAGAAGACTCATAATATGACTACCCAGTAAGATGATTTTAAGTAAGAAATATTTCGCTTAAGTGAATAATAATTAAAAGGTAGATAAAATGATTACTTTTGCTTCCTTCACTTAGTATTTTAAGTTGCATGAGAGGTATTTAAGATTACTTTTATATTAAAAATCTAGTAATGTTACCCTCTTCATTATGGGTGACTTCCTGCTGTTCGGAGAGGAGAAGAGAAATGAGTGCATATGGCTGA
Organism: Pipistrellus hanaki; assembly: GCF_964339955.1. NCBI lineage: Eukaryota > Metazoa > Chordata > Mammalia > Chiroptera > Vespertilionidae > Pipistrellus > Pipistrellus hanaki. The sequence goes on along the minus strand of NC_140510.1, from coordinate 63,404,944 downwards.
GCCACCTTATCAGATTTAAAGAAACAGTGGTTTGTTATGTGTACTGTACTCTCTAGGTCACTTTCCAAAAACCGGTATTACTGGCAGGAAATTATGATAGGATACAAGCAGCAGAGAAGTTCTCCCTCACCTGTAAAGAGTAAAAGAAATAATTTCTGTAAAGTGGGAATAACAGAGGTAGAATACAATAGGAGACTGATGTTTTATTACCTCTATTATGGGGTTTCAAGCCCTGGATGTGGGTTATTTTCATTTTGTCTCTTGATTTTTCTTTTTCTTTTTCAAGTTGACTCAGTGTTTCTTTTCCAGAACCCCTTATGGATAGGTTGGAAATTGTCATTTGAATAAATAATTTACCATTTCAATTGATATACTGAGTCACGGGACAAAGATGAAAGAGAATAGAAAATACCAGACACACAATATATTATATGAATTGTTAATTTTGCTTACCTTGGAAGTAAACTGTGGGCAAAAGAAAAACTCAGAAGAATTGTGGCAGAGCATAATCATGGTGTAAGTGGACCTCAGATGTGAAGGTTGAAAAAGACACCAGAAGAAGCACCACTGATTTACTAACATACCCTGTTTCCCCGAAAATATATTAATTTTTGCTCCCAAAGATGCGCTAGGTCTTATTTTCAGGGGATGTCTTATTTTTTCATGAAGAAGAATACGGTACATATTTATTGTTAAATGAAAATAAAGGAAATTTATTACCTGTATACGGTACGGTAGTGCGGTAGTTGTCAACACAAACCAGACAAACTGTGAATCCTACAGTATCAAGAATTTACTCATTTATTCAATGACAATCATGTCATCATCTTCTGGAACATCATCCTAACAATCCAATTCCTGAATTTCCTGGTGAATTTCTTGTGACTCCATTTCTTTCAGAATCAGTGGACCAAATCTCTCATGTTTAGCAATAGCACTGTCTTTAAATGAGTACTTCTTGTCACGGTAGCCTGCTCCCAGTGCATTTGCAATGCAACTGTCAGTGATTTTCTTCCATGAATTCTTCACCCAAGTCACAACTTCTTGCAGTTTAGGTTTCACAAAGTTTCTGAGACAGAGCCTAGGGGGGGCCTCATTTTCGGGGGGTGCCTTATATTTCACTCAGAAGGAAACCTATAAGTAGGTCTTATTTTCAGAGGATGTCTTATTTTCGGGGAAACACGGTAGATGTACTCGGTGGGCAGCAGCCAGGACTGCACTGCCCTGGTCCTCTGCTGGGGAACGTGGTGAGTGAGAGCCCCAGAGGTCCTTTGGGATCCACAACCGTGTTCCTGCTGAAGCCACACACCTATGAGTCCTCCTCGGCCCCCCCCCCCCCCCAAGACTGACAAGGGATATGTGGGCTCATTCCTGTGTGACTCCTTTACAGACCCATCAGTGTGTCCAAACTTTCTTAGATTGACACAGCATGCTGACTATTCCTACCAATCCTCTTTCTTTCCCCTCTCCTTTTACAGCGGCAGAATTGCATCACTGTCTGAAGACTGCCTGCCTACCCTGGGTCTCCACCTCCATCCTTCACAGGATGCTCCCAATAAACCTCTCCTGGGTGGAATCCTATCTTGGTCTCTGCTTCTCAGAATATCTGAACTGATACCTATGCGTGTATCTATTCATCACACAAACATTATAACATAAACCATAAGCATAAATTTCTTAAGAAGAGAAAACTAGAAAACTATCAGTCTGTTATCTTCCACTTCTTTTCCATGTTTATAATGATGATACTTTACTAATTATTAATTTCCTTTTAAAATAGTTTTGAATTATTTTTGCCATTGTATTCTCATTTCTTTTACTGCTGCTTACTTTTCTTATATTTTATTATAGCCAATATAATGTTTTTAAATCATTTATTGTCATCTATGTATCATGTCTTTATTCCAAATAGTGCTGATGAAGCCCATGCAGCAAGAAATATTGTTGATAAATGACCCTTCAAAATGAAAAAAAAATATTGTTGAGCAGATACTGAAGTTAAGACAAGATACTGCCCATCCAAGGTTCTGTTTACTTATCTATAAAAAAGGGTATAGTAAAGGCACCTCAAGAATTTTGTGAGGATTGTTAACAATGATCATACTATTTAGTCTTTAAATGATGTTATTATTTGCATTATTTTAGTATAGTTTTTCTGGACAAGAGGATTTTAAAATCTTATTTAATTTCTCACTTTCTAAAGCCACCAAAGAACTAATCTGTTCTCATTAAGATCTTTCTTTAATCAGACATCAGAGATTATTCTCTTCCTTTTAGTTCTTAAAATGAAATAATTCAATACCCAACTTCTAATCTATGACTCCCTCATTCATTTATAAGGTTTTTCACATATACTTTACATCTAAGGGGAATTTAAGACAAATTCAGAAGTTATCTTCAACCTATCATATTAAAATTTTTCTTCTAAAGTTTTCTTCTCGGGGATTTTTTTTTTAATTCTGGAAATTAAAATTTCAACTAATTAATTGGGTTGATTAAAGTTGAACTGAAAATTGGATGAGAGACTTACACTATGAAAAGAAAACTTCACTCAATGTGAAGTCCCTGCAGGTGCTTTTCTTCGCTGGGGATTCAAGCACCATCATCTCCATGGGACACTTTCCAACCAAGATCAGCCTCTCTTCTTTAATTCTTACTTTTGCCTATTCCAGAAGCGCTAAAGTCTTATCCTCTAGCCGACAAGAATAACCATAAAGTCTTATAAGATAATTTTGTGTGTGTGTGTGTGTGTGTGCGCGCGCGCGCGCGTGCAAGCCCCTTACAGAAAGCTCTCTCCCTCAATTAAAAAGCCTTTTAGATTATGAAAACATACATTTAACACCCCATGGTTTCCTCACCAGTGTCCAGGGAGTGAGTGAGTTTGGGTCCTAAGAATTCACCCGTGATCTTTGCAGGAACAGAGAAACGTTTACCCCAAAGCCTCACGTCTGCTTCCACCTAGAGTTCCACGGAACACATATCTGGCCATTTTACAATAGACGTTTTGTCCTTTTTACAAAACTGTCTGATATTTTAAATATTCAGATGTAGTCCCAGAGCTTCTATCTGGTTAAAATAGATCCTCAAAATGACAGACTCCCCTTATACAGCGATTTTCATCTACTATGCTCTGTTCCCACCATAGTTTTATTTGGGTGAAATATGAGCTTCCTCAAAGTGACTCTTTAACTAACCAGGGATTAATTAGGGGCCAGGTTATTATTTTCTAATTTGGGATCCCCATCTATATCCTGCATTAAGAAGTATATTATAATATTCATACATTCTGTTGCAAAGGGTTAAGTAATTGATTTTCTAATTGAGAAACAACACTGATGCTTTGTTTTAGGCTAACACCATTGGGTTCTATAATCAATTATAAAGACTGCAGGATTTAAACGGAAATGTAGTATGTTTGTTACTGCCAATAGTAAATGTTTTCTCATTTGCAGTTCTCTGGTCTGGCGGTAGGTCGCAGCAGAAGGCTAGCTTTAGTTTCAAAATAATCTGCTGAAAGGAGTTAAAATCCTTTCCTTCCCTGTTTTCCTTCCTCCTGCCTCTGCCCCTTCTCACTCCTCTTCCTCCCCACCCACCTTCCCTTCTTTTCTTCTTTTTCCCTTTCTTTCTTTCCTCCCTCTCTTTTTTTTCATTTCTTTCTTCTTACAACATCAGCATGATGCCCAATACTATTTTGTAAGTGGAGGAACTGGTTCAGTAATAAAATTGCATGTCAACCTTTACATTTAAATAATGTCGATGATACCCACTTTCTAATTGTTTAAATACTAGGGTGGAGGCTAGAGCAATAACAACAGGAAATTATGAACTTACAGTTTGATTAACATAGATAATAGCAAAGACCTGATTTGGTTTAATATACAAATTATTAAGATTGCATTTCACTCTCATGGCATATGCAAATAACCTCCTTTTTGCTACTCCATTTGGAAGTGTGGAAATGGAAAAAGGCATTTCAATCATAGCTCTCATTAGTTATTCACTGTATCCAGGCCTCTCAATTGTGTTTCTTTCTTCAATGTACAAGTTAGCAATAATCTCACAGCTGTGCTCCATAGAGTGAAATATAGAGCATCTATATTGAGATTTTATACACAGAGAACATAAAAAGAAGGGGAAAGTGTCAAAAGAATAGTATTTAGCCCACTACAAAACCATACAAAAGAACTAATGAATCTCTCACTGAAAGGTTCTGTAGAGTGTCCAGCTGTAAGACCTGGTTTATATTCCAAAATGGTATCACCATTCCAAAAAATGATTATTTCAAGTTATAACACTTGGAGGTTGCATAACAACTGGTGGTTGAAATATCTTCATTAATAGAAAAAGGAGAAGAGGAATAGCATAACATTACCAGGATTAATGAACTAGGGTTATATATTATATATATGCATAATAAAATATATGATGTAGTTCAACAGAATACGGGGGCATGGGTCATTGTAGTGAAGGAGTCTATAGAGAATGCTTAACTGTAAAATCAACCAGACTCATGGTCTTGGAAAGAAATGCTGGACGCAGAAAAACAAATGAAAATAATATTAAAACAGCAGTTCATTTACACCAACATGGAATAGCAAAAGAAACCTCATAATATTTTATTAAAAATACTTTGAGAAGTCTGGAAATGAATAATAGATAAATGCAGGAAATGGGTAACACAAATAATTATCACTTAAAAGGAATGAAATTTAAACACAAAACAATCCAAAGTGTATAAATAATACAAATGTTGAAAGTAAAAGGCAGTGTGCTTTTATCTGAGAAAATCAACATGACAAAAATACAATGGCAAATAAAAATCTAAAAATTAGGGGGGGAATGAACTGATAAATGTGAATTATGAACTGATGACAGAGTTATTCCAAGATATATAAACACATTTTAGAATTTCAAGAATAAAGATATTATTAGTTGATTTAAATAATAAAAGTGATATTAATATCACTGATGGCTCAGGAACCAGGGTATTTTTAGGCAGCTGTGTTTTCTAATACTCCAGGGACTCTGCATATGATTCACTTGAATGGTAGAACAAGAAAAAGAGTTTGGCCAATAAAATCTGCCCACACCCCATCCCATCACTTTCTCACCTATCTCCACAGTGAGTAAGGTAGGGGAACTATCTCAATTTAGAAAACTAGTAACTTTTGTCCCTTGTCCCTCTATTTCCCAATTAGGTTGCAATAGCTTTTTTATTTTTTAATTCCCTAAGCCACGATTCAAAAACTTAAATTCTAGAATTTATGTCCTAGATAAGGGAAAAGAGACATTCTTTTACTTTTGTGACTTGTATTCTTATTCTAACAAGGGTTATCTTTAGGTCCAAGAGTCTTTCTGAAAGGTTGTTTGTTTAACAGAGATATTCTAACTTAATTATCTGGGAATAAAGGAAACAAAAGAGAGCCATTATGCAAATGTAAGCAAAGAAGGAGACAAAGTTTCTTGAATTTTAAACCAATTTATAATTAATATCAAGACTCTCTTTGCATGTCATTAATATTATCACCTCTAAATGATGGGGACAGTTGGAAAAATATGATATAATAGGGCATCTATTATAGGTAAAATTATTCCACCAGATTTAGGTCATTTTCCCTATGATGATACAGTTATAACATATGAAATTGACTGTGGAAACTAGTCGAAAACTGTCCATTGTGCTTAGAAAATCCCTGCTTTATTGAAGAGATAAAAATAAATACCATTTTATCTATGGGTTGTTCCTCCTCCCTAAAATCCTAGCGATAGAACTTCTCTAAAAATGTTGTTAAAAGTTTAACTTCAGCCCGGCTGGCATGGCTCAGTAGTTGAGCTTTGATCTATAAACCAGATGGTAACAGTTCGATTTCTGGTCAGGACACATGACCTGGCTGCAGGCTTGATCCTTAATGGGGTGCGTGAGGAGGCAGCCTATGGATCAATGATTCTCTCTCAAGGTTGATGTTTCTATCTCTCTCTCCATATCATTTACTCTCTAAAATCAATAAAAATGTTTTTTTAAAAGATAAGGACTCTCTCTCTATCTTTTTTTTTTTTTTTTTTTTTAGAGTTTAACTTTATTTTATGATATAAAGATAAATGGAATATCCTGTGATGTTAGGGTGCTGTTCTCATAATATCCATAAGAGGGTGCTGTAGACACACCTCTCTACAAGGGGGAGAAGCCTCCAGGACTGTCAACTGGGTTTTCTTTCCAGACTGCTAGACTTCATCACTAAGGGACTGTTCTCAGAATGTCCACAAGAGGGGAATGTTTCAGTGCCCTAGCTCTGAAGGCACTCAGAGGAAGTCTATTTTCTTTTCAATTACTTGCTAGCTCTGTGACCCTGGGCAGATGTCTTCAGCACTCTTTGTCTGTCCACCTGATGGGAATATTAGGGGGTTGCTGGACTTTTAGCAAATACAAATGCAGAATATTTCATTTAATTTGAATTCATATGTATCATTAATTTTTAGTATAAGTATGTCTTAGATAGTTCATGGCATGCTAACTTCAAATTTAACAGGGCATCTGGAATTTATCTAACAACCCTAAGTTAATAGGTGTATCTGCCTCATAAGATTCTTATTTGGTTATATGCAATGATGTATAAAATACATTTAACAGGATACCTATCACTTAGTACATACCAGTTATTATTATTTCTAATTGCAACTACCATTTAATATTAGACATTGTATTAGTTGTTTTTACATTTTATGACTCAGTTTTAAAACTCTGCTGGATTAGGGTTAACAGACTCAATTACAGTGAGATAAACATGGGTCAAAAAATTTGAAATGTGCACAAGTGTCTGGGTTCAGGAACTGGGATATTTCAAGTATTCCACCTTACCTTGCTTTACATTTGAGTGTGTGTGTGTGTGTGTGTGTGTGTGTGAGAGAGAGAGAGAGAGAGAGAGAGAGAGAGTTAATTCTACCCAGAAAATGCAGCCACCCCTTCTGAAAAAAAATGTATTGTGGTCTCTATCCTTCCAATTCAAAAGATCATGGAGACAAATCATAGCATTTTGGGTGTGCATCATTCACGATCCTTCTTATTAAGAACGAACTAGTCATTGGATGTTTTTGAACTAAAATAGATGGTCTTATATATCAGATCTGGATGCATATTTAGAATGGAGCCAGTGGAGTTTGGACAAAGGGATAAAAGTGAATTTGGACAAGTGCCTTCTGCTCATGTTCCTGGTGGGTGGCGGTGGCCATGGGTGAAGAAATTGGTACTTACTGACCACTGAAGCTATTTGGTTCCCTTCATAAAAGGGATTTCAAATCTTAACTCACTTACTGTGAGATAACTAAGTGCTCATATCTGAAGAAAGCACTACTGTCGTCAGCAAAACCATGCCATTACCTACAACCTTTCCTGTAAAGGGCTTGAGTCATCTATGGAAACAAATTCCTTTTCATTCCTGAAATGATTAATATGGAGACTAATGTCAGGGTGACTGAGGTAGGTTTCACTCATGCTCCCTGAAGCCTCCTTTTTTAAGAGTAAGGGTGGGGCCACAGGTCAGATTTGGAAAAGGCGGGGCATTGTTTGGAGGCTTACCAAAGCTTCTCACGGACTGGATGACTGCCATGCTCCTGAAGGAGGCCAAGGGTATATACCATATATCACATCTGCCTCTTACACTGATTTGTGCATAGGGGCGACTTAAATTCAGAAGATGGATTTGACACTCAGGGCTGGAGTCTCACCTCTCCTGTGTCATTTACTACCTCACTTATTTCTCTGCAACTTCTTTCCAGCCAGAAATACTGTTTTTTGTATATTGTCTGGCTGCTCAATGACCTGTCTGTCATACTGCAAGGCACACAGTGATTTCCTGGTAAATTAAGATTCAGTAAAAGGACCAGGCATACCCAAATCAATCTCTTATGGACCTTTCTTTGTCTGGAGGCTCACAAAAGTTATTGCTGATGTGCCTGGTAGTTCAGGTAGTTTCTGTGGATGGAATGTGGGTAACAAAATGTAAGCCATCTAGAAAATAGGATCAGGGACATTGGGGAATGGTTGAGTTCTCTTTGTAATGTAATATTTGTTAATATTGCCACCCCTTCTCTCTCCTACCCGAACTCACCTCTAGTATTTGTGGGGCTAAGAACAAGAGTTACAAACTGAGATACATATATCCTACTTACCTAACTATTTAAAGAAAATAAATCAAGCTAAAATAAAGTTAAATATATTCTCTTCTATTCTTATAATTTGACAGATAAATGATAGCAAAGAATTGTTTTCAACCTGACAGTGTTTTTTACAGCTAAACATTATCAACATGTTATAAATGATTCGCTTAAATTGTTATGACCTATGTCTTGGTGTTCTGTTTAGGGGTAGTGTATCAATGTGGCTATTCTGGAAGCGGAAGCTGAGACAGGTCTAGGAATGCAAGAAGTTGATTGTGAAGTGATGCCTAGGAGAAATAAAGGAGCAGAGAGAAGAACTGCACGGGTAAGGCCTTCAGAGAGCAGTGCAAGTCTGTTCTCTGTGAAAGGGAAGTACAGAGCAATCAGAATTGGATAGAAAGCCTCAGGGCATGAAGTAAACCTGACTGTCAGCAAAGCTTCCCACCGGGAGAGCCCCACACCGGACTGAAATGGCCAGGCCCCGGGATGAGCACTATGCTTTGTCCTGGCTGGTGGCTTTCTGGGAAGAACTTGAAAAGAGTGGTTGGTCTTGAAGGCTCCAAAGCTGGAGGCCATCAGCTAACTTCATTCCTTGTAGCTGAATGTTATTTTTTCGAGGGAAGCCCTTGCTGTGAACCTTCCTGACTGCCCCGTTGAAACCTTGCCCTGCACAGCTACGGCCTTCCATGTGGGTTTGAGAAGCAGCTCCTCCAGGATTCCGGTGGGCTTCTCTTGAGAAGATCTTAGAAGAGGAGATCAGTAGATTCTCTCTCCCCCAACTGCAACTGGTCTCGGGTCTCCCAGTGGTATATCTACTATCAGCAGCTATCCGTTGGCTAAATCTCTTACCTTTATCAAGAGCCTTCTGATCTGCTATTTCACTGAATTTCACTTCTTTGTAGCCTCAATAGATCTACTGTGATTTATTTTTCATTCATGGAAATGATGAAATACATATGCTTTATTTATTCCTGGCATTGTCTAACTTTTCCCACTAGAATTAAAAATACATACATCTCAGGATTTGGGTCTGTTGTGCTTATTGCTGATTTCTTAGTACATACAACAATGACTGGCACAGATCTGGTCCGAAATGACTATTTATTAAATGAATGAATTGTGGAAAGCATGAGGATTGAGAAAAACAAGTATTCTACCTTTCAAGTAGCTTTGATTTGAAGAGGAAAGTAATCTTGCTATCAGTTTGTGTTTAGAGAATTAAAATGTGTTATTTATTGTTACTTCGCATGTGTGTGTGAGTGTTAACCTGCAGACATCCAGGACAAAGCCTATACCTATTAGAAGGGACATGAAGTTCTCTCTTCTCTTTTTGTTATTGGAAAGATTCTAAGTTGAGTGAAGGAGCGGTACACATCAGCACTTTTAAACTGTGAAAAGTGTATGGGTGTTTCAAGAGGTCAGCCTTGCTGATTAAGGTTTATTCTCTTGTCTCTAAAATATGCCATATTCATATGGTGTTATCCTTTGCATTATGTGACCTGTATGCCAGTTAAAGATGGTTACAGTATTCTGTTATTCAATGTTCCTTAAGTCAGAGTGAAATGGTCTCTTTACAAATGAAGTTTGAAAGTAAAATTGTGCTTTGCCACTAGTCTTAATTCTTAGTAAACACACCTTGAAACTTTTTGATGACTTGAGTATATTATCTTTCATGGATGTCACAAAGGTCAGAGAAAACAATTTCCTTTTTAAATAGATCCCTTGTGAAGATCTCACATTTGATTTGTTTGGAGATGAGCCTTTTAATGCCTTTCTGTCCCTTTCCCTTCATGGCTAATGAAAAGTAAAAGTATATACTTTAACATTTGACATGTTTAAAATTTTTTTTCCTGCATTATGACAATCACATTCTGAATCACTTAAAAATGGTTACCTCTACTCATTAGCATATTGGTCTCTGGGTATATTACCACATTAAAAAAAAATCTTGAACCACATTAGGTAGAAAAATATGGAAGAAATTTAGTTTAAACTAAGAGGCAGGTACACGAGAGCAACATTTCATTTGTTCATTCATCCAAATAGCAAATTATAGAGTATTTACTTTCAACCATTTAGGCAATAGAATGTTATTCATAGAGCTTTTCTGGAAAAGGTGAGTTTAGTGGTGGGAACAGATATAGAAACATGGTATCTATAATAATAAAATGAATATGCTAATTAGGCTGGATGTCCTTCTGGATGACCTGGACAAAGCTGTGGTGGCAGGGGCCAAGCCCCTTGCACAATTTCGTGCATCAGGCCTCCAGTGTCCTATAAAAGAGATCCCTATACACATGCTCTTCTGTAGTTTTTTATACCCAAGAACCAATTTGAAGAAGTTTTTCATCTTATCACTTACCTGTTTTAACAGTATTGTGTAGACTAACCTCAGTGTGTCCACATTAGAAACTTCTTTTTTTGCTGCTGTTTGACTTAAAGGTATCTTCTATTGGGAGACCTAGGGACATAAGTCACCCATTGTTCAATGTTTGCTTTTAGTCTCTGAAAGAAGAATCAGCGGGACTTGCAGTGGGAAGAGCACCTGACTCCATTGCTTGCAAGTGTAGGCGACATATAAATTCACGTACAAAAGCCCATTATGAACTTTCTCCCTTGTCTTCATCATAATCTGTTCTCCTGCTAGAGTACCTGAGATCTGGCATCATTACATTGTCCTGACCAAAAAAAATCTTTGAAAATTTCTTTATTCATTTCATTTGATTTTGCTTTTATGTGTGATGTTGTGAGCTTTTATTCAATATCATAGCCTCAGGTGTCAAAGACACACAGTAAAGGCTATAGGTTTGATTTTCAGTTTCCTTAAGCTTCAGAACCCAGCTGAGTATTGGCCACTGATGAGATAGGACTAAGATGGTATTGCTGTCAGTGTTTCGGGTTGGTCAGAAGGACCCCCAATGAGATAGACATATATTAGAAATATACTTACAGCTGAGTAAGGGTTGTAGAAAAAAGTACATTGAATTCTTAAAGACAGCATTTATCTTTAGGAACAAAAGATTAGGGAACCATAACATATTTCTGTCATTTAGAAAGAAGATAAAATGTTAGAAAGCATAATGGTAACTTCACGAAAAGGCTTGAAAGCATTTTTATCTTGTACTAATCTATTAAAATCTATATATCAATTATTTGTATTAAGGTTGTGAAAGGAGTTTTTAGGGGTAAGATAGGAGTTTTTAGGGGTGAAATAGGCAGGTTTGGGAAATTTTAGAAAACTAAAGGGTCCATGGAAACAGCATAGGGATACGGAGATGAAAAGGGTGCACTGCCATAGAGTAAGGGAGCTAGAAACAGCAGAAGGCACATTTCCATAGAATACGAAAGCTGGAAACAGCAGAAGGTCCATATTTATGAAAGAGAAGGAAGCCCAGAGGGAATAGGGAACTAATAAGGGAGAAAAAGGAGGAGAGCCTCATGGGTCCCTTGTGAGGTTTGACCTTTGAGCTCTGGAATTGCTATAGAGACCAAATCAGAAAGAGATAGTGACCAGTCAGAAGGGATATCAAGGCACAAAGATCTGCAGCCTTTATAAACTGTAGGAAAAGGGGACTCAGTGGGACTCTTTCCCCCTTCCCGTGTGGGAGTCTGTGCTTGTTTCTCAATAAATTTCCACCTTTGTCAAAACAGATTTGGCTCAGTGGATAGAGCATTGGTCTGCGGACTGAAAGGTCCCAGGTTTGATTCCAGTCAAGGGCATGTACATTGAGCCGAGACTGGTTTGGCTCAGTGGATAAAGCGTCGGCCTGCGGACTGAAAGGTCCCGGGTTCGATTCCGGTCAAGGGCATGTACCTTGGTTGCGGGCACATCTCCAGTAGGGGGTGTGCAAGAGGCAGCTGATCGATGTCTCTCGCTCATTGATGTTTCTAGCTCTCTGTCTCTCTCTCTTCCTCTCTGTAAAAAACCAATAAAATATATATTTTTTTAAAAAAGGGCATGAACATTGGTTGCGAGCACATCCCTGGTGGGGGGTATGAAGGAGGCAGCTGGTTGATGTTTCTTTCTCATCAATGTTTCTAGCTCTCTATCCCTCTCCCTTCCTCTCTGTAAAAAATCAATAAAATATATTTAAAAAATTAATAAATAAATTTTCACCTTTGCTATACCACCTTTCATCTGTGGTTTCATTCTTCAACTCCACTGGACAAGAGCCCAGGAACCATCATGCCCAGGGGAACACTCTGTTGTTTCCAGTCCAAAGTTTTCATTTCAGTTGAAATGCAGACTTCATACCAAAAATTAGAGAAATGTAAAAGTAAGGTCAAAGTGCCATGTAAAGCTTTTCCAAGCCCGGCTGGCATAGTTCAGTGGTTGAGTGTCATGGATTGATTCCCAGTCAGGGCACATGCCTGGGTTGCAGGCTCAATCACCAGTGTGGGGTGTGCAGGAAGCAGCCAATCAATGATTCCCTCTCGTCATTGATGTTTCTACCTCTCCCTCTCCCTATCTCTCTGAAATCAATTTAAAAAAGAGATACTTCCTGAAAGCAAAATGCATGAGCATTTCATATGTAAAGCTAAAGCACAGATGAATACAGGTGAATAAAAAAGTTTCAATTTAAAATGATTATTTGTATGGGATGCTGAACAGTGTATTTACTAGACTGCGGAAAAGGAGAAGTTGGTTTCACCTTAAAGTTTTAGAATGCAAAGATTTCTACATTTAAATGTGGATATATAAAAATTACTACTGAGATAGAGAAGAAATCATTAGGAAAATTTGGTAATAATATCAAGATAACATATAATGGAATACTACACAGCTGTAAAAAATATCACTTAGCATAATACTAAGTGAAATAAGCCAGTCAGAGAAAGGTAAGTACCAGGTGATCTCACTCATATCTGGGATCTAATGAACAAAATAAACTGATGAACAAAATAGATCTGAGACATGGAAACACAGAGCAGACTGTCAATCCTCAGTGCGAAGGCAGGGGGAAGTGGGTAGGCGGAAAGAGATCAACAAAAGAACTTGTATGCATATATGCATAACCCATAGACACTGACAATAGGGTGGTGATGGCCTGGGGTGTGGTGTGAGGGTGGGGTAGAAAAAGAGGTCTGCAATATAACTTTGGAGAAAAGGAACTTTGATTTGTTCACTGTTGAGTTCTTAGTGTCTAGAACTGTCTTCACTAGAAATGCACTTGTTGAATGAAAGAAGGAAGAAAGGAAATGGGAGACAGAAAGGGAGAAGGAGGAAGAGGAAGAAGAAAATAGGAGGATGAGAAAAAGAAGCATCATCAGAAGCAGTAGAAGAAGCTGAAGCAGGGGATGAGCAGGAGAAGGAAAGGAGGAAGCTTTTACATCCCTCTAATTACCTAACTGGCCTGGATTCTAGAATCTAAAGATAAGTGAATTTTTTGTTCACTCTGCTTTGGTATGTCAAATCTCTGCTAAGGTGTTTTCTTCTGTTTTGATTGTTTAACAATAAGGTCAAAGATGTTTATTTAAAATAAAATCCTACAATTTATTTTTCTGGAGTTGCTTCTTAGTTAGCCTAATCTTTAATTTCTCCCATATTTGTAAAACTGTCAGTCCAACAACTTTGCCATCTTTTGGCTGTCCCTGGTTATCTTCAGCCTTGTCTTTATGATTTTATTTCCCATTACACAGATTTTCATCCAGTCATGAGATTGTGAATTTTCAGAGAATAAATAAATTGAAATCCATATAATATTTATGTAAATTGTATATATAATGCTGTTTAATAACTATTCTTTTAATTATTTCAAAATTAATTTAGTATGTATTGATATCTGAACTATAACTGCCCAATAGCCCAATTTCCCTTTAGGACATTTGGTTTCCTTTTGAGAATTTAAGAAACAGGGATGTTCTAATTTTTCAAAATACACTAAACCAGATTTTACTTAATTTTGTAAAACTGGTCAGATATATAGGTTTAAAAGTAATAATAGCATGTCTAGATTTTTTTTTAATCAATCTTTCTGTTTTATAATCAGGGGCAATGCTAGAAATATAGGTGCCAACATTTTTTTTTTTTAATATATATTTTATTGATTTTTCACAGAGAGGAAGAGAGAGGATAGGGAGTCAGAAACATCGATGAGAATCATCGATCAGCTGCCTCTTGCACACCCCCTACCGGGGATGTGCCCGCAACCGAGGTACATGCCCTTGCCCGGAATCGAACCTGGGACCTTTCAGTCCGCAGGCCGACACTCTATCCACTGAACCAAATCGGTCTCATGGTGCCAACAATTTTGGGTAAATTTTTTTTCAGTGTGGGTGAGACCCTGACATCCATATGGATTTATCATTCAAGTCTGTTTATGTGTTCTCCAAAATGAGTCTGTTAAATGAGCCCTTCATTTTGTTTTAGAAGCTATTATTAATTGTTCGGGAAAACGTGGATTAAACTCTCAACAGCATATTTGCTCAATTTAACACAACAAGGTTGCTACATGTTGTGCTTGGGTAACATGCATGTGTTCAATCAAGTAATTGAGTGGAATTTGGATAATTTCTGCAACTAATTTTGAAGCTTATGCTTTTTCTGGTTTGACCAAAGATTTGTGGCATGTATATGCTTGAATTCTGCTGAAATAGCTACTTAGTCAAAGCAGCCTTCCTAACCAGATGCGTCATTTGTTTGCTTCATTTCTTCTTAAGACCTGTGAGGGGTTTCCAAGCTGTCCCTCTTGTAGCAGATGGAATACTCACAGGAGTCCATCCCTATAGCAACCACAGCTGCACCGGGCAACCAACGCTCTACTAATTTCCAAATAGCATGTGAGGCCGCTGGAGTCTACAAAACCTTCCTTCCACCGACTGTATTACCTGCTGAGTTATTTGGATAATGTCTAGTTTGACCTGTATCTAGGATAAAATGGCTATCTTGTGTACAACTTGAAGAGAATATTCAATCTAAAAATAGAATTATCTGAGGGGAACATTTTTTTCTAGGTGTTTCCACCTTAAGTCATATACTAGTATTCTAAGTGCTTGACTTATATAAGTTTATCTGCCATAGATAAATCTACACAGAAGTCATGTGGTTCATTTGATTAATCTTTGATAAAACTCTGGGCCATGATAGTATTTTCATGAAGATTTGGCAGCTATTATACTGAAGTCTGAATTAAGTTCAATATTGAGTAGGTACTCAGGGCAATGGAAATTTCCTTTGGGTTGGCGTTCTCCTGGCCAAATATGTTTCAATGTTTAGAGACCCCATTAGCAACCTGTATAGTTGCAAACAAGCAGGATAGTGACAGTTTAGACTGTGCATTACAAAAATCGTTTGATTATTCCAATGTAATCAGCTTAATGAGTTCTTGTTTTGGATCTAATGACAAGTACTTATGTTGAGCTTGCATTTGAAGGACATACTGGTGGGAATAATTTTAATAAATTGTAGCATATGATCTTAGCATTAAAGGTGTAGTGGGTATGACTGTGGCTTGCTGTCATTTTTACTAATGCCCATTGTCTAGCTTTCACTACTCCTTCCCTGCTCTTCCTCCAGAGCCTACCTATTTGAGCTAGTCTGGGGATGAAAAAATCTCCATGAAGGCCAAATGTACTTTTAGCATTGGGCATCCATATACCATGACTGACACTATTTTATGAGAAACTGATGCATGGAAGAAACCTAGGGGACAGATAGAAACATTTAAACCTCCCATTTCAGTCCCCATAGAGTTAGGCATTTGCCTACCCCAAAGAGTAGATGAAATGTTAAGAGGTTTTAAAGAATAACCTTCTTTGAAAACCAAGTTTCTGTTCTTTAATTAACTTAATGTTACAAATAGGTTACAATGTATTGAAATGAAATGGAGAATATCATACAGATCATCTCTGTGTAAATCCAAATATACACTTGCTTTGTACCCTACAGCTCACATATCCAGGTGGCAGATGGGATTTGCATTTTTCCTATGTTTTTGGTGTAAGATAACTACAGTTTTCATATCATGTACACACTGCAATATGATTGCATATGGCTTCATTGAAAATTTCATGCTTATAGGGTAAAGCTATACAATAATATGAAATATGAAAGGCTGGAATAAAAGATTGGGCCAAATCCAGGAAGGGTTTGAGCTCCTGAGAGTGGGCACCAAGGTACTCATCATAACGTGATTCTGTTTATAGCATGGACCATTAATGTGGACCTTGAGGATGACATTATAGGGAAATGTTTTCTTGCCAGAGGATTGTATCTGTTCCCCACATGCACATTCATTATGCTTCCAGCTGTTCTGTTATCATCTCTTAATGCCTGAAGTCTGGTGCTTTTAGGAGCAACTCTCTCTAGAGTGAGAGGTACATAGAGACAGGTGCCATAAAATCCAGATCCTTTCCTTGTTGCCACTGCTCTGCAGAATCTTCACTTTTGCCTGCCTTGACCTGGGCTCTCAACTATTTTCCTGAACCATTGCTTGTGAATACTTGACCCTCCAACACCCTGAACTTGCCTTCCTGGTTCCTTAAAGTTCTGACAATCTGGAGCTGTTGAATGTACTTAGATGCCTCTGGCTTTCCCAATACCTATATTTTCTGTTTTTCTTTGATTAGGTTTCTTACCCTACTGCTACCTGGAATCAGCATCATGTGCTTTCTCCAGAAGCTCTACCCTCAGTGCCACACTCTCTTCCTGTTTGCAATCATAGTCTAAAATATGTAGTGTTTTTTTTTTTTTTAAGGTGTGTGGTCCTGTCTTTATTTTTTTTCCAATTGAATTTATTGGAGTGACAGTGGTTCACAAAACCATACAGGTTTCAAGTGTATAACTTTAAATAAATGAGAGAGAGAGAGAGAGAGAGAGAGAGAGAGAGAGAGAGAGAGAGAGAGAGA
This sequence comes from Pipistrellus hanaki, assembly GCF_964339955.1. Lineage (NCBI taxonomy): Eukaryota > Metazoa > Chordata > Mammalia > Chiroptera > Vespertilionidae > Pipistrellus > Pipistrellus hanaki. The sequence goes on along the minus strand of NC_140510.1, from coordinate 63,387,943 downwards.
GACATCAATAATGAGAGAGAATCATTGATTGACTGCTTCCTGCATGCCCCACACTAGAGATTGAGCCTGCAATCCGGGCACATGCCCTAACCAGGAATTGATTATAGGTGGATGCTGAACCATTAGGTCATGCCAGTAGGGCTCAAGTGTATAATTTAAGAAAACATCTTCTGAACACTGCATTGTGCACCCATCATCTAAAATAAAGTCTCTTTCCAACCCCATTTATCCCCCCTTTGCCCACTTCCACCTACCCCCTCCCTTTTCCTTTTGGCTATCACCACACTGTTATCTATGTCCATATGTTATAGAACATTTAGTTTTTAAAAGGCTAGAACAATATTGAAAAGCAAACCTTGGAGCAGCTTTAAATGAGTTGGAAATGAATTACCATGCACTTACTGTATCATTAAAACTTGTTTTTCTTAAAGAACTTTATGATAGTGACTACATTCATTATTTATAATAACTTTAACTATCATCAAAGCATTAGTCACTTCAAAATTGTGGGTGAATCACAAGAGAAAACTGGTGGCTTAAGAGTTGCAATTAAGTTCTTTAGAGTTTCATCTAGAATAAATGAATAGAACATTTTATCTTGACTAGACTGGTAAAATTATAGGTGTAATCTAATGAATCAGTTCTCAATTTTGAAGAGAATATAATTTTCAATGTTTAGATTTTGTAGAAGTACAAGTTTTGGGGTTGGATAAGCATATGTATAAGACTATGTACACATAATTATTATATATACATGATTAAATTAAAGGATATTGTCATATTTTTTATTCTCCCTTAAGTTGGACATTTTTTTTTTTAATTGGAAACTCTCTCAGTTTTGGGGAATGACCTCTGAAAATAATCTGTAGTTCATATAAGAAAAATAGAAGCAAACAATCTATATTTATTAAAATACTTAAACAAACAACTTGTCTCCTATTGGCATACTTGTACTTTTCCATTCTTGTGCTTTCTTTCTGAATTGTTGAAGGCTTCAATTTGAAATCTAGAAGCTTATAATATGTGACCAAAAAAATGTAGAATCACTTAGCTCTTCCTCTCAGCCACTGTCCTCCTTGTTATAAAACTTGGGTTCTAATTTAAAGTCATTCTACTTGCCTTCGGTGCTCCAGAGTTTGTCTCTCAGAAGTCTCCCAATTTTACAGTGAGCAGTCAGTGCTCTTTCTTCAGTGAGGTCTAAAATGCAAGTTCCAAACCTTCAGTATGCTGAAAAAATGCAAGGGCATCTCCTCCCTTAAGCAGAATCCTCTCCAGTTTCTATTGGCAATATATGTAAGTGCATTTTCAGTTCTGGCATCTGATCTCAGTTGTTGACTCAAACAGCTGCCTGAACCACTTGGGTTAGCACACTGTGTACCTCATTTTCCCAGTCCAGAGAACACCAGCATCTATCAGAGTTCACCTTTTTTTAACAGACATCCAAAATATTTGAAATCATAGTAATTGCTATGCACTGCAGTAGTTTGGTACTATAAATACAAAGTGAGCACAGGATCTCTGGTCATCTAGACCTTAGTTTCTGGATGGTTATAGAAATATTAATTAAATAAGGATACAATAAATGTGAAATTAGTAACCAGGTTAAGTATTCCAAGGGAAGAGGACATTATACTCAAAGATAACTGAGATGGGAAATGCTCCTCCAAGGAAGTAACATTGAGTGAGATTTGAAAAATGAGGAGTTAGGCCAGCCAGCATGTCTCAAAGATTGAGGATTGACCTGTGAACTAAGAGGTCACTGTTCCATTCCCAGTCAGGGCATATGCTTGTGTGGTAGGCTCAATCCCCAGTGTGGGAGTGGAGGAGGCAGCCAGTCAATGATTCTCTCTCATCATTGATGTTTCTATCTCCTTCTCCCTTCCTCTCTGAAATCATAAAAATATATTTAAAAAAAAGAAAAATGAGGAGTTAATTGAGGAAAGGGAAGGATATATCAAAAGTAACCCAGGCTCCCAGAGGAACAGATTATAAGGTCTTGGGGTAGTTGGCAAATGTGCTTAAAGAAAAATTTAGCACTGAGAATGAGTGTGAGAGAATATAAAACGTGAAAGGTAAATGAATCACCCAGGAAAACAAGGTAAAAAGGGAAATACATAACATGGAAGATCTGGAGGAATAACTATCAAAGAATTGAACATCAAATGTCAGGGAAGCTTCTATCAATGACTGAAACTTGGAGCACTAGAACAAGCAGTTCTCAACAGCTTACTGGTATGCAAAGAATTGGAAGCAGAATTGAATAGCTATTTCCATAACAATGTTCCTAGCAGCATCAGTGACAATGATTCAAAGTTAGAAGCAGCCTAAGTGCCTATTTAAAAAATATATATTTTATTGTTTTTTTACAGAAAGGAAGAGAGAGAGTTAGAAACATCGATGAGAGAGAAACATCCACCAGCTGCCTCTTGCACACTCCCTACTGGGAATGTGCCTGCAACCAGGGTACATGCTTTTGACGGAAATCGAACCTGGGACCTTTCAGTCTGCAGGCCGACGCTCTATCTACTGATCCAAACTGGCTTCGGCCTAAGTGCCTATTTTTAAAAATATATATTTTATTGATTTTTTTTACAGAGAGGAAGGGAGAGGGATAGAGAGCTAGAAACATCAATGAGAGAGAAACATTGACCAGCTGCCTCCTGCACACTCTGTACTGGGGTTATGCCCACAATCAAGGTACATGCCCTTGACCGGAATGAAACCTGGGACTCTTCAGTCCACAGACTGACGCTCTGTCCTCTGAGCCAAACCGCTTTCGGCCTAAATGCTTATTAATGGATGGATAGGATAAACAGAGTGCAGAATATACACACAGTGGAATATTACTTAGCCTTAAAGAGACAGGACATTCTGACATATGCTACAACAGGGAGGAAACTTGAAGACATTATGTGAAGTGCAATAAGATAACCACAAAAGGGCAAATACTGTATAATTTCACTTACATGAGGTACCTAGAATAATCAAATTCATAGAGACAGAGAGAAGAATGGCTGCCTGAGGCCAGTAGGAAGAGAGAAAAGGGAGGTCAGTGTTGAATGTTTAAGTGTGTTTCACTTAGATGAAAAAGTTAGTGTTTAAGTTAGTTTCAGAGGGATGAAAAAGCTCTGGAGATGGATGATTGTAGCACAATTTGAATCCACTTAATGTCACAGACCTATATGCTTAAAAACCATTAAAATGTTTAATTTTATGTTATGCCTATTTTATCAAACCCCTTTCTATGCCCCTGGAAGTAGCCTTTGGCCAAAAATGAATGCACAGTTAGTTGATAGAAGCTTCAGCATTCTCTCTCAAAAGAATATTTATGTGTCTGGAAATAGTAAGAGGTGGTAAGAATTCAGCATAACCCTCCAACGTAACCAATCAGTCATAGTAATTATATGGTCTTTAGGCAAATGGAGGCTGATAATTTCACATAGAAGATGAAGAAGAGATGACTTTTGTTGCTAAGGCAAACTCAGAAAAACCTGGGGAGTAGGTCAAGGTTATTAGATTAATTGAATATTTCTGTTCTAATTATTAATGCCCCATTCTTTTTCCATCAATGCCCTAACTTTAATATAAGAGCCCTCTTAAGACTGTAGTTCAATCTACATTCTCATTCAGCTACTTTAGTTTTTCAGAAATATCACTATGTAGTATCAAGATATAAGGAATTCTTTCATGGAAGTCATACAATCTCTGTAGTACTCTATTCTGTGATGTGAAGTGAGAATGTAAAACATGAGTTCATCAGTTTCTTTCTCCAAGCTCTCTAGTGCACTTGTATATAGTCCCATCTTTGCAAAAGCCACTTTGTCTTCTAAAGCTTTGCCTGGTTCAGGCATTAGACACCAGGCAGCCATAGCTTATAATACAATAGAAACATCATTCTTCCCACTTAATGTGAGGGATCACCCGATGTCTCAGAGCAGACACTGTATCCCTGTGCTCCAGCCCCATTTCCCTTGTTCTTGAAATACTCTCTTGTGTGTGCTGCAGATTAACTGTAAATACCCGTGGCTCTCTGCCTGAGTTCTCTGTTTTTCTTCCTGATTCAGGAGCACATTCAACCTGCATTTAGGGCAAGTCTAATGGCCTGGAGAATTCATGACCCTGGAAGCAGTTGTTAAGCAAATATGAATGGGCAGTTAGTGAATGGGAACTCCAGCATCCTCCTTCAGTTGGGCTTACTCTGTGACTCCCTTGTCTCTAGTACCACTGTTATCTCTCCAGTTGCTCACAGCAGGAAAGTCTTGATAAAGGACTCTTTAAATAGTCTTCTTTTCCATGGCTCTCTCATTTCCCTGGGATCACATTGCATTAAAATTTTTGCCTCAGGTCTGCTTCTGAGAGAAGGCCAGCCCCCATGGGCACTGGCAATGAGGTCACTACTGTACTAAACCTACAAACCAAATTCAGAGTCTCATCTTTAAACTTTGTGCCATGGGACCAATCTATACATATAAAAGCTTAATCAAATGGCTGACCATTCGACCATCTGACTGGTAGCTATGATGCACATTGACCATTAGGGGACAGACACTCAATGCAGGAGCAAAAAAACACAGGAATGGAACAGACTGATGAACCTCAGAGGGAAATGGGGAGGGGGAATGGCAGGAAGAGATTAACCAAAGATCTTACATGCATACTAGAGGCTCCATGCACCAGTGGGGTCCCTCGGCCTGGCCGGCATACTCTTGCAATCTGGGATTCCTCAGGGGATGTTGAAAATCCAGTTTCGGTCCAATCCCCACAGGCCAGGCCAAGGCACCTCACAGGTGCATGAATCCATGCACTGGGCCTCTAGTTCTAGAGCAAAATCTTTGGTCAGTCAGGATTTGGTCAGGGGAACAGATATTATTCTATTATTATGAGTCTTAAATGTAGGGGTGTATCCAAGCATTAGAAAGGGTGCAGAAACAAGGATTATAGAAGTTACCAGCAAAGGCCAGGAAAGCTTTTATGAAAGGACAGAAAAAATAATAACTGCTTTTAAAGATTTCAGTAACATGTGCTTTTCAAGTACTTGTTAGGAGCTATTGTGCCTCCCACAGCTGCCCAGGCTTTTCCAATATGAGAAAAGGGTTTTTCACTCTTCTGCCTTTGGAATCTTATATGAGTGTCAGTTACCCATAAATTCTAAACATGAAAAAGCATTCCAGGAAATGTAACTCTTCTTATTCACAGGCAAGTTCTTGGAAGGGGCAGTAGTGATGTTCAGTTGTTAGCAGCCCATCTGGAATGATAAGCAAAGTCAAGAACACACACACACACACACACACACACACACACACACACACACTCACTCACAAAAAAAAGCCTTGAGTAACATTTTAAACATTTGTGTTTCTATTTCAAGAGCAATGGAGAACTTTGACAGGCTTTAAGAAAGGCAGGCTATGATCATTCTTGCATTTTCTAACCCTTGGCAGTACTGCAGAGTTTGGGATGGCAAGAAAACCAATTAGGCAAAAATATAGCTTTAATCCAGAAAGGTATGGGCATTTATTTGGGTAGGCTAGTGAAATTATAGATATATAAACAGAGCTTGGGGTTATCTAGAACATGAGAATAATTGGTCATGATAATAGATTGAGTTAAGGAGATGTAAATGACCAGACTATGAGATCTATTGGGTTGTCATTTGTTAAGATGGCGATACTAGGATACAGCCAGTTTGGGACAAGGTGGCTGGTTTGTGGGTAGATTATGATTTTGGTTTAGGACATGCTACAATTGAAGTGCCTTTGAGGTACTGTTCAAGGATGTTGAGCAGGCAACATGCCCAGTCACACTCTGTGGTTTGGGAGGGCTTGCCAGGGTGCCCTGTGCCTCTTGGCAGTTGCTCATTGCTGGCAGCCACTGGGGATGGTAGTGGTATCCAATGACTGCTTCCATCTCCATTGTTAGCTTCTTGGGGCCACGGATGCTTTCCTTTACAATAATTACTAAAAGCAATAGCTCCCAAGAGCCTCCTTTTAATGCTAGATGGCCAGAAAGTCTGGACAGTGGTTTTCATATTCCCAGTTATTTATTCTTCCCAGGAAAAGTTTTTGCATACGTAATCATTGACTCAGCTTGGCATTGTTCCTTCAGCCACTTGTGCAGGGCAACCACAGCGGAGTCTTTCTGAGCTGTCTCCAGGAAGCTGCTCATGCAAAGGAGGGACACCTCAAAGCACTCAAGTTTAAGTGAAGGAAGACTGTAGAATATCATCTCGTACTATACAGCACTGCTATTCTCTCTGTCCTTTTATTTATATCCAAGGGCAGACTGGCTCAAGTGAGCTGTCATTCTCCTCAGTGGTGCTTTTCAGGGACTAAATTGACAATTTTTCTTTTCCACCTGGCTTTATTTAGCTTAGGTAATGGAGGTGTCTGGCAAATTCATATATCACTCAACTTCCCATGGGCATGGGGCATGATCTACTCTATCTACATGACACTGAATGATCCAAAGCTTCTCACATAACTTGTGTAAGCTCCTAGGACAACCCTCAAATTATATAAAAATTTCTATTATTGTAATTCTTCTGCCAAAGAGGAAGCTTTACCTCTTTAGCCAATACATTTATTTACTTAATTGTTTATTTATATAAATGTGGATTTAGGCATAGTTATTTTATGCTTTGGCTTATAATCCAATACTATATTATCTGTTGCACAAATTATTACTAATGTTTTTGAAATGCCTCAATCCTTTTTTTTCCCCTTAAGCATTTCTTTACTTTCTAGTATTACAAGATATTTGACGTTCTTCTTATTTCTTCTGCGTGTCCTAATTCTAGGATTGGCCATTTCTCTAAAGAGCCTTGGTTTCTTTAATTGGAGAATCATATTTAGAAACCAAGATTTGAGCATGCATATTCTTTTTTTTTTCAACTGAATTACTTCCTTTATCTTATCTTGCAGTGCAGGTCTGCTGCTCATGTATTCTACCAGCTTTGGCATATCTGGTGGCTCTTACCTTGGCTCCTCCTCATGGTTTTCTCACGTGCATGTGCTGATCAATACTGAGCTAAAGACTAAAGAAAACCTTCTGCAGGTCTCCAGAGCTTTCTGTGCAGCCCCCTTCTTGCCAGGTAGCTGTCTCCATTCTGGTAATCTGCCCCACAAATTCGAACTGCCCTTAATTCTCAAGCTGGTTAGTTCAAATCAGAGAGACTGTCAGATTTCTGTTTTGCTTTCCCTTTCTTTTCTTTTTTTAATCCTCACCTGAGGATATGTTTTTATTGATTTTTTGAGAGAGAAGGGGAGAAAGAGAGAGAGAGAGGAAAGAAAGAAAGAGGAGCATTAGTTACCTCCTGTATGCTCTCTGACCAGGCATTGACCCCGCAACTTAGGTATGTGCCCTGACCTGGAATTAAACCCCCAAACTTTTGGTGAATGGGATGATGCTCCAGCCAACTGAGCCACCCTACCAGGGCAGATTGTCATTTTTTAAAAAAATTATATATATATATATATATATATATATATATATATATATATATATATATATATATATATATATTGATTTTTCTTACAGAGAGGAAGGGAGAGAGATAGAGAGCTAGAAACGTCGATGAGAGAAACATCCACCAGCTGCCTCCTGCACAACCCCTACTGGGAATGTGCCCGCAACCAAGGTACATGCCCTTGATTGGAATCGAACCTGGGACCTTTCAGTCCGCAGACCGAAGCTCTACCGCTGAGCCAAACCGGTTTGGGCCAGATTGTCCTTTTTTGTCCTCCAGTGTGTACACACTCCAGGCAGTAACTTGTAGCAATCAGAAGGCTTCCACTATTTGCTTCCTCTCCCTCTGGGATCAACTAACGAAATCTACTCATTGCTCTGAAATGACTTGTGTGACAGTAGTTCTGAAAACTATTCTTATTTTGTCTGTTTATTATTACTATTTGCTTAAGGTATAAAGACAACTTTGGTCGCTGTTACTCCATCTTTTCATCCTTTGGGAAACTGTTATAATGTACAGATTTTGCTAGCACAATACCTTTTACTGCTGTCTGCTGCAAACTTTCCATCATGTTATGAAAATCTATGATGTCTTCAATACAAATGCTATGCTCCAATTCTTTTTAGTGTCCAAACTTCACAATTCTCTTTGGATGGAAGTAGGAGGTAAAGTAAAGAGAATTTAAAACATGCAAAAACTATTTGCATATTTTTATTTTAGGGAGTCAGTAAATCTTTTCCTGTTGCTTATACAAAGTCTAATTTGAAAAAAAACACCTGAATATATCTATTAATTAAAAAATAACATTGTTTTATTTAAAATTCTGTGTAAAAATAAAAGATCAATTACAGCTGTGCCTTTGATACTTATGTGATATTCAAAAATTACTATATAAAAGGGGATATTAGAAAATACAGAAGTTTTTTTTTTAAAAAAAAACCTGGAAATAGCAAGTTAGCAGTAGTAGTTTAAAATTTTTAATTTGTATTAAGCACAAAGCCAAGAAACAAATACCTTGCTATTTATAATGAACAGCACTTACAAAATTAAAGCAAAGCTAAATTGATAAAAGAATAGGTAATGAATTTCTACCAAACACCAATAGGAAGCATGGAGATGTGAGTGACAAGATTAAAAATGATTGTTTAAATAAGACAAAGGGGTTGCATTCTATAAAGATAAAAGATACAAACCTCAATAGAAAATTAATAGTCGTGTGTGTGTGTGTGTGTGTGTGTGTTTTGCCTGCGACAAATAGGCATCATAGAACAGAAAATAAGAATAGTTAAAATCCAAATATTTGGTGGATTAGATAGAGAAAATAAATATAAAAGAATTTGGGAACAAAATTTATGTATTTTATTTAATGGATGGGTATTTTAAAAATAGATCATATTCCATTATATAAGAAAGCTCAACATAATTCAAAATTTAGAAATTTCATAAATCCTCTAATAAAATGTGCTGAAGCTCAAATTAATGGGAAAAATTCAAAAACATTTTAGAAGTCTCAAGCCATATAGAAATCAAACATTTTTGATTTTTTGGAGGGGTAAATAAATAATAGAAATGGCAATATCACATCAAAACAAAAGGTTAAGTTAAATTTTGAGAAAAATTAGTGTTTTTTATTATTAAATAATATGAAAATCAGTGTAAGTAAAGTTTTAATCTATAAGATAAAAAAGACAATTAAAGTAATCATAAGAAGTAATAAAAGACCAGAATTTATAAAATTTGAAAACAGAAAAACAAAAACAAATTATAAATGAATGAAAAAGCTTGTTCTTAAAATAAATTCAAAAGAAATTGCTTAAACCTTTAAATAATCTAATGAGAGAAAAAAATGTCAAATAAAAAAGATGATGTTTTAAAATGTAATAAAATGTCTTGAAATCAGTGCTGATAGATTTGAAAAGATGTGATATCATTATACATGAAAATTTCTTCCTAAGAAATTCAAACACATTCTTCATTGAATCCAAAAATAGAAGCTTACTAAGTTGGCAAATTAAAATTTAAAGGAGGATACATATCCCTAAAGAAGCTAAAAGGAATCTTTAGAAATCCCAAGTTACAGCACCAAAACATAACTGAAGGCAACATGCAATGCACTGAATGTTTGTGTCCCACCCTAAAGTCATTTGTTGAATTCACAGCCCCCAACCTGAAGGGATTGGGAGATAATTAGGTCAGGAGGGTGTACCCTCCTTAATGGGATTCCTGCCCTGACACAAGGGACTCCAGAGAGCTATCTTAGCCTCTTTCCCCCTTGTGAAGACACAAGGAGAAATGAGCAGTCCGCAACACAGCGGGCTCCCACCATACTGACACCCTCATCTCAGATGTCCAATCTCCAAAACTGTAAAAAAAGTTTTTGTTGCTTATAAGCCATCCAATCAATGGCACTTTGTTATAGAAGCCTGAACTAAGACATTATCTGAGAGAGGGAGAGAGCACAAGACTGACAACTCAAAGATAGAGAAGAGAAAGAGATATTCAGTAATCCAGAATAGAAAAGATATAATTGCCTTCAATTAGGTGCTGTTCCTGTCAGCACTCCCATATAAACTTCCTGCATGCAAATCTTTGTCTCAGAGTTTGTGTCCTGGGAACCCAGCCTCACATAGTTGATGCCAAGAGTGGTCCTAGAAACCAGATTCCAAGACAGAAATATAGGCTTGGATTACCCCTGGTTAGCTGGCAATGCGATCGGATGGCTTCACTCGTAGGTGGAGACCCAGGGCCTCTGACATGCTGTCACAGAACAGTTATTCAGACTCTCCCTGGCGATGAGCTGGATTGGGAGGTAATGCACTGGCTGCTGGAATAGCATTTAGGGTTGAGAGGTTTGGGGATGTAGCAATTACAGAGGCAATGGAATCAGAGTACTATTGATATGCTGGGCAAAGACAATGAAAGGTTGATGGTGATTAATCAGTTATGTAAGGTAAAATGTAACAACCAGAGGACCTATTTGGCAGCATATAAAAAGAGTCCCACGCTTTGCAGGTAGAGGCTAGAAAAAACTGAGCATCAGACCTGGATATGATTATAAAAGTATCAGAGCTCCAGAGAAGGTTGCCTTCTCGTCATTAGCAAGTCTGCTATTGCTAAGGTCAGGGTTGTGGTTGGGAAAGTCTGGATTCTGAGAACTGAGATGGGGACACCTGAAATGAGGACACCAGTACTTTAAAAACCTCGATACCCCCTAAGTCCCCTGAGTCTACAGAAATGGTTCCCTCCTGCTATTTAAAGTCTCCCCAGCCTGCTTGAGGATCTGAGGCTCCTGCCTTGTAAGTCAGGATCTACCCTCCCCTTTCCTTCTGGATGTCAAACTAACAACTGGAGCTACCACCAGATAACACAGCCAGTGTATTCTATTATATTCGGCTAACGGAGGAGAAGGGCTATTTCCTGCAAGAGCTGCAGAGCCTACTCAATTGGAACTGCAGGAGGCGAGAACATGTGCGTAGGACTGAATCCGGAGGTTCTGGACCATTGTGGGGGTTGAGAGGCAAGATATCAAGCTGGAAACAAATCAGTGGTCAGAACAAAGGAGCACTCTCTTTGGCTCTGGCCTCTCTTGTCTTTCCTGCTTACCTGCACTCCTGTGATTCCTGTTGCAGGGGCTGCACTCCCTGCATCCACCTGGCTCCTGGCACTGTGGGCCCCCCACAATAGACCAATAGATTTAGACCCAGCTGCAGCATGGAATGGAAGCTCGGGACACTGGCCTTGCTTTTGGCTCTGCTGGACCCCCAGCTGCCACTCTGTTGGGACAGGTTTAAGGAATGTGGGACTTTGTAATAGGAGGCATGTAACTCCAGGTTGGGGGTGGGGGATGGGAGTTTATAGCCAACTCTTCTTCAAACACTGACCTTGTAGTTCTTTTTCTCATACTCCTTTACTCTTGCTGTCACTCAGATTCTATATATATATATATATATATATATATATATATATATATATATATATATATATACAATTTCTTACAGAGAGGAAAGGAGAGAAATAGAGAGTTAGAAACATTGATGAGAAACATCAATGCGTTACCTCTTGCACGCCCCCTACTGGGGATGTGCCTGCAACCAAGGTACATGCCCTTGAACGAATCAAACCTGGGACCCTTGAGTCCACAAGCTGATGCTCTATCCACTGAGCCAAACCGATTAGAGCTCTCTGTAGGCCTTCTTAATCAGTTCTATCTAAAGCATGAGTCTCTCTATTGCTCCTCAAGTCCAAAGTCAATAAATCAAGTGCCAATATTTGTATTACAAAAGAATTCTTATTGTATAAGAAAGTTTAACAGGGTCTTCTTAAAAACCATTCATTGCTGATCTTGGTTTAATTTATAAATTCATGATACCTGCACTGTACATTTTATGTAAAGCCAACTCTCCTTTGATACAATAACCTGAAAAGCAATAGTAAGAAAATAGCACAGAACTCGCAGGAAATTATTCAAGCAGTTCATGCCTGCCTCCCAAAGTCAGTTTCAAGAGAATAGTGAAATCAAGTTCCCCGATAGGAAATGTGTTTTGCTGAAGGACAATGAAATCATGTTAAACTTAATGAGAATGTTTTAAAATTGTTCCTATTTCCTCCTTCAGGTGATGCTTGAAACACATTTATTCTATTCTCCTGATACTATGACAGGAAAGAAATTGTATTATTACTTCTACTACCTAGGGAAAAATAGCTGATTAGCTAGTTTTGACTTTTAGACTTTTCTTAAATCATTCTCATAGAGCACATTTCTCGGTAATGCCACTGCATAATTTTCATTATTCTTAAGGACTCTTCCAATGATCTGAGGTCTGATGCTTTTAATTTTTATTTTACAAAACACACCTACTACTGAGACAAAGTCTCTTAACTGTTCACTGTAAATTTCCCATGAGGTATTTGTTTTTGTTTAAAGAGGCATCTATAATAATAAAAGAGTAATAGCTAATTAGATCAGATAGGGAACAATCTCCCAGACATCCTTCTGGACATCCTTCCAGATGAAGCCACAGTGACAGGGGCTGAGGCAGAGGCGGTTAGGGGCATTCAGGCAGTCAGGCAGGTGAGCAGTTAGGAGCCAGCGGTCCCGGATTGCAAGAGGGTGCAGGCCGGACTGAGGGCTCCCCCCTTCCTCCTCCCCCAAGCACATGTTTCATGCACTGGGCCTCTAGTAAATAAAGAAATAAAGAAATGAACTGAAGTCAAATTGACATTTATGCCTCCAATAAAAGAGTAAGTGTATAACAATTTAAGAAATTCTTTTACAAAAAAATGTAGCTCCTTTATTTGGTCCCCAAAATAATTTAATGAGGATAGTACTCTGGCTTTTATATACTATGTATTTATTTCAGACAGGAAGGAAAAGAGAGAGTGAGAAAGAGAGAGAGAGAGAGAGAGAGAGAGAGAGAGAGAGAGAGAGAGAGAGATCAATGATGAAAGAGAATCCTGCAATATGGGCATGTGAGCTAACCAGGAATTGAACCATGACCTCCTGGTTCATAGGTCAACACTCAATCACTGAGCCATGCTGGCCAGACTGGCTTTTGATATATTGATATAAACCAGATAGATTTGTCGGCACCATATAAATTATCTTTTTTTTTCTCAATTCACAAAGTTAAGTGGCAGCCCTTTACTTACATCCTATAGGTTTTCAGAGGAATGGAATCCCATAGGTCAGTGGACAACAAACTGCAGCTCACGAGCCACATGCGGCTCTTTGGCCCCTTGAGTGTGGCTTTTCCACAAAATACCACGTATGGAGGAACATGTACAGTGCTATTTAAACTTCGTGGCCCGTGCGCAGAAGTCAATTTCAACCTGAGCAAATTTTGAAGAAGTGGCGTTAGAACACTCAAGAGGCCAAAGAGCCACATGTAGTTCTTGAGCCGTGGTTTGGCTGTTCATAATGAAATGCACCTTTTTTCCCTTCTTCTTTTTCGACAAAGACTTGCTAATTGCCATAATTTTTAGACGGCTATTTGGATGAGACTATTAATAAGCTGATCAACAAAAATTTCAAAACAGAATTAATAAAGCAAGGTGTGTGCCCTTCAATAAAGAAGTAGTACAGCATTTCTGGATCAATTGCTCTTGTCATTTGAATAAAAATGTCTCTGTGTACTTGAGCAAATTGAATGGAATTGAATCCACCCTTTTGATATTAGCATTTTCAAAGTCATGAATAAAGCATTTTGCTGGGGCAGAATGAGATTTATGCTTTCCAGACTTGACCTGGGATAGGTCAGAAGACAGCATGGCAGAATGAATACCACATTTAAAAATCTACCTATTGCTTTTTGCATTTCCTATTAACATTTGCATTTCCTATTTCCTAGTGACTTTAGCCACTGGGGAGAAAGGAAGTGAAACAGGACTTACAGAATTAATGAAAACTTTCTTGATAGTTTAGAATAACCAAAACTCAAAACTTTTTGAAACTTCTTATTCCATTCATTGAACACCCATATACTTTAAACAGAAAAACGTAAAGAATATATTTTTATTAAAAAAAAAGCTTCATATGGAATAGAGTACAATATGCACAATCTCTAGGAAATTTCAGGGTAGACGTCATTTTACTGTGATACCTGATGTTAGAAGGTTTTAGTTATAAATATAGTGCAAGGTTATTCTGAAAGTAATAAGCATATAGGACCAAAAAAAAAAGTTATCTTGCCCCTAGTCTTGAAATGGTTTTTAATTTATATTTTGAAAGACAACTTGTTCTTCCATGACGTTTCCAAATGTTATCTGTACTGTGAAAAATGTCCTTATAAAGTTGACAGGAAGTAAACACTATTGGGCTTGCCCATAAAATATACCAAAGCTCATTACATTTAAATAAATCCAGTGCCTAAAACGTTATTAAAGAAAAGATGACATGAAGGAAGAAATGTCTGAACGCGGTCAGTGACCATAAGCCACAGAGTTGCTGTGGAGGCGGCACAGGCTTCTCTCATTTACTCTAATTCCCAGTTCCTAGATGGAGGGCCCCTGGGGCCCAAGGCCGCCTGGAGCAGCCCTCCTCTGTCTCGTATGTTATTGCTCCAAATGCATCACTGTTGCCTGGTAGAGTTCCCACATGGTTAAAAATGCTTAACTGGCAGCAAGCTTGCATAATTTGTGATTAGAGGATGAACAAAACAAGCCTTTGTTTGGGGGATGGTTTTATAATTCAATAGAAAGTCCACATTATCTCATTAGTGTCTCATCATAAACAGGAATTTCTTTCCCTCATTCTCCATATGACTGTCTGCACTCTTTTATGGGCGGTTGGTAAGTAAGAGTGGTTGAGTATGATTGATCCATGGAGTCTGTCAACCAGTCCAAGTGGTCCAGGATTAGGGATCCTTTGAGAACACTCACACCAGAGTGCACAGAGTTAATCTACTTTTCAGAAGTACTGTAAGTAATTACTGGTCATTCAGGAAATACTGAAATTTTATTCTGGTTAAGCATTAGTTTTCTAGAAGGCTTTAGTTTTACGTCTACTTACATAATTGCGCGCCGGGAACTTGGTACGAGGGTGCCAGTCTGCATTCAGTTTTTCCTGTTCTGTGGTAGCTGGAGAAATGTGTCTGCAATACTCCCCACTTTGCTTTGCAGCCTGCTTCTGCCATGTTGATGGATAAGGTTTCACTTTTCACATGGCTGGGAGGGCATAATTAAATTGCTTCTTGGAATAAAACAATGGCAGAAAGAAAAAGTCAGTTATTGAGTCGTTGCTATAAAATAAACAATTCAATGTGTTTAATAAATTTACACAAGTGAAGTGGCATTTGGATATTTTAGGGTAAAAATATTTTTATATTTTACACCGGCAAATATACACCCAATATTTTTGCCTATTAATTAGTATGACTACTTTGAATTATGAGATCATTTTACAGAAAGCAGTTGAATTTCTGTGTATACCAGGACCTCAGACAATCTTACTCTTAAAAGTAGATATCTTAGATGGGTAGATAATAATTATCTGTTATTATCACAACGATTATGTGGAAATGGATGCTTAAAGCCCTTGAAGTATTTTACTCTCTTCAAGAAATAAAACATATTTTGAAATATTTCACATTAAGTCAATTGCTGAAATGAATAGGTACCTAAAAGCAAATGCTTTCCCTACCTAAATTATTAATATCCAAATTACTGAGCTCTAACTTTATGGCTTTATTCTATTAGTATTTTCATATATAGGGTATATTAAAAGGAAAAATAATGAGCTCTCTAAAAAGCAGATATAATTAAACAGTCTTAAAACTTTAGTTATAAAATGTGTATAAAATAAATATAAATTTTTAAAATGCTAAAAGGACATGCTATCACATAATGGATCAGAAATTCATTATATGGTACTTTATTGAGTTTCTAGCCTGCTTGTGGAAGAGGAGCAGAATGGGACTACTGATCATTTGCTGCTTCCATTTCCAGAATTTTAACCTTGGACAGAACACCCAGCAAATGCACCTAAATTACAGGGACAGAGCAAGAGACAGGGAAATGTTAATCACATTATATATACTTTGTCAAGAAATGAGGTATTCTGCCTAAATAAGTATTCTGGATAACTAAGCCTGAAATAAAATATTTAAACACCGCCAATTAAAAATAACTTAAAAATATTGTATTCACTTGTCTACCTTTTACAATAGTGAGAAGTCACTCTAACCTGATTGTCTTTGAGTGAACAGCTCAGTGTGGTTCACAGGATGCTCTTTGAAGATCTCCACCTGGTCCTGCCAAATTCCAAAATTACGTTAAATCTCCTCAGAATGTGTTTTCCCCTTTAATTAATGTCAGATTTATTTGCAATAATAATGCATTAAAAATAACTATTAAAAATGCTAAAAACCTGATGTTCAACCAAATGTAAAATGAATACTCATAATTTTTTTTTATAATTTATTAATTAATAAGGGAATCAGAAAGACATTCCAACCTGCTCAAGGGGAACTTCAAAGGATGCCCATGTGCATAAGCAGTCAGAAATGTTGAAATGAATTTACACAGAAGTGAAATATCCAAAAGGCAATATCAATTGCTTTTCACTTTACAAAAATATTTTGGCTTACTCGGTTTGGCTCAGTGGATAGAGAGCTGGCCTATGGACTGAAGGCTCCCAGATTCAATTCCAGTCAATGGCATGTACCTACCCTGTTTCCCCGAAAATAAGACAGTGTCTTATATTAATTTTTTCTCCCAAAGTTGCGCTAGGTCTTATTTTCAGGGGATGTCTTATCTTTCCATGTGCTAGGTCTTATTTTCAGAGGATGTCTTATTTTTGGGGAAACACGATAGGTTGCAGGCTCCTCCCAGGCTTGGGGCCCTGTTTGGGCGCCTGCAGGTGGCAACTAATTAATGTGTTTCTCTCACATTGATCTTTCCCTCTCTCTTCCACTCTCTCTCTCAAAAAAAAAGGAAAAATATCCTCATTACTATTACTATTAGTCCCCCCCCCGCCCCCCCCCGCAATTTCTGAATTTATAAAAAAGCTCAAAGACAATGAAAGGCTGATATAATCTAAAGGGGTGGACTGAATAAGACACTGAGGTTTTTTTTGGCTCATTTCAAAGTTTTTCACAATTTCCCTGATAAATGAAAAAAAAATATTTGTTACAGCTGACCCTTGAACAACATGGATTTGAAGTACAGAGATCGACTTCCATGCAGATTTTAAAAAATAAATATAGATTATTCCCACAATAGCCTCAGGTTGTAAATCTGCTGATTCCACCAACTATGGATTATAAAGGATGTTTTTGATCCTCTGCTGGGAATCTGCAGATGCAGAGGACTGGCTGTAGGTATTGTTCAATGCCGCTTTGTATAAGAAACTTGAGCATCTGTGGATTTTGGAATCTGCAAGGGTCCTGGAACAAATCAACTTCCCATTCTAAGAGAAAACTAAAGTTTGGAGGAGTAAAATCTTAGATGCAATATTTTGACTGCACAGGGGTTGGCACCCTTAACCCCTGTGTTGTTCATGGTTCAACTGTATTTACTATTCAGGCATTGTTCTGAGAACTTTACATGTATGAATTCATTTTGTCTCTCAAAAATTATTTTATTATTCATTATAATAGCCACTACTGACGATATGAGGAAATATCACTGTTATCCGATTTCACTGATGCCATAGCTCTCATGAGTAGGAAGTGGTAGGAGCTGATCCCAGTTATTTGGTTCCACCTTTAATCTTTACATTAAAGCTGATATTATCCTTGGAGCATTTAGTATGCAAATTTAAGTGTAACTGATTCTAAATATTTCTTATGAAAATCTTTGATTTTGCTATTTGCAACAAACTGAAATGATTTCCACATTACCATGGAAAATCCCATATCTAAGACTCTTCAGCCAATAGCCTTAGTTACGTGCAATTCACTCTGTTGGATTTGGAATGATGCTTCATTCGGCAGCACCAAGCATTTCTTCTAAACGAGCAGATATGACTTTGAACTGTGTGTTTACTTTTAACTATATCACTGAGTTCCTAGTAAAACGAAACCAATCTTCTGGATTTCACACAATGTTACTACATTGTAGTAAGGGATGTAGACTGCAATAAAGTCTGTTTTATAGTTTAAATTGTATGATGAATCTTAAAATCTTAGATATACTTTTAATGGGGAAATAACAAAATTAGGATAAAATAATGTACCACCCTTCAGATAAATTCAAAATGCTCAGGTCTTCTTCTTCTTCTTCTTCTTCTTCTTCTTCTTCTTCTTCTTCTTTTTTTTTTTTTTAATAAAATTAACAATATCAAATAAAATTATTCTGTCCACAAATGGTTTTCAAAACCTGGTCTATGAAGCCCTCGGGGCTTTTGAAACTCCCCTAGGAGATCCATCAAGTAAAAGTTAACTTTTTATAATAATACTAAGATATTATTTGCGTTTTTTCCCCCTGTGCTGACATTTGTAGATGATACATAATCAATGGTATGAAAAGCTTCTTGCAGCTTAGTACAAAGCAAAGTAGTACTAGTGTGATAGGGAAACAAGGAGTTTCATTTTAAAATGTCCTTAATGATGCAATAAAAATGATACATTTTGCCTGGCCAGCATGGCTCAGTGGTTGAATGTTGACCTATAATCCTGAAGGTTAGAGTTCAATTCCCGGTCTGGGCAGGTGCCCCAGCTGTGGGCTCAATCCCCAGTAGGGGGCGTGCAGGAGGCAGCCAACCCAGGATTCTTCCTCATCATTGATGTTTCTATCTCTCTTTCCCTTGCTCTGCCTTTCTGAAAGCAATAAAAATATATTTAAAAAATAGACTTTGTTGAATATCTACACTTAATTATACATCTTTTAATTTCTGTGTGACAAAATATACAGACATAAATACTTCTGCTGCACACCAAAAGTATGTTTATATGAAGAAAAGACACATAAAAGACACATATGTGATTGAGTTGTCCGCCCAATTTGACAATTTTTTTTTTGCATGCAACACCATCTTCACTTAACAGAATGACTAGCAGACAAACTATGCATATTCACATTTGAATATTTGGTATATCTCTCTGAAATAAATAATATGAACTATCTCTGCAAGCAAAATAATTGACTATATAATGCTAGTGTTAACATTTAGGCTTTTATGTAAAAACTAGAGGCCTGGCGCATGAAAATTCATGGTGACCCAGTGATTAGGGGATGGTGATGCCCCATCACACATCTGCTGCTGCCACTGCTGGCAGCGCAAGCCTCGGCTGGCGCTGGTTACCTGAACCTCTGGTGACCCTGAATAGCTGGGTAGCCGCTGTACAGTGCTTGCCTGCACCTTGGGCCAGTCCTGGGCAGCTGGCGGACTGAGGGGACTGGGAAACTCCTGAGGCAGGCACCCCAGCAGGACTGACGGGACTGGGTGCCACCATCCTTTAGAGTGTGACAGTCAATTAGCATATTCCCTTCTTATTGGCTGTGGGTGCTGCCATCTTTGTGAGGGTCAATTAACATATTCCCTCTTAATTAGAATAGAATTTTGAAAACTTGTATCTGTTATCAGGAACATTTTTTTATTTTATTGGTTTTTACAGAGAGGAAGGGGGAGAGAGAGAGTTAAAAATATCAATGAGAGAGAAACATCAATCAGCTGCCTCCTGCACACCTCCTACTGGGGATGTGCCCACAACCAAGGTACATACCCTTGACCGGAATCGAACTTGGGACCCCTCAGTCCGCAGGCTGACACTCTATCTACTGAGCCAAATCATTTTCGGCTGTTATCAGGATCATTTTGATGAGTTTGGTAATGATACTGAATGTACTTCTAAAATTAATAATTTACATTATTCAACATTATGAGAAACTATAATGTTAAATAATGTAAAATATTTAAAAATCAAATCTATGAAAAGTGTAATTTTATTGTACTCCTACAAACAATGATAAGGAAAATTTAGCTGTTTTGAATGAGAAGAAAAGCATGTGAATCCTAATTTTAGTTAATATTTCTGTTAAGAATGCAATTTGGATATATATATATATATATATATATATATATATATATATATATAGAGAGAGAGAGAGAGAGAGAGAGAGAGAGAGAGAGAGAGAGACTTAAGTTCCACTTCAAAGGAAGTGAGTTAGGGCTTAGAGGAAAACTGCAGGGTGGTAAAGCCCAATGGGCTCTTTGTCCTTCCTTTGAACTACAGCATTTGAATATGTTTATTAAAAGTTAGCTAAGGAAGGCTGTGAGATTTGGGGAAAGAGAGACTTTTGGGTTATTTTTCTTTATGAAATAGAGTACAAAGTTGCAGTTTCTTTAACACTGCAAATTAATCGGCAATCAATACATAAATGTTATTATAAATATATATGCACTTAAATGCTATGATTGGTCATTACTAAAAATTTATATCTTTCTTCAACATAACTAACAAATGGCTGGAGTAGTAGGAGAGGGAACTTTACAGGTTGCTGAAACTCACTTATATATTGATTATTGTGGTTATTACATCACTGTATATTTGTCAAAGCTTTCCAAATGTTATACTTCAGAAGGAAGAATTTCATTGTATGAAAATTTTATTGTATGAAAATTATACCTGACAGAACAAAACTAGTTTTTAGAAAGACCAATTACTTAGTGTTTCCCACACAAGTTTTCTAGACTTTATGTTGAGGCTTTCATGTTAAATGTGTTAGGAGGAGCCTGCTATTGAAAACATGGTAAGAGAACATACCTCCTCTCCTTTCCAGAAGTAGAGGAATATTCTTACATGCAAATACTTCCACCTATGCTATGTATGCTGTAAGGCTTAACCAGTATGTTGTTTCTATATAGGTAATTTTAATAAGTCGTTTAATACAATCCCCTTTATTTCCTATGACCTCGAGTTAACTTTTTTTTTTTTTTAAATATTCTTTATAAACTATGATATGAATTTTCAAACTTCTCTTAAAGTATTCCCTTATAGATTTCTTGGCTTACATTTAATTTGAAAGCTGTTAAATAATTTATTATCAATAAAAATCTTGTGTATTTAGTTGGTAAGCCTTTTGAACACATTCACAAGTATATAAGGGGCATGACCTTTGCAAAACAAACTATTGTCCTCAAGAGCTTTTGATCAAATGGTACACTGTAGCCATAACAGCTGCCATTTAAACATCTTATGATAAAAGGTCAGGCACTTATTGAAATACATGTGGCTGATAGGAAAAAGGAACAAGCAAGAAACGCATTTCTCTTTCCTTCTTGGCAACTTTTTACTTTTATAGAAAGCCACATGGGAAAAAAAAAATGAGTTTAATTCCACTTGTGTTTGTTACAAGTTTCCTTTTCTTTCTTTCTTTCTTCCTTCCTTTCTTTCTTTCTTTCTTTCTTTCTTTCTTTCTTTCTTTCTTTCTTTCTTTCTCTCTTTTTTTTAAGTTATACTCTGTAATCATTTACCAAGTAGTTCTCTGTGGATGTAAAAATCCAGATGCTTAGAAGGTTGGTTGAAATGTCACAGATGCATCCATAATTTAAACATTCCATAGGATTTTTGAATAGACATGAAGATCTGAAATCATATAGAATGTAGAGGGTAGTCAACTCTAAGTTTACTAGAGGCCCAATGTACAAAATTCGTGCAAGAGCAGGCCTTCCTTCCCCCACCTGTCCAGCACCCAGGACCCAGGCTTCCCTCGCAGCCCCAGCTTCCTCTGGACGGCTGTCCAGAAGGACGTCTGGAAGAATGTTTGGTCTAATTAGCATATTACACCTTTGTTATTATAGATGGGCAAACTCATAGTTGGCTATACCTCTTAAAGAAACTTCTTATATTGTACCATTTCTGCAATATTTAATCAGCCG
The DNA here is from genome assembly GCF_964339955.1 of Pipistrellus hanaki. Classification (NCBI taxonomy): domain Eukaryota; kingdom Metazoa; phylum Chordata; class Mammalia; order Chiroptera; family Vespertilionidae; genus Pipistrellus; species Pipistrellus hanaki. The sequence continues at coordinate 63,366,161 of NC_140510.1, read as the reverse complement.
ACATTAAAGAAAATCTAATAAATCTTAATGACAGGAAAACTTAACACAGCTTTCCCACTTCTTTCATACTTTTGTACCTCATTTGTAGAAGCTAGACTTGAAGATAAGGGAAATTCTTTTTGGAAGTCAAAGAGTCTAAGGTGTTCTTTTCTTGGACAGTAATGGGGACATACGGTATTTTCATGAGGCAACATATTAATCAGTTGCATCAGTTTATAATTTTTTTTTTGTAGATGGCAGGTTTAGTAAAAGTGGTGATCTAATCAGTCCTTTACTGGATAGCAATATGTGCTTAGATCAAAGATAGATATTGATATCTATTTTCACATAATAGATGCATATGTGTATATATATATATATATATATATATATATATATATATATATATTTGCTCATTCTCTGTACATATTGTTTTCATAAGTGTTAAAATACAGGTCGTGACAAGGGAATAGGTAAGGAATTCAGTGGCCCCATGAGGTACACCAACATAAATTTAGATTTAAGTTTGAAACAAATGAACAAATACAAAGGTTTTTCTTAAACACACACACACGCACACACACACACACACACACGCAAGAAAAAGCTCTTCTTTTCCCTCTCACTCAGACATTAATCCTTTGGCAAAGCAATTCTGCCTATTCCCCGGAGTGTGTGTAAAGCTGTCCCTTTCTAGTTAATCTGGTTTAATCAGATATCTGGCTCCCTTCTTTTTGTTAGTAACTAACTAACTAACTGCCTAGGCTAACAATTTGAATAGTAATGTATGAGATAAACAGCCTTCATCTTAGCATCTGTGTTCATTCTTATTTTTTCTCTCTGAGGTTAGTCCTTTAAAGCCTTTCCTTTAAAAAGAAAACCAGCCACATGCACTTTTGGTCTCTGATGTCTGGATCTGATTGGAGGATGAGATATTATTAGCCTGAGTGGTAAAGAAGAACTTGAATTTTATGCCACATGTCTACCTCCTCCCTCCCCCCATAGGAATTTAAATACTTGATTATACTTAGGTTTCATTGTTGAGCTCTGCTAGAAAATCACTCAGCTGTCAGTCTATGATTGTAAGTATTTTGTGAAACAATAAAAATAAGGTAGACTTTGTGGCAGGTCAGTGTAAAATAATTCTTAATCTTGTGATAGTAATCATGTAGCTAATGCTTGGGCAGTCATGAATATCAATGAGCCTGATTTCAACAGAAATAGCAGAATTTCAGTGCTCTTATGATAAGTGTAAAACATCTAACATAGAGGGATAGTACAATAAAGGACAGATTAATGGCTAAGGACTATTTATGAATAAGTCTGTGAATTGTTTATCTGTGTCATCAAAAGGTTATACTGATTGACTATTGTCTGAATGATTAACTGTATGACATAACTCCTGTTTTCTGTGTCAGCATATCACTGTGATCAAGAATCAGCTGTGATATGAAAATATGGGTTTTAGACTTAAGTAATTAGTAATGTATTTATTCAGTGGGAATGAATGTGATGCTTAAATTTTCTAAATGTTTCCCCATCTTTAAATTGAGGTTAATAATATTCTGTGGGCTTGTTTAGACTAATAGTTCTCAAAAGGCCATCTCAGGAGCAACTGGGAACTTGTTAAAAATGCAACTTCTCAAGTCTTTTCTCTTTTAGATCAACTGAATCAGAAACTCCTGTGATGCCAGCAATCTGCATGTAAACAAAATCCTTTGGGCACTTTTATGCACATTAATGTTTAGGAACAACTGGTTGGAACTAGTTTGACTAGAAATATACAATAACACACCATTACATAGTATATTTTTACCTTTTAGATATGATAAATATATAAAACCTCAAGAGCATAGATATTAGTAAAATGTAGTTAAGTAATTAAAGATGGTTTTGGAGTATTTGTTACCTTTGCTTTTAATATACCTTATTTATTATATATATATATGATTTAATTATTAGTAATGACTGCTTTCACATCTAATTTGCGAAGTTGCTGAAAATTTGATAACTAGTTCTCCTAATTATGGAACCAGATTGAGCACAGTATTTGGGTAGTAATATTTTCCTCTATCTTTAGTTTGTTTGTTTTTTCTCCCTGACGGGTATATTACCAAGCACAGAGGAGAGGAGTTTATGGCAACCTGAACTATTCCTCAAAAAACCCGCTATTCCAAGTCGAACTGCAGTAGATACTTTAAGGAGGGAAGTTAGGCAGAAAGATGTGGAAGTCTAGTAAGTTGAACCAAGCCACCAGCATTCTATTATCAATAATTTTTTTATCCCAACTGATGAATTATGCCATAGGTTATTACAATACGTACATAAGGAGCCATCTCCCTCACTGCATTATGGGATCTGTTCTAACTCCTCAGTGATAATGAAGGTCAGTCTGTCTTAAAAATGGAGATATCCTGATCACAGAACTTGCTAGTACATCCAGAAAGACCCAACACATGCCCATGTAAACTCAGCATGTTCAAAGACCTGTGGTTAAAATAGATATCAGATGCAAAGTTGAGAAGCCATCCCTCTGGAAAATATTCTCAACACAGAAAGAGCCAGAGAGCCAGCAAAACGGAAAGGGCACCAGTTGGCAGGCATGATCTTCTATCTCTGTGTCAACACCCAGCTTCAATCCTGCTCCTTTCAGCATGAGTTTGCCGCTTGCTAGAGATAGTAAACTAAACAAACCACCGAGGGGCTACCAATCACAAAGGTAGCTGAGCAGGCTATGTAGACACATTCAACTGGAGTTCCAGAACATTTATTTCTCCTTGTGAAGTTCTTGGATCCCATCCTATTGTAGGCTTCAAAACCCTGCTGGTAGTTCTCAGCTGGGCCAGTGTGCTCAGTGGATGAGCCTTGACCTCTGAACCAGGAGGTCACAGTTTGATTCCCAATCAGGGCACATGCCAGGTTTTGCAGGCTCAAACCCCAGTAGGGGGTTTGCAGGAGGCAGCCAATCAATTATTCTCTCTCATCATTGAGGATTCGATCTCTCTCTCACACTCCCTTCCTCTCTGAAATCAATAAAAACATATTAAACAAGAAACACACACACACACACACACACACACACACACACACACACACACACACCTTGTTCTTAGATTTACATCTGGCTCTGGGAACTTGATGACCAGCCATGGGGTTTTAATTCTTAATCACTTTTGTGGATGTGTGCTTTCTTTTCTCTTTCTGGTGCTTGGATGTTTTGCTTTCTTGCTTTAAGCTCAGCTATGGATTTTAATTTTTAAACTAGGTTTCAAGAAGCATTTCTCCATATATGGAGTGGATGGGTGTCTCCCCTATCTCTCAGCCCATCCTTTTGCAGAATTCCTTTATTTGTGAAGATCGATCATTTCTATGTGAGATGAGCATATAATCTAACATCCCAAATTTTTAGTGAAACTGGGCACTGTTAATAATTATTCTGGGATAATGGAGCTGGGTTGGTCAGGGTAACCGGTCACTCTATTTCTATGGAAATGAGTGTGTCAGAACATTCTAATAGACTATGTTTCAGAGGAAGTCTTAATTGGTCTATTCAACACAAATTGCCGGAAATCTTGGAAACAAAGAAACTTGAACAACAGGGTTCCTTTGAGGGCATTTAAGGATTGAAGCTGCCTGGTAATTCAGAGTCCATATGCAGTCTGTACTTTCAGACAAGTATATGCTATATATAGTAGTTTCTGATCATTAAACTCTTTAATACAAATTTGTACTAGGGTAATTGGAAAGAACGGTCTACAGGGCAAGACAAGCACTATTTGCTTCAATATAGTCACTATTCCCCAGGTTGCCATTTAGCAAATAAAGTGTGAAGTTCATAAAAGATTTGAATGGGTTCTTTATCATAGCTTCAGGCTTCTTGGAAGATACCAACTCACATAAAAGTCAAAGGGAAATAAAACAGCATGATTTCAGAACTTTGATAGTGGTGCTCTGAGTTGGTTTTGCTAGCAAATGATGTTCCTGTTCTTTAGAAGAAATATATCTTGTAAGGGATATTTTTAACCCCCATCTGCTGACATTCTTGCTTATCTATCTATCTATCTATCTATCTATCTATCTATCTATCATCTATCTATCTATCATCTATCTAACTATCATCTATCTATCATCATCCATCCATTTACAACCTCATTTCATAACAGAATTTGAGGTGGAAATAATGGCCAGGTGTTGAGAAGAATTATAATGGGAATAGGTAGTATTAGATGATATTATTACCACACAGGATTTTAGAGATGGTGAAACCTTAAGAGATTATATCATTTTTTGTGACCTTAATTAGGCAATTTATTCCTCATTTCAGGCTTAGGAGAAAATGCTTGCCTTCTCTAATCAGCAGACTTCTTTTACGTGTCCCTATTACTGCAGCTGGTCTTCTAGGTCATTTTCAGAAGCTTGGGCTACTCACAGCTATCAGTAATCACAAATGCATCACTATCATCACATCTTGTATCATTCAAATTATATTTATTCACCAATTCTACATTTCAGAATATATTCCCAAGAAATAATCCCAAATGTAAACTATTTCTGAACAAAAATGCTTCCCTCTGAATTAAAAAAAAAAACAAAAAACCAAATATGCCCTAACCGGTTTGGCTCAGTGGATAGAGCATTGGCCTGCTGACTGAAGGGTCCCAGGTTTAATTCTGGTCAAGGGCATGTACCTTGGTTGCGGACACATCCCCAGTAGGGGGTTTGTAGGAGGCAGCTTATCGGTATTTCTCTCCCATCAATGTTTCTGACTCTCTATCCCTCTCCCTTCTTCTCTGTAAAAAAAAAAAAATCAATAAAATATATTTAAAAATAGCCAAATATTAGGAAATCAACAAATAAAGGGGGATTTTTATGTAAAGTATAATACAATGTGACATTTTAAATATGTAAAACCAAAAGAAGGAAGAACACATCATTGTAATGCTGGATGATTTATGTATGACATCTATGAATTGCTGTTTGATTAAAAAAAAAAGAGGTTTCTAAGAAAACATGATACTTATTATATAAACACTATATAATAAGGTGAAAATGTATAGCCTCATTTTATTTTAAAATGTTTTATATATCTCATAAATTTTGTTATATAAAATGTAAATCCTTTTTGCATTGAAAACAGAATAAAATACATTAAACTGTTAACTAAGATTTTGTTTTCTTGTCCTTTTGCATTTTGCAATTTTTAATGAGCTTTGATTATTTTTGTAAATTGTAAAGCCTACACATTTTTCTTAACATTTTACCTGAAGGTCTACATTCTTTCAGAGCAGCCTTTCCTTAAAAATATGCTTGGCTATAGCTACTCTGTTTCCATATCACTTTAAACATCTTTATACATCATTGGTCACACTGTGTCTTGATTTTTTAAGCATGATTGTATGCTCCAAGGCACTCAATCTGTCATCGACCCTTAAATTTTTAAACTCTAGTACATTGTATGTTGTGGTAGATATTTAAAAATAAAGTGAAACAATGGAATATTATGCAGCCATTAAAAGGAAGAAAATCTTACCTTTTGTGAGGGCATGGATGGACCTGGAGATTATTATGATAAGCTAAATAAGCCAGTCAGAGAAAGACAAATATATGATCTCACTTATATGAGGAATCTAATGAACAAGATAAACTGACAAACAAAATAGAACCAGAGACATGGATATATGGAGGGGAAGGAGGTGGGGGAACTGGATGAAAGAAGGTGGAGAGATTAGCCAATATATATATATATATATATATATATATATATATATATATATATATATATATTCACATTGACACACATAACAGTGTGGTGACAGAAAGAGGCCAGAGGGAAAGGAGGTGGGTGATAGAGAGAGGTGGGTAAAGGTTGGGGGAGCAGACATGAAAGGAAACTGCTTGGGGTGATGAGTGCACAACGTAGTATGCAGATGGTTTTTTATTGAGTTGTATACTTGAAACCTTTATGGTTTTGCGAACCAATGTCACTCCAATAAATTCCATTTTGATCTTTTTTGGGGCTAGCAATAATTAGTAGAATACTGTACTCTCTCATGAGGCTGGGCAATGACAGTTAGCTGCAGCTCCCACCCAGTTGAGTGAACAATCATGAGGGTCAACAATCAATCCTCCACTATATATTCATGCGTTTGAAGATTCTGCCCAACTGTAGACTAATGAAAGTGTTCTGAGCATGCATAAGTTAGGCTAGGCTAAGCTATGCTGTTCAGAAGGTTAGATGTACAGTATTAAATGCAATTTCAGCTTAGTGATATTTTCAACTTAAGATGGGTTCATCTGGACATAACCCAGCATAAGGCAAGGAATATTGATAATGTATGTAAAATGCTGGGCATTATAGCTAACATTGTTGCATATTCAATATGTCTGATTTTCTTTGCTTCAAGGAAGCAAAGCTGCTTAAAAGCATAAGACACCTTTTCTGATTTTTACAGTTCCTTTAGTGATCTTTGTCACATCACTATTCTCAAAGATAGTCAATAGTTAAGAATGAACAACAACAAAAAGGCTTGAGTAAGAAAGATGAATAATGCTTAAAAGTAAATAAAATCATACCTACCTGAAAAATCTAACCGTTTTACTCTTGTGTTTCTCATTGTCTAAGGTGTACAATGAAAACATCAATATAGGTGATGTATTTCTAAGATTTCCACAAAATATTGGGTCATAGATGTAGATGGGTAAAACTTCAAAGCTATATTCTAAGCAATAACTTCCTGCTCAAAACTTAGAAAAATATAAAAAATACATTTTTCAAATCATGGCTGACTGTAATTAAAAAGAAGAAATTTTCAATTATATTAAAAACCTCTACACAATATAGTAAGATTTTTAAAACTGTAAGTTCTATTTGATTTTAAAAAATGAATTGGATCCTTCTCCCTTCAACGAATGAAACATCAAATTTGCTTTGAAATAACATATTTTAAATTATTCAGAAAGGCAAGATATAGCTTTGGCATATTTTCATTACAAGAGTCCAAATAACTATCTCATAAGAAATGTCATTTCCAAATTAACATTTATAAAAGATGAAGCATTTTAATATTTCTATCTCAAGATTGGTTTAAATATGCTGTGTGTGTTTTTTATGAAGACTGATATTATTATATTAAGTTTCTTATGTGATCATGATCTCTTCATATAGGTTAATCACATTCTCATAATCAAGTAAATGTCATCAATCTTCTAGAGAAGGAGGAATGTAATAAATATATGACAAGAAAATGTCAATATTCTTAGTTACCAGACTCACACTGACATTGGGTGACTTTGGGTCTCAGGTCTTCTTAGGGGCCTACATCAGTATCTGCAAATGATCTAATTCATTCTGTCATTAATATTTAGATAAATCTAAATAGTTTATTATCCTAATTGCATCACAAGGTTTGAAATTGTAAAGAAGAGTTATACAGAGAAACTAGGTTGTCATATTTAGAGAACCTCTGCCTGTTTAATAATAATGATTGGTGGTTTGAGGTGTTCTTCAGTATGAATATTGTCTGTTATTCAAATGAGGTAAAATATATTTGAAAGCATATTTCATATGGATTTCTTTCTTTCTGTAATCCTTCAGGAAACTCCAGTGTTATGAAAGTATTTTAGTCTTTTTGCAAGCTGTCTAAATATTACAAATTAATTATATTTAACCTCAAATGCTTTAGTAATTGATCCAAAATAGTTAGCATGATTCCTGCTATCGATAATTACTACTAAAAGATAACACTGAGCTAGTAATTAGTCCTTATTGAATAAGTAATTCCTGGTGGAAGCCAAGAAACACAGTGTTTTTACTAAAAATCTTGGATGACGTGTTTTTACAATCCTATACCCTGGAACAAATGATATTTTGGATCCTAAGGCCCATACCTAGATATTGGCCCTGGATCATCTTGTGCAAACCTCTTAAGGGGATTTGTGCTGTTCATCAGAAACAGATGGCCAAGTACATATTTTTAAGCATTTGAAAGGTTAGATTGAACTGTTCTTTTGCTCTCCATCACAATGAAAAGCAAGCAAAAATAGCTCTAAATTATAGCCTAGATTATTCACTTTTGATATTTTAAAAGTGTAACCAGGTAGGTATGGCATAAAAAGAGGTAGAATAGTCAGGCAGGAGGTAGGATGTGGGCTATAGGAGCGTAGGGGGGTGAGTCAGATGTAGATTGTTATCATTCTTTGCCAGTTACCCATTATCAAGACCAGACAAGTTCTGTGTAGAGCCAAAGAGATCTCAGAGTAATAATACTGTGAGTGGCAATGAGTTAGGACACAAAAATCACAGCCTTGATGGTCTTGGGAGTGTGCCTCTCAGATCTTAGGCTAAGGGAATAAAACTGGAAAAGGGTCTTGGCTGGTGGCTCTGAAATTTACTGCTCTCTTAGTGCTAATGACTGAATATGACAAGAATATAGTAAAGCAGGACTATTCTCAGGAGACGGAGAAGGGAATGGTGTGGCTGTGTCTGACAGGTGACTTTGGCTCAAGGATTCAACAGTCTTGATGAATTTTCCTTAAAACTGCACTGCAATGAACATAGGAGTGCATATATTCTTTTGAATTGGTATTGCAGCATTATTTACAACTAGAGGCCCAGTGCACAAATTCATGCACCATGGGGTCCTCAGCCTGGCCTGCAGGATTGATCTGAAAATGGCTCTCCTACATCCCCTGATGGGTCCCAGATTGTGAGAGAGTGCAGGCCAGGCTGAGGGACCCCATCTGTGCACAATCAGGACCAGGGAGGAACACAGGAGTTTGGCCAGCCAGGGAGGGACCATAGGAGGGCCCAGGGCGAGACCAGCCAATCTCACTGAGTCCTGATTGGTTGGACCCCAGGAGCAAGCTAACCTACAGGTTAGAGCATCTGCTCCCTGGTAGTCAGTGAGCGTCATAGCAAGTGGTTGAGCAGTCTTAGCATATCACTAGCATATTACACTTTGATTGGTTGAATGGGGCTGATCAGATGACTGGACACTTAGCATATTAGGCTTTTATTATAAAGGATAGCCAAGCTCTGGAAGCAGCCCAAGTTCCTATATAAATAAACAAGTAGACGAAAAGCTCTGGTACATATATATATACAATGGAATATTACTCAGCCATAAAAATGAGCAAAATCTTGCTATTTATGACAGCATAGATGGGCCTAGTGGGCATTATGCCAAATGCAATAAGTCAATAAGAGAAAGACTAATACCATATGATTTCACTTATATGTGGAATGTAAAGCACAATATAAACAAGCAAGCAACAAAAGCAGACTAATAGACAAAAAGAACAGACTGATGGTTGCCAAAGGGGAGGAAGTTGGGGGGATTGAGTGAAAAAAGTTAAGATATTGAGAAATACAGATTGGCAGTTGCAGAAGAGTCACGGGAATTTAAAGTACAGCATAGGGAGTCTACTGTAGTCATTATTAGTGTTGTAATCACTATGTGTGGTGCCAAGTGGTACTGGAAGTGTTGGGGAGGAACATATGTGATTGGCCACTATGCTGTACACTGAGACTAATAAAAGGTAATGTCACATATAAAGTGCAGTTGAAATAATTTAAAAAATTTAAAAAAACAAAACCAAAAAAACAAACACCTGCATGGCAGTTTAAGAAGCTTCCACCCAACTCTTTTCCTTCCTTCTTTCTTTCACCAGGGATCAGAGGTACATTGTGATCTGATATTCTCCCCATCTCACCCAATCTTGTCCCCATTTTCTTCACAGGTGTTTTCCCTAAGGTTTTCTTACTCATGGAATTCAATATTGACCTCTGCTTTTCAGAGGACCTCCATTAACTGAGAAGCTACTTGTTACTATCATTAAAATTAATATGCTATTTTTACTGATGGTAATAATTGAATTTAGGGAAATATTACTTGGGCATTTTGTAGAGATCTTTATTGATAGGAGAATTTTTAAAAGACGTTGAAGTTATTAAATTAGGTTATTCTTAAGTAGGGTGGTCCTAAGAACAGGTAACATGAGCCAAAGAGGAAAATAAGTTCCATTTATAGTATGCCTCCTTTTCTTTCTTCTTGGTTATATTCTTTTTCTCTTTGAGATTAAGTTTGAGCATTTTTTATCACACTTTTCTGCTGTGTTTTACTTTTTCCTCAGTTTAGTTCTGTTTGATTTTAGTAAGAAAGCAATACATTTATGAGAGAGAGAGAGAGAGAGAGAGAGAGAGAGAGAGAGAGAGAGAGAGAGAGAGAGAGAGAGAAGAGAAGAGAAGAGAAGGAAGAAGAAGAAGAAGAAGAAGAAGAAGAAGAAGAAGAAGAAGAAGAAGAAGAAGAAGAAGAAGAAGAAGAAGAAAACCCTAACTCATTAGAGAACACCAAAATGGAAAGACTTGTAATCTTACTGGGTAAATGTTCCTTTAAGGTTCTTTCCAGCCTTGTGATTCTAAGTCAGGTTTAGTTATAGGATCAGGAGTTAAAGAGCAGTAGAGGTGAAGGGGGATGCAATTCTGTCCCATGCTTTCTGACTCCAAAAGCCCAGACCATTTATAACCAATGATTTTTAATTATTTTCTTAATTGCTCATGAATACTCACCACTTACATGACCATCCATTTCACTCTTAAATCATTTTGAAAGTTAAAAAGCATATACCTAAATCAAATGACAGGAACCTTTATTAGGACCTCTTAAAATCCCCACAGATGCAGAGAACAACTCCATTGGAGCCTTGAAGATTGTAATCAGGTCACTCTATAGTATTTTTTGTTCCAGTATAAAGAGCCAATTTCATTCATTAACTTGTGTATTCATTTCCAAACTAATTTTAGTGTCTATTATACCAGATTTTTTTGGTGCCAATTTCATTACTTCCATTTCTATTTCTTGGATAACCTCCAATTCTAGAATCTTTAAAAGGCTGATGATTAATAATAGACACATTATTATAATAAAGATCTGACTTTTCAAAATTATTAGATATTTAGACTTTCATTTTAATGTTTTGTTACCACCTGAAATATTACCTCACCTCCATTCCTCCTATCCTATCCACCAACATCAACTCTGCCTCAGTCACTAGAAAACTTTGTGTTGATATTTCTCCTGTTAACAAACACAACTTCCAGATCTACTTATTTCAATATTACATTTAATAATCTTTTTAATGGATTGCAAGTTATTTTATTTTGTACCTTTTAATACCAGCATCTGATTAATTTGTTCAAAATGTTTTTTTTTTATTTTCATCAAATTAAAATCAGCTTGATATAAAATAAAGGCAAAAATCTAAGCTCTACCACTTACTGAGTGCCCTTGGAAAAATGGTTTAACCTCTCTATTTCTTGATCTGAAAAATAGGAACAGTTATACCTACTTGATAAATTCAACAGGAGGCAGGAAATGATTATTATCACATAGCTAATATAAAGTAAATGCTCAAATAATAGTGTCTTTTCTTGTAGATGTGGAAGTTATTAACTTTATCTACATTAAATTGCAATAAGTCAAAGCTTAATTTGAGACAAAATTTTGTTGAAGGAAATTTTTAAAAACTCTAAAAAGAAATATATTCTTAACTTTTTTGGAGAAAACACAATTGATGGACTTACAAAACAAGGATTTGATATAATATTCTTCTTATATTTGCTTTAATTTAGAGAAGGGCCACAGAGAAAATTTGATTTCATCCCCCGTTTAAACATCTGAGAAAATATTCCAATATAGAAGAAACAAGCATTTAATTTTCTTAAAAATGAAAGAGATTCATTTTTTCATTAGACTAAGGGAAAAAAGACTGAAGGAGAATATCTCAGAGAAAAGAAAACCTCACAAATGTGGGAGCCTTGCCTGCAAATAATGGAAACATTGCCACATGGAAGAGAGACCTATGTGTTTGAAGTGAGCCAAGAACCATTGTTGGTACAAAACAAAAGGAAAGCAAACCAGAGCAAAGATCTTTCTAACCCTGAAAGACATTCAAAGGTGAAATGGACCATCTCAGGATGGGTTAGTTTCAAATCCCAGAGGCTGCAAAATCACTTGATTGTATAAAGAATTCAAGCATTAAAGATTATCCTAATTAGGTCCTTATTTCTCAAACTTTAACCTATAATGTAGAGCTGAAAACTCCCAAATGACTTTCTAGAGACCATTAGAATGCAAGTTCACGAGGAATGGAGGGAAAGAGAAACCTCCTTGCAACTACTGAGCTCTTACAGAGATGGAATAGAAAGGAATGGGAGAGAGACCACACATTTATCTTGCCCATTCTTGCATCCGTGGTTGGCAAGCAGATTTCTAAACTCACTTACTCTATTAGGTGGTTCTACTCTGTTGAAGGCACTGTAGTGGGAAGAGGAAGTAGAGCAAGGTGGTCATGGTTCCTTTTGAAGCATAAAGATGCGTTCAAATAGACATGATTGACAAACCAATACAGAGATGATTAAATAGAATAATTATCATTTTTGAAAGTGCAATGAAAGAAATAAGTGAGGACTCTGATAGACAAAAATGGGAATTGCAGTCAAGTAGTCAGATAAAATTTCTCTAAGGAGCTGCCATTCATTAATATGGGGATTTTACGAAATAGATAAAAGCAAAAAAAGGAAAAGAAGACAGAGATAATAGATAGATGATAGATAGATAGATAGATAGATAGATAGATAGATAGATAATAGATAGAAAACTAGCTATGCAAATAAGAAAAGAAGAGCATCTGTGAGGTGTTTTCTTAAATATAAAAGAAAACCACTATCATCACAAGATTTGCTCTGTGCGAGTCTGGAGTGGTAGTCAGGGTCTTTTAAGAAATGAATGTTATTCCAACAGAAATGGAAACTCTTGCAGAGGTTTAAGAGAAAAAAAACAGAAAAATTTATATTTTAATGAGATTGTTTTTTAATTCGTTCACTTTTTATTTTGATAAGCAAAGTCAAACAAGAAAATTGTAAGAATGGTACAATGAATTTCTTTATATTCTTGACCTAGATTTGTGACTTATTATATTTGGTCTTTCTTTTATATAGATTATTATTAGTAGTAGGATTGAATCATCTTAATGTTATAAACTGCATGACACTGTTCCTCTAAGTATCTCAAAAGAAAAATAAACACTTTCTCTTAAATAGCCCCAAAGTAGTTACCAAATTTGATAAATGTAACATTGACACACTGTTATTATCTAATATATGGAGCATATTTAAATCTCCCCAACTGTTCCTCTAATATTCTTTGTGAAAATTAATCATACTTTTGGGTTCAGGATCTATTTCAGGACCTGCATTTAGATGTCAGGTATCCTTCATGTTCTTTGTTTTAGCACATGTCTCTCAGCCTTTGTCCTCATGGCATTGATGTTTGAAGAATCTAGTCTAGTTGAGGTACAAACACAAAGCTCATCCATTTGGGGTTATCTGATATTTCATCATGATTAGCTTCATCTAATGGATTTTGGCATTAATATCACAGAAGTGATGTCCTTTTAAAGAAATAATATAGAAATGATGACATTTCTATATTGATGATGACTGCAGCACATCAGGAGACTATGATTTCACTTTGTCTTATGAATTGGTGATGCTACTTTGACTATTTGGTTAAGATTTTATATCCACTAGATTTCTCCATTATAATTTCCTCTTTTCTAAGATATACTTTAAGTATATGTAAATATCTTGTTTTCTATTAATTAAACTTTTATTCAATGTTATTTATCATGCATGATAACTCAATTTAATCAGTTTGTATGATGTTTAACTTTTATAATTCCTTCATACCTTTTATGTTAGTCGTCATTCTCATTTACTTATTTCTTACTCTTAAAACCTTTTATGTATTTACTCATTTATTCTCAGTATGAAACCATGGATCTTGATTTTATCAATGGGTTATAATATATGCCATTATTCATTTTGAAGCTCAAACTGTCCCATATTTGGCCAGTGGAGCTCTTTCAAACTGCTATATTTGTCCTTTAATCATGTCTCCATCAGTTTTTGAGTTCTTCCTTAATTTGGGGCACAAAATGTTTCCAATTTCATTGTGGGGGTTTTCTGCCTGAACCTGGTGCTTTTAATAGAGTGGTGTTTTGAAATAACATCTGGATAAAGAAGTTCATTCTTGCAGCTTTGTGAGGAGCGCATAATATTGCAAGATGAAGGTAATTGATAGAGACTGTTGAAGTCATCTGGGTGAAAGATCACAATGGCCTGGTCCAGGGCCATGGGAATGGAGGGATGGAGAGGGCATATATTAGGTATATAATAGGATGTGTAATTAGATATGAAAATTACTGACATTCAGACATTGAGATAATTGGATCTTGAGGTGAGAACAAAAAGGATTGAAGATAATCCTAGGCTACTGGAAGCAATAGTTGGTGAGGTGTGTTTATTGCTCACCTTTGATGTCTCTTGTGGGCTCACATGTTGATGATTCTATACCTTACAGCTGGGTGTTATGTGCTTTCTGTTGACTGCGGATGTGATCAAACTTGCATCAGCATCTGTGGGGTCATGCTCAAAAATTGCTATGGCAACCTCTCAGGGTACAGTTTCATGATGGCTTCAGTGGCTTTCATAAACAGAAGCCTCTGGAATCAACTGCCTGAAGACACATGGAGGTGACTCAGCTGGTGCCAAATAGTATTGGGAACTTGAGCCGGGCCTTTAGAAATAGGTAATTAACAAAGGAAATATTGTTAGGGCTTCTTGCCAGTGTTGTGATGATAAAAGTTTTAAATTTGGTGAAAGTAAGTGCCAGTTTGTGAATAATATAAATATACTAGAGGCCCGATGCACGAAATTTGTGCACAGGGTTAGGGGTTGTCCCTTAGCCCAGCCTGCGCCCTCTTGCAATCTGGGACCCCTCTCTCCTAACCACCCCACCTGCTCACTCTTTACTGCCTGCTTGCTCGCTCCTTACCACTTGGCTCGCCACTTCTTAGCACTACCTTGGAGGCAGGACAGACTCCCATTACTGCCACTTCACTTACCAGCCATGAACCTGACTTCTGACTGAGTGGCACTCCCTCTGTGGGAGCACACTGACCACGAGGGGCCATCTCCTGCATTGAGCATATGCCCCATGGTGGTCATTTCAATCATTCAGCCTTAATGGTCGCTGGGCTTTTATATATAGAGATAATTCAGAATGAAAACATAAGGATTAGGAAAAACAGCAAGGAGAGAGTTATATAATTTGCCTTTGCAAAGTATGTGATAATAAGCTTATCTTCCTTTATTTCATAACTAGGAAATAAGATTTGATTGGCATTTATTAAGAAAACTTCAAAACTAGGGCCATTTATTTAATCTCTTCTCTTTTTTAGTTTGCAAATAAATAATAAACATTTAAATATATAATCAAAATACTACTATACACAAAAACTTCTCTTGTTGATGTTTTATGTAAATTTTGATTTTTTTATTTTTATAAAAATAAGATCCCCATGTGTATAAGTTCAGAGAGAATTTTCTTGAGAGGAGAGATGATTCACATAAGTAACCAGGAAGCTTTTTAGACTATTGATGTTCCTTTGGATCCAGTCTTCTTTGTTTTGGGGACATTAAATCCTTGTTGTTTTTCCCCTAGATAGTTTGTTGATTTTATAGCTCAAAGCAGTTTTGTGCCTCATCGCCAGTCTGCAAATCCCTGAGTTACTGGGCCCATGCGGAAGTCCTGAGGGAAAAAAAGAGGAGTATGGGGTGTGTATATTGTGAAATCTAAATTTAGGGAAATTGGCTGATAGCTAACCTTTATATTTTGTCATGATAAAAGAGATTTAGAGTTATAGAATTCAAAACATGATTCTACTATCTTAGCCTTCAGATACACTAGGCTCAATCACTTCTCAGCTACAGGGAGAAGAACAGTATCATTACATGTGATTGAAAATAACAACAACAACAAAACCCTCTGCTTGCATGGAGATGCAAAGAGAGAATGAAGACAGAAAAAGTGTTGCAATTTCAGGCCAGGAGAAATGAATCCCAAAATATGAAGAAAAAAAAAAAAATGAAGGCATAGTCAATGCAGAAGGTGTAAATCTGAAAGATTTCATAGTAAAAATGTATAGAAAAGTATGCTTGATAATTTTTAGGAAGTGCCTGAGAGAAAACAAATTTTAAAAATAACTGCAGTTTCTACTTTGTCCAAAGTTTTATAATTAGTGTAAGTCAGAGTATTACTTTACTGGAGATGCTGTACTCAACTAGCAAAAACTGGGTGCCTTAAAAGAATAGAAACATATTCTCTTGTAGACTGGGGGGAGGGTACAAATCTGATTAAGGTGCAGCTGAGCATCCTTCCAAGGTCCAAGGTGAGAATTTTTTTTTTTTTTTTACTTTTCCAGCTTCTAATGGCTCCCGGTGTTCTTTGGCTCGTGGCTGCATGACGTGACGTTAACTGCCTCTCTCTTCACATGGCCTTCCCTCTCAGTCTTCCTGTGCCCTCTTCTGTACTATAAGGATACTAGTTATTGAGTGTAAGGCCAAAAACTCTCATTTTCATCCAAGTCTATGGGAACTACATCCTGTTTCTTCTTCATGAAACTTTCCCTGAGGAGTTGTCTTCTGTCCTCAACCTTATTAAGTCTTGCTTTTTAGTTGTTTGTTTTTAAAATCAACTACTCCTCTGTAACTATTTGTCAGAGCATCACTTATATCCATCAATCAAACACAGTAGACTAGTCTTGAGATAACGTGCTTATACAATGGCCTCTAGGGTGAGAGTTTCAATTCTGTGAGTGCTGAAACACCTAAAGATACCATAGAGACACCACAGGCACTGTGAATTAGGTATTTATCTATTGGCCATCATCAGGATCAATACATATATGCTTATTATTTATATGAGGGGAGGATCTTTGCTATGTGGGACACTTAAAGATCAATAACTGAGCTTCAATGGTACTCAAAACACTAACTGGAAAAGACATATGCATCCATATATTCATTGCAGCATTATTTACAATAGTCAACTATGAAAGCATCCAATAATCAACAGACAAATGGATAAAGAAGATATGGCTGAATAATATATATGTAAATTAAGCCATAAAAAAGAATTAAGTCCTGCCATTTTTAACAACATGGATGGACCTAAGGAGCATTATGTTTCATAAAATAAGTCTGAAGCAAGCCAAGAACCCTATGATTTCACTTGTCTGTGAAATCTAAAAAGAAAATAAATAATAAAAATAGATACAGACTCATAGTTATAAAGAACTAATGTGTAATCTCTAGATAGGAGATGAGGCATGGGAAAAGGTGAAAAAAGCAAAAGATATTAAGAAAAAAATTAAATAAAAAATAAAATGGGGAAAAAAGCTTAGCTTGAGGAAAAACCTTTGGAGTTGTAAAATATTTAACAGCTGTGCCATTACAATCTATGTTTCCAAATAAACTTCAGTTAATTGGGGACTTGTATTTTTATGAATTTAAAAAAATGTTAAATTCTTAATTATGTCAATAAATGTAACCTGGGCAACCTGTAGCGATACACAGCTGCTGACTGCTAGTATGGCAAGGCATCATCAGTGTCTTCCATCTCTGGACTGTTTCTCTTCTGTTTTCATGGCTGGAGCACTCCTGTCAATTCCTCTCTGTTGCAGGAATCCACATGGTCTCAGTGTTGTTTTCTGAAAATATATAAATATATTCTCGACCAAAAGTTAATAAAGGAATCTCTTCTACAAATTTGACTTGCGATCCTTTTTTCATTTTTTTTACTTACAGGATATTTCTCCTTACATGATATTCTTCTACTATCCCCCTTTTTTAAATTTAAATACTAGGAGGCTTTTGGAAATTTTATAATGTAATATTGATAGCTTTTAAATTTTGCCTAGGACCAAACCAGAGAGGGTCGGACCTTCATTACCACCGTTTGTCCACCATCCAGAACTAAAATATCATTGCTGACATGTACACATAAAGAACTGTTTGACATAGAAATTGGGACTCAAAAGAACTGTTGGCCCAGAAACAAACTCACTATAGACTGATTCATTTGTCTCTCAGCATAACCATTATTACTTGTCTCATTTTTGGTTCTTATAAGTGTATTTTTAGTATCACATGAGCTCACTCATCTAGGGGAACTGATGAACAACACAGACTGATGAACAAGAACAGCATCGATCAGACTGTCGGACCTCAGAGGGAAAGTAGGGGAGGGAAAGTAGGGGAGGGAAAGTAGGGGAGGGAAAGTAGGGGAGGGAAAGTAGGGGAGGGAAAGTAGGGGAGGGAAAGTAGGGGAGGGAAAGTAGGGGAGGGTGGGGATAAGGGAGAGAGATCAACCAAAAGACTTGTAGCCTAACCAGTGGTCACAGACAATAGGAAGGTAGGGGCATGAGTGGGGAGGAGTTTGGGATGAGAAAGGGGGGGGGGGGGTTTGAGGACAAATATGTGATACCTTAATCAACAAAGTAATTTTTAAAAAGTTTTAAAAAATAAATGTAACCTTTTAGATTCTGACAGTATTCCTATTAATTGGCTATGTGCCTCAATCTGTGAGCATGAGCAAGTCTGGGGACCTCCTAGAGCCACTTTTTATATCTGTTAACTGGGGGAGAAGGTAGAAATGGTAATAAGATAACACCCATCCCACACAGCTCATGTGTGTATCAAATTAGTTAATGTGGGTAGAAGTGCATCAACCATTCTAAATTTCTAAATAAAGCACGCTACATTATTACAAATTTAGAGAGCATTGCCAAATAAAAATGCTCTAAACTATCTTCCCAGAGAATGTACTGCCAACTCCAATAAAAGTGTTCATGTGCAAAATTTATTCTGCTCATCTTTTTAGGGCTGAGAGAATTGGACCTGTGTACCAAAAATTAATCTACTAAAGTGGATGTCAAAGTAGTGCCATAAAAGAGAAATTGTACAAATAAGCAGTCATTCATTAGCTTTTCACACAATCATGTCAGCAATAGATCATATATTTTATAGAAAAACTGGAGGTCCGGTGCACAAAATTCATGCATGGGGAGGATGTGTGTCCCTCAACTCAGGTTGCACCCTCTCCAATCTGGGACCCCTCTAGGGATGTCGAACATCCCTCTCACAATCCAGGACTGCTGGCTCCCAACTGCTCACCTGCCTGCCTTCCTGATTGCCCTTAACTGCTTCTGCCTGCTAGAGCCTGATCAACACCTAACTGCTGGCCCAATTGCCCCTAACTGCCCTCCCCTGCAGGCCTGGTTGCCCCCAACTGCCCTCCCTTTTAGGCCTGGTCCCTTCCAACTGCCCTCCCCTGCTGGCCATCTTATGGCAGCCATCTTGTGTCCACATGGGGGCAGCCATATTTGGCCACATGGGGGCAGCCATCTTATGTGTTGGAGTGATGATCAATTTGCATATTACCTCTTTATTATATAGGATTGTCTCCTATTTTTTGAAAGAGTTGGGACACTATAATACCCATGTACATGCAACACATGGAATTGATCTGGTACTGGATAGATTACCAGGCTACTTTGCACAAATTCTCAAAAAATTAAAAAAACTTTTCCCATGAAAAGCGGCCATGTACTTACTGCTTTTCATTGTTAGGTCTGTTGTTAGCTACTTAAATCCAAACTTCCCAAACTAATTGAAAACTTATGAAAATGGAATCCAGGTTGTCCACCCTTTGGGTTCCCCACAGAGTCTGAAACAATGCTTTGTAGTGTGGTATGGACTGAGAAAATCAATCCTAACCTTTGGTCAAACAGTTAATATATTTAATGAATTTAGGTTCATTTTGTCTCTTGGGTGCTTTAATGTGTTTGGTAGAGAAGATGCCTTGGATATGAACTCATCTTGGCTTGGCACACACTTCAGAGGTGAACTAAAGATGCTATCAGCTCTACTTTTTCATTTTGATTTATTACAGCTTTTCTTGGAATATCCGTAGTTGCTGAGATATTAATCTTGCAGGCATGATATAATAAAACTTTCTTCATCTTTGCATTACCTGAGGGGAAATGAGTTGCAATAAAGAGCCTATATTTATTTTCAAAATTAGTTTCAGAAGCAAAACTTTTATTTTAGAAATGCATGTTATTTCATTGAACAATGTACTTGATAATGTGAAAAACGCCATTTCACATATCAACTTAGGCAAACAAGCTCAAGCAAATGCGGGGACCGATAATTTGAAGAAACTTGTTATTAAACTGCTTCATGTTTAGGAATATTCTGTTAAGGTAACTATTTTCAGAATCATGGAAGAAAGCAAGTTACTGTTAATCATAGTTTATTTCATTAAAAATTTCCTTTTTAATTCGTTAAAATGATCACTTTAATTTTATAAAATTTTGAAAATGCTGAAAACATTAAGATGAAACTGGATATAATTGTCTCTATTCCCACCTCCCCATCTGGAAATTATATACACTTTAGAGGATATGTTTTTTTGCTATGAGTGTGTATGTAAGTGAAACAAATTATGTTCACATTTTGAGTATGGTTGGATCACATATTCCGTTTATTCAATGTTATTATAACATATAAACCAGAACAGAGCCTACTACATGCTGAGCACTGTTCTAAGCACTTTCCTTATTTGTTTGTTTATTTAATCATTGTGACAGCCTTATGAGTTTGGCACTATAATTGTTCCTATTTCACAGATGAGCAAACTGAGTGATCGATAGGATCCCACAGTAGAACCCTGTTCTTTCATTGACAAAATGTAGGTAGGTCTAGAATCCTTCTTCCATGTCTGAGAGGTTTTGGAAGTAGGTGCCAAAGTACTTGACAATTATGAAGCATCTAATAAATGACATCAAGTTGTTAATTGTAATTTATTATTATTGTGGTGGTGGTTATTCATCACCTTCCCTCTCGTATTTCATACAATTCCTAGATATAGTAGTTGCTAGAAAATATCCTATATAATAAAAGGCTAATATGAAACTCGACTGAATGGCAGAACCATTGGTTGCTATGACACACTCTGACCACCAGGGGACAGATGCTCAGTGCAGGAGCTGCCCCCTGGTGGTCAGTGCATTCTCACAGGGGGAGTGCACTCAGCCAGAAGCTGGGCTCATGGCTGGTGGTGCAGTGGTGGTGGTAGGAGCCTCTCCTGCCTCTGTGGCAGTGCTAAGAACCCCGGGGGGATGTCCACCTGCCCCCGAGGGTCCCAGACTGTGAGAGGGTGCAGGTCGGGCTGAGGAACCCCTCCCTCCAGTGCAAAAATGCCGTGTACTAGGCCTCTAGTCTATCACATAAGTGCCTACAATGCTTTAGTTTCAATCTCCTAAAAATATGAAAAGACTAGTAGTTCATTACTGTCAGTACAAGTCTATTTCACTTCAATTTTTTTCTCAAGTGAAATCTTTTCTGTTCTCTCTCTCTTTCTCTCTCTCTCTCTCTCTCTCTCTCTCTCTCTCTCTCTCTCTCTCTCTCTCTCTCTCCCTCTCTTTCTCTCTCAAATATGTCCTCTTGCTAACCTGCAACCTTGTAGAAAATAACAAGTGAGATGTTTTTGGAATCACTCTTATCCAAGGCTGTGATTGACACAATTGATAAGTACAAGTTATTGTGCTTTTGTTCTTCTTTTTTCTTTTTTCTCTTCATCTCTTCAATCAAATTCCAGTGACAGGCAGAAGTTTATTTTAAGCAATTCAGTGCTATTGAAACACTATAGTTTGAAAGTGAGTCATTTTTTATATTAGATAATTGTTTCTTAGTATTTCAGATGATTTCTTTACAAGTAAAAGGTATGCTGTCTGTATTGAGACATGACAAACTGTTAGTGAGTTAAGGTGCATGAGAATAAAATGCGTAGATTTGTGAGCAGTAACATGGCAGCAATCCTCTTTAGTAAATGCATTTATTAAGATTTGAAAATGTGTTGGCATTTTCTACTGACATAATCACGACTAATAGAAAGAATCCATAGCAAAATAGGCAGAATAGAGTCATCAAAGGGTATTATTCTGAGGATCTAAATTTGATCACCACTTAGAAAATATGCCACTAAGCTTATTGCCTGCATGAATACCCATTTTAGCCAATAGGACCCTTCATAATGGAGTATTAGGGGCTGATTTTAAAATGGAAATGCTAAATGCCAGAAAAAAGGAATGAATTGTAATGATGCCTTCACATAAATATAACTGAAGCACCACACTGTAATCAAGAATCAAATCCTCTAATTTGATAGTTATTCCTACTGCTTATTAGATCGATCACTTGTACAAGTGCACAGAAAAACAAGATTTTCTATAAATACCATGATATTTTTACCCAATGTAAAAATCCTCAGTTTTAGGCCAAATATTCCTGCTGAGTGTATTTGAATAACATGATTTGTTCCCAACTATAAGAAGAAGGTACCAATAACTGCATAGTAGTCTTCAAGCACAAAATTATGTAGTTTTAATTTTATAGTGTTCTTTAATTTGTTAACTAAAAGCATTCAAGGCTGTAAAGAAATTTTTGTGAGTTTATTTGAGCCAAATGATCGACAATGGCCTGATATCCTGAACTTGGTCTATTGACCTCTCATGCCAGGCATGTTTTAAACATGCATATATATACCCATTTATAAAATTTACACCGATGGTTGTAGTATTCACAACCTCTTCAATGTGTTTCTCCACTTAACGTGTGCTTTTATGATTTATCCATGCTGATCCATATAGGACTTCTCTGTTTATTTCAACTGTGACACAGTGTGCTGCTTTATGTTTTTGGTATATTAACTAAGAAATGTTGGAGGAGGTCATGGAGAGAAGGTGGCCATCTCTGTGATGCTTTGCAGGTTGACCTGCGAGCGGGAACTAAGCAATTGGAGACTCCACACCTGCTTCCTGTCCTGTCCTTAGACTTTGTGCTCTGCCCACAGTTCCCTCAGTGTGAACCATTTTCAAGGACAGGGCATTCAGAGAGGAAGGCGTTGTTGAGACAATCTGATGGCATACATGCCTGGACTCAGGTAAGGCCTCTACATAAACTTGTAAGATTCTGGCCACAGGTGAGAAGATCCATTGCTCTGCAGCTGCCCAAGGCAAGCCTCGTGTGTACATTTCTTCACTTATTTCACCTGCCCCCTACCGATCCAGAGTATTCTGTGTCTTTCTCCAGGCTCTCCTTGTATGGAGGCCAGTTTCAGATTTCACCCTGGATGCTCCTGAGGTTGCTTTACATAAAGATACTGATGAAGTAGTGTGGTAGGCAAAATTGCAAGATGATACCCAAGATCCCTGACCCCTCTACAGAAGGTTCCCAAAAAATGTATACTCACACTTTGAATAATTACAAAAACAGTGTTTATTAACATGTACTTTGTTTTCAAAGTTGAGCTATCAGCTGTTAAAATGTGTCTACATTTTTGGGGACACCCTGTATATCCTGCATAATCCCCAGGGCTATGAATATGAGGGAGTCTCTGCCTATGATTAGATTCGTTTAAATAACTCAGGTTGACTTTTTGTTTTAAAACTTTATAAAAAAATGTTTATTGTCATATTTCAAGCATACTCAAAACTGGATTTTATAATGAACCCACACATATCAATTATGTAGCTCCAACAATTAACAGCACAAATTCATTTCATCTGTAGCCTTACTACTATTGGCTCCATAGCATTATTTAAAAAAATTAAGACATCATATTAGTCTACTTATAAATATTATTATAGTATATACCTCTAACAGATAATAAGTTTCTGTGGAAAATTCTCAGGCCTACATGGAAAATGTTTTTGTCCAATCTGGGAATTTCACTTTCAATTTTTTCTCATTGTTACTGTTCTAAGAAATTTCCAGGTAGTAATATAAATGCCATCATTTCATTTGTTTGTCTTTAAGTTAGGGTTTTTAAAAATTTTATTGAATTTTTTGTGGTGACATTGGTTAATAAAATTATATAAGCTTTAGGTGTACAATTCTTAATACATCATCTGTATATTGTCATTAGCTTTCTGCCTCATTTAAAAAATATATTTTTTTGTTTTTTTACAGAGAGGAAGGGAGAGGGATTGAGAGCTAGAAACATTGATAAGAGAGAAACATCAATCAGCTGCCTCCTGCACACTCCTTACTGGGTATGTGCCTGCAACCAAGGTACATGCCCTTGACCAGAGTTGAGCCTGGGACCCTTGAGTCCACATGCCAAAGTTCTATCCACCGAGCCAAACTGGTTAGGGCACTGCCTCATTTTTTTTTAAGTGAGTCCTTTTGTCCTCAGAATCAACCACAGAGAGCTTTACAGATTCCTTTCTAAGAGAAATGATATATGAGTGGTGTCTGTCCTTTCTGAAATGCTAGATCTTTTTTAAAGTTGGAGTAAAAGTGAAATGAGGATTAAAGTAACTTGGTAAACAATCAATGTCTTATATTTTACAGTTTACAATTTATAAGTTCTTTCAAATGTGTTATTTTATTTGATATTCATTGATAACTCTTGAAGTGTGCTCCATTTTACAGATGCTTAAACTGAGCCTTAGTGAGGATAAGACCCTTGATCACCAGCATCCACCTGGAAAAGGAAGAGTTCAGTTCTTCTGATTCTGCTTCTCACCACTGCCTGGTACTACAGCTGAAAGGCGTCTTGGCAGGCAGTGTTTGAATTAGGGCTGGAGATGCAGCATCTTCCTCTCTGCTGGGTGATGACGACACCACAGATGAGCCCCATTAGTGTTCAGGAATAATGCCTCCACCCTGTGTTCTATTTCTATGAATACATTGTTTTGAGAGAGAAAAAAAATTGTTCAATTAATGGCCACTCAACTTTGTGACCAGTTCTCAGGACTAGTTCCCTTTTAGCTCTAGTATTTTGAGGATTTCTACATGTTAAAAAAAATAAAAAGCAGTTTGGCTTAGCTCCTCAAGGGCTTAATTTTAGCAAAAGCTTTGCAGATGATATGCAGAAGACATTTGCCAAGATAAAATTATTCTCATGGCATGAATCAGCTTATTACTGCTCATCTCCTTTAAAATAATGGGGTCTTTACATTTGTTGGATTTATTTTAACACATTAAAGCATTTTCAAAAGCGGATGTCAATTTGAAAAATGACTCCCTCCATATATTCAGTAATGGAAGGGAAGCCCACAAGTGCACCATCAGCATATATCCAAGGATTCCTCTCATTAAGCCTCCCTCTTGCATCAGAGCAGGTGAAAGAATTAGAGGTCTTAATTCCTGCTTCTAATTTGGTTTCCATCAGAGCCTTAAATATTTACTACCATTTAGGAATCTTGCATTTGGGTAATCTTTGATGAATCAGCTATGTGTTTTGAATTATCGTAAAAGCACCCTATAGAACCATTTTATCCTGTGCATCTCCTGCTTCCTTCCAAGCCCAGGTCCATGGAAAGTAGGTTAGTTAAACTAGATCAAACATAACTCTAAATAATTGAAACTGGGCTCCTCTGGGAGCAGCTGTAAATCCTGCTGTAAAGAGGCAATGAGACTGGGTAAAAAATGGTCCTGTTGTTTAATTTTTTATTAAGTAAAGTGTCTTCTTTGACTACATTTCTTAAGAAAAGGGTCTTCTTTTCTTTGACTACATTTCCTGACAAATGTCCTGCACATAATAGGTACTCAGAAGCCATCGACAAGTTGAATTTAAATCTATTCCTTCTTGGGGAGGCAGAATGACTTTCTCTTTTTACCTCTCAACTCCTCTAAATATTCAGAATATTGGATTAGAGAAGGAACAGGGGTTCTGATCTGGGGTCAATGTATAGAAATAAAGGGATCTGTATAACCTAGGTGGAAACTATGTCCGAAGATTCTCTTTACATCATTTCTACTGAGTATCTGTGTGTCAACTAGCATGCAAGGAAAAAGAGCTAGCTCTAAGGATTTTCCTTTCTAATAACTAAAAATGGATCTAATACAATCTAAACAAAAGTACATGTGTTCAGTTTATTTTATTTTTTTCATTTGTATTGAATTTATTGGGGCGACACTGGTTAACAAAAGTATGCAGCTTTCAGGTGCACATCATCTGTACACTCTACTGTGTGTTCACTACCCCAAGTTAAGTCTCTGTCCCTTACCATTTATCCTCCCTATATCCTCCTCCACCTCTCCCACCCCTTCACCACAAATGTATTCGGCTTACTCATGACTCTATGTTGTAAGTCAAAGAAAACTAAATAAAAATTAGTCCAAACAGAATTATTGTGTTGTGTAACTGAAACTAATATAATGGTATATGTCAATTAAAAATTGCTCCAAATGATGAGGGAGGATTGTTGGATGATGCCATTGAAATAATGTAATAGTCACACCCCCTTTAAGATTCCAGGTATGCTCACCTGCAGATCCTTTGGTATGAGTCCCTTTATTGTGTTGACTTAGTCCTCCCACTGCTACTGGTCTCAAGTTCATCCTCTACTCAACTCTCAGTGATTCATGGAAATAGAAAATATTGGTCAAGTTGCTGCCATGGTTAAAGTTGAGGAGGCTGACTATGCTTTGGGAGAGGATCCTCCTTGGCTATGACTTTCCTTGCACTAGACAAAAAGGAGGAGCAGGAGGAGGAGGAGGAGGAGGAGGAGGAGGAAGAGAAAGAAGGGGAGGAAGGGGAGGAGGGGGAGGAGGATAAAATACAATTCAATCATCAAAGAAGGAGATTTGTATACACACACACACACACACACACACACACACACACACACACACACTTTCAAAAATGTTTATGCTGTTTGATTCAGTATATCCACTTATATTTATCCTTATTGATTTACTAAAAAATTTCATCTAGTGAGTTAGACAGTATCTTGATTAATTGCTTCCTTTGTACTTAGTATAAAATGAGAGAAGGAAAATCTAGGCCCAGGCTCTCAGAGTGTTAGTTATGTTATGGGAAACTGGTAAGCACGAAGGAGGGAGGTTTAACAAAGGATTAGACAAAGGTTCCTAAGATTTGCTTACCTTTCTTCTTTATCCATTCCTCTTGGCTCTGATGCTGCACATCCTCACAGCCCTGGCTCCGATGCTCCCCATTGCCTAAGGCTTGGCATCTCCTATAGGCCTGTTTCTGGATCTTGACTCTTTCTGAGCTCTGATATTGCATTTCTGGCATTGGTTTGCCTACCTATTCTTTCCCAAATGTCCGACTTGAATTCCATCCAGCTTTCAATGTCATTCCTCCCACAATTCAATGGTAGCCCATTCTGTATTGTTATTATCACTCAGACTATTGCTTCATTGGCTAGAGTGCACTATCATGCCTAAATTTCATGTAACATTTGAATATTTTACAATTAATGCTGTAAATGGCATTGGATGGGATGCAGGCTGATGAGTGTACATTGAAATGACTTTATGCATGTATTTTCTAGAATGTAAGAAGTAGATTTAAAAAAAAAATACTGGGTATGATTGGATTCATTTTCTCACAGATATTCATTCTAAACCATGAAAGTCACCAATACATGTTGGGTGCCATTATCACCAGTACAGGGCAGACTGTCCCTCAGCTTTGCTGGCTACTGTGTCAGTATTGTGAGAATTCAATGATATTAGGCATGCAAAAGTATCCTGCAAATTATGGATCAGTACATCAATGGGTGTTTTATTATTATAATTTGTATATTGTAGAGTCCAGTGTGATGATTCCATTTTCTAGAAAGAGGCTGAATGACTTTTCATAATGCTGGACATAGGGTAGAGCTTCCACTTTTTTATTCAGCTAATCATGAATGCTTTTGATTCCCTTCTTGCTCTCATGCTCAAAATCAGCTAATGTCATTTAATAAACTTTTTTCATTTCACCTAATACATTAAAATGCACAAAGAACCATTGTTTTCATTTTTAAAAGTGGAGGATCATTAGAAATCACCAGTGATATGTACAGTTAATTGAATTGCTAGGCTAGAACAATATTATTAATAAACAACTCACAGCACATGGCTAAAATGAGCTCATTATATGCAGACGATAATTATAAGGCATGATAAATCACATGCAGAGGTTTTCTCCAGTGTAAAGTAAGTAACTGTCTCACTCAGAGCTGATTTGCTAAAACAATATCTGGAAAACCAATAAATATTCATTATTCATTTTAAACACAAAATTCTGCCAGTGGAAGATTATTTCTTTCAAGGTCACCTGTATTGAGAAGCACAAAGGAGAGGCAGCATTTCAAGTCCCTGTGAAATGACAACATTTTTTACTGTTAGCAATTCCTGACTTTCCTCCATCCCATTTGGAAAGTGGAATTTTGGGTTTCCTGACTCTTTTTGCTTGATAAGTGTATTGCAAACATAAAGTGCAAATACCTTGATGAAAATACCTGGAAAGCACAAAATCTATGTAAATATAAGACACTCATACCTTATTAATTTCAATAGGTCAAAATACCTTCTTTGACATGCAACATTAAATGTCTCCCAAAGTATTTTCCATCTTTAAAAGCCACTTAAATAATGCACACTTCTATTGTAATATTAGTAAATAATTTAGGAAAATATTTAAATGCTCATACACTGAGCATCATATATTGAAACATAAAGTAAAATGCAGTCTTCGGACACATTGAGATATTTGATCATGTTGAGGTAAGTCAGTGTGACACACTCTGAGAATGGAAATTACCTAAAATTTGGTCTCACAAATCTACCACTAATCCAAATAGGTTGCTTAAATATATTTGTACCAGGAAGAGTAATACACATTACTGCCTAGTTTATGCAGTGTTGTATGTGTCAGATTCTTTTACATATAATGAAAAGGAAATTTAATTTTTAAATAACTGGTAATAAATTATAAAACCTGTTTATTTTCACAAAGGATTTATTTCCTCTTTTCCCTTCATTAAACTAATGCCTTTGAGGCTGATGTGTAAATTTTTGTTCATCAAGATGAGAACTCAAGCTCGGAGTCCAGCTTCCTGGCATTTCTTTAGATGAAACTTTAGGGGCAGCTCTAATCACCAATTGTGACAACATCTGTAAATCTGATTTGGTATCATTTCTGCACCATCCTATAGATACCAGAACACATTGGCAGGTGGACTGCCAATCAAGCACTAGTGGATCCCTGGGGTACATGGCTGCCATGGGTGGTCCCATCATTTCCAAACCTGGGACTCAGCAAAATTCAATTTTCCTATGTAACAGCCTAGGAAGGTTTAGAGATATCTGTAAAAGTCCTTGTAATTAATGTCCCGTGGATGACAAAAAGCATTCGATTTTATTTGTTGATATCATGTGTGTGTGTATGAAACTCAAACAAGGAAGGTGCCAATTAAAAAATAAAAGTTTTCAAGTAAAAACAAGAAAACCATGGCCCCTATCATTTGCTTGTGATTTTCCATGGTTTAGAATAAATATTTGCATAAAGTGAAACTGATACCTGGTATGAAGCAAAGCTACTAGTAATTCTGAAACATATATGTGGAAAGTCCTTTAGTTTTGCTTTTTTTCAATCACATTGAGGACACAATTGTGACTAGTACAAGTGTCATGAGGATGTTTAGACGTGGTGCATGAAGGCACAAATGGAGCCATAGTCTGTGTAGTTTTGAGTCACAAAATAGATAGGTTGCCATTGAACTATGGGAAGAGTGTCAGTGAAAATTGAGAAAAAAAATCAGTACACTAATACTAGAAATAAGTAGGTTAATTGGATAAATGCATTATCACATATCAAAAGGAGAAGAAGCATCAATGTGAAACACCAATTATCTCCCTCATCAGCCCTGGCCGGGGCCAGGGAACAAACCTAAAACCCTGGTATGTTCCCTTGACTGGGAATCAAATCTGAGATCCTTGGGTCACTGAACTACACTGGCCAAGGTGAGGAGGTAAATCTTATTCCCTGAAATTTCCATCCATCACCATGTGGAGCAGAGAACACCCTTGATGCAGGTGCAGGCATTTGGAAATTATTCAGATTTCACTCAAATGATGTTGGTTGAAAAGATATGAGGTACTGTTACAAAGAACCGGAATAAGTCAAGCAATACTCAGAGAGTTTGGAGTTATATTTATTATGCGTGGGTCCAGAGGAAAATGTCTCAAATTCTGGGCCCCAACTTGAAGGAATTTTCCCTATTTATATGTTTTTACCTTCTTTGTCTCCCAAACATGGGGTGTTTCAGGCCCTTTTTTCAAATTCTTAAAGAGCTCCTATGTGCTGGTGCCTTGAGACCTCCACCAAAGGCCTGGCCTGGTGCCAGCACTGATAACTTCGTCCCAGGAAGGTTTAATGGCCTCTAGGAAGTGGGAGTAGTCTAATTTTTCTTATTATTTAAGCAAGCAAGCATTTACAGAAGCCAAATAGCAGGGTGAAAATTTCAAACAGCAGTTTTTATATAAGATGGATGCTTCAGTACCAACAGTGTCTATTACAGGGAAGTTGATTTTTTCCTCATCAATGATTCATCTATAATATATTTGGTGGAGGTAAGATCATCTCTTGCTTATTTTAAAATACTTAAGACAACCGAGCCAAAGCATTTCATAATGACATGTTAATTTCACACAGTTTTGAGTTAACCTTTTAGCTTTTGCAAAATGTTTACATGTATAGTAGAGTAAATCTTCTTTCATCATAACATTTTTTTTTCACCCTAATTGTTGTCTTCTATTAGTGCCTAAAGTTCTAGGTATAATTTAGAATGATTTTGTTAATATAAAATATCACTGAGCTTTTGCTTGGCATCGCTCATGTAAATATTAACATAACAAAGTAATGTAGGAAGCACTCCAATCTTTACAGTATTTATTCTTTTCATCTCCATGGAAACATACCATTTCTTAAAATGTCAGTAAAACTTTCCCTTACATGCTTATGAGGTTATCTTTAGACCTTTCCCTGTCATATTTTCATTCCTAATTTCATAATAAATTGGATCTTTGGGGTCTTAAGGTGAGAAGTAGGAATGTATTGGGTGGTATCTTGGTAAAAAGATGAGGTGGAGCATAGATGGCTACTTATTTCTGTTAGATTTTGGTTGTTGATGCTATGGACAGGAGAGGTGAAGCTAGAAAGTGAGGAATGTTTCAAGGGGTAACCGTGGGAGACAGGGGCTCACAGCCAGATATGTTTTGGTCCATAGGGAGAGCATGCACCTGAGAAAGGGTAGAGGGACTTGCGAAATCCTACACCTGGATGACACCTTGGTAGTGAGGTCTCCTGTGAGTTAGCACCTAGGTCTGAGGGACAGAACTTGTGATATGGAAATCAGTATGTATAAGGTTCTCCCTCCTCCCAACTGGTGGGCGGAGTTATGACATTACTGGTATCTGTCACAGAGACATCTCCAAGACATTGAGCCACCAATCAGTGCGTGCCAAAGTGTCCTGGAGCCCACCCCTTCCTGTTCTGCCCTGGGTCCAACCCTCTACTGTTCCTCCCCTTAAAAGGACCCCCAGACCAGCCACTTGCTACTGATCTTCCATGTCCAGGAGGCAGCCCGGCTGGGTCCACCCACCTCCCAACTCCTTCAATTCTGATTTCTCTACCTCCGTAATTAGTCCCGCTCATTACTGGGGAATAAACTTTACTTTAAAATGTCTTGGTGGTCAGTTTCCTGAGCCTTAAACCTTAAAGTATGTTCATACAGGACACCAGAAGGCAGCAGCGAGTGGAGCAGTGCCTTCAGGAGTGGAATGGCCCTCATGTCTGAGTTCAGAGGAAGCCCTGAGTAGCAAGGGCAGAGTGAATGGAACTGAAGGTACCGTAACTAACAAAAGAGAAGCCTTTGTTTCTATGCTCTAACATATAAATTATTATTATTTTTTTAAAATGGGAGTTGGATGAACATCATGTCACTAAAGAGATGCATATTCCAAAACAGATTAAGAACCTCTGGTCCAGGGCAGCTCTCTAACTAGATATAATAAGATAATGGCCTGCATTTGAGGAGGTATTTAAAATGTTCTGCCTGGAAAGTGAAGCTATTTTTTTTTTTTTTCATCTTCCCCATTTAGAGTTGTCATGCCTGTCGACAATCAAAAAAGAAAAGAGAGAGAGAGAGAGAGAGAGAGAGAGGGAGGAGAATGTTAAAAAATCCAAGGTAACTGCATGACAATAAAGTAAAAAATCCAATATAATTAATAAAAATGGATAAAGGCTAATTAATAAAAATCTTGCAATGAGAAGGAAAATCAATGACATTCCATTCAGTTTAGCAAATGCTATTAGGCTTCTTGTAGGTACTAAGCACTCAGCTGGGAATGGTCTGTGATTTTTTAAAAACTCTGTTTGAATAAATAAATAAGCCTTTTTCCTTTCATCATTGATCATTAAAAGTAATACAAAACTTAAATTTCCCTATACAGTATTCCTTAGCAACTCCCTAGCAACCTTTACATGAGCAAGCTTTTGCCAGTGGGGTCCACAAAACTGAATTTTAAGAAAAAGCTTCTTCCTTTTGTTAGAAAACATTTCATTTAAAATGTTTTCCAAGAGAAATAAAATTATATTTCCAGTAAAGATTTAAATTCTTTCATATCAAGTGCTCCTCTCCATCATACTCTAACACAATATTATGAACATTGGAATATATATTGGCTTGAATATCATTAAATATAATAAGTCTGGGGAAATCTTGGAGAAGCAGTGTGCTTTTTCTGTGGCATGGTAGGCAGAATGATGTCCCCACCCTATTTCCCCAAAACATGCCCATGTCATTATCTCTGAGACCTGTGAGTTATGTCATCTTTCAAGGGAAGGGAGTCATGGACAAAATTATGGTTGCAAGTCATCTGACCTTGAGATGGAGAGAGAATCCTGGATTACTCAGGTGAGCCCTTAAGTGGGGAGCAGAGACAAGGACTCACTCAGACATCACTGGCCTTAAACATGGAAGGGGCCCACGAGCCAAGGAATTCTTCTAGAACCTGGCAAATACAAGAAAATGGGTTCTCCCCAGAACTCCAAAAAGAAACAGAGTCCTGATTTTAGCCCAATGAGATCTACTTTGGATTTCTGGCCACCAGAACTATAAGATAACGTTTGTATTGTCTTAAGCCACTGAGTGTGTGGTGACTTGTTATAACAGCAATAAGAAATATCTTGCATAAAATATGTCCCTGTGGTTCATGATACCACTGCCTGTCCTCTTTCTCATAGATGGCATTTGCCTAAGCCCTGGTTGTCCTGTCAAATTCATTGAAAATTTAGGTATCTTGGAGATTTTAACATTCGCGTGTATGAATCTTCTATTGAGCCTTGAACTTCGTTTCTCTGTTTTCTCTTCTTTGCATCTTATGCTGCCATTAAAAATAAATAAACAAACAAAACTAAAACAATTTGGCACTTTTACTCCCTTCAATATCATAAACACTGTCAGTAGTTCACACTCTGACTGTGACCTCCTGAATCCTTCCAAATTGCCAATGTCCATGTTAACCTTCAATCCAAGAGTGTACTGGGAAACTGGCTCCCAACTTGTAATGCTCACCAATTTCTCTGGCATAAATACTCCCATGAAAGCTTCTTTTTTTTTTTCCCCCAAGCTACCTGCATGAGGTCATTGAAACAGAACTGAAAAGAGAGGTGCACCATTAATTCTTGCTAGCTTCCAGGTTCTAGCCTCCCACTATGTTATTCTCTCTTTTCTCTCTCTCTGATAAAAAGGCTATTCATTCCCATTCTCTTCTATCTTCTTGTCTGCATCTCCTGGGTGATGATATAGATGTACTCTCTTAGAAACTCTATCAGCATCCTTACCCTCCTTCCCACCCAAGGGCATCTCAAGTCTGGAATGAATACAATCATTGACTCTTTGTCTGCAATCTGTCTTCCTGAAACTTGTGTGAACTAACACTCAACTGATGGGATTGGTGTCTGTAGAAATGAATAGATTCTCCTTGCTGTTGGGTTCTTGATGCTGCTGATACACACTCTGGCTGCAGCTCTGCTGGCCCTTCTTCATTCAATGGCCACTGAAAACCTTGATTAATCTCCTCAAGCCTACTATTCTGCCCCACCACTGTCACGTGTTGTTGTTGCAAACCTCAGCATTGTTACTGGCAAGAAGACCTTTGGGAAAATCAATCAGTCCTACATTCTGACCTCCTTAAAATTCCTTCTCCACCCACCCTCATTTTAATACCTAACCTCCAATTGCATGAGAGATTTTTCATCCCATTTAAAGCCATACAAATGGCTTATAGTATTAAGGACTTCCATAACCAGGTGGATGTCTTATTAATAATGATACATCCCTAACACAGATCTTGGCACACACAGATCTTGTACCTACTGGATGTATTTTATATCACACTATTGAAATGTGATAAAGATCACTAAACCTTCTCTCCAACATCAGCACAGATTGCTTGATGACTGTTGCACAGTTAATAAGGGTGATGAGTGAAATCATTATTCCAGTGGCTTCTTATGCATCAAAAAATAAATAAAAGAAGGAATGACAAGCAATGACATTTTTAATTTATTTCCCCCTTAAACTAGAAATCCTAGTGGTACAAGGGTCAAGATCAGGGTAAACGTGATAGAGAAGGTATTATAGATGAGAGAAGGACACTGAGGACTCAATGTACACTGTTTTCCCCAACATTAATTTTAAACCTACCCCCTGTAAGTGCCAAATGCTCTAAGTAGCTGCTTGCTACTATATAGTTAAGGTGAGGCATGGACAATATCCAATGTTGTTTCTTCCATCAGCCAGCAGAGGGAGCAAAAAAGCACAGGCGTTGTTCAGAAACTTGACACTAACTTAGGAAAATATTGTTTCCTTTCCTAACCCTATCTGTCCGCAAGCCAGGCTACCTCTAGGATCATTTCAGTTATGGACTGCACTGTTTACTGTCTTACTATCTTGTATTGACTGTGGTTCATGGCAATTTTGCTTCTGCAAAACAGAAAAAATAAAAAGGATGGGTTTTCAATGATAGGGTTAAAGACCCATGCCTTAACGGTGCACTAAACTCATTATAAAATCAGGGATGAGTGGATACACCAAAGTTTATTTTGAAACCCTTTCTGCCCAGTCTTCAGAGGAAAATGGGAATAGGTGGATAATCCAAGCTCTCTTTCTTTCATCCCCTATCCTCTCATCAAGTCTGCCATTGTTAGTCCATGAGGCAACCAGCCCTTTAAATCACTGCATGCTTTTAGTGTCATTTCCGGTCTGCAGCACTGCAAGCAACTCAGTTGTCAGAGGAGACATATCTGGGTGTACCATCACTTACAAATGATTTATTCCATAAAGCACATAAAAATGGATTTTGAGTGCCTAAGCTTATTATTCCCACAGTAAACAATGGTATAAAGAGAACCTCCTTAATTTGTTCGCAGTATGAAAAGTGTCAAGGGGAAATCATATTACATTTAACATCTTTTGCATTATCAGTTAACTAATAGGGTCGGTGGAGGGAAAAGGCACTTAATTAAATGATTGGAAATAATCTTACTGTGAAGATCTGGTGCGGAAGACAAGAAGCAGAAATCCAGATGAAACTAATCTTTCTCCATTTCTTTGGCTTCTCCTAAGTGCTTTTTTGTCTTGTTTTGCTTGGTTAGAGTGACACTTTCCTGTGCATCTTAGGTGAAGCTGGATGCCACTCTTTTAAGATATTTCCCTACTGAAAAGGAGAGAGAGTTGTTCAAGAGAAATGAATTTCCTGCCAGCATTTTTCAATGAGGTCTAGTTAGCATTTTGGGTAAGACTATTCTTTACCGAAAATCTGTGTCTCAAATCCCTGAGCATTTAGCATCCTCATTTCTTATTCACTAAATAAGTACCAAGAGCTTGCTGTAGTTCTCATGACAATCAACTGCACACATTTCAAAACAGTTCCTTTAAGGGGACAGAAAGGTCTCCATCCAAGAAAGACCACTTGGGAAGTGAGACGTCTTGGAAATGTCTCATTGTGTGAGGCCATCATGAATGTCCGTTTTATCAGGATGTCTTACTTAATGTCACTGATGAACATGGGGATAAGAGACTTGAAGAGATGCACAGGTTTGCAATAACACATGCAAAGAGACCACATACCACATAGTAGGTATGCGGCAGTTAATGGCATTGGGAGGAAACATGCAAGATGTAATGGTGAATGAGTGATGTCCTCTTTACAACTTAGTGAAGAAAACATACATGCAGACATGCACCCAGTAATAAAACACGTGATCCCAGTAGATGAAGTAGCAGGGTGGGAAAGAGCTGAATGCAAAGTGCTTTGGGGTTGTCTAGTTTGTAGGTCTTCCATGAGTACCATGCTCCGGTGGAGTGGAGGTATGATTCTGTTCTCCTGATACAAGTATATAATTCCCACCCCGATTTTGAGGTGGGAGCAGAAGGTGGATAGATGAGTCTGTCTAAAATTCCAAACTGGAATATGGCTGATAATTAAGTGTAGCCAGACCAGAACATTTCAAAGCTGTTTTAGGAAATTGATGTTGAATATTGAATTTATGTTTCAATATCCATGAAAAGGAATACTTTTTTTTTTACTTCAAATAAAATAGGCATTGATTTGGTTGCACTTCAAATTATTTTGAATATTCTCCTTCAATTTATGGTTAATCACAAATGTTTCATGTGCTCGTATATTTAGCACAATTTGCTTCTCAGACTTGTGTATATCTCTTTGATTGTCTACTAGCATTTTCATCTCTCTGAGTTTTTTCCCACTCATATAACATAATGTATTTAGTTATAATTATGACTCCTACTTCTATGGCTAATTGTAAAGTCTGTTAGCTTTAATTTTTTATTTCTATGCATAAATCCTTTCACTTAGTGCTTAACCATATTTATACTTAACTTAATGTACCCCCAGAAGTTACAATATTTATTTATAGCTTTGAGAAATTAGAATGTCTAGTAATAAGGTAATGTAGGTACAAATTATAAATCTTACATAAAAAGTAATACGAAGGTTCACTGTGGTGAAATTCTTAATTGAGTGTACAGTTAGGGAATATCCGATACCATACCACAGTTTGGTAAAGTAAATTAAAAGCATTCTATGAGAGAAATAGTCTGGATTCCCTTCTACTCTTGTTGAAAGAAAAAGACAGCAGGAAAGATAGCAAATAGGCCAATTTTAAATCACTGTAATATATAACTATTCTGCCTTGTCTAGCTAACTTAGCATATTTTAAATTTTCTAAACCATGCAATGAAAAAAAGAAAGAGGGAGATTTCAGACAAATCTGACTTAATGACGCAGCAATCAGCCAGCTGTTGCTACAGTTTCCTTAAAAAAAAAAAGTACTGACTGTCTCAGCATCCAAGAAATGCAGAACTTCTCACAGTAAAATCCAATCTCTAAGGGCCTGTTTTTCTCTGCACATCAAGGGCAGTCATGTGGCCATTGAACTCTGGGGCTGTGGAGTCTGACAGCCCTGGGTTCGGATCCCTGATACTACTGAGTAAGTGTGTCTGAAGGTCATGTTTTTCATCATCTTCATGTTTTTCATCATCTTTATCATCATCATCTTCACTGAGATAGCACATCCTCAGATTCCTCTTAATACAACACTTCAGGAAACATTAAAAATATTAAAGATGAAAAATAATTGCAGTAATTAGGTGTATTATTTGTGACTCGCAGGAATTTTTCCTCTGCCCTGCCTTCCAATAACCACCAGGTTATTAACAACACATGCTCATGGAGCTCTCACCATGGGCCAGACTTGATCTTCAGATATGATATGCCAACTCATCATCCCATTTGGCTCAGGTGAGCTCTTCACATTGCCTGTGACCATGTTGGCTTTATCTTTTGCATAAAACTCTTCTGGTGAAGAGCTCTCATCATCAGTTTTATCAATATCTCCTATCTATCCTCCAGCAGAAGTGACTCCCAGTTGTGAACTGAGCTTTTCTGAACTTCTTATTTAGACTTTTCAGAAAAGACATGTCCTTTATTTATTTTTTAAATTTGTTAAATTCATTGGGTAACATTGATTAGTAAAAGAATATAGGTTTCATGTGTACAACTCTGTAATAAATCATCTGTATATTGCATGATGTGTGTACCACCCAAGGACATATCCATTTGAAAAATCTTGGTTATGGTCCTAAGATGGTAAGTTGGAGATTCTGAAATCTAGAAAGGTGATGCTAACAGGACCAGGAAATCATGGGTATGTATATGCTGAGATAGGACTGGACATATCCTTTCCATCTGAATAACCTTATTTTACCTGCATAATAATTATATAATATATTATAGGATTTATCATCTTGGATTTACAGATAAGTGAACTAAGGCCCAAAGTGTTGGGATAATTGGTCCAAGATCCTACCACCTGAGGTGTCAAAATAAGACAACAAACATAAAGAAGACATGACTCCACTATGCTGTGATGCCTTTTTTTTTATTTATTAGCATGTGTGTGCACGTTTATGTGTTTGGATGTGTGCATGAGTGTGTTTGTATATGTATGTGTATAGTATGCAGGTGAGATGCTGATGGTTCATGCTCTCTCTGAGCATTTCCAGAAATGTGCATGCTTGTCGGTTTTGCACTGAGCACTTTTATAAAAGTAACGTCTGTCTATAACAATTTCTCTTCTCTATTTCCCTTGTTCCCTCTCTTTTCTCTTCATTCCCTCCTTTCTCTTCTCTCTGTTTTCCAAGGTCACAGTTCAGTGACATGCCAAGGAGAACAGTGTATTTAGAGCAACACTAATGATTCTGGCCACTAACTGGGAATCTGATCTTCTGGGCTCTTTTCCCAGCTCTCCCACCATGTGATTTTAAACTTGATTGAGCTCCTGTTTATCCAAGTGTAAAATGAAGGTAATACATTTCTACCTCATGAGGACTGAGAAAGAATACTGCACTGTACAATGCTTTATGATCCACAGGCAAAAGGTATAATCAGTGACAGCGTCATAATATTGACAGTGCTTTCCAATTCAATTTGTCCCCTACCTTCTCTTGGTATCAATACTATCCTGAAGGTGAAGGCTTAAGATTGCTTCTTCCTGGAGATGCAAGAAAATTTCAATTAGCTTATGTTTTTTATGTAAAATAGTTTCCTCCAATATATGGAAAGCACAAATTGTAATAAAAAAAATATAGTCTGACTTTAATAATAGATTTTGAAACTTTAAAAAGTACTTTGAGTGTCCACAAAATATTTTCTTTAAATTAGCCATAGTCACAGAAAACCCACATGCCACACTCTAATAACAACCCAGTCATTGATCCTTAAGAAAACCTGGGTCATGTCACTTAATATGTCTAAATTAAGATTGCACATTGATCAAGTAAATGCATTTATTGTTTTTAGATGTACTTGAACTGTTTCCTTAATTTGCATAATAGACTAGGAAAAAATGAATCAAGTTTTATCAAAAGTGATAAAACTGGGTACAGAAGCCAAATAGAATACTTTTCTAGAAGGAAAATGAATGGATGATGGCTTTGCCAATGTGCTGATTTCTGTCATTCTCATGTTCAGTGACAAGCACCATATGAATGATTCCACTCCGTTGATTCTGGAGAGTACCAAAGTGAACAGATTGTCAGAGCTACAATTCGACTAGCATGCCACCACAGCTCACCACAGTGTCACCAATGAGATGAAGAACAGTGTATTTGTTTATTCCTAAAAATGCACTGGCTTGCCAAAAAATTTTAATTTAGCAATTTTTCTAGCCAGCAAATTTGAACATTAGTGAGCATAATTGCTTTCATTCCATCTTGGTCAAAGAAAGCTCTGGGTTATGAATATATATATTTGAAATCTGAGTTTCCCATTCACGAGGAAAATAAAAAATAAATGTGACTATTAAACTATTCTTCATATTATTTATGTGGCCAAATTAGCTCATTATTATCACACCAGACTCAAACTCTTGGTGACAGATGTTTGAAACCTAGTAATTATTATTAGATTATTCTCTTGTCACATATAAATTTAAGTATCATGCACTACACACATACAGAATTTATCCAATCCATCTCTCCCTCTCTACACTCACTACTTATCATAAACTCTATTAGCCTAGCCTCTTAATTGGTCTTCAAATGCAATCTTTCTCCTTGCTAAAGTATCCTGTGCATGCTGCTAGACCAATCTTTATGAAAATTCCCTTCATAACAGTCAAATTCCCAATTTTCTACCAAATAAAGCAAATATCTTCAGTGTGGCACTGAAATCCCTCAATCTAATATCAACTAATCTCCCGACCCCTCTTTAGTTCGTGCATATTCTACTGGCTTAAAACTAATTTAACTCCTCCACTAACTTTGTGAATTGCTCATCTTCTGCCACCATTCTCTTACCTACTCTTGGAATATTAACCTCTCTAGCTTGTCACATCCAGAGCCTGTCTTTAAAAACCCAAGTCATATGACATTTTCATTCAATGATGACTTAATGAACATCTCCTGGATTCCAGGTTCTCTTCCAATATCTCCAACATGGTACCTTAGTCTTCCAGATTGAAATGATGTATCTTATTGGAATTCCATGTTACTCTGTGCACTTTTCTCTGCCTTTTGATACAGTTGTGTGTATAGGCTCTATATTGTCCTGAATTACTGGCACCTCTCAGAGAGAATTTGTTATGGAATGTAGTCTCTATAAAGCTTACAGAGTATCCAGCACATCATAGTAAACGCTTTGTGAAGAATTTTTTTTTTAATTAAAAAAAGACAAAGAAGTACAACAGTGTCTGTGAGACATGAGGAAAATAAAAAATAAATGCCTACAGAGAATACCTGAAGACATGAGTTGTAAAACTATGAACCCAGATAGTTTCCTGTGTTGTAATAGTCAACATAAATGTAGACTTAGAATTGTTGGAATTTTTTTTTAACATTATATTGCCAGTGGACAAGCGTATTCAGTTTCCCTAAAGTTAGTGTTAATTTATGTGATTATGTGTAAATACATATATCTCAATATGCAGACAAAATGTGAGCAAGGTGGTAGTTCAAAAAACTTCTATTGTACTTGAGTCTCAGGTAAAGCATGAGTAAGTTTCTCATTCAGATTCTTTCTCTTTAATTCGTTATAGAATTAAAATATGTTAAAATGAATGCACGAATTTCTTTTCAATGAAATGTTTAATCATTTCTGTTATACTACTATGTCTCTGCTGAAAACTGAAGGTTTTCTTCAGATGATGGAAAGCCTTGATACTCAGAGCACATAAAGCTTTGGCCTCAATCAGCATTTAACAGTGCTTATTAGAAATGTAATTTTACAGCACCACCCCTGATACACAGAAATTAACTATCTGAGGGTGGAAGCCATAGAATTGTGTTTAGACACCTGTCTGCAGGGATGATATCCAGCATTTAGAAGGGTTCAAAAATCTGGAGAAGGGCTGCCTGTAAGTTAATAAAGAGACTAGAAATATAATATAAATTTGTAATCCATTGGGGAGCCAGAGGAAGCTTA
Organism: Pipistrellus hanaki; assembly: GCF_964339955.1. Lineage (NCBI taxonomy): Eukaryota > Metazoa > Chordata > Mammalia > Chiroptera > Vespertilionidae > Pipistrellus > Pipistrellus hanaki. The sequence goes on along the minus strand of NC_140510.1, from coordinate 63,324,907 downwards.
GCTATAGTAGCTAAGTTCTCTCTAACTCTGGAACCAGGTCTCCTTTTAGTCCCACATTTTCCCCTACAACAAAGTAAATATACATATCATAGGTAAGTTTGGTATTTAGTAGGCATTGTCAGGTTGGAGGAATTACCTTTGGCTGTTCAACTGTTTGGCCAGCAGGAGGCAATAATATGTAGATTAAAATGCCCTCAGCTGTCTGGCAGCAAGCAATCATTTATGTATCTTTTTGAGGTTTGGGGAAATGCTTTCGGCCATTCCAGCAGGCAATAACATGTATTCAGCCCTGCTGAATATAGAAGCCCATCAAACTTTTGAGGACTTATTGCATTTGTTATGACATGCCAGAATTAGCTTCCAGCACACCTGTCCAAGTAATTCTGATTAAAATTATACTATATTTGCTCAGTGGATGGAGCGCCTTCAGACTGAAAGGTCCCGGGTTCGATTCCAGTCAAGGGCACTTGGTTGTGGGCCCATCCCCAGTGGGGGGTGTACAAGAGGCAGCTGATCGATGATTCTCTCTCATCGATGTTTCTGACTATCTCTCTCTCTTCCTCTCTGTAAAAAATCAATAAAATATATATATTTTAAAAATAAATAAATAAAATTATGCTACATTTGAAAAGCTGGCCTAGAGAATTAAAATTCAGAAGCCCACCACAACCCTAAAACTCAACATGTCAATTAAAGGAGGTGACTTAATGTATGTCAATCAGAGATTTCAGTTTTAGGAAGAGGGAGCAATATTTTATTTTATAGAAACAGGATTCAGTTACAATTCATACATTGCTTAGGCCTTAGTCTCACAAAGCGAAATTATGCCATTTTGCTGAACAAAAAGATGGAAGCTGTCTGGGGCAGGAATTTTACAGACCAGTGTATTTGTTTCTAATGAAGGAGATTAAAAGACGCTACCTTTCTTCTTATCATACTGTTGCTCACCCTGTACCAAACCAAGTTGAAAGCTTGGCATCTTAAATCATTCCTTAAATTGCGTAGAGATGATTTAAAACAACAACAACAAAAACAAACAAACAAACAAAAAACATAAAACACCTGAGTCATGGGGCTGTATTGTTTTCCTAATCCTTAGAGTAAACCAGTTGTTGTGAATATGGTTTTTTTCCTGGTCTTCAATCTCATATTAGTTTTCTATTGTACGTCTTCTGTTTAAGATTTGGAAAAAAATCTTACTGTTGATAAATTTTAGTTTGATTTTTTTTTACATTTTGAAGATTTGTTCTGTATTTTGAGGTATGAATGATTTTTATGCAGAAATTTATTTACACATGAAAGCTGACCATATTGGCCTTGTGGAATGTTTGGGTAGGTGAATTAACACCCTCTTACTGCCCTTTCTCTGAACTTTTGTCAGGTTCACACTGATACACTGCTTAGAGATTTAAATAACTAAAGAAAAAGATATAGTAACATTAGAGAGTTTAAACTAAATCCAGCACCTGGTAGAGAAAGGCAACTCAGGAAACAGACCCACAAAACATAACAAAATGAAAAAAAGAATGAAAAAACAAACAAACAGGAAAAACAAAGCAATAAGGTCAATGACATCATTTTGTAAAATATGTACTCATATTATTTATAAATATCTCAATGAAATAATGCCCAGACTTAATTTCTTCTTCCTTCCTCCCTCCCTTCCTCCCTTCCTTCCTTTCTTCTTTCCTTCCTTCCTCTTCTTTCTTTTCTTCCCTCCTTTTTTTTGGTGAAATTGTACATGCAATCACATGGAAAATAATTTAAAATGGAATGAAAGCCATCTGGATATAAATAAGATCAAACATTAATTAATTAGCCAACATTTATGTCCTATCTACAATAGATTTTTATTTTTATCCTGTGGATGATGGAAAGATCCATAGACTAACACCATCCTGTCAAAAGAAAATGGAAACTATTCTTAGAGGTGGCTTTACAATCATTATTTGAAAAGACAATGAATGTATTTTTATTACAAAACACTTGTTTGGGTTCTATTTTTATCTAGATTTTGAGTCCAGTTTTTCCCTTGGTAAGTTTTATATTTTGCTATGTTTACTTCTTGATCTCAAAAGGCTCTGAATTTCCATTCTAAATGGTACTGGGTCTGGAACAGGAATAAATCCAAATATACAATGAGCATATTTTCATAATTCTTCAGAATGCAACAAAAATCTCCACTAATAGTTACCGATGTTTTCTTCGTATAATAGGTTAGCAAAGGTGGAATGAGTTGCACAGTATCCCATTCAGTTACTGAACTTTTCTTATTCTTCAGACCATTGGATATAATAGCAAGAATGGTTTTAGAGTCTTTAGATGGAAAAGTAACTGGCACTTTGAGTGGTAATGGATATTTTAATCACTGGGATTTCTATAGCAAATTATCTCAAGTCCATCCTCTTTGCTGTACAGAGACCATATAATCAGTCTTAATGATACTGAAGTGACTTTACCTTTTGTTTTGTGCAACTTTTTGCAGTAGTATTTTGAAAAGATTTCTCTTTTTCCTGTCAGTAGTAGCAAAACATCCCATCAGAAGTTATCTTTCTCAAAGAAAGAAGAGGTTTATCTTTAATTCAAACATTCACCATTTATCTGACTCTTTAGTATCCTGGAAGAATTTAACCTACTGGAGACTGCCATGCTGGAGTGGCCAAAGACAAGTGAATAAATCTCCAAAGCATAATACTAAGTGAAAGAAGCTGGACAAAAAGAGCTCAAACTATGTGATTACATTTATATGAAGTTCTATAAAATGAAGACTATAAGGACAAAAATTAAGTAACAGGTTGACTCCACTGGAGTTGGGAACAGTGACTAAAAACCAAGGGGTATGAGAAAATTCATGAAGGTAATGGGGATATTCTATGTGGTAGTGGGGTTATATGGTTGTATATATTTATGTCACCCTAGAAAGATTAATTTTACTCTATGTCAGTTTTAGCATAATACACCTGAGTTGTAAAAAAAAAAAATACATAAAGATGGTTTAAAATCTGGATTATAAGGTGCCCGACTAGCTCAGTCGGTAGAGCATGAGACTCTTAAAATCTGGATTATAGTAAAGAGTAATATTATAAATCCTCTTCTTAGAGATTTATTGTCAATCTTCACACAAGGATATATTTTTCCCCATTGATTTTTAGAGAGTGAAGGGAAGGAGAGACAGAGAGAGAGAGAGAGAGAAACATCAATGTGAGAGAGACATATTGATTGGTTGCCTCTTACACGCACCCTGACTGGGCCCAGGGATCAAGCCTGCAACAGAGATATCTCCCATTAACCTGAATCAAACCCTGCACTCTTTAGTCCATGGGATGATGCTCTTACCACTAAGCAAAACCAGCCTGTGATTGTTAGAAATTTATTTACTGCTGAGGTTTTCAAGATGCCTGATTCACAGCTTTTGCCCTTGGGATTTGTGCTTTCTATTTTTCTACAATTGCTAAACTATTGAATTTGATTGTAGCAAATTATTGTTTGCTTTTCATGAATGTTTTTTTTTTTTTTTTTTTGCTTTTAGAGAGCCCAATTAATATCACTGTATTCCATTGAAGAAGCTGTGTTGAGAAATATTTTCACTTTCTTCCTTTCCTAGAGGAAACCTACTCATGTAAGTGATTTTCTCCTTAAGCTGAAGTTTTGTGAATCACCTCTTAGTTTACAGGTATTGATGAAGTACTTTGGGTGGTATTGAAGAAACAGTGTACTGAGTCCTCTTATATGTTGATATCAATTTTGTCATGTCATGTACAAAATTGCTCCCTGGCTTATCTATTTTGTATTTTTTTGCATGGCTTATTTCCATAAAGAAGGGTGCACCTGAACATCCATCAATGTATTCAGCAGTCGAGTTGTAGAGGCCCATAATGTCACATGCTCACTGGCCTTTTCAACACAACTAAATAATCAGGTAACTATAGAAATGAAAGGTTTCTCATATCCTCCCATTTTGCTGTTATTCTTATTACAGCTATTTTATTTTGACAAGACTATCGTGTTAAACTCCTAAATTCTTCCTAAATTTTCACTTTTTTTTTCCATGTAAAGAGGTGATCTTTTACTAATGAATTTGGTTTATGAAATGAATCACTGAGAGTGCAGCTTCTGATGTTGTTGGGCTGGTGTCCCCTGAAGAATATTGCAGACTGATAACTAACCTGCTCTCCCAGGTGGCCTTTGGATCACTAATAGTGTCTCCTGCTTTCCAAGTTCTTCACTGAATGCACAAACTTCCAGAGAGAACAAACAAAAAAAAGTTAAAGAATGTGAAGTAGTGGAATGATACCTGTGAGTAGAAGAATAATAAAAGGCCAAAACATGCCAGCACTTTCAAATTAAGTATTATAAAGTTTAGAAAAGTGTACACACTATTTTGAACTATCCTACTAGGGAACATTGTGTCATATTTTAGAGATTCAATGGTTCTTGCTTGCCTATTTGTTCTAGTCTATGTACAATAGGATATTGCATTTATTTTAAGATATCTATGTAAAATGAATGATAGTCAAAAGAAAAAAAATATGTCAAAATGAGTAGAGCACCAGAAGAAATGTGTGTGCTTTTTTTAGTTTTTGTTTGTTTGTGTGTTGTTGTTTTTTAGGGAAGGTGAAAACAATACTTATGTCTGAACTGGCAAAGCAACATGAGAGATGCAACAAATTCAAACATGATTTTTCTCAAATTTTCTGCCTAACACTAAAAACATGTTATTTAACTATATAACTACTAGAGGCCTGTTGCAGAAAGATTCCTGCAATAAGGCTTCCTGCTGTGGTCTCTGACCTGCCTGCTTCCCTCCCTTCTCCCCCATCTCGCTTGCTTGCTTCTCAATGGCTTCCCTCCCTTCTGCAGCACTTGGCTTCTCTGTCTTGAGTCTTCACTCTGGTCTGGATATGCAAATTAGCCGCCATCTTGGTTCAGCTAATTTGCATACTTGCCCTGATTGGCTGGTGGGCATGGCTTGTGAGCATAGCAAAGGTACAGTCAATGCTTCTCTTTTATTAGATAGGATTATAAATATTAACTATAGTTAATGTTGTTTTTATCGTGTGTGTGTGTGTGTGTGTGTGTGTGCGCGTGTGTGTGTGTGTGTGTGTGTGTTTTGCCTTTCTCAAAGATTTTAAGAAAGCATTTGGGATGTAAGACAACAATTTTGTATTATCTTAGCACTCTCCTTGTATCTTATCTCAGTACATTGTTTCTTCTTATTTCCAGACAACTTTAATTAGGAGAAACCCTCAAAATAATTTTATCTTCATCAACCTAAGACCAGAACTTCTCTCTTTGTAATTCTTCCTCCAACCATTGCTCTTCATTTTATAGGACAGTCACTGTCCATGAGGAATAAATCAATGTCATAGGAGTTTGTGGAGAGTAAAATAACTTCTTGTATAAACATGAGAAGATAATGACTCGTAAAGTTATGTTTTACATTATTTTAGCCCTACCCAGTTTGGCTCAGTGGATAGAGCATCCACCTTCAGACTGAAGTGTCCTGGGTTCAATTCTGATCAAGAGCACATGCCCAGGTTGAGGCTGGATCCCCAGTGTGGGGTGTGTGGATTCTCTTTTATCATTGATGTTTCTATCTCTCTCTCCCCCTCACTTCCTTTTCTGAAATCAATAAAAATTTATTTAAAAAAAGAAATGTTATAAATAACACTAATTTATACTGTATGTATTAAATTGCCTTGTTTAATATAATAAAAATCATGGTAATAACTTTAGATAATAAACTTCTAAGATTGTAATTTTTATTCTTTATCATAAATGACGTAAGTACCTTAATACTATCCTATTTAATAAAATAGTAATATGCAAATTGACCATCACTGTAATACAAAAGATGGCTGCCCCCATGTGTTAAAAAATATCTGCCCCCTGTGCTCACAAGATGGCCAGCAGGGGAGGGCAGTTAGGGGTGACCAGGCTGGCATAGAAAGGCAGTTGGGGGGGACCCAGGCCTACAAGGGAGAGCAATTAGGGGTGACCAGGCCTGCAGGGGAGGGCAGTTAGGCTGGCAGGAGAGCAGTTAGGCATTAATCAGGCTGGCATGGGAATGGTTAGGAGGTGATCAGGCTGGCAGGCAGAAATGGTTAGAGGCAATCAGGATAGGAGGCAGGCGAGCATGTGGGAGCCAGTAGTCCTGGATTGTGAGAGGGATATCCGACTTCCTGTTTAGGCCCTATCCTTCTGGGATCAGGCCCAAATGGGCAGTTTGACATCCCTCGAGGGGTCCCAGATTGGAGAGGGTGCAGGCTGGGCTGAGGGACAAACCCTCACACCCCCAGGCACAAATTTTGTGCACTGAGCTTCTAGTGGATACATTAAAGAGATGTGCTATTGAAGTTCACTTAATTTATGCATAATGATGACAGAGGTCAACAGAGCAAGGTCATCTTCTTTTAAAAAAAATGTATTTTATGATTTTTTACAGTGAGGAAGGGAGAGGGACAGAGAGCTAGAAATATCAATGAGAGAGAAACATTGACCTGCTGCCTCCTGCACACCCCCTACTGGGGATGTGCCTGCAACCAATATACATGTCCTTGACTGGAATCGAATCTAGGACCCTTGAGTCCGCAGACCAACACTCTATCCATAGAGCCAAACCGGTTTCGGCAAGGTCATCTTCTTTGTCCCTATTTTTATGTAAACCATTGTTATTAATGACACTGTTCAAAAGCTGCATTTAAAAATAGCCAAAAATAAAATCCTTGATTTAATCAGTCAAGCCAGTCAGAGCCTAGCTAGGGGTGTAAGACAAAATATGCAATCTGGAGCAAATGAAGCTTGGAGAAGAACCAGAAATCAGTGTAGAAGGTGGAGTCTGGCCTTGCACTAGACAACCAGTCCTCTGTGCAGGTCTGAAAGGACAGCTTCTTTGTGTAGTGGGCCCATTTCTTTGGGTAAGATTCAGAGGTAAAACAGGTATGCAACATTCAGGTAATGTTACACGTAAATCTGACATTGTGGATGGAAAAGGACCACATGTTAACGTAACTCAGGGAAGGCCTACATGGCAGCCTTACAAACTCAGTAGACCTAGAGTAACTGCAAAGGATGGCCTGAAATTAAAAACCTTTAATTAAAAAGCATTTCATAGTGGGTAATCATGTTCTAGGGCAGTATCTTACTTGACAAAGATCAACTTCAATCTTCACCGAGATATGTCAGGGTAACTTGTAACCTCCCTTTTTCCGGATGCCTCAGGGCACAACCATTGCCCTGGGCGACAGGAAGTAGACCACAAATTCCTTCATTGTTTTTGTTATGTTAATTGTTGACTGTTAACTATCCTGTGTTGGGAGCCATCAGAGTTGAGACAAGCAACTCCATCTTAAGGAAATAGAATTAAGTTCCTTCTAGCAGAAGTTATTCGGTGCCCTGAGGGTTTGGCCAGAAGATAAGATTAACCTGCCGCTTAACATCTTTGCAAGCTTAACATCTTTGCAACTTCCCCTCCTGATCCTCCCCCATAGATAGCCCAGCCTTGGAATGTTACACCTTGGAATGTTATGCTGCCCTGGCAGTTAGCCAATCCTGTGTTGCCAGATACCTTACCACCTTGTCACTCAGTGCCTAAACCAATTATACACTGCCAAAGACCCCTCTGCATAGGCAACCCTGCCCCCCTTTGTTTCTGCTGTATATATACAGCCATTTCAAAAAATAAATTTTGAGGCTTGATCAGAACCTTGTCTTGCCTCCATTCTTTCGTGTTCCTTGTTTGTTTCATTCTCTTAGGTGGTTCCTGCGTGCCCCCGTTGTTGCCCTGAGGGCCGGGGCAATCCTGTACCCACCTAAGTAAAAGAAGTGTGTGTCTATCATTTTACTTTTTATCCAACCCCAGAGTACTCCTCCTCCCACACCCCCATACTTTGCTATCTCAGGCTTCCCTAATCTATCAGTAATGGATTTCAAGTAAACCACTTATGTCTCCTACTTTGATTGCAATGTATAAAACAAGATGATAAAAACTGCCATTCTCTGGAGCATCATCCCAATACATTGAGGTTCTGCTTCCAGGCAATTGTCCACAGTTTGGCTCAAATAAACTCACAAAAGTTCTTTGCAGGTTTGAATTTTTTATTTATTTTTATTTATTCATTTTTTTATGTTAACAACATTGCAAAATTTATTGGAAACTCAGTAAAATGCAGACATTCTGAAGAATAATTCCATGTGTTGTTGTTCCCACCTCTCAAAAGTTCATTTTATTACTGCTTGTGGAGGTCATGGAGAGGACGTGACCACTGTGTTAGCAACTGTTTTAAGGACATGACCTTGCTGTTGAGATCATCTGGATGGTACTGAACCCATAAAGCCTTCGTATACACTCTTAAGATTATGGTGGGTGGGAACAGAAAAGCATAGAAAACATTTTACCTGTGATACCCATTATCAAATCCAGGGTATTGGCTCTAAGAAGGATTTTATAAAAGGGATTTTTTACTGCATGGGGGAAAGGAGAGCAGGAGAACCCTGACAGCTTTGCAGCCTCTGCTATGGAAGCACCCCCACAGTCTTCAACAAGGCAGGACCCCGCTAAGGGGGCTGCCCAGCCTCTGCATCTCCTTCCGGGGGCGAGAGCTGTCCCTGCAGTGAGGCCAGATCCAGCCTTTTCTCCACCCTGTCAGATCTTCATGTTATGTGGGCGACTTCAGCAGGATTTCAGTCTTATTTGATGCTTGTACTTGACTTGGGAGATGGAAGAGTAAAAAGAGGAAGATTTCAGGAGAAGGGTAAACAGAAATATAGGATGTCCTATAGAGTTTCAAATGAGAATTTCTGTATAAGAATCATGAGCAATTTCTCTGTCCCTGATGTCATTATTATTTTTTAATAATTTAAAATGTCACTAAAGAAAACAAAACAAAGTAATGAAAGAGAAAACTAATATTAAAGGAGAAAAACAAAAGTAATGAAGAAAATAAGAACACAATATCGGATAAAAATTGAAAATACATACATAGGTAGCAACAAGAAACAAATTGTGGATGCATTGAAAAATAGAACTGATGGCTCTAGCTGGTTTGGCTCAGTAGATAGAAGATTGGCCTCCATTCAAGGGTCCTGATTTCGATTCCAGTCAAGGACATGTACCATGGTTGCAGGCTTCTTCCAGGCCTTGTGCAAGAGGCAACCAATTGATGTGTTTCTCTCACATCAACATTTCTCTCTGTCTTTCCTTCTTTCTTCCACTTTTTCTAGAAAATCAATGGAAAAAAATCAATGGTGAGGTTTAAAAAAAAAAATTGATGAATAATTAAAATGAAAGGAAAAAAAGAGTAAGGAAAATGCATGCTGGTTATTAGTGATAAAGCTTACAATTGGGGGGTGATGGATACAGTTACAGATGCAAATGCTGGTGTGGGGTGAAAGAGGGGGCACAGGGAAAGCTCTGTGAGGGAACCAGGGAGAGCCAGGGCTCGCAGGAGTGCTCCCAGGGTTAGCAGGAGATACCCTGGTGCATGCAGCCTTTTTTACTTAGAGGAAGGTTGAGATACAAAGTGCTATATGCTATTATTTTTTCTTCTACTCTCATTGTCTACTATCATTTACCTTTAAAATGTTTGTAAATACTCAAAGTAAATCTTTACTGGGCAAATAAGCATTCTTACTTTTATTAACCTAATTTTTCAAATTCAAATTCAGGTTTAAGTTAGATTGGTAATGGCTTGCCAGAAGCATATGGCCCGTGTTTTGTTTTTCAATTGTCTCTCTACACAATATAGGGAATTACTTTGTTAGAAATGATAAGCAGGATAATAGGGGAGCTGTGGCACAAAGGATTTCTAATGAATAGGTGAATTATTAGATATTGAGGCCCCATCTGTTCTATCCTATTCTGCTTAATTCCATCCTTTTAACTTTCCTTCATTTTTCAATAATGCAATGTTTTCTTTGGAGACCCCTTTGCAGGTGGTTTGGATGAGACTGAAAGTGCCTTTTAGTCACAGGTATGATGATGTGACTTCAGGTTTCTTTTGTCCCATACTATTCTCTAGAAATATAGGAGTTCTAAGATAACCAGGGAACTTGTATACATATTAGAGGCTCAGTGCACAACATTTGTGCATTGGGAGGGGGTGTGGGTGTGGGGTGGGGAGCGGTCCTCAGCCTGGCCTGAGCCCTTTAGCAGTCCAGGAGCCCTCAGGGGATGTCTGCAATCCAACATCCTTAGAGCTACTTGGAGGCAGGAGAGGCTCTCTCCACCACCACTGTGCTAGCCAGCCACAACACTGCTTGTGGCTGAGCAGCATCTCCCCTGTGGGATCACACTGACCACCAGGGGGCAGCTCCAGTATTAAGCGTCTGCCCCCTTGTGGTCAGTGCACATCATAGCAATCGGTCATTCTGTGTTAGGTCTATTTGCATATTACTCTTTTATTATATAGGATATGTATAGCCCATGGACACAGACAAAAGTGTGATGAAGGCCTAGGAGGGGCAGGTGCGGGGTGGGGGATGGGGGGATCAATGGAAAAAGAAAAACACAAAGGTGACATCTGTAAAACTTTAAAAAATAAATATAAAATTTAAAAAGATAGGAAAACTGCTTTTGAGGGATTTGCCATTTAGTTTAAAAGTTAAACTATTTGCACAGAAAGATAAATAAAAATACTATGATGCACATACTGAGAAATTGATAAATGGAGGAATTCCAAATCGAAGGATACTGACCAAGAAGACTAAAATGTCTTAGGAGAGCACTATGAAGAAACTGAGGGTTTTTATTAGGGCAAGAACTGGCAAAAAGGGAAAAAGAGAAAAATTAGAAAAAAAGAAAAGAAACCCATTATGTCCAGGGTTTAGGAGAGGGCAGAGGTGAAGAGGATAAATGCCAACAAAACTGTCAAAGTGAAGCTCAGTACTTTGGAAGGGAAACAAATTTGATGCAGGAAAGGGATGAATGAAGGAAGAGGAGAAGACATTCAGCTAATACTCATGTCCCACACTGTTTTAGATAGCTTTCCCATATGTTAGTTCCTTGAGAATTACAGAAAACAAGAGTCAGAGTGGGTTAGGATTTGTATGTCAACTTAGAGAGTTTTACTTTGGTCTGAAAATTTCCCAGCGAGTAGCATGGTGCTCAAGTAGGTTTGGGGCTCAATAAATGCATGTTTTCATTGCCAATGATTCTCATTCTAAGATCAATTGAAGACAAACTCAAAGAAATATTTGAGAAGACTACTAGGACAATCATGTTTAGGATAATCACCAACTTAGCTCTTTAAAAAATCCTGCAAATCCATTTTTGTCTTCATCTCCACCACTTTCTCATAGTCCCAGCAACCATTATAAATTCCTTACTATTTCGCCCCCCTAAATTATTTACCTAGATCTACTCAATCCTCCACCAGATGGCCACAAGAAGCCAGAGAAAATTTTTAAATCACTCCCCCCCCTCCCCCCCATCCCCACTTGTGTTCCCACTATTTTTAGGTTGAAGGCGCAACTTCTCCCTTGGCTCCTAAGGCCCTGCCTGCACACTTCTCTGCTCACCCCTCCAACCTCCTTAGGGCGCTGCTCCCTCGGGCTCTGTAATCAGGAAATACTCTCCTCTCCTTTCCGGCTGCCTCCTCTGCTGGACCATCATAAGTCTGCACCCTTTGAATGGGATGCTCTCCTGCTCCTTGCCTACTAAACTGCTAGTCATCCTGTAGCTCTCATCTGAAACAGCACTCCTCAGGGGGCTTCCCCTGATCTGCAGTGCAAGTCAAATCCCCCCATTATAGCACCTCCCCTGCCTCCCACCCTCATTAAACTGCATAGCTTCTCCTGCCTTGTAATCAACTGGCAATTTTACATTTTTGTGTGTGTGTGTGTCTGTTGATTGATTCTCTTCCAACAACTTGCTCGTAAGATTATGGAGGACAGAAATTATATCTCTTTCAGATGCCTGCTGTAGTTCTGAAACCTATAAGAGGGCATATAGTGGGTACCCAGAAGGTAGTATTAATGAATGAGTCTAATGATTACAAGAATTGAATGGAAAAGGGGGAGAAACAAGCAGAGCAGACTGGACTGCTGCAATACTTCAGGTGTGAGATAGTTGCAGATGAGACCAGGTTGTGAAATATAGTGTGTTTTAAAGCACCTTTTATTACTTGCTGAAAATAAACTTTTTATGACATATATGTAAGTAATTAAAAGCAGTGCACATTAATACATAATATGATTCCATATTATGGTAACAATTTTAAGGTCAGTGACCTTTTCAAAAATTTTAAGGGTAGTTTACATTAAAAGTCTTTATGGATAGAATGTAATATTATAAAGGAGTGAAAGAATTATTTCTGGATAATTACATGGCATAACCATTACAAGAGGGAGAAATTAGGTGCATATTAACCTCAAAAATCAGAACAAGGAGACTTATTTAGTCCCTGATTGTGAAATGATGATGGAAGTCATTCTTACTTGCTTACAACTGCTGTAGTGGATTTATCTATCTGGCTGAGTTAAAAAAAACTCTTATCTGAGGCAATTTAATCAGGTCAGAGGATGGTTATCAAATATAATATTTCAAGGATCTCCCGAGTGACAGAAAATCAGCACTGACAAGCAATTCCCTAGAGGTCCATGGTGTGAACTGATAATAAATGGAAGAAGAGGTTACTGTAATGACTAAAAATTAAGTCCTAAAAACTCTATTGATGAACAATTTGTGGAGAAATAGGTCAGTAGGTCTTTGTCACAACCTAAACTTCTTTGTAACTTGAAGAAAAGGTCAAATTAATTTTATGCCACCAATATCAATCTGTTTTATATGACTTTAGATTTCCTTCATCATAGAAACTAGGATTAGCTATCCGGAACTAGGAATTAACCTTAGTGACCCAATTGCACATATTGATAGAATACTTGAAGATCAACATTAGGTCACGAAAAATACAGACTGATATCTGACAAGTACAGTCACCAATTTATAATTTGCTCATTATTTTCAGAAAAGCTATTAGATGAAGAAGGTATAATTATCCATTTAAGGAAAGAACATACCATGGAAAAGTTATAATACTATTATCCTTTATCCAGTCTAAACTAAGGCCACTTGATGATCACATGGGTTGAGGACCACTCATGTTTCATATATAACACTGACCAAAGAAGATTTAAAGAACATTTTTTTGGTGCTGTAAGGGAGAATAGATTTACTAGTACCAGCAGACATGGCTGATAGAAGATATGTCCATCTTCACTTATAAAGTAGCTACTCCATAGTTCTCTACATAGTTCTCACATTTGGCACAGACTCAGATTACTCATTTGACATGAGGAGTGATAGAATATGCTAAAAAAAAAAAAAATCCAAAAAAACCCCTGTTTTAAAATATTACTTCATGTCTGTCCTTAATATATTTCACAAATACAGAAAATGTATAATTCTGGAAACTTAAGTGTATTTTCAAAGTTTTGGTAAAATGACTTCATTTTTTGCTTAGGAGGAGTTAACTTCTCCTAGAACTCATGAGCATGCCATTGTCTTTTCTAGTTAACATTATTTCCTGGTGTGAGATGGGCCATATCTATCACATCTAGATGTACTTCATTTTTACTTGGCCAGGCTGTTTTCAAAACATGAAGAAAGAGGTATCTCATCAATATTTTGGTTTTAAAATACAATAAAAATTAATAAAATAAGCATTAACACTAATTTAACTCTCTACTTAACAAATAAAATAGTTACATTTCTACATAATCTGATATACCTTATAATAATATTATAACCTATAATAATTATAGTATATTATAAATTATTATGTAACTTATAATAATAATAATACATGGATTTATGCACATTGAAAGGAAATTAATTAGAAGAAATATTTTAATATGGCTATTTGCCCTTTATAATAGAAGTGTCAGAGATGAAAGAAAATTAGTAAATTGATTAAACTTATTCTAATATCTCCCTGTATACCATATTAAGAGTAAAAACACTTTCAGAGTGCTTGACTAATTTCACTTGTGATGCGGTTGGTCGGACAGTTGGACAGATGGATGGTCAGCCACTTGCCTTTTATATATAAAGACGGTCAAGTAAGAATCTAGTCATTAACGAAACCGGTTTGGCTCAGTGGATAGAGCATCAGCCTGCAGACTGAAGGGTCCCGAGTTTGATTCTGATCAAGGGCATGTATATTGTGGTTGCGGGCACATCCCCAGTAGGGGGCGTGCAAGAGGCAGTTGATCGATGATTCTCATTGATGTTTTTGACTCTATCTCTCTCCCTATCTGTAAAAAATCAATTAAAAAAAATGTATATATAAAGAATCTAGTCATGGCTAGTGAACAGAAACCAAAATATATTCTTGGAGCACAGGTGCACAGTATCAGGATTATTTATTATGAATTACAGTGAACTGTGTTTGGGAATGATAGTAAATATTTTCTATACAATTGAGAAATCATATGCATACACACATATATAGGTATACATATATACATATATATACATTTATCTAAGTTTTATAACTAAACTTATGTGTCTCATAACTACCATTAAAAATTTCTTTCTCTAAGTCTGTTTTACTCTGATCAGGAAGATGTAAGTTTTAGAACCATGCCCAAATATTTTCATTATTTATCATTTAAAGTATGTTTTTTTTAAAAAGTTATTAGCTTGTCTAGTTTCTTCTGTCTTAATTATTAAAATATTGGAATGACCATACCATACCAGGTGCTTTAAATACATTATAGTATTAATACTGGAGAACTTGTCCAATGTCTCATAGCCAGCAACTGGTAGAGACAGGGTTAGAACCCAGGTCCCTTTTACTTTGTAAGCTATCTTGCTAATCTGTATTTTGCTTCCATGTTGAGTTATGTTATAGCAGTGCTTCCCTTTAGAGGGCTTATGAATCACTGGGGATCTTGTGAAAATTAAGATTCTGGTATGTGAGTGTGTGGGCGGGTATGCATTTCTAACCATCTCCCAGGCGAGGCTGTTGCTGCTGGTTTGTAAAGCACACCTTGAACAGCAAGACATTATCAAGCTGAACCTGGAAAAAATCACTTCCCTTTGTTTGCTTTTTACTTCCATGACAGGATTCACACAATGATATTTTTTGTAATATTATCATCAGGCAATCTTTAGGTAGGCAGAGCCCTATGGAGAAATCAGAATCAGGCTCTACCACCATTTCTCTGAGGGTCCTTGAGATTTGATTTCTCTGAGCCACTTTCTTATGGGATCATTGACAAATGGGTAAGTTAGAATAAATCATTATTGTCATCATCGTCATCAACAGCAGCAGCATTTAAGGTTTATTGAGTGCTGATTATAATTCTTGAACCAGGATGAGTGCTTTACATTGATCCTATCAGTTAATCCTCAGAATAATTTTATGAAGTAAATTGGGGTATTACAAAATTAGGTCAAGTTCTGCAAATGCCTATGATTCTAAATTATAAAGTTAACTCAAAGAATTACATATGTCTGAAATAACCAAGCAGAATTCATAACTTATAAGAGCAAAATGATATTAGATAAGTTATGAAAGGTGCATGCCAAATAGTGATCTAAAGTAATTCCTTTGCTTTCTGTGGGCAATTACACAACCTCTTTGAGCTTCAGTGTCCTCTGTGGAGAGGGAAGAGCAATATCTACCTTGTGAGAATTGGATGCCAAGAATCTAGTAGTTTCCATGATTGAGACTCAAATAGCAGTTACTGTGATCATCACAACATTAGTGAGAAAATTAAAATATTATGATTGCTTCCTATTGTATTTCACAGAGTTAGAAAAAAAGCAATGAGCTGCACGTGGTCTTTGTCAAGTTTCCTCCTAGAATCTGACACAACCTATCTGAGTCTTGGTTCTTAGTTTGCCTGTAGTTATAGGCCTGGTCTTGATGGGTTCCCAGTGCATTGATAAAAATAAAGGACATGTGTTATTAGGACTTTTACAATTTACACTTACTATTTTCTTTTAAACTATCAAAGTTCCAGGTTTAAAATTTTAAAAATTGCTAAATTTTAATGGAATTGTTAGTAATAGAAATATACCAATTACTGAATATAAAGTTAATTAACTGTGAAGCTATTTTTTTTTTCAGAAGTGAATTATGGCACTTTCTTGGATGAACAGACCATTGACTTTAGATATTAAAGTGACCTATTTCTTTAAATATATTAAAATCTAATTACTAAAATAGCCATATATGGCATTAACAGATAGTTAGAGCCTTTGTTTTTGATAATTGAAAACACCAAACTTCTAATTTCTGATGAAATTCAATAAAATGTTCTAAAAGGTTATTATGACAAGAAAAAACTATTTCATTGAGTCGTACTCTCATTCATTTTACATTTACTGAACACCTATGTAAAGCCAGGTCCTTGACAAGGGCATGAAATAGAATGGTGAATGAGGTATGCAAAACTTTATGCAACTCACTTCTTTTTTACATTGGCAGGTAAATATATCAATGAAAATTTAGAATATAACTTGTATCATAAGAGAGAATATACTGTAATGCCAACACATAGGTTGGCTGAGGACATTAGTATCCCCATCATCTTCATTAGTGTGAGAATAAACAAGTCATCTTTTCTGTCAAAGAACATTTTAGACAGCTGCCATTTTGGACCATGTAACTTGGCAGCCACCATGTTGGCCGAAAGGCTTGCAGTTCCCCTAGGGGGCACCATTGTGAAATGGCAAAGGCCAACCCCTCCCTTTGAATTAGCCAATCACAAAAGACTGTGCACCTTTGCTCCAATCAAGAGGGAGGGACAGGTCACGTGGATAAGGGATTATAAAGTTGAGCAGACTGCCTGGTTGGTGTGTGCGTGCTTCCAGACCATGTATGCGCACCCTTCTATGTAGAAGTAAAGATATTTGCCTTGCTGCCTGGCTCCAGAGTATGTTTTGTTTTCTATCAGGACCCCTGAATTTGGGGGAGTGCCTTATTTTTTATATTAGTATAAAACATAGAGTAGAAACATCTTACTCATAATAGAAACAAAGCTTCAAGTTAAATCTTCTTGTCTGCCCCCACTATCCCTTTCTTTCAAATGGGTTTCTCCCCTGGCTTCCTATACAGAAATTTTGGAATCACCCTGACAGGTATTGTGCAGAACTTTAGATCATTGTCTTTGGAGAAGAGCTAAACTTAAAATGAAATTTAAAGGTCACATGAAGATTTTTTGGCAAATGCTTTAGGCCAGGCACCATCATCAATCATGACCATGTTCCCTGATAATTTTCTGTTTCTTTGACTATAAAATAGAAACAAAAATTTCTTACATTTTTGCCATGCTGTGTAGATTACATGCTTGGAAAATTGAGTGGGATCAATAAATGGTAATTCTGATATCCTCCCCTGTGCTCAACAAATGTCAAATACAAACTTGAGTGGGAAAGAGAGGAAATGGTATGTTGAGGGACTGGTAGTTAGGTCTGCATTGATGAACAACAAAGCAGGTGTGGTAGGAGGGAAGAGGACTGAGGGAGGATGGTGGGATCCTTACCTTTACTGTGAATGGGGAAAAAAATCTCACAAAGATTTTTATGCCATGGTAAGGAGTTTGCCTTTATCCCATCAGCATAAGGCAACAATAGAGATTTTGTCTTTTGGTTTGTTTTTTAAAGCAGGACAATTAAATAGCCAGGCTTTTAATCATCCTGATATCAACATGCAGAATAAATAGAACTGGGATTGAAACCAGGGAGACCAACTGAAGGTTCCTGTACCAAGTTAGGATGGAGAGAATGAGAATAAGTTAATAAGCCAATGGGAGGAAGAAGGCAAGAAATAAGAGATGTGTAAATCTTGTCTGGTGGGTGAATTGACAGGGCTGTGGTCAGGTGAAGATGACAGTGGTAGGGACTGGAAAGTTTCAATGTGAAGCCAAGGTTGAGAACCACTTGTTTAAAGAGATGGCTGTAGAATAAGGAAAATATGCAGGTAATAAGTGTGTAATGATATGCCAAAACACCTCATTAGGCATCAAATACATTCATAAACCTGCCATAATGCCATTTTAAATGATTAACAGTATGGCTACTGCACTTCTTTTAAGTGAATGGCAACTGTGTCTAGGAGGCAGAATTAATAGAATGAGGAGTAAAGATTAAATCCAATATCCAACAGGACTAATTGCCAAGCCTGACCTTTTAGAAGACCATTTAACCACACAGACTAGAGAGATTAGCTCCATATTGATAGACCAACGTTTAAAAAGTTAGTTGAAATCCTCTATCTATAACCTCCAGCCCAAACTGAGTCAGATTGCTAGGCAATTACCTCTTCCAATTTACGAGTTAGAATACTGAAACATAGGTTTTGGTCACTGAGAAGTGCTCAGATGTGATCTCAGTAGGAAGTCCTATGAATTCAAAGAAGCCTAACTTTTAAAAACAAAATTACTGTGGTCAATCTAACCAAGACTTTATTGTGAGTTGGCTGTTGAACCAACCACATCTTATACACTTGATCTTTAAGATTCGCTAGATGTATAAAAACCCAGAAGAAAAGTAAGACATAGATGAAGCTAACATATGTGAAAAAATATTTTTAAATTAGTCTTTGAACTCATGAAGAGTGCAATAGAAATACAGAAAGAAAAAAACCCCTCTCTTGTAATTATCTTGAAAAATATTTTCCCTTTTAAAATGCTGGTTATCATAAATTTCTATTCTGTATTTTCTCTATGGAGATCAATGAATTCATTTGTTATTTGGGGACATGTTTGTTAGTTGTTTTGTAAATATAGTATCAGTTATAGCAAAAGTGTTGGTGTGAATTAGGGTTAAAATTTCTAAATTTTTGTCCTCTGTTAATAACTTGCTTAGACTCATAATGATGACATCTCAGAGAAATTAAATCATTGCACTATAAATGTGTTACATGTGTTTCCGTGGGGCTAAGTTTATTTATTCTATGGTGGATTTAAGGAGCGAGAAGTTGGCTGTGGTCTACCAAAACTTTTCAAAAATTAAATAGTAAATATAACTTACACAACAAACTCTCCCATATATAAAACAGACCAACATGGAACATTCCTAGAGGACCCACCTTCCTCTTCTAACCAGAGGCCTTCATGGTGCACTGATCTACAATCCCAAACCTGCTGAAGACACTTTTCCATTCCATCAAGTCTAAATGCCTTGAAACCAGATTCTAACAAATCCTGCCATTTCAGTTAAAAAACAATGTTACTCATTCTCCTCCAGTCCTATCATGCTGGTGGCCATAATTCCCCAGCATGCACTTTCTCACTTGTATGTTTTCTTTTTACTATTACTTTTACCTGGAATAATGTCCCATATCCAAGTCCTTCCATATAAAATCTACTTATTACTTAAAGTTGTATGAGTCTCACCTTCTAAGATCTATTTAAATTCTCTGGGTTTTTAATCCCATAGTATTTATATTTGCTAACTATGTTCTGCCTATAAGATCAACTGCTGTTTCATACATATTGCTCTTAGACATGAAATTTCTTTGTTTCTTGGGGATAGAGATTTTATTTTGCTTTATGTTTGTGTTTCCCATAAAACCTTGTGCAATACCTAAACCTGATAGGGCCTTGATAATAACTTGATTGAGTAATTATGGCTGTAGTCTTGTAAACAAGGAAAAAATTAAAATTGTACAAATCTATTGAATAGGATGTTAAATATATTGATCAGGCTGTGATGTATATATTTAATTATTTAATACCTTCTACAAAATACTTATTTATTTATAATTCATTCCAAATTATTTGCTATTTTCAAACCAAATATTTTTTACATGTATAAAAAGTGCTCAACTATCACAGGCAATGATAATTGAAAAAACAAACAAACAAACATTTTGAGTGCAAAACTTGGAAAAAAAATACATCTACTGCAAAATACCTTGAGTTTTATATTAATGTTACAGTGTCAATTCATTAATTATAAATGCACAGCCATTTGTTGGTGAAAGGAAAATAAGATGTCAAGAACAAATGAAGAATTCATTGATGAAGCACTATCTTGGACAGCAACTTCTATTTGCTAATGCTCTATGCAACTTTAATAGTACTCAGCAGCTGGTGGACTATATTGGTTCAAGCAATGAGTGGATTGCCTTTTCTTTGTTTATTTTACAATATTAAAAAGCGCATACACATATACATACACTCATGCCATAACAAAAACCCTGCCCCAAGGATACCATATGGCAGGGGCCCTGCACCTGTAACCCAAACAAAGCCAGCAGCAAGAGATTCAGTGTTTGTCTTTGGCTGAGAATTTGGGCTGACGTCAATTATACTTTTGAGCCTGAACTAAATACAACATAAGCTTGTCAGTTGGCACTTTAGAAGAATGAATTAAACTAAGCCTGTGTTTCCTTTTCGCTGACTGTACCAGCCAAACTGTTTTGTATATGACTTTGACATTTTAATTGGGGGAACCGGGAGGGCTCTTGGATAGGTAAGCAAATGTATATTACTTCCTGGGTTATAAGATTTAAATAATTCAAACATTTTGGCCAAGAAACCAATGTTACATAATGGAAGATCAGATAATAAAAAATGTGTATCTATAAAAACTTCAGTTAATTATTTTAATTGAGGATATTTTTGTTTCTGTTTTGTTTTATTTTGTTTTTGTATTAAATCAGCTCCAAAAGTATTTCAGGAAACAGCTGGAGAAGTTATTTTGCCAAATTTAGGATAGCCACAGGCTTACAGACATTTTCTAATAAAATTAAATTTTAAAATATTATGGTAAATTAATTCTCAAATAAATATTCACTTAGCTTTATAAGATGATTTTAGATACATTTCTAAATGTTAAGTTACTCTTCACATGCTTATGTTGCCAGCAACATATATTTTTAAGTTAATAATAGAAAAATAAGCAGCTACATTGGGTATTTTTAGAAATCTTTTTTAAAATAAATTTTTTAATTGTTGAAAGTATTACATATGTCCCCTTTCTCCCCCCCCCCCCCCCCCACACACACACACACACATTGGCCCCACTCCCTGTCCCAGGCCTTTACCACCCTATTGTCTGTGTCCATGGGTTATGCATATTTGCATGCAAGGTCTTTGATTGGTTACCCCCCATCCATTCACCCCTCCCCCCGCCTTTCCTCCCATATTCTACTCTCTGTTCCATGCTTCTATGTCTCTGGATCCACTTTGTTCATCAGTATATGTTGTTAATTAGTGAACTTGAAGAAGTAAGATTTCTTTCAAATATTTATTTATTTACCACCATAATTGTACTTGTTTCTACTATTTATTCTCTCTACCTCTAGCTAAGTACTCTTCTATGTTTGAAGTTTTTGTTATGAAAAAATGAGACTCTTTGCTGAAAAAAAAAAATGCTTCCTCTATTAAAAGCTACAGTGAACATATATTTTGAAACATTGCATTTTAATAACACTAAAATCACCCAGGCCATTAAAACACTTTGTTTGTTTCAAATAATTTTATTTGATACTACAATATGTTCTCTTTTTAAAACTTAACAGGTTCTAGAAAAGATTTTTTCTAGCAATATTTTCTATGATAATTTTATTTAAAATTTTGTGTAAAGGCAGTTGTGGCAGTGATCATGTTTTAAATGAGTTAGAAGGTAGTATGTAAATAATGAGCAGATCAGTTTTTTGTGAGAGCATATATAATTTCTTTCTATTTTTCCACTATTAGTGAAAAACAGTTTTTAAAATTCATGACAAAAAATTTTTTGTCTGTGGGTTGTTGTTGTTTTTCCCTGAAAATGCCATGGTTGTCACTACATGGAAGTTGGCTAGTTCCACTGAGAGACTGGATTTTCAATGGGACAGTGCTGATGTAGAACGTTTCCATCAGGGTGGAAGTTCTGTTTGACAGTCCTGAATTTTAGCTTGAGGTGTACTGGTGTCTACTCATGACTCAAAGCATCCCTGCCACTCATGCAACTTAGTCATAATCTTCTAAGAGTGTGAAATAATATCTCTGCTTGAGAAGTAAACTTTGAGGTAATGAATGGTTGAGTGAATTACCACAAAGTCTCACAGAAGATCAGAGATAGAATAAATGTTCAGATATGTGATTATAAGACTATATTGCTTCAAACATAAATGTTCTGTCAATACATCCTGCTGAATAGTTTCAGATTTATTAAAAATAGCTGGCACTTGTATGCATATGGCAACTTATTTGAAATGGTGGCCATGGACTACTCCCTTCTTCCAAGAGAAAAAAGAACCGCATCTTTGGGTACCTATAATGAGTAATGGTTTGTTCCAGCAGTCAGCACTACACCTCCTAGGAGCAATAGATTAATATATTTTCTCAAACATACTGGATAGAAGAATAACTCTGACTTGGAAAAACAGCCTTACAAAAACATACCTGAAATTCAACTTCCTTTCTGATTCTCATTAGCCATTTTAAAACTGCGAATCATAAATACAAATCCTCTCTTAACCTCTGCAGTCCACAATACATCCTCCAATCAGTTCTTGCTTAAACATAACAAGATGATGGAGGGTAAAGCATTTGAAATTGGTGTGTTGAAGCTGGTACTGTTTCACAAGAGCCAATTGATAGTACATCTTCCCAAATCTTCATTTAGTGACATCACTTTGGGAGTGAGCCACTTTGGGAGTATCTACGTCATGGAAATCAGAAGATGCTGCACTTCGGAGTGGCTCCACTCCTGGGCTCTGTTTGTTAAACACCGTGAAGATGCAGAGAATCCTTTCCTAAAAGGGACAGCCTTCTGTACTCTGTCTTCCAAAGGTGAGGCATGCCGTGGTTTGGGCAGGAATCCTGAATGGAAAAAACATAAAGACAACCATCAGGAAATATTGAGTCATCAAAATTATGACTGAGTCTCTCTTAGCAAGTAGTTTGGTGAATGGAAATACACAATTTCATTCCTGTTATCCAGGAATTGAGGGGCTGAAAGTTTATGTTGACTTTCATGATCAAGATATTGGGATGATGTAGCAGACAAGGACACTCTATCACCTATAAACTTATTTTTTTATCTATGCAACTACATTTTGTGTATATACTGCATAATTGACATAACCCAAGGTAGCTCATTTGTGTCTGCCAAACACTAATGAAAACCCTTAAGACAGTTCTCATCATTGTGCATGCCTAAAATAGGATTGTGAGAGCAGGAGGCAAAACTGAAACTGGTTCATGTGGAAGTTTACTTTATTCAATAGAATTCTCTAATTTCCTCAAAAATATGTTTCTCTAATTTGGAAGAGTCAGGCAGGAAAGAAATACTTCTCTTCACAATAAATGGGATAATACAAAATATGCAAAATACGTAACCCCAGGCTTTCATTGTCTTTCACATCTCTGTCTTGTATATACTAGGATTCTAAAATGAGAAAAATAAAATTAGAATAAAGCCCAACTCCCATATTTCCAGGTTATTACAAAACTTTTACAGCTAGATATTGATAATCAAGAGAACAACCATCATAGCAGCTCATCTTAAAGAATCAGCAATAAGATGGCATTGGATATTCAGAGAGGCAGCTGGTTTGGAAAATGTGGTATGTGATTAGAGTCACTAAAGAGAAGATTCGTGTAACTTGGTGGCCCTGATACTTTCCTGGGATATTTATGAGCCCCGGAATCAGCTAATATAGCTTATAAATGCTGGTCACTGTTTAAGGAAAACACATTGCACACTGTATATTATAGCCCACTGGCCCATAATAGCTATAAAACTCAAAATAATTCACATTATCATGGGAAACTAAAAACAGACTTAACTTTTATGTGCTAACATTGTTATGATTTGAAAGAAATTGAAACCATTTAGTATTATACATGAACGTTTTATGTGTTTAAAGCTTCATATTTTCCCATATCGTCTCAATGCAAAGTTTTATGTGTTCTTTTCTGGATTCCATGACAAATTTTGAAGTAAAAAATTAAATATAAAACAACCACAGGAATAAATAAGAACGGTTTGTTTTAAATGTAGCACTCTCTACATGTAAGAAGTATAAGGAATACTTACTTACAAAACTATTCAAGCCAATAGACAGAGGATAGCTTTGTGAATCACAGAGGATTCAAAATTAGCAGTAGCTCCTCCACACTGTTGAAATTTTTAAGCTGGTCAAAAACTTGCCAAGAATAAACATAGATTTCATTGATCCACCTTGTGCCACTGACCTTGTTTTAAAATATGGTATAAATATACTTGAAACTTAAAAGCATTTAAAATGGAAATTGAAAGACAAAAGAAACAATCTTTAAATAATTTATCCTGTAGAATCTTATATAGTAAAAGGCTAATATTCAATTAGATCAAACAGTGGAAAAACCAAACAACAGAACAATTAGTCGCAATGACATGTGCTGACCACTAGGGGGCGTGCGTGGAACATGGTGGGCATCAACCTCTGCAGGATGGTGGAGCAGGTAAGCAGGGTGTCAGATCAAGGTGGGGTGCCAGTCACTGTCAGTGGGGTGAGCCTCTTGTGGTTACTGAAAATTTTTTGCTCCCACGGGCTGCGGTCCTGCTCAATGCTTGCACCTGCTACTGGCTCTGGCTCTGCTTATACCGACTGCCAGCACCTTGTGCTGGCCCTGATTGCCCCTCAGGGCTTCTCCTTCTTCCCCTGTTCCTGAGGGGAAATTGGGGCCAGCAGCTGCCTCTCACATCCGATGCTGGCAATGGCCCTGCTAGTACCTGCAGCAGGTGCTGGAGCAGCTGCTGGTACCCACTGCTGGTGCCTGGTGCCAGCTCGCAAGTGTGAGCAGTGACTGTTGGCCCTGATTGTCCCTGAGGGCTTTTCCACCTGCCCCTGCTCCTTAAGGGCTATCAGGACAGCAGCTGCCACTCTTTCCCACTGATAGTGCTGGTTCCAATTGCTTCACACCTTCAGACCTGGCACTGTCAGCACATGGGAGCTGTGGTGGTGGCAGTGGTGATGGCAGCAGCAGGACCAGGGCTGCAGGAAGACTGGGGGCCATGGTGGGAGGGACTGGGTAGGGTTGAGGAGGATGAGCCAAGACCCACCCTTGGGCCTACTGCATCCTCAAAGCCCACAGTTCTTTTCAAGGTGCATGAATTTGTGCACTGGGCCCCTAGTATATTTATAAAAATATGCATAAAATTGTGTTTGAAGTGGCCAAACCTATAAATAATCTGGATGCTTATCAATAAAGGATGGTTTACTGGATTTTTAACATGTCTGTCTTATAAAATATCCCTCAGTGATCGAAAAGAATGAGTTAGGTTTAAGCTGTTATTCTGTATGTGTCATTAAGAGAGAAAAGCAACTTTATAAATATATGAGAGGCCCCATGCACAAAGATTTGTGCAAGAATAGGCCTTCCTCCCCCTGGCTGCCAGCATCACCTTCACTCCAGCAGGAGCCACCTTTCAACCTTCACTCTGGACCAGAGCTGCCTTTCTGCCTTCACTCTGGCCCTGAGCCGCTTTCCACCTCTTACCTTGTCATGTTAATTTGCATATTTTCTTCTTATCAGCTTGGGCGCCACCAACTTTGTTGCAGAGTTATGGTCAATTTGCATATTTCATCTTTATTAGATAGGATATTGAAATTTTATTTACATAAAACAAATGAAAAAAAACAAAGTAATTTTTTCTACTATTGTCCACTTAATTGGTGCACCTAGTTCATCTATGTTACCCATTATTTCTATAAAACATGTAAAAGGTACATGAATTGCTCCCTGAAAATTGTTTTCTATATGGTTATCCATATGGTTCTTTCCACTAGACATTCACACATAGAGGGTAAGCAGTGTTTGTTACCAAATCTCTCTGTACCAAGTGTTATTGTTATAGCAATTTTCACATTTACACAATGTTTTAGAAATTAGTTATACATAATTGTAATGAAAAAGGGTTGCTGCATCATAAAATCTAAATTAAAAACTGGAGAGACTCCATAAATGAAAGTCACTGAAAACATATACTGAGAATTTAAACATGGACAAGACCACTGTGTGAAGAACAGAAAATAAAACTGTTAAAATATAGAAAAATTCTACACTACATTGCTTAGTAAATATTTTAAGCAATGAATTAACCAAAATGCCTTATAAAATCTTGTTTTGCCAGACACTTATCAAAACAGTGAGGTGAGCCATCCTAAGGTCCCTGCTATTATAGAACTGACAAGGGAATTGGATACTACCATGAGCATCTTTGAGCTCTCTTTATCTGTTATCAATGCTCCTCTTTGTATTCCATCACAGGCTTCATTCTCCATTGCTTCATCAATTTCAACTACTTCAGACAGACTTGGTCTCGGTATACCAGACTCTTCTCAGAAATATGTCCCGCTCTCCAGTTTCTATTAAGGCCATCTCCACTTAAGTCATGCTAGCATTCTCATCCCTCTGTGATTTGAGATAATCAACTGTCTTGAAACATATTAACCTGTCTTTAGCCAAGGACAGAAAAACTGTATCTGAACTGATGGCAGTTTCCTTTCAACGAGGCAGTATGTTCTGCATTCATTGCTGATGCTGAAGAAATGGACGCTACCTTTCTGTCTCCCTTTTTCTTACCCTCCCACTCTGGTCCAGATTTAATCTACAGTAAAGAGTATTCAGATTAGATGCTTGCCCAGGATACTGTCCTGTAGTTGTCCAAGAAGGAGAAGAAAAAATAATAGATGCCATATTTATGACACATGTGAATTTATTTTAGATTAGCTCTCTTAATTGAAAAGCATGGGATAATGAGTTAACCTTCACAATCAGAATTTTTCACTTCACACTTTGACCAAGAGGAAGGAGAAGAAAAGAACCTAGCAATATATAGAGAAAAATCCGTCTTCCTAGCAGCTTTCCTGTAAAAGGGTTTAGTCTACCAGGCTGGGTTTAGGCCATCAAGCTGTGACACCCTTGTTTTACCTCCAGGCCACCATAGTCTTCCAAATGAACTCGATCTCACTTCCTGGTCCACTGAGTCCAAATCCCAAACTCTAGCCTCATACTGATAGACTGTGAATATTCATCTTCCATATGTAATTACTATTATGTCTTTTTCTCCAGACGTTGTTCTGCTTCTAGAATCTGTCCAATTGACTGAAGGAGCTTCCTTAATCTTTGATATAGAGAGAATATATTTCCTTGAAGCCCAGTTTCTGATCTTTGTCTCTTCTCCCAACCTCACATTTGTTGTATTTATCTTTGTAGATTTGGTCCTTGTCATCTGCCAGCCAGCAGGCTCACTCTTTCTTTTCTTCCAGGAGTTATAAGCTTCGGTTCTAATGTAGCTGTGTCATATTATTGTGAGTGATGTGTCAAAGTCAATTGTCTTCATCAGTGAACCGCAAAGGGCTTCATCCCTCTACCCAAGAACCTCAACTTACATTCAAGAAAAAATATTCACAAAGTAAAGACTTATGTAATTAATCTATAATTTATGAATATAAATTATAAACTCTATGTTCTATAGTAATTCAGAGAAAAGGGAGTTTGTGGAAGTTTTCATTAGGCAGAGAAGAGTAAATGGAGAAACTGAGGTTTTTAAATGGCATTTTTCATTTGCATATACTAGTATAGAGAGACATCAGGTGAATTATCCCAAAGAGCAAGCTTTACCAGTAGAACTAACATGCACAAGCAGTGATTAAGGGAGATTATCTGAGCATTTTGTTTAACATTAATTCTAAAAAGTCAACTCTGAAACTGGGAAGGAGAGGGAAGGTCAGCCAAGAGGCTGTTACAGTAATTCAGGGAAAAGTCCACTAAGAGATTATAGCTTGAAAATGACAGCGTAGATATAAAGAATTATGTAAATATGCAACAAATTAAAAAAAAAATCAATAAGCCTTTGTGACTAAATGAGAGTAGGAAATGAAGGAAAATGATGGTTCAAAAGGACACCTTGCACTTCTAGCTCAGGAAGTTGAGAAAATGGTGATAGCCTCTGACAGACAAAGTGGTTAGGACAGAGGGGCTCTTTGGGGAAAGAGCATGTGTGGAGGCTTCAAGTGTGCACAGGATGCTTTTAAGAAATACAAGTGTCTGACATTTGAATAAGTAGACTAGATTGGAGATAAGGATTTGGTATTCATAACTATGTTTGGTGAATCCATGAGGAAGGAATCTGTCTCAATGAAAAAAACTCAGAGATTAGCAGAGACTAAATAACGAGTGTTATTACCCATGTTTGGAGGGTGGAGGAGAAAGAGAGGCTAGGAAAGAAAGGAGAGACTATGATTCCAGTAGTTACCATTACTGTGCCAATATATTATCAGTTGTCAGGCATAAATGAAGAGTGAATTTTTAAAAATTCTGAGCGATCCTTGCTGACTGTAGTTATAATACTGTACTGCATATTTGAAAGTTGTTAAGAAAGTAGATGTTCAAAGTTCTTATAAAAAGAAAAAAAAATTATATGTGTATGGTGGCAGATGTTAATTAGACTGATGGTGACCGTTTTACAATATATACAAATATCAAATCATACTGTACACTTGAAACTTATGTTACATGTTATATGTCAACTGTATCTCAATTTTTAAAAAATAACTGCTGGTGTCAGACAAAGATTACCTCCAAGCATGAAAGACTGGGCTACCAGGACCCAGGAGCACTAGTTTCAAGCATAAAGGTTCAGATTACCCTGTTTTCTTTTTTGAACCCTTGCATGACCTTGTTTTCTTTATTAAACCCTTTCGGTATAATATAGATTGATTACTTTAAATTGACCTTAATTTAGTAATTTCTTTTAAGCTAGGGATAACCAGAACTTTAAAATGAACTTAAGAATCAACACCACGTTTTCTTTTAGATCTTAGTGTTTGCATTAGAAACAAACCAATTTCAGAAGAAACTCTGGGACAGGGAGCTGGTTTGGGGAAATGGAGGCCATAATTTAGCTTTCATGAAATTTTGCCTTAAAGCTGTGGTAGCCATGTAACCATAGGTACCTGGCATTTTTTATTTCTCCCTACTCTCTCTCATCTCTTATTTCCTTCTCTAGAATTATTACACATTTTGAGATTATTTTGTTTTGTTTTAGTCTTACATATACTACTATGACAACCTAATATTTTTTCACCATTTGGGAAAGGATGAAAGCAAGCAAATGATAAAACACATGCATTTTCTGCGATTTAGGAATAATATAACATTTTAAAGTATCTCTTCTGTACTTATAATGGACTAAAAGAAAAAGAACTGAGAAAAAGCAACTCTTTGAAAATTCAATTGCTCTCTCCAAATCTAATGCTTGAGGAGCAGTGCAGTCTGTTTAACAACTATTTTGGGGAAAGATGAAGGAGAAAAGAAAAAGCTCACTAGCTCACATAAACTGATTAGAGCTAGAGTATAACAAGAAGAACTCCTCCAAGGCAGAGAATGATGGGACAACTATATGTTTTTTCTGCATTTTGGATAATCAAATGCAGCTGGGTAATTAAAATGGTTGTGTCACATTAAAGCATGGATAACAGGTAATATCTGATTCAAACTCCTAAAATCCCAGCTTTAAAGCCATTATTTATTTGCTATTGACTAGAAGAAGTAAGTAACTGAATTTTGAAACAGTTAACTACAATCAATCAAGAAAGGAGCTATCATGCTGGTCATAATTATTATTTGACAAGAAGCCCATAGATACAGTTGGGAAATGATTTTTTATCAACTTCATTGAGATATAATTTACATATAATTGTAGAGGGCTGCCTGGGAAGGCACATGGGCAAATTTCCTTAATTATTGTCAGCTGAACTCAAGGTGTAGGCAGAGAACATGTTTCCCCAAGATGGCAGACATGTTGTCAGCGTGGCCTTCATATCAGCCCAGGTGTCGGCAGGGGTGGGACTAGATATGTAAATCCAGGCATTCTAGGGCCTACTTAAGAATGCAAATAAGTTGGTGATAACTTCCTGGAATTGGGGGTATAAAATAAATGCACTGGGAGGGGTTATCATCGTCTTCCTGCCTCTCCAGCAGACAGGATGGTGGCCCACCCAGCTCCCAGCTTAAAATCTATCTCTGTGTCTTCTCTCTTTATTTTTAATATTTCTCAATCCCTGGCTGCCTCCACTTAGAACTGGTTTGTTCATCTCTCTTTCCGTGTGGGACACGGAAAAGGGAGATCCCTGCCATGTCTGGCCCCGCCACATCAGGCCCTGGCGTATAATTTATTCATTTAAAGAGTAAAATTTATGGCTTTTAGTATAGTCATAGAGCTGATTTACCATAATCAATTTTAGAACATTTTCATCATCCCAAAATGAAATCCCATGCTTTTAGTCATGATCCCTCCCAATCCATGACTATCTCTTCTCTTGTGGGAATGCCATCCATAAGAACAAAAATGTTTTTCCTATAAAGCTGTCCAAACTATGCAATAGAGTTAACTGCTAAAAGACAAAAAAGTCCCTAGTATTCACTATTGTTAACTATATTGAAATATAGTTGCCCGTATCAAAAGAGTGCTATAATTTCTCTTGAGCATATGATGATATTTTTTTATTTAAGATGAATTGTTTTCATTGTTCTTTCCCTAGAGTATTGGCTTCATTGGGAAGGACTGAGACTGGGCAACTGATTCATAAAATTATGTCAGATAATCCCATCAGTATTGCAGAGGTTGAAGAGTAAAGGTCACTGGAATGATTTTAGCAGAAATAGATCTTGATATTGTTGTAGAGTTATACAGAAATTGATTACTGTCTTTTACTCAAAGAGCCCTTGAGGGGTGGGGTTCTGCAGAAACTTCAGTACCTCTGTGAGATCGCAGAGCTCCCAGAGCAGTGCCCTGCACACACACACACACACACACACACACACACGCACACACACACACACACACACACACACACGGCTCAATAGAGGTTGCCGCCTGACTACCAGCCTCTCCCTGGATGCCCAGACTGACAGATTTGCAAAGCATTTTAGTATGTAACTGCCACATTTATCAAAGAATGGCAGAAGGGAAGTGTTTTCTTTGAGGTTAGTTTTCAGCTGCTATAAATTAGTCATGGATCACAACAGCAAGGGGAAAGAAGAACATTGTATGTAGTAAGAAAGAGAAAACCTATATATAAACTGAATGGCCATATTATTATGACCTCCCCATCAGTACTTCATTGAGCCATCTTTTGCCTTCAATACTGCAGCAATTCTTCTTGGCATTAACTCCATGAGATGTTGAAAGGTGATGCAAGGAATCTGATACCATGCCTGATGAATAGCACTGTTCAGTTTTGTGAGACTTGATGGTTGTGGAACCAGCTACTGATGGCTCTATTAACTTCCTCCCACAAATGCTCAATTGGATTGAGATCTGGTGATTGTGGGGGCAATCTAAGCAAGGTAAAGTCTCCCTCATGTTCTTGAAACCACTCCTGCACATTACCAGCACCATGGCATGGCACATTGTCTTATTGGAAGAAGCCATCTCCATTGGGATACGCCATCAACACTACAGGATGAACTTGATCAGCAATGATAATTAGGTATGTCGTGCTATTCAGACATTGTTCCACATGAATTGAAGGGCCCAAATCATGCCAGGAAAACATGCCCCAAACCATAACACTGCCCCACCAGCTTGAAGGGTTGTACTCATGCATGTTGGGTGCATGCTTTCATGCTGTTTCTGAGAAATTCTCATTATCCCACCTGCATAATGCAACTGGAAACGTGATTCATCAGACCACATGAGTTTTTCCCAATGCTTGTCTTTCAATCCTTGTGTTCCTGTGTGAATTGGAGACATTATATCTTGTTAACTGCAGACAGCAAAGGTGTTTGAACAGGCCTTTGGTTTCCATATCCCATACGATGCAGTGTATGGCTAATTTGCCTACAAACGTCAGGTGGTCATAATAATCTGGCCACTCAGTGTATATCACTTATGACTAATATGGTCAGATGTTTTATCTACTAGGTTAAATCAATGGAAAGTGCTAACACACAGAACAACACTACCAGAATTCATATGGGTCTGGGACTTGACTTCTAGTCATCCTATATAATAAAGAGCTAGTATGCGAATTAGACTGAACAGCAGAACGACCGTCCGGACATCCTTCCAGATGACAGTCCAGATGACCGTCTGGATGAAGCCAGTGATGCAAGGGCACCGAGGCTGTGAGGGGCTGTAAGGACCCAGCCCCTTGTATGAATTTCATACATAGGGCCTCTAGTAATTAATACAGGCATTTAGATGAAACTTTTGTGGCCAACACTGAGAAATTAAATATCCTTTATAGTGTGTTA
This sequence comes from Pipistrellus hanaki, assembly GCF_964339955.1. NCBI lineage: Eukaryota > Metazoa > Chordata > Mammalia > Chiroptera > Vespertilionidae > Pipistrellus > Pipistrellus hanaki. Next base: position 63,292,714 of record NC_140510.1, on the reverse strand, counting down.
TCATCCTGTTCTCCAAATTATTCTGGGTAACTATAATTAAACCACTGTAAGCATCAGAAACACCCAAGAAAAGAGGAACTGATAATGTGGCTGGAAAATGACATAAGGCAGATGAATAATGAAGCTTAGCAGATAAGAAGCAGTAATGTCACCTTCACTTTTTTTTTATTACTATTTTTGCATGGACAGAAAATTCACCTCTCATATCATATCCTCTCTGCATTTATAAAGGTGATTAAAATTCTGATTGCTAAAAAAAGCCTCATGAACTGTTTCCCTTTGATTCCTATAAAAATAATAGAACATTATGCATTTCATTTCTAAACTGGCTTGATTGCTGAAATATGGTATACAAATCTGGTTGTGGAAAAGTTAACATTACTTGGAAAATGTAAGAAAAAGATAATCATTCAAACTCACAAATTTTTTTTGCTTTTCTTTTACAAATAAATTTTTCCTATTCTTGATTATAGTTTTAATTTAAAATGCTACACCCCCAATTATTTCTATATTTATGTTAACAGCAATGCCAATTTAGAAAATAATTTAGAATATTTACTGAAGAATCTAATGCCACCTTTAATGTTCCTTTCATTTTCCTTTTATTTTACTCCCATTATTGTAATCTTCACTGTACTTTAAAGCTTGAAATGTATGCTAATTATAAGGATTTCTGGAAGAAGGAAAAGTACAAGCTCCTTACTTAAATCTGTCCCATCAACGGCCACATCATAAATGGAATATTTCTAATTTACTTGAATGTGCATTTGAGATTTCACATTGATAGTCTTGACTATAAAACTGATTAACTTTGGGGGAAGGAACAAATAAATACACCTAACTCAACACTCAAAATAAAATTAAAAAACATGTGCCATAACTGGTTTGTCTCAGTGGATAAAGTGTCAGCCTGTGGACTGAAGGATTCCAGGTTCGATTCCGGTCAAGGGCATATACTTTGGTTGCTGGCACATCCCCAGGGAGTGTGCAGGAGGCAACTGACCAATGTTTCTCTCTCATCGATATTTCTAACTCTCTATCCCTTTCCCTTCCTCTCTGTAAAAAAATCAATAAAATATATTTAAAAAATTAAAAAATATGTGATTAGGGCAAAACTAAATAAACTATAAGTAATGAGATTTTTCACTCCCTAAATTAACCTAGTGCCCAAACCATAGATTTCCATGACACTTTTATTTTTCTAATTTTCTTAACAGTTCTAACACTTGTAATTACCTGTTTGGTGTCTCTCTCACCTGGTAGAATACAATAGGCTATGAATTTCATGAAGGCAGAGAACACATTTACTTAATTTATGTGTCCTTATACACACACACACACACACACACACACACACATACATACAAGTGTGTGTATATATATGTACACACACACACATATATATACACACACACATGCCGCATGCCTGCCTCTGGTGTCCCCAGTTCCCAGTCCCCCAGACACCCAGGGCTGGCCTGAGATGCAGGCAAGCCTTGGATGGCGGCTGTCCAGCTGCCCAGGGCCGGTCTGAAGCTCAGGTAACCAGGGCTGGCTGAAGCTTGTGCTACTGATAGTGGTAGCAGCAGATGTGTGATGGGGCATCACCTTCCCCTGATTGCCGGGTCACCTCCATCCCTGAGGGCTCTTGAACTGTGAGAGGGGGCAGGCTTGGCTGAGAGACCCCCTCCAGTGCATGAATTTTCATTCACCATGCCTCTCTATTCCTATCTAATAAAAGAATAATATGCAAATTGACTATCACTCCAACACAAGATGGCTGCCACCATGTGATCAAATATTGCTGCCCCTATATGTACACAAGATGGCTGCCACAAGATGGGCAGCAGGGGAGAGCAGTTGAGGGGGACCAGGCCTGCAAGGGAGGGCAGTTGCGGGGGGACCAGACCAGTATGGGAGAGAAGTTGGGGGCGACAAGGCTGGCAGGGGAGAGGAGTTAGGGGTGAGCTGGTTGGCAGGGGAGGGCAGTTAAGGGCAATTGGGCTGGCAGGGGAGCAGTTAGGCATCAATCATGTTGGCAGGGGAGTGGTTAGGTGATCAGGCTGGTAGGCAGAAGCTGTTAGGGGCAATCAGGAAGGCAGGCAGGCAAGCAGTTGGGAGCCAGCAGTCCTGGATTGTGAGATTCAGGTGAGATCGGGCCTAAACAGGCAATCAGACATCCCTTGAGGAGGTCCCAGTTTGGAGAGGATGCAGGCTGGGCTGAGGGACAACTCCCCACGCCCCCATGCATGAATATTGTGCACATGGCCTCTACTATATAATAAAAGGCTAATATGCAAATTGACAGAATGGTAGAATGACTGGTTGCTATGATATACATTGACCACCAGGGGGCAGATGCTCAATGCAGAATCTGCCCCCTGGTGGTCAGTACACCCCCACAGGGGGAGTGCCACTTAGTCAGAAGCTGGGCTTATGACTGGCAAGTGCAGTGGTGGTGGCTGGAGCTTCTCCCACCCCTGTGGCCATCCTAGGCCCATGATGAGTGGGCCTAAGCCATCAGTTGAATATCCTGTGAGGGCTCCTGAACTGAGAGAGGGGTCAGGCTGGGCTGAGAGACCCCCCTGAGTACAAGAATTTCATGCACTGGACCTCTAGTATATATATCTTAAACATCTAGCATAGTGCTGGGCACACAAAAGACATCAGATAATGTGGGTTGAATGAATTTGTAAGGTGGAACTGCCCTTGCACCTTGTTCTGACATGTTTAATGTATGTCTAGGGCAGATGATGTGCAACTGGAAGGTAGACCTCTTTGAGGCGGGCAGCATAATGCACTGGGTGTGTTCAGTGCCTAAATCTTTGTGAATGCTCAATAAATATTGACAGCAGCAGGTTGTAGCCTCAAGGGAATAGTAAACAGCTGTCAGTAAAATGGATAATGGTCTTATATTTAATCAATTTGCATCACAAGTGGTTTAACTGAATTTCCATTCATTCATTGAGCAAACATGTCTCTGAATTTGCTGTATGGATGGTGTCATGCTCAGTATTATTAGTTTAAAGCTTTATTAATTAAATTTTTGGCATTCTATTTAGTAGTAAGGCAGCCAAACATGTTGTTCTCACATATTAAGTTAAAAAGATTTTATAGTTGTTTATAATTTCTATTTTATAACTCTATTTTATGTCATTTGCATTCATATGCTTATTAATATATAAAAAAAGAGAATTGTTACTCAGATTTTAACCTCAATTCACTGCAAGATTGCATGTTATCAGCACTGATATCATGTTAATTATATTTACTAGGTCAGGGAAATGTATTGAGGTGATTTAGAAATATATATATAATGAGCTGAAGAGGTTAAAAATATGACCAGGAAAGAAAGGGAAAAAACCCACATATTGGAAACATGTAAAATAATATTTTTGTACCTGTGGGGGAAATTAAGCCAAAACTAGGCTGCTCTGTGTGGGTTAAAACAGAGTATAAGTTTGTAAAGTCACTGAGGTGCTATGTAAGTGCCAAGCTAATATTCATTTTTAATGAAGTAGTGATGTTTTCTATTAATGCAGAGGTTTTTTGTTTTGTATTGTTTGTTTTTACAGGCAGATCTCAGAACACATAGGTAATATATACTAGGCCATATTTTTTTGAGATCAGGAAATGGAAAATGGTATTAATTCTGACTTATAGATAGGGAAAAATTTTAACTTAAAGAAGAACTATACAATTTGTTCAAGGTCAATGAAAGATCTATTGACTTTTATTTCTAACAGATAATTACTAAGATTATGTTTAAATATAATCACTAATTGCAATTACACATCTTCCTACTTAACTTCTTTCATTTACCTAAAACTCTGTTTAGACACTAGGGATATCTTTTTCTAAGATCTAATCACTACAGCTTAACTTGCCTCTTCCAACTTGTTGCTGGACATTCCTCAGCTAACAATTTATTTCACTCAGACTTGGAGACAAAGCAATTGAAAGGAATGCTGAGTTTGAGGTATTGACACTTGTATACTGTGGCCTTGTTCAGAAAAAGTGCTGGTTATTCCTTAAGGGGGAACAGCACCCTGTCAGTTCTTAATATTTAAGGTCTTTGGACTATCTGGAAATACTTGGAAAATGGGTAATAAGGAATGTGGGCCTAAGTTAACACACACACACACATACACACACACACACACACACACACGTGCGTGTCTCTGCCTTGTATATAACTGGTATTACTGAGTGAAGATTGCCTCTGAGAAGGGCATATGGACATGCATCCCAGGGACTGGGTCAAGCCAAGTGGCAGCAGGAAAAAGCCCAGAACAATCTAAAACAGAGGAGGAGGAAGGCACTCGGCCTGAGCATTCCCTGAAATTGGAACTAGAAAGGATAGGATCCACCTTCAGAGGAAGAGGCAGCCAGCTGGTGTGGCTCAGTGCATGAGCATCAACCTATGAACCAGGAGTTCATGATTCAATTCCCACTTAGGGCACATGCCCAGGTTTTGGGTTTTATCCCTGGTTGGGGGCGTGTAGGAGGTTGCCAATCAATGATTCTCTCTCATCATTGATGTTTCTATCTCTCTCTCCCTTCCTCTCTGAAATCAATAAAAATATGTTTAAAAAAAAGAAGGAGCAAACAATGCATTGACTGTAGAGTCATGCAGTAGAAAGGACAGGTGAAGACTGAATGAAGCAGAGGAAGGTGAGCCATCAGGAAGCTCAGCCCACAGGCATTTTCCTGTGCGGGGGCCACAGACACAGTTCTCCCTGTGACCTTTACCACAGTGAGTGTAATTTCCAAAAGAAAAATACCCTGAGCTTTCAATGTGACCATGAAGAAAGGATTTGTTTAAATCATGAACAATGATTTTCTATTTCCAGAATTTTCTAGCCACCAATGAAGTGCCACTTCGATGTTTCCCGATTTCACAAGTTACAGGACAGCACCATTCTCTCATTGTTTTTTATTATACCTTTTAGCAGTACTTAATTTTTTCATAGTATGTACCACATCTGCAATGGCATTGTTCATTTATCCATTTATTTTTGCCTTCCCCCATTATAATAGAATGCAATTCCTGCCAAAGCAAAACAGTGTGTGTGTGTGTGTGTGTGTGTGTGTGTGTGTGTGTGTGTGTGTGTGGTAACTTGGGCCCCATTCCTTGTTACCCATTTGGTTCACTGCTGTGTTTGCACACATCTAGTCTGTGCTAAATACTCAGCCTATATTGATAGAATAGGTGAATAAATATTACATATATCATTATATTTTACACTTAGAAATATATAAAATATAGTGTTTTAATTTTGGTGCTGTTCTGAATTTGTAAAATACAATGGTGGTAGAAGTCCCCCCCAACCTCCAAAAATCAACTCACCAAATGGTTCAGTCTCTCTCTCTCCCTCTTTCCTCTGAGTAACAATATTCTTTTCTTTACATGCAAGACATTTTAAGTCGCTGAGGGAAGTATTGTTGTTTCCATAATTTTTAATTTTTTTACTTCAAGAAAACATTAAGGCAGCTTGATTGATGATGCAAAGGCTGAATTCTGAGGCAGAATAAAATGAAATTCCAGGTGCTCATTTTAGCTGCTAATTGTGTTTAAAAATATGATAAAACTCCCACTTCCTTCATATGGTGGGGCAGCAGGCAGAGCTTGAGAAAACCTCCCTAAGATGCCTTCAGCACACATACTCCCACACTGGTATGCCTGGTCTTTCTTCCTTCATGCCACCAATGGGGAAGCTGTCAGTGCATGCATGATGGGCAACCTACCCTGAGCAGGAGAACCACTCCACTTGATTATATGATTTCTTGCCTTTTTCCCAGGAGTTTTTTTTTTTTTTTTTTTTTTTTTTTAAAGAAGTGAAGAATAGAATTTTAAAGTATTTTAAAATACAGCAAAAGTAGGTTTACAGTTGTGAGAATGAAAACCACAGTTTAATCTTGTACTATTATGTTTTAATTATTGTATTATCTTAATGCTTTTTTCAATTTTTTATTGAATGTTATTTAATTTTAAAAAATCTTTATTGTGAAAAATAAAGAAGTTCATTTCTTTATTTTTTTTCCTTTTTTCCCCTATTGACCCTTTTCACTGTGTTTCCCTCCCACCCCAGGTCTTCACCACCCTATCGCTTGTGTCCATAGGTAATGTGTATATGTTACTATAATAATATATGTGCCTCGGTTAACCTCTTCCAGCCCCTTTCCTACCTTCCCTCGGGGACTTGTCATTCTGTTCCATGTTTCCAAGCCTCAGGTTCTATTTTATTTATCAGTTTATTTTAATCATTTGATTCCTTGTTTGTTTATTTTTAGATTCAGGTATTGATAGATGTATATTTATTGCTGTTTTATTGTTCAGATTTTTTTTTTTTTTATCCTGGAGACTCAGATATGGCCCCTGCCCCTCAATCCAAGTAAGTCCGTGTGTAGGTCCTTTAAGAGGGATTGCCTGGGTCTCCAGCAGCCTCCCTGTCACTCAGCCACAATTCCTGCTGGTTTTCATAGCCCAAAGTTACAAGGACTTTTCTTCTAAGCACTGGAATCCTATGCTGAGAGTTCTAGTGTGGAACTGGACTCCTTCCTCCTCACAGGAGTCCTCTGCAGCCAAGATATCCCTCCTGGTTATAAAAATGCCACACATGGGTGTCAGAGCAGCCCATTCCATACCTCTGCCCTTCTTACCAGCCCCAATCGCTTTCTTACCCGTGTTTCCCCAAAAATAAGACATCCCCTGAAAATAAGACCTAGCACAACTTTGGGAGAAAAGGTTAATATAAGGCACTGTCTTATTTTCGGGGAAACAGGGTATTTAATTCTCTAATTGTAGGACTTCCATTCAGCCAACTTTCAGGTAGTTCTGTATTTTAGTTGTAATTTTGATGTGGTTGTGGGAGGCAGCAAGTACCACATTTACTTACATTGCCATCTTGGTTCCTCCTCTAATTATTGGATTATTTTTTTTTATGCAAACAACTCTGCACTTACTTTTGCCCCACCCTGCATTGCTTGTGAGCAACTTTGTCTCATATTGGTTTTGAATCCACCCAAAACATGGGGTTAAATTAAGAAAATTTGACCATTCATTTATTCATTCAACACCTGCTGGTTCAAAGTTCCAGACACTGTTCCAGATATTGGTGAGGCAATAAGCTCACATTGCCAGAATAAAATAGAATTTCAGGATCAAAGAAAAACCACAAAATATGGAAGATCTGCCTGAAGAGGTGATATGTAAAGCTAGATAGTCAGTTCGAGATCTGTGCGCAGGGCATTCTAAATGGATGTATCATGCAAAGCCAAAAGTAAAATAAGGTTCAAAGCATAGAAAGAATCAGAGAGGCTGGGACACATGTGCTCATGGGCAAGCAGTATGAGATGTTCAATATTGAGATTTCTTAGATACCTAAGACTTTATGACACAGCTAGTAAATGTGGAGTTCCAATTTGTCATATATCTGATACAACCACAGTTGATAATGTGCCTAGCTAAAATATTATACGGAGCATTTAGCCTAAGAGAGATACACATGATATCACAATGAATTACTTGAAGAGCCTACTTAGTCCCTGTACTTTATGCTTTTAATATTACCAAAGTCTTTTCAGATGCCTTTTTTCAATTAAGTTCCTTTACTTCCTGCTAACAGTGTGATGATATATTCGTAATAGTTTACAAGAGTACTGTTAACAAGTAATTCAGCACAGATTCAAAGGCAATAAAAACTTTATTAATAAAATAAGAGATCTCACAATATCATCAAACCAAACTCCCCTTTGATATGTTTTACCAACCATTATAACAATACCCTTGAGGACATTAATTCTTTGAATCTCTCTAGGGACTTATACATACAGACACCTCCTTCTGTGGGTTAGAGAGTCACAAGCAATATTATTCCATTAGGAGAAAAGAAGGTTTGCATAATATAAGGATAATAACTTATCTATTGTGCATATGCTACTTTCTTCCAAATACAGCAGAAGAAAAAATTCTTTCATCTGCATGTGGTATCAGCTGACATCCTACAGGAAGTTGTGTTAAAGATCTAGTGCTTCTGAGGCAATGTACCCTGCTGTGCCCACCTCAAATTGGGACTTTTCATTATTCCCTTGAGTGTGCTTAGTGCTTATTCATATTGTCATGTGTATGGTTCATAACAAAACCATGAAGCTCAGATGATTCTCCTACATCTGGGGGCCTGGGTTGGAGGTCTGGGCCCCAGATAAAGGTCTGAGACTGGGATGAAGGTCTGGGCCCCTGGTACAGGACTGGATTCTGGGTTTGAGGTCTGGGTCCCGGATGTGCTACTGGGCCTGGCCTGAAGGTATGGAACCCAGATGTAGGCCTCAGCCCTGGCTGTGGATATGGGCCCCAGGTGGAGGTCGGGGCACCCGATACAGGACTAGATTCTGGGTTTGAGGTTAGGGTCCCAAGACCGACTTCTTGGTCTGGGTATGTAAGTCTAAGCCCCAGATGGAGTTCTGGCTCTGGATGGAAGTCTGGGCACATGATACAGGACTGGATTCTGGGTTCAAGGTGAAGGTTCCCAGATTGAGTTCTGGGACCTTGTAATGAAGGTCTATGCCCTGGATATAGGTCTGGGTCCTAGGAAGGAGGTCTGGGGTAAGGATGGAAGGCTGTGTCCAGGAAGGAGGGCTGGATTATGGGATGAACATCTGGGCCCTGGGTGGAGATCTGGATGGTAGACTGAATCACTTTATCTGTAAATGTATTTACTCCCATATTCTAAATCAAAAACAATTCTTTCTAACCACCACAAAAATTGATCCTATGGTTATAGAGCACTTCATTTTTTTTTAATTTTTTTTTGCCATTTGATATGTGTTAACTTTGACCATTTAAAATTTTCCCATACCAGTGTATTTTATAAATAATGGTAATTATTATTCACAGAGTTAAACATATTGATGACTTATAAAAAAAACTTCCTCATATATTTATAAAAATATTGTGTATCTGTATTTCTTTGCAATTTTATTAGACTTGCCACAGGTTTTTCTACTTGGTCATATGTTTTTATTAGTTTTCTTTCCCTTTGCAAAGAACCAGCACTTATTTTTCTAATACATTATTTTTTGTATATCTGCTTTATTTCTTAATTTCTCATTTTTAATTTATTTTCATGAACTTTTTAAAAATTGTCAATATTTGAGTACATTTAAAACAAAACGTCAGATTTATGTGGCTTTTACTGGTATACATTTTTAACTCACAGAGATTTACACAATGTGTTTTTAATCAATTTACACTAAGAATGTTATTTTCATTTTATATTAAATCTCTCAAATCCAAGGGAAATTTGAAAGTAGACTTTTTTTCTTCCAATGTTACTATTATTTATAGACTTACTACTAGAGCCTTACTTAATGGAAACTATATATGTTTTCTCTTTTCAATGTGTAGATTCTATATGTAGACTATGTTTTGCTCCGTTTTAAGGTAATTTTATACAGAACAATTCATGTTTAAATACTGTGGATGCTAAAATGCATCAATTCCACAAAAGTTGTCTGGATTTTTATACTTCATATTATTGCACCTAAAGCTAAAATAGATGTTGCTAAAAACCAGAATGAAACAATATAATTTGCTTGTTTCAGCTAATGATGAAAGACCATATTTGCTAATAATCACTGCTCTGAGTGAGAAAAATATTATCCTTCATTTCCTCTCCATTATTTTTTTTTAACTTCAATGTAACAGTTACCATAGTTATTTTTGTTATTAGTCTTTAACTTCTTTAGCCTACTGGATAATCAGGGGCAATAAGAAAATGAATGTCTTCCTTTAATGAGAGTGAGTCAATTAGCAGGAAACTTTCATTATGAAGACTATTTTCTGTGCCCCATTTGAGGCTAATAGCCATGTTCCAACACTCAAAGGGAGAATGGGCTTAGTTTGTGGCACCAACACTTCTGTTCTTGGGTTCAACTGCACTTGTCCCCTATTCTTAGTGGAACAAAAATGTTACCAATGTTATTGAAATCCCAGGAGGGAACACAATATGTAACTATTGACTCTTCATCATTTGCTTAATTTGTGTTCTTTGGTTTAGAAAAATGTGTTTTGTTATGTAAAATTATCCACCATTGAGTGTGTCTCCTTTAACCTTCCAGAGATAAATTACTTTGGGAAACTGAGACAATAGTCAAGGCAATAAAATAAAATCTATTTGCAGCTTCTTGGACCTGTAAATAGAAAGGTAGGTGGGAAATCATATGAAGGTAAGATTATGCTTTGTAATATCTCAGAAGTTTTCTGGTCTTTTTGTTACGGTCATAACTAGGTGGTTAACATTAATAAAGGAAGAGAGCAAAGAGAGACCCAGACATGGTTGAGCATTTGCAGCTGGGAAGCTCCACCAAACTTCTTCCAAGGAGATTAACACCCCTTTCTTCCCCCATCTGGTCCTGGATTGTTGAGGGGGTAGAAGGGACAGATAGGCACATGCACAGTGGAAGTCAGGATGGTGCTGGGAGGTGTTTGCCTGTTAGTCTAGCCTGGGGAACAATGGATTGGCTAGGGTAGGGGTGTCGAACTCAATCAGAGAAAGGGCCAAAATCTAAAATCCAGCCTAAATCGCGGGCCGAATGGTTTACTGAACAGTCATAAACTGACAATGTCATAAACTGACAGCGGAGTGCAGTGATGACAGCGCGGTGCGGGCCACATTGCAAGGCCTGGCGGGCTGGATTTGGCCCGCGGACCTTGTGTTTGACACATGTGGGCTAGGGGGTGTATCCCATCAGAAACAAGCCAAATCCTGAAAAGTTAATTGCTTAAGCTCTTGGTTAAAAGCCCTTACAAAGGAGCCTTCTCTTTCTTGTTTTCTTTTGCTCTTGCATGTTAGGCTAGGATGATTCTAATAAACCACACCCAAATACAACAAAAGGCATCCATTTTTCTTATCATGGGTCTGTGGGTCACCAGAAAAGGTTCTGTTTCAGGAAGCACCACATCAGCTGGCCTTGTCTGGGCTGGTTCTGACCCAAAGAAAAAGAAACAGTGCCTGCCCGAGTAGGCTTTTCTCATGTCCCTCTTAAGGCAGCAGGAAGACCAGCCAGAACACATGTGCACATTGACATTTCATTCTCCAAAGTTCTGAGTAGGTCGCAGGGTTGAAACCAAAGTCATAGAGAAGGACTCCACCTCAAAAGAAGTGTGGAGAGTGAATAATTGCTAATCAATAATCTAAGCCATGATAGAGCCATTGAGAATCAAGAAAACCATATTTAAGTATTAAAAGCAAATATATTTATTTGTGACTAGCTTATGCCTGCCATTTCTCTTATATCTTGATACTTATAAGAATTAACTATGTCTTGCTTTACTTGCTTTATTTTGATGCTTTTCTATTTTCAGCTTTTTTTTTGGGGGGGGTATTGTATACTAGAGATTCATTGGAGTATTGTTTTATCATAAGGAGGAAAAACAAAGCTGTCAATAGGTGCTAGAGAAAAAGCTGAAGAAAATACTGGTAGACTGTTACCGATAGCCCTGCTGATGAGTAGTATAATAAAGAATTTAATTTTTTTTTAAATTGTAAAGGTAAATCAGGAATAGAAATCTTTGCCATGACTGACAGTTTTAGAATTGTATTGATTTACAAATAATGTCAAAAGTGATTTTAAAATTTTATGTATTTTCTAATGTTCTCCCCAAAATGGTAACCAATACTTTAAAAAAAATTCTTAATTTGATGGTTTTATCTCCTCTCATTTTTATTTTAAAATATCTTAGTGTACTCATATCAAATGGATTTGACTGATAAAGACTTTCAGGTTAGAGCTGCTTGCTAACTGTATTTCCTCCACCCAGAGCAGGTCAGGATTCTTTCATACACAATGTTAGTAACATTCCAGGAAAGCCAGGTGTCTAAAACCACTGATGAAAGGTCATGGATATGCAGAGTTCCCTACCACATCCAGCTTAGCTGGATCAGATTCCAGAGATTGTCAGAAAGCAATATGAGAAGGATCAGTTTGTCTCCCCTCTCTCCATCTATGCTGGTGGTTGAGTCAGGGATCCAGGATGCTTGAAAATGAAACGTAGCTTCTAAAATCAAAGTTTCTTGGTGATGTAAAAAATTGAAATCTTCAGGTATCATGTCATAAAACAAAGCACAAAGGTTTTTAGAAATGGTTTATTGTTAAATTTTTATTTTTTAAAGGGAAAAAATGGTTTAGACCATCAACTTTGGCTTAGTTATATCTGGGTTTTCATCCTGCTTTTACCACTCACAGAATGGTGTGATGCTACATAGTTGAGTCCCTAGTCTCTACAATTGGGACAGCTTATATCACCTCTTCAGAGCTGTTTGAGATTTCAGCAGATGCACATAAAATATTCCACACAGGTCTTGGAACATTATAAATGCTCAATATATTATAACCATTGCTAGTAGATGACCATTTCCCCCATTAGTTTAGTAATAAATCTGTCTCTAAACTCTGATCCATTGGTGTTGCAATGTTAAGATCAAGCACATGGGGATTTTAATAGGCAAGGCTTGTAAAAATGTACTAAGCATTTTTATGACATGTTTGAATTGTAACAGAGCCAACTCTATCTTTGAGTAGAGACAACCTTGCTCTCTCCTTGGAGGTAATTTTTTGCATGGATACTTATTTAAGTTCCATTCAGTCTACAGGGCTCAGCTTCTTTAACCTAAGTTGTAATAGAAGTCCCATGGGGTTTAGTTCAGTACACCAAATCAAAGCTGGCAGGCTGCAAGCTCCTTGTTGTATCTAAAGTTTCTGGCAGCTACTTGCATCCCTAGTCTATAAGGCATGGGCATGGGACACCTGGATTAGTCGTACTAGTATAATCCTAACATCTACCATCATCTCTTCCCAAGTTCCCAAAAAGGAGGAGTAGGAAGCAAAGTTACCATGTGTATTGTCTTTTTAAAAAAATATATATATTTTATTGATTTTACACAGAGAGGAATTAAGAGGGACAGAGAGTTAGAAACGTTGATGAGAGAGAAACATCGACCAGCTGCCTCTTGCACACCCCCCACTGGGGATGTGCCCACAACCAAGGTACATGCCCTTGACCGGAATCGAACCTGGGACCTTTCAGTCCGCAAGCCGACGCTCTATCCACTGAGCCAAACCAATCCCGGCTGTATTGTCTTTTTTAAAAAATATATATTTATACTAGAGGCCTGGTGCTGGAAACACATCTTTTAAAACAAATAAATAAATCAATAAATACATAAGTAAATACATAAATAAATGGAACTGATAGGTATTTGTTCTGACCAATAAGTGAACAAAGAAGTTACTGAAGAGCTCCATGAACTGAGACAGTGACCCCTGCTTAGCACAGTGGCAGTTGTGAATATTAGCATTTTCTAGGGACAATACATTGAAATGCTCATTTGTGCTTAGTATTTTCTGTATTGTTTTTCCTTTTGTTTCAATCCCAAGAATATATCCTAGTATCTGGTATTTTATTACTCTAGGAAAGCTGCATGGCAGAACATAAACCTTTTAAGCACAGGAGTTCCCTGCATGGCTTTGAAGTCTCAAGCTTATGATGCCAGTATTCACAGAGAGAAGGTAGAGAGATGTGTGTTCAAGACAGGGGAGGTAGGGAGGATTACCTCAGTCATAACAGAGATGGAAATCTACTGGTCCCTGGAACAGTTATGGCCACACTACCCATTTGCAGGGTTCTAGGGAGGTCGGGATGAGAAGAATCTTTCTGAAACTATCAAAGGCCAACTAGTGTTTCTCAGGTTAAGTGAAACTCAGGAACTAGTGGCCCAGGAGAGTAGACTGACTGAGCTATCCCTGGAAGAGGTCTCTGCACACTTGACGCTCCTCTCACTTCGGTCAGAGACCTCTGCAAATCTTTAATAAATACTGTGCACTGAGCTCATCTTTTATTCCAGGCACTTGGGTAAGACATGCCCTGTTTCACACAATGCTAACACAACCATGACTGGAGGTACCATTAGTATGCTTATTTTAAAAGCAAAGGAACTGGAGCTCGGGGAAGGTCTGCCCTCTGTCCCAGGTGACACAGCTATTTAGTGGTGGACAGCAGATGTAATTCCAAAGCTGGTGCTTACGTTGAATATTGGTAGGGAAGCTTCTCATTCCAAGTGGCAGAAATATAGTAATGTAAACAAGTTTATTTTCAAAACACACAAAAAATTGTCTATTCACAAAGTGTGGGGATAACATATCTGTTCCAACTGGACCCAGGTGTTCAAATGATGCAGTTGGCAATCTGTATGGCGCTGCATTCCTCTGTGCTGGCCTCACCCTGGGAAAGTTATGTCCATGGGAAGCAAGGTAGCCACCGGCAAGCAGACTGGCCAGCAGACTAAGAGAGCCCAGCAGAAAGAGATCTCCTCTTCCTTAAAAGTTCCTAGAGAAGTCTCAGAATGAGTCTCATTGTCTGGACTTTGTCACATGCCAAATCCTGAGCCAACCTCAGGAAAATGGAATATGCCCTTTGGCTAGTCCTAGCCAGAAATGAAATGCCTGTCTCTGCAGCAGGTGGGATTTATCCCCACCTGAACCACGTGTACTGGGTGAAAGGAAAGAGTAGTTGCTCAGAAGATCAAAAAATTTTTATTGCAAATTGAGAGAAAGGAGGGTGGCACGCAAGCCATGACATTAACCCAATAAAAAGCATCTACATTTTGATTTTTTCGCAAGACATGACCTTGTGCTAGCACACCTATTTTAGAGGTTAGAAACATCTGTTTATGTTTCCATAATCACCGCTTTCTGGCACCAGCTGCTCTGTGGATTTCCCATTGTTGCTGACTCCTGTGCTTTCTCATTCTCTCACAATGAAAAAAGACGCTAGAAATTTGTAAAGCAAAATGTTGTTGTCTGGTATTCAGGCTCAGTGCAGGAAAGCAAAAACGACCTCCAAGGACATCTGGATCTTGAATTCCATGCAATTACCAGGATGGAGGAGAAAAGGTCCTGAGGCAACAGGTGGATGTTTACCTGCTTGTGGTCTGGGCGCTGTCTTGGCTGCGCTGCTTTGAAACCCTCATAATAACTCCTCTGCGTGGTAACAAACTCCACTAGGATTCAGTTGCCATGCAACTGCATGGTACTTCTCCATAAAACTGCCTTTTCTATGATTACAGAGTGCGGAGCTTTTATAGTCATAATAATACCTTACACTCATGCCAGGCCCTTTACATAAGAGGATACCAAAAGGGTGAATAGAGGAGCTCTTCATGCAAGTCCTTTCACCAAGCACTAAAAATATCCATGCTTCCAATTTAGCTATGTGGCAGCCGTCCTCTCCTAGTTAAAATACACAATAGCTATTCTGGCAGGAGGTGATACAGAGGATTGTGCATCAGGCTGAAAATGTGATAGATATTTAGGGGGACACAATGGAGACATCTCTGGCAAAGCACATGCTGGGCATGGCGTCAGAGATGCTCATATGCTGACAGATATTTTGGGGGTGTCTCTGATTTAGATACCAGGAAGACGTTTGAGCATTTCTGCTTTTTTTTTTTTTTTTTTTTTTTTTTTTTTTTTTTTTTTTTTTTTAATGGAATGAAGAGAGCAATTAAAAGTGCATGGGGTCAGGCACTTCTGAATCACTCAGCTGCTCCAGGGTCTGAAACAGGTACGTACTTAGAACAAGCAGAGTGGCTTCCACTGGAGGGCCATTCATCATTTGGTGGAAAAATTTACTTTATGTTTCTAAGGTTCCCACTTTCACCCAGTGAGTAGTTACTCACCTGGGAGGGTCCAGTGCATTATTTTTAATTTCTTAACAAGAAGCCTTTAGAAATTCAGGTGTTATTATCATCAAGGAAACAACAATTTCCCTGAAAATAAAGAAGTTGTTAGGTTTGCTGACAAACATACTTATTAATATTTTATTTAGTTGTTTATTTTCAAAAGAAAACTACCATAACACAATGGAGGAAACCCAAACCAAGCCAGCTCAGCCTTAATTTTAATTAGATAACTAAATGTGCCATGAAAGTGAAGCATTATTTTCAGGAGCAAGGTAATATTTTTGATTTTTTTTTAATCTCTCCTTTTGTGAAACCACCCACTTTTGGTCCGTCTGTTTCCCCTTCAGTTATATTGATCTAATGATGCTTGAGTTGTTCACATCTCATCTTCCTTACTGTAATTGTTCAATGTGAACTCTTCTCTAATATTCATATCACTCTCTTCCTTTAATAGATTTAAAAAATATGCAGACACATAGCTGTCCTGGTTAAGACCTGTTTTCTGATCCTCTTTGCAGCTAAGTATGACCGTGAAGTGATTCATGCATCTTTCTAGTCATGCCTTAAAGGGAACAGATATGTTTTCTCCTTCCCTGCCTTTTGTCTTGAACTTTAAAAATGAGTAGCTCCTTTTAATGATGAGAACTATGAGCTATGGATTGTGGGAGCTATTGGTAGCTATGTTTCCTACTATGTGGATACAACTAGTTTAGAGTGGAAAAAAGCCAAGATGCAGGGGGGAGGGAGGGAGAGAGAGAGAGAGAGGGAGAGAGATAGATAGAGAGAGAAAGAGAGAGAGAGAGAGAGAGGGAGAGAGATAGAGATAGAGATAGAGAGATAGATAGAGAGAGAGAGAGAGAGAGAGAGAGAGAGAGAGAGAGAGAGATATTAAATGCATTATCTCCATGTTCATGTATATGATGCAATCAGTATGGCTGGCTGGGTACATTCATACTAGTAAATTTTGGTGAAAACATTTAGAGAATTATAAACATTAATTTTGCTTTTGTTGTCAGAGGCCTATTTATAATGAGAAAACATTAAGCAGTTGATGCCTACATATTACATAATCCTCTGGTAAAATCAGAGCTTAAGTGAAGAAATGAATAAAATTTCAGAAACTATTGTGCCTCGTTTGAGAAGATTATTTGAGAAGAGACTCTTAGTGCTCACAGGTGACACATGTCGACACAGAATTGGGGCCACCTGTTCACATGGGTCTATAGTATCCTTCACCACCTTCTTTACTACGACCTGAACCACCTTCGATCAGAACAGAGATTCAGTGATTAGAAATAAGGGTGAGGTTGTTGGGCTTGAGAACAGACTGAAGTGCTCTGAAATGTGAACAACTACAAGTTACTTAACATGTATTTTCAAGGGACTTCTCTTTGTCAAGAAATTTCTAAATATTTGGGATATATGCTGAAAAGGAAAACCTAGTTCCTTGTACTGTTAGAATTTTATTACAACAGCAGGGGCAGCAATACATAAAAGAATAATAAGTAAATATATTAAGATAATAACATGTAATAAAATGCATAAAATGAAATAAAATAGGGTAACAGGAGTTAACGTTTTGCATTTTGCAAATGGACTTCCATTTAGTTAGCATAGCTCTGTGAGCTATGCTCTATTATAACTTATTTCTGATAAGAAAGGTGAACCACAGAGAAGTTGAATAATTGTTCAAGATTGCTAGTACATAGCTAACTAAGACTAAAGGTAAGATGCAAATCCAGGTGAATGCAGCTCCAAAGCCAACTGGGTATGACAATCATTGAGCATGGACATTCAGGAGAGAGGTTAGAGGGAGTGCCAAGGATGGCCGTGTAGACATCCAGGGAAAGGACTTTTTAAACAGAGGGAGACATGAATACAATCTGGAATTGATAGGAGATTCTCTCGAGTGTAGTTTCTAGGAGTCAGGGAGAGGGCACTTGGCTGAGGATGTAAAATGGACTCAGGGTGAACAAAATCAAAATCAAAAGGGATGCTTGAAATTGCTAGGAAATCAGCTTAGTTTTACCCAAGGCCTGACTAATACTTCTCAGATCTCAATGTATATTTTATTGTCTATTTCACCTTATGCATGTAATAAAATCCATTTTGTTCCTGAATTACATTTGAAATATTCTACTTTATTTTTCAAACTTCCTTGGGAAAGAGCTAAAAAAAATCATGAACAAAAATAAAGTGTTATAGAACGAGAAAGAGAACTAACTGGTCTTGGACACCCAAAGAAGCAGTTCTGTGTCCTTTAGCAAGCTGTTTAATGTCCTGTCTTCAGTTTTCTGACCTGTTTAACGAAGGGGTTATCCTAGATTATCCCCAAGCTCCTGTTTCTGTATTTAAACTTGACCTCAGAAAAAATGGCCAGTTTACCCAGAGAGAGAACTACAGCCCAATTAAGTTGAAACTTGATCCACAAGCACTTTCAAGTCAATTCATAATCAACCTAGAGTTAGAAGATCAGATGTTTAGGAATGATAATCTTGAATTTATTATTTTTAATTAATATGTTTCAAGAGTGTATGGTTACCTCACGCCTTACTTTAGTGATGTTTCTAATAGTTTCCTCCCTCTCCCTTACAATTCCCTTAAATAGCTATATTTGGATTAACTAAAGCAGGTAAGGAAGTATTTTGGAGGAGAGCCTAAAGTAGACTGTAGCTTTCATTTGTTTCTTCCCCTGATCTCTCATTACTGACGGGTACTTACAAATACTGATTAACTCTGTGAGCTTAAATAAAACTAAAGTGTCCCCATTCAGGCAAGACACACTGTGGGATGCTGACAAACCTGGCTCAGTGTATCATCTTGGGCAACAACAAACTCGCCCCGTCCTGAAGGACACCATCTCCCAAGCACAAACATTTTCATCAGGCAGGTTGTGCTCCCACCTGCAGTCCCCTTTTTCCCTTGTGACTTCTCCCCAAATCCTATCTGGCTAATACACTCCTCCTATGAACTCTTGAATTTTTATCTCTTTGTTGCAGATATTGCCAACTCTGTAATGCATCAGCGACATTTCCATTTCATAAATCCTCCTGCCCCAGACCTCTCATTTTAAAAATAAATGGAAACCCACAGACTGACTTCTTTTATAGGGGCTGGGGAAACTTTGAAGGTGGGATTTTACATTTTCCCATTACCATAAAAATTATTATAAAAATAGTATATGCTTATTTGATAAAACTAAACAGTACACACACCCATTTAAAAAAAAATGTAAAAAGACAACAACACTCCACTGTGCAGGTATAAGTACAGTTACACTATTTTTTTTCTGTACTAGAAATTTCCCCTTGCATATAATAGTTGTGAGAGCTTACCTAAATCACTTCAACTCTGTCTCAATAGTCTAGCATGTAAATCTATAAAATGAGAATTAGAGCACCTGTCTCATAAGGTCTGGATAGTGATTAAATAATTGAGTTAATTTAAGTAAAACACATAATATTTGCTATTATGAATATTATGTTTATGCATGAGCATTATTACACACATGCATATGTCAAACTATATTGTTATTTCATATGTAACATAATTATTCAATAAATTTTAGTTCAACACCTTCTGTATATGAGCCACTGTTCTGTTAGCTGGGATGCGGAGATGAGCAAGCAAATGAAAGTACCTGCTCTCATGAGGTTTACATTCTAGGAAAGAGAAACTGGTAAAATTAAAACAGTAGTAAAAATGCTAGTATATCTGATTATATGTGTGTTCTATGTGTATGTGTGTGTAAAGATAGTATCAAAAGGTGATAAGTATTTGCAGAGAAAGCAATTAGGATGATGAAATAAGTGACTGAGTCGCTTTTTTTTTTTTGATTGGGCAACCAGGAAGAAAATATGAACAGGATAAGATAGAGGGCTGGGCCTCAGGTGTGGGGCATTCCAACATTTAGAACTCAAGCAGAAGAGAGAGCCAATGTAGGAGATGGGGAAGAAGTCATTGAAATAAGCAGGAAAACCGAAGAACAGAAGAATATATTGTCATGGAAGGTAAGATGCAATCATATTTCAATTGGGATAATGAAGGAAGAAAAATAGCCACTGGATTTCAAAACATAAACTAAAGGGTTGTTGGCGTAAAATAGGTTTTCTTTCCAAGTACTGCTTATGATACTGTGGTTACATCTATTGTGAGCAGCCAGAATTTATTGGTCACATTAAATGCTAGATACTTTTATCACAAAAAACTTTTATATACATGGACTAATTTAACATTCATAAAAATGTATGACTTTGAACTAATAGCATTATCATTTTTCAGATCAATAAGTTGAGGCAGAAAGAGATTACATAGCTTGCCCAATGTCAACAGATAGGATATAGGGCAGAACAACACACCAGCCTGACAGCCCCTTTCCAGAGCTAGTGCTCTTACCCTGTCTTTGTTGTCACTTGTTTCCAGCTTTGATGTTTTCTTTAGATGGGCCATCTCCACACCAAGATTATATTAGAGCTTTCTGCAGTAAATTGATATTTTTATATACATATTTCCTAGGGAAGTCTGGAGCTGCATTGTCTAATGTGGTAGCCACTACCCACATGGAAATTTTACATTGAAATTAATTAAAATAAAATAGAGTTCAAAATTTAGTCCCTCATTTGCACCAACAGCAGTTCAAGTGCTCAATAGACATGTGTAGCTGTGACTATCATTTCCAAGTAGCTGTAGACAACTTCCCCATCATAGGAATTTATTAGACAATGCTTCTCCAGTGTTAATATGGACACCAACCTCCTAGGAACATGTTAAAATTCAGTTCCTGACTCAGAAGATCTGGGGAGAGACTTGAGCTTCATGTACATAACAAGCCCCAGATGATGGCCACACTGCAGATTCTTGGACCACACTTAGAATAGCAAGTATCTAGATTTTTTTTAATGCAATGAATTATAAAAATTCATTACTTGTGCATGTATACATTTCTCTGTTTATTTAATTTCATTACTTATTAATATGCACTGACACAAATTTATCACGTGCTAAATACCCATATATGCTTTTTCTGAACTTCCTGACCTCTACTATTGATTCATAATCAACTTTGTTGGAAACTACAATAAAATCAATGTAGTTATACAGAATGTTTTAATATTTAGTCAAGAAAATATTTATTAATAGCTTTTCATGTTTCAGCTTATACAATATCATATTAAACTAGAGGCCCGGTGCATGAAATTCATGCGGTGGGGAGGGGCTTTCTTCCTCCACCCAGCCTTCACCCTTTTCAATCCAGGACCCCTCGGGGATGTCTGACTGCTGGTTTAGGCCTGTTTCCTAGGATCACTGGCTCCTAACTGCTCCCCTGCATGCCTGCCTGCCTGCCTGATTGCACCTAACTGCCCCCACTGCAGGCATAGTCACCCCCAAACTGCCCCCCCCCCCCACTGGTGTGGTTACCCTTTAGTGCCCCTTGCCAGGCTGGTGGCCCCTTACTGCACCCCTTGCTGGCATGGTCACCTCCAAGTGCTCCCCCCCAACCTGGTTGCCCCTCACTGGCCCCCCTTGTTGCTCTGGTCACCCCAAACTCGCCCCCATCCCCTGCCGGCCTGGTTGCCCCTCGCAGCCTGCTGCTCAGTCATTTGGTTGCCCCTCACTAAGCCCCCTGCCAGCCTGGTCACCTCACACAGCCTGTTAGGTCACCAGTTTGGTTGTTTCAGATGTGATGATCACTTAGCCTTTTATATATATAGATTATATTCACTTTGAAATCAATTTAGTAAAAAATATTTATAAAATGGATTCTTTCTATTTAAGAAGAAGAAATTTCTCTATTTCCCATATCTTATTGTATGTCTCTTTTAAGGACTGAATGTTTGTGTGTTCCCCACCCCCTATATTTCTATGTTGAAACTCTGACCTCCAATGTGATGGTATTTGGAAGTGGGGCCTTAGCAGGTAATTAGGTGAAGTCATGAGGGTGGAGCCTCCATGATGACATTAGGGTCCTTACAAGAAGAGCAAGAAAGTGGATGTCTTCCAAGCCAGAGAAGGCCTCAGCTACCAGCACATTACCAGCACCTTGAGCTTGGACTTCTCAGCCTTGGGGACTGTGAGAAATAAATGCCTATAGTTTAAGCCATCCAGACTGTGGTATTTTGTTCCATAAGACTGAGTGGACTTAAGACAGTATCTTAGAGGGGGAAAAATATCCTCTAAATATAATCCTTATGTTTTTATATTCAATTGGCCTTCCTATGGTACTGTCTCATTATTTCTAGTCAATCTCAGTGTGTGTTATGGATTTTCTAGGTTGAAAAATATGGAGTCACTTTAGAAAGCTTTTCCCTCCTCAACTATTTGAATTTTAATGTGGCTATGTGTGTTTTTATATTTTGTTTTAGAATTTTACTTTTTTAAAAGAGGATTTCTTGCTCAGTTTATGGATACTTTGGAATCTTCTCCCTGCATTCAGACCTGGAGTCAGGCATTCATTTGGCAGATCCCTGCTGCTGGCCAGGCACATTCCACACGTGGGGCCTGGGAATGGGAAGGAAGGGTCCCTCTCTCCCACCAATCTCAGACTAGAACACTTGGGGAATGAATTGGCATATTTGGCAGAGGGTTTCATAACACAGAGAAAAAACATCAAGTTGAATGGTGGTAAATCTTGATTATGGTAAAAATAAGACGGGTAGGGTAAGATAAGCCTTATTTTTGAAACTTATTTTTGAAAGTATAATTTGTCCATTCAAGAAAGGGGCAGCTGGTTTGAGTGAGAGGGCCTGATTTGCTAGATCATGCAGATTATTTTAAAACAATTTTTAAAGTTGTTTTTGAGGATAGCAATAAGGACAATTATTGTAAGTGAAATCTCTTCTGAAATCTTTTCTGGAAAGTATCAGCTGATAAAACAAAGTAAGGATACCTGGGTCAATTCACATGTTTCTTGTCATGGGCCTATTTTATTTATTACCAGTTTGCTCCCTTGACAGTATGAATGTAGTTTCTGAGCACGTTACTAGACAATAAATCTTTCCCCCGCAGTTACTCAGTGTTCTGGATCCAGGAGCACCATGTCGTTATCTGCTGCTCCATGATCCCTAAATCACACATGCAACTTCTGCTGACGTCGGTATTGTTGTGTGGGCAAAAATCATGAGGAACATATGGTTCTCATTCTACCAACACTTTCATTTCATGCTGCTATCAGAATGCTTAGAAATCCTGATTAGATGAAAAGGAGATTAGCTTTCTCCCTAGTGGAATAATTTTATTGTAACAGAGGTGTCATCTCCTTGAGCTAAATGTCACCTCCTTGAGGAAATAATAATAGAAAGATTACAGATCATGGGGAAAAAACCTAAAAACACATTATTATAAATTATGACATGACTTAGGGAGCTCATCTTGATATATTTAAATAAAAACCTTAAAAATTTAGGTAACTAGATTGATCAGTTTTCATTCTCACTTTTCTCATTTACATCACTTTTATACAAAAAAACACTCCCCACCACCTGGCTGATTTATAGACTAAAAAGTACTTTCTGGGCTCTGACTCCCCTTGTCTGTGTGAGTTCATGGAAGTGACATATTTAACCCCAATAGCATCAGCTCTGTTAGTCAGTACAGAAAGTGTTAGACTCTACCGTTACTTAAGAACTTCAAAAGAAATAAGTCATGAAGCACTCCAATGACTGGTTTTCTATTGACACACACACAAAAATCTATGTATATATTTTATGAAGATAATAAATAAATCAATGCATAACTATAATTTGTGATTTGTTGGCTTCTCTATGCCGTTATTCTTAATATAAGAAATTTCAACTTATTTTTATCCAATGCATTTTTCTTTGGATATTATTGAAATAATTAGAAATGAATTTTACATTTGGTTCTGTGATTATTGAAAAGTATAGAGCCTTTCCTGTTTCATTCAGTAAGACCTAAAGAAATAGTTCTGGGGACCTTCTCAATGTGAACCCTTAGATGTGTCATAAATGCTTGCACACTAATGTGTCTCCAGGGAAGAAATTGCCTGATCAATAGATACTGTGGCCTGAAATGGGGAGAGAGTGGGATTGAGAAGATGGGGTCAGAATAATTTGATTGTTCCTAAACCTTATTTGGCAAAAAAAGGAAGAAAAAGAAGAAGAAGGGAAAAAAGGAAGGAGAAAATAAACACTCTAATCATAAATTATCCTAAAACTGAAAATATTAAATGTAAAGGACCACATATTTATTATAAATATGCTCTTCACACTCTTTTTGGATAAAAATCCTTACTTTTGGATTTTTTATGGTTAAAAAACAGTATAATTTTATAATTAGCAATCATATATTAGTCTCTCCTCACTTTAGTATTTGTAATTATCCTGGTGAGTGAAATCAAGGTGACTGAGAACCACTGTGTTAACTAAAGATGAGGACTGCACAGTCAGCCCAAACCCAGTATGGTGGCTACTACTAGTTTGTAAGTAGTATATGAGGCACTTTGCTTTTATAAAATGTGCTAAGTTTTTAGAATTATTAGGAGAAAGAGAAGTGGAGAGACAGATAGTGTAAAGGAGCAAGAGAAGGAGGGAGGAGAGAGAGAGAGAGAGAGAGAGAGAGAGAGAGGAAGAGAGAGAGATGGTTGTCTTTTCCAATTATACTTCTTTCTTCTTATCTAATCTATCTAATCTTCCAGAGTTCGTTACACAGATGTCCTGGCCCCACCAAAAAGTAGATGCACAAGGACCAGGAATTAAGTGACACATGTGGCTCACTTTAGGAATACACTTTAGAACATGTGAAAACTGAAAGCATTATAGTAAAATCCTATATTTATTTTATTTTCACCCAGATACTAACAAGTTAAAAAATAAAATTCACAAAATCATAGTAAAGTACCAGATGGCATTTAAGAATCAATAAGGTGAACTTAAGTTTATTTTTTTTATGTTCTCTTGATGCATGAAAAATTACATTTATGACACATTTCCCCCCTAAGAAATTAGTGATGAATTTAGATGTTTAGGATAACCCTTGGTAAAATCAGCTTGTAACTTAAGGTAATTTACAATAAGAATTATTAAGAGAGAAATGTGACAAAAAATATTTACAGGTCACTATTGAATAAAAAGCTCATTTTGTTTCTTTCAAAATTGATAATTTAATCCATATTAAGCAGAAATGTAAGGCTTATTGTTACTTTTACCATAGTACCAAGCTACACACTAAAACAGCTATATTATACTTTATTTCACTTTTTACTTTGAGCAAAAACAGGTAAGGTCTTGTTATGTGTGTGTGTGTGTGTGTGTGTGTGCGCACATATTTTTAATATATGTACATATATAGGTTGTATATATATATATATATATATATATATATATATATATATATATCGTCAATAGGATATTAAGAACAAAATGGGGAGAGTCCTTAGGGGGTGTAGGGACTAGGATGACTTTTAATAATTTAAACTGTGAGTCTATAGGAGTTAGTGACACACATTGCCACAGCTAAATCACATCTTATTTTTGTTTTAAAAAAGCACACTCTCCAAGCGAGACCTTTATCGGTCATACGTGTGAGCCGTGCATGTTCTTACTAAGTGGGCTAGTTTTGTTCTCATGCCATGGGAGCAGGTGGCATGAAGCTGTTTTGATGAGGTTAAAAGGCTCCTCCCCTCTTTCCCCAAGCAGCAGCCTGAAGTACGTCAGCAGTAATTGTGTGCCTGGCTGGGCTGCGCAGGGCGGGTGGAGGCAAAATTGATAACAAATAAGGGTCTCAAACAGATCTGGATGCTCCATTTAAGTTGTTACCCATTTTCATTAGCCATGCCCGGAGTGAAAAGCTTATAAACACCGCCTGTAGTAAAAAAGAAACATTTATTTTTTATAGATTTCTAGTGTTGCAGTGGATATAAATGAAGGGGTTTCTTTATCCTCCTTTCATTTTATTATTTACTAACCACACTTCATCTCAGACAGATAAGAGAGAGGTCCTGTTGCCTAGATGTGAGTTCTTTAATGAGGCGGGTGGGCCCCGGGGAGCTGAAATCCAAAGTAGAAAGGTGCTGCTTTCGGGTTTCTTGTCATTTCTCCAGTCGCTTCTTCACCCTTTTCCAATGGGCCTAGCGAGGAGGAACTATCCAGGGTGCTAGAAGGCTGGCAGCTTTGCCGTTCAATGCAGACCGATTGCAGAAACAGAGAAGAAAGATTACTGCTTATTTCAGAAGGTAGGTTCTTTGTTTCAGAATCCCTGATTAATCAGCAGCAGCATCAACAGACTAAGGCAGCTGGAGAGGAGAGAGAGAGAGAGAGAAGCAGGAAGGGAGGGAGTCAGGGCAGGGAGGGAGGGGAGGAGGGAAGAGAGAGAGAGAGAGAATGAGAGAGCTGGTTGTCACGGGGGAGGGACCATGCCACAAGCTAGGCTGCTCCAAACCTTCTGTATGTAAGTGGCAATGAGAAAGAGCATCTTTTTGGCTGAAAGGCGACATTTAGAGAGGATGTGGCTGATTTTTTGTTTTTATTTATTTTTGTCTTCACAGAATATAATCAAATGAGACACCTTAGCCAGCCTGGGTGATTGCTTCGAGTCTTGTAATCATCTGTGTAGCAAAGTGGGTAAAATCATTCAGTTTCTTCCCTGCTGGACCTGGAAGGAGAGGGGCTGTGTGTTCATCCCCACCCATTAGCTATGCCCTCTTTCCTCTGAATGTCGATTTAAGGAAGCAAACACCTGTCTTCTGCCACCATATCTTCCTAGAAAACTTTGAAGGCCATTTTTATCTGATAGGAAGAACCTCAAGAATGCTCTGATCTCTAATGATGAAGAATCTGGCAGTGGACACTTTCCCCATCCAGATACAATGCACTTTAAATGAAGAAAAACTGAGCTGAACTACAAGTCTTTTTCCTATGGTGCTGGATTCCTCCTCCAGAGCTGCCCTGACATCCGCCGTGCGAGAGGGCTCTGACAGACACAAGTCACCTCCTGATTATTGCACTTAACTCTCCCTGGGGACTTACATTTTGGTATGTATCTCATTTTTCAGATTCTCTAAGCATGCTAATGGAATCCAGCACTGAATACACCAAGCAATCTGGTTATGAAATGGGATGGGTTTTAGCTGGGGATACTTACTGTTGAAGTTTGCATGTCTTATTAGGTGGAGCAGAAATAAAGCCACAGCAAAGGCATTCAGAGCTTTAATGAGCCAGGGGTTATTCTGTATCCTCTTTCCCACTTAGTTACATTACTACAGAAATGGTTAAACTAGATTTTCGTTGGTAAAATAAGCCATGTTGAATTATTAAAAGCATGGAAAATATTTTCAAAGGTATTAATTGGCATTCACATGTGCATGCTGGCTATTTATCTGCTATTCCTTTCCATAAATGTTTTACAATGGTCTCTTAGCATATTTGTGTCAGCCCAAATTTATGTTCTCAAAAAGACACTGTACCAAGTAAAAATTAGATAAACTATTAGACATACACTAAAGTTGAAACTGCTTTTTCCTAACCGATTAGACATAAACATTTTTGAGAAACATTTAAAGTTGCTCTGCTACCATAGGGCTGGATTTTTCTTTTTAAATATAGGTCAGAAATAAGGAAATCCAATTGGAGAGTTTACTCATTGTAGTTTTGGTCACTTTAAGATGCAAAAATTAATAACCAAGTGTTGTGGAATAATAACCATAGAACAAGAGTGAAAATTAACTCCTTTCCTAATTCTTCACATTTAAAACAATGCTCTAGTTTGTTTTCTATATTGCCAAGTGGTAAGCAAATTAATATGAGGACATGTGAGCTTCCCATGCTGAAATTATTTTATTTTTATGTGGAAAATGCAACATATGTTTGCCAACTCAGTAAAGAAGCGAACTCTGTGAAGGAAATTGACACTTTTGAAAATTAATGAGAACAGACCTGAGAAAAAAAATATTACAACTTCACAAGGAACTATAGAGAAGCCCAAGGACTTGAAACCTCTGCAAAGTTTAGAGGGGGATATATGGAGATCCTATACACCAGGAAACTGGCTATTGTTTGAAACAACAAATTAGTCATAGACTCCCAATTCAATTAGATGATGTGCATTGTAGCTCCAGTCAGCAATTTATTATACCGACTATGTCTACTTTGCAAAAACTGCCTTGCATGCATCTGGAAACATTTGGCTGAAGTCTCAAGAAAGTATCTTGGCCATTGACATTTCATAGGAATACTTACTATTCCTGTAAATGTGCAATCTTCAAACGATGAGCAAGTTGCACCATGACAACCTGGAGGAATTTCCAATTTATGATGCTCCTGCATTAACGTCATCTATGCTTCTTTTACTCATTTTGGGAAGGGAGACAGTGGTGAAAAACTCACTGCAAAGAATCAGCTTTCTGAGAAAAAAAAGCAGTCAGTGTCTTTGTAGTTACTTCCACAAGCTCTCTTGGTTTTAACTCTAACATTTCCCATGGCGGGCAGAACAGCTGCATTTTGATGACAGTGAGAATGAGAAAATGAGTGTGACAGTTTGTGGGGTTGAAGGTAGGATTCCAAGCACAGTCAAAGTGAAATTACAAGACATAATTTTGACAGATTATAAGATTGGAGCAGAAAAACAATTTTGACATGGTTTGCATGGTTATAGATTATAAGCAGGCAATCTAGTCTGTTGATTTTTTTTCTTATGTGGAGTCAGCAAATTTTAGAAATTCATTTGCATACATACTTACATATGTATATGTATCCTGATTATTTAAACACTTATATTTTCACAATGTGTTTTTAAGTTGGTTTGAGTGTATGCAAAAATTGTAAAGGTCTTTATCTCCTAATGAACAAAAGATACATTCAAAATTGCCTTTGAAAACTTTTATTTGGATAAATTTGCCCTATTGGGCAAAGTAGGATTCTTTATCTCAAAGAAGATTCAGTTGTTAGAGTGGGAGGGAAAATCAAATTTTAATAATTCAAATTGTAATAACTTATTCACAGCATTGAGACAGGTGAGGTTTGGAAACTTCAGAAATAACTAAGAGGTGGAGACCAGAAAACTTTATCTTGTGCCAATAAAATATAACACATAAATGTGAAATGAAAGTAAAATGTCTAGGCTTTCCACCAGGAAATTTATTTCTTGTATGTATCTTGTTTTTGTGATAAAACATAATAGCATTATAATAATAGCACAAAATAAACTTCACCTTATTTTAGCCATCATATTAACTTATAGGATTCATTGTGCCCTTAAATTTAAGAAGCTTTTCATAGAATTCAAAGAATTGGAGAGCAGTTCTCTCCCAAAGCAGGTGGTTTTTCTCCCTCTTGGTGGATGTGAAACATGACTGGGTTAATGGAGGTTTTATAAATTATTGTCTTAGAAAACCAAAGTTTTAGACATAGAGCCACCCCATTTTAGAAATTCTGAATAAATACTTAAAAAAAAAAAGAAGCACCACCCATGGGGGCAAGTGGACCAATTCTCAGATGATACTGGTGTACTGGGAGCCTGCTCTTGGTAAATGGTGGTGAATGGCCCACAGTGCACAGCTCTCTAAGCCTGTCCTTATGGAGCCAGAGTGGTTGATCTCAAAATATATAAAATTACACTAATAGAGGAATTGGTTTTAAATTTTAGGAGAAAAAAGAAAAATACTTTAAAATCTTAATATTTATTTGACCCTTTTTGGACATCTTCAACAAAAGCCTGTAACTAGTAAAACATCTTCTGTTCTATGAGGAAGCCAATCTTGACATCACTTAGTGCCACATTGAATATGTTTTGTTAAAATGAGGCCACACAAAAGTGATTCTACAAAGGAAATAGCCCATATACAGGCATGATCTTTACGTTTTCGCATGCACTGATTTTTTTAAAATGTGCTCCCCTATTTTTTTTTTCTTTCATGCTCAAAATCATGTAGAGTCTTAGCTTCTTGAGTCCCTTGGATGCAAATAGTAGTTACAGAAAGAGAATAAAATAACTAATTTTTCAAATGTTTCCATAGGTTCCATTTGGATATCCTTATGTATATTTTATGTTCCACATGTATATGTTCTATAATATAGAATCTATATAGTTTGATTACAGCTCTAGGCTCAGCATTGAAAAGCATAGTGATGGTTTTATAGAAAAGAAAAATAAAGAAATGGTTAATTCAATAAAAAGTAAAATGTTTAGTGTTTTTAATATAACCCTAGTCCAACCAGTGTAAATTGTTATATCTTAGCTGAGTAGAGTGACATTTCAAATTTTGGAATGTGCCACAATATTATACAAAGTTTTGTTTAAGGAGGGTGTGGTCAACAGGAAATAAAAAATGAAAGAATAAAATAAAATAAGGCTGAGCAATTAATCACCCTGTTGTGTTTAAGCCCACATCTGTAGCTCTTAGAAGAATGGCAGTAATTCTAAATACAGTAATTCAGAAATAAATAAAAGAAATTTTACAAATGCAAACTATAGCAGTGGAAAAAGAGTAAAGTGAAGATGTGAAGTTATCTGTGATTTGTATGGGAATTCTCATCTTTGTCATTTTAGGTGCTTTCCCAGGAGAGTCCTTGACACTCATTTTAAATATTGGCCACAACTTATAAAAAATAATAACACACTCACAAAAAAAATCTTATACTATTTGAATCAATTTTGTACATTCCAAAAAAAATGTATCTGCCTTGTGGATGATGACTACAGATGTTAGCTTTCAACCAGTACTCTAGGGGGTGCTAAAATGTCTAATTTGTTATGAGCAGAATTGGCTGCAGGCATGTACTAGTTCAAATAGAAGGGCTGAATATAGAAGCTCAAGACTTTTCCTTGAATCTCGCCCACTCTGTTGTCACAAATATCCCATGAAATAATTTGAGGCCGGTATGGTAGGTTGATTGATTGATTGACTGACTGAATAATTGTGATATATCTAAAGATGCTATCTGAAGAAAGGGGTCCATTTGCTTTTTAAATATGGTTTTCTAAGTTGCTGACTTGAGGAGTTAGATGTCCAAGTCACACCTCATAAAATACTTGTACATAGGATTTTCATTCAAAAGCCAGAAATGAACTTGATTTAATATCCAACAGTCAAAATGCAGCCAAATTTTTAGTGATAAAGACAACATACCTTATTTAATATTTATCTTGGCCATAAATATAACTTTTTAAAAGATAAACAGATTTATGAACCTACTTGTCTGTTGCGTTCTCACTTCAGGGAAATCGTAACAGTTGTAATGAGGTAAATACTTAACATATAGTTCACTTTTCTTTAGTGAAGTCATAAATATACTCATTCAGAGTTCAAAGACATGAGAAACACCTTTTAACTTGAAAAGATGGAGGTTAAATGTCTAAAAGATGGGATGAGTTTTGTGGTTCAAGTGCCCCCAGAATCTTATCTTCTTGATGTGAAAAATGGGTCAGAATGGATAAGTGGTCTGTCTACATGTATCTGGTTAATGAGCAAATCAGCTAAGGCCTTTCACGGCTTCCATATGCATATCTGTAACTAGGGTTATATTAAAAACAGTAAACATTTTACTTTTTATTGAATTAACCATTTCTTTATTTTTCTTTTCTATAAAACCATCACTATGCTTTTCAATGCTGAGCCTAGAGCTGTAATCAAACTATATAGAACATATACATGTGGAACATAAAATATACATAATGATATCCAAATGGAACCTATGGAAACATTTAAAGCTTTCTCACAAACATTGATTCAATTTTCATTAAAGTTTTACTAGATTTTTAATATAAATATTTCATGATACTATTATATTATCTAAATTTACTCAAGATAAACATAATTTAAACTCTAGCCAATTTGAAAGGCCACTTAGGAAGATAACTAATTTTCAGAGGTACACAATTAACCCTGTTAATATTTGGTATATATAAACTGTATAAAGAATCACTGCTGTCATTTGTATTGTGAAGAAAATTTATGGGAAGTAATAAAAAACCTCTGGATAATGCCTTACACAATGGGAAATATATAATTTTGCTCGAGGGCAGCGTGGGAGTGATCATCTTTTACCCTGAGGGCATTATTTCTAGCATCCTTGTAATACTGACTTGGTTTGCTTAACTATAGTAGACTTAATTACCTTACAGTTTTGCACATCTTTTTTTTATCCAGGCACACCCATGCTGAAGTCCTTGGTAGAAGTGAATTTTCAATAATGGCTATGCTTTAACTCCCTGAGAATCTTGTTCTTGTATTTTCCCCTAAAAATTGCAATCATTTGTAGTAGTAATTTTCTATTATTCTGTGTGTCCACCATTTAAGCATTTAATCTGATGGACTGATATTAAAATATAATTATGTTAGCTAGTTGGAATTAAAAGACCACTTCATTCACCAGCCCACTATGGCTTAAAATCAACTCAAACATCATAAAACTTAACATAAAAAATCACAAATCAACCAAATAGTTCTTCTATTCTCTAGATTCGACAATTTCATAAAAATTGGGGACTATATCCTTAAATTCAATGTGAGTTTCAAATAACATATGGATTGACTGGCAGCTAAAATGCTAATAAACTGTGATAAGAAGTGAAGTTTCCATAGCTACAATCCAGGTTATGGAACATGATTGTACTTCTAAAAAAATCAGAATAAAGATGATTTGTAATGGGGGACATAAAAGTCTATGACTTCAGCATTAAATAATTGGGCTGATGTTTTACAAATACTTTGGAGCTTTTTGAAGAAAGTAAAGAAGATGTAAAGGTAATATATAATTTTTAAATGGCCAACTTTTTTCCCCTGTTAATTGATTTTTGCTTTAGATTTTTTAATCTGACTCAATGACACCAGTTTCCTATACTACAACAAATATGCAATTGAGGCCATTAAGATTTATTAAGCTAAAAAGGTAAAATACTTATCTTGTATGTAATTAATTAAACTTAAGATCAGTTTTTGATTGATTAAAGCATAATTTCCCTATTTCCTGGCTTTATTGATTTCTGTGATTCATTGGATACCTTATCTTAAAGGCATGATGATTTGCATAGCATGCTGGTCAGCCACCTACTCATTCATCTATACTCATACATACATTTGAAATTGCTATTGTTGCCAATCTTCCTCCTACACTTCTATTAGAATAAAATTAGCTAACATTATTACATGCTTACTATTGTTGAACTCTGTGCTAAATTCTTTACAGCCATCACGTCTCTTAGTCTTCACATTAGCAAGTGATAGGAGAGCTTATTTCTATCACTTTATAATTAAGAGTAATATACAGCATATTGGTTCAAAGTCCTACATTGTTTTGATTTGATTTTGGTTTTCAGTAATCCTTTCTGTGGCTGAGGTTTTTAAACTTTCATGTAGTGATGATAATCACAGTTGTCACTGCTTGAATTTCCAGACTGGGATTAACATGGGACTCGTGATCTGTGGTATTTGAGTTATGGTGTCAGGCCATCATAGAGAACCATTTTGAAAAATAATGAGCATCAAAGGAATTTTCGCCAAGACAAATTACATTAGAAATGTGTATATCCTTGATGACTTCTATATTTTGCTTGATTCAAGTAAACTTAATTTAAAATGTAAGGAAAACACATATGATAAAAATGTTTCTTCCAAATAATTATATAATTTTATTTGAAACTGAACAGAAAAGTCTTTACAGTGCTCAGAAATAAATGAAGCTTTGTTCATCTATGTCTTGTTGGTATATGAACACATTTTTGTGAAACAAAGATATGACTCTAATTACATAAACCAAATGTTTATCTTCAGGTACTTCATTATACAATATATTCAGCCTTATGTTACCTTTCAGTGAAAAAATTTTTGTTGTTTTTCCTGCTAATTTGGTTGCTTTGAGGAACTGTTTGCTACTCAGGCAACATTCATCTCATATTTATGTAAAATATTTTGATAATTTCTAATTTCTAATGAATAATTGTCTCCAAATTGATTCTACCATAATCATTGGAGTTTGGGGCTGACATGAAATTAAAGACAATTAACAGAACCTTGTGTCCCCATTTCTTTTCATGCTGCAGGGAGTGTTCCTTTTTACATGAGATCTTCCAAGATGATGAGTTCTAATCCTGAGGAAGACCCTTTGGACACAT
Organism: Pipistrellus hanaki; assembly: GCF_964339955.1. Classification (NCBI taxonomy): domain Eukaryota; kingdom Metazoa; phylum Chordata; class Mammalia; order Chiroptera; family Vespertilionidae; genus Pipistrellus; species Pipistrellus hanaki. The sequence continues at coordinate 63,258,914 of NC_140510.1, read as the reverse complement.
TTCTCCAGTATATTGAGGATATGGGGATGAAGGCCTACGATGGCTTGGTTATTCAGAATGCATCGGACATCGCTCGAGAGAATGATCGCTTGAGGAATGAAACAAACATGGCCTACTTGAAGGAAAAGAATGAAAAACGACGAAGACAAGAGGAAGCAATAAAACGGTAAATATAAATAAAAGTGTTCTGAGTTTTACACACATGAGAAAATCTGTGAGTTGTATGCAGGTTGTGATTTCATCACCTGGTTGAGAAAGGGACTGTCGAGAGACAAAGTGAAAATGGCTACTCAGCTATGACAAAAGCATAATTCATTCTACTCACAGAGCCTCATCTTAGTTACCACAAGTTATTAACTTGAATGTTGTGCCTGTGGAGATGCAGATGGAATGGGGAAATAATCCAGTTTCCTATAAATAAAAGTTCATACTGAACAGCCTCTTGATTAAAGCACAAGAGAACCCACAACACTTCAATAGCTAATACTTGATGACAATTCTCACCTTTAATGGGTTTTGTTTATAGTTCTTACCTTATGATAAAGCTCATCTTATCTCTAGATGATAAAAAAAACAACAACTCATCAGTATTTAGAATTAAGTGAGCCTCTGAAGACCAGTGAAACACTCAATGTGTGCACTCTGTATAGAATTTTAGGATTATTATAGCTCTCGCCTGGTACCAAGTATCCAAGGTTTGTTCAAATGAAATGACTTTCATGCTGCAAAATCTACCAGCTAAAAGTCAGGGAGTCCTAGATTGCAGCTTTCAAAGTTAGGCTAAGTTCCCTAGGGCACTGAGACCAAAGGAAATATAAACATCTTTTCATTTTTCAAAAGAATATTACTGTGTGTGTGTACGTATTTAAGGGGTACATGTAGAGGCATGTGTTTGATGGAGTTCTATTTCTTCAATGGAGACCACTTACTAAGTGCATAGATGCAGAATTTAGAGAATCAATCCATATCTATTAGCTGAATAACTAAATCATAATAGTTAAGCTCTTTTGATAGTTGATGGATTTAAAAAAATCAAATTTAGCATTAATGCTTTTGCTTACTCTCTGTGAACATTATGATAGTAAGGAAAATAAAATATTATTTTAAGGAACTGTTCATGCTTAGAAAGAAGTCAGGTAAGAATGTACCACTTTGATTATTTAATTACAAATAACTAGCTGTTGGAAGAGAATTCTAAGCAGAGTTTATATATTCCATGAAGGGGATAAGGTATCATGTATGGGCCAACACAAAATTGGAAGGATATAAGTTCAGACTGGTAGTAGGCAGGCTAATGTGGCCTTATAAACTCTTATGTTTTATTTTGAAGGAGAAAAACATTCATAGACATGTTTAGCAGGGTGTAACATGATCTAACTAAATGTTTTTTAAGGATTATTGTTTTCTTTGCTTTGAATAGATGGGTGGGGCATAGGTGAATGGAAGAAATCCAAAGAGAATGCCTTTGCAATAATTTGGGTGAGAAATGATGATGGTTTGTACTAGGTGGCATAAAATGATCAAATTATGAGCATCATCAGAATTTTCTAATTGATGAGATGTAGGTGTTCATGAAGAGAAAGGAATTAAAGACGGTTCTCAAGTTTGTTTTTTTGACTTTGCTAGATTGTGCTTTTTTTCCTCCCTGAACAATTAGAAGAATGATGTTTCCACTTAATAAAATAGTCAAAACTAGAAGAGGAATAAATTTGGGTTAAATGGTGGAGAAATAAGAGCTCAGTTTTGGCAAGCCAAATTTGTAAGCCTTTTTAGATATCCAAATGAAGAATTCTGAATAGGCAGTTGGAATCCAGGATTCATGGTGAAGATCAAAGCTGGTGTATAAGCATCATATTATAAAGAGTTAACAAGTATGAGCCTAGTTGAGAATACCTAAGACCAAAATTTAGATAAGGATAAAGACAATAGGAATTGTTCCTTGGCCCACTTAACTGCTTACTTGAAAGGAACAGTAAAAGAATCCAGTAAGAACAGCCAGTGGAGAGGAGAAGAACCACAAAGGAGTGACATTTCTGAGTAAAATGACAAAATTGATTAAAGGAGAGTGTGTGTGTGTGTGTGTTATGTAACAGATAGACCGAATATGTTGAAGCCTGATGATAACTGACCACTGCCATTTACCACATTGGTGTTGTTGCGTGGAGCAATTTCTTTGGAGGGTTGGGGGGACAAGCATACTGGGATTGTGTTCATAAAAAAATGGGAAGAAAGAAATTGAAACAAAATATAAAGAACTACCTTGAAGACTGAGTTAAAATATTTAAAAAACACGAAGGGTAGTTGAAGAGGGAAGTGTAGTTTATGGTGCAAGCTAATTTTTCTAGTGCTTTTTCTTTAACAAGAGAAGAAAAACAGCTTATTTAAAATACTAATATGGCAATAGAAAGGGACATGCAGAATATTTATGAGAGGAAAGGAAAATTATTGTAATTATGTCTGAGTAAGCTGGGAAAGGATGGGATCTATAGTATCTCAGAATTATAGGCTATTTGGCCATGTGGGAGAAGGGATAGCACAATATGTGGATGACTGAATGATGAATACATGAGTGAGTAACTCTGCATAAAAAGGCCCCATACACCAAACACCATTTTATTATTGTACTCATACTTGTTATATGTGCCTGGAATTGGAGGATGCCATATGTGTGTTGCTATCAATACTTCTTCCCATAGTTTCCTAGAATCTCCCTCAAACATTTTTCTGGAAGCCTGATTCAAAGTGCAAATATCTTTGGAAGGGAAATTATACTAGGAAAGCGTCGTAAATTGTGGAGACTTCTTAAATGTCTTTCTTTTTTAAAAGCAGAACCCATGTTCAGCATGAGGACATAGCAGTCTCTGGAATCGTTATGGGAGGGATTGCAGAGAAAAATGACAAAGGAGCCAAATGTTTGGTGATTGGACAGGAGGAAAAGACTAAAGTGCATGTTTTATAACAGGTCTGGCTGTATGTACTCAAGTTGTCCCATCTCAGTAGCCATTGCAATGTCCAAATTCAATTTAATTTTGTTCACATGGTGACCAGTATCCTGGATTCCTGGCATATAATAATATGTTAAAACATATAACCATCTTTATATTATAGAAATCTTCACAGTATATTTTTAGAATTGCTTCAACATTCCCAATAAGAAATTTATTTCGAATACTTTTTAAAACCCCATAACAAGCATTTTAGGGTTTTAGGGATGACAACAGAAGCAGATACCCTCATTTAAATTCCACAGGTATTTTAATATTTTTAACATGCAATTTATGTCAAGTTGTAGAGGAAATTTAATGTGACATTAATGAACACAGTCTAATCAATTACAATTCTTTATCATGCCTGCAAATGCCTTCTTTCTATATTATGATTTAATATATAGAATACAAATGCTGGAAATGTAAGGATGGGCATGTTTGACCTTGAAAAGGCATTGATGATAATACTCTGTGAAATATGCCAGTTGCAATTTCAGAAATGTGCAGACTGCCAAGGATTGCTTAAAAAATGGAAATAGGATTTCGTATGATTGACCTTCTGGATCACATATGTGCTGAAATGCCTTTTGTGCTGAAGCTGAGAAGCTTAGAACACTGAGCTCTTAGAAAAAGAATATTCTGCTGTAGCCTGTTTGGCTCAGTGGATAGATAGAGTGTAGGCCTGCGACTAAAGGGTCCCAGGTTTGAATTCTGGTCAATGGCACATGACCGGTTTGCTGGCTCGATCTTCAGTGGTGTGCATGCAGGAGGCAGCCAATCAATGATTCTCTCTCATCATTGATGTTTCTATCTTTCTCTCTCTCCTCCACCTCTGAAATTAATGAAAAAATATATTAAAAAAAATATCCTCATCACTTTCTCAGTGTTCTAAGTCACATAGGCTTTCTAAGTCCAACTCCTTATTTTTGAATAAATTTGAGCCACATGTCAGTATGAACTGTCTTGTTTCTTTATTTTCACTTATCACATGAGATTTTACCAAAAAGTCTTGTGGGTGAAAAATTCTAAATAAATAAGAAGATACTCTTAGTGCTTTTCTTAACCGCTCCAAATAAAAATTGGTGAGAAAGAGAAAGGCTTAAAAGAGAAAAGTTAATGGAGAATAAAAACTTGTTTCAATAGCTCATCATTTCTGCTATTTTAAATCCTAATGGTCTTGTGCAGGCACTGTTAAATGAGATTACTTTTTATTAAGAAGTTTATAAAAAAAAAAACCAAATACACATAACGTATAGCTTCAAACAAGTGAGCTTCTTTGAGATGGGTTACAAAATCCTGGTTTGTTGGATGTGTCTGGGTGAAAAGGGATGTTTAAAAAAAAAAGAATGATGGGTATATTGAACCATTAACTCAGCACAAGCACCAGCTGTTAAAAAGGAAGCAACTGGCCAATGAGAACAGAGTCTGGCCACAAACAACCTGTAAGGCAGAACATAAGGCCTGGTGTAGAGGTTCACTATTTATAGGTAACACCTTGTTTACAATATCAAATAAGGATGTTCACTGAGGAGGATGGGCAAGCAAAAGACCATCTGGCATAAGACCATCTGGTATACCAAAACATGCTTAAGTTTGTGGTTTCCTTTAAAGTAAATTTTTCTTTCTGGATTCTGAAACCAATCCCTTCACCATTTCATTTTACCATGTGCCACAGTATCTTAAAAACTATAGGGTGGTTACCAAAGGGAAAGAGGGCTGGAGGGAGGTAGAAAAGATTTTCTCAACTTTATTAATCAACGTCAACCCCAATAAATTAAAAAAAGAATTAAAATACAGAGCCTAGCCAGTGTGGTTCAGTGGTTGAGCATCGACCTATGAACCAGGTCATGATTTGATTCCTGGTCAGGGCACATGCCCGGGTTGCAGACTGAACACCCAGTAGAGGGTGTGCAGGAGACAGCCGATCAATGATTCTCTCTCATCACTAATGTTTCTATTTCTCTCACCCTCTTTCTTTCTTTCTGAAAATAAAATAAAAATTTATTAAAAAATCAAAAGGTAATATAAATACAAAAAATATTCCTTAAAAATAGCTATAAGATTTGTTCCCAGTACATGTCTTTGTGAGTATGTTTTCTAATATAGGGAGGGGTTGCATTTAATTTTTCTAATGAAACAAATGCTACATTAGTGAAATTCTCCCAAACATTGCCAGTCTAGAAGACAGCTCTTGACTTCAGCAAAGTGGTTCTGACACAAAGGACTACTTAGGCTGATTAGGAATGTCTCTATTCCCTGTGGATTCCCTCAAGGGATCTATATGAGGTTATATTTTCTCTTTAAAAGTGACAGTCAAAAATGGAATTAGATTACTTACAGCTCCTTTAAATATACATGCACTTGCCTATTAGTATGGATACTTTGAAGCTATTTATATTAGAAGGTTTCAGTATTTCCTTTATCCAAAGAGAAACAAAGGATGACTAGAGTCCATTGGTCAGACCACAGAGAAAAAGAAGTAAACATAAAAATAAAGAAAGGGCTTACTTATCCTTCATTAAAACATTGCTACCTAAAAAGTTGATGTTTATGACACCAAGGTTTTGAATTGGTTAATATTTTAAGTGATTACTCAAAAGCACAGTTACAAAGAGCTCGACCGAAAGACATGTTACCAGTGGTATAAATCCTCCTTAGGTAGTGATAGCTTCTGGAATCATACTCATGACTTGTTGCAGAGAATTTATGGAAAGAAAAACACTTATTCAAGTGCATTTTAGATGTATCCATTCAGTGCAGCATGAATAGCTACTTTGGTCACAAATAGATAATCTCATTGGATTTGTGTTAATTGGAGGCATGTAGAAAAGTGAAACACCCTATTTGTATATCAAAAGAGACGGTGAAGCACCATTACTCAGATTAAGTGAGGACATTTAAATGAACCAGCATTCAGAAACACAACTTGGTCAACACTCTACAGCTAGCTATAGTTCCTGTGTTTAGAGCACAGGAAACAAACCCTAAAAGCCCTCAACCATACTTCTATGTAGATCTAAACTCAAATCTGCTGTTTGTCAGGGTCTTGCTGGAATGAATCAGCTGATCTGATCTGATGTGAATTTCTGACCTAATTTTGCTGTAGGACTCAGTGCTTAGGCAGAGAAAACAAGGTTATTGTGCTGATAAGTGGGCGAGATTAAACAGCAAACACTATTTTAACAAACCTCTCTAATTTCAGCTTCCTCTTGTGTTCATGGTTAATTCCAATCACTTTTCTATTAGTCATTTCAGAGGACCACAGGCTGCTTTGCTTGTTTTTATGTGAAAATTGTGCATCTGAATTTTCTTTTTTCCAAACTAAACAAATATCCAGGGACTGGAGTAATATTGGTTGCAATAGCAAATGCATGGGGAGATTTTAAATCATAGAACCTTATGATTAGAATAGATAATTCAACAACTTATTTTGTCCATCCATCACTAACTGCTCTTTATTAAGCCAGAAGCCAAATATAGCAGGTTGATCCTAAATGAATTGATTTATTAAGTGTTCTATTTTTTCCAGTGCTGGTGGGGAAAGTTAATATTAATGAGCATATATCTAAGGACACCACTTATGCTCATAAATATTAACTTTCTCCACTAAGCCTGATGACACGACATTTGTCCATTTTGGTGGTTGTGCCGTTTCACCTTGTAAATCAAAACGAAGCCTGTCCCCTGGCCTATTGTTTTCAGTAAGGGTCATTTCAGTGCTAAGATATTTAATACAAACTAGCTTTCATCTATTGACAATTCCCATTGCGTCTATATTTGGAATAGGGGTGATTTTAGGATTTTCATCCAGTCACCTGCCAGGACAGAGTAGAGGCCACCTGTGGAGGGACCTTCAATGACTCAGGTTACCGTAAGGCTCCTGCTTCTTTTAATGGAGCTTTTCTGAGAGCCGTTTATACTTCTGGTTGTTTCCACTTTAATTACATCCAGGACCTAGCATTGACTTTTTCATTTTAAGAAGCTCTGTGTCTGTTCCATAGCTGAAATAGACAGATGTTGGCAAGAGGAGGGGCTTTTCAGAACATACCCCCATATGGGCTGTCAGTCAGCATCAGAATTAAGCTCTTTCTATGCTGAGGAAATCGCAGCAAAGAGTGGACATTCTAAACATCCCAACGTTTGACAACGTGAATGATTGAAAAGAAGCCCATTGGAAAATGTAAGGTAATGTTTCTTTTAGAAGTAGTGTTAAATATTTAGAGATGGTTATAAATCAATTGAGCTATAGTTTTCAATCTAGGGCTGTTTCTTATACTCCGCAGGCTATCCGAAGATATTATCAATCTTTAACTAAACATGGGCTTTGTAAGATGTTAAAAAAAACCAATAAGGGAAAGGAATTATTATGGAGCAAGACGACGATGAGTCAGGGGATTTTTTTTAACTACTAAAAATGCAGTATGGCTCAGAGAACAAGTCTAATGTAACAAATGAAGCTGGTAGAGTAGAGACTGAGCATGCTAATGAAATTGCTCCAAGGTCTCAGTCCAACTTTGAGGTAGCCTGAAGAAAAGATCGTCATCCTAAATTTGTGGGTCACCTTGAAATTAGTTTTAATCATGAATTGATAAAAGGAAAATCAAGCTCTCTCCCAAAATGAATCTCTGCTCAAAATACATGTCTCTAGTTGAGAGTTATTCTTAAAAACATTCATATTTGGAAATGAATGACAGAATATTCATGTCGATGCTAGAATATGAATATAACCAGCCTTCCAGGAAGCAGGGGGGAAATAACTCTATTTTGAAAAGCACTTTGGATAAACTGTACAAGGAAGAAGCTTTAAAAAGAAAAAGGCCAGCATTTAAAATCCATTACTTTAATTAGTAAATTGCATTTTAGTCTTTGATTGGAGGCTAAGTGTACCACTCAGCCTATCCTGACTTTTGAATAAGAAATTAAGTGGTTCAGCAATGAAGATAAGCATTACCAAGGAGACTTCTTAATTTTCTATTAGACTGAGGTTTATAGGTGTTGTACAGCTATTTTGTTTCTGTACAAGGTTTTTTATTATGCACTTATTCACCATTTATTATACATCAGGCATTATTGTAGTTACTTGGAATAAAGCAGTGAACAAAAGAGTAAATAATTTTGCTTGCCTTTGTAGGATTTACAACCTGGTGAGGGTGGGGTTAGGGAGACAGACAATAAACAAATAATTAAAGTATGTCATAATGTGATGAGTTTTTATGAAAAAATGTGATGAGTTTTTATGAAGAAAACTAAACTAAGGGATGGAAGTCGGGGTGGGGAGAAAGTTTAAATTTTGATAGATTGCTGAAGAAAAAGTTCAGTGAGAATGTGACATTTGAGTAAAGACCTGAAGTAAGCAATGAAAGGACTATGCAGATGTCCAGGTGACAAATGTCCAGGAAGAGGAATGTCCAGGGGAGAGGTCCTAGGTGGGAGTATTCCTGGAATGTTAGAGAAAACGAAAGAAGGTCATGTGGCTGGGGATCAAAAGTGAGCAGAGAGGGTTAGAAGATCAGGTCAGAAAGAATGGGGTCAGCTCTTGTCATGCAGGTCACTGGCTGTCACTCAACTGAGATGAGAAGTCACTCAGTTTAGAGAGGAGAATGCTATAATATGACTTCTGTAAGTAGAAGGCAGATCATTCTGGTTGCTGTGTGGTGCATCAAGGGCAAGAGACTTCGGTTGTGAGGTTATAAAAACAACCAGAAGCCCAATGCATGGAGATTCATGCAAGAATGGGCCTTCCTTTCCCTGGCTGTCTGCACTGCCTTCTTGCTCCAACCCAGGAGCTGCCTCTTTTTTCTCTGGCCCCGCCTTCCCACACTACCCAGAGGCCCTGAGTGGCTAGGGTTGTGTGGAATGCCTGCATCATCCTCATGGCGACAACATAAGCATCCCCGCCCCCGCCCCCCCCCCCCCCCACACACCTGCCCCTGGCCACTCCTGTGTATGCAAATTAACCCACCATATTTGTTGGGTTAATTTGGATTCTCACTTCTTATTGGCTGGTGGGCATTGCAAAGATACTGTCAATTTGCATCTTTCTCTTTTATTAGTGTAGATGGTTCAGAGGGAAGACAGTGGCATGGACCAAAGCAGCAGCACAGGATGGGGAGGTGTGTGGTGGAATTGGAGAGACATTTTAAAGGAGAGATGACAGAATTTGATGGAAGATTGGATGTGAGGTGTGAGAGCAAGATAAAAGCATGGCATTGTAATAACAGATGGGAAAGACAGCAGAAGGAGTGCTTTGGTGACAAAGGTTTTGCACATTTTAGCATCTGAGATGTCTTAGGCTTCCAATGCTTTGTGATTTGTAAGAATTTCATGTTTTGTATTTGATAATTTGTAGGTATAAGATTGAATAATTTTATAGAAATGTGAAACACTTTTATAAGACCCTAGAGGTTATGCACACATATTTAAGATTGGAGAAATATTTTTAAATAAATGTTTATCCAGAGCGGGGCAAGCATGTAGATTAATCACATCAAATGAACAAGTGCCTGGAGGTCTCTGCCTCCGTGCCCAGCTAGTAGAGTCAGTGATCTTAATTCTAAGAGGCTACACGATCCACACTTGTAGACATTTCCCAGTGTAGGGCAAAGATAGCAGTCTTAGTGATGGAATCTGAGAATCATGTAGCCAGAGGTAGGCCCACAAAACACTTGACATTTTTAAAAAGTGTTCTGACAATGGGTAGATGTAATTATTAGCATTGGTAATATTCACTTATGGTCTTTTTGCAATGATGGAGACATAATTTTCTAATTGATACACATTGGACATCTTATTTGTACTTGCATGTTCAAAAAACCCTGTAGATTATTACCAAATAATGAAATGGAAATTGGGAGGGACAGTATTTGTGGGGGTACAGGGAAGTGTAAGTGAGCGATGGGAGAATCCTGCTGTATGGGCAAAAGGTGGGATCAGTTTCTTTTACTTCTTAGCTTTAGTGAGACCCATAAAATGTGCCTTAATTTTTAAAGTTAAGGTTAATCATTTGTCAATTAGAAATAACATGCATTTTGTTGCATTAAGAAAAAAAAACCGGTGCAACATGTGGGTCAATTAGTGGACTAACCAACATATATACCTTGTTAGAATCGGTAGCTGTTGTTGTTATTATTATTACTAGTATTGCTTTTATTGTTATTGTTATTACCTTTATCTTCATCATACAGTGTGTTTATATTAATAACTAGGGGCTCAGTGCACGAATTTGTGCACCTTAGAAGGAACTGTGGGCTGCGGTGGGCACAGGGGCGGATCTTGGCCCATCCTCAGCACCCCCACCCGAACCCTTTCACCATGGCCCCTGGTTCCCTGTCTTCCAGCAGCCCTGCTCCTGCCACCACCACTGCTCCCACACGCTGACAGTGCTGGCCCTGCTTGCACCTGCTGATGTGGAGCGACTGGGACTGGCACCAGCAGTGGTTGTGAGCAGGGCTGGTTCTGTCAGTGGGTGCGAGTGGTGGCTGCTGCCCCAATCACATCTCAGGAGCATGGAGAGGTGGCGAAGCCTTCAGACACAATTGGACCTGGCAGATGCTGCTCATACTTGCTGATGGTGTGGAGCAATTGGGACTGGCGCAGGTCACCAGCAGTGGATGTGAGTGGGACCAGAGCTGGCAGCAGGTGCAAACACCTGGCGGGACCACAACATGCGGGATCAAAGTAACCACCAGAGGCTCGCCCTGATGACAGTGACAGGCACCCCACCTGGGATTGGTGCCCTGGCTTATCTGCTCCACCATCCTGCCATATCCAATGCCTGCCATATTCCACCACTACCATATTCCATGCGTGCCCCCTCGTGGCCAGCACACGTTATAGTGACTGATTGTTTGGTTATTCGGTTGTTCTGCCTTTGGTCTATTTGCATATGACATAGGGCACTATGTCCAAAAATATTTTACGTTCATTGTGGATAGAAACCAACACAAGGAAAGAAATGGGGTTATTTGCTTTAAACATTTGCAAATGACAGTCCCCAAGAGTGTATTTCTTATTTTATCATTCTGTGTCATTTTCTCCATGTACACATTTTTTTTTCTGCTAAAACAGTTAAAATTACACAAGGGCTCAAAGAATGTTGGCATATAAACAAATGAAAAATATGCAATAATTGGTCATCTTAGTTTTAATTATTAAACTGGCTTCCAAGAGCAGAGAAGCTATCTCCTGTGCATAGCAAGTTTTGCAACAATTGTCCAATCAGATTGCATCACCTCGCTTAGTGCATTGTCATTGGGTGTCCCGAGGGAAAAGGAAACAGGCTGACATAGCATGTGATATTACAAATGCAATTCATTAATCCATTTCTAGTTATTTTCAACGAACTACCCTGCAAGTTCTCCCTCTTGGGATAGGAGCTGCTAAACGTTTATTCTTTTCATGGAATTGCATACTTTTGTGAAAGTGCCATAGCAGTTAAGCTAAGAGTAAACAGAAAAAGAAATAATGAATCATATCTACTACTACTACTACACACACATACACATACACACACACAATATAACAGTCTAAAATGATTTTTTTAAAAAAAATATGCTGTGTGGTTTGACTTTTCTTCTAGAGAGCAATGTGTTTTCCACACCGCAGTATAAATGCTATTTAAGTTTCAGCTTTGTCTTGGTTTGAGGATACTGGGAAAGGCTGGGCCCACAATAGCCTCTAACACTTTGCATGGGAAAGTGTGCTTCTTTCTCACATACTGTTTGAAGTGATCATTGTAACCCTCTATCCAGCTCTTTTTTCAAAGGGAACCAACATGTAAGGAGAAACTTGAGCCTTTAAGAATTTTCCTAGAGTGATCCTTAATCTCCTAGGATGCTTGATGTTAGAGTGTCACATAAACTTTAAAAATTGCTTGAATGCCTTTTATAATATATCATTGAAATAGTATTTGTTTTTGAGGATAAATGACAAAACAGGACTGGATATCACTTGTCAAGTAAGTCACTGCATAGATCATTTTAAATAAACATTCTTTCAGAGGCTAATATTTTATTTAATTTGAAGGAGAAGTGATATTTTTACCAAAAAATAACAGTAACAGAGAAATTAAAAATGAACACAAGATAATGAGGAAATACCTTTATAGTGATCGGAGTACGAATGGATTCTTCTCCCAGGAGAAAGGGGATGGCTTCTTTTTTATCCTTCTCCCCCTCACCAGGTATGAAATTATAGAGTAGTGAGTGTTTGATCAGGGTGAGACTAGAATCTGAAATAATTTACCCTTATGTTACTCTTAAAGTGTTTTAGAAATAACTCATTGTAATTAATGTAAACCAATCTCTTTTTCGTATTGGCCTCTGGATAATTAAACAAAGGCTTAAAAGATGAGTAGCTTGTGATTTTCTCTGGATTTCTTACTGAGCCCTGTTTGAAGCTCCCAGACCCCAGCGACTCCAAACTCTCAGTTTAGATCAAATACAAATAAAATAACACATTTAGAAAAAAAAATCTTTGTGCTTTAGACTACCTGTTAAGATAAGACACAACCATTCATTTATAGAAATTAATTCTTTCAAATATCTAATTTTATTCTTAGATTCTGTCTTCTTTACCATATAATTTTGCTTTTACTTATTCTTACTAACATCAGATTTTAATTCATTTCCTTAGTTCCTGTCTTCTGTGATACTCTTCAATTCCAGTCTGGGGTGCCTGTGTGTGTGTGTGTGTGTGTGTGTGTGTGTATGCACACACACATACGCTTTATTTAGTTTGTGCTCAATTATTCAAAAAGCCTAGGTATTTCAAATAAAAACAGAGAAACACATTTTCAAAACATGGTACATGGTTCAACAGATTATATGGGATAAAAGAGATGGGGGAGAGAAACAGAAAAGGACTGCCCAGTAAAAGCCTTTTTAGCAAATCATGCTGAATCTCATTAATAAAGAATACATCCACTAAAGCTGCCCCATCAATCTGCCATGTGCATTAGTGATGTGTATTCCAATTCCAGTAGATAAACTGTTCCCTAAGTGTTGGTCTGCTGCCACTCAAATCACAATACTCATAATATGTGCCATTATGCTGAATGTCCCTTGACTCAGGAGGAGTTGGTCACAGGTAAAGAGGAGGAATGATGTCTGTCTGAATAAACACCACCACAGCAAATCAAACCAAACCAAACCAAAACCAAACAAAAAACGGTTGATAACGGAGAGGTAAGCAATAGACAAGGAAAGGCGAACCAGTCTACCAAAAATATTGTGGTGGAGCAATCCAGCCACGATACTCCAAAGTGTCAGCTAAAAATACAACCAGAAAAGTGTAGTCAGTACAGAGTTCGAAATGTCAAATGAGAGCATTACTGTGGTGTGGAGAAAGCAGTCATGGGAAAATAGGCACAGGGCAAGGAAGATAAAGGGGAGGGGAAACAGAGTGACTAAATACTTCTGTGAATATTTAAATTACAGCATCTTAGTTTGGTTTGGTTTCTATCCATAAACAATTCTATTTTGTGGCAGATACCATGACTAATTTTCTTCCCCATGGGTACTGTCAGAAGCATTCATTATTATGAAGAGATATTTTTTTAAAAGTTGCGATATAGTAATATGCCTTTGTGAAACTCACGGGTTTGAGTTGACACCATGTGATTTTTCTAAAGCAGTCCATTGGTTTCATATATGAGCTTACCATAAAAACACCTGCTTTTGAACCTGCAGTGGATTGGAAAGTGTTCTATCACTTCTTAAAAGGTTAAAAATCTTCAAGGAGATAACATGCATGGGAGAGAACATTTGAAAGGAGGTGGAGACACTAAGCCTGTGCTGTTGTTCTATGATTCCATTAAAGTGGAGAAAAGAAAGATTAGGATGGCATTGGGTTTTAGAAAGCAGTGTCGCTTGTGGATTTATCATTAATGCAGTGACCCTATCTGCCCAAGCCTTTCCATTTCAATGTGACTTAGAATTCTAAAAAGAAGTAAGCTTAAAGGTGTCAACACAATCCCCTGTGTAAGTTGCCTTTAGCTATAACCTCTATCTTCAATTTAGCACAATTGGCAATCTTGGTGAGAGACAGACTGTGAGTTAGTTAACATGGAAACAGATTGACCTCTGTCACCTGGAGCTGAATGAGAGCTCATTTCAGGCTGGATGACATGTATGAACTATTGCAGGAACAATAACCTGGGAACAGAATGAAATGGCCTTAGAGAACTTCTGGTGAAGGGACAGATCCTGTATATCATGGCCTGATCTTCTCCTGGGCAAACACATGCATGTTTATTTTTCAAAGATGTGCTTTAATAATGTAAGCATGTTATGTTACCTCAGTCACACAGATGAAAGCTTTTTTAATAAACAAGCTGAGACAATCAACCTGATGTTATTAAACTATCGTCATGTGACAACTAGGATCTCTTGTTAGTTTCTGACATGCATGCAACATATTCTGGCAAACAAGTTCTAGTGTGTAGTGTGTAATGGAAGCCCTCAATACTTTCAATTCTATAAGCAGTCAGTTTACTTACTAAAAATCTCATCCTTTAATGACATGAATCATGAAGATATTACCAATGAAGGAAATGAATGGTCTTTTTATACAATTGTCTCAGGTGAACATTGGAAACAATATAGTTTCTAAGATACTTGATGAAATGCCATATTATGCATTGAAGATACATTCATTATGACTTGAAGATACAGCAAGTCAACATTTTGTTTAATTGTTGTTTGCATATATGCCTGAACTTTGGAGAAAAAGGGAACTTTCCTTAATCCTTTCAAAGCTGTTAAAACAGATTGGGGAAAATGAATATAGGAAATGTTATTTTGTAATAGAACTGATAGTAGAGCAATGAATTAAAATTTTCATCAATTTACTTTTTTCTCAGATATAAGTACTTTATTTTAATCAACATCACATTTGCACACTTTTTGGAAATGTTCTTCAGCTTCAATTTGTATTATTCAAATCCTGATTATCATATTTGAATGAAGCATATAGCCATTCTATATGCTTCCTACCCTGAAATATACTATAGGAAAAATCTTCCATTGTCTACAGCTTATAAAGTTACATAAAAATTTTTTAAAGTTTTTGATGTCTTTGAGATCTAGACTTCCAAAATTCTGCTTTGTCATTATTTTGTTGGAGTCTTAGAATAAATGTAAAATAAGACTGAAAAAGAGGAAACTACAATTTGATGGAATTCTAAAAACCCTTGGGCTTGATTTCTGTAGTTTAGACTGGTAAATATAAGAAAGTACATTGACTACCAATGCACTTATAGCAGATATTTAATTTTGGTCAGGACATAGTCCTCCTAAAACCAAAGCATTAAATGGAAATAAGTTAGATATAAAGCAAGGAGAAAAGTGAAAAGGGAGGGTAGAGATAGAAAAAAAATTTAGCCAGGTCACTAAAATTCCAGACTTTGTTCACTTTTTATCCTGTCCCTGAATTTGTAAGTTAGTTGGCAAATAATGCTTGTTAGGAGTAATCACAAAAGGATCCTTGAAGTTTTACAAAGTGAGCCAAAGTAGGAGCCTGGCAAATTCATATCTATGGAATGGCCCTGTGTTCTTCACTATGGAGTCAATGAGAACTACCTCTAACACAGCTACAAGACATCCATTCACACAAGATATATAGTCAACCGCCTTTCGTGTGTGTGTGTGTGTGTGTGTGTGTGTGTGTGTGTGTGTGTGTCTTATTGATAAATTACACACAGAGCATTTCTCACCAGGAATTTACCCAACAAGTCAAGGCACTTTGGTTATTAAATTGAGGTGTCATGTTAGAAGCCATTAAGCAAATTATTTAGTGTATTCTACTTTAGAAGGCAAGGGCACAAGTACTGTATTTTATAACTGGTTAATTTCATGCTGCAATTAAATTCTTGACACATACTTGGCACTGGAAACCTAATGTTAAGGAGGAAATTAAGGAGGGCTTTCTATTGTTGAACTTATGATTGAAAATGGACTTTTTAACAGAGATCGATCTAACACATTTAGGAATTGACATCCTCTGCCCTATGCCAGGTTAGAAACTACCTGTTGGGTAAAGAATAATCCAAGCAGAAACAAATGTGTGGTTTTTACATTTGTTTTATTTTTAGATTTTATACCACCATTAAAAAGTATTATTATAATAGATCTTAGCAAACACTTTAATGAAAGATACTTTTGTAGCAAATATTTTTATTTTAAAGAATGAAATAGGGCCTTAGCCAGTTAAGCTCAGTGGATATAGTATTGGTCTGTGGACCAAAGGTACCAGGTTTGATTCCAGTCAAGGGCATATACCTTGGTTGCAGGCTCCTCCCCAGCCCAGGCCCTGGTTGGGGTGCATGTAGGAGGCAACCAGTCAATGTGTTTGTTTCACATCCATGTTCCTCTCTGTCTTTCCCCATTTCTTCCACTCTCTAAAAAAAAAAAATCAATGAAAAAATATCCTCAGCTGAGGATTAAAACAAAGAATGAAATTGGACTAGTTCAATATATAGGTTATATAAATGTTTAATTTTCAGTTTGATGACTGGTTTGCAAGAAAGTGAAATACTTACTGGTATTGTGTGTGTGTGTGCATATGTGTGAGTGTATGTGTGTGTGTGTGTATGTGTGTGTGAAAGAGAGGAATATTGAAGTCTAAACTCCAGTTTAAGTTTATTAGAGTGGGCAACATTCAGATAAAGAAAGAATAAAAAGGTAGTTTGTTAGGAATGCATTCATAATAACTAAAATAAAAAGAAAATGGTAAAAAAAAAAAAGTAAAAGAAAATAGTAATGCCCTCTGGAAAATTAGTTTATTGTATTTTCTGCTTCTTTTATTGCTTTCTACATATTCAGCATTTTAATCTGAACCTGTAGTAGAGGATAGCAAGTCTAGTGGACAGCATCAGATTTCCTTCCAGGACAAATTTTGTCCCTAACTCTTTCTGGCTCTGTAACTATGAACAAATTATTCAAACCCTCTGGGCTGCAATTTTCTTCATGATAAAGTGATGGTGATAATAATAGAACCTACAGCTTAGGCTGTTATAACAAATCAATGACCCCAGGCCAGCAGAGGGCTTGACACAGCACTCATAGCAAATGCTAAGTGAGCATTAACTCCTATTCACTGAAATATGCCCACCAGGAGGGCAGGGGCTTTGCTTTGCTTTTCTCACTGCTCTATCCTAGGCTCCTAGAGCAACAGTTGCCCAATTAGTATATTTGCTTGATGTATTGAATAACTAATTGATATTATGAAACCTTATCTATGAATTAATAAGTTAGCAATATGATGTAATTATGGGGGATGCTAAGCCCTCAATCTGTGAAAATATATCATTTGCTTTAACAAATGTCATAAATCTATAATGTGTAAAATTATTTTTTGGTTTGTATATTGCTTCATTCTTTAGAAGGCAAATGAAGAGACATCAAATTAGTCTTAGTCAGTTTTGCCTTACTGTGAATGATTTATTAAACCCATTCCGGATAATAGGTTAGAAAGCAGAATTTTGGGGGCAATATTTAAGTGGCAAAGAGATTGTGAAATGAAACAAGTGGCAATGGGCTGGTAACAAACCCCCTTTTTATACTTTTTCTAAGATTTATATTAAAATATAATCCCAGTCAGTAGGAAAGTGGGTTTTCTGAAGTCATATAACAAGTTGGTATTAAATTTAGGCAGAGAAGCAAAACTAGTTTCCTGGTATAACTGACCTAAATTATTTCATTTAGTTTAGGTTTTTGTTGGACATAGCAAACAGTTGAATAATAAAATGGGGAATCTTTGCATAAAAGAAATGGAAAGTTTAAAAAAACCACTAAAGATCTCTCAACAGAAAAGTTGCCTCCTCAAAACTAACTAGATGGATGTATGTTAAGGAACACGCAGATGGCCTAAATTTTTAGTGTTACCAAGATAATCACCATTCACTATTTAATACCTAGAAAATGGTTAACAAATGGGTCAATACCAGGTGAGATACAAATAATGGCCCTCCATTAAACTGTGTATTCTTTGTTTTTTTTTAATTGATTTTTTACAGAGGAAGGGAGAGTGATAGAGAGCTAGAAACGTTGATGAGAGAGAAACATTGACCAGCTGCCTCTTGCACATCCTCCACCAGGGATGTGCCCGCAACCAATGTACATGCCCTTGACCGGAATTGAACCTGGGACCTTTCAGTCTGCAGACCAACGCTCTACCACTGAGCCAAACCGGTTTCGGCTAAACTGTGTATTCTTAACCAATTTTATTTATCCTCAAAGTATCTCAGTTTCCTTACATATGCTCACTTTGCCAGATGGTATTGAGGATTAAATGGAATATTCATATTACTAGATGAGCCACTACTCTCCAGTCATAGAAGGTGTGTGGTTCCCCCAGAGGTTCAAGATGTGCTCATGCTTATATACTTCCCCACATTTGTGACCTGTACCTTGGACATGTCCCTATGTTTCCTTTAGGACTCAGCTCAAGTGATATCTGTCTGAAGCCTTCTCTGGTCTTCACAGGCATTATTGATTGTTCTGTCTTATTTGCTGTCATAGTACTCTTTATAATTCCATTCTAATATTTAATGTCTCTCCTGTAATAATTTTCATATACACAAATAAAATTGAACCAAATAATGGTCAGACCTGGCACAGTATCCCATTCAATGAGAGTTTAACAACTTGGAATTTTGTAAAGTGATTCAGATCTTTGCTGGAGTCTCTCAAAAGATAGCTAAGGGGTCATTTCATTTAGAAAACCCAACACAGTGATTCTCTTTCCAGCTATAAACTTCTTCTAATAGTCCCTATCCCGGGCAATTCAGACTCTCCCTTTGTTTCTCCTCTGTGGGAAAAAACACACCACTTTGTTGTATAGGTCAAGTTAACCTCTCTAGATTTGGCTTAGGGGTTGATGGGGAGGCAAGAGAAGTTTGATTTTTCTCCCTTCAGTTTTTGTACAACATCTGAACTCTGCACAAGAGAGCAGTTCCCTGGGCTGGCTTAGCAATATTGCCTTCTTCTTCCTTGGGAAGAGAAGAAGAGGATGCAATTCATAATCATTTGTAATTTAAAATCTTAATTTTTGTTCCAATCATAGTTGACTATTCCTCTCTCTTCGTTGTTAGATTGAATTCCTTTTTTGGTATAGGTATAAGGCTGGCGTTTGGAAAAATGGTTGAAATTGGAATTCTGACCATTATTTCACAGCTCTGCTTTTGAAGAACCTGCTTCCTCTACCTGAACTTACTCACAGGTTAGCAAACATTTTCAAATAGTGATTAATTAAGGCTCTGCAGGCAACTAGTTAACCCTGCTGTTGTAGTGTGAAAGCACCCTTGACCATACCTAAACCAAGGAGCATGACAATGTTCAAATAAACTTTATTTACAGAAACCTCAGGGGGAGGAGGAGGGCAGATTTGGCCTGCAAGCCATGGTCGTCCAAACCCTGTTCGTCTATCTATTGGTTGGATTGACCTGATGGTGACCACCTAAGCCAATTCTTCTGAAGGGAATTTTATTGGTAATCTGCCTTCCTTAAACACATAAACCCAGAAAGCATTACAAAGTTTAGCTTTAGAACTGTAATTGCTGTTGAGATCTCTAGCTAGATTATTGATCCAGATGTAAAATAAAACTTCAAAGAACTTTTGAGGAAGTTTTTGAAGTTCTAGGATAGCCAGTTTTTAAAAATGTGTGTAAGAAAAATATGAAAAATCATTCAGAGATCACATGAAAAGTAACCACTGACTTAGTGCTTATTTGATAACAGATACTACACACTTTTCACATGCTATGTCTAGTTAATCCAGATGATATTTCCAATGAGGTAGATTCTATCACTGGCCCCATTTCACAGATGGAGAACTGGAGCCTTAGAGACTTTAAGAAGTTCGCCAAGGTCACATAGTGAGTGGCAGTGTAGCAGAGCTCAGGCGTATCTGTCTCCAAAGAGCAATTCTGAAACAAGAGACTAAAAAGAGAGAACTAATGCCTTACTTTGGGGTGGGATTTGGGAATGAGAAATAGCCTGACCATCAGTTGTTTCTACTTGAGTCAAGTATATATGGCAGGTTACTTAGGAAGCTTCCACAGGAATTTATTTATTTTTTTAAAATATATATTTTTTGATTTTTTACAGAGAGGAAGGGAGAGAGATAGAGAACAACCAGCTGCCTCTTACACACCCCCTATCGGGGATGTGCCCACAAACAATGTACATGCCATTGACTGGAATCGAACCTGGATCCTTTCAGTACACAGACAGATGCTCTACCGCTAAGCCAAACCGGTTTCGCCAGCTTCCACAGGAATTTAAGTTAATAATTAAAATACTAAGCCTGTCTTCCACATAGTGATACTGCAGAGAACCTATAGGACATTCTGAGCAAACAGAAAGTGACATAAAGCTTACAAACCCATGATCTAGTTCATGGGGCAGCTTTTATATCAAATTCTTAATGATGTATTTAAATTTTCACAGTTTTAATACACCTGGAATTTTTTGCAATGTCCATGGTATTTTGAAGAACAACAAAAATAAAATATTCTGGTAGCTAGAAACTTCTCTGTAACATAAGACTCAACATGGTGAATGATGAAACAATGAAATTATGGTTAATATATTTTAAAATTGTATGCTAATAATACATTGACTATTTCAGATAAATTCTATATTTAAAAAGATAACAAATGGGTGCAGTATATTGCTTATGGAATCTAACATAAATGCTGAATGTTTAACCAAAGCCCAAAAAGCTGCTTCTCCCAGTGATTCTATTATAGTATTAATTTGAATTCTGGTGCATCTATGCTAGAGCAGCACACACACACACACACACACACACACACACACACACACAATGCAACCCAGTTTCACACTATGTACTTACCATGGCAACCCCAGCATCACATGGTGCACATGCGAGTCTGGAGGCAAAGAGCTTCACGGGCTCTTAAGCACATAGATACACACCAGCCTCCCAGTCATGTGACTTTGCCTACAGTCAGCAGCCTTTGCCAAATAAATGTGTCAGCTTACACTGACTCCCGCAATTCTCTGCTTTCCTTGATCTGTTCACTCATCTTCTTTCTCTCCCACCTTTCCACCGTCTTTTCCTCATTTTCTCAATAGTTTTATTTATCATCTTAGATTGTCTCAAAATAAGCCTTTCTATTTAAATCTCAATCACTGTGAAAGAAAATGCTTTGCAATGCTTAGGATCTTATTAATTTCCTATTCAGTGTCTTTCCAAGGATTGATAAAAATCATAAATGTCTATAACATTCATGATTGAAATTTTCACAAATTATTTAGATTCTTTTCTTCAGTTTAAGTATTTGCTTAGCCATTATTTTAACAGGATCAAAGTTATCTATTAAAAAAGAGGTTTATCTATTTGACTACGACTAAAACAAAGTTAAATACAGGTCACAAGTAAGAAAACAAAGCTAAGAAAGCAAAGTCAAACAAAAATTGTAGACCATGTTATGCATATTAATTCTCTCTTAAAAATAGTGATGAAAAATACAATGGCTCCATCTTTTTCAAAATTTATTTCAAATACAAGAGTACTGTTTAATCCGCATGGATTAATCACACAGTTAAATGTTTTCTTTATGCTACTGCCATAGAAGAATCAAACCATAGCAACAAAGGGTAGACTCTTGACTCTGCCTCCCTAGTTTACCCTCAAGATTTTACAAACAGGCAACTCCCAAGATCCTATGTATGGTAATTAATAAATCTTGTGATTTGTGGTAAAGCTTTTGAACTTGAAGGAAGTCCATTTTCAAATGCCATTCAATCAACCTCCAATGCTATATCCCAGGTAATCACGTTTATGTGCAAATGTTTTTAATTAACAGCCATTGAATAATTGCCTGCCTCCTATCTCTCCCCCTACACTTCCTCTCTCTACACACACATACACACACCACACATTCCCTCCCCCGACCCCTAAATGAGCTTGTTTGCTTGAAACCCTTTTGGAAATGATCCAGAACAAAATATCATTAGCATGTTCCCGGAACTCATTTGCAAATGCACATATGCATTAAGAAGCCCACTTATAAGACAAGCAGGACCATGTTGTATGTATCGTGAAAACAGGAAGGTTCAGAAACTAAACAGGAAGTTCCAAAAAGTCCCATAGTGAGCAAAGTCTGATGTTTATAAAAATAGAATCAAATGTGAGATAATAATCAACATTTCTAAGATAAATATTGCAAATGTGTAAGGCTGTAGCATTTATAATAATGATAATTTTAAAGGTCTCACTGCAGAGACTGATCATTGATCCTACATACACATTTGTAGGTGTTATACATGTCTGTTTAGATTTGGTTAATAGAAAAAAAGTTAACATAAAGTCATTTTGGTGCCTATGTTAAAATATCTATATATCTGTCTCTATGTCTATATGTATGTATTTTCTCTACCAGACCATTATTTTTAGAGCTGGAGCCAGCTCTGATTCAGCTCTGCATCTCATGAAATTAGGCTACCAGTTCAACTTTTGTTACAAAAAAAACAACAAATAACCTTGATAAAAATAAGATAAAAGACTCTTTCCCTCAATTAATCCCTCTGTGACAGCCCAAGCAGAAATGGTCCCTGGCTGATAATGGCATCTCCACCATGTTTTAGATCTAGACCCTTTCGAGGTTTTATGTTTTTGCTCATCTATCTTCTCTATGCATATTCTCTTTTGTGATCTAAGATCTATCTCTGCTCTGTCTCCTCCTATTATATCTGCCTTTTAGCCACTGGTATGGAGCCCGGGAGCCCGTTCCTTTATTTCAAGGAATGACCCCAAATTGAATATTTTCTTTTCACTCATAACTCATAAGCCATGACTTAGTTACATGACCATGCCTAGCTGCAAGAGACATTGGAAAATGTAGTTTTGAAATGGGCAAGTAAACAGATTTTGATTGAGCATCTTGACATGTTTGCCACTGCCATTTTCTAGGGAAGATGCCATACACAGTACTTAGGACCTGAAAGCTTCTCAAGGCCTAAAGGGTATTTGAACATGGAAAAAGTTTATTGGCTCCAAAATACCAAATACAAAATGTCATTTAATGAATACCTAATAACATGTCTATGGTTTGTATTTTGACCAAATTCATTAATTTTTTAATTCAGTAGTCATAAAAAGACATTTCTTTTACAAACAATATTTATAATGGATTTCCTCTCATTGCCAAAATCCTAAAATATTTTGGATTTTGAAAAATTATACTCCATCACAAATTAAACAGTAATGCATAGCTAAATATTTTTAAAGGGCAAACATAAAAATATTTTAAAACTTTATAGCAAATATTATATTAAGTGACATTTCTGGTATGCTTATGCATTTTAGTTTGTTCCATAAAATCAACTAAGAAAGTCCCATACTGTGATTTGTCTTCAAATGCCTTTCTTCAAATGGTCTTAAATATAATTTTTAAAAATTGTTATAATTAAGCAGTATAAGTGATAAAATGTCAGCTGTTTCATTAAGCCGTGCTTTGAAAAGATCGGTATTTATGGGATGTAGAACTGACTGAATAGAATGAATGGGAATAACATGTTTCTCTGTTACAAACATAGACCAGTATATTTTAATAAATTATCAAACATAGACCAGTATATTTTAATAAAAAGATGACTATCATCCAACTGCCTCTGAGTTTCTCCTGCTCAGTGATAACGAAGGGTTGTGTGAACACTGAAAGGCAAGTGCTCTTTGTGTAACCTTTAGAAGTAGGGAGAAGATGGCAAGGGCATTCTTCTGTGATATAAAGGTTGTTGCATGAAGACAATTGAATACCCAGTGAAATGCTGCAAGGGGTGGGGTTGGGAGCAACTAGAGTGGCCTCAGGGACAGCTGCCACTCTGTTCTCTCCTAGAGTATTTAAAAGCTGCTTAGGAATTGGTACCAATATTTCCACGAAAAAATTAGAGGAATAAACCCATTTCTTTCTTACAATTCTAGCAGAACTTTGAATATTTGGGAGTAAGAGGGGGCTGTTCTTTGAGTTAGAAAGTGTGATACTTATTCAATTAAAAGGAGAAATTTGGAAAATGCACACACATGCTTTAGGTTGCCATGATAGAGGAAATAATACCTTTATGTTGAAAATGTTCATGTATTCAACCAATACTGGTTGATTGTCTATTTTGTGCCTGCACAAGTAATAGGTATCATGATATGTAACATGAACTTGGAGGTGCTCTATTAAACCAGCTGGTATTTCCTGATAATGAATTTTCTCTGTAAACTTTCTGCTCTGAGTACACCATTTTATTATATAAGAGAGAACTATGTGGACAGTGCCGTTGTTAAAGATGGTACATGGCTATCTCTGATAATTAACATATTTGATGAGTTTCTTTAAGTAAATTCAAACACTGTTATGTGTGTGTGACATAAATACACATATAGAAAACCTATAATGATATGATTAAAAAGCAAGTAGAGAGCCTTCAGAAACGATCAGTCTTGCTTATCTGTGGCAGACATCAACGCTGAATCGATTCCTTCATTGGGAGGAACACTATTGTTCTCTGGAGCTTTCATACAATGAGCTCCAAGTGCTCCCTGAGACAAGCCTGAAAAGTAATCTTGGATATGAGAAGGTTATTTTTATCTCATGATATTGCTCTTCCTGCATTCTGACCCCATAGTTTGTGACCTCTTTACTAGCCTTTTATACATTTTTTTTTCTTTGTTTTGCTCTTTTTGGTGACATTTCTTCTCTGAATTTACAGATCAGAGTTGTTATTTAGTATCAAAGATCTTCAGTAGCCAAATAAGCATTGAAAGAAAACCAAGCAAAGGCATAATTAAGTGAATGTATCTTTTTATTTTATTCAGTCTGTACAGAAGAAAAAGAGGAGGTCAAAAAGGGAAGGTTCCCTATATAGAGAGATAAGTCGACTGAAATTCAACTGTATTGTATTATAAATATAAATAAAGGTGAATTCAAATGGAGATTCCTGAGAGTCAAATAATGTGTTACATATTAGTTAAAGTCTTCAAAAATAGTAGACAATGTGGAGGTTAAATGGGCTTAATTTCTAAATTTGGCTTAAATGATCAAATACTCAAATCTCCTTATGCCCATAGCTACAATCTCTCTCTTCATTTAGTTTTATTTTAGCAGAATGAGTCATCTATAATTACTAATAATTAAAATGCTTATGAATTTCCTATGCTTTGATATTCCTTTTACTAATTAACTTCCTTGTAAAGTATCCACTTCAGTAACTTAAAGGGATAAATTTATAGTATAGTGGTTACTCTTCTCAGCTTTACTTCTCAGTCATATTTATGCACATGCATACAAATACTAGCACATACAGTCTTATTCTGTTATTAAACACTAGAGGCCCAGTGCATGAAATTAGTGCATGACTAGGGGGTGTCCCTCATCCTGGCCTGCACCCTTTCCAATCCAGGATCCCTTGAGGGATGTTCGACTGATGGCTTAGACCTGGTTGCTCAGATCAGGCCTCAAGGGGCAGTCAGACATCCCTCTCTTAATCCAGGACCACTGGCTCCTAATCACTCACCTGCCTGCCTGCCTAATACCCCAACTGCCCTCCCCTGCCAGCCTTATATTGTCCCTAACTGCTCTCCCCTGCTGGTCTGATCATCCCTAACTGCCTCTGCCTCAGCCCCCACTACCATGGCTTTGTCCAGAAGTCGGACTTCCAGAAGATGGCTGGTTGACCCGGTTTAATTAGCATATTACCATTTTATTAGTATAGATAGATTATATAGAATAGGATTGCTTAAGTGGGGGAGGGGAATGGAGGGAGAAGCCTTTTTCAGCAGGAGGAGATGCTCTTGGCAGACACAAATATATATATAACCCCTATATCTGGACTAACAGCCAGCCATATGTATTATGCTACCAAACTGGTTATTAAAAAATTGAACTGCTTTCTTATACCTTACACCAAATAACTGTTGCCCTTAAAACCCCTTCTCAGTCCCCACCTTAGGTTCTGCCTTTGCAGTTTACCCATATTATGTTCTGATTAGTTGGTTTCTATACCAGTTAGTGACAAAAGCTCTGCCACTTAGGCAGCCATTGGCTTCTCACAGTTCACCCAGATTTGGTTCTGATTGGTCGGTTTCTATGCCAGTCAGCATCAAAAGCTCTGCCTCATAGGAAGCCATTGGCTCCTCTGGGAAATCCAGAATGGCCCCACCTTCACGTAGGTGCCAGCCTTTCAGTCATGCCACCAGTGCACTATTGGGTGTATTTCTGGCCACTGTGAAAAGTGGCACCTCAGGTCTGTGCTGGTGGCAATTTTGAATTCTCATCCCTGACCTAACCTTCATACAATGTGAGCTCGGTGAAGGCAAACATTTGTCTTGTTCATTCTTAGTTCACTCATAGACTTTACCTGTGTCTATGCATTGATGTTAGCACTGCATGGTGACCAGTCAAATGGTCATTTTGGTCATCACGGTCGCTGCCATTATATGTATATTATAGGAACATATGCCATAGTATGAAAGGTTTGGACCCTAGAGACAGATAAGAATTTAATTTTTGGCCCCACCACTCACTCTATTTGAGCATCAGTTTTCTCACTTGTAAAAGAGATACCAATACTACCAGCAGGTCTGGTACAAAACAATGGTTCTGATACATACATGGTTCCATGGCAAAAAGTGGGGGGGAATGTTTATTTGTGGTAAAAGTAGAACTACACCTATAAGAAACCCCCTATAAAATAATTAGAAGGCTCTATCAATCACTAGACTAACTATATGTTCTTAGAACTGTACACCAATATTCCACACAAGGTTTTGAGTTTTCTTTTGAAGCACGGCTGTATCTATTTTGACCCCCTTTCCTTGGACTAGTGAAGTACTTTTGTGAGGTACCTGCTCAGACTTAAAAGCAACAGTCACTGGCCAAGAGAATTAATGAACTTTGGCAGAGTCACATTCTTGATCTTGTGTGAATTGCCAGCCCCCAAGAACTTTGACACGTTCCTTTGCATGGTCTCTTATCAAGCCAAGATGGTACCTGTTAGTTGGATTCAAATTATTTCAATGGGTAGTTTCATATTGAATGAGTTAAACACGTAGTGGTAATCATTTGTTTATGTCATATTTTTGGATAATCTTGGACTTATCTTAAGAGGCTGAAACTATATATATATATATATATATATATATATATATATATATATTCAAATGGCAGCCAACTACTCAGAACTACTGTGCAAGCCATTGATTCCTTGAGAGATTTATTTCCTCTCTTCATTATGGAATTGACACTTCTTATAGAAACTCATCGTGTGTGGACTAATGTGTTCTATACCAACATAGCCAAAATCAATATGAGTTAAATTATGTGCAACAGCAACTACAATGACCCTAAGTTCAGTGTTTCTTTCTCTTAGCATACATGCCATCTATATAGAAGAGAGAGTAAAGACAAAAAGAAATATTGATTGGTTGCCTCCTACATGAGCCCTGAACAGGGCCTAGGCCAGGAGGAGCCTGCAGCTGAATTACCTGCCCTGGACCAGAATCACACCTGGAACCTTTTGGTCCACAGGCTGCAGTATGGAAACTCTATTCATTAAGCCAAACTGACTAGGGCCAGTCTGTGGTATTTTAAAGTGTTGTGAATATATATGAATGTAACTTATGATGTAGACTGGCATGCTTCTAAAAGGTAGAATCTTTCCATAAAGATTTTCATAGAAATCTATACACACCTGAATTATGTTATTTATTTATTTAATACACACACACACACACACACACACACACACACACGTGATGTGGTAATATACTGGTAAAGTATAGGAATCAATATATATTCAATTCATTTACTTGAAGTAAACTTCTTTTTTTTAAAATATATTTTATTGATATTTTTACAGAAAAGAAGAGAGGGGATAGAGAGTTAGAAACATCAATGAGAGAGAAACATTGACCAGCTGCCTCTTGCACACCCGCCACTGGGGATATGCCCTCAACCAAAGTACATGCCTCTGACTGGAATTGAATCCGGGACCTCTCAGTCCATAGGCTGAAGCTCTATCCACTGAGCCAAACCGGTTTCGGCAAAGAGGTAAACTTCTTAAGGGTGTGATTCTTTATTTTGATAATAAAGGATCACTATAATTTGTATTGTGGTGAGGGAGAGAAAGTGGATTTTGTTCACTCCAGTCATCAATGGCCAGGTATTATTGGGAAGATATCACCTTTCCACCATTTGGTTGAACTTATAATGTCATGGTAAAAATGACACAAAGCCTTAGAAACACCAATATTCTGCAGTCCAGATTGGTAATGCTAATAACATATGTAATGGCATGCTAAAGGCTGATATCACTTGTTTATATTATTCATCAGCTTCTTCCATAGGTTGAAGAAAGAAATACTGAAAATATGGGACATTTTCCTCATTTTCCTTAATAGTACAAACATATGGAATGGAAAAAAAAAGTAATTCCTTACTCCAATGTTATTGACCTAGCTATGAACAATGCCACATTTCACTTTAATTATGTTCACAAAACTTAATTCATAGAAAGTACATTTTGCTAAAAAATATCATAGAGGTGTAACACAGACATTTTCTGTGAAAAAAAAAACCACATTAAAAACATGTTTGAGTTACTCATAATATCTGAAGATGTTTCTATAACTCTAACTAGAAATGTTGACTTATTTTCCATACATTATTTTGCCAAAAGACTACCTTCACCAGATTGCTAAAATGTATCAAAATCTGTTCCTTTTAGTATTTTAAAGAATATTAAAATTGTATCAATTTAATATAAAAATGGCTGTCATTCATTGATATTACTATACTTAATTTGATCTTGAATTTTCTATGAGGACATAAAGCAGATCTTAGAACTACAGAGTAACAAAGTTTTCAGGGTATCATCTGGAAAAAACAATACTTACCTCTCACTTCACTTTTGACACTATGTGTGTGTATAATTATATAGTTTGCTCCACTTGGTCACGTGTATGTTGGAATTTTCATTAACTGAATTCTATTGTGAATGGCCAACGTGTGATTTATGTGACCTGTGATACCTTTTAAGATGGAACTTAAAAGTTACATATGTCTGACTTAAGACAAAATCTGAGCAGCCTAAATTAGTACTGGTCTAAAATAAAAATGAAGTAGAGTAAGAGATTCTTATAAAATATTGCAAAGAAGATATTAGGGATGAAGGGTCTTAATTAAAGAGGTATATAAACATATAAATACAAGTCAAACACTTTTTTCTTAGTATTTTTTGATAAAATATTTTATTTACTTATTAGTAAAGATATTCACTCTTACCTTGGGCTAGGTAACCTTTCTTTGTCTAAATTTCCTAATTTATAAAATTAGTACCAAACTTATGGTATTATTGTGATAACTAAGCAATTAGATAAACTAGAAATTTTATGTTATTTAGGAAGCATTAAATGAGTACTAGCAGCTACGATTATTCCTTCATTCAGCGAATTCATTATATTCTGCTGATTCTGATGTACAGACTCAAATAATTCTCTCCAGCATGAATAACTAATTTCACTGGGTAAATGAGGATGCGAAAAACAATTACATTACTGATTACATTTAAGATGAGAAAATATGAAGCACAGGACATACTAGCTAAAGAAGGACTGGAATGAGAAAACCCTAATACTATGGCACCTACAAATGTTAACTGTGTTTAGTGGTTAGGAATTCATTGGAAGATCAAACTCTGTAACATTTGATTTATTGAAAACAACAATCACTTCAAGGCAATGGAGGTTTCCCTGTTAAATGGTAAAGCAGTCTGTACTGAGCAGCAGTGTGATTTGATTCACAGGGCGGCTAGGATGATGGCTGCAGCTGTTACATTTGGCTGTTAGGAGGCAATGAGCCCACATGGGTTCAGAGTTTATTAGTTACACAGACAGCGAAGGCAAGATCAGCACGGTGTCTGCTCCCCATGCCCCTCATCCCACAGGACTGCTCTGAGAGAGACAGTGCGAACAGTCTCCTCCTCTGAGAAGCCAACACTAAACTAGAGGCAAGCATTTTTGCAACTAACACGGAATCCTGCAGCTATAGCCTAAGGTGGGTGAGGAGGGTGCAAGATGTAGGAGAAACTCCCTGATGGCAGCTCCTCACCAGACTGCTCACCTCCTCTGGCTGCGACAGAAAGTGCAGGGCGTTGTGCCAAGACTAACAGAGACAGTGGTCCAGCCTTGCCCGCATACTCTCCATGGAGACAGGTACCCTTGTCAGGGCACCTATAAAACCCGTTCCCTTCATCCCTACATTTGACCCTTTGTTTTTTGATTTCCAGAACAGATCATTTAACTTTCCTCTAGTTTTGTTAAAAGCATGTTTTTGTTTTTACTACTTATAAATTATTTATATATTAAACGTATTCATCTTAAAATATCTTAACATATTTGATATTACTGTCAACTAAATGCCAACTCCATTGCATAGACCTATACAAGTTGGATATTAAGGCAATCTAAATGGTCTTTAAATACTTTGAGTTGCAAACCTTAAACCAGATGTAGAATACTAGCACTGAACATAAACACTTAATCAGAAAATATAAGAATAATGCTGCATAAATTCCAAACTTGAAGGTTAGAATCTCAGTTCTACTGTCAATTCTTTACATTAGTATAGAATGGATAAAAGAATAAGACAAAATGATTAGATAAAAAGGCTGAAAGATCAAATACAATAAATCTATAGAGCATTAATCTAGGAGGGACTTGGAAATGGCCAAGGAATGGTGAAATCAATGTCTTCTACATTCTACTGCATCAGTATTGCTTAATTCAGTATGAGCAATCTGAACTGGTAGCTCCCCGACTAACAGTTTATAAAACAAGATTCTGAATACAGTGAGAGCAGTTCCAAACAGCTGTTCAAACAAATATAATTTCTGTGACCGTTCTTGATGTTCTTGGGTATGATCTTTAGTTTAAAAGGAACTCAGGTGGAGATTTTATTTGAAGTGGAATTTAGGAAGACTGAACATGTGATGGAAAGAAAAACAAATGAACCTGGGAAGCTGTCCCAGTTTGTGGCCACCTGAGATTTGTCTTTTCAGCTTT
This sequence comes from Pipistrellus hanaki, assembly GCF_964339955.1. NCBI lineage: Eukaryota > Metazoa > Chordata > Mammalia > Chiroptera > Vespertilionidae > Pipistrellus > Pipistrellus hanaki. The sequence continues at coordinate 63,227,853 of NC_140510.1, read as the reverse complement.
GCTGGCAAAATACAAGTGCATAGCCATGCTGGTTGCTGAGAGATCCAGCTGTATGAAAGTGGAGTAAAGAAAGAAGAGAGAGAGAGAGAGAGAGAGAGAGAGAGAGAGAGAGAGAGAGAGAGAGAGAGAGAGAGAGAAAAGAGTTGGAAAATATTGGAATCTTTTCAGTCAATTAACATACCACCTCCTGGTTTTGAGAACACAAACTGTAATCCAGCAACAGTTACCAATGACCATCAAGTAGAAAGTGCATGGCTGTGATTGTGGGGGTTCATTCTGTAAGAGTCCAGAGGAATTATAGGAAACAGGAAGATTTATTTAAATCAAGATATTTAGGGATGTTAGTGGTGAAGGATGATACATTGTTTAAATAGATACCTCTCTTTTAATGAAATACCTGAATTAATGTGCTCATTTTTACTTATTATTTTTTTAAAAAGTATGCATATATATTAGTCCTTAAAGAAACCTTTTGTACTAACGTAATGATTCATGAATGCTTCTGAATTGTTGATTTATGGAACTCAATACATGTGTTTATATCTCTGTGGATGCACATAGATCCAGTCAGTCCTAAACACCCCCAATAGTGCTGATTTCCCTCTCCTCCCAGGAAGCTCTCGCTTTAAGCTACACCTTCCAAATCATCATCACTATTTAGAAGCACTGAATGGTGACAAGCCATTGTCTTTGTCATGCTCCAGAATCAAAATGAGCCAGCAGGGATTCAATGAGCAAATTCTAAGTTGAGGCTGTTAATTTCAGATTGGTTTGCAAACTGTGAGCTTTGTTTCTGCTCATTGCCCTCCTGGTTGGTATATATTCAGGCCTGAATCAATTCTGGTGAGTGGAAAGGACACATATGTGCTTATGATAGAGCATTTCTGAACAACCTGCATAATAAACATACAGATGTCTATTCGTTATAGCACTCATTGTATCTTGTAGTATTCAACATAATATATAAAAACCCTTGGTCATAATGACCAGGCTGGACCATCCAGAAATCATTCCTGCAGTCAAGCTGGGTTGCCATGGCAATCCAGCTGTTGACAGCTTCCACTGCAGGCTTGGTGCCCCAGCACTGACTGCTGAGGGGCTGCAAATCAAGGCCAGAGGGAGGCCTGAAGAGAGAAGCAGGGACTGATCTGTTGCCTCTGTGGCAACTTTTGATCAGCACTTACCTCTTTCTTTCTCTCCTAGTCTGGCCAGGAGCCTCACCTCTATTTCTCTCCAGGCCTGCACAGGGGCTACTGATCAGTCCTGCCTTTCTGATCAGGCCCTGTTGATAGGTTCAGAGATGCTGACTGACATAAAAACCAACATATCAGAACCAAATGTGAGTGCTGTGAAGAACCAATGGCTGCCTAGGAGGCAGAGCATCTGACACTGACTGGTATAGACACTGACCAATCAAAACTAAATATGGGTGCTGTGGGGAGTCAATGGATGCCTAGAAGGTGGAGCTTCTGACATTTACTGGCATAGAAACCGACTAATCAGAACTAAATTGGTCAGCAGAGGAGGACAGTTGGGGATGAGATCAAGTCGTGGAGGGCAGTTAGAGATGATCAGTCTGGAAAGCAGAGGTAGTTAGGGGCAATCAGGCAGGCATACAGGTGAGCAGTCAGGAGCCAGGCATGTGTTCTGATTGTGAATTAAATCATGACTTGAAAGGAGACCTCCTGGTTCATAGGTCAATGCTCAACCACTGAGCCATGCAGGCCAGGCTAGGAGGGAAAGGAGGTTTGCAAAAAGCAAAATGGGTGCCATGGCTACATAAAGGATAACTCAATATTTCTTTTTTTTAAATAATTATATATGTAGGAACACAAAATGTACCTGTTTTTATACAGATAATTATTTCATTGTAGATAAATGAAACTAAGGAGGTGTTTTATTATACTAAGATGATTTAGATCTGGCAAAACTCCATCATCTCTAAGTGTAATTTAGAGACTAGAAATTATTGCTCTGCCCTTTTTGAAATATAATAGAGGATGAATGCATTTACCAGATCTAACAGATGATGTATGCTTCACGGAAACCATTACGGAGACTATAATTTAAAGTAACAGTTGGACCACTTTGGAGCTGATAGAAACTGCTGGCTAATTTCAGCACAAATTGATCACAAAACCTCACTCAGCCCACATTTCTCAATTTACTAAGGTACAAATTTCTGTGGCATTTATTAATGTAAGAGAAAAATAATGGGACAGATAATGTTTTTCTCTTAGCTTCAAAACTCTGTTATATGCTATGCTAGTAAGAATGGAAAGTTCATTTATTTGTACATCCATTCAACAAAAGGTCCTTGAATTCCTCTTAAACCACACGTTCTTGAATTATTTTGTAGTACCTTGCTTCATCCTCTCAATAATTGTGCCAACCCACACTTTTTCCTCTCTAAATCTATGTCTGTAGATCTTTCTTTATATACACACATGCATACATTAATTGTATTGAGAAATACTGTTACTTACCCATGTCAAGTAAGTTCAAAGCAGTAAAATGTGAAGTGTCATTCTTAAAAGTTAGAGTAATCCTTCAGTTAAGGAGATGCTGAGGGTTTAAATATATTTTGCTTTATTTAAAGTGTCTTGTAACTCTATAATCTGCTTTCATTTGACAGCTTCTCAAATATGTAAAGACAACTTTAATGTCTCTTATTGAATTGGATTCATTCTAAGATAAGCAGCCAAAGAAAGCCTGGGGTGTTAGATTATTAGTCTTTAGTTATTTAGTTTATTTTTGTTTCCTCTCTAAAACAATGTAAAATGATAATAAAATCTACCAATAGACACACACACACACACACACACACACAGTTCAGGTTCAGCCTTAATGTTATGACACAATCTATTCTTAAGCTTTGGCTTTATCCTTGGTCTTGGAAGATGAAGTAACCAAAATGCCTGTTTCAATGTAATTTCCATGTCGACAAAAAAAAGGGGCCACATGCTAACTTGATCAAGTCAGGGAAGGCCTGCATGGAGGCTTTGCAATCTCAAGAGCCCTAAAGTAACCACAAAGGATGGTCTGAAATGAAAAACATTTAATTATAAAGCAATTTATGGTGGGTACCCACATCCTAGGCTGGTATCTTCCCTGACAAAGGTTAATCTTCACCTTAACTGAGCCTATTGTCTTTTTGCAGGTAAAATAACATAGCTGTGAAATGACAGGGTAACTTGTAACTTCCCTTTTTCCAGATGCCTCAGGGCACAACCAATGCCCTGGGTGCCAGGATGGAGACCACAAATTCATTCATTGTTATTGTTACCTTGTTAATTATTGACTGTTATACCCACCTAAGTAAAAGAAGTATGTGTCTATCATTTTACTTTTTATCCAACCCCAGAGGTTTCCCTGCTTGCTTTCTCCTGCCTCTCCAATCTATCACCAATGAATTTCATGTAACTTATGTCTCCTCCTTTGATTGTAATGTATAAAACAAGGTGAAAAAGTGCCATTCTCTAGAACATTATCCCAATTCATTGAGATTCTGCTTCCTGGCAATTGTCTACAGTTTGGCTCAAATAAACTCACAAAAATTCTTTACAGGTTTGAATGATTTTTACATTAACACCTAGAATTGCTAAATTTGTATTATCAACTATTATGAGGTTATTTAAGATACTTTCAAATTCAGGCAGCATACCCATCTTGGTAATAAAACAAAGCATGCCACTCAGCTTTCCAGTGTAACTATTGTACCTTTGAATATTCATTTTCAAATGTAGGTGAGCATTCTAGGTAGAGCTGGGAGTGTCCTTTTTTTTTATTTGTAGACTGGGATTAATAGAATTTTCAGTCTATAAATAAAAATGGACACTCCCTGCAGGTTGCCTAGGACCAAACCAGAGAGGGTCCGACCTGCATTGCCACCATGTGCCCGCCATCCAGATATCATTGTTGACATATGCACATAAGGATCTGTTTGACAATGAAACGGGAACTCAGAACTGTTGGACATTGAATTTGGGACTCAAACGTTTTTGTTATATGTTTATTTCTAGTCTGCAAAGGCAAGATTTTTTAAAGGAAAGAAATGGGGAAAAATAGATACAGAGGCAAAGAAGCATTGAACAGACTGCCAAACTACAGCGGGAAGGCAGGGGAGGTTGGGGGTGGGGGACTATAAGAGATCAACCAAAGGACTTGTAGGCATGCATATAAGCATAACCAATGGATACAAGACACTGGCTGGGGGGCAGGTGAGGGCATGTACTGGGGAGTAGGGGAGGCCAGGGGGTGGTAAATGGTGGGGGGGGGAGGAGGAAAGGAGACATATGTACCACTATTTGTAATATTTCACACAATAAAAAAAATAAAAATAAAAAAGAAAGAGGAAAAGAAACAAAAGAAAGAAAATTCTATTAATGATGTGAAGCATAACTGTTAATTGTTGTACAAATAAAACTATGATTGTGAAAGCTGTTGGTTTTATGCACAAAACATTAATGAAGGCCTTTTAAACAGTTTTACATAAACAGAGAAACATTGACAGCTAATATAAATGTTTACATTAAGTGAGAGACTGCTCTATCAGTGCTGCTCATGCTTCAGTATGCTCACAAATCAGCCAGGAATCGGGCGGAAGTTCAGATTCTAATTCAGTGGGGTTGACCTGAAGATTCTGTTTTTTGTAGCAAGCTTCCAGGTGATACCTATCTTGAAGATTATTAAATCTTGCTTGTAATATAAATACATAGCAAAAACAAACAAATAAAAACACACACAAATAAACAGAATGAGTTACCATAGTTCTAAGGAAGTTATTTTAACATCATACCCAATGAAGTAGCTTTCAATTACTGCTTTAAAATTCCAGGTATGGCCCTGGATGGTTTGGCTTAGTGGATAGAGCATTGGCCTGTGGACTGAAGGGGCCCAGGTTTAATTCCAGTCAAGGACACATGCCTGGGTTGTGGGCTCTGTCCCCAATAAGAGGTGTACAGGAGGCAGCCAATCAATAATTTTTCTCCCATCATTGATGTTTCTATCTCCCTTTCCCTTCCTCTTTGAAATCAATAAAAATATATTTTAAAAATTCCAGGTATGTAATTTTTAATGGACCAGATAGGACACTTTTCAGAAAAATGTTACTTTGTTTAAACAAAGACATCATTTTGTATTACGAAGTAAGACTTTTAAAATTTGACCAAGATTTTATGCAATAAATCTCAATAATAAATATCTCAAATAAAATTACAGATTTATTTAGTACCCCAGGGATTCAGTTTTGATGGTGGTGTTGGCTTGAACTTGAGCATTGTAGGCAGAATAATGGCTCCCCAAGGATGTCCCTGTCCTCATCCCTGGAACTTGTGAATATGTGATGCTATATATTGTAGGACAGTTGAATTGAGGTTACTGAAGGAATTAAGGTTGCTAAACACTGATGACAAAATATTGAGACTATCTATTATGATCTGGGGGAGCACAATTTAACTCCAAGTGTCCTTAAATGGAGAAGAGGGAAGAGGCAGAAGAGTCAACATGATGGGATTAAGAAAGAGTCTTACTGGGGGAGAGGTAAGATGGCGGAAGAATAGATGGGCGGATTCTGAGCCCGCTCTGAAGCAGAAAGAGAGAGCAACTGATGGTCTTGTGCTGTGAGTGTTTATTAGCAAGCTGGGAGACAGCGAACACCAGAAGAAACTGCTGGGGGGCTGCTGACGGAGGTGCCCCTCACAGGGAAGCACCCACGCGGGCTGTGTCCCTGCCCGGAGCTACCTACCGGCTTGCACGGGGAAACCTCACCATCTTGAGAGGAAGATAGGATCGTGTCAGAGGCCTGAATATCCACAGCCGCAGCAACCACCAAGCAGCGGTGGCCCTCAGAACGCGGATCCCAGGTGGTGCGAACACCTGACTGCATTGGAATACCCCACTGCTCGGCGAAAAGGAGAGAGAGAGAACTACACAACCAGACATCCTAGATAATGGGCAGACCAAAAAACAGTCCGCAAATGAAAGAAAAGCAGGCTTCACCAGAAAAGGAAGTAAACGAGATAGACTCAAGCAACCTACCAGAGCAAGAATTCAGAGTAATGATCATAAGATGGCTAAAAAGAATGGAAGACAAATTTGACAATATGAGTAAGACCCAAGAGGAAATGAAGAAGAACCAAGAAGAAATGAAAAATGACATTGCTACTGTAAAGAACTCAATAGAAAGCATCAAGAGTAGATTAGAAGAAGCAGAGGACCGCATCAGTGAGCTAGAAGACAAGATGGAAAAAAATACCCAATTAGAACAGCTTCTGGAAAAAAAAATTAAAAAACAGGAGGAAAGTCTAAGGGAACTTTGGGACAATACAAAACAAAACAATATTAGAATAATAGGGGTTCCAGAAGGAAAGGGAATTGAGGAAGACATGGAAAACGTATTTCAAGAAATAATGACAGAAAACTTTCCTGAGATAGAGAAGAAAAAACCCACACAAATCCAAGATACTCGCAGAGTCCCAAGCAAAATGAACCCCAGAAAATCCACCCCTAGGCACATTATAATTAAGCTGGCAAATACCAACGACAAAAAAAGAATTTTAAAAGCAGCCAGAGAGAGACAGACAGTTACATATAAAGGAGCCCCCATCAGACTAGCAACTGATTTCTCCACAGAAACTTATCAGGCCAGAAGGGAATGGGATGAAATATACAACGTCATGCAAAGGAAGGGTCTGAATCCAAGAATACTGTACCCAGCAAGGCTATCAATCAAAAGTGAAGGTGAAATCAGGAGCTTCACAGACAAAAACAGACTAAGGGAATTTATCTCCACCAAACCAGCAATGCAAGAAATGCTAAAGGGTATACTGTAAAATTAAAGAAATTGAAAGCAAAGAAGGAACACAGGGGTATAGAATAAAAATGGCGTCTAATCAGTATCTATCAATAATAACTTTAAATGTAAATGGACTAAATGCTCCAATCAAAAGACATAGGGTAACGGATTGGATAAGAAAACAAGACCCATATATCTGTTGTCTACAAGAAACCCACCTCAGAAAAAAGGATGCACACAGACTGAGGGTGAAGGGATGGAAAAAGGTTTTCCAGGCGAATGGAAATGAAAAAAAAGCTGGGGTAGCAATACTTATATCTGACAAATTAGATCTCAGAGTGAAGGACATAACAAGAGATAATGAAGGCCACTTCATAATACTAAAGGGAGCAATCCAACAAGAAGAAATAACCCTGGTAAATATATATGCACCCAATACAGGAGCACCCCAATATATAAAAAAATTGCTGGAGGACATTAAGGGAGAGATTAATAGCAATACAATCATAGTAGGAGATTTTAATACCCCACTGTCACCCTTTGACAAATCATCTAAACAAAAAATCAGCAAAGAAATATCAATCCTAAATGACTCGCTAGACCAGATGGAATTAATCGACATTTTCAGAACATTCCACCCCAAAGCCACAGAATATACATTCTTCTCAAGCGCACATGGGACATTCTCAAAGATAGACCACATTTTGGGACATAGGCAAAGTCTCTTCAAATTCAAAAAGATAGAAATCATATCAAGCATCTTCTCAGATCATAGTGCCATAAAACTGGAAATTAACTACAATGAAAAAAATCCAAAGAAATCAAACACATGGAGACTAAACAGCATGCTATTAAACAAGGACTGGGTTACCAAAGAAATCAAGGAAGAAATTAAAAACATCCTAGAAACAAATGACAATGAAAACACAACTATCCAAAATCTATGGGACACAGCAAAGGCAGTTTTGAGAGGGAAGTTCATATCCCTACAAGCCTATTGCAAAAAACTGGAAAAAAGGGTAACAAATGATCTAACTCTACAACTCAAAGAGTTAGAAAAAGAGCAACAAGAAAAGCCCAGAGTAAGCAGAAGGAAGGAAATAACAAAAATCAGAGCACAGATAAACGACATAGAGACCAAAGAAACAATACATAAGATCAACAAAACCAAGAGCTGGTTCTTTGAAAGAATAAACAAGATAGATGGACCTCTAGCCAGACTAACCAAGAAACAAAGAGAGAGGACTCAAATAAACAAAATCAGAAACGAAAGAGGTGAAATAACAACAGACCCCGCCGAAATACAAAGGATTGTTACAAAATACTACGAACAACTCTATTCCAACAAACTGGACAACCTGGAGGAAATGGACATATTCCTAGAAAAATACAACCTTCCAAAACTCAATCAGGAAGAATCTAAAAATCTCAATAGAGCAGTGACTTGGGAAGAAATTGAAACAGTCATCAAAAAGCTTCCAGCAAACAAAAGCCCAGGGCCAGATGGCTTCACAGGAGAGTTTTATCAAACATTCAAGGAAGAACTAAAACCTATCCTCCTCAGACTATTCCAAAAAATTCAAGAGGAAGGAACACTTCCAAACTCCTTCTATGAAGCCAGCATCACCCTAATACCAAAACCAGATAAAGACAACTCAATGAAAGAGAATTACAGGCCAATATCCCTAATGAACATAGATGCCAAAATCCTCAACAAAATTCTAGCAAATCGGCTCCAGCAGAGCATCACAAAGATCATACACCATGACCAAGTAGGATTTATTCCAGGAATGCAAGGTTGGTACAACATCCGCAAATCAATAAACGTGATTCATCACATAAACAAGTTGAAAGATAAAAATCATATAGTCATATCAATTGATGCAGAAAAAGCATTTGATAAAATCCAACACCCTTTCCTGATAAAAACTCTCAACAAGGTGGGAGTACAAGGATCATATCTCAATATAATAAAAGCTATATATGATAAACCCACAGCCAACATCATACTCAATGGCCAAAAACTAAAACCATTCCCTCTAAGATCAGGAACAAGACAGGGATGCCCACTATCGCCACTCCTCTTTGACATAGTACTGGAAGTACTAGCCATTGCAATTAGACAAGAGGAGGAAATAAAAGGCATCCAAATTGGAAAAGAAGAAGTAAAGTTATCCTTATTTGCAGACGACATGATATTGTATATAAAAAACCCAAAAGACTCCATTAAAAAACTAATTGGCTTAATAAATGAATTTGGCAATGTAGCAGGATACAAAATTAACGCCAAGAAATCTATGGCATTTCTATACACCAACAGCGAATTTATAGAAACAGAGACTAAAAAAGCAATTCCATTTACCATTGCACCAAAAAAATTAAGATACCTGGGAATAAACTTAACTAAGGAAGTAAAGGACCTATATGCGGAAAACTACACGACACTGAAAAAAGAGATAGAGGAAGATGTAAACAGATGGAAGAACATACCATGTTCATGGATTGGTAGAATCAACATCATCAAAATGTCCATACTTCCTAAAGCAATCTATAGGTTCAATGCACTCCCCATTAAAATACCAACGGCATATTTCACTGACCTAGAAAGAACTCTCCAAAAGTTCATTTGGAACAATAAAAGACCCCGAATAGCCACAGCAATCCTGAGAAAGAAGAGTAAAGTAGGAGGGATCTCAATACCAGACTTCAAACTGTATTACAAAGCCACTGTTCTCAAAACAGCCTGGTACTGGCACAAAAACAGACATATAGATCAATGGAATCGAATCGAGAACCCAGATATCAACCCAAATCACTATGCTCAATTAATATTTGACAAAGGAGGCACAAATATACAATGGAGTCAAGACAGTCTCTTCAATAAATGGTGTTGGGAAAATTGGACATGTACATGCAAAAGAATGAAACTAGATCACCAACTTACACCATACACAAAAATAAACTCAAAATGGATACAGGACTTAAACATCAGACGGGAAACCATAAAAATACTAGAAGCATCCACAGGCAACAAAATCTCAGACATATGCCTAAAGAACTTCTTCACTGATACTGCCCCTAGGGCAATGGAAGCTAAAGAGAAAATAAACAAATGGGACTACATCAAAATAAAAAGCTTTTTTACGGCAAAAGAAACCATCAACAAAACAACAAGAAAGCCCACTGTGTGGGAGAACATATTTGCAAATGTTACCACTGATAAAGGTTTAATCTCCAACATCTACAAACAGCTTATACAACTAAATAAAAGGAAGATTAATGATCCAATTAAAAAATGGGCAATGGACCTAAATAGAATATTTTCAAAAGAAGACAGAAGGAAGGCCAAAAGGCACATGAAAACATGCTCAAAGTCACTAATTATCCGAGAGATGCAAATCAAAACAACAATGCGGTACCATCTCACACCTGTCAGAATGGCCAACATCAACAAATCAACAAACGACAAGTGTTGGCGAGGTTGCGGAGAAAAAGGAACCCTCGTGCACTGCTGGTGGGAATGTAGACTGGTGCAACCACTGTGGAGAACAGTATGGAGTTTCCTCAAAAAACTGAAAATGGAACTCCCATTTGACCCAGTAATCCCACTCCTAGGAATATATCCCAAGAAACTAGAAACACCAATCAGAAAGGATATATGCACCCCTATGTTCATAGCAGCACAGTCTACAATAGCTAGAATCTGGAAACAGCCTAGGTGCCCGTCAGCAGATGATTGGATCAAAAAACTTTGGTACATCTACACAATGGAATACTATGCTGCCATAAAAAAGAAGGAATTCTCATCATTTGCAGCAACCTGGATAGAACTAGAGAACATCATGCTGAGTGAAATAAGCCTGTCAATGAAAGAGAAATACCACATGGCCTCACTCATTTATGGATATTAAAAAACATTATAAACTGACAAACCAAAAGATAGATATAGAGACAGTAAAGCAACAAGTAGACTGTAAAATTACAGCGGGGAGAGTAGGGAGATCTGGGGGAGATAAGAGATCAACCAAAGGACTTGTATACATGCATATAAGTACAACCAATGGACACAAAACTCTGGGGAGGGAGGGTATGTATGGGGGGGGAATGTTAAAATATGTACACAGATAATAATTTAATAAAAAAAAATAAAATTAAAAAAAAAAAAAAAAAAGAAAGAGTCTTACTGTCCATTGCAGACTTTATAGATTGAGGATTGGGCCATAAACCAAAGAGTATGGGCAGCCTATAGAAGTTGGAAAATATAAGAAAACAGATTCTCTTCTAGAGCCTCTACAAAGATCTGCAGACCTTTTAATTTTAACCAGTGAGACCCATTTCAGATTTCTGAAATCCAGAAGTATAAAAAAATAAATGTGGGTTGTTTTAAGCCACTTACATTTGTGGTCCTTTGTTACAGCAGTAACAGGAAACTTATACACTTGTGTTTGGCTGAATTATTATTTTAACACCTGGCCATGCAGCACGCATCCAAAAACATGAGCCTCTGACCTGTCTCCATATCCATATTTATATTCTCAGCTATCCATTATCTGTTCAAGACACCATTTCGTGCCTGAGAAACAATGAGTTGCATATCCTCTTAAATGTGTAGTCTAATGAAAGTTTCCTCATAATTAATAATATGATTTTATCAGCAATGGGACAGATGGTAAATGGCCAATGGCTAGTGTTTATAAAGTGAGAATAAACATGGCCTATCTTCCTAAGCATTTTAATAGTTTTATATTTTCAAGTGGATGTGTTATGAAGAAGATAAAACATTATCATAGATTTTAAGGAGAAATAAAGAAAACATTGGTAGGTTACAGGGTCTTTTTACACACTTGTTCCCTTCTCAATGATTATATTTGCATACGTCTCCAGTGTTAGGCTTAGTTGGTGGAAATATTTGAGATTATTGTTTTTGAAGAAGTTCAGAGCATGTCATTCCAAAATATGTCTCTTTGACATATTGTGTATTTTAGTTTAGGGCACTTAAGAAACATCAGGTACCAGAAGGGCACTCTGACTATCCCTTTTCTTCCTAAAATCAGTAAGTACAAATCCCAAATGCAAGATGCCCTCTGTACTGGGAGACTTGACATTGTTATCATCTAGGATGAAAAATTGATCAATGACATTGTTATCATTCCTCTAGGATGAAGAGTTTTATACAAACGTGTTGTTAAAATAAATTTTATCTTCTTTTAGCCTTCCACTTAATTTAGTCACATTTCTATGCCTCTCTTTTTTAGAACTAATGTAAAAGCAAGTAGAAATTTTTTATTCCTGACGTCTTCATTTCCTTACAAGGGTTCCTATATCACATAAAACTTATGTTAAATACATTTGCATGCTTTTCTCCTAAGAATCTGTCTCTGTTTAATTTTCAGAAGTAGCTAGCAACCCTAAGAGGGTTAAGGAAAACTGTTTTCCTTCTCTATACTTTGGTAGAGGGTCACTGAACTAATTTAAGATTATCCACAGGTTGTTAAAATTTCAGTATTGATTAAGAGATGTGTAGACCCATCATTTAGAGAATAATTTTTTAAAGAGTTTTGTGATGGGTCCACTCTCTTAATCAGGAATCATGTGAGTAGTTCTGGGGTTTCCAGAGCACTGCTTTATATGAAAATCAGTATATTCCTTTACTAGAAGGTTGGCCTCCTAGAGCCCAACATACAAAAACGTTTACTTATTTACTTTGTGTGTGGAGTTCTCAGATGAAAGGCATTTGCCACACATTGCATTTGCATAAAAATCTACCATTTAATTTAGCAAAGGGCCTGGTCTTCTCCTTTAAAAAACAAACAAGCAAACTCTAAGTCAATCAGATATGGCCCAATGAACTTGAGTGACTCTTGCCCAGACTTTCATCAGGAGATTACACCTCCTGAGTAACTATTTGTTACTAATAGTTCCTCATATTAACACCAATTCATAGCCCAAGATCTGATATTTATCTGATTTTCATCCTGACATCAGCTTTTAGACTGAGAACATGATTCTGGCTTTGAGTACAATCTCTGCCATTGCCTTCCAATCTTCTTTTCTTCCTTTATTGATACAGTATTATGTGCCAGGCACTGGTCCAACACTGTTTGGAATGAACGCAGGGTACATTATTTACTTTTCTTATTTTTCTGATCATTGTCATGTGCTTTGTGTTGGCTTCTACTAATCTCCAAAATTAATGCAGGTCAGTGTTTTATTACATATATTCAATGCCCATTGTTTTCATTATTTTAAATAGGCTGCCTGATGTATTGCTTGAAGGCACACTGATATTTATTAGTATAGAAAAGTCCACCAATCTTCCAGAACACAATTCTTTATTGATGAAAATTAAAAAAAAATTAACTGTGATGTAATTTTACTTTAACTCCTTTTGTGGTTATCTTTGAGTATCAAATAAGAGGGGGGAAAAACACCCTCTAATTCTGTACTACAGAAACTGCTGATGTATATGTTATAAGAAAAATAGAAAAAACTAAATGTAGTTAAATCTAAAACACGGACCAGAGCAACATCTTAACCCTTGAGTCTCAAGAACAAGATAGATTCTTGTCAACTTCCACCAGGCTGAATGTATTTATATTACATTCTGTTAATATTATAATTGAACAGATGGCTCAATTATACACTATGCCATTTTATTGTCCCCGAGAATGTATTGTGAATGCACAAAGATAAATGCAGTTCATTTTTTTTTTTTAAATCAAGACCAAAAGTCATAGGGCAGGCAGCTAGGAAAAAGTGCCTAATGAAACACTTGCTTTTACATCACAAGAGAAGTCTTAATGCCTAAAGGAGTCCACAATAGCAACAGTGATCATCTATGATGTTTTCTATAATAAAAGTGTTTGATCAGGCAGAAATAATGTGGAATCATTTCTAAGATGTTTTTCTGGCAGCCAATTTGTTGGGTTTTTGTTCTCTCTCCTTTTTCTTTCATTACCTGATTATGTTAAACTCATCTCCACTGCCACTTTAGGAAAAATAAACAATGTGCAGAGTACAAAGGAGGCTCATTTAGGGGATAATTTTTGAAAATGTATCTGGATTGAGGCATTCTTTAGCTGTGTCTAAGATTTCACAATACAAGTCAGAGCCTCTAGGTAAAATTTGATTGCACTTTTAAATTAAATGTCAGTATAACTTTAATATTTTGTTTAGAATAGAAGGTCATTTTAATGTTGTTTTCTTTTAGTAGAATATAGCAAAGGCTTAGATTTCAACAAAGGAATGCTGTTTTGTGTTGGGGAAAGAGAACTCTAACCTCTCAGTCATACTAAAGAGGAAAATTCTTCTAGATTTTACATACTTCTAAGCGTAGAAGCCACACTTCATTTCATCTGTTGCCACACATCTACCCCATGCTCTGGGAACTAGTGCTCAGCTAAATGCTTTGATTGAAATGTCCTACCTGTAGTAGCTGTAGTTTAAATGTGAAAATATTGAGTTCATTGGAAATATAAATATTTCATTCCTTCTTACCAATTAGTCAAGAAGTTACAATCTAGTTCTAAGCTACGTTGTTGACTAATTTCTCTGCTGACTTATAAGGAGATGGTGAATAGCAATCCCCTTTTTTAGATATAAATGGCATACATTATTTAAATTCCATTATTAAATTTGCCATTGGTCATTTCTATATTCAATTTCATAACCTCATATTTTGTCTCTTTAGAGTTTCTTTTTATCCTTTTAGAACCAGAAAGATCTACATTCACTCAAATTTTCAGGAAGTGAGTTGAACTAGTAAAGAGTGAGAGGTACTTACAGCTACTTTCTTCTATATTGTATCATACCCACTACAAAAGAAAGATTCGTATATATAGCTGAACAATTTAACTTGTTGATAGAAACAGTTTTAAATATTGTGTATTTTCATGTTTATTTGAATTTTACGTCCTGTTATTGTTATTTGTTATATTCCTCACCAAAATCTGTGTAAAGTATGTTGAGATTAGAGTGTGGGTTAAGGTAGAGTTGGAATATCCTGTTCATCTTTGTATTCCCCAATGGCTAATGCAGTACCTGTGCCCCACCACCAGATATGGTATCAATAGCCATAAGAGAAAAATCTGTTACTGGAATAAACTTTGGTGAGTGGATTTGAAAGATGTTAGTCTCCTTCAGTGCTTTTAGAGATGGAAGTCCTTGCAACTTCCACCTTTCGCCTTTCATCATTGGTCCCAAGATATCTCTGTGCTTCTTTTTGCTTCTGTCATATTTTTATTTAGGAGAATATCATCGGACAGGAAGGGAATCCAAGGAACTTTCTATCTACCAAAGATACTTCCTAAATTCCTTTACTCTACATGGACTAAAGATGGGAGAAAGTTCATTAGTAAAGGCAAATAAGTCATCATGGTTTCTGTTAATAACTAATTATAAATAGATCATTTAGGGATAATTGACAAGGTTATGAGTTATTGATGATAATAACAATTATTATATACTTTGTAAAAATTAAAAGCTTAAGTGTGCCACTGTAATTTAGGAAAGACAATAATTTATGAGCCTTTATAGTATTATTTATTTGAGTTAAAACATTTATCTTCTTCTGTCACAGATTGCAGTATAATTAAATGTGGTTGTCTCAATATCAACACTGATTAGTTAGAAATGTAAATATTCAAAATGCTTGTTCCTAATTAGAAAGTGATTTCCCCCCTGATGTCTGTATATATGTCATGAAAAAATATAATATCTGGCTAAACAAACATGAACATATATGCATGTTGTATATTTTGCATAGGTTTATTTACTCTGTAGGCTTAACCTACATATATGTAGTTAATTATATTTGCATTTCTACATATATTTCTCTAGATATCTTTAAATAAATGCACACGGCAGTGATTGTTACTAAGCTTGAGAAACAAAAAAGTCTGAAGGTTTAAGTCATGAAAATTATTAAAATTTGGATTTAAAGAATAAAATGAAGGTTTCATTTCTCTACTTTTTTTTTTTCATTCTCTTACTATGCAGCCTCTTTCTGTCCCCTCTCTATTGTTGTTATAATCATTTCAGTGAGACCTGACTTAACCATTCTTTTGTATCTTGATAAGTTTTAGTTGTTTTCCTGACCAAATGCACCTATCCACACTAGAAAACTCTACTTTTCAGTTCTTCCATCCCAAAAAATGGCTTTATAACTTTGATGACATTATATGTGAGTCAGAGGAGAAATATGTATGTTTCTCATCTTCTTGATTTTCTTAGATCAAATATTTTTAGACCAGCACCAAAGAAATATGATTCCCTTAACCATACTGAAATCCCTAACTTTGTAAACATAGTTGACCTGGATCAGAAAGTAAGACAATAAAAGTATTTTTAGAAATAATGAGATATAGTTAGATCAGAATATTGTTTAGAGCTCCTTTGCCAATAGTTTCAGTTGGTGTATTAAAAAAATAATTACCCATAGCATGTGACTGTCTATATCAAGAGTATTTAAATATGTTGGTTTAAGTTTTAATCCAGGTAATTTTAGTGATTTATTTACTTTAAAATTATCAACCAGTTTCTATTTATTGGTGATCTATAGCAAGAGATTCAAACTTGAATAACCTACTGGGACTAGATATGTAACTTAACATCATGAAGCATGCCAGGTAAGAAATAAGTAGGAGAAGACTGCTCATCTAGAAAGGATGCCCTATTTAGGTCTGTTATCTGTCTCTCAACCCTAGCTGTAAATAATACATTTTAGTTCTGTAAATTCCAAATAGGCATTGCTAAGGTCCGGCTTAAACCTGCACCTCACCAGTGTGAACTTAAATTTAGCTGCCATCAGAAGGCCAGAACCTTGGGCAGCCCTGCTGAGAAGTAGGACTGGCCCAATAACAGCTCAGGCTTTGGAACCATTTTGCAGTAGATTATTAAATGGTAAACAAATTTGCAGAAATAATTTTGTCAAATTGAATAGGTCATCAATCAATCAATCATGTTTTTTTTTTTTTTTTACATATTTATAACTTTGATTTATCTTTGTTTATCATGTTATTTGCTAATAATTTGGTCTATTAGTCAGAATTCTTCCTACTTTGAAAAATGTGTTATTGAGCTTTATTGTAATAGCAAATGCTTCAGGGCAGGAGAATTTGCTTCCAGTGGACTCTAAAGTTACCAGCAAGTAATTAAATCAATGTTTAATTCAGACATTTGGACAAATTGTTTTCAATTGCATGACTTAGAATCATTTCTTACATATGTCTCTTTGTCCTTTTCTTGACACCTGTGGGGAAAACCCCTTTGTAGGTCTTTTCCAGGATACTCAGAAAACACTCAGGTGATAGAGTGCCAGACAGTAGCAGAGTCAGCACAGCATTTTTATCTGGCTCTGAATTATAAGCAATGTACACTATAGAATCCTGAAGGACTATTCTCATGGAGGGGCAGCTAAGTAAGCCATTCTGATGCCATTCCAAGCTAAAGAATTATGAGTCCTCAGGGAAGTTTTCCTAACACAGCTAGTGTGCAACAAAAACCTGTCAGTGACTCTTCAAATGCTGTTTCAGATGGAAGGACTGGGGTAGATGAAGAGGGAGCAAACCAGCTTCTCAGGTGTGATGGACACAGACTTGAACTGCATCTCAAAGCCCTTTAAAAGAAAACTTATCTTTCTGGCTGTTGGGACTGTGGTTATAGCAGGGGGCAGCCATATCCAGCAACTGGTAAAGGCAATGGTGTAAAATGTGACAGCCATTTGACCTCCAGAACTCCCTTGGGGATAGGCCCAGGCTATCTTAAGGACTTCATTACACGTGAGAATCTCTCTCTGCCTAGTTCTGTGGCTCTTACTCCTTTCATTGGTGTTGGCCTGGAAGAAGGTGCAGGGAAATAAGTAGACATTTCTTGGATCAATATCAACACAAAACAAAATGAAAAACATTTTGAGCGGCCAGGAAAGTAGCATGAATAATGGACACATTCCAATGCTAATCCAATAGGGAAGGAGGCTGTCTGTAGTCAACTGGGGAGCACATGCATACAGAAGGGTCTGCCAAGACTCAGACCCAGCTTATTTCTGTGATAGAAATATGGAACCCATAGTTGCCAGATCTTCCAAATTGAGGAAAAGCCAATATTTCAATAATATGTTCTAATTCTTTTAGGTATATATGTTATGAGAAAGTGGTCAGTTTTAGTCTTTGTTCTAGAATTTTTTTAACCCCATAGGTGTTTTGGGGCAGCCATTAAGTCTAATTTGTATCTGCAGTGCAAACTTCTTTCCCTCTTTGCTGCTTGCTATCTGAAATGCTCTAGCTTATTTTGAAATACTATTTATGCAGTAAACTTTGTCGAGATGAGCTATTTAAAGACTTTGAATCCAGTTTATGGCAAAATTTGTGAAGTTTTATTTCTATCTCACTATTGGATAGGGTACAAATTTAGGAATCCAATACGTAGAAGCAATGAAAGATACCATTTTAAGCACATAGAGAGCTGTTCCAAGGGGGAATAACAAATTTCCTTAGGTTTCCTCACAAAATCAAGAGCAAAAGGATGAGAAGTTTGAAGAGTGGACTGACTTTTCAGGCCTTATTTTCTTTACCAGTGGGAGAAAAGGGGTCTTCTTTGCCTGAACGGAATAGATTTCAGCATGTGCATGAGCCCTGTTCTCATGCAGACAGTCCCATTGTTATAATGTCAACCTCTGGGCCCCCACATGTATGGTGGTATTATATCTCTGGGTCAGACCCATGAAGGAATTTATATATTATTGAGTGCTTCCTAAACCAATATACATTCTAAAACTGCACTCTGGGTCTGAGGGCTTTAAAAAAAAATGTCTGATGTTCATGAATGAATTTTGGTGGACAAAAATTTGAACTCTTTCCTCAACATCACTATTCTTACTAGTTCTGTTATCAGTGGGGAGCTCTCCTCATCCCTATTCATTGCTGGTGGGAGTAGGCTTCTTGCAGTGTACCAAGAAAAGTAATTTTCTGTTATTTACATGGGAGAACACTTGGTTTTTATTTGCATGGAATTATATCCCTCAGTTTCTAAGGTCCCATTTCCCTCCATCTCACCATAGAAAAGGTGTAGCTGTGGCTTCTGAAAAGCTAAGATCAAAGCCATTGCCCAGAGGTTTGATCTGTGTGGAAGCCGTGCCCAGTCCAGAATTAAGCAAGTTTAGTTTTTGTTCCCAGTTGTAGTCCATCAGTTGTAGTCCTCAGGACCACATGGCTGTGGAGGGACTATGGGCAGGAGCAAAGCCAAAGGAACCAGAGAATCAAGAGGGAGCTCCTTTGTCTAGGCGATTATACATTTCCAAATTTTCATGGGCTTGCCTGGCTCCACCCCTTCCAGACAATGATTTCTGTTCCCAGGTTTGACTGACAAACAACTTCCCTTATCACCCTGACTCACTGCACAGACACCCATCTCCTCCTTTGTCCAGCCCCTTCCACCAGTCATCACCAGGGAATGGGCAGGGGATTCCCTGGGAATGTGAAATTGCAGCTTCCTAGTGAAGCTGTCTAAATGGCCATGTCTATAATGTCTGGCCTTCCTT
This sequence comes from Pipistrellus hanaki, assembly GCF_964339955.1. Lineage (NCBI taxonomy): Eukaryota > Metazoa > Chordata > Mammalia > Chiroptera > Vespertilionidae > Pipistrellus > Pipistrellus hanaki. Next base: position 63,208,522 of record NC_140510.1, on the reverse strand, counting down.
TTACTCCTTTTCTATTATTAATAACAAGCTAATTAAACAGTATCATTTCTACACTTCTGCCCATTGTGTGTGTGTGTGTGTGTGTGTGTGTGTGTGTGTGTGTGTGTGTGTGTATGTGTGAAATAAAGGCTCAGTTCCCCTACTATTCAGCTATTTCTTAAGCACAAAATTAACTGTGCTCTCCAGAGCAATCAGCAGGCTTATTAAGGATCACCTATGATTGAAAGCACCAGGTTGTCTGTTAATTTGCATTGCAAATATGAAGCTGATGGCCTTAACCAGACACTTAATAGCATGAGTGCCTTGTAACCCGTAGAGGAGTCTCCCCTATTTGTGTGCTATCACACAACATCGAACTAAACAAAAGAATACCTATACCATGTTTTCAGAATATAACATTTCGCCAAAACATTTTTCCATTAAGCATTTGCAGATTTATGTTCTCTTGACAAACCCTGTTTTTTCCTCTTCCCATGTGTGGTTTATGGGGATTTGTTCAGTTTCTTTTATTTTGCTCATTTTCTGTGGGTGGTATGGATGCCTGTTAAGTTTGCAGATATTTTATCTTCAGGGTGAATAAAATGAGCATTTGGGTCTACTTTGGGGATAAACGGACTGGATAAGTAATGACATTAATAGAAAAAGGGAAATTATCTTAATTCTCTTATTGCAAGTATTCTTTGTCATATTTAAGACTCCAGGTGTGAGCCTTGCTCTGCTCCCTGTTGTGAAACTGATTAGAAGTTACGCAAAGTTAACAGTTGGGGTTGCAGGAGTTGTTCTTAAGATTTTCCCACTTAAAATGCTATTTAGCAGTAAACTGGGTTTATAAACAGGTGCATTATATGTCATTTTTCTAATAAAACATACAATTACCAAAATATCAAAACTTGAAGTCTGAAATATATGACCAGACAGTGTCTTAACTGGTCTGCTCAGCTAAATATCTGAAATTTTTTATGATATTCAGAAAATTTGTGTTTGGTATAAACAAAACATTAATCACCAATCTATTTGGCTTTGCTTTAATCTCAGTAGTCTTTTTCCTGCCTAAAATAGTCTTCGCTTTTAAAAAAAAATGCCTCTGAACAGACTACTGATGTCTCACTTCCTTTCAATCAGATTTTTCTAGACCAATTAATTTGCAAAGCATTTATCAAATTATCATCCATGTGGGAATTTCATGCTGAACTCTGTTAGTCTGGGATAGAAATCAGAGATGAAACTGTGCCCTTCACATTCTTTTAGAGGGGCAACTAATTTAAAGAAAGCAAATAACACTGGTCAGCAAAAACTAACTGAATTATATGGTATAAATTAATTCACTTAATTGAACACAGCCATTCATTCAACAAATACTTATTGATTTCTTACTATGTACCAGCCACTACACCAGGCTCCTGAAATACAGGAATGAACAAAGTAGCCACAGTTAATGCTGCAATGAATCATGCAGTTTATGAAAGTTCAGAAAATTATGAGCTGAAGAAATGAAAAGAGCCTTCTTATTGAAATTGGGGCATATGTTGGGCAATGAGAGATGAGCATTATATTATGGGTTGCGTAGTGGCCTGCTAAAAGACATATTGCAGTCCTAACTCTTTGGCACCTGAGAATGTGACTTTATTGGAAGAGGGTTTTTGCAGATGTAATCAAGTTAAGATAAGATCATGCTGAATTAGGTGGGTCAAAATCTAGTATGATTGGCATTCATAGAAGAAGAGATGAGATACAGACACAGAGGAAAGATAGCCATTTGAATACATGGGTAAAGATTCGAGTGATGTGTCTACAAGCCAACGACTGCCAGATGCGCCAGAAGTGCCAGAAGCCAAGAGAAAGGCATGGAACAGATACTGCTCTGAGAGAGAGCCTGGCCAACACCTCGATTTCAGACTTCTAGCCTCCAGATGAGAGAGAATACATGTCTGTTATTGAAGCCACCTAGTTTGTAATGTTTCGTTATAGCAGCCCTAGGGCACTAATACAGGGAACACAGATAGGACAGCGAGAAAGGAAACATAAACAATGAAACAGAATCAGCAAGTGGAGAAAGAAATAAGATCATTCAAACCATAGGTTAAATTCAAGTGGGCAATATATTCTAGAAACTATTGGCATTCAGATTAAGGAAGTGATTAAATAAGACATCAGAAACTTAGACCTAACCTATAGAAAATCATTGAGAGGAAGAAATATGGCAAAGAAACAATCGAGGGGCAATGCACAAGCCGATTGGCTTTAGTGATCCAGTCAGTCTAGCAAACTCTTAGACAACATCCACCAGCCTAATAGCAGGGCGAAGAGTGAGCTTCTGAGGACACGAAGAAGATAAAATTGAGGCGGTTTCTTCTAATTGTGATAACGAATGATTTCTAGCAACCAGTAAATTTAACCCTTTATACTACACGACTGAATTTTAACTTTGATATTAATACTTTCTTTGTCAATGGGACAGATGGTACACCAAAATCGATTTTGGTGCGTCAAATAAGGAAAACACACACACACTAATTAGCAGTTAATAAAGCTATTCTGAAGATTTCACAAAGAAATATATTGCAGCTTTCTTCCCTATTAGGGACTGGCACTGTATAAGCAGTAAGCAATTGCATTGTACATTCCCTTTTTGAACTCATACAGATTAAAAAATAAGTATGTTTTTCTACTGTTACTTGTGACCCAGTTTTTGTGGCTAAAGTAATAGATCTGGTAAAAATCTTGTCTTGAAATATTACTATAGAAAATGCTTACAACTCTCTATTTTCTCCACATCTGGCTTATTCCTATATAGCATGCAAACATATGGATATCCATTTCCCCAATTACTGTATATAAAAGTAAAATCCCACTAGGTTTCACTTTGACCTCTTCATTAGCACAATTTGAAGCCCCACCTTTCAGGACAGAAGTGCAACCTGGCACATATGGTACAGACCCCTCTGAGTTTCTGTTGAGTCTTGCTAAAATTTGTGCCACGCTTGAGGAAGGGTGCACTCAGCATTTCTCCTGGGCAAAAATCAACCTGAACAAAAACATCTCATGATATGCCTGCTGAGGAATTCTCCTTTCCCACACAAATACAGGGCGCTGTGTGTCTGCCCCACTTACACTCTAAAGTATTCAAAGCCAACTCTTCCTTCCTAGGACTTAAATAGAAAACAAGAGAAAAACCTAGCACATATGATAGCACTGTTCTGTACAGACTATAAAAAATAGTTTCTGTGAGACTTGATAGATACTATATGTATACATATATGCACACACATACATATATATAATCTAACATGTCTCTAACATGAAAAGTGAATTCAAGAAACATCTTGAATCTTATTAATATGAATCCATAGATTTGAAATTTTGCCCACAATATATGTTAAAGCAATGTTGAGGATCAACCATTAATTTACTCTAAAGAGATTTAAACAAACCTCCCTTGTTCATGGAAATTCAACAGACTCCAACCACTCTGTAGATAATGTCTGCCAGAAAAAGCATCTATATTATTGAGTGTGCTATGAACATGGATGTCCCCAAATGATGCAGCTGTCAGTATAAATAACAGCCCTGAATAGTGCTTCATGCCCTGGTGTGTGTATCTCCACGTGAGTATATGAATGGGAAGCGGAACAGTTGTGATGAATTGTAATCTCTTGGTGGCTTAGAAAACTGCTTCTGTGAGCCAGTTCTTGAATATTGCTGAGGTGATAGATTAAGAAAAAGAAATCTGAGACTTTTTCAAAGTAATTTTCTTTCAAGTCGTTTATTTATCCTCTATGTACAAGAAAGTATTAGGCGTGGTTGTATTAAACATATTTTTAAACGAGAGGCCCAGTGCATGAATTTAGGCATCCATGGGATCCCTTCGCTTGGTCTGTGCCTTCTTGCAATCCGGGACCCCTCGGGGGATGTGAGACTGCCGGTTTGGGCCTGATCCCCACAGGTCAGACCGAGAGACCCACTGGTGCACAAATCCGTGCACCTGGCATCTGTTTATCCATATAAAATCTTTGGTTAATCTCTTCCTACCTTCTCCCCTACCCCCTTCCCTCTGAGATTCATCAGTCTGTTCCATGTTTCCATGTCTGTGCATTGAGCATCTGCCCCCTCGTGGTCAGTGTATGTCATAGCTACCCATTGGATGATCCAATGGTCCAACAGTCCAATGGTTGCTTAGGCATTTATATATATAGATGATTTAGCTTACTCTAATTTGGAGTGTGTCTCTGAACTACTATAGTAACACACTAATAGAAATATTTCTGGCAATCACTTCATCAAAATACCTGCATGGATACAGTTGATTTTGGTGAACACATGCAGCCTGTTTATATGAGGTTCCAGGACTTGGGCAAAGGCATTATATAGGTGCTAATTATCTTACTTAATGCCAAACAAGCTCTATGAAACATAGTGTCTCATTTGACTGGAGAAAAGCTGAGAGAAGGTAGGTTGCTCATGGTCACACACAACAAGCACCAAGGCCAAGAATGCATCTGGCTCTGTGGGCCTTCAAAGCCAGACTCAGTTATTTCTCTGTAGCAAGGAAAATGGATCCCATTAAAATGCAGCAGAACAGCTCCAAGGGTACCTAGCTTCACTTAGGTGCTAATTTTAACATATATAACTTAACCAAGAGGTTCAAAACAGTCATAAGAAATATCATTTAACAAGTGTTTATTGTTTTCTTGGCTGGATATGTATTACCTGATTGAATTTCCCTACCACCCCTTGAGGGAAATATTCATATCATCCCTGTTTTGTGATGGAATAACTAAGGATTAAGGAGATGAAGTGACTTGCCTAAAGTCACACGTAGCATGAGATAGAGCAAGGAATTAAATCTTGAGAATTTAACTCCAATGAATCATAGTGCCACCCAAGAAGAAGAAATCTGGTCAGACTATACTAAACTTGATGCTATAACCTCTGAGAATTATACAGTCTACTCAGCTGTTCAAACTCTCACTTGGTTGCTCTTTAATTTCATTTGGAGATAATTATCACATGTTTGGCTATGCATTTTCAACAGACAGCAAATAAGGAGCAGACAATTAGAGGAGATCATAGGGAAAGGGTAGTATTGGAGTAATCTGACCCTAGAAGAAAGTCACTGGCTGGCTGATTGTGAGGGATATGTAAATATGCATTGCATTAGAGAACATTTGTATATGGCAAGAAGTCTTCAAAATTAAGTAGTCCCTAAAACTTACTCATCTGTTTTCAAACATGCTACAAAATCAATGCCCTTAATAGTAATTTTTTAAAATATATTTTACTGATTTTTTACAGAGAGGAAGGGAGAGGAATAGAGAGTTAGAAACATCTATGAGAGAGAAACAACAGTCAGCTACCTCCTGCACACCCCCTACTGGGGATGTGCCCACAACAATGCCCTTGACCGGAATTGAATCTGGAACCCTTCAGTCCACAGGCTGACGCTCTATCCACTGAGCCAAACCAGTTTCGGCACTAGTAATTTTTTAACTTAAAATTTGTCTTATAAATGTTTCAACATAAATTATCTGAAAAGAAAGTATATGGGATTTCTCTTTCCTTGATAATTATGGTATTACTCCTTTGTATTTCTATATGTCACCTGTTTCAAAGATTGTTGTTTTCTAAAAATAAATAAAGGTGGGAGGGCTAATACAAATGTAAAATAATTTCCCCTCAAAGCATTTATAATTCCTTACCAGATACTTTGGTTCTGGGTAGATTAGTACTCCCATTCTCTAAAAAAATGATATTTTTTTTCTAAAAAATATACACATGCTTACTGTAGAATTTTTTAAGTATAAAAAATTATAGCAAAAACATAAGGAAAACAGTTATAAATGAACCAAACAAATGTATTCACTATTTGCATTTTGCAATATGTTGCTGTAAAAATATAAGCTTACCCAAATTGACAGTTTTTCAGGTGTTTTACTAGCCAAGTTCTAGACTGCTGCTAAACTGAACCAAACTGAATCACTCACAGTACTGTCCACTGATCAAGTGTATCTGCCTTCTCAAATGACGCCATCTTCTCTCTGTTTCTTCCCAGTGGCACTTATAGTTAATGGTAATACTGTTGTTAATGGTAATCTAAACAAAACTAAAGAAAATAAGAGGAACTAACATTATTTGATTCATACCACATGAATATAAATTCCTTATGAGGTAGGGGAGAAAACAATTCTTATATAAAGTATGAGAGAGAGAGAGATAGGGAGAGAGAGAAAGAGAGAGAGAGGGAAAAATGTGTCTATGAATATAATATGAGAAAGGCCCCTCCCTCCATCTGCTCAAAACAGAATAGCATGTAATTCTGTAGAGAAAAGAGGAAAAAAAAAAAAAAGGGAGTTGGAAGAGTTGGAGATGGCCTAATGGAAAAGGAGGAACTGCCACTGTGGAAAAATTGGGGGAAAAAACTCCTCAAGAAATAATTAGAAAATCAAATTTAAAGGCCTAAAGTCAAGGTTTTTCAAGTCTGGCACTTTATTTTTTTATGTTTAAGAAACCTCAAATCAATTCAAACTCTATGAGATCTTAGGGCATTGTGGGGAAAACAGAAATCTGGAGTTTTAGCCAAGTACATTTGAAATTTATTGTATAGGTATTTATAGAGACAAAAGTCATTAATAAACAAATACTATGCTTTAGGACAGTGGTCGGCAAGCTCATTATTCAACAGAGTGGCAAACCGTGACTCATGACCACAATTGGCTTTTGAGCTGTAGTTTGCCGACCACTGCTCTGGGAACTTTAATCTGGTGGTGTTTAAATTGTAGACAAAGTAAATTTAATATAGAGAGGTTGTTTATGAAAAGCTAGCAGTCATGATAAATGTGTGTGCAAGAGGGTAAAAGCATCTAGGAAGAATTTGGGTTTTACACATGGAAGATGAAGATTTTGAGGGGCTAAGGCAGAATCATGGGGAGCATTGTAGGAATCCTGGGCAGAAAAGAAACCAATCTCTTTTATTATTTTCTTTGTTTTCAGTTGAGAATAAGGTGAACAATATTAACTGTGTTTATTATTAATTCATTTTTCTTAAAGTTAAAGTAATTCAAAGGCATACTTAATCACAGGATTAGTAACATGATAATCAGGAAGTTGATAGTCATAAACCCTCTAAGCTTATAAGAAATCTTATATATGCTACTTTTTTACCTTTGACTACAAGACACATTTGCTAGAACCAAACTCAAACAATGAGCCTGGATGTGGAGAATATTTATTTCTAATCACTTCATTGTTTATATTACCTTAGCAGTCTGACCTTGAGATTTTTCAGGAGTATTTTGGATATAAAAATAGATGACAATAAATTTTCATGAAAGCAGTGGTCTCAACAGCTAGATTTGAGAAGATGAGACTAGAGAAGAGTAATTCAGAAAAAGGCAACCAAAAACCTTGTTGGAAGTTGAATAAAAGCATATTTTAAACCCTAATATAGAAAGTATTTTTCAAACAATATTATAAGAAATTTCAAAATGTCTATTTTGCCATGTATTAGCACAGAAACAAGGTCTGCGAATAGTAGAAGAGAAGATAATTTTTCATGAATAGTTCACACAAAACGTGTTTAAATAGTGAAAGAAAAGAACTTTAACTTGTTGAATTTAAGATGTCATTAGGGAATCTAAATAATGTAAAGAGATTAAAGATCTGGCATTGGGGTGTGAATATGTTTTCACATTATGATAGCAGATCTGATGGAATATTGTGAAGAGAAAAGCCTTCATAGGTGATTCAGGGAGCATTCTATACATGGGAGCCAAAAGGGAGGAAAAAAACATTAAAGAAGAATTAATGGGCATTATGCAAAGGAGGAGTAAGGCTTTAGGCTGGAGAGCTTCTCTTTACCTTCCAGCCCAAAGAGGGATTCAGTTAAATAAATTCATAGTCATCAAATCCATCCCTTTGAATTCAGTATAATTTGCATGGGAATTTCTAATTCTTGCAAAATCAGGTCAGTTATTCTTAATTTAAAATGCAAGTTGTCCTAAATTAATACTCTACCTTGGTGCATTAGTGTATTCCAACGTGATCTATGTATTAATCGAATCTCAGAGAGAATACTTATTGAAAAAATCCAGACAATTTGAACCACCCTTAATGACCCATTGTGATAAAGGCACTGTTGCATATGCGTAATAAAAGTCCCTTTGTAAAACAGCATGGCATGCCAAAGGTTGAATTTCAATGGGGTCTGGTGATCCAGCATAAATAATAACCTCTAATAGCTTTTTTGGATCTGTTACAATGCATTATGAAAACCCTTAAAATTCCAGTGCCATTCTTTTCTCTTTTTTTAAATCCACAAGTAGTGACCAATGCTTATTTTCTTATGCAGTGACCTTATATGTCTTGTAGTATGATCAGCATTTTCTCAAAGGCAAACTTTAGAAGATTCAAGGGTTAAATTCAGATATGGGTTAGTATCTGAAAAGCATCTCAAATTTTTATACTATGTTATTGAATTTCATCAAATTTTCCCCAAAGTGATTTCCTTGACCCAATCCTGTTTTCTACAAACCATCTTTCTTAATGAAAAACATTATTTCATCTCCATGTTTCTCTCTTCAATTTCCAATCAATCCCAAAGGTGAACCTACATTAAGAAATTTTACTTCTTTACCTGTCATCAGCCATGTAACCTTGGTAAAAATTGAAGTAATCAAAATATGTATTACTTTCTCAGAAAATCCATCTTGCTTTAAAGATGAAAATGCCAAACTTAGACAATCAAATCTGTAAGTTGAAGACATTAAATTTTAGAAAATTATTTTCTGAAAGATATGGCCTTATTAAAACTATTTTTCAATTCAACAAACATTTTTAATGTCTACTATGTAACCGCAATTATAGTAGTTTTTTGAAGAGTGAGTGCAGAGAGATTCTAGAAATTAAGAATGTATTGTATCTTCCTTCTAAGATGCATGAATGTACAAAATAAAATGTACTATTAAAAATTGGAGTCATAGAGGGAACATGGAGGAAAGATGGAGGTCAACTAGATGAGTTTAAGCGATATTTCTCAGATAAAGGGGCACTTGAGCTACGCCTTAAGGAAATGTATATTTCCAATAGGATGGGTACATGTCATTCAAGGTGACCTTGCAGGGGAGAAGAAATCGTGCAAAAAAAATATTGAGGTATAAGAATGCAAGTTTTGTAGGTCAAGTAGTTTGTATGATGCATAGGATGTGTTGTGAGGCTACGCTTGGCAACAACGGCAGAGCTAATATCAAGGAGCTTCCTGAATGCAAAACTACAAAAAATGTTAAAATACACCCACTGAATATATTTAAGCAGAGAGTTGCATATATAGGATGTGTTTAAGATGACAAAATGAATTAGGTATTATTAGAACGATAAAAAGACAATATGTTTTTCTTATTTCTATAATATACTGATTTTTAAAAATTGAAATGAAGCTTAAAAAAAGAGCTTATATGAATATATTCACAACCCATGGACACAGAGAATAATGTGATGAAGGCCTGGTGAGAGGGTAGGAGTGGTTAGGACAGAGTTAATGGGGCGGGGAAGGAACATCTATAATACTTTCAACAATAAAGATATATTTAAAAAAAAAAAGGGGGTTGCTATAATTTAGCTTAATAACATGGTCTAGGTATTAAGTTTCATCATTAACTATTTTAAATTTAGAACAAATAACCCTCCTGTTATTTACAACTTCTTTGATGTAAGGACTTACAATTCAATGAGAGACTTCCAAACAGAAATTTGTCTTTTTCTTTCTATTTCTTCCTTAAATTGACATCTCTTTAAAGTTAAAATTAATAAAAGAATCATTCTAAATCTATGTACCATGAAATCAAAGGGAGAAATCATGGGGGAATTGGATGATGGTTGTTGATCTTCAGTTTTTCTTTCTTTAAGAAAGCTTTTTCTTTAAAAAAAAATTGTCCATTAAAAGTATTGCCTTATATAATTAATATCACAAGAAGCAATAAGGTTATTTGTGTACTTCTTGTTACTTTGTTTTTATCACTGGTCAAACTCTCTTCACTAAGTTGGAGAATTAGGATCATTACTTTTAAAACATTTTTATTTTCAGTTCATCTAATGACCACTGTTCATAAGCAAATGTTTTAGAATGAAAATATGATCTAAGCCTAGTGAAATTAATATTTTATTCTGTTTATGTTTTTGTTCTAAATTTCAATATGAATTTTAGAATGCAAAATTTTGTGATGTCCTAAAGATGAATTGAATTATTTAAGAATAAGAACATTGAGAACAAAGTTTGGGGCTAGTTTTTAATTTATTATAGTTTTAATCTTGTCTGAATGATTTAAATTAGTGTTTAGTTGTGAGCCACCACCCTTAAGCAATAACATAAAGCAATATTTCTCAAAAATTTAAAAATAACTAAGTATTATGCATAGGAAATCAAATATATAAATTAGAGAAAGTGTGCAATGTAGTACTTCAGAGTGGGCCTTCGGAAAGCGAGGATCCACTCTCTTAAGCATTCATTTATTATTTCCTCAATAAACATTTTTTATTCCTGGTTTGGCCAACCATTGTGCTAAGAACTGGATATAAGAATGAAGCAGCCGAAACCGGTTTGGCTCAGTGGTAGAGCATCGGTCTGCGGACTGAAAGGTCCCGGGTTCGATTCCTGTCCAGGGCATGTACATTGGTTGCGGGCACATCCCCGGTAGGTCAATGGCAGCTGGTCAATGTTTCTCTCTCATCAACATTTCTAGCTATCTCTCTCTCCCTTTCTCTCTATAAAAAATCAATAAAATATATCTTTTAAAAAAAGAATAAAGCAAATACACAGAATCTTCAGTTTGTGATTTAGTTGTCAGAGAGAGACATCGAAACAATAACAACAAATACACACACACATAGAATGACAACTGACAACTGTTGTAACGGATGAAAAGCAGTTATACATAGAATTATCAGGCAGTGTAAGGAGACTAAAGAACTCAATAATATACACAAATCTCTCACCTTTATATGGAAAGCATAATGATAATTCCTATTTCATTGTATTCTATTCCTTCAAAAGATAATTTAAAAAGTCACCTACTAAATTGATCATACAACCTTGTAAGTGTCCCTGCCTACAATTTGACAGAAAAAGATCCATTAAAATTCTTTTCATTATAAAAACATCCATCTTCCTGCTTTTGCATATAAGAGTTTTGGGCAGTTTTGTTTGGCTGTCCTTAATGGTGTATGTGGGCAACATGATGGCTGGTCAGGGAGAGAAGAGGTCAGCATACTCAAGGCTGTAGGCCAGCTCAGTTTACAGTTGCCCATCCCCCAGCAGTTGCAGGCTCTGCCACAGTGTTTTCCCCATCCTGGCCTTTGCTGCTATCAGTCATGATGGATCATATCAACTATGAACTAATAGTTAACATCTTCTCCTGCTTCACTATGTCTGCAATAGTTTACGGGAATATCAGAGGAACATGAGGCCCCTAGTGACAGATAAATGAGGCATTTACAGTAAAAGAAGCTGGTGTTTCCTGAATGCTTCAAGAATGCATCCATATGCCCCTTCCTCATTCCCTCTTCTTTTTTTTTAAATAATAACTTTATTGTGATATAATTGATATACTAAGAATATTGTCTATTTTAAGTGTACAATGTGATGGTTTTAGTACATTTAGGGAGTCATGCAACCATAAGCAAATCTAAACACATTTTTAAAAAAATATTTCCAATACCAGAAAAAATATCCATTTTTCCTGTTTGCTGTCCATCTCTGACTGCCTTTTCTGCTTCAAATGAATGGAATTTTATGCTGTGTAGTCTTGCATCTGATTGGTAACAAAATAATTTAAGGTTCATCCAGGTTGGAACATGCATCAGTCGTCCTCATCTGTTTTATTGCTGAGTAGTGTTCCTTTGTGTATACCTGACTCATTAACTCATTTCCTCTTTATTAGTGGTGGCAGGAAACAAAATGTTTCACGTTCTTATTACTTCATTCACTGCCACCACGCCCACCTCCCTCATCCCCTTTTAGGATCATCAGTTCTTTAAAACTCAAATTCCCTCCTCCAGGTATCTAAACTGAAATCCCTAAGGTGGCTCTTTTCCCCAGCCTGCTCTACCAGAAGAGCAAATGACTTAGGTAAACAACTGTGCAACCTTGCTACAAATGGGAAGAACAATAGGGTGAGAGAAATGGATGAAATGGTGTGGAGAGGAAGGAAGAAGCCCGTGGACTCATTATTTCAGGGATTCGATGGACTGGTCAGGACTTCTTCTGACAGCTGGTAAATAGCTCATGTTTTTATTTAATGTGTTCCTAACAAATGCATTGCTCTCGTGCACCTGTGTGAATGTTCCACATTGGTAATTCCTAAGCAGATGATGACTAATGGGAAAATTTGTCATTTATTTTTTGCTTAAAAATTAAGTGAATCCACCATTGTCTAGAATTTCTGTCCTGGTTTGAGGAGAGACTTTTAAAAGAAAGTGTTTGTTTTATGCTTAGTTCCAGAGCTGTTTATGAAACTAGTAAACCCTAGGGGAAAACACTGGTCATACTTTCATTGTAATTATTTCTAATTTTCACAAGAGCCACTGATAGAGCATGAAGTGTATATAATCACATACATACTATTTAAAATAAGGGTAATAGTACACCTAAGAATGAAATTGCTTCTAGATGATTACTTAACTCAGTACTCAAAATATTTGTTCATTTTTAGTTCACATGGAGAATTAACCTAATTTTATTTATGTTTGAGTGCCTAACTAAAAGGTTTATATGGAAATAATTTGATAACACAATGCTAAGAGAGGAAAAAATGTTAATGTGATTTCTCTATTTCAGGCACGGGAAAATAACTGTCCTTTACAATATACTTTAAATTGTTTCAAATGCTATCAGAAGTAAACTCTTTTGCTTAAGAAATCAGATAGAGTACAAATACATGTAGGGAATTTAGTTTAAAAAATTTAAATAAATATATTTTAAAAATGAATGCAATTTTTAAAATCAAAGGACTCACAACAGTGTTTGGGAGTGTAGTCTGGAGGGAAAATTTGAAGGTCTTGGGAATGTCCAAGGTAAAAAGCAATGACGTTTCCCCATCAACCATACTAAGTGTTCACCGAGTATGTACAGAGATCAGCTTTCCAACAGGGTGCTTTACACGTCTAAGTATTCCAGTTTTCTATGGTAGATATGGGAGCCCATATTTTCTAAGGAGCTCTGTCACAGGTTGTTCTTTTATCTTTTCTGAAAGTAGGATGCATGCTATAGAATTATAGAGAGGATGATGTTTCAGGATATGTTTTCTAGTTTATACATTCCAAATGAGCAACAGTACTAGGCCAGAGCAGAGCCCCCAACCAGGGCTTGACTTCTAGCTCTGTGGCTTCAGGCTAGTCGCTGAATAATAGACATTCTCACATCCATTTGCATATGGTTTTAATACCATTTATCATCTTATAAAATGTGATTTATAATTCTCTATGACATTGTGAAGTAGGTTAAGCCAGTATTTTCTATTACTGATGAGGGGCTAAGGACCAGGGATTAAAAAATCCTAATACTTAGCTCAATTAACCATTAGGCTAAGGAGCCCTATACCTAGGATCCAGATGTTATGATAGAGCATTCTTTCTTCATTGTAGAAGGAAGGGGTAGAATTATCTCTAAGGTTAATTCCTGCTCTAAAAGCTATTTGTGACTCTTAGTGCTTGAACATGAGCTTTGGAATCAAACTTGGTCAGTAGTTGTCGATACGAGGTCCCCAACCAGCAGCATAAGCATCCACTGGAACCTGGCTAGAAATGAAAGTTCCTGGGCCTCATGCTAGGCCAACCATTAATCGACCCTAAGGGTAGGTCCCTTAGGGACCTTTAACAAACCCTTCAGGTGATTTTGAGGCCCTCTGAAGGTTAGGATCACCAGCCTGTGCTATTCAGATTGGCATTGATGTGTTTACAACCATGAGCCATTGACTCCCTTCTAAGTTAGGTTTGTGTTTGCATTGACCCAGCAACATTTTAGAAAAGGTTACTGGAGAGAGAGTCAGGGAGAGGTGTCTCTAAGATGACATTACTCTCTTTAGCTTCTGGCTTAATATTTTCTGGAGTACCAGTTAAAAGAGACATGGTGTTGTGTCAATTTATGGGGTATTTGTTTGGCCAGGAAGTTGCCACTAGTGGTCGGCAAACTCATTAGTCAACAGAGCCAAATATCAACAGTACAACGATTGAAATTTCTTTTGATAGCCAAATTTTTTAAACTTAAACTATGTCCAAAGGGGAGATTCAGAATCTTGAAAAACTTTATAGCTGTGCATGGGAAATAAATCAGAAGAGAGAGGTAGACAGTACAGAGAAAAAGGCATTCACAGCTCTTAGGCTCCCAGCAACAGCTGACTTTGAAAGACTAGCCAAGGGTGGGAGCTATAGAACTAGATGAACTGAAAAGAAAACTGCCAGCTATTAGCGTGTCTGTAGGAGGTAAATGTTCCAAGCTTTGATGCTACAGAGAATTCTCTGAAGGCCTGTGCAAACAGCACCATGCATAAGCCAGAGGAGCAAGCAAGCACAGGCAAGGAGCCTTGTCTACTGCTGAGCTGGGCTTATGCTATTAGGTAGATGTGATCTCTCCCATTCCAAATACCACTGCTTTTCTCCACGGAGACATTTGCTTCATATAAATAGTGTTTGAAATAACCTCTGGGTTTATTTTTGGGCCACTGTTCATGTAAATTCTTTGTCCTCAGTATAAGCAGTCATAACTGTTCTAAAATACAGAAGATTAAATCCCATCAGGGCCCACCTGGGAGGTGAGTTGGCTGCAGACCTTGCTATTCTCACCCACATTTTCCTCTCCTCCTCTCTTCACAGTTCACCCTTTCCTTTGTGAAAATTACCTGATTATAGCCATTAACTCCTTTTCCATGCATATCTGAGTTCCAGCTCTTCCCCAGAAAGCTGTACATTAAGATATTTAGATAGGAAGAGCCTCACTAGTTAAAGGAACATTAGCCAGGAGATAAATAACACTAGGGTCAGAAATGACCAGCACTTCAGAAATCACACATAAGACAAAAATCATCCAGTGCTATCTGGTCATTAGGGCCAGCCTCTCACTTCTATCTCCTCTGGTTTCTGTCTTCTTGGACACTCTCTGGAGACTGAGTGGCCTTTTTCTGGCTCAACTTCCTTCAGGAAGAATCTTGGTATGTTCTCAGCCATAATAAGTTTTGGCCTGGTCCTGGCCACAAATGTGTATTCGGACAAGAAGTGATGGGAGGAGATAATACACAAAGGTGGGCTCCCTCAGTGGTGCTGGCCTCTGGGCCCACTTTGGTTCCCAGAGCTCACCTTAACCTCCGCTTTATTCCAGATAGAGCCTCTTTTCTGTTTTCTCATAGATAACTTTCAACTCGTCAGAACACAGATTCTGAATTAGCTTTGCTAGAGTAGCTTAACCCACACTATGAGGTAATCTACAGTAGTTCTGGTAGTACTATGTATTCATGGGCATTGACAGATACCAAATACATTAGCAATCATTTTCTTCTTTTTTAAATCCTTATTCAAGGATATTTTTCCATTGATTTTTAGAGTGGAAGAGAGAAGGAAAGACAGAAATAAATATTTATGTGAGAGAAACACATCAATTGGTTGCCTCCTGCAGGAGTCCTGACCAGGACCTTGGCCAGGGAGGAGCCTAAAACCAAGGTATATGCGCCTGACTAGAATCAAAACCAGGAAGGACCCTTTGATCCACATGCCAACACTCTATCCTCTGAGCCAAACCAGCTAGGGCAGCAATAATTTTCTATCTTTTTTCATCACCTTCCCATACACACACTTTCCCTATTCTAACTTACATTACACCCACAGGAAACAATTACACAGGAAGTATTTTCAATAAATCCTCTACTGTCATTTTCTGTGTACTGTGGCATAGCTGCTTGAAGCATTGACATCCTGACATTCCCAGGGTACTTAGAATAGTGGAAGGCAAGGTCCCATTTAAAACACAAGTAAATTTGGACTCAGGATCCACAAAGCTCTCTTTGTTTCTTAAGAAGTTCCTGCTGGCCCATATTGATTGACCATAATAGGGTTTCAATCAAAATTTATGTACTTCCATTTTATAATCCTGCTGCTGCTTAGGAAAAAAAAATGACAGAGAAAAATCTTAATTGTTCTCCCACAGAGATTAGAGGAGAACAAATATGCCTGGTAACATATGCCTAATGAAGTCATAAGTGCCAGGAAAAGAATGATAATCCTTGGCCTTTGAAAATATAGTAAACAGATTTTGTTTATTTAATGTAAGATAAAAATTGCACTACTCATTTTGTAAACCAATCATGTGAGTTTAAAGGGATTTTTATTTCAGCTCTTGGATACAACTTTTCCTTTTCAAACTTTCTGAGTAGGCCATTGCCCCCTTTGTCCCTCTCCCAAGGGACACTCTTTCAGAGCAGGTTTTACCCAGTTCCCACAAGGGCCTAACCTGCCCAGGGAGATGGTTGTCACGAAATGAATCTTGTTCTGTGGTGGCTGAATGTGAGTCTGACAGTAGTATTGAAACAAGGACTTCTCTTAAAGAACAAGTCCACTGAAAACCACCTGGCAGATAGGGAAGTGGGCTGCCCATGTAAGGAAATGAACGCTTTCCAGTATAGCTTTGCTAAGAATCCAGGGGGAAGAGCAGTTCCTACTTCATCTACAAAAGCATTTGATGGCTGGTGACAGCCGCTCTCAATTGAAATGAAAGCTTTCACTCATTCAGCTGCATACTCACTCCAAAGTCCACATCATAGTTATGTTTTTATAGTCATTTTCATCGTAGATTAGAGGCTCTCCTTTTTTTTTTCAAACATTCTCCAGAAGCTGGTAATTAATAAAAAAATAAGACAACGCCTTCCTGTTTCCCTTCCTTATTTAACATATAATACATAATGTAATGCCTTTTTAAGAGAAAAAACAAGTACCAGTGTTTACTGTGCCTGAAAGCCTCAACCTTTATGGAGATCATGAAAGCAATATGGGGTCATGCAGCCAGGACCTGGGTGTATAAGTAAGCAGGGTTTTCTCACGTCCGAAACATTGGGGTTGAACTCACACACAGTACAAGTCTTCTCAACCCTGGCTGACCGTTATAAGACCCTGGCTGATTGTTATGGGAGCTTTTCAAACACCAGCAATCTGGGACCTTGACACAAGTCAAATAATAGACCTCTCTGAAGATAGATCCGATGTGCAGTCAGGGTTCAAAATCATTAACTACAAGTCCATTCCCCAAATGATGTTCATAACTCTGTGAGATTTCTGGCCAAAGAGTTAGGGGACCATTCCAAACTGCAAGTTTCTTGGATAGTCACAGTGCACATTTGAATATTGTTCATGCTTGTGACCTGAAGTTAAGAAACCTGCTGAACTGTCTTCAGTGTAGCTGTTTTTGATAACTGGACTATGAAACTTTTTAAGTTCACATTCCACCCATTGGAGTAGGTGCTATTTGTCAGAATACTTTAAGAAACACTGAATTAAATACCCTGGGGACTTAGAGCAGCTTCTGGCTCTGAGATTCAATTTCCATCCTCTTCTGTTCTATTCTATTCCATTCAACATGCAATGTTGTCCCAAAGCTATTCCTTTGATTACTTACAACATAAAGACTCTCAGCAACACATGAAACCCATAATCATTATCCTTTGAAGAGAAATGTTCAAGTCATTTCCATGAACAATGCTTTGGAGTACTGATTGTGGATGCTTGTTGCTAAATGAAACGGGAGACTAGTTTTGAGGAAGAATGGAAGGCTCTCTGAGCCTCGTTGTGAATTAAATTTTACAAGAAGTACCTACTGTTCTCCAGTACCTACTGGAGTGAGGAAGATGTCAAGGAGACTGAGGAAGGCATAGTGCTTCAGAGAACTCGGTAATCCAAAATCAGGATTAGCAAACCAGAGGCTAAAATGGGAGTATATTCAGGGCCGACTCTAAGAGGACTAAATGGGTCCTGATAGAACAGAAATAACTACTGGAAATTATGTAAATTAAAATTTCAACATACCTTTGTCTTCTCTTCAAATGTGGACTTACCAAACATTGTCCTAAAGTTTGCTGTTAGCCAAGATAATCTCAAATCGGGCAGGGCACTTGTGTATTGATTTGCAGGACTGGTTACTTGTGTTGATTTTTAGATTTGCCCACCTGGAGCATTACACTCTTGCCTGTTTTTATGAAACACCTTGTTTGGTTTATTATAACCAGTACCTCTTGAAGGTCTTTTGCTTCTAAGTAATGCTCTAGATTCTGGGGACAGAATGAGGATCAAGATGGACAAACCTTCGAGCCTTCTAAATGTGGTCTAGTCCATCCAGTATCCCTTGCTAATGATACATTAAGATCTCTTGCTGGAACTGGCTTGGCTCAGTGGATAGAGCGTCAGACTGTGGACTGAAAGGTACCAGGTTTGATTCCAGTCAAGGGCATGTACCTTGGTTGCGGGCACATCCTTGATGGGGAGTGTGCAGGAGGCAGCTGGTCGATGTTTCTCTCTCATCGATGTTTCTAGCTCTCTATCCATCTCTTTCCTTTCTGTAAAAAAAATCAATAAAATATATTAAAAAAAAAAAAGAGCTCTTAACACCAGATTTAAAAAAGGCAAAAAAAAAAAAAAGGTTAAAATAAAAATGCCACATTCTAGGAAGAATACCACATATAGTTTATTATCTTGTAGCATCTATAATGATAAAAGCATAATATGCTAATTAGACCAGACAGCCAAATGACCTTCTGGAGGGCATTCCAGACAACATTCTGGATGACCTTCTGGACAAAGCTGGGGCTGTGAGTCCCTTGCATTAATTTCATGCATCGGGCCTCTAGTAATTATATAAGTGATAACATATTCTATGAAATACAATGTAAGAACCAAATTCCTTTCAATTGGCTCTCTAAAGAATCAGTGATTTTTCCTTAGTCAGGAAATGTCCCTTTGGAGGTTAAAAACATATCTACTTCTTTAGGCATCTCAGTCCTACCATCCTTTATTACACACAAGTCATATTGTATGTTGAACACTATCATTCCACACATCAGTTGAAATATTTTCTATGTTTCATTATAGACTTTGAATTAGATAATTTAAATTTCTGTGAATTTGCAATCTCTCAGCAACTTATTGAAATTCAAACTTGACTGTAGAATCTTCATCACATGTATTTCTGTAGTTTTTATTATAATTATTTGTATTTGGAAAGAACTTAGTAAGTTTTCTCTTCTTCAGTACATGTACTACAATACAATGCTGTCTATTTCAGATGACTTCTTTCCAACTAGAGGCCTGGTGCACAAAATTTGTGCACTGGGAGGGGGGGTGAGTGTCCCTCAGCCCAACCTGCACCCTCTATAATCTGGGACCACTTGGGGGATGTCCAACCAGCAGTCAGACATCCCTCTCACAATCTGGGACTGCTGGCTCCCAACCGCTTGCCTGCCTGCTAGCCTGATCACCCCCTAACTGCTCCCCTGCCAGCCCAATCGCCCCCAACTGCCCTCCTCTGCCATCCCAGTCACCCACAACTGCCCTCCCCTGATGGCCTGGTCACCCTGACTGCCCTCCCCATTGGCCTAATTGCTCCCCAAATGCCCTCCCCTACAGGCCTGGTTGCCCCCAATTGCCCTCCCCTGCAGGCCTGGTTGCACCCAACTGTCCACTCCTGTAGGCCTGGTCCCCCCCAACTGCCATCCCCTGAAGGCCTGGTCACCCCTACTGCCCTCCCTTGCTGGTATGATTGCCCACAACTACCCTCCCCTGCTGGCCATCTTTTGGTGGCCATCTTTGACCATTTGGGGGTGTTAATCTTTGACCACATGAGGGCAGCCATCTTGTGAGAGGGCGTGAGGGTCAATTTGCATACCTCTTTATTATATAGGATTGGTTGGGTTGGTGAGAATGGGGCTGTCTTTACTCTGTAGTTAGTGACATTTCAAGTGATGAGACCCACTTATAGCCCTGGCTGTTGGTGGAAGACATTTTTAGTATGATCTCAGAAAAGTTCATCTTCACTATAAAAATCATTGATTCTATGACACTTCCTCTAAAATAATCAAAGGTTTTCCATGCTGTGAAAGCTTATAATCTTATCATTTATATTCTTTTATTATTTATTGGCTGCACATTCTCAAGTAATAAATGATTAGAAACCTATATTCTATCTGGTTTTGGAACAGGAAGTGATGAACAAAAATGGTATAGGAGAATGATATGTGTCAATGGATGTAGATTGAGTCTAGGGTCTGTGTGGAACAGGTCAAGGGCAGAGATGTGTTCCTAAGTAGCAAAGGCCAGGAGAAGGTTTATGTTACCCATCAAATGTTGGTAACTCCATGGCCCATAGGACTGATACATATTAGGAAGAGTAAAGTTCTTATATATCTACAGGTCACAGTGACTATCCCTTTGTCTGCTGATGGATAGATGCATCTATGTTAGGGACATAAGAAGCAACACTGTTTTAACTAAGTTAACTTGTCAAACATTATATTTATATTTTAAGACTCTGTTCTTGAAATTTTTTTCTTAAATAAAAAATCCCTGTGATCTATGAGTCATAAGATTATGCACAAACTCTGGGGATAGGCAGGCCTGGTTCAAAACCAATTTAGTCTCAAGCTGTGAGACTTTGGACAAGTTACTGAGGGTCCTTTTATCCATCTTTCCATCTGCAAAACAGGGACAATAATAGTCCAGGATTCATAGGGCTATTGGGAGATGATTCATATATAGGAGAGTGCCTTAAACATAAGTGACTAAAGGCACATCCTCATTTCATTGCTCTTTGCAGATATTGCACTCTTTACAAATTGAAGGTTTATGGCATTGCCTGTCAGTGCTGTTTTTTCCCATTGCATTTGCTCATTCTGTGTCTCTGTGTTACATTTTGGCAATTCTCACAATATTTCATGCTCTTTTATTACTATTACTAGAGACCTGGTGCATGAAATTCATGTACGGGGGAAAGGGAGAGGTGGCGGTCCTTCAGCCCTGCTTGCACCCTATCACAATCTGGGATGCTTGCCTGCCAGCCTTCCTGATTGCCCCTTAACTGCCTCTGCCTCAACCCTGCCACCACAGCTTCATCCAGAAGGACGTCTGGAATGATGTCCTGAAGGTCGTTTGGCTATCCAGTCTAATTAGCACATTATATACTGTCAGTTTGGTGCACAGTAAATTAGGGTCTGCTGAAATAAAAACATTCTTATAGAAACATTTATAATTTTTAAAAAGGGTATTTAAAGTGAATTCCTTGAACATATACTGGTAAAGAATGATGCCACCATCCCAGGTCTCAGGATGATGCCAGGGCTGGTACAGGGCTATGCACTGGGAGCTGCAGCATGAAATCTGCTTATAGCCACATTTATCTACATGTGCTTATAGCCGACACAAAAATAATGGGAGATTCTGCACAAATGTGTGGATTTGTATACTTTCCTCAAAGCAACTGGTCGAGTTGTTTTCCTGACAGCAGGTGTACAAGGAAATTGTTCTCACTATCTCCATGGTTACCACCCAAATCACTGGGCTCTCTTCTGGATTAGTGCAGTAGCCTTCGAATTGACCCCCCTCCCTGTGTTCTCACCTTCCAACTCCCATCATTAACTGGGAACTTAGTTCATACCATGTTACTCTTTTGTTCAAAACAGCAGAAAGTAAGTTTACCAATCACCTTTATAGGAAAGGTGGCATTTGCTGATTCCCCCATATAAATATTTCCACTGTGACCAATTTCAAGCTACCAAGGTGAAGTCACCTTGGAGGTGGAAAGGCATATATTTACAGGAGGCTCTGCCAAGCCAGGATGCCCCGGTTCTGGCATACAAGTAGAAAACACTCAATGACTTCTCAAGTAACTCAAAGCACAGTCCTTGCAAGGATTAGGAATCAAGCCCACATTTTCAGTTACCTCTTTCATCTCATTTCCATTCTACTTTATTCTTGCTAATTTCATTTTTAAAAATATATTTTATTGATTTTTTACAGAGAGGAAAGGAGAGAGATAGAGAACTAGAAACGTCAATGAGAGAGAAACATCGACCAGCTGCCTCCTGCACACCCCCTACTGGGGATGTACCCGCAACCAATGTACATGCCCTTGACTGGAATCGAACCTGGGACCTTCCAGGCTGCAGACTGAGCTAAACCAGCTTTGGCTAATTTCATTTTTTTATTACTCAGTTACTCAATTTGTAAAATGGGGATTCATTTGTAGCCACACATCATATGAAATGTCTGACAGCATTCAGTACTCTTAAGAAGAAAAATATTTTATTAATCAAGTAATGGGAACACTGGCAGTTCCCCCATGGGAAAGAATGTGACACCTAGATCACTGAATTTCATTGAGCCAGACAAACTACTCAATGACTGTGTCTCCCCACAAAACTGGATGTGAGCCAAAGTTTCTGTCACCTGATGTACAACTGTGAAGCGTCTCTATATCTATGCAAAGAACTGGGAAGTATTGGCTTGCGTTTGATGATGACTTTAAAAGGGAAGAATGAATCAGTTGCCATGATGCATTTAGTCTCATCAAATCCTGTCCATCCTGTGCGTCTAGTAACTAATGCTTGACTCTGAGGTGAC
The DNA here is from genome assembly GCF_964339955.1 of Pipistrellus hanaki. Taxonomy (NCBI): domain Eukaryota; kingdom Metazoa; phylum Chordata; class Mammalia; order Chiroptera; family Vespertilionidae; genus Pipistrellus; species Pipistrellus hanaki. The sequence continues at coordinate 63,185,893 of NC_140510.1, read as the reverse complement.
CAGTTCAGCTGAATTCACCTTCCTATCCCAACTAGCCATTCATTTCTGCTCCATAGCCTGCCTGTGGCTTTTGAAAGAAGATACCAGATATCAAGATATGAAATATAATTCCTTCCAGAAAACTGGGTCCTACAGAGGGTAAGGACAGTTTGAAAGAAATGATTTGCAAATAAGTGTTCCACATGTATTTGTCAAGGCATGATTTGTTCTTCTGTGCTTTTTTTCTGAACTTGGTGGTATTGTCTAAGGAAATGTTATTTACTATTCCTGTCAATGATGTTTTAGGGATTAAGATAGAATGGAAAAAAGAGATGGACTAGATTGATTTCTGCTCATAGAGGTCATGTACACAATGCGATTACATTTTTATTCCCAACCTTATGGAAGGTTCTTGTCTGCCTGGAATTTACAAAAATGTTCAATGTAAGACAAGAGAAAACCATGAAACTTGTTTATGTCTGTGTTTCTTTTACTATTATCAGTAAAAACTAATAATACAAATCCAGAACAATGCATTAACTTTATGAAAACTCCAAACTTGGCCAAAAAATCAAAAATACTTTATTTGCTTATCATGCATAATTAAATTAATAGTGCTCATGTAACTCATTTATTGCATAAAATTTACACACGTGCTTATTTTGCTGTTTCATAAAAAGTATTCGTACATTAATTTTTCTGTTCAAGCAGTTTTCTAATGTTCAGGACTATATCAGGCTCTGTAATAGTTAAAAAGAAACATATAAAATAACATCCCCACCCCACTGCAAAAGTTTTTACTTTATTTGGGAACAAAAATTTAAAACTATGAAATGAATTAGTAAAAATATCTGTTCTATTTGCATTTTGTGGGTTTAGGAATTAGAAAGTTTAGAGAAATCAACCACCATTGGGAGTAGGTTGATTCTTGTTGGAGGATGAATTGATGCTGAATTTCAAAGTACAGGTAGAATTTGAAGGAATGGAAAAAATACTTTCTACAGAAGAATGAATTATTCACTCATCCCCTAATCTGAGAAGGTTCTCCCTCTTTCTCTTTTGCATCACTCTATTTTCTTCATTGTATCAGTTTTAAAACCTGTCTCCATTCCTTGAGTCTAAGGTTTTAGGAAGATAAATATCTTGTTCTCTGTTGAATGACTGGACCTAGCATCTTACCTATCTTTGAAGCACAGATAGGTCTTCAAAAATTATAGATTTAATTAATTGAATATGTCTTAATCAGTTTCTGTTTTTTTTTTATGGGGGTCATCACCAGAGAATGGGATATTGGTAAATCTAGTAGCAGAAAATGTAATTGAATATGTATTGTATTGTCCCATTATAAAATATTTTAAAGTAAAATGCCATTGTGGGCATTTGAGCAAGGGAGTATTCCCTTAAGTGGATCTTCAGTAGACTCACCTAATAATACTATGACCGAAAGATGAGAGGCTTAGAAGGCTACTGACCAAATCTGGTTTGTTGCTTGAGGTCATCTGTGCATGTGATGATGACAGCCTCTCCTTCTATTACCCTGAATTTCCAGATCATGACCTTGTGTTTGACACATGACATTAACACAGCATAGAAGGACAAAGGTGTTGATGACATTTGAAGGGATTTATAACAAAAACTGATCACAAAACTTAATTTGCACACAGAAAGACAAGATGTACAGCAATTGAGGGGGAACACAGAGAAGATTGCAAGACTAATGGACAGGATGTTGCAAAAATAATGTCAGAGGAGGCGAGGTTAAACAAACAGATGTAGTGAACCGGAAAGATAAATGTCAGTAGTCAATGATACAAATGCTTAAGACTTAGGTTATGGAGGGAATAAAGTTATTGGTAATCAAAAGGTGCAGGTTATACTCATGAGAGCAGGAACTGAGATAGAAAAATAAAGATCTCTTTGTGATGATTTCAAGAAAGGGAGTGGTCAGGGAATGTGTGTATATTTAACACTGTGTCTTATGTAGTATTCCTAAATCAACCTAAAAGTTATCATTTTCCATGCTTCATTTTTTAAAACTACATGAGTTTTATGAAAATCTCTTTTGGTAACTCAAATATGGATTCAAATCTTAAATTTTCCAAGGCTTGCAAACTCTTTAATGGAAGATTGAAACAGATGCCCACAAAAGACAGTGGGGGGAGACCCCAACTTTTGCTAAAGAACTATTAAGTGAATTGTCCTCCTTAAGTTGAACAATTCTTCAATAAATAAGAAACTCCTTTTTCCAAGAGGCAGCCCTGAAATTGCATTTCCATGATCCCCTTACCTGTGCATGAGAATGGTTTATTCTAACAGGCTACATCTTAAATTGAAATATGCTCTTCATTAAATTGTAAACCCTAAGGGGTGTGTATCTTTTATTATTGCACTGCACAGGTTCACCATGTTGTCACATGCAACAAATAACAGATTATAAACATTATAATGAGGCCAACAAAGATACTGCATTCATTATATTAAGAACATTGTTTGTTTTTATTTTAAGATGCACTGTAGGTATTAAAACTGTTGCTAATATGTTGTTAATTTGCTATGAATAAAGATGTGTAGGAGAAGGTGAGGTTTGATCAAGGGCAAATTTTAACACCAGACTCTGAAGCCCCTAAGGGCTGCACCATAAAGCCATAAAGCAAATAATCCAAGTACATGCATTGACACAGAGCATTAGATTCAATTATTTTGTCTGAAGAAAACCAATCAGAGAAAGTGAGTTGTTCCAGGAAAGTCATTCTAGAAAAGTAGGGAGCCAGGCTTCTGGCCTCTGCGTAGGCAGTCAATGGCATCTATAATTCAATCTATCATGTTATTACATTTGGGTGCATTAAGCTGATGCACAACCTGTTGTGCATACAGATAGCACACTGGCCACTCCATTTAGAATAACTAATGCATCTATGAATGAGTATTTGGTTTTTAAGTAGTATCTCTAGCGATTCACATTTACATGCCACTCTGATTATATAGATGAGGGATGAAAAGTTGGTTTTTAGAACTGTGGGTATGTTTTGTTTTTTTTCTTCATTTTTCCCCCCAATAAACTTTAAAAATATCACAGGGTGCAATTCTCAGCATTACCAGTTTGTCAAGGTAGTGTGTTCAATAATATATATATATATATATATATATATATATATATATATATATATTATCATATCATTTTCAACAATGAAAAAAAAAATATTTTTTCATTGTTGTTAAACAGAAATATATATATATATATATATATATATATATATTATCATATCATTTTCAACACTGAAAAAAAAATATTTTTCATTGTTGTTAAACAGAAATATATATTTTATCATATCATTTTTCAACAATGAAAAATATATATATATATATTTTCATTGTTGTTAAACAGAAAAAAAACCACACATCATGAATATAACATTGTTTTACACTCCACTCTCATTTTAACCCACAAATATCCTTAGGGATCATTAGGTTATGTGTTACCACTCCATTTGATAAATAAATGAATCTACTTGGAAATGAATTATCCAGTGGTCACATGATTTAGGAGCAGAATCTTTTAAGTAGGGTGGATAAAAAGTGTGGGTGCAGAGTGTGTGCATGTGTAAGATTTATAGTCTTTTTCTGTAGATGCACAGATTATAGATTTTTTTCCACTTTGCAGGTGCTTCCTGGAAAAAAAGTGGAATTACTATTTAATTGTGAATCTTGAGCTCAGTTCTCTTTAGACACTGGGGATTTCTGGATGACGTGTACTTATTCTTTGTTTTACTTTATTTCTTCACTTCCTTCCAAACCAAATTTCTATTTCAAATAAGCTTCATCTGCCAGATTTATTTTGGGGAAGCAAACTTTTCTAGACAGTTGTAACCCTATAATTTAATATATACCTGAAAATGATAATATATATATAATAACTATATATCCCTTTGAGTTCATGTCTAAATTTGATTTAAATTTCTGAACACTTACACATTACTTTTTATGCTCAAAGGAGTGTACTAGGCATGGGTGATAAAGGAATGTACAAAATATAAAACCTATCCTCAAAAATTTTAAAGCTTATGTTTATATATAGTAGCTATAAAATAAGGCAGAAAGTAAAAAAATAATTTAAAGTAAATTTAAGCTAGTGAAGAGAGACTATTGATGATAGAGAGATAGAGACTATTGATGAAAGATTCAGAAGGAGGTGGCATTCAATTTAGACCCAGGCGAACTTGAAATGTTTTATTTTATTTATTTATTTATTTATTTATTTATTTATTTATTTGGATGTGTAATTTGAAAAAGAAATTTGTCTTATTGGGGCAGAACTATGTGCATGGGTAATATGACATGACTGAAAAGGAGGTTGGCTCAGGTCATGCAAAGCTTCAGTTGCTGTACAGAGAAACTGGACTCTGTTATGGATAACCCTGAAGATTCTAAAAAAAGGAAAATAAAATAATTTTTAAGACCTTTTTTTTTCTTCAGGTTAATGATTAGTGCAAGGGGGAATTGAGATAGAGACTCTAAGTGACGTATCATTTAGTATCCAAGACCAAAAATTTAATAAAAGCTTTTTAGATGATTTGAAAAATAGAAGACAGATTTGAGATCCAGGGAGATGAGGGAGGATTTGTTGACCAGCTGAATATGTGTACCTAGGAAAAATATAAGTGTCAAGTTAATTTGGAAGATTTTGGGTGAGATAATGAGGATGCTCTTGAAGACAAAGTTACAAAAGAGGAAACAGAGATGATGTTGAGTTTGTTTTGAAACATATTAATCTTGAGTGTCAAAGGAACATCCATTTGAAACTACCTAGCATTTTGTTGGGAGGGCAAATATATGTCTCAGGATGCAGAAACAGTGGAATATTACCTTGAGAAATCATGTAACTAAGATAAAGCTGTGAAGTCTTAAAATTTCATATATGTCTAGGACAAGTACAGAGAAAAAAGAATAGTGGAAACTGAACCTTGGCCTATCCTGGAGCATAAAGGGCAAGAAGATAAGTCAGTAAAGATGCCAAGTAGAAACAATCAAATAGATGAAAAATAAGAGAGAACAATATTGTGGAAGCCAAGGAAAATGGGTCATCTCAGCAAGAAGCTGTGGTCTAAATGAGACCAAGAGGCATCTAAACAGAGAAAAAAAAACGAACCTCCTAAATTATGGAATTAGCAAGGAGAAGTGATAACTTTTAGATAACATTTTAGATGAGTTTTTGTTGGTAGAAATCAGAATACTATAGATAGAGGATGTGATTTGTGGACCAGTCACAGTGAGAGCAGACTTTTGAGAATCCAATGTCTTAGTTAAAAAAATATCAGCTAACAATGTTTGGGACACACAAGATGTATTCAATAAATAGTTATGAATTAAAGATAAACGACTGATTTAGTAAATGAATGAGAAGGAAGGAAGACTAAAAGGGAAAGGAAGGGAGGGAGAGTGAAAGAAAGAGAGAAAGAATGAGAGAGAGGGGGCAGGAGTTCACATGTGTATGAGAGGAAGTGTTTCTAAAGTCAGAGGTGCCTGAAATATTTTGCAATGGTTTTGATTGCTGATAAGAATAAGCCAATAGATAAAAAAGTGGACCAATAAGTATATATCAAAAAAATCATGAGTCAGAAAACTTGAGAAAGATTAGATAGATAATGTGTAAAAACTTCAAAGCTGGAGAGGAGAAAAAAGACAAAGGGACCTGTCCTTGAAGAGTGACAATCTTCTCTCTGAAAAAGACCTTGAGGCCCTAGCCAGTTTGGCTTATTGCATCAGGCTTCGAACCAAAGGGTCTCGGGTTTGATTCCAGTCAAGGGCACTTGCCTTGATTGCAGACTCCTTCCCAGCCCCTGCCCCTGTCAGGGCTTGTGCAGGAGGCAACCAATCATTGTATTTCTCTCACATCAATATTTCTCTCTGTCTTTCCTTCCCTCTTCCACTCTGTAAAATTCAATGGAAAAATATCCTCAGGTGAGGATTTAAAAAGAAAAGAAAAGAAAAGAAAAGAAAAAAGACCGTGAGGTGCTCTGCGGAAGAACTCAGATTTACCAAAACGGAGTAAAGCTTTGAAAAGGTCATTTGTAAAGCATTATCTTAACTTTTAAGGAGGGTCAACTTAAATTGCATTCAGATAATTTAAAAATATTATTTAGAAAAACATTGAATGATTTCTGCTTTGAGATTGAAGATCAAACAGCAGTGTGTTTTAATTCATTGACAGCTCATCTTTTTACAATCTAGATATATAAAACCCTAAGTGACTGGAATGAGAGGTCACTATGATGTGCACTGCGGGGGGTGGGGTCGGCCTGCCAACTCCTCGTGGCCCCTCCCCCTGGCTGGTCCTGGCCTCAATCGACCCCTACCACCCTGATTGGGGGTGGGACCAGCTGGGCCCCACTGTGCATGAATTCCTGCACCAGGCCTCTAGTGATTCTATAAATGTCTAGATCTTTCTTAAGTGTATTTTTTTCCATTCACCTTCATACTCTTTAAACTACAACATATTTCTGGGACCTGACAAGTAGAAGGGATGGATTCACAGGTGATGCTTGTAGAATGCCCTGAAGGAGGTGCTCTGGTGTGGTGAAACATAGAGCCCTGCAACAGCCCATAGGAGTGGCGCTGGGTTTAGACTTGAGAAAGCCTTGCTGATAATAGAAATCCTCCTCAAAGAAACCACATCTGAATCATAAAAGAATGTTTTAGTTTCAGTTCAGGCAGCAACAGCAACATGACTATTAGCTGAAGTCATGATTTATCTTGTGTCCTTAGGCTCATCACCACACTTGGCATAGCATGTTAGAGGACTCTTAAAACCAAGGACAAAACGTGCTGCAGATGAGACTTGGTAAAGACATTTTTAAACCTTAAAAAACCTTGAGTGTCACATACAAGTGGGGGTTTTTAGTCTGAAGAACGGGAAAAGCTTTGAAAGGGCTTTAATTTAGAGAGTGACAAGAGCCAATCTGCATTTACAAGCGTAAGTCTGGCAGCACTATGGAAAAAGATCAGCTAAGAGGCAACTGCATTAATTTAGTAAAGAACTAATGAGCACCTAAACCAAAGCAGGCCAGTGGAGATGGAGAGGAGGGGATTAAGCTGATTCCTGCATTCAACTTTCTAACTCTTATAACAAGGATGAGAATTAAAAGTACATGAGTATTCACAATTTTTTTCTTTTTTTTCCATTATAAATTAAGAAAATGGCAATTGAGTGTGGTGATGGATAGGGAAAAGGGTAGTGGGGACTGGGTGGAGGTGGGCAAAGTGGGGGGCAATGGGGACATCTATAAGTGTCAACAATAAGAAAAATAGTCACTTCATATGCCAAATGAAAGGGGAACTGGAGCACAATATTATTAAATATCACAATCATTCATCTGGTGCTTTACAAACCTGAGAGTTATTTCTGAACTATTTCAATCATATATTTCTTCATTTATTGGACCAATTTGTACATGTTGGGTACCCTTTTTGAGCCAAGCATTATTCTAGCCTTTGTAAATTCAAGACAAATAACGTCCCATCAAGTTCTGCTCAAATACTTTGTAATATCTCAGTTTCTCTAGATTTCAGCTGTCAGCACACAAATTATCTTTTCCCTCCTTCTCCCCCTTATCTGATTAAGTCTTACTCATGTTCTGCATCAGCTGGAAAAGCCACTTCCTCCCAGGGGACTTCCCAGAACTTCAGTCTGGTTAGGACTCCTTTGCATCTGCCCCTTACTTCCTCTGAGTGAATGTCTGACCACATGGTGCTGAAGTCATGCTGGTTTAATAACCTGTAATTCCCTGAGGACAAAGACCACTCTACTTTGGTCAATGACAAAGGGTAGGCACTCATATTTTTGAACATGAGTAAATGAATTAAATGCTCCACACAGAGTTGTTTCTTTCACCATAAAAATTATATCTTTCAAATGGCAAACCAATTTTTATTATTTAAATTGGCATTAAATTAACCCTTTCTGTTGAGGAACTTCAAGGCCATAAAAGTTAATGTTGTGTATTTCTAGTTTCTACTTCTAGTTTGAAAGAAAAAGAAAGAAGAAGAAGAAAAAAAAGAGCCACATATGGTTAGCCCAACTCATTTCTAAAACCTTGGCATGTTCTCAAAACATATTCAAAACTTATATCATTTTTAAAGACACAAATAAAATATATTTTCCAGAACCTCCCCTTCTTTGGTTGAATTTTTGGAAAAAATCTCCCACGATGTGAACTTCTGTAAACTATATTCTAAGTCAAACCTGAATATCATGATTTGATTTGAATTTTTCCTATACTCTCTCTTCTTCAAGCCATGGTAAGGGGTAGAGGAGTCATATTTATGTATAGAAAAAAGGAATGTTTTAATTTTATATTCTGAAGTATTATAGATAATAATGTAAGTTAAGCTTAAAAATGCTTGTCATGTTTCAAGTAAAAGTAAGTCACTTGAAAATGTTCCACAGAATTTGTTCTAAGCTTAATAAGCATTATATTTCAGTTCTGCCTCTTTAGAACCTCAGAAGTGAATAATAGGACTTTGATAAAGGTTAGAAATATCTCTCAGTGCCCCATTCTAACCTCCTCCCTTTATTGTAATGACTAAGCATCAAATTAATGGACAGCAGTATCCCCTCAAACTCTAGGTGATAAGTACTTTGTAATAAATAATGGCAGGTTTGTTTTCAAACACACTCCCCAGCCATGATTACCCTGAGACCTAATATTCATAAAAATCTTGAATAATCTTGGGGTTTTGACAGAAATAAGCATGAAATCCACCCAATCGATTTGCTTAACTCTAGACAATACCCAACTAGTGATTATAGCAGAAAAATATGTAATTTGTTCCTTTCCCTTCACTTTCCAGCAAGATCTTTTCCCCTTAAATTGGATTTGGAAGTATAGTACCTGATAATTACTGTGAAAGCCCTCTTATATTGTAGATATAAGCAAAACACATTTATATTGTTAGAATGTTTTCCTTTAATAAGTTTCCTAGAGTGGAAACTTACTGAAATGCCTATTTCATAGCTGGAACAGAAAGATGAAAACTGATTCGGAGTTTCCTGGCCAACCAGAAAGGTAGGGAAGGTAAACTAATATTTGTCTAGCTTTTACTTTTACCAGCCACTGTGCTAGGTACTTTTGAAGTTTTTTTTTTAAATCTTATTTTAATTTTTATAACAACCCTGGGAAGTATGTCCTTCGTTATAAAAGTAACTAAGGCTCAGAAATGATGTGCCTTTTACTTAAAATTTGATAGCTCGTCAGTGGTGGATTACATATCTCAGATTCTTTCTGAGATACCCAATTTTGGGTAAGAATTAAAATGTCTTAGGAAGGAGAAATAGCATCCAATGTGCAGCTAATGGAATCTGGGTTCCCTATCTTTGGAATAGGTTGTGGTTTTTTTTTTGTTTTGTTTTCTCTGTTGTTTTGTTTTCTTTATTTTTTCAATAACAGTTTACCATAGCAGCTAATAAAAAGATGTATAAAGTTTCCATTTTAAATACTTGACGTTAAGTCCATTGGTTGTACTTATATGCATGTATACACGTCCTTCTGTTGATGTATTATCTCCCCCAGATCCTCCTCCCCTCCCCGCTGAAATTTGACAATCTGCTTGTTGCTTTACTGTCTCTATATCTATCTTTTGGTTCATCAGTTTATAATGATCTTTATTATCCACAAATGAGTGGGAGGGAGGGAGGGGAGAAAAAAAAATCAATAAAATATGTAAAAATAAATAAATAAATAAATAAATAAATGGTTAAAAAATAAATAAATAAATACTTGACCTCAAGATGCCAGAAACACCAATAAGCAGCCAGACAGGAAATTCATGTCTGAAAAAAATCTTAGCGTGATAAGATACTGGAACACGTAGGAAATAGATATCACTGAGGATATGAATTGGTGCAAAGAATGTTTGAGCCTAGGGCAAAAAAAATCCACAGATCACGGCTTTGATTGAGCAAATGGGACTCAGAGAAGCCATTAAGGGTAATGGTGAGTGAACAATTTGGAAGAAAATCTGAACACAGTTTAATTTTACTGGAGCCGAGTTTCCACATCAAAGTGTACTGCATAAGTAAAATTATGTATATTGGGCAAGTGTACAAAGCAGTTAATTATTTTAATTTATAGTGTTAGATAGAAAAAAAAATTTAAAGCAGTTTTTAGTATGATTCATTCATTTTTTGCTCTGGATCATTCCTAGTTCTTACCTAGCCTCAACTGCACTTTCTTATGTCACTTAGCCAAAATATTTATTTAGTAATTGCTGCATTATATTGGTTTCTTTTGGACTTTTTCCAATGCAAGTGTCAGTAAGCCCAATTATATTTGTCTTCAACAAAATGGAATTTAGGAGGTGACATACTGAAGGGTCCCAGGATTGGCCTAGCTGCAGGCATTACTGGATCCAGTTCTTCTACAATGCCACAGACCTGGTACCACTAGTGTCCCTTCTGGTAATGAGAGGCATGCAGTGAGTCTGGGCTTCTACATGATGGATGGTGTTCACTGTGTTGGACTGACTTGAAGCATTTGCCAGTCCCTACAATAGTCACGATGGTCATGTAGGTGTAATGGTTGATTGACTGGGTCTGAGTAACACACTGGACTAAGAGGAAGAAGGTTGGTCTCCACACAGGCATTTTCATTACCAGGAGTAGGGAGGATGACATTTTGGGAAGCACAAATGATTAATGCCAGGAAATTCTGTAACTGAGCACTCTAGCTCCAAAATGGACTTACTTCCTCTTTTCATTTTTCCTTCATAAAACAAACATGCTTGAGCATGGATAACGTGCTAGTGATTATTGCAGTGAGCAAGAGTAAGGAGGATATCTGCCCTCATGAAGATCAAGGAGAGGTGAACAGCCACTTCTACTCATAAAGCCCCCATGGGGATGAAATGAGTGTAAATGTGATGAATTGTATGATGAGTTCCATATGCCAAAAATCATGGCAGATATAATCAATTATAACTCTTAAAAGTCTCACTTTTGGTTGAGGCATATTGCCTGCCAAGATAGGAAAAGGTATAACCCATTAATCTCTTGGCTCTTACTATGTACAATTTTTCAAGAGAATAGATTGCTTAGCTGGAAATGACGCCTAGAAGAGGCTAATGCTGAAGGAGAAAGGGGACAAGTTCCAGAGCAGGAGCCCCTCAGGTGGAGTGGGCTGGAGGCATTCACTGGGCAGAACAGGGTCCCTGACATTTGGCCTAATTTATCTAAAGAGATGCAAGAGGAAGGCAACATCAAATATAAACTTTTAAAGTCATAAAAAAGTTTTATGAATAAAGTCTAAATATTGATTTCCTTTCATTCATTTATAGTAAAACGCCTAACATGAAAGATTTGAATAGTTAGCAGATGACAGCCATCAACTTGCTCACAGGCAAATTTCATTAACTCCTTTACACATGTAGCCTCCGTTTTCCTTTCAGACAGGGACCCATTTACTTCACAATTAAATGTGCCTGTTCTCTGACACCAGGTAAAATCCTTGAAAAATCAACAGAAAAAATTCCAGGTGGTTCAGAAGTTTGTAGTTAGAAACAGACTGGATTATACATCAATGTTACAGATGGATTTTTGAACTCAGCTTCACAGAATTGTTCCAGAAAAAAAAGCAAATATTCAAGCTAGTAACTACTCCTATATAGCCCTTCATTTTATAGTCATACTTTCTACTTATGCTTGAAGGAGGATTTCTATCTATCTATCTATCTATCATCTATCTATCATCTAATCTATCTATTACAAGCATTTTAAGCTTGCAACCCGTGGGCTACACGTGGCCCAACAATGAATATTTAAAAAATTTCTTAATAAAATTTTTGTAACAATTTTTACAATATCCTGTCATACATAATTATTAATAATGAACTACAATATTTGCTAATGACTGATTACCATAATCGTGTTACATACACTTCCCTTACGTTCCTTATGTGCAGGTACACCTTTTCTCTCCAATAATACTAGCAGTGAATATTTTAGCAGCCAATTGCCAAGTCATTAGTCTTGGACTGACTTGTTTGGTGTGTGCAACAGGAAATATTTCACTTTAGAGAACAAGAAAAATTGGCTTATTTGCATTACATTTATTAATTTGTGCAGTTATTCAGTGTCTGGTAAGCTACTGAATAGTTCAAGAAAAAATATAAATTTTTATTAAAATGTTCTATTATTTTATGTTAATGATTACTCATTTATTGCAGTTCTTTGTATTCAGTATATTTCTATCGAAGTTAAATGGCAGTAAACATAAACAAAAAATTGCTGACAAACATCTAATTACCCAAGAAAAGTGGAAATTGGAGTATTTTTGCTGTGAAGTAAAAAATAAAATAATCTGCTTGATATGTAATAATGCCACTAGTGTACCAAGGTTATACAATGAAAATTGAAGCTTTTGTGTGTGTTTTTTTTTTTGTGGCCCACATAAACTTAAACCTTGTGTATTTGGTCCATGTTAGCCTTTGAGTTTGACATACATGGTCTATTATCTATCTATCTGGAATTGGATTCTGTTTTTCTGCAACAGTTCTCAAGGAAAACTCTACTATAAAATATTGTCACATTTGTTTCAAAATTGCACACAGAAGCTACAGCCTTGTCACTTCAAAAGATGACATCTCACCTTGGTAGCTCACCCTTCTCAGAGGTTGTGTTTTCATCTCTAAAGGGAAATAGTTCTCAGGAAGAGACACACAACATTAATGCTGATGGATTTTCAAGATGACAGCAAGACAAATAACAACCTCTGTTGAATAGCAGTGTCAAAGCATTTTTGAAATACTTGTTTTGTAGCTTTCCTTGTCAGTCCTGATCAACAGGTGCTTTGAAAAACTGAAGCAAGTATTGACAAAATTAAGAGCAAATATAAGGAATATATTTGCTTAGATCATGGTAATATTTTGAATCAAATGTAGGATTTTGTTTTGATTCTGTGTGAAGTTTTTTGAGGTTACACTTTATGTATACCACACTTTAGAGACATGGTCTTACAATGTACATGACAATTCCATAAACAAGATTCAGGAGGATAGTATTTAAAAATAGGAATTTTAAAGCAAAAATTATTGACTGCATATTATGACAGATTCTGTGCTAAGTGGTTGATACACACTGAGTGGCCAGATTATTATGATCTCTGAACTGGGCCTCTATAGACCCAGTGCATGAATTCGTGCATAGGTGGGGTCCAGCCAGCCTGGCCAGGGGGAGGGGTCATGGGCGGTTAGCCAGCCTGCCTGCTGGTCAAACTCCTGGTCAAGGGGACAATTTGCATATTAGCTTTTGATTATATAGGATATATACTGAGTGGCCAGATTATTATGCATTCAGAGATTATAATAATCTGGCCACTCAGTGTATAGTATCTTAGGCAAATTTAGGAACAATTCCATGAGGCCAGTCCTACTATTCAATAGATACAGAAATAGTCTTAGGGTTCAGTAGCTAATGTTGCACAGATGCTCAATACAACTCAATGAATCCAGAACTTAATAGCTGGGGTCTGTCCATTAGCCATTAAGTTGTTTGGGTGAGAAGTTTATCTATTACTTCTGGGAAAACAACCTTATTGTGTGTGTTTTTAAAATAGAAAAACTAATCAACACAACTAGATCTTTCAACATTGCCTACATTGTGTGAGAAAAAGCATACTTGTTTAAATTCAGGATTATGAAACATTTTTATATTTATAACATGAAATGTGTCAGGCTTAATCTATCTTCAGTGTTAGAGTCTTACTGCAAAAAGACTCTTCAGCCCCCATACATTTCATTCCAAGCCAAGTATTCCTACAGTGGAGTTAGTTCCTCCCTCCCCAACCACCATTTAAATGCTGTCTAAAGTCATAGAATGTCCTATTTTCACACACATTTCTTATTTCTAGGGTCTCCAGTTTGTTTTTAGGCTTTCTGTTACATCTTATTTTGTTTCTGAATAGCATGGACTGTATAATTGTTTGCAAGCCTGTGCGTTCATGTCCTCTAGAAAGCAGACACCAAGCTATATGGGTTAAAAGTATGAGAGATTTATTGAGGAGGGTGCCTGGGATAGGGAGAATGCAGAAATAGGTAGAACAAGCCTCAGGCCACGATGCAGGTTTGACAGCTATAAAAGGAGAGTAGGGTGGAAAATTGATTGGATAGGAAGATCCTCAAAACAGACCAAGGTATAGTTATGGGAAAGTCTCAGCCAGCCTAATAGGGAAACTTAGACACAAAGATTGTCCATAGAGGAATCCCACTCTGGGCAAAAATAGTCAGGCCCCACAGCACAACATGCTCAGCTACTGGCTAGAAGCCTTCCAGAGAGAGTGCCTTGACTAAAATGCTGAACCAGATTTGAAGATTCTGGTGTTGGTGGCTGTCAGCTAACTCTTATCCTTAGAAAAATTTCTCTCCTGTTAGAGATCTGAGCCACCAACTGATGGCTGTCACAATTTACCTCAAGTTCAGCAGATGTTCCTCTCTCCCAGGTTGAGGAACAGCTTCTTTGTGATTTCCAAGAGACTCTTCCTGAGGGGAACCATAGCAGGGGACAGCTAGTATGACAGACTATAGCTCTCATCACTACAATTTATATGGGGGCTGTGGTTGAAAGTCACTCTCACCCTCTGCTAACACTTCTGCTGGGCTCACTTGGTGGTGAGGATCATTCCTCTTTCATGAGAGGTTGGAACCCCTAGTAACCAAAACCTTCTCAGGCCAGGGTTGCTGCATATAATGTTTCAAAATCACAATTGGGCAACAGAATATCAGGAGGGGCTCCACTCATATTTATCTCTGCCCCATCATGTGACAGCAGCCCTATCTCCCCCGGCTGACTGGGTCAATGATCTCTTCCAGGAATGAAGTTAACTGACCACCAATGACTCATCTTGTTGCCTGCTGGCCACTATACAAAGGAATTTCAAACTGCCCAGGAGGCAGCGATAGCTGATTTTTCAATGGGACTCTTGCTGTGTCTCCTAGAAAGTGTGTGATCCAATTGGGGACAAGGACCTCTAACCCCAAGAGCTCAGATTTATGGGGACAAGAAGTACAAAGTCCCCTAATGAGTCATTGGTTGTCAGTTAACTTGATTCCTCAGCAGCTATACTGGTGTTTGGTCTCCTACCTGTAAGAGGATCATGCAACCCCACATATTGTCATGTGAAACCTGCAGTGCTTTCTTGTTGGAGGAGAATATACCCCCACCCCATTGACATCAAGCTTAGAGGTAAGATTCCTTTTAGCCAATGGAATGTGATTGAAAGGTGATATGCTACAGTTGAGCAGAAGCACTGTATAGTTGGGAGAGTCCTGTTCTCTCTCTGCCCCAGAAACGTATCCCATATGGCATATCCTGGCTCAGTGTCTCTCCACGGACTGAGGTCTGCTTTCTTTTACAGCATAGGTGGAGAAGGAGGGCGAGGCCACGAAGGAAGTTACGCGGGCAAGCATTTCCGCATGGGATTCATGACCATGCCCGCTCCTCAGGACCGACTTCCCCATCCTTGCTCCAGTGGCTTCTCCGTGAGGTCACAGTCCCTGCACTCAGTGGGGGGCACAGATGAGGACCGCAGCTGTGGCTCCCGAAGACAACCACCCCCCAAGCCCAAGCGAGACCCGAGCACCAAGCTGAGCACCTCATCGGAGACAGTCAACAGCGCAACAACCAGCAAGAGCGGGAAAGCCCTGGAGCGCTCAGAAGGTAACACACCCCACACCCACTTCACCTAGAAAAAGATTTCAGGCGAAAACGGGTTTGGCTCAGTGGATAGAGCATTGGTCTGAGGACTGAAAGGTCCCTGGTTGGATTCTGGTCAAGGGTACCTTGGTTGCGGGCATACATTCTCAGTGGGAGTTGTTCAGGAGGCAGCTGGTCGATGTTTCTCTCTCATCGATGTTTCTTTCTTTTTTTTTAAAATATATTTTATTGATTTTTTTTTGCCCCCCTCCCTCCCTTCCACACATCCCCTCCCTCCCCAGAGATTTGTGTCCATTGGTTGCACTTATATGCATGTATACAAGTCCTTCGTTGATCTATTATCTCCCCCAGATCTTCCTCCCCTCCCCACTGTAATTTGACAGTCTACTTGTTGATATACTGTCACTATATCTATCTTATGGATCATCAGTTTATAATGTTCTTTATTATCCACAAATGAGTGAGGTCATGTGGTGTTTCTCTTTCATTGATTGGCTTGTTTCACTCAGCATGATGTTCTCCAATTCCATCCAGGTTGCTGCAAATGATGAGAAATCCTTCTTTTTTATGGCATCGATGTTTCTAACTCTCTATCCTTCTCCCTTCCTCTCTGTAAAAAATCAATAAAATATATTAAAAAAAGAAAAAAAGAAAAAAAAAAGATTTCAGGCAACAGGTCACTGATAAGCATCTCCCTTCCTCCCTGGTTCATTTCCCTGGGTCCTAGGAAGGAAGAATCCAGGGGGAGGGGAGGCTATTTGTTGAGATGATGTCAAAAGACAGATAGGAATATTTGATTTACTGGAAAGGAAAGGCAATATGTGTTTTCTTACCCCATTAAAGCTTTGCGTTATTAGGAAATTAGTTTGCCTAGAAATAAATATACATGAAATGTATAGTGTCTTGGGTTTATAAGTATTATTTATATGACTAAAGAAGTACTATGTGATTGTTAAGATAAACTTATAATGCAGAAAAATATAAAGAAAAAAATACAGTCGTTTTTGAAAATAATTATTTTTTGCATTTTGGTGTATTTCCTTCCAGTGAATGTGTGTGTGTGTGTGTGTGTATTTTTTTTCAATGTCTATATTTTTCCTCATTATGAAACATGTGGATCAAATATATCTCAGCCTCCTATCTGGTTTATGAATATAAATTAGGTCAGGCTACCCCCAGATCTGGTCAGCTCTTTAGTCTTCACTTGAGTCAATAAGTCTTGGTTTTCCTGAGTTTTTGCCTGATAGGCCCTTGGTGGGAGAGTGGTCTCTAGTGTGCTCAGATGGAAGCCATTTCGATGGTTGTATATAAGTTGTGGAAAACACTTTAAGGTTCCCAGTGCTGCCAGTGACCAGCTTGAGAGCATGGTTGTGCCAGGCTCTGTAGCCTTTCTCCCGCCCTGTTTGTCCCTGACATTGTCCACAGCATCCCCCAGCACACCGGGTTTCACAGTGGTTTGCTGCAGAGTGGAAGCCAAGAGGGTCCTTTCCTCAACTGCGCAGATTTCTTTGTCACCTAGGCTTCCCAGTCCCTCGTGGAGTCTTCCTCTTTTTCTGATCTAACCTTTCCACAGAAGCTCACACCTAGTCCATGAGAAGGGGTGCCCATTAGGCATGTGCTGTGTTTTCATTACTCTCATCTCCCCTTACTGGTGCCCCTTACTGTTTAACTAAAAAACCAAAGCTTCAGTGCATACTGAAAAATACAAATAAATACCTAGAGATGAAGATAACCCCTTTTTTCTACTTGAAAAATCCCCACTTATGCTCAGTGTTTTCTAAACCCATATATGCAAAAATATATCATGAATAGGTGTATGTGTGTGAGAGTACAGATAGAATAACATATATGTGTATGTGTATTTACAAAACTGAAATCATTGTGTTTAAAGTGCTTATATTTTCACTTACTCTCTTGTGACTATTTTGCATGGCATTCAGTTTGTTAAGAAATACCATCTTTAAGAAGTGTCTATTATAGTATTTTATTTAATCATCATCTCCTTGATGAATACTTACTTGGTTTCAGTTTGGTTTGCTATGATGAAAAGCACAGCAATGATTGTGTATGTCTGTGTCTATGTAACTATTTTTTTCTGCTGCCTTAGGGTATTTGATTTTTCCCCTCATGATTCAAGGTCATTAGTATGTCCTTTCACTTTTAACACACTGGTGCTTTTAGAAACAATTTAAGTCTTTCATTTACTTGTTAATACTCTAAAGGGCCCTGGAACATATTAAATATTGTTCTCAGGTTTCATCTGATACTGATACATGATCTCTTTCATTTCTCTTTGTTTTCTTTGATCTGGTTTCCAGAAGTTACTTCTTTTCTGCTTTTCTTGCCAGAAAACTATATCATCAATTACATTAGGTTGTTTGCCAGAAAACTTTACTGATTTAGAAGAGAGGTCTCTGAATGAAGAGGGCCTGATCATAATCTAGAATGATTCAAGAATAAAAGGGAATAAAAAGTCAGCCAAAGGTGAGGGAAGAGATGACACAGACAAGGAAAATAGCCAGTAAGGGGCTATTATCAAGCAGTATAACACTCCATAAACATTCCTGGAGGCAATGTCAAATACACACTTCAGAATAGACCCCCTCAGGGCAGGGTATTCATAATGAAAACAAGCTGAGAGTCATGATGATTTTCCCCTAGAAGAAACATTTGAGTCTGATTCATTTGTCTTAAAAAATAGAACTGACTACCATTCATTTGGGATGCAAGCCAATAAATAACTCCTGAGATAGAGAAGCTCCTAATTCTTTCAGATCCCTTCAGCATCTAAGGACCCGAGGGTTCCAAATAACTAGTTACCAAACAGAACAGAGGCTCCATTACCTTCATTTCTTCAAAGGACATGATGACAGCAGCAGCAAAGACTTAAAGTTAGACTTGGAAACTACTGGGTGAGCAAGTGAGGTTTATTAAACACTAGGCCCAATTCAACAACTGTCTTCAAACAGAACTCTAAGCATGGGCTGAAGAGCCTTCAGCTGTAGTGTGTCTTTAAGGAAACTCAGTGGACCAGATGGACTGTTAGAATCTGGTGCAGAAAAGGTCTATTTCTATAGAAGAATGATTCTCAATGCAAATTTCACCTTCTCTTCAGAGCACTTAATAAGAAGGAAATTGCAAAAGTGGATATGTTCAATCTCTTCTTTCAAGTCATGACTTCTATAACAACAGAAATCAAGGCTCAGTTCAGAGATGGGAAAAAATCTTGAGTTCAAATGAATGCATTCATATGTGTGTACTCAAAGCCAAATTATATAAATATGTAGATTGTTCTTTTATGAATTCTCAGTTCTTTGTAATCATGAGTTAACTGGAGGTCATTACAGAGCATATGTTTTCTTTAAAATTTTTCTGGCTATCAAAATTATAACAAAGATGAAAAGTGACTTTTACAAATCTTAGTCTGTCTTTTCATTTTACATTAAATGTCAGCAAAGTCAAAATATTGATTCAGTGACATTAGAATGATTTCCATGGTTACCGGCTTCTATTTAAGTAAGGGATTATGACTTCCCTGTGGATAAAAGTTAAAAAGAAATGGACTTGTAGCAAAACAGCTTTTCAGAGAAAGAAAAAAAAAATGGTGTAATGAACTCAAGCAAAATAAAAATCACATACCAAGAAAGGTATAATTTATTTTTTTAAATGTAATCAAATAAACATTTACAACTCTATTTTGGGAACCTTTACAATAATATCTTTTGAAATCATATAAAATATAGTGGAGAAGATAAACTGGTCATGATTCCCCTTTTCTATTGCCTCCATGTGGTGCCTGCTTAGTTTTAGGGGTTCCGGTTGTGCCTAGACTTGTGATCTATAGAACTATATAAGCTGGTGAGGAAGAGGAATGTTGATGTTTAAGCTGCCATGTTGTGACATCTTGTTAAGGAGGAGTGGGAAGTAATTCATCTGACCAAGTTGTGGGGTAAAATACATAAGCAAAAATAAACAAACAAACAAACAAACAAATAAATAAATAAAGGTGAACAGAATGATGGACCCTCAAAAAATGCTGACCATTAGGCCTTCCCAGAATCTGCTTAGCATTTTCTGAATTTGTTTGGATCTTTTCCTGAAAAGGTCCTTCCTTTCTCATCAATGTTTTTTTTTATTCTTTCAAAGGGCTCAGCATTGGCTTTTCAGGTGGGTATTTGAATGATTCATGTAGATAACTACAATGTGTCTGCTCTGGGTCCTTTTTCACATCCCAAGTGGCAGTTGTATTTCCTTGGATGTGCTCAAACAGTGTGCAAAGCCCCATTCAGCACTGCACTAACAAAACACAGAGTGGAAAACAAGCTCTGCCAGTCTTCATCGTTTGGGCATTTGGTAGAATTCTAGTGTATGTTCTTATTTGTTTTATGGGAAAGGTGGGCGATTATCATCGAAGGCCCACATTCCTGGGTTTCTCTTTCCAGGTTGACAGAATCAGAAGCCGCCAGGCTTCCTAGAGTCAAAGCCATCTGTCAAACCAGGCACTGCTCAGATGGAGACAGGATTGCACATCTACACTATGTGATCTTTTTCTAAACGAACCCTGAGGCCCATGAATGAAACAGTTTGTAAGTCAAATCATGATGCAACACATCTCCCAGACCTTGTCGTGACTTTTGATTCTAGTCCAAAAATTACCCTGCCTCATTACTGGCTTCTGTTAAGTGGCTGGGTTTGACCTCACTTGTCTCAGTGTTTAAATTCATAAGAGGATTATGTCCCAAGTTGTTGGCTCAGATGGGTATTTCCATGAGAAACCAATAAACCCAAATTTCCTGAGCAACTGTTGTGATCAACGCATTGCTTTGGATGGTATTCAATTGCTGTGCAACAAATTGACACATACGTAGTCCTTTAAAATAACACATTTTTATTATCTCACAGTTTCTGTGGGTGAAGAGTCTTCTAAGGGTTGCCCAAGGCTGTGGTCCAAATGCCGGCTGGGTCAGGGTCAGGGTCTTTCCCATGCTCACCTACTTGTTGGCAGAATTCATGTTCCTGAGGTTGTGGATTACATGATAGCTTGCTTCTTCAAGGACAAAAGGTAGGAGACTCTCTCTCTCTTGGCTTTGCTCCCTCCAGGGAAGACCTGGATCTTCTTTTAAAATAGCTTGTCCAGGATAACCTGCCTTTTGATGAGCTCAGAGTCAAAAGATTAGGAAACTTAATTATAACTGGAAAATCCCTTCACCTTTTTTTTTCCATAGACCGTAACTTAATCACAGAAGAAAAATACCATCATATTCACAGTTCTCCTTGTACTCAAGGAGAGAGATTTGTAAAAGTCCCAGAGGGTGGGACTCGAGTGCGCCAGCCTCAAAATCTGCCTACTCAGATACAAAGGAGATGTATATATTGCTTTCCTAGAAACTATTCAACTATGTGATTGAATATTTCAGAAGTCAATTGGTGGAAAGTAAATTAGCAATGCAAGAAGTATATTATAATTCAATAGAATAACATAAATATCACAAGCCAATCTAAATAATATGTAAACAAATATAGCAATCTATAATGCCCCTCTCTAGTTCTCTCTTTGACTTTTCTTTTTCCCATCTAATTGAAGTCACTCCTGCTACAAAATGCCTGGACTATTTTATTGAAAGTGGGAATTTTGCTTTGTTGTTTCAGCTTACCTAGGAGACATGAGAAAAATACATTCCTTAGTCCAGCAGCCATATGCAAAGAACTCATAGAACATAAAGATCCAAGTAAAATATTGACATCAAAATGGTGCAAATATTTAAGATAATAGGATACATAAGTAAATGTCTATTTGATACTTGCTGTAAAGAACATTCATAGTTTGTGATTCTCTTGTAGACCTATTGCTAGCTTGACCCAGCACAGTTTCTGTTCCCTGAAACACCTGGTGGATGTGGGCTAGATTACTGGTCGGCAAATTCATTAGTCAACAGAGCTAGATATCAACAGTACAACGATTGAAATTTCTTTTGAGAGCTAATTTTTTTAAGCTTAAACTTCTTCTGATGCCACTTCTTAAAAATAGACTCGTCCAGGCTGTGGTATTTTGTGAAAGATCCACACTCAAGAGGCCAAAGAGATACATGTGGCTCACGAACTGCAGTTTGATGACCATGCGGCTAGATAATGTACTGCAGCCTTGATATCACTATGGTGCTTCTCAGTGCTTTGCCCTGTGGATTTACCCAATGAATCCAATGATTATAGAGATTGGTAATAATGATTTATACTAAGTACTGCTACCTGCCTGTTGAGTAGCATGTTGATGACAAATAAAGATGAGACCACATGTTCCCAAGTTATGCAGCTTCTGAATTGCAGTAGCACATCAATTTCCACTTATAGATAAATGCCCATCAGAAAGCCTGGGTCTACAAATGAAGTGAAAGTTACTACTGTAACCCTCATTGCAACTTTTCCATGGTCTCTGTATTTGTCTGGCCCCAAGCTTGGAAAGGGATTCATCTATGCAATTCATTCTAAAGCACTAAGGATTAATGTAGTAAATTATTACCTTACTAATATTTTTGTAAGGAAAATGAAGGAAATGAATTGACGGCCTGCTTTTCTTACCCACCCTCTTCATTTACTTCTATACAAAGCCCTTGCCTTCCCTCTATTTCTTTTGACTTCAATCTGGCCCCTAAACACGCTATTTTACATGTGAGTCTTTCAGAAGACTAATTGATACAAAGAATTAATGCACTTTCAAGCATCTTTAAGGCAGAAAGAAGTTCAGGCATTTGGAGAGCTTAGAGGAAAAGCACGGTGATTTATGATCCTCAGAGAGCTAAAGCACTGGCCATCCATCCATCACCACAGTCCTGGCTTTGTTTACAATACAGTAACCGCTCTGAATGATTTAAAAGATGAGAGGGTTGTCTGCTTGCTCTTAGGTTTGTAAAACCTCATACTATATTTCTTCCATTGCTTTATATTTCCGAATCCTAAGAGGACAAAAATTAATTATGGGTGGTGGCAAAGAATACTGTTGACTGGCTGTGATGTGTTATTGGGAACTTTTAGTTTATCCTCATTCTATAAATCACACAATGTTCAGCTTATGCCATTTAATAAGGTTTAAAATCCAAGTTTCTCAGTTAAGACAATAGAGAGCTGAGATTTCTTTCCTTAAATGACTTTTGGAAGTTAGCTTTAATCTTTCTTATTTTTCTGTGTTTCTGAGTTTCCCTAAGCCAACTCTGCCATAGTCCTACCAGCCAGGTATATTCTCCTGGATTAATTCTGTTTTACTATTCTACAGGCATCCAGCTTCTGAGCAGCATTTCACTCTACCTCCTATAATACTGTGTAAAGCCATTTTTTAAGGCAGAGTGACTGCATGTGTACATAAATCTTGCCTTTAATTGACCTCGATGAAGCATACACTTATTACAGAATGAGTGCTTTCATTTTATGGCCCTGTGTCTGCACCGACAGCTTTTATAATACGTATTGCTTTCTGTGACTTTTCCTCTTAAGTGGGAAGGCAGTGATTTAAGGCAAGCTCTTCTTAAATTTTTTTTTTTGCTATTAATATTGCTGCCAGAAAAACACAAGTGGGAATCCTTCATTGTTTGTGAGAGTGGGGTTCTAGAGGTGCTGCTGAAGTAAGAATTTTCAGAAGCCCCTATGGAAGGATGGGAGGTGGGAGAAGATTTTATTGGCATGTAGTTATAATACATTCCTCAGTTTTCAATGCCCTATTTACCCCAAGCCAGTCCTAAAAGAGGGACAGTGGGGAGTTCAGCAAAGCCAGAAACATGGCCAGTATCCAGAGCTTCCATTCCATGTTGTGGCAGGGGGTAAGTATCCAAACTATTTAAGTCCATTAGTCCATGTGTGGAGTCCAGCAGGGATTTGTGCCATGTGGGCACAAGGAAGTGCACCCTCCTGCCACAGGAGAGCCAGGAACCTGGAATGTCAGAGGGAGGAGAGAGAGAGAGAGAGAGAGAGAGAGAGAGAGAGAGAGAGAGAGAGAGAGAACTTCTATTGTTTGGAAGTCTAAATATTTAGGTTTTTCATGCTTGCAATGACCATCCATCCTAGCCACTAAATTATTCCCAGGTATGACTAGCAGGCAGACAGGGAGGCACCATCCCAGTTACTCAGACCTTTACTGGGCATGTGTCTGAACTGTCCTTGTCCAGCCCCTTCCCCCATCAATCAGCGGGGAACAGACTGACAGAGTTTTCACTGCAGCTTTTTGGTAAAGCTGTATAAATGGCATGCCTTTATCTAGTCTTCCCTTTCATCCTTTCCTGTTAAATAATAACTAGGATATCCAATGACATCAATAAGTATTCAATTAAGTTGATTATATGGAGCAGAACATGGGAACTCATCACCCTTTGGAAATATCTGCTTTCTGACAACTTCATCCAATAAGAACATCTGAAAACTAAGGAGTATATAGAAAAGCTTAACAGAGCCAAAATTCTTCTTGTTGTACTTCTTAAGGCTCCGTGAATTTTACAGAGTATCAATTGCAGTAACTGTTTTTCTTTTAACTTGTTGGAAAACCACCTTCTATGGTGCTAGGGCAAATTGTTCACCATAGTTTCTCATCAGAGGTAGATCACTGCAAGACCACCTCAGTTGGAGGGTTGCTGAAGGCAGCGGATGGCTTTTGGGGATTTTAGGAGCCAAGAGCCAGAGAAGCCGTATTCTCTGAGAGCTGGACATGAGGAAGCTGCCTGCTCTGCAGGAGCTTGGCTAGTGAGCCGCTGGAGCTGGGAAGTAAAACCCTTTTCCACTGCAATGCCTCTCCAGCCTCCTCCACTGACAAAGCTCAGCATCATGCTAGATGACCCAAGAGAAAATATTTAAAAGACTTAGATCCCTTGTCACTATCATAATAACAGGATGAATTTAGGGTCAACTGGTAACTTCTACAGACAGTAAGGAGGTAAAGATGTGATTTGGTGGATATCTTGACATAGAGTGTTCCAAGTGGAGAAAATAGTTGCTTCAAAAGTCTCAGAGGCAGAAAGTGCATAACAAGGAGGTCTGTGTCAGGGGGCATTGTGGGTAAAAAAGGACAAGAGCAGGAAATTAGGTCAGGGTTGACAAAGAAGGTGAGAGACCCTGTAGAACCTTTCTTGTAGTTCATCCTACGGCTTTACATCCTAAGGAGCCATTGTGAGAGGGGTGAAGAAGAAAGAAGAATGGCATTATTCATTGTGGTGACTGTGATGAGGATAGACTCAGAGAGGGAGACCATTCAGGCAGCTACTGCAGAATTTCAGACAAGAGATAATTGCTTACACCAAGGTTGCACAGATGAAGATAGAAGTGGAATTGGTGAGAAAAATTCAGCAAAGTATTACCTTTTCAGTTGGAACAGTTACTCATAATCCCACTTTTAGTCCTTTCTTCTGATATATAGCTATAGTAATTATATATATATATATGTGTGTATATATATATATATATATATATATATATATATATCTGTCAAAACTTATCTGTGAGAAAAGGATCCTAGCTCTCTTCAAAGATTAAAACTCATTAAATGTGTCCTGTTGTTTACATTGACTTTTTTAAAATTGCAATCTGGAGAATTGTAAGCCAAGAATGAGTTTTAGTGAAAGATCTATATCCCTAAATTAAAAACATAGCAGCCACAGTTATTTAATCAAGTAAATAAATGAAAAAGGTTTTATTTACCTTTGTTTCCAAAACTCAACTCTAACCTAGAATGTGCATGTTTTCCAAACTCAACTCTAGTATAGAATGTATATGAAATAAAGGTCCCTCCTTCCAGAGTATCCCAAGCACTCAGCTTGCCCTATAGACCTGGACCAGTCCAACTTTGCTTCTCCCTCTCAGCCCAGGCTCTGCCCACAGCCTGGGACTCAGTATTCCCTCCTACCTTCCAAATACATCCTTCCTTGCCATTACACATAGTCTTACTTGTGCTGAAATGCTGCTCTTGGAAAAACTTCTCACATTCTTCACATTCTTGCTTCAACCCTCCTTGAGTGGAGATGTAGCCAACTCCTCCTAAGCCTGTACTTTTCCAGAAGTAAGCATTCTTTCTATATGCTCCTTTCCATAGTAGGTTACCACACTTGCCATTGCTATTTCTTGGGAGATTTTTGGTAAGACTATATTTTCCTTTTAGCTGTGTATTCTTAAAGGTCCTACTCTTTATATTCTTTCTAAATTTCCTGAAGCATGCTATGTTTAATATATGTTGAAGTTGACCTTTATTTATTTGGAAATAAAGCTGCAGAGAGTAATATTACATTTACTCATTAGAGATACATTAATAATAGTTGAGATTATTTGTACCAACTGGCTTTCACTATTGTATACCAAATAAAACCTATTACCAGTAATTATTTACTCTACCGGAATATTTATTGAATTGGGGAGAAATTTTTCACAATATTTAATACTCTCTGTAACATTTCCAACCCCTATATGTGCAAGAGAAGACACACTTTATTAATACTTCCTAAAACTTTTTCAAATGAAGCATAATTGTTTTCCTTTAACTCTTGCACTTCCAGAGACTATCACACCAGACTGTCTTTATCACACTAGATAGGCGAAATTGTCTATGATTCTAAGTCTTTTCCTAGAATTTCCTCAGTGAAATATGATATATGAAAGCTACATATAGTTTTTTTAATACTTAAATTGTCATCAAATGTGTTTAAAATAAAAATGTCTGTTTGTTAGGTGATGTACCTTAATACTATATTACATAATACTCATGTTTCTCTGAAGAGTTGGGATTTTACTGGGGATGTCAAGTTCCCTGAAACTCTAAAATTATGCTAAAGAGGAGCAAAACAATAATGTTGAGCCCTTCCAGGTGTTTCTCAGTGGTTAGAGCCTTGGCCTGCAAACTGAAAAGTCTTGGGTCTGATTCCTGGCCAAGGGCATGTACCTTGGTTGCAGGTTTGATCCCCAGCCTCAGTTGGGGTGTGTTTGGGAGGCAACCAATGAACATGTCTCTCTCATATTGATGTTTCTCTCTCTTTCTCCCCTCGTCCCCTCTCCCTCTTTCCCACTAATCAATGAAAAAAATATCCTTGGATAAGGATTTAAAAAAATAGAAAGAATGTTGAGAGAAAAAAATAAAGTGGATTTTATAACCATGTTCTGTAAAAACACTAAAGTGACAGTAACTTGGAGACATCTGTGTAATAGGTCAGCTCAGCCAAGGATTTGGTGAGCATGAGGGTGGGTGGCGAAGGATTTAGAAAAGAGACAAAGAGAATAAGCTGGGTCTGGGTGGATCTCCTGTGTCTGAGACCACAGAGAGAGGTCCAGATGGCAAGCTGAGCCTTTGTTTTATAGCCAGAGGTAAACAAGGTCGTGGTCACCATAGTTACAATGTTCTTGTGAGTTTCACTTGTTTTGGCAGCACTTGCTGCACCTCCCACAGCCCATTAGCTAATCAAGATATGATCTAGGGAGCATCATAAGGTCAAGTTTAATTATGCTAAGAGGACTGTGCCCTCTAAGCTGGGACTTGTTTGTGGCTTTGCTAACATCAGTCCAAGGCTTAATCCTATTGCCAGTCCCCACACTTCTGACAAGGAAAAATCAAAGTCTGCAGCTCTACAAGATGTCTACATTAGGAACTGTTTCTGAAAACATTTCTTTAAAACCTGAGAACTCTTCTTCTAAGGGATAATTGTGAATTAACTTGTTTGGTTATCTTCAATAAGGCGAATGAGATTTTGAATGGTTCCTGTAATTAAAGCAAATTGTCTCATAACTCTGCTATTTGAAATAAATATTTTCTCCTATTTCTTAGAATGGTACCTGAATCTTAACTGTTTGCATATGGGCATGTTTGATCTGGTCTTTACCATTTTTTCCAGTTGTATTGTAATTAACCATTCAGGTATCTATTTTCTTACTCTGAGCAGCGAACTTCTGTAAAAAAAAAATATTACTCTAATGTAGGGGTGTCGAACTCAATCAGAGAAGGGGCCAAAATCTAAAATCCAGCCTAAATCGCGGGCCGAATGGTTTACTGAACAGTCATAAACTGACAATGTCATAAACTGATAGCGGAGTGCAGTGATGACAGCGCGGTGCGGGCCACATTGCAAGGCCTGGCGGGCTGGATTTGGCCCGTGGGCCTTGTGTTTGACACATGTGCTTTAATGTATGTTTGGTACTAATAAATGCTCAATTAAATGTTTATTTAAAGAACAAATAAGAGAATCAAATATAACTCCTATGCTTCTAGATTGAACAAGAGAATATCTGATGGAATCATGAGATGGGAAAGATTAGGAGAGAACTGAGTTTCACATTGTTACACTAGAGATGCTAAGCAGGTATTTTGGCAGAGATAAAAAGTAAATAATGGTATATAATCCTCAGAGAATGAGCTAGTGACATAGATTTGGAAGTCATTATAATAAACATGTCATTGGCCAATTAAGTAGGTAGAATCACCTTAGAAGAGAAAGCAGAGGAAGATCAGAGGGTCTAGAAACAACCTTTTAGTTTACTTCACTAAAGCATGAGCATATGCGGAAAGAGTAACTAAGATTAAGTCAAGTGTAAGTGAATAAGTAAAGATGGGAAACTGAGGAAAAAGTAGCCAGTAAGTTAGGAGGAAAACATGAGATACTTTAAAAGCCAAGAGAAAAAGATACAGTGATGAACAGTGAATTGTTATTGAGAGTTTAACTAGATTGAGGGCAGAAATATGCCTATTAGATCTGGCAAATACAGAGGTCATTGGTGATCAAGACAATAATTTGGTGGAGGCAGAAGCCAAATTGAAGGGAGAATGAAGAAAAAACAGACTATAAGGAAATGGAGATATGGCAAATGTAATTTTTGAGATGTTTAGCTGGGAGGTGGGAGTGGCCAGGGAGAGATGAATGGGGGGTAGGGGGTGGAGACATATGTAATACTTTAATTAATAATTTAAAAAAAAAGTAGTAGAGAAATGGGGTGGTAATTGGAAGGAGATGAGGCCCATGGCAAGGTATGTAGGTACATACTTTTGTGAATTATGGGAGTAAAAAAGAATATACAGTATCCTGATGAGAAAGATCCAGAAGAGATGGAAAGACTGATGATGATGATGATGATATAGATGACCAAAGGAGAAAAGTCCCTGACAAACTGTCAGAGATTTAAAGCTCATCTTGGCATTTGATAAAATTAGGGTGTTTTTCCTCTATGCTCAAAGAAAAGTAAATGAAGATTTTGGTATAAAATCTGATTTATGCCTCAATTTGGTCATAAGAAAATGAAGAAACTTCTCTCTAGTGGTGTTTCAGTTATCTGTGGCTATGTAACAAACCACCTTATGATTCTGTGGCTTAACAATGATTTATCATTTCTCGGTATTGTGGGGTTTGACTGGACTCAGCTGGGTAGTTTTCTCATGCTGCTGTTTTCAGATGGGAACTTGGCTGGAAGATGGTCTTTCAACCTCCAGGGTCTCCCTTCATGTGAGTTCTCATGACTCAGTAGTTTATCTCCACAGCATGGCAGCTGGCTGCCAAGGGCATGCATTTCCAAAATAACACACCTAATATTCAGGTATTTATCAATCATATGCTTATGTTGTCCTTCCTAATATCCCCATTGGCCAAGCAAGTCACATGGTAAAAACCAGACTCAGTGTGAGAAAGGCTCTACAAAGTCATGCATGCCAAGAAGAAAAGTGTGTGGGGTGGGAAGGATGAGGGCAGGTACTAAAGTAACTATTATGAGATGCTTTTATTTTCTAAAACAAAGTGTATTATCTCTTAAAATTTGGTTGGGGAAAATAATATAAGAAGTCATATTGCCATTATGGGGATTGAAAAAACAATATTTTCTGGCACTGTTGAGTGCCTGTGTAAGCTATATTCATGAACATAAAAGAAATAACAAAAATATCCTATTTTTATGATTTTGTGTGAGAATTCTTCAGCAGCTCTTCAGTGCATCCAGGAAGCAGATTGGCAAGGTCATTTACAAATGTCTAAATCTGTTTGAGAGAAAGCATGTAGACAGCAGAAAAGTGACACTGTCTGTAATATCTGTCTTTTTGTCTTTTATAGACTTTCTTGCTCATCTCCTCCAAGAATTAATCAATCCATCACAATACATTTAGATATGAAAGGCAAAATATGTTAAACCCTTGAAGGTTAAAAGACAATGGTATTAGACACTGTTTTTGGCATCAACAAATTTACTTTAATAGTTGGTAATTTAATAAAATAATTATAACCCTACCTTCTATTCCCACACAATTTCTTCCCATTTGCTCTTTCAATGAAAAATTCTCCAAAATTCCTTTATATTTTTAAACTTTCCTACTTCTGTTGTATTAGTTAGTGTCCAAATACAAATTTAGATATTATACTTGCTATTTTAAAAAAATATATTTTTATTAATTTCAAAGAGGAAGGGATAGTGAGAGATAGACACATCAGTGATGAAAATCATTGATTAGCTGCATCCTGCATGCCCCCTACTGGGGATGGAGTCTACAACTGGGGCATTTGCCCTGACCAGGAATTGAACCATGACCATTAATAACTAAATGAGCATAACCATTGTCTTAAAGGCTTCAAAATGAAAGAAAAAGTGCACATGTTTTCCATTTGAGGCTTTGTAATGAGTTAAAAAGTTGATCACATTTTATCAAGGATTTAAAAAATAAAATAAAAAGCATTTTCTAAAAGGGAAAAAACAAGGCATTTCATTAATCTATAAAGATCTTATTCCTTAGCCCTCATTGCTAATTCTTTTTTGTATCAAGATTTTCATTTTCCAGTTGCAATAAAAGCAATAAGCTAAGTAAGACGTGCTCTAAAGTAGCCCACAGTTTGTTTTTTCCCTTTCTTGTGGCTTTAATATAAACTATTTGTAATATAGAATTTTTTTCCAATACAAAAGCACCTATAAAACAGTCATCAAAAACATTTCTCTTGATAACAGCTAATGCATAGATCATAGGAGTTTTGAGCAGCATTTGTGAAATAATCACAGCTTTCTAAATGCAATATTATAGCAGCTTCCAGAAACTGTGTGCATTTTCCAGTTTTATATCACAATTTTTTCTTATTTTCTATGCAAAATATGTTAATGCTTTTGGAGTGATTTTTCAGAAAGTAATTTGTAGACCAAAATAATCATGTTTAGGCTTTATTCTAGAAGGATGTATATTCTGACCAACCATTTGGAAGGAGGTATGAGCAGCCAAAATACATATACGCTAGAGTGGAAAGGGAAAACTAGCATTTTGTTTTCTTATGTTTTAAAAATGCACTTTGTGCAGCTGGGTTGGATTTTTATTGTATTATCCTTTTCCCCCTCCTTTTTGGAATTATATGCAGAACAAGGTAGGGTCAAATTTGGGCTAATCAATGAACAACCCTTTTTTTCCTTTCCTGGGCTTGATTCTTTTTCAGTGTTGCCAGCACAACAAAAGATTCTTTGTTATTGAAATATTTTAGTCAAGTGTTAGGTTAATGCTAACATATTTGATCTTTAGAGGTCATTAAAACTTCCAGACTTATGGTCCATCCACCTAGTTATCAATGGCAAATGGTGAAACTAACAGGTCTGGTATGTGTTCCAATGGATGCCACTGCAGCCTTCCACAATATGGAGGTGTCCCCTCATTCTATACAAAGGGGACTCCTATAATAAAAAACAGTCTTTTTTTTTTCCTTTTCCTAATAATCACTTCAGTTAAAATCACTTAGAACTGATATGAGGACAATAGGAAACCTAGAGTGTCTAGAATCACCTTGGGAGCTGGTGAGGGATACAGATGGAAGAGATTCATTGGGGATTTCCTCTCTCCCTCCATTTCCATTCATCTTAGCCAGGGATCACCTAAATATTAGTGAAACAGTCTCTCCCCTGCCACACAAACACACATGCACATGTACACATGTGCACACGCATGCATGCACACCCACACACACACATCCTGACAACACACCCAAGCAATTTTTATCCAGCTCCCTTTTTTCTATGAATAGCATTACCTCCTATGATAGCATATAATTTGCTTATTTATTGTGATTATTTATTGTCTGACTCCCACTAGTACCTAAACTCTCTGAAAAAAGAAATCTTTTCACTGATATTTTCCTCATCAGCTAGAACACCTAAAGATTTGTTGTTTATTTACCAGAATAAATTTAAAATGTTACCATATTTGAAAACTAGCTTTCTAAAAGTGAAAATTCTCCTTTGAGGAACATTCTATTAAGTGAACATAAATGTTTTCTGATTCTGAAATAAGCCTATGAGTATACTAAATTATTTAGTACATGTGATTTTATTACATGCAAAATATTGCTTAGGTTAATACCATCAATTGCAAATCAAACTTTAGGGGCTTAACAAAATAGAAATTTTGTTCTTGCTCACAATAACTATCTAAATGTGGGTGTCTATGGTCTGGAGTGACCTTTTCCTGTGTGAGAATTCAGGCATGCAACATTCTCCAATGGGATAGGTCTTCCAGGTGTGGGACAACTCAGTCATCACTGTCTCGCTGGCTGAATGGGAAAGAGATGGCTTCTTAATCACCTTGGTCTTGATTACACACATCACTTCCATTGATCCATTTCTTTGATCAGAACTGTCATATGGCTCCACCTGGGTGCAATATAATATGCAGTCTGGATAGATAGCTACTTCCCAGGGACAGCTCTACACTGTGGGAGGGACAGAACACATTTTGATGGATTGTTTCCTGTATATGTTATATTTTATGACCAAGTTCTCCGGTAGTATGCATTCCCACAGACAGGCTATATTAATGAGATGTACTGTCATAATAATTCATAATAATATTATAACTTGAAGGATATAATGGTGGACCACCTTGTCATTGGCTGTGTTCAACTTCAGACAATGAGTCGGTTCCGAGGCTGCTCCAATGTCTCATCTCTGATCTGGGATGTAAAATAGTCATCAGCATCAACATTTGGAACAGGCTTTTCTCATGAGCATGATCAAAAGATGCCAAGTCAAACCATTCATTCTAAATTCTCTTCTTAGCCTACACTAATTTCATCAGTCAACACGAAACACATGGCTAAGCTCAACAAGACTAACCCCTTTCCTGTGACATGCATGGGGAGTGAATATCTGATGACAATTTACACCCCCACAGGCTTATGTTAAACATATTCAAACATAGAGTGGATGTTCAATATGGTATTTCAAATGGTCTCATCTGAAATACAGGAGCCACTAAAGTGAGGAATTCTCAGTACTCAGACTTCAAGGTAAAGAGAGGCTATTTTGAAATCCCAATCTCCAGAGCCATTTTTTTTAATTTCCTTCTCTTTAATTATTCCCACTTATGAGACAAAGCTGATTGATCCCTTAATGTGCAACAATCCCAATTTATCTTCTGTCTGATACTGCCTTAGTGCTCCAGTCTTTCAAGGCAATTTCCTGTGCTCTTCATTCACCAATGCCATTCTCCTCTCTGGATTTTGATTATTGTTATGATCTGCTTGAGGAATGTCACCTGGAATCTTTGCTTCTTTCCATCTCTAATTAATAGCCACCCATTGAGGATTTATGAATTTTCACCATTACTGGGCATAGACTACCTTTTTTTCTTCTCTGCTCTATCCATCAAGTCATCTACCCATCTACCCGTCCTTTCAACAATATTTAATGATCGCCTAGTATCGTGGTCAGCAAACTGCAGATCACGAGCCACATGCGGCTCTCTGTCCCCTTGAATGTGGCTCTTCTACAAAATACCACGGCTTGGGCGAGTCTATTTTGAAGAAGTGGCATTAGAAGAAGTTTAAGTTAAAAAAATTTGGCTCTCAAAAGAAATTTCAATCGTTGTACTTATTGATATTTGGCTCTGTTGACTAATGAGTTTGCTGACCACTGGCCTAGTATATATCAGTAATTTATTTACATATATATATATATATATATATATATATATATATATATATATATAAAATGGGGATGTTCTATGAATCAGATGAAAATCTCCAATGTCATAGAGTTTATATTTCAGTGGAGAACATAGATACATGAGGCAAAATGTAAATGTGATTTCAAATAGTGCTAGTACTGTGAATAAGTGAAAACAGGGAAATATGCCTAGGTGAGGGGAATGAGCAGCATGAAATAAGTGGTCAGCGATGGCCTTCTCAATATTTGAGCAGAGAACAAAGTAATGAAAACAAAATAGCCCGTGCAGCTATAGAGTCAAAGTTGTATTTCTAATCAAAGTCCCCATAACAAAGGGACCTGTAAATCCTTTCCTCTCCCCTCTAACCTCCCACTGGAATCCATTTATCATATTTATGTTATTGGGTGAATACAAAAAAGGCCAAGTAGAATTGGCTAAGCTGATTGCCAGGGTCTATAATTTTCTCTGCTATTTTAAGATTAGTTGGAACTATATTTTGTTTGAAGGGCCTTTATTTTTCTAACAAAGACTAAATTGAGCAAATATGAAGCAATAATGTTGCCTAATGCAATACAGTGCTCATTTAAAAGATTCATAGAACAGAGTCTTTGAAAAGATGACTTTCTTACCTTCATTTTACTTCTGTGCCTTTGTATTGCTTTGGGAATTGTTTTGATTTCCTGCTGTTAATCTCCATGAGGGGTAATCCAAGGAGAGATGACTAACCTCACCACACCAGTAGTCAAGGTGTTTTTGATTAAGTATAAGAATTATTCATGTGGATAAAAATAAAATGCGGATTTGAGATCTCCACCCTTGTCTTTATTTTAGCTTCCAATTGCTGCTGTTCAAAGTCCCAGAGACTTAGTGGTTAAAACAACACAAACATACCATGTGATCATTCTGACTGACACCAGTCTCCCTGAGCTAAAATCAAGGTGCCAATCACGTATATGCAATGTTCCGTTTGTCATGGAAGGTTGTGTGGTCACAGGTTCCAGGTTTTAGGACATCTTGGACATCTTAGGATCTGCCATGATTCTCCCTTCCATGGCTCTTCTTTAAATTGGTGACTGTGACTTCCAAGAATGCAGGAAGTCTTACCAGACAGAGCCATTCCTTAATGAGACCAACCTGATTCCTGGGAATGGGTAAGGAGAACAAAAGGTTTTTCTTAGAACTGTGAAAGTACTAAGCTTCTGACCAACAACTGGGTCCATCTGGGGCCTGGGCACTCCTTGTGACATGTTCCAGAACTGCTCCAGCCTGTTCTGTTTCTGCAACTAGAATTTGAGTCACCTTTTGAAGTTGCTCTATTAGAAATTGGAGGCTGTGTCTCTCCCCTGCCTTATTGTCTATGTTCATACATCATCCCTTTCCTTTTTGATAGATTTCAAATTGTTCCAAGAAGGAAACTGGTGATAATTCTATTTTCAGCAGCTCATACTCTGGGGACTGATTTGGGTCTTGTCTTTGATATTGTGCTTCTCTAATCATAATCCTGATTTCTGAAATATTAGTGTCAGTAGAGAAAAGGCTTGCCAACTCTATCGCTCATTTATCACTGAGAAGATGCTTTTAAGGAAGGTCTTAAATGAAGGCATTGTACAAATGCCAAAAAAGAAAAGAAAAAAAAGTACTATGTCTAGGGATTAGTGAAAGCTTCTCATCGTCTGACCTCAATTAGAAAAAGCAGAAATATTTCTAAGGATTGCTTCTGAGATGCCTGAAGTGGCATTCTAGATGTTGGAATTAACTCCTAAACTGAAGCTCTTTGCCGTTAGTGATCTAGTAACCTCATTCTTTGACTTCTTTTTGGAAACTCCTCATAAATGTTTGTAAGGGCTCTTAGCACCGCTGGTTAAATTTAAACCTTAATTGACTAGAAGCAAGCAGGAGTAATTGTGTGCAAAATAAATGAAAGAAATTATAATATCTCCGCAAGATACAAAAGTATAAGATAAAAATGTTTAAATTGGAATGAGCAAGATTGCTCAACCACTTCTTTATTATTACCTCCAAAAGGAATCTTTTTAGATAAAATTTTCTGAGTAACACTCCTATGACATTTTATTTTTAATATTCATCTGAGGATATTTTTCCATTGACTTTTAGAAAGAGTGAAAAGAAGCGGGGAGAGGGAGAGAGGGAGAGACATATTGATTGGTTGGCTACCACACCCACTCTGACCAGGACTAGGGATCAAAACTGCAACCAGGTACAAGACCTTGACTAGAAGTAAACCCACAATCCTTCAGTGCCAGGACTAACACTATAACCACTGAGCACTGAATATACTGAATTACTATATATCTGCTGATGTGCTCTATGTATATCTGTGCTTTATAGACAAAATGAGTAAAATATTCTGCCCCTGCTCCAAGAACAAATTTTCACCCCCTTGAGGAAGATATTGTCCTATTGTGAATGTGTGATATAAATTGAAGGGACACACTTGATTTTATCTTCTTTCCATTTTCATGATATTATAATTACATTTTTTAAAGTGAAAATTGATTATGGAAAACATATATGCAAAACTTATACTCCTCAAGTCAGGGAAACAAATATATAATTTTATAAACATGTCCATCTTTCTATGTCAATAGGTATATTATGACAACATTATCGTTATATTTGCAGAGTACTTATATAGTTGTAATGTCTCATTTAGGTATACAATTCCTTGACAGATATTGATGTTGTTTCTGACTTATTTTGAGAGAAACAAGGCTATGATATAGATTCCTATATGTATCTCTTTATACATGACTGAATATTTCCTTGGGATGCATGCCTGGAAGTGCAATCTTCCAGGCAAAGGAAATGCATTTTTTAAGGCTTTGACACATGATTAGAAATTGCCACTCAAACAGCATGGTTCCTTTCAAAAAGGCATAATCATAGCAAAATCTGAATGATACCTGAGTAATTGTGTGGTATCTCTTCTACCAATAAAATATTGCATTTGCATCCAGATGATTGGGCATATTTTTAGAGGGCGTAATTGTTCAATTGGAACAGAAACTCTCTGGAGAAAGCAGGAACTGGAAAGAGATTTGTGATGTGGTCAGAATTTTATGTGTATAACTTGGCTCAGCAAAATGATAGGGGTGTTTGCAGAGGGGCTGGAAAAATGATTATCCTCCAAGTTGTTTTTATTTGATCCATTCTGATTCTCTTTCTGACGTTTTATCATTTTAAAACTGTCCACACATTTTATCACAGCTTTGGATAAAGTCTGAGCTGACAGAGATGCAGGCAACAAAAGAAGTACTTTCCAAAAACTGTTTATGTATTAATTCAACAAATATTTATTGAGCAACTACTATTATAGATGACAGGCACTGGAACAGGCCTGGGCATATATAACAGTGACTAAAAACAAGTCCCTTCTATTGTGTTGTGTGTGTTTCAGTGTGGGGAGGCAGATAATATGCCAAGTAAACATCTATATACATAAAAGGCTAAGCAACCATCTGACCATCTGACCGGTAACTATGACACACAATGACCACCAGGGGGAAGACACTCAATGCAGGAGCTGCTGAGCTGCAGTGACTTGGCAGCAACGGTTCTCAGGTGACGCACCCTAGAACCAGAGAGGAGGGAGCCCAATTTCAGGGTGTGTCACCTAAGAACTTCCCTCTTGCAATCCAGGATCCCTGAGGGATGTTGGAGAGCTGGTTTCTGCCTGATTCCCGCAGGCCAGGCCGAGGGACGCCACCTGCTGGAGGGACTCTGCTCACTCTGCAGATGCCCTTCAAGCTGTGGTTGCAGCCTCAGGTGCAGCTGGTTGGGAAGGAACCACAGGAGGTTGGCTCCAGGGTGTTTCTGGCCCACCTCACCCAGTCCTGCCCCACAGGCCACCTTCTAATTAATTTCCTTTCAATGTGCATGAATAAGTGCACCAGGCCACCAGTAAAGTTGGCCGGCCTGCCTGCTAGTTGAACTCCTGGTCGAGGGGACAATTTGCATATTAGCCTTTTACTATATAGGATATACACTGAGTGGCCAGATTATTATGTTTTCAGAGATCATAATAATCTGGCCACTCAGTGATTAATATGATGGTAATTAGTGATGAGTGCTTTGGAGATAAATAAGACAGTGCATGGCGAGCAGGGGGTAGGGGTGGTTGTGGAGAGGCAGGGGAAGGACTATTTTAGATAAGGTGGCAGAGAAAACCCTCTGAGCAAAATTCAAATACAGTGATGGAGCAAGTTTTGCAGATATCTGGGGAAAGAATATTGTAGACACAAGGAAGAGAGTATTCAAAGGCCCTGAGATTGGAACATGCTTGACAATTAGGAATAGGAAGGAGGCTGGTGTGAAGGGAGTAGAGTGAGGACAGTGGTAAAAAAAAAAAGAAGTTGGAAAGATAGACAAGGGTGAGTTCATCACAGCATTGTAAAACACATAAGGATACCACCACATCTCCAACTTTGAATCATTGAAACTCTCCATCAACAAACATCCGAAAGCTCTGAGAGTGTTCCTGAGTCCTGGCTAGACACTAGATATATAAGGGGTTGAAAACAGACGGGGCTCTCAGGAAGGAACGTTCCATGGAGGACAAAGACAAGTATAGAGCCAATGGTGTTTATTGTGATGGTGCTCTCCTGGGTGTAGTAGCAGGCTTTAGCTAGAGCATAGTGACAGTTCACCTAGATAGCTGCAATATAAAAATTGAGATAGTTTTAATAAAACTGTAATTTTCTTTTAGCAGCCACTCTATCGTTGCATGTATTATGTTATTTGAAATTAAATGTTAAGTCACCTGCTCACCCCTGTGGATTGGGTCTTGGAATTAGGGAGCACATTTTCATTCAGTTCAGCTCTGTGTCTGGACCAGGCTTTCACCAAATTCGTGGCAGTGAACTTAGGGTGCCAAAGAAAGAATCTGATTGAGGTTGGCTTCCTGTCTGAAAAGTTCTGGACTTGACTGGACCTTCGTGAAAAGATTAGAATGCTATGGGAAGCTCACTGGAAATCTGGAAGATGGGAGGGAACCAGTGGGGTCGGGCATGTGGGTTACTGGTGCTTTTCCCTACTTGTTTTGTCAGTGGTGAGTCTCACTTGTTGGTAAATAGTTAGAAATTGCATGTGTTTTGGTTCTCCTTTCAATGGTAAATTCACTTGGGGAAAGATCAGTTTATTGTTGCTTTGCTTGGGTGTGTGACAAATGATTCGTGAATGAGGAAAACAATCTTCTCATTCAAATCTGTTTACAGAAATGCATAGAAATAAAATGAGAAAAATTTCCCCTGGCTTCCTTCTTATTCTAAGAGTATTACCATATGCATCCAATGTCTCAATTATCTCTAGGACTCAGGAATTTGGGGTTTTGTTTCAAGCAGCTTGCCGGCTGTAGGCCATTGGGAAGCTCTCATTTTCTGATCTAAGTACTGTGTATTGTAGCATGATTATTTGATGTTTTTAGGACATGAGTTTGATTGCAAAGGATCCTTATCTCCAAGGTAACACCTGACATTCCTATTGGCAGAGAACAGTTTGTCTGCCCTGTTTGGGTCTTTCTGCTATTTGAAATGCATTATGGGAGCAAATTTATCTGAGGACATTCAGAGTTGAGGAGATGGAAAAGGCAGTTCTGTTCTCAATTACCTTGTGTGCTTGTTCTGTATAGTTGGAACCTGCAGAGCACCCAGAACACACCCCAAACCTTGTCCCTGTTAAGATTAGAGTCCTCTCCTGTAACCTGCCTAGTTTTTTTGTAATAATATTCTCTGCCAAACTACCAGCTTGGCTTGAATGAACTATATATATAACATATATATGTGTGTTAATATATATACATACATATATATGTGTGTATGTGTATATATATATATTAATATTAAAGGTCTGGTGCATAAAATTTGTGCATGGCACGGGGGGGTGGGGAGAGCAGGGTGTGTGTGTGTGTGTGTGTGTGTCCCTCAGCCCAGCCTGCACCCTCTCTAATCTTGGACCCCTCGAGGGATGTCCAACTGCACCTTATCACCTATTTTAATGATGACAAGCTTTTGCTGCTTTTCATACTATGATGAGTTATTTCTACTTGGATCACAGATAAGATGTCTGACGGTCAGACAGGGTCAACACATTTAGTTTCACTGCAAAATATTTCTGAAATGAAATTAATAAAGGTATTCAGAATGAATGAGCAATATGAAAGTTTGCATCTTTTTATTTGTAACTGCAAAATTCTAATTGTATTTGAAAACATGCACTGTGCTTGGAACTGGGGCTTCAAAACTGAGGAAGACAAATATGATTTTCCAATCTAGGGGAGGAGAAGGACATTCAACAATTAGTCACACCAGTGAACATGCCCCTGGAAATGGTGGCACAAAAAAGGGGAGGAGGCCAGGGAAGAATATTTTTAGATTGAATTTCCGGGAAAGAGATCTCTAAATGACAATTAAACCAAGACCTAAGGTTAACTAGGAGGGCATGATGAATGTGAAGGGGCCTGGAAAATCACATTTTTGGTCTGAATCACTGAAAGAGAAGTTTCTGGAATCACATAGTTATCAAAGGGATGAGTATTGTAAGATGTGGCTGAAAAAAAGAGATTTGAGCCTCATGATGGAAGACCTTATTGTTTCTAGTAATTATGAGGAAGCCTTGCCAGGTTTTGAGGAGTGGGTTCATGATGTGGTCAGAGCTAATTGATTATAGTAATAACAACTTTATGTATGAAGGGTCTGACCAGGCATTCTCACTATTTTTATTATCACAAGGCAGGGCATTTCTGGGTATGTAGGAAATAGACATATGAATGTATACATAATACATATGCTATACATTTTATGTTTGTATATACATATTTATGTTTATATATGTATATATACAAACACACACATATATATGTTAATATATATATATATATATATATATATATATATATATATATTAATATTAGAGGTCTGGTGCATAAAATTTGTGCATGGTACGGGGGGGGTGGGGGAGAGCAGGGTGTGTGTGTGTGTGTGTGTGTGTGTGTGTGTCTCAGCCCAGTCTGCACCCTCTCTAATCTGGGACCCCTCGAGGGATGTCCAACTACCCACTTAGGCCTGATCCCACGGGTAGTCAGACATCCCTCTCACAATCCAGGACTACTGGCTCCCAA
This sequence comes from Pipistrellus hanaki, assembly GCF_964339955.1. NCBI lineage: Eukaryota > Metazoa > Chordata > Mammalia > Chiroptera > Vespertilionidae > Pipistrellus > Pipistrellus hanaki. The sequence continues at coordinate 63,145,183 of NC_140510.1, read as the reverse complement.
CTGATCACCTGCTTAATTGCCCCTAACCAGTTCTGCCTGCCAGCTTGATCAGCCCCTAACTGCTCCCCTGCCAGCCTGATTGCCCCTAACTGCCCTCCCTTGCTGCCCTGATCAACCACAACTGCCCTCCCTTGCCAGCCATCTTGTGCCAGCCATCTTTGACCACATGTGTTGGAGTGATGATCAGTTTGCCTCTTTATTATATAGGATATATATACCTTCCTATGTATTTATACACACATACAGGAAAATGTATATACACAGAGAAATATAAATTTAAATTTGAAAATATACTTTGAGCTTTGGTTTAGAGCATTTATCTACATTCCCATTTTTGTCACTCAAAACGTCTGCAAGTTTAAGATTAACTGTTAGGTTAAGATTCCGAGTTAATGTTGAGGTAGATGTTTCAGGTCTGAGTAGGAAAATACTAACAGGGAATAATCTAGGGAAATACAAATTATTTTGATAACCTCTCTTATTTTACATTTTTGGATAACCTCTCTTATTTTTACATTTTTGGCTCAGAAGTAATGTCATCCTAATGACTTTTATTATAAAGAAAGGAAAACAAACCTAACTCTAAAACTGAAGCCAAATAATAATTTTTTTTAACTGCTAAATTTTCATAACTGCTTGAATAATAAAAGGATAAATCTTAACTCCCTCCAAAGTAGGGAGGCTCCAGGATTGCTCAGGTGGCCTATCATGAGCCTGCCTGTGCAGAGCCCCATCTCTGAAATGCTTGTGGATTAAAAAGAACTGCTGAATTATATGAGAAAGTAAGGAGCAAAGCTGACTTGAGGCCTTTGTTTCAAAAGTTAAGCTATTCTCTCTCATTGTCCAATGCTGCTTTACTTGTATTCTCAAAGAACTCAGTGTCTATTTATCATGGTCAGTGAGGTTCAAACTATCCTGGCTTTGATGGGGGCATTTTTCTTATTTGAATTTAGAGATAAATGGAATCTATATAGCTTACTAAAGAATTATAGTATTGTTAGGACTAAGTACAAATTGTGCTCAAATGAAAGGAAATCCTTTCCCTTTCCAGTCATGCTCTGCAAAAAATGGAGGGTACATTATCTATACTAATGAAAGCCTAGGAGGTCCTCACACCTTTGAGGGATGTCCTCATGTCATCACAAGATGGCCACCACAACATGGCTGGCAGGGGAGGGCAGTTGAGGGCGATCAGGCCTGCAGGGGAGGGCAGTTGGGTGTGATTGGGCCTGCAGGGGAGGGCAGTTGGGGATGACCAAGCCTGCAGAGGAGGGCAGCTGGGGGCAATTGGGCTGGCAATTAGGGGAAATCAGGCCAGTGGGGGAGCAGTTAGACATGAATCAGGCTGGCAGGGGAACACATAGAGGCAACCAGGCAGGTAGGCAGAAAAATGGTTGGGAGCCAGCAGTCTAAGAGGGATGACCAACTGCTGGTTTAGGCCCAATCCCTGCAGCAGTCGGACAACCCCCAAGGGGCCCCAGATTGGAGAGGGTGCAGGCTGGGCTAAGGGACATTTCTGCCCCATGCATGAATTTCATGCACCAGCCCTCTAGTACAAGCATAATGGGATTGCTATACTATCCAACTGCATAAACATAAAAAAAATTTAGAAACTCTAAATGTTCATGCATATGGTATAAAACTTAAGGATATCTTTGAGATGAGCCACCTCATGTTCTGGAAATATTCTCTCTCCCCCCCTCCCTCCTCTCTCTCTCTCTCTCTCTCTCTCTCTCTCTCTCTCTCTCTCTCTCTTTTAATCTAGTCACACTTTTCCTAAATTTGAGAAGCCTATAAAATAACCCCCAAATGTCATTCAGCAAAACTTAAGGTTTGGAAAAAAGAGTTAATCTGTTGAATTTTCTGCCTTGCCATACATATGCTGTGATCTATATCTTTCATCTTCTCTTTTGTTTTTATTTTAATTGTATCTTTAAATTAAAACTCCCCCAAGGAAAATAATCTTTTCCCCCCCAACTTAAGCTGATAAGAAACAAAGAATACCAACACTGAAATGTTAATAATCAGAAAATTCCAAAGCCTATACAATTTTAAAGAAAAGATTGCCATCTTTCAAAATAAATTTTATTATGTGGCTATACATAGGATATAAACTTAATACAAAAGGAAATTGAAATATTGATCTCATGGTTCAGTGAACATAAAATCTATATATATTTAGGCAATCACTCATTTTATAATTCCCCAGAATTGGTATGGTTTCTAGCGTTGGCACCATTAATTTTTATAGATCAGTATTAAATGTTAAGTATGTGTGAAAGCTTATGCTTTCATTGCCTGTCTTCCAACATAGTATTCATTTTTTATGAATACTACTAATAATTGAAAATGATATTGCTTTTACATGTTAAGCCCTTTCTGTGGCCCAGGTAGTACTCAAATACTTCATATATAGTGTCTTTTAAATCCTCAGAATTTCCTGTGAATAAGCATCATCATGCCTGTTAAACAGTTGAATTTCAAGAGACTTAAAAAGGTTAGAGTTTACCTTCCCATAGTTTTATAGCTAATAATTGGGATTGAAATTTAGGCTAATTTGACCCATGGAACAATATGGGTAATGTGTGTGTGTGTGTGTGTGTGTGTGTGTGTGTGTGTAATAGGTAAAACATCCTTACTATATATTTGTAAAACAAATAAGCACCATCTATAAAGACAAATTAATTATGTGATAGTATGGCCACTAGAGTCAGACCACCTGGGTTCAAAGCCAGCTTCTACCACATGGACAAATAATTCAATTTCTCTATAATGTCATTACAATGCTTATAGAATGGTTTTTGTAGTAGTATTAACATCTAGGGCCAACGCCCGCCATGTTCCACGCATGTGCCCTGGTGGTCAGCGCATTTCATAGTGACAGTTTGTTCGGTTGTTTGTCTATTTGCATATTAGCCCTTTTATTATATAGAATTATTATTTTTCTTACTACTACTACTATTATTACTGCATCTCCATTAGACAAGATGTGAGCCCACATCAAAATAACCTCAATGAAGCTGAATGAAATGTTTTCTGGCTCTGTAATTCTATGCTGCATCCTCTGTGTTCTCAAATACTTTAAAAGATCACAAACATTTCTATCTTTATATCTCCACCAGGACAGACTTACAGAGGATAATCCCCAGTAGACAGGATCTAAAGCACTGCAGGGATCCAGCTTCTACAGACCTGACTGCTCCAGGGACAGGGGAAATGTTCGAGTCGTTAATAGGATTTTTCTCCCAACTAACTTTCCTTTAACATAATATTCTCCTGGGTAGAATCCAAATTAAATGAGCTTCTGTTGGGTGCTCAGCATCCTGCATTTTCCATGGCTACTTTTTTTGTTGTCAAATTTTTTCCCCTCAAGACTCAGAAAATTAGTTTATTTGGTAATTTTCTTTCTCTGTAGGTAGTGATGCTATGAGCGATAGCTACTATGTACTGATGGCTTTAAAATATTTGTGCAAAGGGAAAAAGAGTTATAACCAGTGGTTTAATAACTCAACTATCTTTAAGGTTTAAATAAGTATATAGCTTTCCCTAGCTTGGACCTCCTAAGTATCATTTGATTGACCACTAGGTGGAGGTGATTGGTACATAGAGATAAAACAAAGAGAGTTCTAGGTTTGGGAAACATGTAGTACTGTAGACATATAATTTTATTTAGATTATTTTTCTAAATTTAAGATTTAGGAAATTTAAGATTTGCTAAGTTTAAGACTCTAAAGAGATCAATTTTCATTTAAAAAGAAAAACATTGAAAATGGAGAGAAGAGCCCTAGCCGGTTTTGCTCAGAGGATAAAGCATTGGCCTACAAACTGAAGGGTCCTGGGTTCCATTCTGGTCCAGGGCACATGTCCAGGTTGTGGGCTCTATCCCCAGTGGCAGATGTGCAGGAGGCAACCAATCAGTGATTCTTTCTCATCATTGATGTTTCTATCTCTCTCTCCTCTCCCTTACTCTCTGAAATAGTAAAATATATATTTTTAAAAAAAGAAAATGGAGAGAAGGAAAGAAATCTGAAGGAATATATGAGAAAGCATTAAAAATGTAAATCATTCTGCATTTGTAGTTTATTGTTTATAGGCAATTATATATAATAATTACTGAACAAATGCCTATTGGGAACAACTTCCTCTATTAAGTTTGTTTGGGGTTTTAGAAAGAAGAGCCGATTCTGCCAAATAGTCTTTAATAAAAAAGGGAAGCTGATAACCAAGAACAAGATAGGAAATGAGGAAGATTACACGTAAGAAAGAAATGAAGTAAAATGAAAACTATGAAGAAAGGAAGCAGTGACACTATAATTGGGCCTTTAAAGCTGGGGAGGTTTTTTGTTTCAGTCAGATGATGGAAGAGGAGAGGAAAAATGTCAGAGCAAAGTCTGAGCACATACACATCTGAGAAGTGTGGGAAACAGTGGTGGTTTGGTTTGGCCAGAAAGAAGAGTATGAAGAATGCCAAGGGAGAAAAGCACAGAGATTATGTTTGGCTGTGCTAGGATGTCTGGCATGCTACTATAGTAGTTCTTCACTACCACAGAGACATCCCAGTATAGTATCAGTTTCACACACACCAAGTATGAGGGTATAAAGTTTTAAGGTACATTTGTTTCTCATTTCCTACATCTATGACATTGTTTTAAATGGCTTTGCTCTATTAAGCTTTGCATCAATAAAATTATTTTTCTCTTTTTTTTTTTCTTCCAGGAAGTAATTGTTATAGCCTCAAAATTAATGGTCTAGGATAATGTTTACAAAGTCATTAGACCTTAAGTACAGGATCTCACTTGTGAATTCTGTCTGCCCTGTGTTCCTTCATGTCCCCCTTGGATATTTTCTTAGTGTGAGGGAACTTAAAAAAGGACCATTTGATTCCTCAGTTAATTTTTCTGGACTTCTTTTTTGGCAGGTAAAATATTTAACCTGCCTCAATGTCAACTCATGAGTAATGTTGAAAATTGGTCCATTGACTCCTCTCTCACCCTTATCTTAATTTCTTTTGTTATTATACCTCAGATACTTCATAATTTTCCTCCCTCTTAATTTAAATAATGCCTACAGAAATGGCACATTATGGGTATGATCTTGTCTCTATATAGTTACTGGAGGACATCTGAAATACTGAATGCTGACTAGGAGAAGGCAAAGGTCTACCAATTCACTGGACAGTGAATGAACCTGTGAGTTTCTAGTCACTTTACACAGATAATTTAGCAAAGATCAAAACAAATAGGGAACCAGTGTTTCCAAGTGGGGAAAATACATACACTGGCACCTAGAAACTTGCATAAAGCAATTGAGAAACAGACAAGAGAAATACCCAGTGTAATAAAAGCAAACTGGATAGCCATGGAAGACTTCTCCAAAGAAGTGACTTTTATGCTTATGTGAGTGCTACAAAGAAGCCAGCTAGGTGTAGTTTACTGATGTAAAAAAAAAAAAAATATAGAGATGTATCATAAAGCAGTAAAAAACAGATTTTATTTAGGTCAATTACTATAGGAGAAAGGACATCTCAGTATAGAAATTCCAAATACAGGAGGAGCAAATAAGGATTTATAGCCAAGCAACAGGAAGGGATCAGTAGATAGAAAATTACTGAAAGGAAACAGCAGGTATATGGGTGTTCTGGCTAAACCAACTTAATAGATCCTTGCTGAAGACATACGAGTGTGATCAGACATCATCGTTGGGATGGTGAAGTAGGAAGACCTGGGTCAGATATAGAAGGTGATCAGATGGAGAGGGCAGGGTTTCTGGTTAAACGTGCTCAGCAAAGTTATGGCTAAGCCTGGATTTTATACCGATGGGCCTACAGGAAGGTTCAGAACCCTGACTAAAGTTTGGTCAAACAAATATTTTTTTGTCATTTATGGAACTTGATATTTTAACACATTGCCCAGTTGGGATCATCCCTGCACAACATTCCTCTACTTGATAGAGACATTACCTCCAGATCTTTTCCCTACTCCTTCTAGACTTATGTAAAATATATAAAGGCAGGTGGGATCTGAGAGACTTCAGTAGTATTGTCAAGGAAAGGCCCGCAGCCCAGCTACCATTTCCGTCCTTTACAATGTCTAAAGAGAATCCCATGACCAGTGCAGGAGGGGAGTGATCTGGAAACATGATGCTGCCTTGGCATGAAAATATCAAACTACACATTATGATAAACATTGTGAACAAAGGGCTGTGTCTCCATAGGAATGCTGGCTACTTTCCCAGACAGGTTCCCATGCGATGGTGTTACTGTGGTGAAATTGCCTTGGTACAGGACTGGCCTTCAATCTATAAGCTCAGAAACTATATCTCATCACATATCTAGACTATCTAAGATGTCAAAATAACTAGCTCAAAAGAGATGGACACAGGTCTTGGTCTGTTTGGGCTTCTGTGACAGAATACTACATGCTGGATAACTTATATACAACAGAAATTTATTTCTTAACAATTCTGGGATTTGGAAGTCCTAGGTCAGGGTGCCAGCACAGTTGGGTTCTGATGAGAGTTCACTTCCAGGTTTAAAATTGTTGACATCTCACTGTGGCCCTACTCGTGGAGGAAGTAGGGAGCTCTTGGAGTCTCTTTTATTAGAGCATTAATTCACTCATGAGGGCCACATCCTCATGATCTAATCACTTCCCCAATGTCCCTGGCTAATTGCACTGGCTGTTAGGACTTGAACATGTGAATTTAAAAGAGATGCAAACATTCAAATCAAAGCAGTCTATAAAACTGAATTCTACTTTGCTTGTTTCTAATGAAAATATTCATACAGAAGACATGGATAATATTTTGGAAAATTATTAAAAGATTTCTTGCCCTGGCCAGTGCAGCTTAGTTGGTTGGGCTTAGTCCAATTCATTGAAGTGTTTGATTCTCCAGTCAGGACACAAGCCTGGGTTATGGGCTCCATTCATGATAGGGGGCATGCAAGAAGCAGCTGATCAATGTTTCCCTCTCACATTCCTCTTTCTCTCTTTTCCTCTCCTTCCCCTCTCTCTATAAATCAATCAATCAATAGGCTTTTTTGGTGAATCTGAACTTAGAAAATGAATTCATAAGAATCATAAATGTAGAGGCTTCAGGCTCTACTAGCATGTGAGGTCCTGCACAGAAACATAACAGAGGACCATATCCTCTGGGCACTGCTGCGAGTGGGACGTGTTTTGCTCAGAATTTCTCCTGTTTTTTGAGGCTGGAAAGCTCCCCTCTGGTTTTTCTTCCTTTACATATGTTAATACCTTTGGTCTGCTTTCAATTCAGCCTTTTTGAATAGAAAGTATGTACTCTTCTTTTATTTCTCTTCTCTGAGTCATCCTGGGTTGATTTTACAATACTCAGAGGGCAATCTTACTTCCTTAATTTCTCCATTCTGGAAGGATGTTTCTGTTTCCTTGGGGTGCACACTGTAGCTCTATGAAAATAACAATGGCATTTTCTAAGAGATATCCAAGAAAACAGGAAATTAATTTGGAGATCCCCCTCTCCCCCCGTTATCTATTGCTGTGTGATAAACCAGCCCAAAATACTATGGTTTAAAACAGCAACAATTTATTATTTCTTATCATTCTGTGAGTTGACTTGTCTTATATGGGTGACTCTTCTAATCTGTGTGACATTAGTTGAGGTCTCTTATTTGGCAGTATTCAGCTGATAGTTAGGATTAGTTGGAAAGTCCAAGAAGTCTTCACTCATATGTCTGGGCTGCCTTTTTCCACCATATGGCCTCTTCAGATGACTAAGTTGAGCTTCTTCATAGGATGTTGGTCTAAGATCTTGGCAATTGGCTTTTAAGATAAAGGAAGTGAAAGCTGTCAGTTATTTTAAATAAAAGACTCAGTATCATTTATGCCACATTCTATTGGTCAAGGCTATCCTTGATTTGAGGAGAGCAAGATAGACTCTACCTATGAATAGCTAGCATGCATACCAGGAGGAAAGAATTTGAGGGTGGCTTTCTTGAAAAACTGCTATCACAATTTGGCTCCTAGCCCTTTGTGGAAATATCTCTTTGTATTACAATATCAGCTTAAAATCTAATATTTCATCATCTAAATCATGGTCACGTGCCATAAGGCTTCTGTGGCAAAGCTGTTTGAACTACCAGTAAAAATACAAGTTACCTGCTCTGCAAAATCTGACATAGACTGGTAGGTCAGGAAGAGGAAAACTGCAATGTACAGTTTAAATAAGTGGAGGCTGGAGATCAGAGAGGCAAAGGAAATCACCAGTTCATTTGCATACCTGTTCCCAATTTTGCCTATTGCAAGGACAGAGAATATTTACTGATGAAGGTTCAGTTCTGCTCCCTAGTATTCGTTCTCTGTGGCTCTTGACTTTGCTCTCTGATATCTTATATCTGCTCTCCATGCTCTCCTTTCTTGGCCATAAGAAATGACCTGTATCTGAGCTGAATCTGAGTATTCTGCTTAGTTCTTTTCCAGCCCTTGAAAGGGGCCCAAAGGTTTTTTTACAATTTAAATTTGAACCTTGTCTGCCCCTTTTAGTCAATGTTGGCAAAGCTCTTTTACAATTTTTGTGGTTTTCCTGTGAGTCAAATTATACTCTGTTTTTCATTAGACAAAAGACAGAAACAGAAATTATTTTGAGTCAGGCCTGTCTCTTTTTAGGATTGTGGTCAGGGTGTTGGGGAACATTTGTTAGATTCTTAAAAGTCAGAGTTCTCAATAAGGTCTCTAATAGCCATACCCTTAGCTTTATTATTACTCTGAGATTACATTTTACTGGCTGTGCTCTGGATTTGACCCTTGTCTTGTGGCCATTTTTCACTTTGAAAACCTTTAGCTGCTCAGAGAAGTCTTCATGGCAAGTTCTGGGTTGAAACTATTTCCTTTCATTTTTGCTTGAGAACTGAATAGCTGCTCCCTTAATCCCCCTTTCTATCTTGCAATCCTTTATCATTCATGGCTCAAACAAGCCAGTGAGCACATTCACATTCTCCCAGAAACCTCCTCAGTAAGGTCCACAATTCCATTGGGTACATTTTATAGTATCTTCAGTACACAGATTATTGTCTTGCCTTTTTCTTCTTAATGAAGTATGACATAACTCCTTTTCAGCCTCTGATCATAGCAATTTCTTCATCAATTTTTCTGCCTTACTGTCTTTCAGGCTTCTGTCACCACCCAGTCCCAAAGTCAAAGCACAAGTTTTAGATTTTTTTTTTTAAAATATATTTTATTGATTTTTTACAGAGAGGAAGAGAGAGGGATAGAGAGTTAGAAACATCGATGAGAGAGAATCATCGATCAGCTGCCTCTTGCACACCTCCTACTGGGGATGTGCCCACAACCAAGGTACATGCCCTTGACAGGAATCGAACCCGGGACCTTTCAGTCCACAGGCCGACGCTCTATCCACTGAGCCAAACCGGCTTTGGCGAGTTTTAGATTTTTGTTACGGGAGCACAAACCTGCCACCACCAGTTTCAGATGGGTATACATGAATTACAAACTATCCCCAAATTTAGAGACACAAAAGCAATGATTATATTTGTTCATAATTCTATGGGTTAAGAATTTAGTCTTAGGCTCTACAGCAGTGATTCTCAACCAGGGTCACCTAAGACCATCAGAAAACACATAATGTTTCTCACTTTCCAGAAGCAGCCAGTTCTAGTACCAAACAGTGTGGACCTTACTTCTCTCCACTGGACTCTCATTTCCTGCTTTGAATGATCTCTTTCAATATACCTTTACAACTAGAGCTAAAAGCTGTGGTTCCATCATCATTATGTGGGCAAAAAGACCTTTTAAAATAATATTTTACGCCATATAATGAGATCAAAATAATGTAATCACAATCTTTTTCCTTAGTTTTAAAAGACAAAAAGGATTGGGGAGTATGTTGGGAGGAAGGCGTGAAAAGGTGAAGGGATTAAGCAAAAAATAAACAAATAAACTCATAGACAAGCAACAGTATGGTGATAACTGTGTCTCTTATCACATCCTGGCTCAAGAACATTCACAGATACAATAGTCTAGTTTTGAATTATACTTTTTAAAAATCTTTACCTGAGGTTATATTTTCATTGATTTTAGAGAGAGAGAAAGGGAGAGAGAAAGAGAGAGAAAGAGAAAGAAAGAGAGATGTTAGTGGGGAAACATTGATCGACTGGTTGCCTCCCTTAGGCACCATGACTAGTGAGTAAATCTGAAACCTAAGTTGTGCCTTGACCTGGAAATGAACCCACACATTTTTATTGCAGGTGACAACATTCCAATCAATTAACTATACCTGCGACAGCTATACATTTTTAAAATAAGGAAAATTTTATTTCAGAAGGCTAGATTGACAAGGAACATGCTGGATTTCCAAAATTAACTGTGAAAAACAGATCATCTGGGCCTGACTGAAAGCCATGCTTAGCCTTTGTTCCCTTTCAAAAATGTCACTTTCTGCTTATTCAATGTTACTGTCATTCTATTATTTTAAGCATTAAAATTCGTGTTCTGGAGCTGAAGGGGAATTATTGCTTCTATCTTCGGGCTTATTAGAACTAATTTAAAATTCATTCAATAGCAATAAAAATCACCTTTATATGGTTGAATGTTAAAATTTGCAATGCAATTTTTGTCTTTTATTAGTAGTATTTCAGCATTCATATGTATACATATATCTCAAGACTATTTTAAGTACCTTATAAAGGAACAGCTTTCTAAACATAAATTTTTTAAATTATTAATTCCTAGAGTCAGTGTAAAGTACAATTAGTCATGTGACAATGCTGCTTAAAATGTCAGACTTTGCCTTACAAAGGTAATTTTAAAAATAGCATTTATGATACTAGAAACAATTTTTTTTTTCTCCCTAAATTATTTACTCAGTATTTGGACTAAGGTAAAACCAGATGATAAATGGAAAGTGGAGAGAAAAATCTGATCATTAGAAAATAAATATTTTTCTCCTATGATTTCCCAGAGAAGATCACTGGCCACTCACTCAGTTTTACAGGGTCTTTACATAAGGCTCAACATTATGAGATTGTAAGGGAGATATGGAATAGGAAGCAGATGATGCCTGGGGAAAATGTGTCGAATATTAAAGGAATGAATCTGTTTATTCATCCCAATCATCTATAATTGACTTAACAATTCACTCTCTATATAATCCTAAACAGTCTCATTTCAAATTTGGAACAATATAGAAAAAGAGGACTGGGAAACAAAATGTGTTTGAATTATGAGTGCCTGCATTAGGCTCTTTTCAGCACACAAGGAAGGGGAGAGGGAAGAAGTTTGCACACATGATGAAGCATTTCCTACATAAGATTGGCTGGAGAATTGCTTCAGCTGATGGGCAGCAGAATAGAGAGGAGTAAGGAGTCAATATGCTAAGCTAAAGCAAATGAGCAGCAAACAAAAACATCCAGAAAATGAGTGAAAATCCAATGGCAAATGCCTTGGCACAATCCAGGTTGCAGAGTCAACTGGAGAAGAAGAACCATAGTAACAGGTGGTATACAGTGAGGGTGCTCTGGGGTGAGTACCTAGGAAGAGCATCTCTGTATTCAGCTGCAATGTGCTCTCTTTAAAATGGTTTCAGAGGGTGAGGAGGTGTAGGCAGGAACAGGGAGAAATTTAATGTAAAGATGGGGAAAAAGTTGTATTAATACTTAAAATAACAAAGCTAATTAAAGTACTCCAATTCTAGAGGAAGAAATTAAAATGATTGCTCATCACTCACTCAGCTTTACAGGGTCTTTATGGACGGCTCAATAAGTACACAGCTATTTAAGTCAACTTGAGCTTCCTTGATGAACTACCAAAGACTAGGTGGCTTAAACAACAGAGATTTATTTTCTCAGTTTTTGAGGTCAGAAGTCTAAGAACAAGGTGACAACCAACATGGTTGGTTTGTAGTGAGAACACCCTGCCTGGTTTGTAGATGGCTGCCTTTTTGCTACATCCTCACATGGTGAGAGAATGAGAGAGCAAGAAAACTCTGGTATCTTTTCTCATAAGGGTCCTAATCCCAACCATTATGAGAGCGGAACCCTTATGATCCCATCTAAATCTAATTATCCCCCACAGACCCCATCCCCAAGAACCATAACATTGGGGGCTAAGACTTCTACATAAATTTTGGGGAACTCAATTTAGTCCATAGCAATCGTCAGTTTTGATTATCTCAGAGTTACATATTAAATTTTATTCCCCATACTCAGACAATATCTGTACTTGGTTGGGCATTGATGTTATCCTCACTGTACAAATGTACTCTCTAAATTCCTTTCTAATGAATAATTGTTCTATCTTAATTCTAACTACATTGTGTTTTAGAAAAGAACCTTCTCTTTTTTCAATCATTTTATAAATAGCAAGGGTCTTTAGTGCATTTTTTTTCTGTTTCAATTGGCAAAAAAAAAAAAAAAAAAAGTGAATGTAACTTGCTGACATTTTAAATGCAACCCAAGCATTGGTCTTGCTCATTCCAAAGGCCTCCTTCTAGTCTAAGTAGGATTGCTTATGAGGATGCTGGTTTTTTGTTTGTTTGTTTGTTTGTTTTTTAGTATCATGTAACTCATTCCTCAACCATTGACCCCCTCACTGCCTGGGACTTTCCCCCCAATGTAGTTCCATTACCTAGGCTTAGGCTCAGTAGATGTTTAAATTATTTCTGTCCTGTTACTTCTCTCCATGCAACTACTCACATCTAAGTTGGAATGTCTGAGTTAGTGAGAGGTCAAAGAAAACAAAAGTGAATTGTAATTTAGGAAGGATATACATGAAAATGTTATTCTAAGTTGAATTATTTTTATGTAATGAAGTTATCCATCACATGGACACTTCCATTCACAAAGTACCTCATTAGCCAGACTACTTTCCTCTGGATTACCTGCAACCCCAAACTTTTCAATCTCTGGAACTCAGTAGTCAAAGGCAAATATTTTTCCAGAGCACAAATTACTCAGTTTAGGGTAAGAGATAGAAAAGAGAAGGAAACAAGCTTCAGAAGAATAGTCTAGGTGGGCATTTGTTCTTCTAAGTCCTAACTCTTTCAAAGTCCTTCTAGAACTAAGTCAACCCTGATCAAAGATGTTTAAATTTACTTGTGAGTTCAGATTTTTGTACATAACCTGATCACTTATTTAAATTGTGAAAATTAAAATATACAGTGATTTACAAAAGTAATAATTGAAACCAGTATGACCCTCCTAAAGAATTATCTGGGTATTTTTCACCCAATTATGTCTCTAGGTTTTTCCCTTTTGGCACCAAACAACTCTACTGCTATATCCCTTGGAAAACATCTTGTTTTTTGTTGTTTTTTTTTCTAATATGAATTAAAGAAAATGTCTAGGTACATTAAGAACCTTCAGTTCAAATAATGTTTGGTTGTAGTCAGCAAAATCAACATCATGAGCACAATGGAACAGAATATTTGAAAGCAGTGTATATGTATATTTCATACATATACACTTATAGAATACTTGATTGGTTCCCTTTATCTGAAGACATGATTGATGTGTAAAGCAGCTGCCTAACTAATTTTTGCTTCTCCTTGAGTAAGTTTTAGAAATGTTCCCCTGTCTTAAGCATGCTGGTGGATAAAAACAAAGGTGATTTCAGGTGTCTCTTGATTTGTGATTTGAGACCTTCCCCCCTTAAGACTGCAATTATAGAGAAAGAAGCCTGTCATTTTCTTATATAGTTTTACATTTAGAAGCTCTGCTGTCAACTTATATTATATGCTACCATTTACCACAGACAACTACATTTGGCTACATTGCATAATAATGAAAATCACTGTAATCATATATCAACACAATGAGATAATGAGATGATAACAAGACTTCAGTACCTTCTCTATGTGCTAAACAATTAATTTCAGTCACAGACGTGTTCAGCCAGCTTGTTCCACCCCATGTATGGTGTCAGACGTTTGTGTTCCATCACAAAGACAAGGGGGTATAGGGGATTCCAGCAGGCTGTGGGATACACTTGTCCCCATATCTGTGAACTTCCAAAAATTATTCCTGAAACTTACCTGTCTCCTCTGAATTATTCTCTGGCAAAACTCTTGATGGGGTTTTGTGTCAAGACATATCTAATAAATTCATTCCAAGATAATATTTGGGATATCATAAGATGTCTTATGAACAAACACAGACAAATACACCATAATCAACAATACCTGAAGATTTGGAGATTAACTTGTCTAGACTCATAAGATTTTCACATTAATTTCCCCTGAAGTATCAGACCCATCTTTATTGGAAGTTATTTGTCTGAACCAAGGCCGAGATTAAGTCTAGCATGCTGGAACATTTTTACCCTAAATGAAAGCAAGATATGATTATGTGCAATAGCCACATCATTAAAAGGACTCAGTCCCCATAATATTTTTGACTATTTGTGCTAACAGAAACTCTATTTTTTTTTCCATGAGTTTCTCCCTTAATTCAAGATGAATTTTTATGACATTTGTGGTTGTTTTTATCCAAGTGTTTCATCTGAAGGTTTCTATTTTGAAATTCTGAGACAGAGGAACAAGTAGTCCTAGTTTTAATGGATTTAGCAGTGCAAGATTATTAACATGAGTTTGAAGATAAATATTACTATTATTCCATTACCATTTTTTTACTATGGGATATATTGGACTTTTGCTTGATTTAAATATATATATATATATATATATATATATATATATATATATATATAATTTCAGAGAAGAAAGAAGAGGGAGAGAGAGATAGAAACATCAATGAGAATCATTGATGGGCTGCCTTTTACAGCCCCCCCCACCGGGGATAGAACATTCATCCCAGTTTATGTGCCCTGACTGGAAATAAAACCGTGACCTCCTCATTCACAGGTCGAGGCTCAACCTGTGAGCCACACCAGCTAGGCCTTTGGTTTGATTTTTAATCTAGGCCTCAAGCTAGGAATGAAGACTACCTACCCCATCCCAAATGTGTAAGAGTAAGCCCAAGTGCAATTTACTTTTGAAAACTCTCCCATTGTATTCATGGGTGTTCTCTCTCTCTCTCTCTCTCTCTCTCTCTCTCTCTCTCTCTCTCTCTCTCTCTCTCTCTCTCTCTCTCTCTCTCTCTCTCTCCTCAGTTTCAGCCAAACCGAGACCCAACAGTGACGAGTATTCAAAGAAGATTCCTCCTCCAAAACCGAAGCGGAACCCGAATACTCAGCTCAGCACATCTTTTGACGAAGCCTACCTGAAAAAGCACGCGCCCAGGAGGACCTCGCTCACGCGGGACGCCTCCCTCTCCCAGATGGGCAGCCCCGCAGGGGACCCCGAGGATGAGGAGCCCGTGTACATCGAGATGGTGGGGAACATCCTGCGGGACTTCAGGAAAGAGGACGACGACCAGAGCGAGGCTGTCTACGAGGAGATGAAATACCCCATTTTTGACGACTTGGGCCCGGACTCCAAGTGCGACCTTGACCACCACGGCTGCTCTTCGCAGTGTGCTACTCCCACGGTGCCTGACTCGGACTTCGCCAGGTCCTCAGTGCCATGCACGCCCAAGGGTTTGCTTTGTGACATCCCCCCGCCCTTCCCCAACCTGCTTTCCCACCGGCCCCCTCTGCTGGTGTTCCCGCCCGCCCCGGTGCAGTGCTCCCCCAATTCCGACGAGTCTCCGCTCACCCCGCTGGAGGTCACCAAGCTCCCGGTGCTGGAGAACGTGTCTTACCTGAAACAGGCCGGAGCATC
Source organism: Pipistrellus hanaki (assembly GCF_964339955.1). Classification (NCBI taxonomy): domain Eukaryota; kingdom Metazoa; phylum Chordata; class Mammalia; order Chiroptera; family Vespertilionidae; genus Pipistrellus; species Pipistrellus hanaki. The sequence continues at coordinate 63,129,475 of NC_140510.1, read as the reverse complement.
TCCCTCCTCGCTGCCCTCCCACGCCTCCGGCCACCCCAAACTGGACAAGGACCAGAGCGGGGCCCTGGGACCCGCTGCTGCCGCCGCCGCCGCCGCTGCCGTGCTCTCCTCGTCCCCGCCCCCGCCGTCCACCTTGTACCGAACGCAGTCCCCCCACGGCTACCCGAAAAGCCACTCGGCCTCCCCGTCCCCTGTGAGCATGGGGAGGTCCCTCACCCCCCTCAGCCTCAAGAGGCCTCCCCCCTACGACGCCCTGCATTCCGGCAGCCTCTCCAGGAGCTCCCCATCAGTGCCTCATTCCACCACCCCCAGGCCCTTGTCGCAGGATGGGAGCAAGATGGTCCATGCCTCGGTCAGCACCTATGGGGCGGCTCCCGCCAGCGGCTCCCGGTCCAGGACGCCCACGAGTCCTCTGGAGGAACTAACCAGCCTCTTCACCTCCGGGCGAAGCCTGCTGAGGAAGTCGTCCAGCGGTCGCAAGTCGAAGGAACCCGCAGAGAGTAAGTTGTGTAGGTCCGGTGCTAGCCTAGCGGGTCAGTGTGTGACTTAACATCACAGGAAGCTCTTAGGCACACAGAACGCGCCTAGGTAGGGCAGGATCGCCAGTCCTCTTAGTTGAAATCTCAAAACGTGTTGCTTTTCTTCTGCCGTGATACAAAAACTAGTGCTCCCTAGAACCCAAAGTGAAAATCTGTACATTATAACCTATTCATTTAAAATGAAGAATGCTTTATTATTATTATTTATTGTTATTATTATTGCAATGGAAAGTTTCAGTTCTTACAGTGGCTCTGGAAAGTCTATAAAGAAAACAGACACTGAAATGTTTAGGTAACTACCTTGATGTGGAGGGAGAAATTATACATTCAAACATGGAATTGATAAATGTTAAATTTATCCTATATCAAAAGCCTACTTGAGCTAATCTGTGTTAGCAAACGTCTGCTGGAAAAATAGCAATTCGGATGGAACTTAGTACTTTTTAAACATATAATGAATGATTCTGTATGCATACTTTATGTTGTTACTAGTGGCCCAGTGCACAAAATTCGTGCACAAAGGGGTGAGGTCCCTTAGCCCAGCCTGCATCCTCTCCAATCGGGGACCCCAGGGAGGATGTCCAACCACCGGTTAGGCCCAATCTCACAATCTGGGACTGCTGGTTCCTAACTGTCACCTGTCTGCCTGCCTGATCACCCCTATCTGCCTCTGCCTGCCTGCCTGTGTGCCCCTAACCCCTCTGCTTGCCTGCCTGATCGCTCCTGACTGCCCTCCCCTGTTGGACTGGTCTCTCCTAAACCCCTATCAGCCTGATAGCCCCTAACTGCTCTCTCCTGCTGCCCTGATCTTGCCCCCAACTTCCCTCCCCTGACAGCCTGATCTTGCTCCCAACTGCCCTCCCCTGCTGGCCTGATTGTCCCTAACTGCCTCTGCCTGCCTGATTGCCTCTAACTGCCCTCCCCTGCTGGTGTGATCACCACTAATGGTCTCTGCCTCAGCCCCTACCACCATGGCTTTGTCCAGAAGGAACTCGGACTCCCTAAGATGGCTGGTCAACCCAGTCTTATTAGCATATTACCCTTTTAGTAGTAAAGATAGATTATATAGGATAGGATTGCTTCAATTGGGGGGAAGCCTTTTTCATCAGGAGGAGATGCTCTTGGCAGACAAAAATACATAATCCCTATATCTGGACTGATAGCCAGCCATATGCACTATACTGCCAAACCAGTCATTAAAAAAATTGAACTGCTTTCTTACATGGTACACCAAAGAGCTGTTGCCCTAAAAACCCCTCCTCAGCCCTAACCTTAGGTTCTGCCTTCCCAGTTCACCCAGATTAGGTTCTGATTGGTCAGTTTCTATGCCAGTCAGTGTCCATTGGCTCCTTGCATTTCACCCAGATTTGGTTCTGATTGGTCGGTTTCTATGTCAGTCAGCATCTCTGGGCTTATCAATGGACCTGATCAAAGAGGTGAGGCTGATCCCAATGGAGGCCTGAGAGAAAAAGAGATGCGAGTGCTGGCTAGGCCCCAAGAGAAAGAAAGGCAAGGGCTGATCAACAGCTGCCATTGAGGCTATGGATCAGACCCTGCTTCTCTCTCCAGGCCTCTCTTTGGGCCTGATCCACAGCCTCTTTGGCAGTCAGAGCTGGGTCCGGGCTCCCACAGCTGTAGCAGTCAGTATTGGATCACCACAGCAACCCAGCACTAACTTCTGGCCAAACAAGCCTTTGGTCATTTTGGCTGTTACGGACCCTGGGTTTTTATATATTAGGATAATCTAACCTTCACTCTAAACTATAATAGGTTGGTTGTTTCCCTTTTAAAGCCAGGCTAATTAACACATCATTCATCTGGTTCTCTTCCTGGATCCATGCATATATAAACCAGGGAAAAATCACTAAGTGATAAATAGGTAGGGAACATTATATTTACCACTGAATTTCAAAGACCAGGAAATGTCTGTATCTTAATGTCTAATCCTTTTGTGAACCTGAAATTAATCCATAAGTACAGAATAAAGTAACAACAGACACAGTTTTCTCAATGTCCATTTCATTAAATTCCACTGCTTTCCTGTATTTAAAAATGCCTTAAGCATCTATGTTGATAATTTACCATTTATATCTCAAATGATCCCAGGATTTTTTTTTTTTAGCTCTTTTAATTTAATTTTATTGTTTAAGGTATTACAAATAGTAGTACATATGTCTCTCTCTCTCTCTCTCTCTCTCTCTCTCTCTCTCTCTCTCTCTCTCTCCCTCTCTCTCTCTTTCTCTCTTTTTTCCATCCTGACCTCCCCAGGCTTCCCCTACCCCTTGGCACTTGACCTCATCCTCTGTCCCCTATAACTATACAGTTATCTGGTCCATAAGGACAATAGTGTCAGGCTTAGGAAACCATGATCTATATTTATTAAAGTTTCTTATAGATGATAATTTGGTTTAAACACAGATCAGGTAAGGTTTTTGGAATAAGGTGGGAGAAAAAAATAAAGAAAACAACTTTACTTTCAAATATGTAATAGTGACATTAATAGAAGTTTCATCCTAGAATTAGTGAAATTGTTGAATTTTCTCCTTACCTACCAGTTTCTTTGCAGGATTCTTCACAGCTCCAGCTGGCTGCTATACCAATTAGCTAGAAAAAGTATATGTAAAAGAAGTGATTAACTAATGGAGTTATTTCAAGAAAAATCCATCTGTTAGAATCAGTCTATGTGTTGTATGTCACAGACTTCTCCAGTTGACTCCAAAATGAGCTTTGTGTGCTTCTAAAACAAAGCTTGCTTGTGGAAAAATTATCCAGGCCCTTTATAGCTTTTAGGGATTCGAGGATTGAATTTCTTCCCATGTCCTGTTAACCATATATGGGCTCTTCAGAAAAAGGGCATGCCCTGAGTTATTTTTAACTTCAATTTTATATAAATAGAAGAGAGGAAAAATGCTGAAAGCACAAGTGTATAATCTAATGGTATTTACTTTTGACTCTGGAAGATAAAAGAAAGACACTATCAGATGCTAACAAAATCATAGAGGTTCTCAGAATCCATCTGTAATCCAAAAAGTAGATCCAAAAATTGATGATAATTGATAGTTAACCTATAATTATTGTTGCAGTATGCCCAGTGATACAACTCTCCCATTCACCCTTGCCAGATAGGATTTATAGACGCCTGCTGATACCACAGAAATGGAATAAATGATATGAAGCAGTATAACATTCATTACTCCTGAGTCTCAAGTGGTATATGTATTTTTTTTACATTTCAGGAATAAGAGTTATATGGGTATGTCTATTCTCTATACCCCTCTGGCTTTACTGGAAATGCCAAATTTGATAACTTTCTAGTATTCAATTTAAAGCACATTTACTCCTTTTTTAATTTTTAAAAATCCATGTCAAATAAAATTTATGGCTTCAACTCTTATTTTTAATTATCTGTGAAAGACAAAGCTAATTTAATAATTTCATATCTTAAAAGCTTACAATTCTTAATGGGTATAGGGCAAAAGGAAGAGATGAAATGAGACAATATGGGAATATTATGAGTCAAGTTCATTTTACTTCACAATTTTCTACATACAGCCTTCACATTAGTTGTTCTCAAAAGCATTTTTCCAGGTTGATAGGACATTGTAGTGTTGTTTAACTATATATGAGGACATTTGATAGTCTCGCTAATGATAATAATTTTGATTTGAATTGGTTATTAATATTTATTAAATTTTTGCAGAGAGATAAAGTATATGAGGCATGTAAGAAGTAATTAACTTGCATTTTATTGCTGTAAATTTTTTTTGTCTATACACAAAAAGAAGGTGAAGTATAAATATGATTTAAAGTGAATTTGGAGGCTCAAATTATAATTTTCTATCTATTATTTTTTAATCTTCACCTGATGACATGTATTTATTTTAGAGAGAGAGGAAGTTAGACACAGAGATAAAGAAACATCCATAAATTGCCTCCTATGAGCTCTGACTGGGGATTGAACCCATAATTTGGGTATGTGCCTTGACTGGGAATCAAACCTACAACCTTTTAGTGCGTGGGACAATGCTCCAAGGAACTAAGACACACCAGCCAGGGATCTAGGTCATGAATGGAGCTAAAGAAGGTATAAAGAAAAGAAATGATGTAGACCATTTATCTAGTATTGTTATGAATAAAAAGCAAAAATGGTGGGCTGGCATTGCCAAAGAGCTTCGTCATATTCAACAACAGTTCACATTAATGGAGATACAGAGTTTTCTACTGTTAAGTTTCACTTTTCAACCTTTTAAAAATTCTCTTAGTTAAGAAATATCAATTTTTCAAGAACTGGTTTGTCCTGGGTAATACAGAATGAGTGCTATTTTATTTTAGGAGAATCTATACATTTTGTTTAGCTTATTTAAAATATTCTTTTAAAATAAAATTCAGCAAACAAAATAATTAAGGAATTTATTTGTCTTCCTTTTCACTCCTGTGAAACTAGGGGCTGACAAAGAGTGGGTAGGGTAAAGCAGGTATAGTTCTTCCTCTATATCTCTGAGGGACTTCCCTCAGATACCAAAATCCAAGGAAACTCAGGACCCTTATATAGTAACGGTGTAGTAGTTACATATAACCTATGAACACACTTCCTCATACTTTAAATGATCTCCAAATACATGGTAGGGCAAAAATACATTTACAGTTGTTCCTATGGAAAATAATAATCGTATCTAATAAAGAGGGAATATGCTAATTGACCATCACACTCTCACAAAGATGGCAGCACCCACAGCACAAGATGGTGGCACCCAGTCCCCTCAGACCCACCAGGGCGGTAGGCATGGCCAGGACCTCCCCTAGGCCCCTCAGCCCCCCACCTGCCCAGAGCCAGCCTGAGGCACAGGGAAGCCTTGGATGGTGGCTGCCCAGGTAATAAGACCAGCCAAGGCTTGTGCTGCCACCAGTGGCAGCAGCAGAGGTGTGATGGGTGTGTCACCTTCCCCTGATCACTAGGTCCCCTCCTGCCCATGAGGGCTCCCAGAATGTGAGAAAGGGAAGGTTGGGCTGAGAACCCCCCCTCCTCTCTGCACGAATTTTCATGCACCTGGCCTCTAGTTAATAAATAATAACACAAGAATACTCTTTATGTTTTGCTACTCACAACTGTAAAACTACTTTTGCCAGACCCTGTGCAATGTAAATGCTATGTAAATAGTTGTACTGTAAGTTTTAGGGAATAATGACAAGAAAAAAGGCTGTATATGTTTAGCACAGAAATACATAGAAAACATGAGCACCATATACTTTTCAATATTTTTCAATATGTGGGTGGGGGATCCATTGACACAGTGGACCAACTGTACAAAGAAACCAAAGAGAAAGGTTGAGAATAGAGCCCACAACTTGAGATTTCTCATTTGCTCTGGACAGTGGGTGAACCCTCAGCCTGTGACTGCCTACTGACAAGCATGTTGACTTTGGGCAGAATTTCAATGTGCATGGCAACTTGGAGCTAATATGGTCAGAGATGGGTGCTGGATCTTGAATTTCTGGAGTGTTGGGATTCTTTACAAGTATTTGGGACTTGAGTTACACCCAGAAACCCTGAAGATACCTCAGAGGATATCATGAGGGGGAGGATTCCAGAAGGCCTGACAAGACTCAGGCCTGTAGGCCCTGTCAAACATCACCTTTGTCAAATCCTCTCCTTCTCTTTGCTGGTTGCCTCCTTCAAGGCTCCTTCCAGCACTCAGAAGGAAAATGGAGTCAAAAGAAGCCCCATGCAAAGTGCTTTTGAGAATTGCCTCTCTTTTCAGATTTTTGTTCTTGTGTAGTTGACAGAATCAAGCACTTACCCTTAAAACTGAAAAGAAAAAAAAAAGAGAAAAAAAACACAAACAGTTCTGCAAAAACACCCTGGCCTATTTAAACATGAATATTTTTTAAAGCTAAATAAATTATTTTCAGGATGGTGAGGTTAACTAGAGTTTATACACTAGTAAAATCACTTGATTTTGAAAATACATCTGACTCCTTGGTTAATTGGGACTGTGACATTGTCTGTTTTCCCCCATTCAGTTTCTCCAGGATTGGAATATAGACTCACTGAAGGAGACATAATTTCATAAATAATTGCTCACCTTTATGGGGGTAGACTGCAGCTGTCTTTGATTGATGCAGGCATACGTGTTTATCCCTTGTGTTTACATTCTCTGCTGAATCTGTAAGTGCAATTGCTTGTCAGCAATTTAATCAGCAATTCTCTCCATTAAAAAGAAGCCTCTCTCAGATTTAAATAAAGTTATAGCAGTCTATATTTTTAAATCAAGATTCCCTCAGTTTAATTTTGCATACACGAAATATATAGTTGGACTGATTTCTTTTCCTCTTATTGGATATATCAAACCAAAAATTCAATTTCTGACTTGTATGTAATATCATGTGTTTTCAACACTTTTACACTTATAAATTAAATATTAGATATAAGTAGAGTACCTATTGTACATATCTCCCCCCTCCCATGTTTGCCCTACATTCTGACTAATTTGATGTAGGAGGCTAGGACAGAGGCGGATGTCACAAGAGGTCATTTTCATCTTAGCTCAACCACTAAAAAGCTTTGAGACATTAGATTAGTCAGTTAATCTCTTCATGCCTTATTTTTCTCACCTTTCAAATGAAAATATTCTATGCTAAAACTGTGAGTCTCTTCTGGCTGTTTTGGATGCATCTGGAAGCTTCTGGATACTTGTAGATCCCCAAATAAATGATCCCTGACCTACCTCTCGGCTTCCTAACTGATGTTATCGTTTGTTGAAAGAACTTCCCAGGAACTCCATAAAACAAAATATAATCCGTGGATCCCTGCTGCGTCTATCTACTGTTTTATAGAGTTTCTTAATGCTATTGTCTATAAATAATCTCTCCTTCAAATTCTGGGAGGACTTTGTACTTCTTGTAAGGGTATGTGTCTTAAAAACTGTTTTAAAAAATCTTATTCACCATTAAGACAAATGGCAAGGGAGGAAAAAAGCATACCTTTTTATTATTTTATTTCATGTAATATATGACCCAATATAAGATTTCTTAAAGTTGATATATGATACGTATTTATTGAACTTGTTGATTTAATAAATATAGTGACTTTAGAGGACTATTGAACTTGAGGAAATAAAAGCGTATCAGATATATTTGACAATTAAATTAAATTACAAAAAAAGATCAGATTCTATGACCCAGAAAATTCTACAATGAAATCAATATAATAGTTATTCAGCCAAAAAGGAACTATGCTGAATGCTAAATTCATTGCTTGTGTTCTGAAGTGTCCTGTTTAAAAGAATGCCCATTCCATCCTTGGCAGACTTATTAGGGGAAAGATATAAAGAATATAGCCATAAGGTATTTAAATGTAGACAATTTGCAGGTATTGGATTGTCATCAGTTTCTGTATTAGTGATTTAATGAAAATGGATCATTTCTCAATGTTTGAAGATAAAAAGACACATTTTAAAAAGAAAATAATAGAGCCAAGCTGGTGTGGTTCAGTGGTTGAGCATTGAGCTAGGAAACAGGAGATCATGGTTTGATTCTCAGTCAGGGCACAAGCCAGGGTTGCAGGCTCAATCCCCAGTATGGGATGTGGAGGAGGCTGTCCATCAATTATTCTCTCCCATCACTGATGTTTCTCTCTCTCCCTCTCCCTTCCTCTTTGAAATCAATGAAAATATATTTTTTTAAAAGAAAATAATAGAAACCAACATTTTAAAGAAGGAATTGCAATCTGAGTGACATTATTCATCACAGAACCCAATTAGCAAAGAGAGTGAAAAACACTCAACTAAGTCATTTAGCCTCTTGGTGGAAAGGCTCTGTGTAAATCCAAGGAGCTATTATGTGACTGGTGATCTTAAATGCATGTGTTCCTGGGTAAAAATGGGTTTGAGTTATAACACATTTGAAAATACTTTTTTTTTTTTACTCTAAAATATTCTTTTTTTTTCAGAACTCAATGAATGGGTAGCAATTCCAGATTTAATGAAGTGTCTGTGGTGGTGCATGGTGTTTCTCGGTTGAAGTAAACTCATTATTGTTGTTAGCTGATGGGAGCTAGGTTAATTAAGTGTTTCACTCCTGGTAGACTAACCAATCAACTGGAGAATGTGGGCCATTGCTATTCCCAAATGAAAGGAGTAAAAATACTAAGGAGAATCTAAGAGGGGAGGAGAGAGTCTTAGTAACATGGGTTTTGAAATAGCATATCTTGTCTGGCTGGGTATCCCCAGAACCGCTGAACTTAAAGGAAAAAAATAAATAGATCCAGAAGTCTATAGTATTGTATTTTCGGACAATTGATGATAGAGGGAAAACTTCCCCCTACATTTTCTTCTGGTCAACTTTCAGTTACATTAAATAAAATAGCATTTTTCTTTCTTTTTGTATCAATTCCCTTGTTATAGATGTAAAATGATATGATTAAGTGAAGAAAGAAAAAAAGAAAATGGATTGAAAGAACCAGCAAGTAGAGAATGAGGCATCCATGTGTTTTCCAGCCCTATATCCAACCATAATGCTATGGATGGTGATTTTAATGTGATTTTGTTATTAAGACACAAATAAAAACCCTAGATTCCCAAGAAATAGAAGGCTGGGAAAAGACTGAGATGTCAGCAGCTTCTAACAAAATGATCAGCGCCGACATGAAGAATTGCTCTCTTTAAGTCATCACATCCTGAATATCAAAGCTGCCTTTATATTTACAAACTAGTTTCATTCTTCCATTGATTAGTTATTAACCCCTTACCAAGGATTAATGACAAGAGAGATATGTCAAATTGATGAGCTTTTGTCAATTTGGTCTAAGAGAAATTTCAAACCTAAAAAATTAAAACAGATTGCCTCACAGCAGTCCTTCTTTGGTTGATTGATGATCTCACTTTAAGCCTGCAGAATGCACTTTGGCTTCTAACCCAAGTTATATACATTATCATTAAACATAAACAATAATAAAATTACCCATGGTGTTTCAGCAAAAGCAGATTCTACACCCAGCCATGATTTTTCACTTCCCTTTTATGGCTAAACCACTGAGGTGAATATTCTGGACTTTCTGCCTTCATTTCTTGTCTTCTCACTCCATCCTTAGTTTCCTGCAACCCAGCTTACTGTTCTGCTCACTTCAGAGTCACCCAGGGCTTCCTGATTGGTCTCTGGCCCTGGTCTCTTCCCACTCTTGGTTTTCTTAAATGTCACAGAATGTCTGACATTGTTGGTTACTCTATGTGAGGACATATCTCTTGATTTTGTGCAATATGGCATCTTCGTTAGTAATCTTTTGGGGGCTCTGTCTCTTCTGTTTGCTTTTTGAGGAGCAATGGTATACTCTTCTAGCAACACTACTGATACAGGGCTGTGATAGTATTTAAATGTTTGCCTCTCTAACTAAATTATCAGCACACAATATGGAGTTTTTTTGTTTTTTTTTTATTGCAGCAATGTGCACATTTTCTGGCACAAAGTCCACCTAATGTGTGTTCCTTGAATGATCAAGGACTGTTTGACTAAAATGGATAAGTGTGTATTTAACCTCCACAATTAAATGGCAAGTTTTGGGGAGCCAAAGACTATATACATTTTAAGTGTCCATACTCTCCTATGATTGTGTTTTGTATAATTATACTTGTGTATTTATTGTTTTAGCCAAAGCTAACATTTTTTTTAATATCAAAGTTTAATAGAACTACCACAATTTCCAAATATCGAAAATAATCTAAGTTGTACACAGGATACCAAAATCAACACTAGTTCTCCAAGGAATATCAATGGAGAATCTGGGTTTAGATTATTTTCATATAAAGTAGTAAGAAGGGAAATCAGTCTTGTTACTATTTGGAGAAACCAGACAGCACTTAGCAAGAAAATGAAAGGAAATATTCATAATCTAATCTAATTTTTTAAATAAAATAATTAAAGTAAGGTCCATGAAAAATAGTGTGGCATAGATTTTCACTCCATGATTCTGGAACCAATATTAAGATACTATTTTAGATATTGAAACACTATCAGCTAGGTTGTGCATGGTATTGTGAATGGCCCTTCTGCTGTTTAATTTCCAGAAAATGATAAGGAAAATAAAAATGTATCAGCATTTCTCTTCATTTGATTTAAAAACTTCCTTTCCTTAAAAAATAATCTCATTGTAATGGATGGAAGATTGGGGAGTCACTGGAGATATAGAATAAGGAAAAAGACTTGGGAGTCAAATGTCCTTGGGTCCAAAGACGCATTTGCCTCCAAACAGCTTTTAAGCCAAGACAAGCTCTCCAAGTCTCTCTTGTTTTATTTCCATACTTGCCTCAAATGATTTTTTGGGGGGAAAAATTAGAGAAAAATTATAAGTAGAAAAAAAAAACCTTGCAAAATGCAAATTGCAAATCTAAGGGGTGATTGACTTTTAGATATCTGTGGAAAGAATAAATAGCTTATTTAAAATGAAGTAAGGTCAGATATGAATTAAATTTTCAGATTCCATGCTGTCTACCAACTCTCTTCAGCTAGGCTTGGGTAAAGGATCTGACATCTTAAGTGGATCATCCAACGTGTGGTGTGAGGAGCCTGAAGCACTGGTGAGAATGTAAGCATTCTCCATTCCCACAGGAGGCAGACTGTTTTAATGTTGCTGGGTGATACCCAAGCCTTGAAGGAGGAGGGACATCACACCTGATGGAGCACAGTTGCCCTCTTCCTATAAACAATAGCTCTGAGAACAGAAAGGCCACCTTCATTGTACAAAAGGGTGGGCGACATGATAATATGATTTACCAGCAAAATAAAAATAATTCTATTGTATATATAACTGGGTTGGTGATGTAATTTTCAAATGTAATGACTATTTTTATTTTTTTTATTATAAGAGATTTATTTTTATTTTTTAATATATTTTATTGATTTTTTACAGAGATTAAGAGAGAGGGATAGAGAGCTAGAAACATCGAAGTGAGAGAATCATCAATCAGCTGCCTCTTGCACACCCCCCTTGGGGATGTGCCCGCAACCAAAGTACATGCCCTTGACCGGAATCGAACCTGGGACCTTTCAGTCCGCAGGCCGATGATCTATCCACTGAGCCAAACCGGTTTTGGCAAGAGATTTATTTTTAAATAAAGGCTTTGCTTCCATAAAGGTATAGGTATTAACCAATAAATAAGGTGGAAACCAGACGATCCAAAGTGCCTACTATAAAAATATTTAGTATGTAGACGGAGAGTGGTTAAAAGTGTGATGTGCAAAATGTTGCTTTTAAGCTGATTCCAACTGAATCCCCTTTCCTTCTGAAGTGGTTAGTTGCCAGGAGAAAAAAAATATTAAAGTTAGCATTTGAAAAATTTGACATCAGAAAACAACAAGACTGAAATGTTGTATAAAAACATGTGTGCAACCAGAGATACAGAAAACATGCTAACCCTCTAAATACAGATTAGCTAGGCTAAGTAAGCAAGGCGTGACGTGAACGTCCATAATATTTCTCATAAATGAAGGGCTACAGGCGCAGAAATAGCTGTTGAAATACTTCATTGTCAATTTTCTCATTTGTTACTAACTTCCATGGCTTTCCCAGTAAAGTCTTTACCCAGATGCTAATCAAGCAGAGGCTTGCCTTGCGCATCAATTTTTAATACTCACCCCTCATAGTTAAGTGAAACCTGCAGCACAAGGCTTCTCCTGTGAAAAGCAGCCTGACCTACTTCCCTGGGAAATCAATGGGAGACTTACAAAGGCTCACAAGCAGCTGGCATTTCAGGTTGGCTCCTAATCTATGTTGGTGCAAAATGTGTGTGTTCCCTGGGCCTCTGCATTGCATTCTCTCTTTATGAATTTTAAAAGTCCTGAGAATAGAGAAGACCTTGAAGGCTATGGAGCCTGATGAGGGGACTCGTACCTGAATGTCGTGCCCCTGGGGTTTGTGAGCTCACGTGTCAGCTGCATTTGTAGTGGCTTCCAATTAACAGACACCCCTAGGTCTGGGGCTGAAGAAGGAAAAGAAAGGCCTAAAAGGCACCCACTTGCATTCACATACAACCTACAAAGAAGCAAAACGGAATCCATCAGAATAAGGTTTCAGACACCTGTGTTTCAAGGTGTTTGAAAGTAAGAACTTAGAGTATTTGGCAAACCTTTCTAAAGACTTGCATGTCCGGTACCTGAATTGTAGGGCATGAAATAGGAACACAAAACCAGTGAGGCAGAGGAGTCCTCAGAGCTGGGAAGAGCATGCAGGGTCCCCATCTGGTGAGGGGCTCCTATTAAAGAGCAAGCAAGTTCCCTGCAGGTGGTCACGTGCAGCCACACAGGCGGTCCATGTGTACCTGATGGAAGAGGAGGGTCAGCCTTATGTTAAATTGTAGGGTACTATGCTAGAGTGGGTGAGCCTGTAAAATTAATAGAAGTCCTGTTCAGTGTACATATGTCCTCGGTTAACTTTATTTCCAGTCATTTAATCCTTTTTAATGTTAGGAATACATAAGTATTTTAACAATGTTTGTGCATACATTCAGTCTTTTAGTCATTCCATGAATGTTGATAAAATACCTATGAGATAATGCCAGGTACTATCCCAGGGGCCAGAATCTTTATTTTGAAATGTCAGTCAAGAATTAAAATGAAGATGGGAGGTATGCTTATTAATAGAGAGAGCACCATCTGAAGGCAGTCTTGGCAGTCAACAATATTATTACAAAGATAGTAGTAATAAAGAAGACTAGCAGATTTTGAGCTGAGCATTTTAGCAAGGTGTTCTGTTTTTCTTATTCCCTTGTCTCTATACCTTGCCATCCTGGCCCTGCTAACCTGTGTCACAATACTGTCTTACTTTCTGTTACAATGCCTGGGCATCCAGAATTTACTCCAGTGGCCTGGGTTTGAAGACCCTTAGGAAATGATTTCATTTTTGTTTGAGGCATAATCATAACTTCATCTTAAAAATCTTGTATTACATACAATACGGCTCTCTCTTCATCCTCCACCTATTTTTTTTCTGCTTTTCTTCCTATTCTTTAACCCATAAGCCTAATGCAAAACAATGGATTTTGTAATTCTCTGCTGTGGCCTTACTCATCATTCTGATTGATTTTGCCACAAAGTCTGCTACCAGATAAGTTATGAAACAAGATATCACAGTAATAAAAAGTCTCAGTCGTGTCAGAAATAAGAAATAATACCTAATTCAGGCACTGGTTTTGTTTTCCTTTAATTTATATTAAAAAAAGAAATAAAAAGAAATATAAACACCTTTATTCCTGAGCCACTTTGCGATTATACAGTTCATACATGCATTTTGTATACGTATGTATATAAAAGACCATGAAGAAGAAAAGAATGACAGGAGTTGAAATAAGGGGACAGGTGACATGCACCTAATTTAAAAGGAAGCTTAAAAAACACACATGATAACAAAAGTAGGGAGGGAGGGAGGGAGAAAAAGAAGGAGGAAGATATGGAGAAGCAAATTGTATTGCCACATACAATTTCTAAGAGAAGAACTCTTGTATCTTACCTTCCTTGGAAAAAATAAATAAATAAAAAAGTGAAGGATAAGATCATTGACTCTCTACTTTCTGTTCTAAGGCCACGAATCTCATAGTAGGAGGTCAATAAATATTTGCTAGACCTTAGAACTAGTCCTGTTTAACTCCTTCATATTTGCAAAGTGAAATCCAAAGATCTTCAATCACTTGAGCAAAAAATAATGTTATGTAATAGCACAATCTGAAGCAAGTTCTAGTTCTCATAAGTCCCCTCTAAATATCAACATTTAAATATATTTCTATTGATTTTACCTATAGCCTTACTTGACCTTCTTGACTAATCATTTAAAATACCAATTGGGGAAGAAAAATAAAATATTGTTCATTAGAGTTTTTACCTTAACAACTCATTTTTTTTCTTCAAATTTATACATTTATTTTCCCAAAGAATGCTATAAAAATTTTCAGGTTGGCCAACAATGAGTCCTATTTCTCTAACCATATTTCTCTAGAGAACTGGAGAATTAAAATCATCAAGAAATATAGTATTGTAGATATTCAGTTCTGTAGCCATCAGTATATTTTCCCAGAAGGCATAATATTCCTGCTTTTCTTTTCTTATAAAACCATAAGAGCTATGACTTCTTTCATCAGCCCCCAAATACAGCTATTAGTAACTGTAATTATAGCATCTAAGTTTTACATTTACTTTGATTGAAATGAAATATTCTTATTACCCTTCATGATGAAGGAATTATTTTTCTTAGCATTCAGTATTTGCTTCAGAAACATTTATGAATGTATTTTAAGAATTACATCTTTTAAGAAGAATGGAAATTATATTTTTCTCCCTATGCATTAATATTTTTAGTTCCTGAATGTCTCTGTTTCTTTAAAAAAAAAGATTAAAGCATTTTTTTCTATCTGCCTGTTAAAATGATTTGAGTTTTAATTAAAGTTGATTGCACCTGTGCATATATTCAACTACCCACATACCTCCCACCTACTAGTTGAAAAGCTTGTCATTCCTTCAAAAATTAAAAGAAAGAACTGTGACCTTTAAAAATCCTCATAGACATAGAAAACAGATAATACTGAGAATTATGATGTTTTTAAATCTTAGATCAATGACTTTTTATCTTCTAATTATTATTGAAAATTGGTTATATTTCTTAAATGGTTAGTTTCCTTGTCATTTTTAAGGCAGCCTAACTGAGAAAGCCAAGTAAAAGAATCAAAATTCAACAACAAATTTTCACCCACCCACTCAGTGGTTGCTGTGTGTGTTCCTTAGCTTTGGCAGTTTAATCTTTTCTTATTTATCAAGGTCATCATAACATTTGATGTAGTCAAACATTTTTCTTCAACAATAAAAATTTTTTGAGGAATTCTAATAAATAAAAAGATTACTTTTTTTATTTAACTCTTTTTCTTTTCTCTTAAGTAAGAAAAGATAATTAAAATATTTCAGCTAAAATAGGAAAAGCCATGGAAATAAAGCCAGTCGACAAAAAGAATAATGAGTGGTATATTAAATACTAATAAAAATGTTTCATTAAGAATAGAAAAGTGGATCTGAACCCCATCTTTATTTTCAAAACTTGTGGGAGCCTTTTGAAACCACCAGTGTACTAGTAAAAGCCTCACCTTCAGTTCAGTAATATTGTGGTCCTGACGTGGGTACTATTTGAAGACACCCCAATTGTTTCTAATAAGCATTTAGGACTGAGAAACTCCAATATATGAAACATATTCTGCTATTTATCAGTAAAATCTTAAACTTGAGGATCCTTGAGCCCAGATGCTTCATTTAAACATAAACAAATGAAGGCTCAGAAGGGGAAAGCGATTTGCCCAAGGCCTCATTGCTAATTAGGGGCTAAGTCTGCACTGCTACCCAGGGTCTCACTACCCCTAAGACGGCTCTGTTTACACTGTACATGCTGTGGCTGGGACTTCCCAGATCACAGCACTCAGAAGCATGAAACCTCAGCACTTGGTTGCTAAATTGCTGGTATGAATCCATATTCTGCATTATTAGCACAGTTTTATGTCCTCAAACAACATCTAAGCCATTTCTATAAAAATATGGCAATATGCCATGCAATAGGAACTTCAATTTTGATCCCAAATGCCTAATAGTAATTTCCTATGCACATTAACTCAGTCTTGAGGATATGTAAAAATGTCCTATATTTTTACATATTTCTCAATTTATAAAATGGCTAGTAACAGAATATTGCTTTGAACTTTCCAGTCATTCTCTTTTCTCTCCTATTGTTCAAAGGGTTATTCTGACATCACCCCTTTAAAAAATAGATAAAAACAGAAATGTTGTAGAGGTATTAATAGAATTCCACTTTTTCCCCCCAGAAAAGAGAAAGCTAATTTTAATTTTTTGTATCTGATAATTGCTTACTTTCTCCCAGTGGCCTTAGTAAGCAGTGATTCTGCTCATAAAGCCAAATTCCCTTGAATATCTCACAAAAGGGCAACTCAAATTATAGTCATGGTTTCTTTATTCTCTTTATACCATTGTTATTCCTCCTTGAACTTGGCATCTTTTTTTCTGTGTGATTGTTCATGCTATTGGGTGCCTAAGGATAGTCTGTATGTAAAACCACCCTTCAAAATCTCCTCGCAACAGGCTAGGGTTGTAGTTTTAGGAATAATCAGGCTTCTGTGTTTGGACATTTTGACTAAATATCATTTCTGTAATGTATTTAGGTGCACATGAATCCCATTTTACTTTCAACTGAAGAAACTAAGTATTTGATTTTAAGATTTGGCCCTTTCTTGTTTTATTTTTTGTTTGTTTTTGTTTTTGCTTTTTTTATATACAGACTTTCAAATCCAGAAGGCATCTTAAAGATGTGGTGGTCTATTAGTAAATTTCTTATTAGAGAGATGAGTACAAAGAAACACAGAAAGTGAGAAAGCATACCTAATATCACCCAGATGATTGCAGAACCGTTACCAGGGTCAAGTTTTC
The DNA here is from genome assembly GCF_964339955.1 of Pipistrellus hanaki. Lineage (NCBI taxonomy): Eukaryota > Metazoa > Chordata > Mammalia > Chiroptera > Vespertilionidae > Pipistrellus > Pipistrellus hanaki. The sequence continues at coordinate 63,112,478 of NC_140510.1, read as the reverse complement.
CTAACAATTAAATCCAGAGGTCTTTGTGCTATGCTGCTCTCAATTCAGCATTACTATGACTGGGGCTGTAGGGAGGAGGGAAAATATAAAAATCACATATGTTTGAGTCCCTATGGCATCCTTTCTTTAAGAAGATTCTTTTTTAGATGGTTGGCTTTATGTTAATTTGCTACTCTGTGTCCTACTTAAGAATGGGACTCCATTGTCAGGTTTTCTATAACTGTTGGCATATGATTTTGAAGTTTGTCAAAAGATGCAGATATCTTAAAACATCTTAAGTCAAAATGTGTGCCTGGCCCAGGTTATAAAGGTTTTATAACCTTAAAACTCTGTGTGTCAAGTATTTTAGAATTCTATTTGTCCTCCCTCAGATATTTTTATCAGCAGTTTCTCTATCAAATATGGGAAGAATTTGATGTAGAGAGAATAGATAAGCTTTAGTAATGTCAGGTCCTAAATATGAAAGAAACTGAAAGGCAGCCATTGGCATTTTAGGGGCTGAGGAGAGCTGTGGGCATAAATATTTAATGTGGAAATTATGGGACACATTTGCATTTTAAGCACTATTTTGAAGTAAAAATTGTTGTTGAACAATAAGGACATTTTCCATAATTATATTCTATTTATTAACATGCAGAGAATTTACTATGAGTTCAGGGTAGTTATTTAATGAATTCTCAATATAACCTTGTTTAGTATTTCTCTACATCTTGACATCGGGTTAAGACCAGACAATGAGGCTGGTTAATAATTTAAAAATAATAATTATCATTGAACAGAGGATAGATTTTGAATGTCAGAAAGTTATCTTCATCTGGTAAATAGTCTCAAGTTCGTCTGTATTGGATATAAACATTAGAAATTATTTATAAAAGATACGCCTCAAACTATTTGGTATTTCCAAATCTTTGTGTCTGTTGACACACCCTATTGAAAAGGATGTTTAAGAAACTGGTGACATTATAATGTGGAAATGGTATTATCTGGACTTAGGTGGATTTCAAGAAGGTGTTAATAATGCGCTTTTGACTTGGGATAACTCCTCAGACATTTTCCTCCTGTTCCTTTTTACACATTTTCTCCTGGGAGAGTCTTCTAATACTGATGACCTCACCATGCCTCCTCAAAAACAAATATAAACTCTGTAGCCTGTCACTTAAAACCTTCCTTAATATATCTCTCCTTTTTAATGTAAATTCTGGTCCAATTCTTTCCTAACAGAAAGCCTTCCTTCCAGACAGCTAAATTTATTATGGAGCCTGAACCATTGTTCCTCTCCCTTTTTAAGAAATGTATTCTGAAATATACAGTGGGAGTATAAATTTGAATAGACAAAACAATGTTATTGATCTATTTTCCTTTTGTCCGAATTTTGTATTGTAGAGGCATTAAGTTTTAGAGTTAGAAGGATGCTTAGAAATAATTTATTTCAAATTTATAATTTTATCTAAGAAAACTAAGGCCAGGAAGAGATACTTTATTGTACTGATCTAAGAAGGAACCCCCAATCACCTCAACCCCATCCCAGAATGGTCTGCTGTTTTTATATTTCTGGAAAGTATTTTATTTTGAATTTCCCCCAAAATATATCTAATTTATATCTAAATTATTTTTTTTATTTTAAACAAATCATCAACATTTTTTTTGTGAAAATGTTTTAGTCTTATTTTTTAATTATTTCTTGGAATTTTACTCTTTTCTACTATTTTAGAAGAATAGTATTTGGAAAACAAATTGGATGTCATTGTCTTCATTGAAATGAATAGTAAAGTATATAAGCTGTTTGAATGACCACTTCAGAAGCTCTCCATTTTCACATTAAGCACATACTTGTTGAAGCAATAGGATTTAATACATTTATTAAATAATTAGTAAAGATGTATTCATCAGTTTTTTATTACAACTAGAGTTAAGAGAGAAGCATTGCTTGCTGAATTCTTATACTCTGTTTGGCAATTTAACTAATCTCTCTGCTCTTTATTTTTCTGTACATATGCCAATAAAAATATTGTCCTCATTAGAAACTCAAGGATTTTATATTTAGACTATTTTACAGGAGAAAAAAAAACCAGAGAAATAATATGTGTAAAAATCTGAGGGTCCAACTACTATACCAAATAACTCCAAAACCTCAGTGGCCGAATATACTATGCCTTGCCTCTATTTCATGCCATAGGCCATGACCTATGTTACTGTTATGTGACAATCAGCTAGGGGGTTCAGTGTAGGATGGGCAATTCTCCCCACAGTTATTGGGAAATTTCTATCTGGTGACTCTTCCAGCACCTGGAACCTCAAAAAATCCCAGCAAACAGAAGGAGGATGCAGGTGATATACATACTTTTCACCCACATTCTCACAGCCATACCTCAGGTGTATGTCTGCCTTTAACTGCCAGGAATGCTGGGAAGTATAGTTTAACAAGGTCCCCAGAGAGGACAAACAGATTTGGTCAGCCTCTGTCTAGTCTCTATCCACAGTGCTCTTGTTTTTTCTGCATTATAAGAAAAAATGAAAATATAAACTATATTCTCTGAAGAAATTGTTTCTTTGTTCTGAAGTACTAGAATTTCTTCAAGAGCATGTTATTAAAACAGGTCAGCACTGGTGCTATGCCTGATGACTTCAGTGAAGGTTGTTTGGGTAAAGATCATTTGGCAGTATCTCCACAATCTTTACACACCTTGATGAAAAGGGGGAATAATTAAAATACCTGGACATTTAATAAAGAGTTTTTAAAAGCCAAACATGGTCTTTGGAATTCTAATTATTATTCCATGACTATAAATAAGTGTTATTTCTTACAACCACAAAAAAAGAACTATTGAATATAAGTAGGAAGTTCCACTGTCTTATGGTGAGAGGTACATGCTATGCTTGGCCAGGAAACCTGTCTCTTTACCAGAGCTTTACTAATTGTCATTTGTGTGACCTTGAGCAAGTTGTGTAAAGAATCTGAAATATTTTATTCATGTAAAATTATTAGGATTCTTTGCATATTCTGTTATACTTCAAAGTGCATAATCTATTTTTTTATTTTATTAAATACTAGAGGCCCATTGCACAGATTCATGCAATTGGCCTTCCTTCCCTTGGCTGCCAGCACCAGTGTTCCTCTGGCACCTGGAAGCCAGGCCTTTGTTATGGCCGCAGCCAAGAAGCCAAGCCTCTTCTGTCTTCATTCTTCAGTCTTTGCTCCACACCCATGTATGCAAATTAACCTGCCATCTTTGTTAGGTTAATTTGCACACTCACTCATGATTGGGCAGTGGGTGTCGTAGAAGTATGGTAAATTTGCATATTTCTCTTTTATTAGTGTAGATTGTGCCTCATCGAATTATTAAAAATAGGGTTTTACTCTATGAGCCTTCTGAACATAAACATGGACTTTCTTTCCAATTTTATTTAAAATCATTAACTCTCCAGATGCCTGAGCTATTATTCTTTCTCTATTTATATTTAGAGAAGAAATTCCTTTGATATTGGAATTGACATAATTGACCCCAATGACAGAGTTCACATGAGAGAAGCAATAATTAAAAAAAAAAAAAAAAAAAAAAAAAAAAAAAGCCTAAAAATTGCTCCTACTCCCTGGTGCCCTTTCACTGTGGAGACATGGAAACTTTGCCCTCTTTTCCCTGGAGACTCAGGAGATGGAATAATAGACATATGTACAGGAGAGGACTCCAGTGTTCACCTGGACCTGTAGGTTGGCTGGCTCCAGACAGTATAGTTTGAAAAGACACTATGACATGCAATTAGTGTCCAAGCCAGAGTGACCGGGAAAGTGAGAGTTCTATATCTGTATTCTGAAGAAGACTTGGCTAAGGAGCAACAGTCTCCCTCACTGTGGATTCTAAAGGGCGTTTACTTAAAAAGACTAGTTCTGAGTTGCTGCAGAAACATGACTACCATACAAACAACCAGCAAATGGTGGTTCCTGGAGGGAGGCTGACTAGAACTCTGTATAAGAGCTTTCTAGCAATTAAAGATGTTCATAGTTGGCCAAGCTTTCCCACGAGGTGGAATTCCTCTCTCCCAAAGGCAGGACACCATCTCAGCAAAGACATATACGTACTCCTTGCTTTTCACATTGCTATTGTGGGCTTCCTATGTCCCTTTCAGCTCTAAAATGTGATGACTGAATCTAATACCCATCTGATAATGCAATTTAGTTCAGTGCCTCCTTCAGCACTTCAAATGTATTGTCTTTTCTGCCTAATTAATTCACCTTGATCACCTTTCATTATTTTTATTGTTTAGCAGTTGGAATAGGACTTTTATCCTGCTGATTATGCCAATGAGAGGGGACAATTCAGGAGCATTCATTGTTTCCACAGGAAGTTCAAATACTCATCAGCCACATGAGCTTTGGTATCTGTATTACCAGGCACAATCAGAGTTTATATTTTGTAACCAAGGGATCTCTATTGTGAGAGTGTGAAATTTCAAATACAATAGCAGTCACAAACCACAGATATAAAAGCCTCTTGTCTAACTGATCTGAATCATCTAGATGTTATAGAAACAATTAAATGATACGACAAATTAATCCTTTTAAACATTTACTTCAAGAAAATGAAAAAAAAATAGGATCTTATATTTCTCTATGAAAATGGTGTTACTGGTCACATTTCCAAATAATATTTATTTTCTTCAGGGAATATTTTGTTTTCTGCTCTATCATTAGCAAGTTAATTAGAAACATTGTGGGTTAACAAAGGAAATAATGCTGGTTATAGTGATGAATTCATGTTTGTCAGTGAGGGTTATTGATTCATGTTAATAGGCCTATGTGTTGTGATATTGGAGAGGTGGGAAGAGAGGCTGTGAGTCAGGGTCAAAAGTATGGTTAGATCCAGGAATGAAAGATAATGAGCTAACTTTAACTTTTCCAAATCAGGCATGCATGAGTTCATTCACCTTGTCTGTTCTCACTGTAGACTCTATTAGATATTGAGTCTTTAGTCTTAAGAAGCTTACAATCACATGGCAAGAACAGAAAGATAAATCAGCTATCACATGACTCTCCACCAAAAAAAGAAGGACTTTGGGAAAAGAATAATGCTGCCAGTTTTAACACATTGGAGTTTCCCAGAGAGCCCTAAGTAAAGGTCCATTAATACAATATTATTTTCTTTGTCTCTAGAGCTTGGGAGGAATCTTTAGGTTATGGAGATTTTTAAGAATCTTCACTATGATTTAATTGCTGAGAGAGTGAATGTTGATGAGGAAGAGTGGATTAAAGATTTTGGGAAAGCTCAGTATCAGATGTGGGTCAGACCTGATGATGAAAGCTATCAGACAAGGGAGACAAGTAATTATAGTGGCCCAGGGTCCAGGGAGGAAAAAGAGAGTGAGAGGAATGAGTTAGAAGATGGAGAGACAAATGTAGATCCAGAGACAGACAGCAAAAAGAGGCAGAAAATGGGAAACATTTGAGAAGGAACTTCATAGTTAGCAGCATGAGGTGTGATAGATGAGAATCCTGGGGAGAATATTTCGGTCATGAAAAGATTGTTCCTGGTCTCTTATTTTTATTTATGGTTTTAAAACTTAAACACTGTGAGAAGTTTAAGACAATAAAATACAGAACACACAAGCTTATTGACAAATGTGATACAATAAATGCATGCATTTTTCACAGCAAGATTTCAATTCAAGATTCATCTTCAATGTGAAAATCAGGTTTTAGATGAATAGTCTACATTCAGTCATTCATTGATGAGCAGAGAAAGAGCTCAATCTATGTAGTTGGCCCTAGGCTACACACTGTGGCTGTAACTGTGAAAATAACTTAGATTTCATACAAAACTCTACCAAAGTTTTCTAAGATTGATCTTGTCCAGGAAGGTTTATGTTACTAAAACAATATTTTTTCTAACAGGCTTTAAGAAAATATTGAAAAAGATGGACCTAGATAAATATGTCCTTATTCCTCTGAATAGATGTCTTTGAGCTGTCAATATGTTTTATTATATGTATTTCTTAGACTAATTGTCCACTTTCCATTTGTCTCTTTTCAACAGTTATTTTGAAGATTTTTTAAAATTTATTTTAATTGGAAAATGCATAATGTAGGAAGCTGTACCTGAATATATAGGAAACCAGGTTCATTCTCAAATCATATGCCAGTAATTTCAATGAAAACAAAGAAACTGAAGTTGATGAAGATGTCTTGACACACATCCTCAGCCTTTTGTATTTAAAATGCTGTCCTAGCCCTAGCTGGTTTGGCTCAGTGGGTAGAGCAGAGACCTGCAGCCTTAAGGATCCTGATTGCAGTCAAGGGCACATGCCTTGGTTGTAGGTTCCCCAGCTCACATGGATGTTTCTCTCTGTTTCTCCCTCTCCTTTTCAACTCTCTAAAATTCAATGGAAAAATATCCTAGGGTGAGGATTCACATACACACACAAAAATTGTCCTAATCTGTAAATATACTATTGGACCCGATCTTTGGGTATTTTTTCAGTTTGATTAGTTTTAAGTCCAATGATAGAAGACTCTTTGGTTGTGTGTGTGTGTGTGTGTGTGTGTGTGTGTGTGTGTGTGTAAAATGGGAAATATTTATTAATGATAGTGGAAACAAATATAGAAGTCAGTAAAAAAAAAAAAATGAGCATCTCAATGGTTTTTTTTAGAATCTGGAAGAGAAGGCGAGGTGAAACATTAGGGATTGTGACATTTGGGAGCCAGAGTACATTTTTCTTTGAAATTGTGAATAAACAGCTTGGAAATAATCTAAGATGTTGTTTTATGATACTCGTTTTATTTCAGTTGACTTAGGGCACTGAAAAGCAAGTTCTGGCTAAATTGTTTTGCGGTAATTGTTATGCTGGGATGCATTACTTTAAAAATATTTTGACTTATATTTGATTTTAGTGTAACTGGGATGTGGGCTTATACACAGGCACATTTAAAGACCAGACTTTTTCTGAGGTTGTTGCTGAGATGACCCTCCTGCTTTAAGTACTGCTCATAGAACGGTACTTATGGCATGTGCTTGCATAGCTGTATAGCATCTTGGAGTTGGAAAAGACTATAACAATGTGGAAGTAAACAAAGACAAAAAATGAGCATAGATAAAGGCTATTTACTCAGAGCTTATGACACCAAGGGCAGTCAGACACCAGCACTTACATTTGGCAGGCACTCAAAAGCAGGAAAAAGAGTGAGAAATCTTTATGGTGGGAAAGAGAGAGAGAGCTTCAGATATGCCCCAATTGGAGACTGTTGGCCTGGGGAAGCTGTAAGCAGGCTAACTAAAAGCAGGGCATCCTATGTGATTAATTTTGAGTATATATTTGACTTTTCTCTAGTTGGCTCTATATTGGAAACTGGGTCCAAAATCCTGGCTATTTTGGGCTAAGTGCTACACAGTATGTCTTCCTGACTTGCTTGCTAGAGAGAGTAGTCTGACTTGCAGATAGCAGGTTGGCTTCCTATACTGCTACTCTAGATAATAGCTCAGAGCTCTATTTTTATATGTTACTGGCAGTTTTCCATGTGTATATTCAGTCTCTCAGTAATCATCTAGTTTAAATGTAGAAAGATTTAAAAATTTCATAGAGACAAATGGCTATAATTTATTTAAGTTTAATATTACTTTTAACATGTATGGCACTTTATTTTCAAAATATCTTTAGATGTAGAATATCATTAGATCCTTCTAATTAAAGTGGGGAAGTTAGGCAGAGCTGATATTATCTCCATCCTATATAGTAAAAGCCTAATATGCAAATTGACCAAACGACAGAATGACTGGCAGAATGACCAGTCACTATGATGTGCACTGACCACCAGGGGGCAGATGCTCAATGCAGGAGCTGCCTCCAGCTTTCAGGCCCCAGGCCAGCCAAGGTGGGTGCCAGCAGGGGCCCCCAACTTTCCCTGCAGTCACCCCACAGATCATCCCTGATCACCAGCCAGGCCTGGGGATCCTACCTTTGTAAGAATTTTGTGCACTGGGTCTCTAGTTTTTAGATAAGAAATATGAGATTCCAAAAGGAAAAACTTGAGTGTTCAGTGACATGCTTCACCAACCCAAGACCATGGCCAGGGCTGCAAAGCCTGGCATCTTGGTTCTTTACCCAGAGCTGCTTATGGCTCTGCCATACAAACTCAGGTAATGGGAAAACAGAGTGCGACATTTCTATCCCATGGCTGAAAGTTCATGGACATTTGAACCTACACACAAAGAAAGAAAATGGAGGTCCTCTGAATCATTTCTGTGAATTTTTTTCACTTCGGTCTTTCTCAAAGATGCCTTATTGGAATGAAACTTTCAATATAGTAAATTTTACAACTTGTAACTGTTAGATAACCAGAATTTTGAAACTGCAACCAGCTTTGTGCCACTTTAATACACTTATAACACTCACTTGATTCTCTTGTTCCTTTAGGAATGTTATATTTCCTACATACATTGAAAAGATGCTGGAGGAGTTAAGAAACCTAATAAATTAATGAATTCATTAAATACCTGTGGGCCAATATGCTAGGGGTACTGGATATACCAAATAAAACAACAACAACAACAAAAAAAACAACAGCAAATATAAGACCCTGCTTTTAAAGAACTCAGAGCCTTTTGATAAGAGCAAATACATAGAAAAAGTATACACCTGCACAGGGTGGCATACTGGTGGGGAAGGCTTCAGACAGTACTTGAATTAAGTAACCAGGCCTGTGAAGAGTTAACTGAACATAGAAAGGATATAAGGGTATTTTTTTTTTAACAGCATTGTTTTTGCTAGAGCTGGGATGGAGAAGAAGACATTACAACCAATTTAGTATTGTTTTTATAATACACAATCCTAGAAAAGTGACAAGCTTAGAGAGGAAGGAAAGAGGTTGATGATGGAGAATCTCTTGGGTCATACCAAAGAGTTTCAACATAATTCTGTGGATAACAAGAATCTTCTGGAAAGATTTTTAGTCAGGGGTACATTATGAGTAGATTTGCATTTTGGGGTAGACTTTGTTTTCAAGCACTTCTCTATATCTTTTGTAAGATGCTATTCCATGAAATAACATTTTTTTTATAGTAGCAAGGGGACAGCACTCTTAAAACCATCTTTATTACATGTATTTTTAAATACTTCTGTGCATGCATTACAGAATGACTATCACAACCATTCTCTGAAATAACACTTGATAATATTTTCATTTCAAACAGATCACATTGGCAATTTGGAGTTTATATTTTAAGGAGTCAAAGCAATAGTTCAAGGGTGATGATTTCAGCTTGAATCATAGAAACTGAATTAAACATGACACAAAATGGAACAGGAAAGAGAGCATGATATTCAGAAGTAAAATGAGTAGAATCAGCTGAATGATGGATTTGGGTAATAGCAGTTAAAGAAAAGGAGAGCATGCTTCCAGCTGGATGGTTGGCTGGACAACAGGACTTAATAGTTTAGAAAAAAGCAGTGCCAGTCAGTGTATGAAATGTTGAACTTGTGTTTTCCATGGGGACTTATCCAGCAGGAAGTTTTTAGTCTAAAGCTCCAGAGAATGGCCCAGGCTTGTGATAAAATATTTAGAAATCACTAACACCAGATAATTGCTAGTTGAATCCTGGGGGATAAAAATAACAAAAAGATAGAATGAGGGAGACAGTGGTAAGCTAGACCCATGGGGACAACCATCATATAAGGGATTCATAGTGGAAGACAAGTTATGGATGACACAGAAATGGCGTGAGACATAGAACACAGCGCAGGAAGATGGGCCATCAGGAAGCTAAGAGAATTGAAGATATAAATAAGAGAGTATCAAGGAGTTTTCAGATGGATTTAAAGTGTCTTCTAAATTTGCCTACTCAAAGGTCAAGGCGATATTAGCAAGTGCAGTTTTAGTAGAGTGGCTGGAATGAATTATGTCACGGTGAGCAGTGGAGTAAGAAAAGATGAGACAGAAAAGACAATGAGTATAAAGAGCACTTTAAGAGTTACTAAAGGGGTCTCAAGATTCACTGAGCTTCTCTTCCCAAGAGAAAGCTCTTTGCCAGGATACTAACCTGAACTGCTCCCCATTACACTGAAATGTTGTAATCTCTAATACACATATAGGTTTCTAAAAATATATTGAAAGCATTCAGAAAATTGCTCTTCAACTTTTAAAGAAACTTGGGAAGCATTTGACTCTTGTTTAATCGTGCAATTCTGGTTAACACACAGAATCAACAGAGGAGCTCAAAGTGCGAAGCCACAGCACAGAGCCACTGCCAAAGCTGGACAGCAAAGAGAAAGGACACCATGGGGCATCTTCCAGAGAGCCTGTCAAAGCTCAGGAATGGGATGGAACACCAGGGCCACCTGTGGTCACCAGCAGACTGGGAAGATGCTCTGTGAGCCCCACCTTGTTAGCAGGAAACCACAGCTCAGGTAAGAAAGATAATCTCCCACATAGATGGTAACTCCTCATGTCTCTGGAAACTGCTTTCATGCAATTATCACTTGGAGAACCAAATCCACAGATATCTCTTTCTACTCATAGGGAGAGCACGAATAGCCCTTCACACACCAGAAGTTAATAGTATGTTAGACCACTCCAGGGACCATCATTCACATGGGCAATGGAGTAGTGAATGGTGTTTCTTAGAGCTGTGTGATGCAGCAGCCTTGATATCTAGAAATATCTCAACCTAAATTTTATCTAGAGTTTGCGCCTAAAGCAGTTTTTTTTCATTTATCAAGTTCAAGGGATTTAAAGCTCATGCCTCTTTTGCTTCAAAACAGATTTTAAGCAACTTGGAAATGAACAGAAAATAAAATTGAGGATAAAAATGCAACAGAGACGTGCTAGTTGGTTTGGCTCAGTGGGTAGAGCTTCCACCTTCGAACTAAAGGGTCATGGGTTTGATTCCTGTCAAGTGCACATACCCAGGTTGTGGGCTCGATCCCCAACAGGGCGTGCAGGAGGCAGCTGATCAATAATTCTCCCTCATCATTCATATTTCTATCTTTCTCTCTCTCCCGCCCATCCTCTCTGAAATTAATAAAAAATGTTTGTTTTTTTTTAAATGTAACAAAGATGATCTGAAGGCAATAGAGGGAGTAGATATTAGGAGGCATTTGAAGTGGTGAGCTGAAGAATTTCACCTGGGACTACGTTTCCAAGTCTAAGTCAAAAATAGAAAACTATAATCTAATATACCTTTAAATTTCAAAGTTGAAATTAAAATTTACAATGCAATTCACATTGTTAATAGATAAATGTTATTAAACTTCAATTTTTAAAAAGCATTATATACTTGTTTTGAACTGACTCAGCTATGTGATAGACTTACAAAAAGCTGTCCATTGAAATAAACAACAAATAATCAGGCAGTTGCCTGTAGTTTTCAGGTTTCTATTCCTTAACAGTGTTAGGGCTCTAAAGAAATGACCAATCTTTAATGTTCTTTTCAACTCTTGATACGTTGGAAAGCAATTTACATTAATTTAGCCTGTGGTCTCTCTTGGGTCATGCACAAGTTAAAATTGAAACAGGATGAATGGTTTCTGGGGAAGAGATAAATCTAGAGGAGTACTCAGGAAAAGCAGAACAATAGCTTCCCCATACTTAAAATGTAACTTAAAGCTTTGGTGATGCAATTCTATAACCAACTTGAGCAACCTGGGGGAAGGAATATTATGTGAATTTAGCAGAAATTTGAAAAAAAAAATCTATACTAATAAAAGGGTAATATGCCAATTAGATTGGACATTTTCATGATGTCCTTCCAGACGTCCTTCTGGACAAAGCCACAGTGGCTGTGAGGGCTGAGGGCCACTGCAAGGACGAGGCAGCTGTGAGGGAGAGGCAATGCTGTAGCCCCTTTCGCAGAGGTGGAGCAGGAGCATGGGCTATTGGGAGGTGGTTAATACCAGATGCTGAGCAGGGTTTAGATGGGAAAGCCAGCACTTCCATTTTGACTATGTTATGTTGGAAGTACTCTTGGGATATCTGATTGAGAAGATAGCAGACAGTTGGGATTACAGGTCTCTAACTAAAGAGATTTAGTGGAATTAGAGATTAAGAGTAAAGACATTTATTTTTTTTTAAATATATATTTTATTGACTTTTTACAGAGAGGAAGGGAGAGGAATAGAAAGTTAGAAATATCGATGCGAGAGGAAGATCGATTAGCTGCCTCCTGCACACTTCCCACTGGGGATGTGCCCGCAAACAAGTTACATGCCCTTGACCGGAATTGAATCCGGGACCCTTGAGTCCACAGGTGGATGCTCTATCCATTGAGCCAAACCAGTTTCAGCAAGAGTAAAGACATTTAGAATGGTTAACACCATAAGACTAACTGATTCTAAATAAGGAGAATAGGAAACAGAGGTGAAGAAAACTGAGATTAGACCGGGGGAATCCAAACACTTTAATGTGTGAGCAAAGGATGAAGAACTTGTGAAATAAATGGAGATGAAACAATGAGATGGTCCCCAATTCACTTTTATTGAACACTTAGTAAGTTGCATAAAAATGGGTAATAGGTCTGTGACACTGAGGCATGAATCTTTCAAGAAATTCAGAGACTAAACAGAATTTATAATGAACTTTGACTTTCTCCTACTGAAAACTCTGGAAGCATCTTTTTGGCTTTATGGCATTTAAATCTCTCCCGAGTCTTTTCAGCTCTGTTTGTAGAGCAGTAAATTGTTTCATGACCAGAAGAAATGACATAAATTTCTGGAGTCCCTCACATTCTCCACCTGAGATTATGAAGGTGGTAAACAAAGGTGAAGGAAGGACTTATTTTTGCTGAATTTTTGATAAAGATGTTTTTGTGTTCACATTCAAAGAAATATGAAAAGTAGGGACAAATATATAGTCATTTACATAAATCAGTGCAAGTCAGGGTTTCTTATATGAAAGTGAAACTACTGATGTGACCGCTCAAAAGTAAATGTGCATCACATTTACTTGAACTTTTAGAACAAGTCAATGGCTCCCAAATATAGCAGCACACTTATATCTATTGAGTCTACCCTTATACCAATTTTGAGGGGGAAAAGTAGAAAATGAAAAATGTTTGTTTTGCAGATTTGTTTCTCTGAAAAGAAAAAATTGAATATGTACCAATACTATTCTAAAAATGCCATAGTTCCACTAGCAAAAGTGTATCCAATAAAATATCTGAAGTTCACATACCTCGGATATTACTTAAAATGTACTTGAAGAGGGCTCATCAGAGGGACTTTGTCTAGAACAAATACCTACATGAATATGGAATTCTGTGCTTCCAGGGGCTCTTTTGGAGCAGAGGGGAATGAATCCTTTACTCTTTCTCCTTCTTCTCTTCACACTTACTGGTCATTATTGTCTCCTTGACACTGGGCCACTGAACTACTAGTCCCCTAGTGAAATACACTAGCGATGTAACAGACAACCCTCTGTGGGAACCCCCTTTCATGTCCCGCGTGGTTCAGGGTTCTGGTTCAGGGTTTGGGTTCTGTAGAAGGCCACACACAAATGAAAAGAGACTAGAAAAGAATTAATTTGGGAATATTGGGGCCAGGCGGGAGCCCATCTCTAGTGGGAGGACTACACCCTGCTCTGGCTTTGCTATCCCTTTTCTTAAGGTTATGGGATACACCCATATCCTTTAGGCAGGAAATTCCAATAATAACCAATCAGCAAGGACTTACATAAGACTAACAGGTGGAGGCTGCTTCAGCTACCAATGTCTCAAATAAATATGAATGATTAGCTCCAACCTTTTAGAGCATTCAAGGTTGACCAGCCTTCCGGATTCCCTGTTCACATCTCTCTATTAGCGAGACAATGATCATTTTCAGCACCCTCCTCTCAAAACTACAGAGGAACTTGTTGTGGGTCGAATCCTGGGTTCAAAATAAGACCACCAGAGGCTGATGATTGATTTCAAAAAGCAGGCAAGGATCTATTGAACTGGACAGGACAGCTGTGAGAGCACCACACGCAGGTGGAGTCCACACAACCACACTGTTGCAGGTGTAGGCAGTCCTTTTAAAGGTCTAAACCATAAGATTTTTCCTTTGTTCTGAATTCTAAATTCTGAAGGCTGGGAACAGCCCGCAGGGTCGTTCCCAGCCACATCCTGCTGGACATTGGAATGTGGCTCTATCTTGCGAAAGCAAACAGTACAGAAGCAGACCTGAGCAGTTAATCTCTAAAGGTTATCTGAAGATTCTACTCCTGGAGCTACTGAGTCAGTGGGAATCAATCTCCTTTGGTTCTGGTCCACAGGCACATGAAAATTGCCTTAGCCTCTAGATCTCAATATGGAAGCTGAGGCAACTACCCTATTGTTTAAGCAAGTAAGCAAGTGCCGAAGCCAGAATAGCAGTGTTAAAATTCAAACAGCAGTTTTTCCCTAGGTATGGTTGCTATCATACTTCAGAACTCATCTACACACCTTACACTGGAGGGCAAGGAGATTACACCTGTTCTACCTATAAATGCCTGTCAACTTTTGCTTCTGACACTTGCATTTCATCTCTCTCTCTCTCTCTCTCTCTCTCTCTCTCTCTCTCTCTCTCGCGCACACACACACACACACACACACACACACACACACACAAACTGCTCTCAGTCACAGACTATTGCTTTACCAAAAGTGGTTTAGCCACTTGATAATGTTGTTCATAACAGCTCTTTTGAGGAATGGAGGAATTGCTGAAGTAAAACAAATGAGTGTGTCAGATTTCAATTCTAATTAACATTGCCACTGGTTGCTGTGGCACATTATTAAACTCACTTTAGTTAGTAAGTGAGGGATTCCCTGAAGGGTGATTCTTGAAGGTGATGGTGGACTGGGGACCCAAAAGCTCATGAAAATAATGGGAGAAAGTAGAAATTATACAAGTAAGTATGGTATTAACAAAAATTCAGAATTTAACAACTGGATCACTCAACAAATAGTTTCTAGGCAGCTTATATCTAGCTCTGTAATGGTTTTAAAGAACACACACACAAACACACACAAACACACACACACACACACACACACACACACACCCCATTATCTATATGAAACCTGGTCTCTGTCACTCAAAGACCTTATTGTGCTTCTTTATGAAACAAAACTATTGAATGAAAATTATAATTAAATGTTATTTTCATTATTATTATATACTATATTATCTCTCTACCATTGACTATGGATGTACTGTATTATCATTCAAATAACAAAATTAGTTTGGGCTTGAAAGAAATGGAGGATCTGAGTCTTAAACCAAGATTATATCAGGTCTTTGAAAAACTCATGATTATTAGCTGGGTAGAAACATACAGAGGGAACTTTCCATATGGGATGAGGGAGGTGAAAAGAAGCTGAGATAGATCTCTCCTGACTTGGTCCTGCCAGTCCAGCTGGACTGAAGAACCATTTCTGGAAGTTAACTCAGAAGGTTTTGGCTTAATCCTATATGGAACAATCTTAAAAAGACCCCTGCCTTTGTGTGTGCAACCTTGTGTGTTTCTGCTGTTCTGAGAAGAGGTCCCTTCGGGCTGAGAACTGCGGTGCCTGGAGGACAGGCAGGTAGCATGAACAAGTGCCTCCAGAGAGGTGCCTCCTTCACAGCAGACAGGATGTGCTTGCACATTACATCCCTAAGAATGCCCTTTGCTCTAACAAAGAAAATGATTTTCGCAATGTTTCTTAAAACTTGAAGTCATTTTGGCCTAGGTGATGTATTTCCACATCTGTTAGAAGCATAGGTGTGGGGACATATTTCTGCATTGTAAGAACATTTTATTGGAAACTGACAAACATCAGGACTGATGGAAGTGCAGGTGACCTGGAACGCACAGCGCTCTCTAGGGGACAGAAGCTACTTAGTGGCAGCTGATGCTCATGGTGAGAAATGCTCAACATTCTCAGATTTAAGTTGCATTATGTGAAGTCTCCCAATTTTTAAATAGAGCTCAGTTTTCAAGAAAACAGTGAATTGAATAATTTGCTTCCTGTGGCCCCAGGTAGCTGTAGACTTCAGTGTCATTTGTGGCCCTCAAGGCTGTCATTCCGCACAGTGGGCTCTCCTTCCCAGTCCTATCTGGGGGCTTGGTTATTTCCTCTGGGAACGTTGGCCACGCCCTGTTGCTGGGCTCTACTCACTATTTTCACACTCCAGAGCTTAAGGCTCCCTTTCTGCATTGTGGGAGTAAACACGTAGCAGAATTCTCACTTGGAGAAGCTTCGGCGAGCAATGTCAGTCAGGTTCCCAGTAGCCCCACTTTCATTTCTCTGGAAAACTGCCCTCTGTCTGCTAGAATTTATCTTCCCAGAGAAATTGTTTTATTTCTCCTAATACTGGTGGTTGGGCTTTGAGAAACAAACCAGAAAAGGAGGACTTGGAGTGAGTTAACCAATTTAAATAACAAAGGTGTTTATTTATAAAAGCCTGTTACAAAATAATAGAAGGTATTTACTCTCACATTCCAAAGCGAAAGGCGAGACCACAGAAGCTGAACTTGCAAGGGAAGTGATCAACATGAGTTTTGCTGTCCTCAACTGAACTCTCATTTCTAGCCTGTAGCCTGGGAACCTGGGTGCTCTAAGGCTAGAGACCAGATTTTCCAGAGACTTTGGAACTGATTCGTGGGGAGATAAGAATCACGTTGTTTTCTGATGGCATCTAAGATCCACTGTGTTCAGGAAATGCACACACTTAAGGAAAACAGAACCTGATATAATTACAAAATTTGCTCTAAGATGATGGCAAATGACAGTTAATCTGAATTATGGGACTTAAATGTTTCACCTTTGTGGATCCTCTATGACCCGTTTAAAATAATGTATTATATTTATATGCCATCTGTTCACTTTTAAAAGACTTGTATAGGTGCTATCTCATTTTATCTTCACAAAAACCTGTATATCTGTGCGCTGCTGTTATGAACTGATTATTTAGGTCACCAAAATGTAGCTCCAGAGGAATCCAGTAAATTATCCGAACTCATTGATAAAGGTAGTAGACAAATCAAGAAATGGATTTGGGGTTTCTGATCCATACTACAGCTCTCTTCCCATACTTTAACTATACTCTGAACTCCTGGGATTTTAAATTCGGGCATTAGATTTACAAAAGTCAGTTAACATACTACCATACTAAACCCAAGGAAAAAGAATTACGAAGATGCCATGCTGCCCACATAACCTTCCTTATAAATCCAAAGAAGTGTTTCTCCACTCGCTAATCATGAAATTTCTCTGTTCCTGTACCTGAGAGATGTTTTTAACTGACTGTCTGATCGGTCTAAATGTCCATTTCAAGCACCCTGAGTAAGCATGTCACAGATGTGGTTGTTCCCCCCCCCCCCCCCTTAAAACATAGGAATATTATAGATGCTTGCTGTTCTTTGGTTCAGTTGATTACTCATTCAGCAAACCTTGAGGACACCTGATTGAACAACTGACTATGAGGGGATGACAGATGACCTCTGCCCTCTTGGCATATGCCTACCTGCCCACTTGATCTCACCTCCAGAGCCATTGTTGCCCCCAATTCACTGAGACAGGGTTGGACTTCGTGGTCCAGTAGTTTGTAGGCTTTTCTCTAAACCATGTATATTCTTATCCCACTTTATGTTATTAGCAAAATGGTCAACATAATGGGAAATGTCTGGAGTCAAGGAATTTGGTGATAGTAACTGATGGGTGCATGTGTATGTGTGTGTGTGTGTATGTGTATGTGTGTGTGTGTATGTGTATATATATGAGTGTGTGTGTTTGTGTGTGTGTGTTTGCTTGCATTTACTAGTACATATGAAACTACTTATAGGTTTTAGGTTAAGGTCTTATATGATCAGATTTGCAAAGTCAGCTAAATTATTATTATACATTATGTATAAAATATATGTAAATATATGTATATATATTCCCTTAAATTTAATATCTACTAAACATATGCCTAAACCATGACATTGTATGTTACACAGATACCCTTAAAACTACTGGAAAAAAATACAACTTGACAGTAATTTCATTCGCATCAGAGAAATTCTGAATTTTCAATTATTCTCTGATTCTACTAGGGAAAAATAATTAACCAAGAATACAAACTTAGATAATGCAGAAGGTGCGTTCACCTTACTGGGCTCTCAATCTCAGTCCTGTTTGAAAACAAAAGACAACACGTTGGCTTGAGTTTTGATGGTTCTGCCAGTTCCTCCAGTCTTCCACTGCAGAGAACATGGCCCCACCCTCTTCCCTTTCTCAGAGGAGTCCATCCTGACATTGCTCCTAGTCGGCAGAAGTTGGCTTTCTTTGGAAAGGCCTTATAATCACAAAGAATGCCCTTTCTCTTTCTGTGAAAAGCCATTGAAGACATTACAGAAAAGGAGGGTTTTTTTCTGACTTATGCTGGGCTGTTACAGAGACTAGTTCTGGGAAGCTCTGTGAACTGACCAGACTACATCTCAATTAATATTTGCACTGCCATCTACTGTCCACAACAGGCACTGCAATTTTCCCTCCTTGATTTTTGTTTTGTTGTTTTTTGTTATTGTTCAATGGAAGACTGGTGAATGTATTTTTGTCTTTTTATTGGAAACATGAGAAAGGTGAAGAAATGAGGGGGGTTTATTTATATTAATAAGAAATGTATAAATAATTTATATTTTACAATGGCTCTTGTCTTTATGGTTTAAAATAATTCATTCAATAAATACTTCACGTCTTCAGGTATCAGTTATCACCACTGGGCCACTTCTGGAGCTAGAGTTGGGGGCAGGCTGTAATGTGGAACCACAAGAACTAAGAACACCAGTGTTATTGTTCTCCAAAGGAAATTCAACTGCTATTCCAGAAAAAGGATAAATGTGTTCTGTACAGGCAAAAATGAAAGATGGACATTACTCCTCCTGAATTTTATTTTATTTTTTAAAATATATATTTTTAATTTTTTTATAGAGAGGAAGGGAGAGGGATAGAGAGTTAGAAACATCGATCAGCTGCCTCCTGCACAGCCCCCACTGGGGATGTGCCTGCAACCAAGGTACATGCATTTAACCAGAATCAACCTGGGACCCTTGAGTTCGCAAGCCAACGCTCTGTCCACTGAGCCAAACTGGCTAAGGCCTGAATTTTATTTTTAAATAAATTTTTGTTTTTATTTTAAAACATTTCCAACCAAAACTTTACTGACAATTTTAGAAAATTTTAGCAAACAGCAAACTTGAGCTATGCAAGATCTTATTGACACTGTTACAAAATTAAAATGTAAAAAGCAGATCAGAAAGGAAGAGTAAAGCAGTAATCTTATGATTAATCATGAGAATTTTTGAGGTCATTTCACTACTACATCACATTTCATTTATGAACATCAAAGAATCAATAACCCAGCTAGGTGTGGCTCAGTGGTTGAGCGTCAACCCAGGAACCAGTTTGATTCCTGGCCAGGGCATATGCCCAGGTTGTGGGCTTGATATCTAGTAGGGAGTAAGCAAAAGGCAGCTGATGAATGATTCTCTCATCATTGATGTTTCTCTCTCTCTCTCCCTCTCCCTTCTTCTCTGAAATCAATAAAAATATATTTTTAAAAAAGAACTAATGAATGAACCTTGAAGCTTGCTTTTTATTATAAATGTTTAAAAAGTTCCTTGAGAATTTGCTTGGCTTCCCTCAGGTCTCCGGCAGGTAATAGCTTTTCTTGGACATTGCCATAGAGATTTTTCTAGGAGAAAATTTTCCAATTGGCGGTTCCCATATTCCTTGGAGTTTTTAGCATAGTATTTTCCTGTTTCAAATAAAAAAAACAAACAAACACAGACTCCATTGGAAAATTAACTGTCAAATGTTACCTCTGAAAAGAGAACTATTGGGGACCCAGAGACTTCACACATACACAGTCCACAAACACTTCAGTTTTAGGACCCCTTATGTTCTTAAAAGGTATTGAGAATGCAAAAAAGCGTTCCTTAATATTTATCATATTAAACTTGAGAATGAGAAAGTTATTCATTAAAAATAAAACCATTGTATATCAACATAAATAACATCTTTCATAAAACTGTATTTTCCAAAACTATAAGAAATGGTGAGCAGATTGACATTGTTTTACATTTTTGCACATCTAATGTCTAATTCAATGGAACATAGATTCTCATATCTACTTTGGATTCAATCTGTTGTGATATATTGCTTTTTCTTAAATATATGAAAAAATTCTGGCCTCATGCATATAAGTAGTGAAAAGGAGGAAATATTTTAATAGGCATATCATATAATTTTAGGTGTTCTTTAATACTCTTCTAAAAGTCAACAAATATCAGCTTCATAGAATTTAGTTACACATCAATAAACTCATCATGCTCTGTTACATTAAAATCCATTGTTCTATCTTTAACTTTAAATGGATTTTTACCCATACATGATTTATAACATCATGCTTTTAGAAAATATTGGTTCACTAACTCATGCAAATCTTCCACATGTTGACACATTCTGTTATAAAGACCAATACAGCACATAAGAAATATCTCATAAGAAATATCTTTTAGCCAAGACCGGTTTGGCTCAATGGATAGAGCGTCGGCTTGGGAACTGAGGGGTCCCGGGTTTAATTCCGGTCAAGAGCATGTACCTTGGTTGCGGGCATATCCCCGGTGGGGGGTGTGCAGGAGGCAGCTGGTCGATGACTCTCTCTCATCAATGTTTCTGGCTCTCTGTCTCTCTCCCTTCCTCTCTGTACAAAAATCAATAAAATATATTTAAAAAAAAGGAAAAGAAATATCTTTTAATATATTTTATCGATTTTTCTTACAGAGAGGAAGGGAGAGGGATAGAGAGCTAGAAACGTCGATGAGAGAGAAACATCGACCAGCTGCCTCTTGCACAGCCCCCACCGGGGATGTGCCCGCAACCAAGGTACATGCCCTTGACTGGAATCGAACCCGGGACCTTTCAGTCCGCAGACCGATGCTCCACCACTGAGCCAAACCGGTTTCGGCAAAAGAAAAATCTTTCAAATGTTATGATGTTGTCAAGCACACAATGGTGGGTGCAAGTTTTTTAAACTTTTAATTTTACTTAAAAGCTCAAATGTATTATTGTCAACAAATATTGTCAATTGTCTTCCTTAAAAAGCAATAGGCTCTCTTTATTCTTTTTTTTTTTCCTCCAGAAAATGATGATTCTCATTAAAAGCTAGAGCTTGAAGTTCCTTCTGCTGCCTCCCTATCACAGCTGTTTCTGCACTCATTTCTTCTGTAGACATGGGGTCCTATTTCTCAGAGGGGTTTGAGAAATGCTTGTGGTTTGAAGAATGAATGGTTGACTACCTAATGAGGGATTCAGGCTTAGCCCTTTCCCAGACTGAAATCCAACAGCTTCTAATATGGGGATCTCTCCACATTAAATCTCCTCCCCACCTTAGTGAGAGTTATAAGTCCACTGACCAACAGAGAAAACACTCAGGTTTCTAATTTGTAAATTGGGAACATTTATAGCTCACTCTGTAATTCCAAAGAGTGTCTGTGGAATTAAAGACAGTTTAAGTGTAGTTCAAACAGAAGCTGGACTATACCAGGCATTCCAAACTGACAGTTAATATAAAAGTTTGTAATGAAAGCAGAGATGTCAATTTGTTTTCTGCCTTCTTTTCTTCTCCTTTATCAAATATCTTCTGGAATATCTGAAACTCAACAGTTTCTGTTTACTATAAATTATGTTTCTTGGGTAAAGGGAATTCTTTCTATCTCCAAAGTCTAATCTTCAAAGTCTCCTCTCAATGGTTTAGGCAGCTCATTTGCGCTTCTTAAGTAGAGGAAGAATTAGGGCAATGCTTTTAATTTTGAAAAATGCTATTATTATGAAAGAGTGCAAAAGTCTTAGAAAATGGTTATAAAATTTAAAACAAATTGAGATAAGTGATATAAATTTTACATTGAAGACATAATAAAAGTAGTCAACACAAACACAATAAGAGATTTCAAAATTAGAAAGACAAACAATGAAAAAGCTGGAAGAAAAGGGGAGAAAGGGAGGATACATTTTGGAAAGGGTGAAAGGGCATTTTAGGAGCTAGGAGTTCTATGAACCAAACTGAAAATAAAGCACCAAAAAAATCGTCATGTTGCTCGCTTTTTCCCCTGATAAGGTGTTGCTCCAGTAATCTACTCTATACAAATGAACCATAACTGGGGTAACATGTGCAAGGGAATGAGGCCTTGGACTTCACTTCGTGATTTGCTCTTCATGCTCAGGAGCTCAACTTCAAATAAAGCCTCTGTTTTAGAGTCAACTGTTAGGACACTGGTGACCTGCCAGTGATTAGCAAACATCGGAAGGAAAGATTTGGTGTATTGAAGGAGTACTTAGCTACACAAAACGGGAGTCTGCAAGCGCTGTCATCACTGCCCGCCCTGCTCCACTAACAGTTGGTCTTTCTTTCCCCCTTGTCGACAGAGCCGAAAGTAAGCTGCAAACTAGGCCGATCTGCGTCCACATCAGGTGTGCCCCCAGCATCAGTTACTCCTCTCAGGCAAGCCAGTGACCTGCAACAGAGCCAGGTACCATCATCGTTAGCCAATCGTGATTGACTTCCTGTGATGCAACATGCCAAACGCTTCCACCTCTGTCTGTCCTGTGTTGCTGTAGACGACGTTTGCATTGCTTTTATTTTTCTCTGTGTGTATGGGCCGGTGGTGGGGGGAGGAGTGTGGCAGTCTGTGTTCTCATCCAAAACAAGGGTCTCTCTTCCCTGCGATGGGTGAAACTTTCTTTGCTGTTACCAAATCGTTTGTGTCTCTGGTTTCCATCATTCTGTAACATAAATGTAGTAAACCTGTACTATCTGTATTGGCTTAGTGGTTCTTTTTTAAAATTCTTTCTCTCTTCCATATTTTGTGTATTTTTATACTGTCTCTGGAAATTTATCAACATTTGATAAATTTATCTACTTTGTTTTATGTAGATTTCCTTTTAAATGTTTTGTCTATGACACTTTCACAGATGTTGTTAATGAATTTGTACATATCTTTTAACACTTATCCTATTATACTGTAATGTTTGTGGCCATTTTACTTTTATATTTATTTAGCTTAGAGCATGATTGTAAGACACTGTGACTATTGATGTCCTTATGAATATTCATATACCAACTGGTTTGGCCTGAACGTGGCAGCTGGTCCTCTTTCTTAGGCCATAAAGACAAATTGACCGACCAGATATTCTAGGTATTTACCAAAACCTATAGATTAATAAGGCAATCTTTAAATAAATTACATTTTTTTTCTCTTATACCAGTAATACCAGGAATGTTCTCAGAAAGGGATATAAGTATTCATGCATGGTACATGAGATCTCTATTATCACCTGAGGAAAAGAGACAAAAAAAAATAAAAATAAAGACATGAGCTGAAATATCATTTAATCCTTCACAATACAATATGTTGCTCTGATGTTCATTTTGGTACATCATTGTGTATGGGGGAATTCATTATGGGAAAAGATTACTACGTGTTACTATCTGTAACTCACTTCATAGGAATCCAAATAACTTGACTTAATTTTTTGACCTTTAGTTGTTATTGGTGCTAAATAGGATATTGTAACCCTGGGTGGTATCTCTCTGCTCTCAGCTTTTATCTGTGCATTCATAAAACTCACCTGAAGTAGTAAATTATAAAACTAGGGAGGATACCTCTATGGGAACTATCCATTAATGAGGATCAAATTGCATATTCACCAATTATTTAAAATGTCAAGCTATTTTTAAAACATAAGCAAAATATTTGCATTTTTTTTCTAATGGGAGAAATAGAGCTTTTTAGTAATTTGGTCTGGCTTATATGTGCACAGGATTTGGTTTATGAATATATGAGACATCTACAAACACAGAGATAAGAAGCTTCTTTTAGGGGCATCTCAAGTGTCACCTAGAATTGCTTGCATCTTAATTTAAAGAGTTAAATGTCTTCATAACTAAATGTTTCTGGTTCAAACATTTGTTGGGTATAAAAGAAGTAGAAACAATAAGATAGTAAATTAATAAACAAATAGCACAATTAACTTCACGAAGATTAAATTATCAACTTAGTTGACTAAAAATATTCTAAAAATATCATATTTACCAATTTTTAGTGTTTAAAAAATTGAATTACAGAAAGGATAGAATTTTTGCTAGCTGGCAGAGAATTGCATTATACAAGCCAATGTGCAAGTACATGTCATTACCCTTGGTGTCATAGAGAGGTTTTGTGTTCTTTTTATTTATTTTTTCTAATTATCTTTATTTTTGTTTTAACCTGAGCCCCTATAACTCTCAATGAAAGCAGGTTATAAAGGCTTAAACTTCTGGAACAGAAAAAAGATACAATCTTTTTGCCTCTACATTATCAACTCTTCCCTTCCCTATGTTCTTCATTCTCCAAATTACAGCAACAGGGGAAAACTCTTCATGTTGCTTGTAAGTGGTGATTTTCCTCTCTGAATACCAGAAATGCTGGCCCACAGTCATACTGCAGACATGATGTCAGGGCTCCAAAGAAGCAGCCTGGACTCCAGGTCTCTCTTCGGTGGCTTATGAGGGTTGTACTATTCACCTAGCCCAAATCCTGGGGCTAAAGGGGTCAGCATGGCTCAGAGGAATCTTGCTCTGCATTCCCATGACTTCTCATTGAACTGAGGTCAATGCATACTTACTGATGGACCTCTTCTAGCCCAACCCACCTTTTATCTGAGATGTCTCTTTAAATTACTACCAGGGTGACACTGCCCTTTCCTCTGTAACCCAAGGCAATGGTGAAACATATTTAAACGTGTTGATTCTAAGAGTGACTATTCCTACACCAACCAGAATATGGGACACCTAGTTATCAAACAAGCAAATGATTACCCTGGTCACCTTTTTATGAAGTTTTTCCAATGCCAGGATTCCCAGTAAACATTAAAACTTAGAATGCTTACTATCAAGTTAATAGACTTATTACTAGTTAATTAATAGAAAACTCCATGACCTGTTGAAAGCAAAAGCCATTGCTGACCCTAAATAATTTCAGTGGTGCTAATTAATGAAGCATCTGGCTTTAGGGAAGCCAAGCCATTTCGCCACGTTACGACTGGTTACAGAGAAGGGACTGTGTTTGCTTTCAGATTGTTCACCTCTTATCTCTTTTCAGTTCAAGTTTTTCACTTATCTCTCATGTCATGACTGGATCTTGCTAAGAAGCTTTGCAGGAGGAATAAGCAGAAGTACCAGACATGCTCCAGCAGAGGTGCACAGGTGGCTAAAGGCAACTGATGCTCACCCCAGGAGCCCCGGCCAATAATCATTGTCTCTCCCCCACCCCCCAAAGAACCTAGGGGCAGTTGTTACTGACTGACTACGGGGGAGTGGGATGCTGGGATTCATAGTGTCAAGCCATAGCCATTTGTGCATAAACAAAGGTGAAGGTAACGTTTGCTGGCCTTTGCAATCTGTTCTGGCTTCTGGTCACTACAGCAGGCACACAATTTGTAGAAATCTATAATCTCATCTGGCCAGAACTTCATAATCTGTAAGAGAAAATGAGCAGCTCAGGGACGAAGTACAAGTTCTAACGCAATTAGAGATTGCTCCACAACCCACAGCACTCTCTGAAACTCAGAGAGATGGAAGCAGATTTTTTCTCTTTGTTCCTTCACGTCTGAATAAATAACAGAGACACAGGTAATTAGGGGAAAGGGACATTTCCTTGAGATTTTACTGCAATGCAGCTGCCTATTTGGATATTAGTTATAATGCAGGTCTTTGGAAATTAGATTGAATTTCTGGGCCTGATGCAAGAAAGCTATTTGCTTTTCTTGGTTATAGAAGCAACACTGTAAAGAAGTCATGTATTGAACTTGGAACCCGTGATTTTCTCCTTTTTTTCTTCTGTAATAAAGAAAGAGGTGGGTGTGCTTTTATAGCTAGCAAGTGATGGTACTCTGATTCCACTATGTCTGGCTGAGAAAAGCCTACCTCTCCAGTGACTCCCATCCCATTGGGGGTGGCACCATCCATGGTCTCCCTGCAGCAGGTGAGGGACTAGCAGCTAATGCACTCAGCCTTATGAAAGCCAAGCTTTCCTTCAACAATGGAGCAGCCAGGGTGTATGTCTAAACAGAAGTGCCAGCTCACTGGGAGAAATGTTTCCAGGAATTGTTTGCATTGGCTTTTCTGGGAAGGAAAGAGATGAGAGCCACATCATCTGATATGTGCAGACAATCACACACATATACACATTCACAATGCACTTGTGGACACTCATACACACAACTCTTATTTACACACACACACATGCATACTAGCCCACATTCACATTCACATGCACTCAAGAACACACACACTTTACCTTTTTAAATAACAGCTCCCCATGTCCAATCAAGGAACCTCAGAGAGCTAAACATGACCTAGTGTTGAACTTAGACCCCTCCATTTGCTCCCTGAGGCTTGCTCATCATTCTAAATTGGTTATCCTTAATTTGGGGGAGGGGATTGAAAAGGCCATCTGTAATTTCCTTTGGGCTTACATTTCCAAGTCTGACAGACCCAAATCTCTTTAGAAATCTAAAAATCGCCATTATCTCTTATTCTGGGTGCCCTAAGTGTTGTGAGAGCAGCGGCTGCACCCTCCAGGACAGCCTTGCTCGGGCTGGTGCCTTCGGGTACTGACAAGCTGTTATCCAGATGGACAAGCCCAGCTCCTTCCAACCCGCCCGTTAGGATTATTTCTCAAATGCTGATTTCCTTCTAAGGCAGCTCTCTAAACTCTCTCCAAGCTCTGAATACCCTCCTGAGCTTGATGACCCATCTGGGTGTAACCCTACCTGCCCAGGCTGGCTGCAGAGCAGAATTAAATTCTGTATTCCTGCAGGCTCTGTAGCTCTATCCATACACCAGCATCAGGCCAGCTCTCCTGGATGATGAGAGAATACATGAGAGTGTCTGTAGCTGAACACGTGTCCAGAGTGTGCTTCTGGATATGATGTAAAAATTGTTTCCTAGATACATTTTTAAAATGGAAGATAAATCATCAAAAAAATAGGGATTGAGGATCAGTCCATGGGAAAGACTAAGATTTAGAATTTAGGTGGATTCTGTGACAAGGACAGTGCCCAGCATACAGGTGCACGTCTAATGCCCAGACAGTATATGACACTTGTGATCTTTTGCTGATTTACTAGCCTTTTCTCTTGGTAGATGCCTCTCTCTCTCTCGAGATGCCTGAAAAAGTGTTTTTCTCACACAGTCTGACTTTGCCCCTTTCCTTAGTTCTTAATCTCTTTAGAACAGTGAGATGCTTTGATTGATCCCACTGGATCAGTCACACTCTGCCTTGAAGCTTTGCGAAGACTACTAAGACTGTGAGTTCTAGGCTTTCATTTTCCAGAGAGCCAGGATATTTGCACAGGGAACTTGTAGGGGTCTGGAGAGCAGGAGGAAGACTCCAAACAAAAGGAGAGACTAAGTGTATTAACATAAATACTCAAATGAGCACATAGGCAGGGATTTCAATGTCATCTCCTCAATGTCTGTCCACATGGTTGAGTAATGTAACCTTAAAGGTGTATTCTTATTTAATTTCACCTTCAATGCATAGGATCAAGTAGAAAAACAAAGCCAAATATTAGGAATAGAGAAGCTTCAAATGTACATTCTCTTTAGAATTCTCAGGCTACCAATAGCATCAATGACATGATTTGTTTTGCTAAGGTTTCGAGTGCTCAATTCTAGCCCTAAATCCAGTACAGCTAGAATAAAGGTATTACACAGCTCCATCCGATCAGTTGTATATACTGTACATTTTCAAATTCTTCCATCCAGAAGTTCAGGTTTGGTGATGGAGGAAGAACACAGTACCAGGAAGAGGAAAGAGTGAGATCTGTGTTTTTAAGGGGGCATCTACCACCCAATTTAACTTGACCAAGAGGCCCCTTTCCTACCATCCCATATGCAAGTGCTGAGCAGACATTTTTGTGTGTTACTGATACGCTGTGATGTCCCAGGTCCTCCTCTCAGACCTGAAGTGAGGGCATTGTGTTTGGACCTTTACCCAGCTGGCTCGATTATATGCCCAGGGTTATAGCATATAATGGAAATGGGGAAGGAGGTGAGCAGAAACAGAACACACCGCCAGTCAGCAAAAGCTGACTCACGTCATCAACATAGCTTCCCATCTCACAGACTATACATAGATTGTCAAATGACTCCATTTCCCTTCATTCCACGTAGAAATAACCTGGCAAGTATTTCCAAGTATGAAAAACCCCAACTGGGGAATGTGGAAAATGCCACAAAGTACAATTAGTGTCAGCATCATGGTGGAGAAGGGTTTGTCTGGACTGCCCATTGTAAAATAAAGTGCTATGTTCACAAAGATTACATTACAGAGAAATCGTAGTTATTTGTTATAGGAATGATATTTATCAGAGAGATTAGATTTAGCCCTGTGTCATATGGAATAAATTCATGTTACAAATGGGAATGCCAGTGGTTATGCTGATTTATTGCCATGTAGGATGGCTGAGTTGCTTTGAAATAATACAAGTGTCAAACCAACCAACCATTCAACCAGCCAAAAGCATTACCTATGTGTGCTCTCAGCAGTCCCATCTGATTCAGTTATAAAATTGTGAAGCTTTAGTGCTTTGTGGGTTTCTCTCCAGTTAGTGCCCTATTTAAAGAGAAAGCAAAATTTTGTTACTACCTTTAAGTAGCAGCCAAACCCAGTAGTGCAATAAAATGTGACCATTATTTGATTTGCACTTTCATGCCAAGAATTCAGGAACTCAGATTGCTTTCTACAACCAACTATGGTATGGCCTGAGAAATTCTGACATATTAGTTGGCATTGTGTGCTTATTAACTTTTGTGTATTTCAAGTGGTAGAATAGTCAGTCACTTTTTAAAGTGTAGTAGTCCCAGTCTCTCGATAACGCCAATACTGAGTAGAATTAAACTAAGCAAATCATCCCATTGTCCCCATTGCAATCCTCCCTCCCTTATCCAATAATCTTGTCATTTATTCACTACTAAAGGCCATGTGTATGAAATTCGTGCATGGGGGGAGGGGGAGGAATTCCTTCAGCCCAGCCTGCACCCTCTACAATCCGGGATCACTGGCTCCTAATTGCTCACCTGTCTGCCTGCCTGATCATCCCTAACCGCCTCTGCCTTCTGGCCTGATTTCCCCTAACTGACCCTAATGCCAGCCTGTTGCCCCCAACTGCCCCCCCCCCTCCCGCTGCCAGCCTGGTCACCCCCAACTGCCACACTGCTGGCCAGGTCATCCCACACAGCCTGCTGTTCAGTTGTTTGGTCTCCCCTCACTAATCCTCCCTGCCAGGCTGCCCCACCCAGCCTGCTATACTGTTTGGTTGTTACTGTTACTGTGACAGTGTCCCCTACAATTTGCATATTTCTCTATTATTAGCATAGGTGAGTAGGAGGCACATTGTAATACACATGAGGATGTTCTCCAAGAAGTCTTACACCAACTGACAAACAGGAGTTGGGGTGGGGCAGATTGAGCTTGAGGGTGTGCTCCCTTTGACTTTGTTATCTCCAAAACTTGCCTGTGTCCCTCTCTCAGAATCAGAGTTGTCAGCTTAACACACCAGGGCTACAAGGAAAAGTGTGAGGTAGCTGAAGTATATAGTCAGCATTAACACAGGGAAGGGATACTAAGTTTTTCAGGGCTCCTAGATGAAGTCTGCATGCTGAAAACCATGTACCATTTACTGTCATCTCTGTGCCTGCTGAGAGTTTCCCTACCTCATTGCAGGTGTGCTCCATTGTCCTGTCCTTCCTGTAGGTACAATTACCATCCCACCTCACAACTGAGGATACCAAAGGGACATGGCATACCTATTAAATACCAAAATCTAGGATCTTAACTACTCAACTGGATGTACACCTGAGATTCAAAGGAAGTAAGACTTCTGTTCAAATCCTGGCTTCACCAGTTATTAGCAATGTGACCTTGAATACATTCTTTAATTTCTCAAAGTCTGTTTTCCTATCTCTCAAACGAGGGCAGTGTTATCTTTGTATCACTGTTTTTGAGGGTTAATGACATATGTGCATAAAGTCTTGGATAGACATTACCTGCTAGAAAAATAATAGTTCTTTCTACTTCTTTACCTCCTTCCAAAAATTCAACATTCTTGCTGGCCAAAAAATCCTAGGTGTGAGTCTCATTCTGTACCATGGTATTTCAAAAGGAGTGAGCATAGAGGGGTGGTTCCACCCACCCAATGTCACTGACCTTGTATAAGAACGGCTAGCTCATGATAATAATAAAAAGCTTTATAGTCCATTTAATTACTTGATTTTAAATTCTTTAGAGAGTGTATCTCATTTTCCCATCATCTGAGAAAGAACGGTTTCTCATATCCCCTCCTTGGTATGATTATTTCATCATTTCTTTTCCAAAATAGGGAATTAGACACTCAGTTACTTACAATATAACAGGGAGTCTATCTGCATTTCTTCTCACCTTGTAGGTCTCATGTGTGACTTTGAAGCCAAAGTGAGAAGAAATCAACTAAGGTATCATTTCAGAAATGCCTCCTGCTCTCTAATACAACTTACTCTCCTATGGTATGAGTGACCATGATGGAATATTAAGGCTGCACAGGAAGCTGTTTTCTGAAAGGGTCAGGACAAAAGATGTGGAGATGCAAGATAAGTTTGTCAACAGTGTCAGCATTTACTTAGAGTGTCCCCAGACCACTGTTTAAAATGCCTTGTTTGCTGATATGCACATGCATTTACCCACAAGCATGTTCAGGATCATTGTATATCCCATTACATTACTTTAACATTCTTGTTTTTTATTTTTCCTTTTAATGAAGAGAGAATAAGGGTAATGCATTATAAATTGTTATGTAACCATGAGGCCTGAATTTTAACAGCATCCAGTCTTGCCAAGTGCATGTGAGCTAATAAATGGGTACCCGTTGGCTCTCCTTTGTATTTCTAAAATAAAGACAGAGTAAAAGGGATATATATTGATATTTAAAAAACAAAAAACAAAAAAACCCCAAAAAAACCCCCAAAAAACAAAAAAAACCTTTCAGGCTCTCATTTATTCCTCTGTAAATGCCAAGAGTGGTCTAGTTTACTAAAGTAATAATATACATAGGTGTGTCTGGGACAGTAAAGCTGAGGATTTTAACTTCACTTACAGTTTACTCCTTGCGGTTTTCAATTCCATATCAATTTTTATCAAACACTTAGAAAATAGAGGCTCCAAAAATAGTTAGCTGCTAGATTTATTACAAATGTCAGTATAGTCGAAAGTGAAGCTTTGGCTCAGAGTCTAGAGGTCAAGTTACCAATTTATTGCATTAGATCTTGCTTGAGTTGTACAGAGATAGCTGTTGAAGTAGCATTAAAGCTTTACAGATTGATAATTCCATCTCAGAGCTACAAGCGATGGTAGCGTTCGGCTGCCAGATATTAGCAGAAGTCCACGTCCTAGGAACCTTCTCCATCGAGTCTGTAAGAATTGAAACCAATATCAAGCTCTAGATGGGGCTGGCGAGCCTAGCTTGGGGAAGGTAGCACAGCATTAGGTGGACACTTACTGCCACCTAGTGTCCGAAGTGCACCCTTGCAATCTGTAAGAGGGTTTTAAAAATTCAGTTTTGTAACTGAATCTAACAAAACTGCTTTATGGCAGAAAAGATATGCTACTTGGGCTAATAAGCAGCATGCTCACTGAAAGCTGGAACAAATTATTTTTAAAAATATAATATTTGTTTTGAATCCTTTTCATTACTTTATTCCTGCAGTTTTAGGCTGTATAACTTTTGAATATAGCCCTCTATACTTTTGGGATGGGGAAAAGAACAGGAGGAAAATCGCAAGTTAATCTGTATTTAGTCATCCCATATGCCCACATTAGGTAGTTCATTAACTAGTTTTACTGGCTGTTGGGGAGGAGAGACAAAAGTTAGAGAAGAGATACTGTAGTCGGTTTGGTTCAGTGGATAGAGTGTCAGCATGTAAACGGAAGGATCCCACATTTGATTCTGCTCAAGGGCATGCACCTTGGTTACAGGCTACTCCCTGGCCTGGGCCCTGGTAGGGGTGAGTGCAGGAGACAACCAATCTCTCATAACGATATTTTTCTCTGTATTTTGTTCTCTCTTCCACTCTCTCTAAAAATCAATGGAAAAGTATCCTTTGGTGATGATTTAAAAAAAATTAAAAAGCTAGAGAAGAGAATTAAAATGCAGGTGCCGTGAGAAAGGTAACAGGATGACTGCAATTCACTGAAGGAGAGCTGCCTGTGTCAAAGGGGCTGGCTCTGCCCTCCTTGGCTCTTGTCATGCTCGTGAGAAAAAATCAGATGAAGCAAAGAAGGTGGATTTATTATGAATATACTTGGCATAAAGCACAAACAGGCAACTCATCTGGTCTGACTACCCTGCTTAGTGGGGGTTCAAGGGTTTTATACTCTCCCCCCTCCCAATAGGTTTCAAGGTCCCCCCACAGTCTCACCCTCCCCCCCCCCCAACTTCATTTGTCCTTGGGTTTAACTGGCTCAAGTGTCTTTGGTTGGGGAAGATAAGGTCTTGCAATTTACAAGCTGATTGTAGGCTGCCCAAACTGTTTGGCCTTGTTTAATTTTCTTGCCTCAGTTTCCCCCTTTCCCTTGTTCAGGAATTTTCCCAGCTTTTTACTATCCTGTTACAAAGGGAATCTCTGTTAAAGTCATTCCTAATATTTTTTAAAAGCAGCTTTACTAACAGGAAGGGAACTAGTGTATTATGGGGACCATTTTAGAATTATAAACTGTAATGATGCAGGTATATATCTAGGACAGAACATAAACCAGGATTGGAGCAAAGTCAGATCTTTACAGCCCATAATGGGATTAATTATAAAGTTCTCTCCTCATAAATAGTTTAGTAGAAAACATTTTATTTTAAAACAATACAAAACTTACATAATATCTGCAGTCTAACACCAACCACAGTATGTATTCCTCAATTCAGATTTTTATGTTTGGGATTTCCCACACCATCAAACAATTCTCCTGCTGAGTGTCTGACAATTTAACTCCATTTAGACCATATGTACTTGAAGATAGTACCAGGTCTCACAGGTTAAGGTAGGCCCACAGGACTGCCTTTCACTTCAGATGCCAATTGAAAGTTCAGGGTACCACCTGTGCTCTGAACAAATGGCTGTGAATCAGAGACTCCTGTGACTCCCTCCTGGGTTATGAAAGGTCACCACTCTGAAATAGGCAGAATGGAAGAGATGTGCAGGGCAAAGTATGAGGAAAGGACAGGGCGCTCCCATGCCCTCTGAGGGCTCCCCTCTCCCTGGATCTCCACATAGTCACCAGGAAGGAAGTTCCAGAACCCTGGCCTTTGGGTTTCATTGGAGGCTTCATTGTATAGCTGTGATTGATTAGATCTGTAGCCTTGGTGATTGAACTCACTCTTCAGCCCCTATTCCCTTCCCTGAGGCCAGGGTGGATTAGACTGAAAATTCACACGGTTGGCTCCACTGAAAAACAGTCCCCATCTTTAGATAAATTCTAAAAGGCATCTCATTAACATAACAAAAGACACCTTTATAGCTCTCCTTCCAGAAAATTCCAGGGGTTTCAGGATCTCTGTGCAAAAAATGGTTTCTCTGGGGGAGAAAACAAAGTACACATTTCTTGTTATAAATCATACTATCACAGTCTGTATTCTATATTCTACTTGACTTCATTTAGATTTTCTCTTTCTAAATTTTGCATATCATTATTGAAGTCTAAATCTTCCTTTTCCTTTTCCTCTTTCTCCTTTTTGCTATTGTTTTGCTGAGACGGTGCCCTAAACACATGAGAACTCTTCTCTTGCCTGATTCAGCACACAGAATTTGTGTTAAGCCCATAGAATATCTAAAACTACTCCTGCAGCCAAATTTAAATACAAAGCAAAGTTAAAGTTTTTATTTATTTATTTATTTATTTATTTATTTATTTATTTATTTATTTTTTAGGTGTGAAAACTCTCTGTGACAAAGAGCTATTTGCTACTATGGTATATTATATTAAAAGAAAGTCTATGTTCATGCTAAGATGCCTTTTCAAAATGAGTCACAGAATGGGAGTGTTTTTACTCTCCTGTATAATGAACTGTGTGTGAAGATTTGCCAAAGCTGCCAGAAGAGGGCAGCATTTCATCCTTTTCTATCTCCTTTAAAAGTAGGGATGGAGTGTAGATTCCAGCAGGAGGCCCACTTACCATTAGCCTGGCGTAAAGCACATCAGGTCTTCTCTTTCCTCCTGGTCCATCATCTTTCCCTGCCTCCCAGGTACTCCGGGGGCCTTTGGGTGCTGTGGCTGGACTCAAGGGAAACGATTCACTGGATGGCATGGCTAGGTGCAGATTTTCCAATAATGATTTGATAAGTTTATATGTCATAGTCTTGCAAACAGTCCTGGTCAAAAAGATAGTGTGGATAAAACTAATTTCTATTTTACCTTATCCTTCTTTTTCCAAAGCCTCCAGCCTCCACCTTACCCAGCTTTTGTGTCCCATGCTCCTTGTTATCCCACCAATGTTATTCCACTATGTTATTCTCTCTTGCACCACCAACCAACTAACTAGCATGTAGTTTAACTGTCCTTACTAATAATTAACTGGTGTGACTGTCATTGACACTTTACAGTAATTAGCATTAGCATTTTAGAATGTGCAAGTTGCTTTCATAGATGTCTCAGAAGGAGACCTCTCAAAACTTTCATTGTCCACCTGATAAGGGCCAGGGGCTCTGGTAGATGCACCATGTTTAATAAAAACTCATTGAATTCCAAGGAATCCCAGCCTAGTAAAGGACACACACACACATATGTACACACACTAGCAAATAGTATAATAAAAAGGAGAGGGCAGAAGACAGAGAAACGAACTTAGTGAGTCTTGATGGCATGATTTTATAGACCAGGATGTCACATTTGACCAATCTATATATATAAAAGCCTAAGTGACCAGCTGATCGGCTGGTAGCTATGATGTACACTGACTACCAGGGGCCAGATGCTTAATGCAGAAGTGGAAACCACAGGCATGGAGAGGGGAGGGTGAAAAGAGAATAACCAAAGATCTTTATGCATGCAGAGGCCTAGTACAGAGCTTCGTGCACTGGTGGGGTGTCTCAGCCTTGCCTGCTGGGATCAGGCCGAAACCAGCTCTCTGACATCCCCTGAGAGATCCCAGATTTCAAAAGGGTGCAGACCAGGCTGAGGGACTCCACCAGTGCACAAATCTGTGCATCGGGCCTCTAGTGTTTTAATAAGAGAGCAGAAGGCCTTTATAGAGGTAAGATGATTTGCAAAGGAGTGGGGAGTCTGATACCATACAATTTGTACAGAAATGCAAGCAGTTTAGCATTACAGTAGTGGTAACAAATGTTGAGGTGGAAAATATTGGAAAGAAGTTATAAGGGAATAAAGAACAAGTGGAGAACTAGTTCATGGAGAACTAGGTACTGTAAACATGATCATTATTGTTATTCCCATTTTACAAGTGTGGAAAGTGATCAATCTAATACATTAGGCAGAAATTTGCTCAGGAGTTGTTTCTCTGTAATTTAAACACTATTACCTGATCTTATTTCAATTTAGCCTCCTATGAAGGTGGAGATTATGCTACTTTCCTAACTAATTAGCTTTGTAAAAATATCATAAACCCAAAGGAATCTTTAGTTGATGGAATGTCCAAGAGCTTTTATTTGTTTGTTTTACTTTTTTTATTTTGAAAAAATGTAAATCATAGAAAAATCATCAAGCTCGCACATGTATACTTTTATACCCACACACACACATACACACACACACACACACACACGTACACACACATGAAGTGCTATGGTTAAATATATTTTAATCATAGCACTTCATCTTCTAAAACCCAGGACATTCTTCTAAATAATCCCACTCAAATTGTAATGATTCAATACTATGTTCTCACAGAAAGCCCATTTTTAAATTTCCACAAGGGCCCAGTACTATGCCTCTTCTAGGATCCAATCAAAGATTATATGTAACATTTCCTTATTCATTTTTATTTTAATCTCTTTTAATCACAAATATTTCTCATCCTCATTGATTGTTTTAAGACATTGAAATTTCCAGAGTCCAGAACAGTTGTTTTGTGTTTGTATGTTTTTAATCAACCCTTAGTTTTTAATTTGTCTGATGGTTCTTTGTGGTTAGATTAGAATTAAACATTTTGAGCAAGAAGATTAAGTGCAAGAGGCCTTCTCAGATGGCATGTGATGTTTGTCACTGGAAGCATAATATTTGATCACTTGGTAAAGGCTGTTTCTCCACTGTAAATAGTCTGTGTACCAAGAGGAGGGTCAGGGGAGGCTAGAGTCTGTTCACTGCAAGATCAAGTCAATTTAGTATTGAATGTGCCTCTCGCAGTTTCTTTTCTTTTTTTTAAACAAAACAAAACACTAATTTTGTTTCTTCAACTTTTAGATTTGACTTAACATTTTCTCTTGTGACCAATTACAATCATCTTGCAAATCATAATTATTAATCTATGCCTGATGAAAAGAACTGAAAAACAAAGGTCAAGTTCACATAGTTAGAAATGGCAGATCCGGGACTTGAACCCCACTCTTGATGCTCTTTCCTGAAGACATGTGCTGTGATCCCCTGGATGTTTAAGAGCAAATACTTACAACACATGTTTATACCATTCATCACCACTAGTGGGGGGAAGAGGACTAAAAATCTTTTGACAGTCAAGTTCAATGCTAGGCAATGCTTTCTCCTGAATGAATAAGAAAGAAAGAAAGAAAAAAAATCTACTGTGTCCCAACTGGTGCCCCACTTTTTGTTCACTAATTTTAGATTAAAATAGAAATAGATTAAATATGCATTGACTACAGACATTAGAGAATATTATTAAGGGCAAGTATAAACACCAACACACTACAAAATGAATATATGAACCCTATTAAATTTGTAGTGAGGTTTCAGGCAAGGATATGCAGTTTATTTCTTTTGTTTACAATATATATTGCCTATTTGAAAGCATAAAACATAGTATATGTGCTTATGGAATGGGCACTTTTCATGAATGTGTCTTTTCCTCTCTAGAGAAAAGATCAAAAGTCATGATGAAATGTGAATTTGGCCTCTTTTATAATGCATTGTTTTAAAATTAAAGCTCCAGAATAAGTCTCTGCATATCATATATTTTCCTACCACAGATAAAACATCATTGTGTTTAATTAATCCTTTAAAACTCACTTCCATGGAAATATATGGATCAAAGATAATCTTTACACTGACTGGACTATAAAAACAAACAAACAAACAAAAAACCCCTATGTACAGATATAAGTAGATACCTACATTTTTAATTACCCAAAGTAGCAATGCTAATAAAGTAGCAGGATTATTATTTTTACTGTTTATTTAGTGAAAATGCTATATTTAGTGTGTGTGGGGGGGAAGAGGGGGAGACAGCCAGAAACACAGTCCTTTCATGTCCACCCTAAGAAAATAGGAATCCAGGATATACTGGGAAAACATCACTTTATTCTGTACTTTAACAT
Organism: Pipistrellus hanaki; assembly: GCF_964339955.1. Taxonomy (NCBI): domain Eukaryota; kingdom Metazoa; phylum Chordata; class Mammalia; order Chiroptera; family Vespertilionidae; genus Pipistrellus; species Pipistrellus hanaki. Next base: position 63,074,942 of record NC_140510.1, on the reverse strand, counting down.
ATGGTTGTGAAGTGCTAAAGAGTGTATGCCCGACTGGTATGGCTCATAGTTGAGCCTCAACCTATCAACCAGATTTCCATTTGGTATCCAGTCAGTACACATGGTCAGGGTGCAGGCTCCATCCCAGTTGGGGGAGTGCAGGAGGCAGCCGATGAATGGTTCTCTCATCTCATGGATGAAAGAGACATATATGATATATATATGTCTCAGATATTTAAATATACATATTTAATGGGGAAATTTTAAAGTAACCTTCAGTTCAGTAATAGAAACAGTATAATTATGCTAGACTTTCAAGAGAAAAAATAAAATTTAAATCTTAGTTCTGTTCTATTGTCTGCTGATGTGCAGAGGTGATATTCATAAGCACTACTATTCAAAAATATCCTGTTAAAACCGGTGTGAACGTCACCTGGAAGAAAGGTGGGGTTGGTGTGAAAGTGTAGGAGGTCGGAGGGTGCAGTAATTTGCCTGGGAAAGCGGAACCACTCTTCAAGTGAAGATCCTGACCTTTCACTCCCAGGCCGTTAAACATATCTTCTGCCCTGAACAGTGGGCCTAAGGTTTGCGGGTCCAACTTGAAAGGTTTGTGGACAGGCCACCACAAGGTCCTCTGACCTGACCTAATCCATTTCAGACGATCTTGCTGTGCTTCCCTCTCTGTGGCCTGAAGGATGTGCGCAGACACCAGGAATGAAGGAGGCAGACCATCTGGTTCTCATCCCAGCAGGAGAGGCAGGTTTAACTAGAGGAAGCGGGTGCGTGCTGGTGTGTAAAGCATTTTTATTAGGCCTAAGAGTGAAACCCTGGAATGTTGTGCAGGGAGAGGTCGTGAAATCGTTCCTTCGGAGACGTTTAACCGGCATCAGAATCCCAAACTGGGGAGGTGATGCCCAGGTAACTCCGCCTGAAGCCTAGGGAAAGGGTGCGCAGGAGTCTTTAGGCCTCAGAGTACAGTATAATGGGAATTTTTCTGAAGACCCTTCTAAGATAATGGTCTTAACTGTAGGGTGTATACCTCCTGTTACCACAAAGGGGTGCTATTGACCTAGTTTATCCCTTCCTCAGAAAATGCTTTCAGTATTTTTCCCTAACAATCCTACTATAGGCTTTCGGCAATTATTTGGGGAGCATCAAATAATTCAAAAGTGTTTGTGCATATTTCGGGAATGATAGTGACTTGGATTAAAGTCAATTTTCCTAAAATTTATTTGGTCACTTCATAACCATTTCTTTAGAAAAATAAACATGATCATTAGATTATTACTCTCCATCAATAACAAACTAAACATTTTCTAGGTAATGAGAGGAGGTATGGGCATCAAATTAATGCCCTATGCAATGGTCAAGGAACCCTCCCGGTAACAGAATTCTGGTGCTTCTGAGCAATTAGTCAGTAAGCTCGGTTTCCTTTTAGGAAATGACATGTGGTGGAATGGGGGCAGTGTGGGACACCAGCAGCATAACCTCCTCTTACTGTTCTCAGCAGAGAGGGTGCATATGCCAAAGCAATCTTCAGCCCTCGCCCTCGCTGTCCTCACTACCCTTAATCTTGGGCTTGATGACAAAGCAGGTGCTTACTACCAAACAAACCAAACTTAGGCTCACAGATTTGCTGTGGGTAAGCTGAGGACATCAGGGGAAGCCACAGAGTTTAGGGTCTCAGTTTTCCTGAGTTGAGTCCAGTAAGAGTTTGAATTTTCCTGAGTTGGGTCCAGTCAGGAATGAGCTCTCTGCTCTTCGGGCCACTGGGAGCAGAGAAGAACCAAAGGTAAATAAAACCCTTCTATTTTTTCTACAAAGACTTTCATGAGAAGACCAGTGTTCTGAAGAGAGTGTGACTTGAAGACAGTTTAAGCTTTATATATATAAAACTAGAGGCCCAGAGCACGAATTTGTGCATGGGTAAGGTATGGCTGGCCTGCCCCAATTGTGGTCTATTGGGCTGGGCTGGCTGGGGGAAGGGGATGTGGGAGGTTGGCTGGCCGGGCCTGCCCCCAATTAAGATGAGGGGTGATCATGGGCAGGGCCAGCTGGGAAGAAGGTCCATGGGCTTGCCTAGTCAAACTCCCAGTTGAATTCCCAGTCGAGGGGACAATTTGCATATTAGCCTTTTATTATATAGGATTGTGGTGTATGGATTTGGAGGTTTAAAAAGCATTCTGACCTTCCATGTTTAGAAGGGCTACATGTGCTCATGTTTGCAAATGAAATGTTTTGTGAAACTAAGATAAAAATAGAGAGCTTGAGAAGAGTTTATTTTTACTTTATATAGAAGCTTTGGTGGGAGTGGGGAAAGTTAGTTCTTTTGGAACAATCAACAAGGAACATTTGTGTGCACATTTGCCTCGGGCTGTTTCTGGTGATCATGCAGAGGGCAGCCAGGAGTGATGGTGCTATAGTGATTCTCAGAGGAATGAGAAGTGAGCCAAGTGAATCAGAGTGGGACCAGGATAAAAAACTGCCCTTAGTCTAGAAGCACTGTCCTATCACTGTGACTCCTGACCTGTCATTGCTCTGTTGAATTTTTTCCTTTTTTCTGTTTGATACCAAGAAGCCCTCAACATTTGCCATTAGTAAATTGACAAGTGGGACGATTGTTACATTCCATGTATAATATATCTAAACCTGACCTCTTTGCAGCTTCTGGGAGAAGTGCATTGAGAGAGAACCAAAGGTTACATTTGGTTCCACTGCAGAGTCTTGAAGAGTCCTGATTTGCTGATGTTTGCCAAGAGAACGGGTGTCACTAGGGTTCAGAGACCATGAGCAGGAGGTATATTTCAAATAACATACTGATTTTAGAGTGGATTAAGTTTTAGTAAAGTAAGGAACAAAACTCTAGTTTTATGTGGTAAAAGGAGAGACAATGGGATTCTTAATTTCTATAGAAAAATGAATGATTATGTATTACTAGCTTCTCAATATGATTTTTTCATGGCCCCCATAGATTAGTTAATGATTTGCATTACTCAATGCTTACTAATGGTGAAACAGTTACAATTGCTTTTCGCAAATCTTAGAACAAATTAATGGCTTCTGTATTCAGAGGTCAAGTTCTTTCAGACCTTTTTCTAAAATTTCCTGGGGAAAAGGCAACTTTTCCTGCAATTTTTGAAACTTAACCAAAGTGAGTAAATATAAAAATAAAGCCCATTTATTTCTTTCCAGTATATTATGTATTTTGAATAGCATGATAAAGTGTCAGATATAAGCATGGGAGGCCCAGAGTAATCTCAGCAGGAATATACTGATTTATGAAACATGTTGCTCATGACCATGGTGAGATTGGATGGTAATGTGCAGATGTGCAGAATCTCTGGGTTCAATCCTGGCTCAATTATCCTCTTGCTGAGTTCCATAGACAAATTACTTAACCTATTTGACTCAGGTGTCTTATCTAAAAAATGATGGTAATTAAGATGAGCTGTAATTATAGTCCTAAAGAGTATAGAATAATGGTAATTTATGATAAAATGGTTTTGAAAACATCATTGGTTTTGTTATCATTTCTCAACCCTCAAAGGACAATGAATAAATTATTTTATTCTTCTTCCAGCTAAGAGAATTATATTAAATATATTGAATGAGAAACTTGGCATGTATAATATGTTCAGGGGAAAACATAGCTTAACAAGTATGGACATAATTACAAATTGCTTTTGGAGGCATGTTCTCATTTTTAAGGAATGCTTTAAAAAAGCAAGTACTTTATGTCAGAAAGAAAAAAGGTTAAAATGAAACTATGAATAACACTGCATATTTTGAAATCATGGCCTTTGGAAAAATAAAACTAACTAGTAAGTGAGAAGTTTTGCACTAATTATAACATATGATACAGAGTGCTTTCGTGTGTGTTGTTGTTTTTCTGTTTTTTTGTTTGTTTTTTTTTTTAAATTTTGTCCACAGTGTTCATTATTAGAGCATTTGATAATTTTGTTGAATTACATGGCAGGATGTAGAATCAATCAGTCTTGGCTTTGGACTATCTTTCACCACCCAGCTCTGGCACCTCAGTGTTCACCTGTAGTAGAGACTCATTCACCACTGTGTTAGTGAAGATGGATGGAGACATGACATGAGATGGTGTATAAGGCTGTTAGCACAGTGTTTACCACACTGCGATGTTCAGTTGACCTCCTTGCTCTTTCCCTTGTTGTGTTAGACCCTGCCACACTCGATGAATGCTTGGATTCCTTAGTACAACCACTATAAGCTTCAATGATTTCAATCAGAATGTGAATGGAAACCTCTAAAAGTTGTTTTCACCAAATTTTACCAAAAAAACCCCACCAAAGTATTTTCCTTATTTTCTATAGGTATTTTGAGCAGAGAACAAACTGTTGCTCAAATTTAGAACTATGGGAAAAACAACAACTCTAGCTCTCTTAAGATCTTGCCTTAGAGAGAGCAAGAGTGTGGAACTGATTCTGGGACTTCATTATTCCAGCAAGGAGGGTTTGCAACTCATTCTTAGAGTCCTTCTTAATACCACTGCCAACTATGGCATTGCTCCATAGCAATAATTTGTATTTTCCTAGAGTTCCAGTGCTCAATTTTCTCAGGAACTTCAAAATTCTTTCAATTCAAGAAATTATATGGTAAATATAAATATTTAAATAGCAGAGATAACATTTTATATTTATAGAACTTTATTATAAGGATATAGTATATTTCATGGACCCCACAAAATCATATTTTTATAGAGGCTAGTATTTTAATTTTATGAAGTGGAAATCTGAAGCATTTTATAACCTCTTCAATGTTTCTCCAATGCAGTTCTATTCCCTGAAAATGGGAAATGAACTATTTGGACTGTTAAAAGGGTTGTGTGTTTGTAGTTTCAAACGCACATATTCCTTTAGAAAATGGTGCAAAGATATAATCTCAGCAGTGATATTGGGCAGTTCCCTAATTAGACATGTATCTCTCCTCAGCAGCCTTTTTAAAAATAGGAGGTAAATTATTGGAAAACAGCACTCTAAACTATCCCATTGGAATGGAAGGCTTTAGTTTCTCAGTTGAGCACAGAACACAGCACATAGGACCTGCCTCTCCCAGACAGCAGTTAGGTGAGCCTGTGGCCCCTTGTTTTTTGCTGCTTGAAGGGATAACTCTTTGGCAGGAAGTAAACAGCCTGGGAAGCAGGAGGGAAGAAAGAGAGACCAAGACCGAGGACCTCAAGGCTGCCAGGAAGGGGACCATGTGTTGCACTCTTGACTTGGTAGATCATGAGCTACAAGTATGATGCTGCTCCTAAGTTGATTTTGGTTTTCTCATACAAAGTGTTCATTTCTTCCTGCCTTTCCACACTGACCCTATGAAGATCTGAATAAATTTGGCAAAAAAAAGTCCAGTTTCTTTTGAGGAAATCTAGTCACACTAAAAGTCCAATTAATTTACGGTCAACATTACAAAGACTATTTTTATTCCTGGGCAGTAAGTGCTGAGTTTGAGTTGGGATGAAAGGTCTCAAGGGTTAAGTAAAAGTATCTGGACTTGGAACCACAGCAGGAAAGGACATGAACTTAGAGGGAGCAGTTAGGGAGGCACAGCCCCTAATGCCAGCAGCTGCCTGGGAGGGAGGGGGCACTGGAAATCAACACTTTCTCATATTGATAGAGTCCATAGTACAGAACATATTTTTCTATTATATGAAAAGTTGCATTACCAGTGAAGTGAAAAGTGGCAGTGGCACTTTGCATCAGCAATGAATGACAATGGAGAACCAGATTGAACTGGAGAGAGAAACTTACTGGAAGAAGGCAAAGAAACCCCGCTCCAGTCCATTGCTGTCCCAAAGACCCATGCTTCTCTATTTGTTAAGAAAGGCCAAAATCTAGATGTTTTTACTCTTACTCATCTCTCTCTCTCTCTCTCTCTCTCTCTCTCTCTCTCTCTCTATATATATATATATATATATATATATATATATATATATATATATATTCCTTCCTCTCTCTCCCTCTTTCTCTATCTCTAACTATGTATAATTTAATTTGTGTGTCTTATCTTTTTTCCCCCCACATTGGTTCAAAATTTTTAAATATTGTGTACTTTATGCAAAGTACAACTGTGACCCTGCTTCAGCTCTGCATTCCACAGTTCATGCTTCTGGTCTTCTCTAACCTGAGGCCCAGGCAAGTGCCCCAAATTAGTAAATAACAAAGCTGCTTCAGAACTGAATCCCTTTGATGGCCAGTGTGTTTCTGGTTCTGTAACGAAGTTGCGTTCATTATAGGGCAATGCATTGTACTGGAGAAAAAAATGTGTTCCATGTACTTTCCCAGCTATATTCAAAGCTATAAGAACTGAAGAAGATTGTTAGTTGTTTCAGAGATTATTATTAAAGTTTTTCCATTGAGAATTAGAATATCCTGCCTGCCTCTCTTTCTTTTGCTAGATAAAACAAATGTTTACTGCAATGTGTCTCTTCCTAATTTATCTGTGGTCAAGTTTATATGCACTATTAAAAACCAATATTTTGTAATAAAATTAAACTTGAAATTAAATTAATGCTAATGTAAGTGATTAACAGAATATACTTAGTGGAAAACATCAATACATGTGTTGTAATTGAATTTTATCTTGTAATACTGTTTGCTCCTTTAGGGAATGTCTCTTTAAGGCATTCTACTTATAAACTCCTTGTTCATTTAAAAACATAAATTAATTCTGAAACCTGCTCAGAGGTTTTTTTTATCTTCCTTTATTACAAACAATTAGCTTAATCAATTAACAGCTGAAATTATATCTGTAGTCATTAGGTTTAATTGCTGAGAAATATGTCATGTCTTCTTTATTGGGAAATAATCACAATTTTCTATAGCCTTTTTACTTCCCAAGGGCAAACACTTCTTAATAATATAGTAAAAATAAAATCAAGAATATATATAATGATCTTAAGATTACACATGGTACTAGCTAGAGAAAATAGACATTATATATATATGGTCTATTTTATATTTGGACATCTTTCCTCTGAAAAGCCCCATGCTGCATTTTGATACATGAGTGTCATATTTCATATCACATATCACTTATGCTTATATTAGATGCCCTTCACAACTTTATATACATTTTAATGCAGCAACTTTTTAAAAACATATATTTTATTGATTTTTACAGAGAGGAAGAGAGAAGGATAGAGAGTTAGAAACATTGATGAGAGAGAATCATCAATCAGCTGTCTCCTGCACACCCCCTATTGGTGATGTGCCCATAACCAAGGCACATGCCCTTGACGGGATCAAACCTTGGACCTTTCAGTCCGCAGGCCAACGCTCTATTCACTGAGCCAAACCGGTTTTGGCTTGATGCAGCAACTTTTAAGGCAATTTCAGACACTTGAGAGTTATATTACAAATCAACTATTTTTCATGCAATGTTATCATTATTCCTAGTCATTTTCATTTTTCTGTCTCTTTACACTGAAGAATCCATGTATTACATCTGTGTGTGTGCTTTGTGTGCATGTATAAAGATGCATCAACATGTTGCTCCCACCTGCATGGACAATGTATTGTTGGGTAGAGAGGTTTGAGCCTCGTCTTTCACCAGAAAGTGTGTGCCAAATCATATTCAATTGCCAATTTGCATTTGTTATACAAAAATTAACATGCTATTTTGACAACTTGCTGTTGCATTTAGTAGTCATCTTATTACATGCAAATGTGCTGCATTTTAATTGTTGAAAACCTTCATTTTACTAGTTGAAATTTTATTTTTAAAAATTCTGCTACCACCAGGAATTTGTAAAATGATGATTTGCTGCAATTAACATCGTCTTTCATGGTGGAGTGAAAACCAGGCATGACCTTTTGCCCTTATACAGCCTTTGTCTTGGGTTTTCCCCCCTAATGCAACTCTTTCAGTAAGCTAACACTTTTGTGCCACCCAGTCGAGACTAACATCTCCTCATACTTGTGAATATTCTTGTAGAAGCATAAATATGTGTGGGGGTTACTGTATTGTTTGCTACTGTGAAACTGAGTGTTTCATTAAACAAATATAAAAACCTTTTTTGAAGGCTGTCTGGAAGCCTACCATGTGAACATACACAGGCACACATGAACACATATACTCACATACTGCCCAAGAGTTCACATTTTAGCCAACTCTCAGGAGTGGCTGAATGCATACTAAGGTTTAGGGAGCATCAGCTTGTCATTTAACCTGAGTCAAAGGGCTAAGAATTCTGAGACCACAGAATTCAAAGGATTTAAATCCTTGAGACCCCATGGACTCAAAGATCCCCATGTCTGAGGAAGATGTTTTCATCTGCTGAACATCCAATACTATGATTCACATGGCATTGAGTGCTGTATTTGAAGGTAGATGCCTCTAGCATTAAAAAATCCCAGGATATATATCCTATTTAATAAAATAGAAACATGCAAATTGACCGGACCTTCACTACACCCACAAGCCACACCCACCAGCCAATCAGAGTGAGTATGAAAATTAACCCAACAAATATGGTGGTGACCCCAGAGCTGGAGAAAGCAGGAGGCTTGGGTTGCCACGGCTATGGAGGAAGCCAAGCTTTCCACCTGCCCTGGCCTGCCCTGGCCTCCACTCAAGGCTACAAAGTTTCAATTATAGAAGATAAATAAATTCCAGATACCAGGGCTTCTGCTTGGGTCGCTGGGGGATGTAGCTGACCTGCAAACCACCACAGGCCCCTTTCCCATGATGCCCCATGCCCCAAGGGAACCCCTACCCTGATCTGGGACACCCTTCAGGGCAAACCAGCTTGCCCCCACCAGTACAGCAGGCCTCTATCCTATCTAATAAAAGAGTAATATGCAATTGACCATCACTTCAACACATGAGGGCAGTTGTGGGTAATCAAGCTAGGAGATGAGAGCAGTTAGAGGTGACCAGCCTGGCAGGGGAGGGCAGTTGGGGGTAACTGGGCCTTCAGGGGAAGGCAGTTAGGAGTGGCCAGGTTGGCAGGGGAGGTCAGTTAGGGGTAAACTGGCTGGAAGGGGAGCAGTTAGGCATTAATCAGGCTGTCAGGGGAGTGGTTAGGGGGTGATCAGGCTGGCAGTCAGAAGAGGTTAGGGGCAATCAGGAAGACAGGTAGTTGAGCAGTTGGGAGCCAGCAGTCCTGGATTGTGAGAGGGATGTTCAACTGCCCATTTAGGCCTGATCTTCAAAAAACTTACAATCTATAGGGAGTAGAGGAGTTATATATTTTTGTGTCTACTTTGTAGTTGATCTAAATTATTAGTCCTCCCAACAAACATGAGGTCTTACTGTTTTCATTTTACAGATAAAGAAACAAGGTGTCAGGAAGGTTAGGTGACTTAGCCCAGATCTCACAACTAAGTGGTAAAAGAAGTTCATGTTATCCATTGTATCCACCTATACTGTCTCCTAAGAAAGAAGGAAATAAAACATGCACACAAAAATAGGATTGTTGTTAATAAAGAGGGATGGTATTGTTGTTAGTAAAGACCTTGGCATCAGATATAATTGTCACTGTTTAGCAAGGAAGTTAAAACCAATATATGCCCTTGAAAGTGACTTGTGACCCAGGGCTTGATTAAAGGATATCCCTGTAAAACTGAAGAGTTAGGAGTTTTCTTCATTTTGCAGACAGAAAAAATGAGCAAGCTATGTTAATTTGAAACTCTAATTTGTCCTTATATCCATGCAATTGTAATACTTGCTAACTTATGTTTAAAACCTTTCTGATGGGTGAGTTTTACATAACTGATCATGCGAGCAAGCGCAGATGTATAAAAACAAATAACATATATGGTTTAAAATACCAACACATAATGTTTTTCATTATCATGTCTAGTAATTGATCAGAGGTGGCACACTAAGGGAGCATCTTCAAATGCAGAAAAAGAAGGGATGGGGTTAATACATACCCATAGTGTTACATTTAAAAGCAACTCTGCAATCAAGACATGATTCTCGTGTTATCAATATATCTGTCTCTAAAAGCCAAATTTAGATGTAAAATAAACACCACAATTCCAGTACATGCCTCAGGTGTAAACTTGTCTAACAATTATTTCATAAAACATAAGTTCTGAGTCAACATTGCTGATAAATGAGCAAGGATCATAAGAGAAAACTTAAGAACATTTAATCAATATATCAGACTTAAAGGTGAGGAAAATAATGCAAAAATTCTATGCTAAAAGCAAAAGCTATACCAAAGGTGCTATTATTTTAAGCAATATTATCAATGTCTAAACTTTAGGGACATTTCCTACATAATCTTTAATTCTCATAATATCTCAGGCGTGAAAAATATGGTAAATAACTTGGACAACATCACAAAAGTGAGATTGAAAGCCAGGATCAAATGTGCATGCTTATGTTATCTGTTCAAATAGCTTCATTCTGACCTTGATAAAAAAGGGGGGAAAATCTTTAAGTGTCCACTCATCTTCATGGCTTTGTTTTGTGCTGTTAAAAGTTCAATAAATGGTATTTATAATAATTATAAAGTCAAATGGAATATTTAAGTGGGCCTTTTAAATGTTTGCCAAATGAAATACTACGATACTGGGTCACCTGTATGTGCTCTCAAAATACCAATTATTATATAACCAATGCAAAGAGAAAGCCGTACTCATTCAAACCAAAAGACTTTTATATTCTGTGTAATGATTAAATAATATGGATTTAATCACTTTTTATTTGACAATTAAGTAATAACATGATTGTAAATTTGCTGACCCATTCAGTTAATTATAGCCCTTCCATCTCAATGTTTTATCTATTTCAAAAAGACTTTTGAGGGTCTATATTGTATAAATCTGACTCCTTTTTAAAAATATAATTGGAATAGCAAATAAAAATAATTCACAAAAATTATTTTTTTAAAAAAATTTTGAAACAAATTTTCTATAAAGCAAAATACCACTGCAGGGTCATTGAAACAATGGGTTAATCTAGAGAACTTAAGCCAGGTTATCCACTTATTTCTTTAATTCCAACACCTCTATTTCCTTACAATGATGGAATCATAAAATATATAGTTAACATGCCAAATAATTTGTCTAAACTAGTTGTCGGAGCTGATTTGAAATCTAAGTCTCATCTTTATAATTCATCTAATGAGCCAAATATGATATGAAAACTATATGAGGGCATAAAAATCAGTGCTCTGGGTTTAGTTTTAGAGCCCTTTTTATACCAATAGTGACACTATCTTTTTTTGTTTTGTTTTTAATCAGGCGGGTTTTAGTAGATACATATTTTAAAGGTGAATTATATTTACTAGTACTTGGTAGGTTAGCAAACTTATTCAGTATAGGGGAAGACAGTAAATGTTTTAGGCTTTGTGGGCCCTATAGTCTCTGTCCCAACTACTAAACTCAATAGCATCAAACAGCCATAGACATCTACAAATGGGCATGTCTATTGCCTGGTAAAACTTTATATAGCCTGACATTCAAATTTTATATAATTTTCATGTATCACAAAATAGTATTTTGTTTTTTTCAACTATTTAAAAATATAATTTATTATTATTATTATTATTATTATTATTATTATTTTGCAAAAACAGGCAGTGGTATTTGGGAACTGGGTTGTAGGTTGTCAACCTCTGTTGTGTTGACGATCTCTGTAAAAAAAGCTGTGGTGCTTATATATTTGTTCTTTATGTACTTTCGGTTAATAAGGAATCCATTTCTCTGCCCCCTGAATGGGAGAGGGAGAACATTTTCAGTGAGAGTGTTAACACCTCTGGCTAGCCTCAGGACCCTTAATAATAGGGACAGCCCAGATGTAGGTGACTGGCTACCTTCCCTAATTCTTGAAGAAGTGGCTTCCCCTTTTCCAATCTCACCAGCTGTCCTTCATTCCATCTCCTGGATACATTTTCTGTAGGATAAGGGACAATTCCAGATAAATGTGGTAACTCCTGTTTAATTTTCAGTCAGATTAAAGTTTACATCCCACCCCTCCTGACTTGTTGAAAATGAGAATTTCTCCTAAAATGGGTTATCCAGGTAGGAGAAGTTGGCACAGGTGAGAGCATAGAACTGATAGACTTTTCCCCTCAGAGCACCTGAAAATTAATATTGATGTGTGTCTATTGTTTAAGGCATTACATTTTATTCACAATGGTCAAGGCTCACAGCTGAACTTATTCTGAGGCCAACAACGCACATGCTTGATATTGCCCCCGTCTTCCAAATCTCTGAATGAAGGATTATCATTTACATGAGATCTCATGGGGTACGAAAGTCAAAGCCAGTAGAGACATGCATGCTTGTAGTAGTTCTATTCTCGTATCATTTTAATACTGAAATGCTCCAACTTCTTATTTTAGTATATATTTTCTCTTTATTATTTACATATTTTAGAAAATGGAATAATTTAAACAAATACTATAGAGATTTATTTTTGAACAATATTATTGTTCCTTTGTACTTTGGATGGGGTTTACTTGGTATTGGGAAGTACTTAGTTTATTTTTTTAGGAAAAGTAATTATTGAAATAATTTCAAGACTCCTCACTTGTGCTATTCCTGAGGGGTGGAAGGACCAGAAGACATATTAGTAACAATGTGTCAGAGTTTATAGTTTCTCAGTCTCTGTACATTTTACTTCACTGCTTCCTATAGCCATGTGAAGTATGATGTTCCAGTTTACATAATATACATGTAAAGTATGTACAGTATACATGAAATATATATGTGAAGTATAAAGAGTATATGTAAGTATATCTATATATGAAATATATTAATACAATGTCTATATAAAGTACATACAAGTTCCAAGAGATATATGACTAGAATGTCACAAAACAATCGAGATCCCAACGTCATTTAACTCATTCTATTACACCATGTTGTTTACATCTAAAAAATGAAATCTATGGTTATATATTCTTTGGAAAGAATTAAGTCCCATACTGTGATATATATAGGAGCTTCATTTGATTTTATGTTTATGGACTTATGAGTCAAGAATATTGCCTCTGATGAATCATGTTAATATGAAAAATCTTGTCCAGGAGATGTGTGTTAATATTAATTGAACAATTGTTTGCAGTCGCCTTTCAATATATACTTACTTGCCTGTGTATGTTTTTATTTCATTCCTTCGTGGTGTACATAATAAACACATTTGGATTAATGACAAGAAACATGGCCACTTGATTAAATAGCTAAACAAGAAGAGTTTATTTACTGGGCTTAGTTTCAAATTAGTTGTAAATCTACTCCCAGAGTTTTCTTAACTCCAGGGGGAAGTGGAATGGGATTTTACAGCTAAATTTAAATTGTATATGAAGAATTTGATAATAAAACAAAAAGTAAGAAAGTATGAAATATTTCCTGGGTAGCATTTTTAGTACACTTAATATAATTTCTAAACATACTATTTATTTTGTCTAAATGAATGAATTAAAGAATAACATCTCACTATCAGAATGAAATGTAATTTTTAGACACATTTTAGAGGATTTGGCCATGTAAATGGCCATAGTAGTAATATTGGAGTTCAACCTGGGTGAATTAAAAAGTAAGTGTACCTCCAGAAAATAATATTTAAAAATACGTAGTGTTTAAAAGTAAATTCTATATCACACTTGATATATTTGTAAAAATATTTAAAATGTTGAAAAATGTAATTGGCTATTTTCTAACAACCTGTCTTTTAATTCTTTGAATATTTTACTAGCAACACTCTTTCATGGGTTGGACTATGCTTTTTTGTGGAATTTGTATTGAAATTTGGCCACCCTTTTCCAGGGTCAGTCTGAAAAAGAAAAAGTGGTTGCTTTTCTTCTATTAATGTTTTAAACTAATCCAACCAAATGAATATATAAGTATTCTAAAGTAAAAATGTAAATAATATGAAAAACTATACAACTTCACTCTTAAACTTCTTTTTAGATTTTTAAAGAATATATTATTATTAACAAATTTACATACTTACACAGCATAAACTTCTCATGGACTAAAACCACATACTTATTATAGGTATGGGATATGGTTATGCACATATGAAATATGATAACTGTGAAATATATTGGTGTGAGAATTAAACCAGGAAAGTTATTTTGCGGTACCATATAATGATTTACAGCCTAAAGTATTAAAAAATAAGTAATAAATGGGTGAATGTTTGTGTGGAGCAGTAAATACAATGTAAATATTAAAGTAGTGCTATAAATATCTTACCCATAGTGTTTTCTAAGAGGCAACCAAAACTGTTAGTGATATTGGCATTTATTAATGCATAAAATTATTTTAGAGAGCTCAATCACTGTTCAGCATGTTGGGGCTACTGTGTTGAATGAGATTTGGGGCCTACTTTCTGGGAATTGGGTGTTATCAATTTCATTTATATGTTTATTATCATAATAAATTTTGTTTGTATTTCCACCAATTTAGAGTTACTGTATTTTTATTGCATAGATTAATTTATAAGATATTATAACCTTTTTGAAAGTTTTCCAAGCAGCTATGGCAATCTCCTATTGGGGCAAAAGCCTGTTGGTTATATTAACTCTTCAAGCACACAGGATTGGGTTAAGAAAGTGAACACCCATGGTCAAGGTCCTGAGCTAGGAGCTAGAGGACATCAAAAGGCATAACACACAGCTCATCCTTTCAAGGAATTTTATATTAATCTAGGCACATACTAGTACAAGAACTTTATCTAAGAGTATTATTTTGGGGATTCTGCTAAATCTCTTGATTTTTGTTTTATTTGATAAGCACTTTTTACTGACTTATAAAGCCATAAATATATTCTCATTTGGAGTAGCATTTGGGAACAGTAGTACATACAACAATAGCTATTATTATAATTTCTAAAGCATATTCAGGAGATAAGAGCATGATGCAGTAGAAAGAATATTCATTTTCCACTCAAATGTATCTGAGTTTCATATGTCAATATCACAACTAATAAGCTGTGACCTTGATCTAGTGCGTTAAATTCTCCAATAAATCCTAACTTTCAGTGGATCTGGGAGGGTTTAATGTAACACATATAGAGAGAGCTCTTTGCACATGCTTTACAGAAAGCAAATGTGAAAAACTAGGTATTTGTCAGTATTAAAACAATAATTCTTAGGCAATACCTTACTCTTTTCAAAAGTGACTTCAGCCCTCATTGACCCAATATGCCAAGTTTGTGGCTTCCATTCCCAGTCAGGGCACATGCAAAAATCAACCAATGAATACATAAATGAGTGAAACAACAAATCAGTCTCTCTCTCTCTCTCTCTCTCTCACTCACTCTCTCTCTCTCTCTCTCTCTCAAAATCAACAAATAAAAATAAAAAATCCACTTCACTTTCATTATGCAATTTAATCCTTACAGCACTTCTGAAATTGAGATATTATCAATTCAGTTCCTCAGATAGAGAAGCCAATAAGTGGAGGGCGTAGAGGAAATTCGACACACGAAGGATCTGGATCCCCATCCTTTAGCTTTCAGTCCTGCCCTCTCCATAAAAGATTAGGTATTTAGTATTGCCTTGTTCACACCCAAACCTATGTGCTTGGCTTTTGTGAAGATATAACTTCTTGAAGTATTAATGTTCTCATCTTAGTAAAATGAGGGCATTGTGCTAATTTGCCTTCGCATCCTTTTCAGGTCTGTGTATATTGAGAGTCAGTGTAGTGTGGTTGTCAAAGGCATGGTGTTGGAGATGAACTCTGGGGTTCTAATCCTAACTGCTATTCCTTGGCTCTGTGACCTCAGTCAAGTTACTATATCTCTCTGTTTCATTTTACTCATCACTGTGAATAATAAATAGTACTTTCTTCAGAGCATCATCATTGTGAGGAATAAATGAAGTATGCTATGCATAGTACTTAGAATGGGATATGGTATAGAGTAAGTGATAGGTAAGTATTTGCTCTGATTATTATGCTGAAAATGTAACATCAAATTCAGAAACTTCAAGTGAACGATTTATCCTCCCTAGTTATAAAGCAGATTTGATTCATAATTAAGTATAAACTTCTCTATCCTGGGTTAACGACTTAATTAAATTGCTGTATTCAATTCTATATGCTATTTATAAGTAAGCCCATGTTTTATTTCAAGAATGCAAATGTTCATTAAAATCCATAAAACATAGACATATTGGGACCTATAAGACAATGGGGTCAATATAGAATATTTAGAAATGGCTTAAAAGGATAAAAACAGTTTTATTTCTATATTGTGGACTTTTACAACATACTGGGAAATATTATGCCTAAGTTATCTATAATAGTAAAAGGGTAATATGCTAATTAGACCAGATGTCTTTCCGGATGTCATTCCAGGTGTCCTTCCAGACAAAGCCAGTGGCCAGAGGGAAACTGGTGCTGTTAGCTGGGGGAAGGAAGGCTTACTCTTGCATGAATTTCATGCATCAGGCCTCTAGTTGTTTAATAATATCACAATGTTTACTAATTTAAGTAGAAATTTTATTTATAGTTTCCATACTTTAATTTCGCTTTGTAAGACTTTCAAGCAGCTGACATTTTTAAAACAACTACTAGCACAGTGCAAACAACAACAAAAACCTGCTTTCATTCCATTCTTTTGTTCTGTATTCACTCTTTCTTTTTTGCTAGGTGGCATGCATGCAGTGGGTTCATGGAGACCATACAATGCTTGAGATGATTGAGAAAAAGCGTTGCTTGTGCAAGGAAATAAAGGCTAGACAGAAAACGGAGAAGGGCCTTTGCAAACAGGATAGCATGCCTATCCTGCCCAGCTGGAAGAAGAATGCAGGTGCAAAGAAGTACAGCCCTCCACCCTATTCTAAACAGCAAACGGTATTCTGGGATACTGCCATATGACTGTGTACAGGATGGCGTGAGCTCCACATGACTTAATGTGAAGAGGGAGGTCGACTCGTCATGTGCTAACTAACTGTTAAGTTCTCTTTTCTGTTGGAATGGAACATCAGCACTTCCCTGGAAAACACAGGGGAGGCTGCGCTTACTCATGGCAAGTGCAAAATAAAATGTATATTTCCTCGTAATTAAGGCACACTTATTTATCACGGATTATTTTGAATCCAGGAAGAGATTAAGATGTACATATTTTACTAGTTTATGGGTGATACCTGAAATAATACACAATATGCGTATATAAATGACAGAAATATCAAGAGTTTTACTATATGATATAATTTTGGTATTAACTGGTTTGTTATCTTCTCTTTTATATATGTAATCCCTTGATGCCTTTTATTATTAATTTTGCAGTTAAACAATTTTTTCTGCCCATATTTGTCTTCTGTACAAGAGCTCATAACTATAAATCATGTTCAACCACATAATATATGATCTGGTGCTAGTAAAGTATAAGTTGAATATCATAGTCATTAAGAACACATGTTGTTTCGTAAGTTTTTAAGAGTCTAACAGGGGATGAATGCAAGTGTGATGCTTAATTTGGATGTCCACATTACATGGACACCAACATTTTTTCTACATTGGCTTTCTAAGAATTTCTCTTGAATATCATCTTGATACTAAGCAATGGTTAGTCAGACTCCACATAAAGTTATTAGGATATCTTTGGACAACCTAGGAGAAAATATTTCCTGATCTGATTGGAGGAGACCAGGGTTCACTGTGACAAGGAAAGCAACAAGGAATCAAAAGCTAAATAAATAGTGAGACTACATTCAAGAAGCTGGGACCTGTGGCATTGCAGCCACTGTGATCACTATTCCTAAGTAACTTCTCATGTGTCTGTTTGTCCCCTCCCCTCTTCCCCAGAAGATGAGAAATAAATATTTAACCAGATGTGTTTACAGATTTTAGTACATTAAATGTCAATCTTCCTCAAAATTTAAGTATATTAACAAAATGGCATTTCTTGTACAATTTTCACCCTAGTTATTACCACATTTTTGGGTCATAATTTCCTGTGCATGAGTATTACACCCATTCCCACTAATTATGACACCATGACCAAAGAATTATGACCACAGAATATGACCACTTGTTTATTTAATTTTCTTTCAAGAAAGAAACAGGAAATGCAGGGGATCGGGGACGGGGTGGATTCAATTTTATGAGGTGGTAAAATCTAAGTTAAACAAATTATACAATATATATCTTTTAAGAATAGCTTGTTAGTTGAATATAAATGTTGCCACAAATGAATAAAAAGGAAACTATCACATATATTTTGTATATTTAAATTACTATTTATGCTTCTTAAAATTGACAGTATGTGGTTCTTTAACAATCAATTGAGTATTATATTTCTGAGAGACAAGGTATGTGTTTGAAGTTATTGTCATAGTGGTTTTCCTTGTAAGGGTTTTGACAGCAATAGTGCAGTGTTGCTCAATAAAACCAAATATAGCAGGAGTTAGGGAACTTTTGTAATCTATATTCCTAAAAATCTAGTAATACTTTATCAGTAATAGTTCCTTTCAAGCCTTTGAAAATATTATAAGATAATTTTTTAATATTTTATAATTAATGTATATTTTGATGTCCAATTAGAATTCTGAAAAAAAATAAGAAAAAGGTAAGTGGGAGCATGTGTATTTGTCATGTGTGCACATGTGTGCGTGAATGAGGACTCAGTGGGAGAACTGTACATAAAATGCTTTCTAAAGTTTTAGATTTTGCTTGTATACCTGAGGTGGTAAAAAAAAAAAAAAAAGCAGAACCACAATTTCAGGAAATCTCTGAGGGATCTTAAGGAGCTTAAATAAACCCTGTTGCCATATTTCACCAGTTATGAAACCCAATAAATCATGGAACACAAATCTGAGTGATAAAAATGTGTTAAGATAAAATCATAATTAAAATAAAATGTATTAATAGCCCAAGTTGTTATGCTGATTCAAGTCATATGGACCACATACACTCAAGCCAATCTATCAGACATAAGACACTAGTTCTTAGCATCTTGATTATGATCTTGGTTTATTTGTCTATTCAGGCTCCATAGGGTCATGATTGGATAATTCCATTGAACTTTTTATATTTAGGTAACATGTGTAAGTGCGTGTTTCAGATACCAATCTTTTTCCACATTTCTCTGACTTAAGCAGAAGACTTTTTAATGCTTGCCACTTGTCAAGAAGGAAACAGAGGTACTGACATGGTTTGGCTGGATTTAGCCATTCCCACTTATTTTGCCCAACTTATGCAGTTGCTGAGTTTTACCTACTCCTTCTTCTTATTTTTATTTATTTTTAAATACATTTTTATTGATTCCAGAGAGGGAGGGAGAGGGAGAGAGATAGAAACATCAATGATGAGAGAGAATCATCTGCCTCCTGCACCCACCACACTGGGGATGAAGCCGGCAAGCAGGGTGTGTGCCCTGACCAGGAATCAAACCATGACCTCCTGGTTGCTCAACCACTGAGCAACACTGGCTGGACATCAGACATTTCTTTTTTAAAATTAGTTATTTTCTAGAATGGTAATTTTCTTGAAAATTTGATCTTAGGCCACTGTTTCCCTTTAATTTCTTTCAATCTTGCTTTCAATGGGAACTAATGGAAAAATCTTGAGAAGCGGCTTCATGGATTTTGGCTCAAGAACTGTTACTATGTGCCTATCCCTCTGTCCACTCTGGCTTAGCCTGTATGACAATAGCAAGTCTATAGTGGATTTCCTCTTAGTATATACTTCTTTATGTAGAGGGAAAAGATGGATAGGACCAAAAAAAAAAAATAAAAGAGCTTAACTTTCTCATGGTTGTCAATTAGGACACTTCAGTCTATGACTTTGGTCAGGAGATGAAAAAAAAAATCACCTCTCGACAGAATAGCATTGAATGGCAAAGCTCATCTTTTTTTGCAGTGCCAAAAAACAGGTCTTATCCTGGCATGGTTAGCAGATGGAAAGCGCTCAAACCTATGAAAACATGGTCTTTTCACAGCACATTTTAGAAACACAGAATTTTATTGGCTGTCAACCAGATCCTTTTATAGGTGAGAAACTTCTTAGCTGAGAAGAGAAAATCAAATCCTGCATCTCTGCCCAATCCCAGTAGCCAGCTCACTTGGAGATCTGTCAGGTGTTCTTTATGGAAACACTGCCCTCTTTGCCCTGTGTTCATGCTGTAGAAGCAAGTATGGAGTGAAAAGTGACTGATCTGTGTCAGTGAGAGCTGCTATCCTCCCCTATAACATTGCTGGGAGAGAAACATTAACAGTGGGAGGTTGACATTGTAGTTTTACAGAATATACACCTTCAAATACAAAGCAATTGTGTGGATACAACCAGACATAACTTCACTTTTCAAAATAATGACATCGGGACTTCAGAGACACTGAGGTTCCAGAAAGTTTTCTTTGACTGCTCTGGAGAGGAGAGAAACCTTTTTCTTACTACATTCTGGCTTGAGTTTCATCCTCACACACCTTTTGGGTTGACCCTTTTGAGTGAGGTTAATGAGCAAGTCAAAAGCACCGAGCAACCCTGTTAGGACATCTTTTTAACTAATTAGACAAGACATCTAAATAGTGCACATACAATGCAGTTTTCATATTACTTACATGTTAAGGTAAGCCACTTGCCTATAGAAAAGAGCCTGTAAGCTAATTATAGCTACCTATGAAAATAAGCAGTCCTATGATTTAAGCAGAAATCTGAGATGAGAAATAATCCACTTTTGTGAAGGAATAGAGGTAGAATGAAATAGCAATTTGTAAGTCATTATGTCCCAAATTCAAATGGAAGTAAAAGAAAAATGGTACTTATAGTATTTAAGATAGTTAACTGTAGAATGTGGACAATCTATTAATCCATTACTCATTTAACAGTTCACTGTTGAGCAACTTATGTATCAGTTATTTTAAAAAAATTGTGAAGTATTTAGCATTAAATATTCAAAAACATATGGCCCTGCCTTTAATGAGCTTAATTAGGCAATCATTAATATTTTCAAAACAAAGTCGATTGTGTTTTTTTTTAAGAAGATATACAATATCACGTGTTTGACATCACTTATGTGTTTTTATATGGTATTCTCTTTTCTTTCAGATCCAATGTACAGTCCAAATAAACTACTAAAACATAGTAAAGTCCATGTCTAAGTATAAAATATGTTTATGTGTAAGCCTCTATTTGTGCATATAGGATATGTACTGCTGTCTATCAGTAAATCAGTAAGATGATAGCAAGTTTTGCTATGTTGGACTTGAACACTGTTGCTTGGGATTTAGATTAATTTATAACCTTTCGATATTTGGGTCAATTACATCATAGCAAAGGTATTTCATCTGGAACAATAATGTCTGTACATTTTCATTTAAGTGTTATATAAGTTCAAATTTAAGGGTAAACATCTTTACAGAGATATTGCTGGATTTATTTCCCAAGTACATATGACAAAATTTTTGAAGTGTTCAATTGTTCTCAAATGTGACTGGGTTTACCTACCCTAAAAGCATTTACATTTACACGTGTATACAGCCACATACAGTATACATACTGTATATAATATATAGGGAAATGTTTAGTATGCGCTTCTTTGGTTTGGAACTCCTTAACATTTGTAGTGTAGCAGTTCGTGTAAAGTGCACTGTGATTATAAAAATCAAAGCACAGTACAGTCACAGGTCTTGTTATCTTGCACTAAAAATGTGTTTACGTATTTAGCAATTGTATGTTTACTTTCTTGCTCTTCATTGAAATGGATAGCTATTAAGAAAATTATATAAAATAATATGTTTTTTAGTGGATAATGGCACTACATTTTTAAAAGACAGGGTTTTTAAAGGAAACCATTTACCATCCATTCCAAAATGACATGTTTACCATATCTAAAAATTTGAATGTCATTATTGCATTTTTCATAAACTTGTCAGGTATGTGCCTGAAAAAAATGTTCAAATAAGCATTAGATAACAGATTTCTCTACTCACGTGTTGGTAGCCATTTCTATATTCAGAATAATATAAACATTGATGTTTTAATTTCTCTTAATTTTTGTACTTGGTTTTTTTAGGTAACATGTAATTATAAATGTACTTTGATACTACTGAAGTAACCAGATGTTGTTTAAAAACAAATTGTTTTCTTTAGTGCACTGACAATATTTTAAATACTTTTGTGCTTATTTATTTGTGCTCCCGTGTAATTATAATAAAAGCAATAGTTTAAATTAGTTGACTTTGTTGTGGCTGGTATTTATTCATCAAGAAACAAGATTATTTCCTAATCAGTTTGGCTTAGTGGATAGAATGTTGGCCTGCTGATTCAAGGGTCCCGGGTTCGATTTCGGTCAAAGGCACCACACCTGGGTTTCGGTTGCAAGCTCCTCCCAGGCCTGGACCTGGTCAGGACCATGCAGGAAGCAACCAATCGGCAACCAGCTGATGTGTTTCTCTCACAATGATGGTTTTTTTTTCTGTCTTTCCCTCTCTTCCCTTCTCTCTAAAAATCAATAGAAAAATATCCTCAGGTGAGGATTAAAAAAAAAGAAAAAGAAACAAGGTCAGTAAGAACTTTTTCAAAGAAAAGTCACACATTTTCCACATTTTACAGCTGCTCATGAGACACATGATGTGGGTGAGTACTGAGGGCCTGGTATTCAGTTTAGTTATGTGACCCCCAATTGTCCTCAATCACCCCTGTGATTGTGTGAAATAGACAAGCTACTAAATAAAAGGGATATGGACATTTCTCGTGCTTCAGTATGCACATAATTCCAGTTAAATGATTCAGTATGTATCTAAAGTATGCTGGAGGCATTAAAAGTTTTTTTCCAGCAATCCTAGACTTGTGCGGGCAGACATAATATTTATTGGAAGGGTACTTAGCATGCCAATTTATTCAGTTAAACTTCTATACTTTAAATAGTAATTAAGTTAGTATGTTAAATGTTACTGGGATAGTCCTCACAGATTTCAATGGGCAAGGGGAAAAGTGCTAGAAATCAGTAAAAACAAAAAACAAAAAGCAACCTCTCAGTAATACCAGTATATGAACTATTCTATCATGCTGCCCTTCCCTCATCTCTTCAAACAAAACCACATCAATCAATATATAGTTAAAAGATTGGAGTTACTTAATCAAGCATCTCAAGGATGTGTGATTTAGATTTTTAGGAAACCCTTAGGTCCATAGGCTGTTTGGGATATATTATATTTTGATAAAATTTAACTTCTTGAAAACTTAAGCACATATGTCCACAAGAAAATGAGTAGATAATAGAAAGTTAAATATAACTGTGAAAATAATTAATGTATACCCACTCAGCTCCAAATCTTCTCCCTCAACCTGGCCTGTTGTGTTAAAATGGATCTGCACCAGGCCCCTAGTATCTTATAAGAGGGTCAGCTTTTTTGGTTTCATTTAGGCCTTCACCTGATTGAATGAAGCCCACCTACATTAGGAAGGGCAATCTGTTACTCTACTGATTCAAATGCTATTCTCATCCAAAAACACCCTCAAAGAAATACCTACAACAATATTTGATCCGATATCTGTGCACCTATGGGCCCATCAATTTAACACATAAAATCAGCCTTCCTAAACACTTTATAGTACAACAAACTTGCTCCTAAAACTGCCAGTTTTTCTAGATGTTAATTCTCCAAAAATTAGATTGTGTAACTGTTTTATAAACCACCATTCTTATCTTCCCAAAATGTATTATATGTGTATTTTTCAGGAGCTATATTTTATGTTATGACAACTCTCTTTGCATGAGATTTATTTATTTATTTATTTATTTATTTATTTATTCATTAGTGATTAATCTCATTCTTAAATAAATTGTGAAAAAGTTTAATAATATTTTTTCTGAAATTTCTCTGGGTGGCATTAAGCACTTAGTGAGATGCTAATTAATTCCTTAAGTTTTTATTAAAGGCAGGCTATTTTTACCCATAGGCTATCAAGTTATCAAATATATATTTATCAAAAACCAATCTATCGCCTTACTTTTTAAACTCTATTTTCATTTTCAGAAAATAAACAGTCTTTATTAATTTTTCTTTGTTAACTTCTATATTATAAGGCATTATAAAAATTGTTCATTGCCTGGTTAACTCTTCATCCTATATTACATATGAACTTGGAAAACGTCTCAAAATACCATTTTAAATAAATTGGATGTGATATATTATATATGGGAAACACTTTTGTTCAATACTCATGGAGACTGTCAGAAATTTTTATGGTTGCACTTAGTTAAAAATCATTGAGTAATAATTTATGCTACTTAACATTTTCAAATGGAATTATATTTATTAAATCTGATTAGTAGCCAATGGATCTATGAAGCTTGAAGCAAAATCATATCAGACTCATCAATCAAAGCATTAAAAGATTAGAGGTAGTTGCAAGATTATCTGGCTAGCGCTCTTCCTGTGTTTTGATCTTAATGATTCCAGGTTGTAAGAATCTATGTTATTTTAAAATTCCTCAGGATTCCCTAAGGATTTACTAGAAAAGACTATTGTATGGCAATGTGTAGCAATAATAAAATAAGTACTTGATATTTTTAAGCATAAGAATTAGACACTTCAAAGATTCATTTTTCTCTTCACTTCAAAAATTTATATAATACCTGCTAACAAGTATTTTCTTATTTTGAGGAGATTCTTTCAACTTTAATGAGGACTGTTAGGATGTCAATGTAAATAAAACTACAGCTCCTCTGTAACCCATTTAAATGCTCTCTCAACAAGAGAAAACAAAAAATGTCTGCTATTTGCTGGCCCCTGAGGATTGACCACTACTATGAAGGACCTTTGGGAGTTAGTAGTTTTTGGGAACCTAGCTTCCCATGTGACAGAAAGGCTGCCACCCAGTCATCCTCTAATAGCCTCTCTCCCCTTCCTACTCCCAGCCTTTTTTAAAGCTGATCCCCTAAGTGGCTGAAATAAAAAAAAAAAAAAAAAAAAAAAAAAAAAAAAAAAAAAAAAAAAGATGGCATAAAAACAACAGTGTTTTCAGTGCCCAGAATCTGCCAGAAACCTGAAGATAGAACTAATAGATATGGGTGTCTTTAAACATCTTGAGATGAGGTTGAAAATCAAAACAATTTTATTTCTGGAATTGAACCAGGAAGATTTATCAGTTTGGGTCAAGTTCAATTTTGAAAATACTTTTATTGGCCTGTTTTCCTTTAAAAAAATGTGTACGTTTAGTGTTTGGTAAAATTTACTAGTCCATATAACTTTTCCAGCTTGAGTCTGAACTGAGATTCAGATATTCCTGGCAGGCAGCCTAGAGATCACCAGGAATTCATTTGAAGAATCAGTTTTCAGGAGAAGTTTGGCCCAAAGCTACACGTAGGGCAGGATTAAAAGGGAGAAAAAAGGCATGTGTAATCAATAAAGCTAATTACTGAAGTCCTGGACTAATGAGAGACTGGGGAAAATTGGTGTGTGTGGGTCTTTCTAGATATAGAGGAGGTAATACTTTAAGTTGGGGAGAAAAGTGAAAATTCAGAAAAAAAAGGCAAACAGTAAATCCACTGTTTAGTGGTCTGATAAAGTTACTCATGTTGCCCACTCTTCCCTAAAGCCAAACTCTTGAGTGTGGTGGGGTTGGGGTAGGAATGGATGGGGTGGGGGTAGAAGGATGGAAAGTAGGAGGGGTTGGGCTTAAGATAGATTTCCCACAGAGTCTGGAAAACTCAAAAAGAGAAGATATTTTATAGCATTTCTATCTAAAACCCTAATGTCTAGCTTCACAGAATCCCTCATGCTTGATTCAGGAATGGAAGAATATGATGGGGGTGTGAAGATATTCAAGGCTACCAAGTTTTCCTGACCACAGAGTGCAGCAGAAGTCTGAATGGCGCCAGTACCCAGGATGAGAGACCTGCCGCTGACATGCTGAGAGGAGCACCAAATAGGGCTGTGTCACCTCAGCTGAGGGGTAGGTGTGGACAAAGGACTAACATACCTCTCCCATCTTGCATGCTTTGAACACCCCAACAGTCCCCAGATTATTGATGTTCCATTAGAAAGGGAGTGAGAGGGGAATCCCAAACTACCCAAAAATGCCCTGAAGTGCAGCTGCTACTTCTCTGAATGAGATATTTGCAAACTCACAGTATAGTATCCAAGGACATAGTTTGAAGAGAGAAAGCAGGGGTGGAGGAAGGATGGAGAAAGAAAGGGAGACAAGAGAGAGGAACAAAAGAAGAAAGGGAGGGAAAGAAATGAAATAGAAAAGGAAAATAAAAAAACCCCCAGAAAATTGGAAATGATAAAACTAAAATGTACAAGAAATTATAGTCTACATAGAAGTAAATTAAAATACAGTATGATTTAGTATTATAGAATAAAATCAACATAACCTTGATACTAGAAACAATCTCTTTCAGCTTTCACAGTTGTCCAAGATTAAATTTCTAAGATGAAAATTTAATTCTAATACAGTGTTTGAGGAATCACACACACACACAAAACAAACAAACAACAAACAAACAAACAAATACACACACACACACACACACACAAAAAAAAAAAACCACAAAAAAAGAACAACAACAACAAAAAAACCCTACTGGCATATAATAATAATGTAGGCATACAGATGCTGGAATCTCTACAGTCA
Source organism: Pipistrellus hanaki (assembly GCF_964339955.1). Classification (NCBI taxonomy): domain Eukaryota; kingdom Metazoa; phylum Chordata; class Mammalia; order Chiroptera; family Vespertilionidae; genus Pipistrellus; species Pipistrellus hanaki. The sequence continues at coordinate 63,048,441 of NC_140510.1, read as the reverse complement.
GTGGGAAAATAATGGTCAAATTGATTGTGGGTGCAGAACAGAGTGTAAAAGTTGATAAAGTTAAACACTTAAAAAGGCATTATTTCAATGGCAAAGTGGGAGAAGAAAGAAGGAGGGAACTGTGAAGAATATGTATAAGTAATAGGTAAGGGTAAGACAACTCATCTTAGTGGGGGGGAATGATACCGTAAAAATCCTATGGAATAAGAAATAGGGATTTATGTATTTTATTAATGTCATAAAGGGGCAATATAAAAGCTAAGAGCAATGATAGAACTATCAAACCTGGGATCTATAGATGATTAAAATACATTTAAGCTAAATCATTCTATCATAGTGACAAGAAAATGATACTGTTTTTATTAAAAAATATCAGTAAGCATGTTTTCTAAATTATGAAGATACCCACCATTACATCTAAAAATGATCAGCCCTGGCTGGTTTTGCTCAGTGGATACAGTGTTGGCCTGTGGACTGAAAGGTCCCTGTTTTGAGGTTTTGATTTAGGTCAAGGGCATATGAGGAAGGCAGCTGATCAATGATTCTCTCTCATCACTGATGTTTCTCTCTCTCTCCCTCCCCCTTCCTCTCTGAACTATATTTTAAAAATAGATATAACCATTATAAAAAAAGTAAATAAAAACAATCAAAATTAAAAGAGATCTGTAGAGCATGGGATTAGAAAAGAAAGAATTTCAGAACTTTATTATCATTTTTCTGTACAACTTGATGTGACTCTGAGGAAAAATTACTATAGTAAAGATTTAATGACAGTAGCAATAATGCCTTTTAATGTAGTGGTTAAGTCCATGGATGTTGGCATACCTGGATCTAATACTTAATGATTTAATAATTCAGAGACTTGGGAAATTTTCTTTACTCTCTCTTGTCTTAGTCTCTTCATCTGTAAAACGGAGAAGAAATTATTAACTTTCTTCTTTGAATGTTGCAAGGATTTAATCGGTGGGTGTAATTCCTAAATATTGGGTTTTACTCCCCAGTACTTCTGATCCTTTACAGATTTAAATTTGCCTATTGAATGGTGAACAAATCTAAATATTTGTTATTTTGAGGCTTTTATTCTACATGTTGATGGAAGCATAAACTCTCTTCTGAATAGGTTACCTCCTCTTCATGCATAAAAATCCTCAGTGCTTCCCAATGGCCTAAGGAGAAAGTCTCCACTTATTTGGAGAGCAACCAATCTATTCCATTCCCCATTAACATTTCCTGATCAAGTCATGCTAAACTGTTGTTCTTTCCAGCATAATGTATTGAGATAATTATTGCTCTCTATAGGAACTTAGCTTTATCCAATATAGGTAGGAGAATTTCAACATGTTTATCAAATGAATTAATTAATAAGTGAATGAATAAAAGAGATTATGAAACCATAATAACCATAATACCAGAAGTAGATATTTATTCCACTCCTAAAGATCTCAAAAATACATTATACATTTTTTCTTTGCCTACAAATTCAATATGATAAGAAAACAAAACCCAATCTTTTTCCTTACGTTTGGGGCTCCCATTAGAATAGAGTATTACTGAGAGTTGATTTTTTAAATACGTATTTGTTGAGTGAGTTAATACATGAATGGCTAAACAGATGAATGAATTAATATGTGTTCATTTTGAGCCAAATAACTCCTATTAATTATAATTAATAGAATTTAACTGTTGGCTGTATTTGAGTTTTCTCATTTTAGAATTAAAAACATTCATAGTATAGTTAAATGTCTAGTTATTATTAAAATAGGTGATATGTAAATGCAAAATTAGAGCCAAAACTTGGCTCTTCAATGTTTTAGTCTATATAATAAAAGCCTAATATAGGCCTAATATACTAAGTGACCAGTTGACCAGTTGGCCCTTCAACCAATCAAAGTGTAATATATGCTGATGATATGCTAAGGATGCTCAACCGCTCACTATGACGTACACTGATCACCAGAAGGTAGAAGCTCTGACCAGTAGGTTAGCTTGCTGCTGGGGTCTGGCTGATCAGGACTGAACAAGATGGGCCAGACATGCCCTGGAGCCCTCCTGCAGTCCCTCCCTGGCTGGCCAACCTCCCTGGCCCAATCAGGCAATGGTGGGGTCCCCCAGGCTGACCTGAGCCCTCTTGCAATCTGGGATCCCTTGGAGGATGTCAGAGAGCTGGTTTCAGCCCTATCCTGCAGGCCAGGCCAAGTGACCCCACTGGTGCATTAGTTCATGCACTGGGCCTCTAATCTATTATAATTCACTGTGTTAAACCTTTTTCTCTATTAAAAGCTTTCACTACCAAACATTAGTTTCATTTTCTGCCTTTATTTGTTCTTTCTACAGAGGATCTCAGCTATCCAGGAGTTGTGAAGGCCTTAGTCACCACCTGTGAGCAAAGATGCTATGAAGGCAGGTTTTTGTAAAGCAGAGTGGTTGGTGACCCAGGCAGTTTGAACAGAAGTGTGATTAATACAGGATGGTGAAAGATAATGGCTTGTATCCAACCCAAAGAAGGACCAAAAGTGAAACTCAGTGGGAAGACCTGACTATGTGTACAAGGGAGATAAGGAAAGCCCTCAATAAATTGCTTAGGCTGCAATTATTGAAGCTTGCAAATGTTTTACATACAATGGTCAACCAAGAGAATTGGGCCAGAGCTTAGTGGATATGAATCAGCTTTCATCTTGCTTCTGTGATTCTTTTATTCCTTGTCACCCTTTCAGAATTATAATCATTTTGGTTATGATTCACCAAAGACTGGAGGCACACATCTGCTGCTTTCTGTTGTAGGTTGAGGATGTTGGGAGCCTCTGAGTGAAGTGGGTGGGATATAAAACAGCTTGGTTCTCAGGTAAGCAAATGAGTTCATCTCATTTTGATTTCAGGATTTGTGTTTCCCATTTAGTTATAAGAAGATGCTTTAAAAACCAAATTGCCTATAGACAAAAAATTGTGACAAGCCTTATTCTTATTCCATATGTCACTTCTGGGATTTTGAAAGCATAAGCTCAAGGTATGATTTCTAAGTCAAATAAACAATAATGCTGACAAGGAGTGGTTAAATTAGTAAATGGTAGAAACAAGGTATGAGGGGATCAGATTATGAGATCAAGAAAGACCTTAAAATTTATTTCTTATTTCTAGGAGGAGATGACAGTTAAAATAATAGGTATATGCCTGGGCAAGACCATAGGCTTATGTGTACTTTAAAGCAGGCCTATGAGTTGGTTTGGTCCACTGGTTCTTTAAGATAAAATAGCCCATGATTTCCATGTCTCTCTTGATGCTTTATTCTAGGGATGATTTTCACTTTATCTTTGACAACCAGCTAGTCTATACTTTATATTCATTGCAATAATCACATTTAAAAATCATATATTTTTACCCAACTGGCACATATCAGTGGCTGAGAATCAATCTATGAACCAGAAGGTCATGGTTTGATTCCTAGTCAGGGAACATGCCTGCATGCCTGGTTGCAGGCTTGATTCCCAGTGTGGAGCATGCAAGAGGCAGCCAATCAATGATTCTTCCTCACCATTGATGTTTCTCTCTCTCTCTCTCTCTCTCTCTCTCTCTCTCTCTCTCTCTCTCTCTCTCTCTTTCTCCTCTCTCTCTGTCTCTGTCTCTCCTCTCCCTTCCTCTCTGAAATCAATAAAAAATATAAATACCATATATTTTCATTTATGATTGTCTATATTTTTCCTCCCTAGAAGTCCTTCAGCTTCCTGAGGAAAGAGCCACCTCTTTCTGTTCACAGTAAGTTACCAGCTAATTGCATGGTGGCTGACATGACTGGTATTTAATTAACAGGCATTCAACAAAGAAGTGATGATATGAATATGAAGACTAAAAAGTCATAAAGGACAGAAAAAGTTTTCGTAGTTGGTGACTGCAAAAAAAAAAAAAAAAAAAAAGGATTTTGTTAAACTCAAGCAAAAGCTACAAAGTCTTTTATTGCACAAACCCTCATTGTTACTTGCACTTCTACCAACCAACCAGGCTTCTCTTGGTTTTTCAGTCCATTTACATTTCCGACTGTGTCCTTTAGGACAACCCCTCTCTCTTGAATGCTTTTCTGTTCTTTGAAGATAACTTCACCACCATTCTCTAAATATTAGAATTAAACTTTTGAATGCCCACTCAGTGCTTGTGACCTCACTCTCTCCTTCTAACCCATTCCCTTTGGTAACTGCCTCACTGCATCTAGTTTATGCATTCATTTTCCTCTTTTCAGAGGGCCATGATGCCTTGAAGACAGAAATTATTTCTTATATCTCATTGGGTCCCTGCATCTAGAGTAGACCTGATGCTTATCAGGGGATCAATAAACATTGGTAGAAACAACTGGTAAATAAATTTTGGTGTGAACTTTCAATAGAGCATTACTACTTGTAAGGGTTAACTTTGTATGTCAACTTAAATGGATCATGGGGTGTCCAGATATTTGCTTAAACATTACTCTGAGTGTTTATGTGAGGGTGTTTTTGAAGATCTTAACATTTAAATTGGTAGACCAAGTAAAGCAGATTACCTTCTCTGCAGGATGGTCCTTGTCCAATGCATGAAGATTTGTGCAAGAATAAGCCTTCCTTTCCCTGTTGACCGGCACCAGGTTCCATCTGGCACCCAGGATCCAGGCCTCGCTCTGGCTGCAGCCTTCTGCCTTGACTCCAACCAGAGCCGCCTTCCACCTTCACTCCAGCCCTGCTGCCCTCCCGTAGTTCCACTCCAGCCCCCCTCCTTTATAGCAGGTGTCCTGCCTCACCCCGGCCACTTGGTGCCTGCATGCATGTGCTGCTCACCATCTTTGTCACGTTAATTTGCATATTCCCTCCTTATTGGCTGTGGGCACTGTCATCTTTGTCATGAAGTGATGGCTAATTTGCATATTTCATCTTTAGTAGATAGGATAGTCATCAATGTAGTTTTAGGATAAAAATCTTTGATTTGTAGTATTATTTTCTATATATGTGTATCCTTTGCTAACTATTCCTTACTCTAAACATTTAAATTTTTTAATTTATTTGAGCATATAATTTTATATAATTTTCAGGTGTACAACATTATAATTTTACACCTGTATATTCCATTGTGTACTCACCACCTGAAGTCATATTTTCTTCTGTTTCCACATATTTGATCCCCTTTACTCTCTTTGCCTTCCATCCTCTCTGGTCATCAATCACTACTCTGTTGTCTGATTCTATGAGTTCATTTTTGTTAGTTTGTTACATTTTGTTTTTATTCTACATATGAGTGAAATGGTATTTTTTGTCCTTTTCCATCCTACTTATTTCACTTAGCATAGTACTCTCAAAATCATCCATATGGTACAGAAGGATTACCATATGGTTCAGCAATTCCTCTGCTGGGTATTTACTCAAAAATACGAAAACACTTATTCATAAAGCTATATGTTCTCCTATATCCATTTCAGCATTATTTATAATAGCCAAAACATGGAAACAACCTAAGTATCTACCAATGAATGATGGTATAAAGAAAATGTGGTATATATACAATGGAATACTCTTCAGCCATAAAAAAATAAATATGAACTTTTAAATTAAAAACAGAAAACTGTAGAGAAAAAAAATGTACCTTTTATTTCTAGAATTTAGATATTTGTGAACAAAAATATCTAATCTTTAGTAATGTTTCTTTATATCAGTATATAATTATTGCCCTGCCAATTTTTTTTGTTTTATTTTGTTTTTTTTGTTGATTCAAACTTATTGGTTTGTATGAGCTTTGGAGATGTGTGAAGTTAGCCCTATATTTTCAGTAGCTCTTCAAACATTTTGCAAAACTTTAAATGTATTATATTAGCTTGAACACAGTTTTGTATTTATATAATATATTAATTTCTATAGACAGGTAAAAAGAAATAAAGTGTCAAATATAGAATTAAAATATTAAGGATACTAAAGTCCATATTTTGAGGGACAAACTTCTAGTCAAGCTCCAGTTACTAATAATCCAGTTTTTAGCAGTATAGACAAAATACCCTAGTAATTATAGATGGCATTAATGATTATGATGATGACTAGAAAGAAAAAACAAAAACAAAATAGCCTTTAAAAACTAAGCCATAGTTAAAGTTGGTAATTACACTTAATATGCCATGGGTTAGACAATTAGCCAGCCAGAGTAAAGACTATGATTGCTATGGATGTTCTGTTTAGACTTTAACATTGGCAAAAAGAGGGATATTAAAAAAATATTAGTAAGAACATGTCAGTCTATGCCTTAAAATTTACCAATGACCTCTTGCCTTTGGCAGAAAATCCAATTTCTTTTTTTAATCTATAAATTCCTATGTGCCCTAGCCATTGCCCATTTGCTTCTGAGCACTAAGATTTCATCTTAGTGATGATATTTCTGCCTGAGTTTATTTCTTCTTGAATGCATTAGCACTTGCTGTTTCGTCTCCTTCAACTGCTTTTTAGCAAATGTCCTTTATTTTCATCTTTCAGATCTGAGCTCAGAAGTCACCTTCATGGCTCTTCTGAGAACTTCATTTGATATGTGTTCCTTTCCTTCTGCTCCAAGTAACACTCTCTGTATCTGTAACTGTGTTTATTATCTTCAATGCACTTGTCAGAAATATTCTTCTGCATTTATTTCTCTGTCTCTCCACATTAGAATTCATACCCCAGGGGAGCAGGGACCTTGTCTGTCATGTGTACGGCTATATTCTCAATTCATGGAAAGTAACTTGACATGTAGTAAGAGGGAGGCTCATGTGAACAAATAGATCATATGTAAATCATATTGTGAAGGCTTTCCAGAAAAGCCCTCACAAAGCTGACATTTGAGAATGATGCAGAGTGGATCATCACCTTTCTTTTTCTTTTTACACTACTGAATTTCACTCAGGGAATTCTCACTTTCACCCCACTTCCAATGTTTTAAATTGGGTATTTATATATTAGCTTGAATACAGCTTTGTATAGTTGTTTTACAACTATGCAAATTATGTGAGGATGGATTATATAGATATTTTGCTCTGATCATACATTCATGATCTCACCCAGAAAAACCTTCATCTTGAAGTAAGGCTGTTGATAATTCATCATAGGTTTAGATGACATCACTTTAACATGATAGATGATACCAAAGATGTACTGTAAACATAATTCAATATAATTAATATTTATATATTTCAGTGGATATTTTATAATTGGGCATGGGCGCATACTATAAATTAGGAAAAAAAATTTAACATCAGGACTAAGTTTTAAGAAAGTTCAAAGATACATTTCTTCTATAAAGGGATAGATAAAAATCACTATAGCTAGAGACAAGAAGTATAATTTTTTCTCATAAATAATTGGGCTATGCTGCGGTTTGTAGGTTGTCAGAATAAAAATGTTGCCTGCAAATGCTTGGGAACAAATGTTTCCTGAAATTCACCCAGGTACACATTGCATAATGCCATTTACACTTGACTCTCAGGACATCGAAAGATTTAAGTCATACCTTGAAACCCGATGAAGTAGATGTGGCAAAAATCCAGTTTCAGGTGTGCTTTTGGAAGACTTCCATAGGAAGCATGAGCACTTAGGATGTTCTGGCCTCATATGGAGAGTCAATGCCACTTGAAGAGCAGTGAGAGTTACCAGAACTCTTCTTGTCATCAATGGGTCTGCACTCTGGTGGGATTTAGAGGTGCTGGGAAAATTTCCCCTGCCATGACACCATAAAAATCAAACTTAATTGATAAAAAAAGAAGCTTTCATTAACTTATAGTTAAAAAACAAACCAAAATAAAACTCAACAACTAATACCATTTTCTCCTATTAATATTTATTGAAAATCCACCAGGTACTGAAGGATATATCTGAAAGATTAATAGGACACAGTAATTTATGCAACTCACAACTTTGTGGATGGGATAAATATATCTACTTGCAATTATAATATATTACAAAATGTGTATCTATTGAGGCATGAATAGTGTAGAGCAATGACCTATGAATTAGTCTGAGACAAAGATTACTTGTGATATTCTTCCAAATATACCATGTGGTTTCCTCTGCAACACAAATAAGGGTCATTTGGACATTTGGGACTGTGTAGAATCCAAATGTAACAATTATAGTCTGCTAAACAAGGAGATGAAATAACTATGCAGAGCCAAATGGACACAGACAATAAATATTGTGGTGAAGGCCTGGTAGGGGCAGGTGCAAGATGGAGGGGTCAATGGGGGGAAAAAAGGGACACCAGTATACTTTTAACAATAAAGATTAATTTGAAGAAAAAAAAATATGAGCATACTTCTGAGAGCAATCTTAAAATCTAATTATTTACATGATTCTGTCTCCTTTGTCTAAAAAACATCCCTTTATATTGTTCTATACATTCTACTATTTTGAATAGAAAATGTTCTTGCACAATTTCAAATGAAAAATTATTTAAAATAAAAATACAACCTAAACCAAAGTCATTATATTCAGCTAAAAAGGGTGTCACATTTTGCATTTATCATAGACATCATATAAAATCCCTTATTTATTAGCTTAATTACTGATCTGTGATATGAGGACTGCCATTAATATTTCAGTTCTTGGATAGCTCAATATAGCACAAGAAAGTGTATATTATCCTGGTATAATGTAGTTGTTGATAATCCCCTAGTTATAGAAGGTAGGGTTTCATATTGCTAAAAAAAATGGTGTTTCAGGTAAAATTGGAGACATTTATCAGTGATATATTTCAGTCTAGGCAATATTCTAACCAATGCAAAGTCTGTGATTTTTTTCTTCTACTCTATTAATTTTTATGTTTTACTTTGCCTGGCCTGTTGTTTGAATATTTAGTCATGGAAAAACCGTTTGCAATGACTCTATGGTGTGCAGAGTCATCTCTTCTGCATGTCTCCATCTTTCTCCTTGGCCTCTTTCTCCTCTGTGAGGTCCAGCCCTCATTTGTAGCCAGCATAAAGTGTGTAAGGCATTTCCTGGTCATCCAGAGCTGCTGCTCCATGGAAGGAAGGGATGCCTTAGAACTTGATATGAAGAAAGAAAAGGCATGAGGACCTTACTGAGATCTTACAGCCTGACTTTGATTCAAGTGGCAATTAGACTTGTACATAGTAAGAATTAACCTGGTTGCCTAGTGCCCCTTCATTATTAGGCTACAGAAGTGTTTCTGCTTCCTTTACTTTTTATTGGCTTCTGGGTAGATTGAGGGCTAAGTGTAGAAAGGGATAAAAACTCACCTGCCACATTAATGGAACTAGGATAATTACCTCTTGTTCCTTTACTTTTGACATTTCCCCTGCTTGAGAGAAGATTTGCCTGAGACATCAGATAGTCCCTGATTTATAGTCGTTTGACTTACAATTTTTTTGGCTTGATTATGGTCCAAAAGCAGTACCCATTCAGTAGAAACCATACTTTGAATTTTAAATATTGGTCTTTTTCTAGGCTAGCAATATGCAGGACCATACCTTTTTGAGATGCTGGGAAGTGGCAATGAGATGATTCTGCCCAACTTCAGGATGATGTAAGTGTGTGAACATTTCTAAAATAGACTAGGTGAAACTATGATGTTCGGTAGGTGGGGTGTATTAAATGCGTTTTTAACTTACATTATTCCAACTTAACAATGGGTTGATTAGGATGTAACCTCATCATAAGTGGAGGAGCATCTATCTGTATTGGGTGAAGATTGTGATAATTTTATTAGGGGTGAAGGTCAGGGGTATAAATAGTCTGGCACTTCTCTCTCATTTTGATGGTAAGAATTTGACTTTTTTATATACTCAATAAGTTTCTGATCCAAGTTGTTCTTGCACTGTTTTCCCTACATGGACCCTACAAATACTCACACCTTAGGGAAAGAGGTCCCTGGAGGGCAGAATGCACAGGTAAGATAGTAGCAATGGTCCCAAATTAGACAGCAAAATCTTTTTTTGCAAGCATGGTATTCTTTCTTGATGTACACAAAATGTTGTCACTCTGATTCTGTGTCAATGCTTATTACTATATCATTTAATTATTTGGAAAATTAAAGGTTAAAGTTGATATTAAAGACTATGATGTCTGAGTTATGATTTTTAATTTAAGATGGTGGGAAAAGCAGGTCATCCGAAGAGGTTCGTAAAAGTTCAAACGTTTTCATCTGCTCATCTTGAAATGTACATGCTCAAAATCTAATACCTGCCCCATTGACATATTGTATATGTTCCAAGTTAGCATAAATTCTGCCAAGCTATTCACAAGATGGAGCAGAAGGAGAGGATGACTCATTCAGATATAGGCACAAGGTTTAATCAGACAAACTGATGGGCCTGCTATCAAACAAAAACTTCCACAGGAGGGCCATCCTGTAGGTGTCTCCCACTAATTCAAATACTCCTGCAGTCAGTGACATGATCTGGTGGTCCTGAATTACCAGCACCTATCGCTTCATTGCTTCAGAGAGGTCATTTATGAGAAAATGTAGAAAGTGAAAGTGCCACTCACTTCTCTGGGAGTATTTACCTTGTGTACTGGAAATAAGAGTAGGATACATTCAAAACTTTTGGGAATCTGAGTCAAGATTTGTAAACCAGGATTTTCAAGATTTCCCATCCATAAGAATCACCCAGAATACATGTTAAAAGTGTGATTCTCCCACTCACCTCCAAAGTTTCTAATGAAACAGAAATTTTCAACAAGTTTGCTTTCTATATAAGTGGTCTGTGGACTCAACTTTACAAAAATGTGGTCAAAGTTGTCATCTAAAGGTTTGGGGCAGTGGGAAAATATCTGGGTACATGGTAAGTACTTACTGAATATTTGTTGAATGAATTATCTCCAGCTCTTTCCCTAGAAACAAAGACTTTTTTTTTAGTGGATTGCTTATGGGCTTACTTAAATATATATTATTTTAGGGAAACTCAACTCTTACACATTTATTCTTCACTTTCTGTTAAATGAATTTTAGTATATGGTGTCAGAAAACTCAAGTTATGTAATCCCTTTCTTTTCCTCATAATGTGATCTTGGACACTTATTTGAAGTTCCTTGGCCTTAAATTTATACCCTGGGAATGTTAATGATTTCTTTTAAAATTATTATATAGCTCCAAAAAAGGAAGATAATATATGTGAAAAATGCAGTATAAAATGTTTTACTAGAGTCACTTATTTTATGATTCCTAGAAACCAGTTCTAAGCTGGGGTTTGGAATTGAATGACAGAGGCAGTGGCAATGAGGTGCTTCTGATGATCCCCAAGCTCTAGGACAATGTGTGTTCTTCAGTGGCTACAGGAAAGCCAGATTAAAGTGAATGCAAGTGAAATATTTGTCAGTGGTTAAAGTTCTACCTTCCCTACATCTTTTTGCTTTGTTTTTTCAATAATCAACATTAAGTTATTAGATACTTTTAATGTTATCTTGGGTTCTAAAGACAATGGTTACACAGGTCCCATAGGGGGTCAATTGATCTCTAACAAGAAAATGGATGATCTGGTGGCTGGAGAAGGCTCGTTAAGATAACCAGTCCTCTTCTGATCCTCCCCACCCTGAAAAGCCCCATTTACTATGCAAACTCACATGCACAGGTAGATACATGCAGTGTTTCCCTTAATTTTCACCTTGTAAAAGATGAGTCAGTTGTGTTCTTCTTACTTCCCCTTCAGCTGTGCTGTGTGCAAGATATATGCTGATAGAATATATCTTTAAGGGTTTTGTGAGTAATTAAATGTTGGGAGTGGAAAAGGAGATGTGTGTCTAAAAGTAATTCAAAAGATTTTCTTTTCTTTCTGATAAGATTTATAAACATCTCTGGGAAATGAATCATCCTGTCATCTGCATGAGGAATGCAGACAGTTCTTTATTTAAACCTACCACATTAAAATAAAGTAAAAGAAAAAAAAGTGTTTAGACAGATAAAATATGGTAGGGATTAATCATATTGGCACAAGTGAGGCAGACATAACAAAAACCAAGACACATTTCAGGACAGGTACTAGTGCTGCCTAACCTGAAGGACACAATGATCCACCAGGATCTGGCTTAGTTCACTCATTGGTCATCTTCTGTATTAGTCAGAGTTCCTTGCACTCAAAGCATCAGAAGCACTATTTGCATTAGCTAAGAAAACTAGAAGAATATACTGGAAGTTTTCTGTCACTATGAGAAGGAAGCTGGACTTGAGGGAGACCTGGAACATGATAATGTAAACACTGTCAGACCACTGGTTCAGACTCTGATCTCTGCTTCTCTCTGAACATAGTGTCCATGCTCATGGATCTTCCCAAAGATGAGGGGAGCAGGAAAATCAGCCCCTACATCTTATGTCTTCCATCTTCACAGGGTAAAGGCATGGTAGAGTAGTCATATTTGAGATACAGACAGGAGTTAAAGTCACGAGGGACTTGGTGTGTGTGCTGGGGAGCATAAAGATGTGTGTCCAGAGGTTAATATGTTGTGACATGATGAAGTGACACATGACCTATATCTGTCTCCAGGTATAAACACTCATGATCCAACTTCTAGGAGTAGTGTTGGCACCTTCCACTGCACCCCCCTCTGAAGGATGGCTTTACTGCTGAGACCCAGCTCTCCCAAGATCATATTTCCTTCATAGGTCAGACAGTACCGGCATCTGATGAAGACTGACCAGAGGATAGAAAGCCTGTCCCTCCTACTCCATTTAGGAACATCTTAAAAGATCCCTTTGCCCACTCATGTTCCCTTCTCTTATATAAAAATTGAGTTCAATAACATGTCCTAATGAAGCCCTTGAATACTCACTTCCATTTCATAGTTTGCTTTCCAGAGACAACTGAGAAGAAAAGAGAGGAGAACAGAACTCTGTATATTACTAATTTTTAAGATGAATAAAAAGGAAAGAAATGGGCATAAGAAAGTAGAAAAGCTTAAAAAGGAGGGTACTTGTTTAGAGACAGCAGTATTATAAGATAGGTTGACTTTCACCTGAAATGTTCCGTTTATTTTTTGGGGTAGGTATTTTGGCTTAGAGTGAGAGGATTTGGCAGGGTATTTGGCAGAGGATTTGCAGCTCATCATAAGAGGGACACTAGTCTTGATAATGAGAAAAAAGATTGGCAAGTGGTATTTAGGACTCAGATGAAACTGAAAACCATGATATATTAGAACCAAATTTCACAGTAATGCCATTTACTCTAGCAACACTATTTTAAAGATGTAGGAGTAAAGACAATGGGCTGAAGGATTGATATTTGCATAAAAATAAAAGGCCAAGAGAGTTGAAGTAACAAAAAATGGGACATAAAGCATACACATAAATATGCATGATTATTAATTCTTCTATATTAATGACATTCATATTTTTGCATTTTGTTTCAAAGTAATGGTTCTATGGTACCATTCTACTTTTTCTTAATTATTGTAGACAGTATTAACTTGCAATAATGTTTTATATTATTATTAATGTGATTATGTATTAATGAGGTTATCATTCTATTTGTCTTTTCTAGGTCCTGTTCCTACAGTGATGAATAAAAAAAAGACTCAATATGGGTATGAAATTATAGAAGCAATTAAAATAGAAAGCTGGGATTATGTTCTCTTCAGATTTTGGCCAGAGAGAATTTTTACAGCCTATAAAATATGAGAAAAAAGCTATACATTTACTTTCTCTTGGAATGAGTTGCTTCCTTTTTTAAAATAATGCCTGTCATCCATGGAGTTGGGAAAAATATAGAATTAGAAGGGTTGGAGAAAAACTGGAGTCATCTTTTGGGCTTTATTACAAGGGTGATGGAAAGGGGTCTTCTCACCTGAGGTTGCTGCACATTGATCTGCCTAGCAAGCAGAGCCCTGAAGAAATTAAAGAGTGTATATCTGCAATAAGGCCACTGATCCAAAAGGACAAGTAGATAACGGTAACAGAAAACAATGGAAAGACCAGGTTCAGATGGAGTGTAGAGTTCTCTCACTTGTGCTTCTTTCTACTCAACACAACCATCGCCTTTTCTCACACGTCCTACTTGTTTACCAGTCTGTCTCCACCATTAGTCTAAAAGCTCCCAGAGCAAGGTCTTGTGTGTCATCTGGCTTTTGTCTTCAGAACATAGCATAGAATCTGGTTTTCAATGTGATATACAAGAAATGTTGGCTGAATGAAAGAACTCAATAGATAGATCTGGCAATAATTTTTTTATTACCAGATTGACAAAAATGCCCCAAAGAACTAAACAGAGAAGTATAGTAATATTTCTCATGTTGACATTATTAGCATCTTTAGTAATTCATTCCAGAAAGACCTCAATCTGTGCAATCCAGCATGAGGAATGAATTGCATCCTTCCTGTCCAGTGTGATGTTTGACATTTCACTCAGCATAGGTTATACAGCCACTCTTTATTCTGTATGTCGGAAAAACTTCAAGTACTTCATTAGGAAGGGTAGGGTGGATCAACTCCAATGTTTAAATTCTCAAATTGTTTTCAATTAGGAAATGACTTCTGTGTTTCTCTCACTCAAGTGCCTTTGATTAGCTTGAAGCAAAAATATGCAGTCACACGGAAATGTGCTCCCTCAGTTAGAATCTACAAAAGCTAATCAAGTGCTCAGCTGGCTTACATTTCTATACATTCCTTAAAACACAGATGCGACTTGAAGCTGGCTGGCTTTTCCTTGTACATTGCTGCCAAACTCCACAAGGCTAAGGAATACCTAAAGTTGTTTTTGTTTCTTAAACTGGGGCCTCTATAGGATAGAAATAGTCCACTGAGCAGCTATGTGACCTCACAAGGCCCTGGCCCTGTGGTCATTAGAGTTGCTTTAAGATTGTAAGTGTGGCCTAGCTGGTGTGGCTCAGAGGTTGAGCATAACCCCAGAAACCAGGAGATCCCAGGTTCTATTCTCAGTCAGGGCATATGCCCAGATTATGGGCTCAATCCCCAGTAGAGGATAGGGCAGCTAATCAATGATGTTCCTCTGTCATCCATGTTTCTATCTCTCTATTCCTCTCTCTTCCTCACTCTCTAAAAATTATAAACCTTCTAATAAAAGAGTGAGATGCAAATTGACTGTACCTTTGTGATGCCCACCAGCCAATCAAGAGTGAGTATGCAAATTAGCCCAACAAAGGTGGCAGGTTAATTTGCATGCACAGGCGCCATGGGGACCACACAGGGGTTCTGCACTGCCCCAGCTACTCTGGACCTCTGGGCAGTGTGGGAAGGAAGAAAGATGGCTCCAGCCAGAGCAAAGGTGGTGCCGGCAACCAGGGAAGGAAGGCCCATTCTTGAATGAATCTTCATGCATTAGGCCTCTAGTGTGTGTATAATTAATTGGGCCTCTAAGCTGAATAATTAATAATGATAATAAAACATGTTTGGCTGTTCATCTATCTACCCAAACATCCATCTATCTTATATGTATGATAGTATCCAATGTTGAGGAGACTATTGAGGAAACAAGGAACAGTCGAGAGGATTCTCTTGCCCACTTTTCTCCAATCTTTTTTCTCCTCTGTGGTCCGATGGACTTTATCAAGTCCCATCAAATTACTTTGTTGCTAAATGCAAGGTGTCCCATTACTTATCACATAAAGACCAAAATTATCTGTGTCCTGAAGGCTCCTACCTCTCTCTACAAGAAGCTCCCCCATAGTCTAACCCTAATCCTTAAACCTGTTCTTCTTTGTATGTGCTGTTCCCTTTATCTTATTTCCTCACCCTGATTTCCTCATTATAGCTATTCTTCCTAACACAGGCTTTCATCTCCTATAACTTCTTCATTGCAGTTTCCCAGTTTTACATAGAATTATGTGGTTGTTAATACATTCTTGACACTAACAGAGAACTGTGTCTGTTTCATTCTGCACGGTGCTCTAGGGTCCAGTGCTGTGCATGGGACATAGCGAAGTTAATGATTATATTCAGATAATGTCCAAGAAGTCTGGCTCATGCCCATCCTCTGCCTACATATACCCCTTTCCTGCCTCTTTGGCTGCTACCTATCCTTTCTCTTAAGCAAACATTTCTCTCTTAAAAGAGGATTTGATCATTACATTTTAAGAACATAAGTTATGATGGGAAGGTATCATTTGAGACCAATGATACCTAAATGACAAAAATAAATTAATCCCACAAAACACATAATATATTTTATTGGTTTGAACTTAGTATCTATTTCATAAAAGGTGGTCAATAAAATGTATCACCTATAGCAATATCCATATATCTATTTTCAGCTTTATTTAAGATCTATACCAATAATTATTTTCTGTTTTATACCAATATATGCTAATAATGAATGTACTTTTATAAATTTCATCTCAGTGGTTTTTTATTTCCCAGGCAATACAATTTCAATGACATCATTCACAATCAACTGTAAAATAAACATCTTCTGTCACTAGGCCCAGTAGATGCAAAACTCTAGGAAAATCTAAACAAATGTTTTGATTTTGTTTACATATATACCACCAGCTGTTTCAAAAAATGGATTTGGAAAAAAAAAACCCAAAATTGCAAAAGAACACTATATTGTAAACACCTGGATTGAAATACTTAACCGAAATCCAGAAAGTAAATATTGCTATATTACTCAATCATCTGGGAAAAACCTTCCCCCCAAGTGTATTTCATACAGGGTTTAATTTCACATAAAAGAGATGGAGAATAAGTGGCAAAAATGAGAACAGAGCAGATGAAAAAAGAGGCTTACATTGTGGAACCAGTCATGCCTTATCAGTGTAGGTATTAATGGGTTACTAGAAAGCTTAGGACCTCTCCCCCTCCCCAATATATGGAGCCTCTCTTCATCCTACACCCATCCTAACTTATAAAAAAGATGGCCTTGGTCCACACTCACTTTCCATCAGCAGGAAGCTCACTTGCTAAATGCCATCAGGAATATAAAGAGATTAATAAAAGAGTTTTGTTTTTGTTTTGATTTTTCCTTTAAGAATCTATAATTTAGTGATGACTGAAATACCTGCAAATAATTGTGAGATAGTAAGTATATATGCTAGAATAGATGTTAGTGAAAGACTGATGGTGGCTTAAGAAGAAAATAATGAACTCTTGCAGGGCTTGGGAAAGTTTCATATAAGAACTGATCATTCAGTTGAGTCTTGAAGTATGCATAGGAGTTTCTCCAATATTTAGGTAATGGAAGATGAGTTAGCAAGTATGAAGGTGGTTATAGATGAGCATCCCAGACAGAAGGAATGCCATTGCACAAACAGCGTGACACACAGGACTGCTCCAAGGTCTAGTGAGCACACAGAACCAAGGCTACTTGTGTCTGCATGTTCCCATGGCTATTGGGCCACATGAAGTGCACTCACTGCCACTTGCCTGGGTTATCACCTCTACTCATACACATGCTCCCTTGTCCTGTGGGATGTTAAGTTCAAAATAAAAAGTAAAAAATATAAGTATTAACAATTTCAGGGTAGAAGAGATCATTAAACCAAATGTGGGGTCTTCTCAGAGGAGGACTTGTAGTACTGCACAGGTGTATGCCCCTGAATTCAGCTCTGCATTAGTGCAATTTTCACTGCAGAGTAATGTGTCTGCTGCCAATAAGCATTCAGGTTTTCCCTCTTTTCTCTCCAAATTTACTATTAATTGGATCTGGAACACAAATTAATTGGGGCAGGGGAAAGGGGGTAGGCAAAGGTGAGAAGAAGCTGGGCCAGAGGCAGGCTCAAATCATGCAAACTTTTCTACAACGTGTTGTAATTTGATGTTTAGCCTATGAGCGAAGAAGCTCCTTTGAATGATTTCAAGCGATGTCATAGGAAGAGATTTGTTGTGAAGGAGATGGGTGGATTTAATGCAAGAGAAATAGAAAGTAGGGAAAGCAGGTCTGAGCATTACAGGTGGAAGATCTTTTACGTCTATTCGCTGGCTTTAGATACCTGTCCTGTGTTCTAGTTTTGAATGCACATGCCCTCTTATACTGACATGAAAGGTCCTTTGAAGTGGTGGTGCCTTTTAAATAATGGATGTTTAATATATACTTCCTGTTAAACTGAATTTGCCTTAGCTTATAAGTATTCACATCATAATCTGGACTCACATAGAGACCTTAGTTTGAGTTTAATTGAAATTATGTGTTGTAATGAAGTAAATGGATTTAGTAAGTCCATATGGGCTGCTATGTTCACCAATGCTCCTGAATGAACTTAAATGACTGAATGAGTTCTTCACAGAAGGAAAAAAAAACATATAGCAACCACTGTACTGCATTATGAGTGCATTAGAAGTCAATAAAATATGTTCATTGATAAGGGAAATTGCATTATTGTTCTATTTGTAGAAAAGAGAGGATACTTGTAACATTAATATTTTAGGTAGCAATCTTTGATTGCATAGGATTGTCATGTCAAAATTGAGGGGATTGGGGCTTCTAATATGAACATGCTGGAGTGGTAGAGTCTAAGCCCTGTCTTAGACTCACCTAGGAGAGTTTAAAAATTGCCCTTGCCTGAGTCCGACCACAACTGGATTAGAATCTCTGGTGGTGAGTTATGGATATCTAAATTTTTCCCGAGCTTCACATTCCAATTAACATACAATAAAATTCATCCACTGTGAAGTAATTTCTGTCTATATAGTTGTGCTTTTTCCAGAATTTTATGTAAATGTAATCAAAGATTTCTTTAGTCTTTTGTGCCTGGCTTCTTTCACATAGCTTAATATTTTTGAGATTCATTGTAGTGGTAGATGCAGTGTATGAAGAATACTGATCCACAATTCTTTCCTGTACTCATTAGTTGACGGGACCAGTTGAACTTCTTAAAAGCTTCCCAGTTGATTATAAAGCATAGCAAGGGTTTAGAAGTACTAACTCAAAGAACCTTCAATATGAATATTACCTGATATTTTAACCAAGTGCTTTCACATGCCTCAGGTACCATCCTTGCACTGGATATGTGGAAGAAGTTATATTTACTAATAGCTGAACCATATACCACAAACAGTGGCCATAGGAATTTTGGATTATATCTGATTAACAATTATTTTCTACTTGACATTACCTAAAATGTATGTATTATTTAAAAGCATAGTGAATTAGTATCATACACTTCATACTCTTCCTGTTCTTGATAGGGTCTGAACATTTTGGTGGAAGATTTTCTTTTGTGAAAAAAAAATTGTTCACATTTCAGATAATCTTTTCTTACCCATAAATGGAAAATTCTTGTCCATAAAGAGAGAATAGTTTTGGGACTCATGATCATTAAACTATCTAACATGCACATATTTCTGACCTCTTGGCAAATATTATGAGTATTTCAGTATCCAAGTCTATAAATTATTATTAAAAATAATTTACAAGGGCACATCCATGTCTTTCATAAATGCTTGGTTGTGATAGTTAATCAGTGCTGATCCAGTTGATAAATAGCAACAGTTGGCAGCAATAGGATCAGAAATATCATGGAAACTTCAACATCACAATGAAATAGTGTAATTATCAGTCCATTTTAAAAAGAATAAGTAGATATAAAAGATTTACTGAATTCATTAGTGAGGAATCCAAGCAAGAGAAAGCTGTTTTACTAAATATAATTTCTCTACTTAAAAATTATATTTATTGAGGTAACATTTGCTAATCTATACTAATAAAAGGGTAATATGCAAATTGGTCAGGACTCCCTCACAATAACAACCAAATAGCAGGCTGCTTGAGGTGACCACGCCAGCAGGGGAGTTAGTGAAGACAATCAAATGACCAAACAGCAGGCCATGTGGGGTGACCAGGCCCACAGAGGGGGGCAGTGAGGGATGACCAGGATGGCAGGGGGTGGGGGGAGTGGGGGTGACCAGGCTGGCAGGGGGGTGGTTGGGAGAAACCAGGCCAGCAGGGGGTCAATTAGGGGCAATCAGGCAGGCAGGCAGGTGAGCAGTTAGGAGCCAGCAGTCACAGATTGTGAGAGGGATGTCCAAATGGGATCAGGACTAAATTGGCAGTCGGACATACCCAGGACTGGAGAGGGTGCAGGCTGGGCTGAGGAGACTATCCCCCATCATGCATGAATTTCATGCACTGGGCCTCTAGTAATGTTATATAATTATTGGGTATAGAAGATTATGTGACATCTATACCCTCGATTGCATGCTTCCCACATGAAGTTTAGCTTCCTGCCATTACCATATATTTGATCTCTTTACCCACTTTGTCATTCCCAGAACACTCCTTCCCCTCTGTTGACCACCATACTGTTGTCTGTGTCTATGAATTTGTTTTTGTTCTGTTTGTTCCTTTATGTTTTATGTTCCACATATGAGTGAAATTGTATGGTTGTTGTCCTTTTCTGTCTGACATTTCACTTAGCATAATACTTTCAAGATTACCCATATTGTCACATATGGCAATTTTTTAAACTTTCTTTTTATGGCTGAGTAGTATTACATTGCATATATATGTCAGTGCATTTTTTTTAATTGAGTTTCTGAGACAGCTTTTTAATGGATGTAATTTAATAGATTATGGTGAAATTGGATACACAACCAAACTAAAGTTCCAACAAGACAGCTGGAGACTTTATGGAGACTTGTGTAAGAAATGTACTTGCTTGAGATCAAAGGACTGAATTTGGCTTACAGAAATTGAAACACCATTTGGGGAGTTTTTCTGAGTTCAGTCAAACTTGAACTTCATTCCTCAAAAAGAGTGAAGTTATGTGATGATGAGGCAAGATCAAGGAAAACCCGACTTATGAGTAATTGTTCACTGATGTTCTTTCCACTCTAAAAATGCTACCATTGAGAACCAAGCCCTTGGGACTGACACTATACATGATTATTATAATCTCTTGGACTCAGGAAACCAAAATGTCACCTGGGATTTCTACAGTCTCTCTTGCCTTTCCCTTCAAGCATAGCCCATGGATTCAGACACTCATGTGGTGAAAACCTGAGGAGGGGCCAGAGCTGGGTGGTGGGGAGCAAAGAGAGGGAAAATGAGGGACATCCGAAATATTGTCAACAATGAAAAAATCCTTTTTAAAATTGCTATCCATCAACTTTGTTTCTTATTCTTTGAAAGTTAATAGGTGCTACTCGTAAGATTTGAATGGTTAAAAAAAAAAAGGTTAGAAACGTATTCCTTATCCCTTTGCAAGTCATTTCATTCAACTCATTGCAAGAGGACTTTATTTTGATTATCAAAGGAAAACGAAGCATTGATTTTCTAGCAAATTTTTATTCTGCTCTCCCAACATACATGCATTCATGGAAATATTATTGAAGGAATCTCTGGTTTCTAAGGATGTGCCAAATCCTGCCAAGGTAGCAATGAGGTAATTCTACAGTGGATGGTAGTTGTATCCTTTTACAAATGTGAAAAAGGTTAAACAGGAATCAAAGAGAATCTTAGTGAAATGAAATAAAATTAGGACAGGGAGGGTATTTTCTCATTTGCTTAAAATAATGTATTGTTTCAAGGTAATCTAATTAAATAATTTAAGACCTGTGTGCTAGGTTAAATGGTGTCCCCTCAAAATTCATGGCCTTCCTGGAACCTCAATAGGTGACCTTATTTGGAAATAGTCATTGCAGACATATTTGGTTAAGAAAATGACATTCTTGAGTAGGACAGGCTCTTAATCCAGTATCACTAGTGTCCTTGTAAGACTCAGAGAAGGGACACAGAGACACAGAGGGAAGAAAGCCATATGAAGACTTTAGCAGAGATTGGAGTTATGCACCCAAAGCCAAAGAATGCCTGGGGTTCCATAAACTTGGAGAGACAACAGAAAATCCTCCTATAGAGGAGGGAACATGGCCTTGCCAACATCTTAATCTTTAACTGTGACCTTCAGAACTGTCAGACAACATATCTGTAGGTTATGGTACTTTGCTACAGTATCCATAGGAATCTAACATAACTTGTTTCTGGATTTTTGGCCAAAGTGAGAGAGTTTTGCCATTTGATAGGCTGGTGGTCTAGAAGAAGTCAGAAAAATTTTAGTAAAAACAAAGGGAACAGCATCTCACTTCTTCCCACTCATGACTTCCTCTCAATGCCATATGTTGTGATCATTGAACTGTTAAGTATTAGGATCACCTGGGTGCTCAAAATATAGATTCCCTGTCAAGACTCAAGCCTGCTGGTTTGAAATATCACTGGTTAGAACCTAGAGATCTTCATTTTACTAAGTTCCTTATGTTTTTATATTGAAAGCCAAACTTTTGTAATTATTAGCATACAGAATCCCATCTATTATCTTTCAGAATTCATTAAACAAAAGTTCATCAATTCATTGAGGTTCAAAAGAAGCTTGATTCTGTCCTCAAGTCTATATATGGGGTCAAGAAAAATCTAAACATTAGACAGCATCGGGGAGCCACCCGGGATCACAATGGATTATAAGGACAGAATTTATGCACAGTATATATACAAATGGCCCTAATTTTCTTCTTGATTTACAGCAAGCAAGGGCAAAAAGGAATTGGTCCTCTTACCTTGTACAAAAACCATAGCAGCTGGAACTTGGAAAGGATGGAGGAGAAGTATGGAACCTATTGAATGCACAACTTGCCACATGTTTTTGTTTTCTTCTTCAACTCTTGGATAAAAATAAAACTTACTGATACATGCCTTCAAAATAGATTGGAAATCATCAGGACTTTCAAACTTACAGAAGGGAAAAAACTCTTCTGAAGAGAAATCCCATTTAACAAGAGCTTTAAAGTCACATTAATCTGAAATTACATTTATATTAAGTAAATGAGGCAGATAATTGGTTAGAGGACTTGAAATGGAAAGTCTAACTCACTTCTTTTATATTTTAGACTCTTAGAATCCTTATATTTTCACTGTACACATATAATTTATACAAGTGAAATAACTTATGCATGGTTTATATCAATATAGAAATTTGGGATTATAATTATTAGCTTCCAATGTAACAACTACCTATGCAGAAACTCCCCAACATTAACAAACTTTATAATATTTCTCTGTAATGTTATTATGAACAAGATGTAAATAGTCAAAATTGCCTATAATTTTGTTTTTAATTTTGACTATAAGACCTTCTTCATTTGTGTTTTTTGTAGAGAATTTTTATGAGTTTATTTGAGCCAAACTGCATAAGAGAGGAATATGCTAATTATGATAACAACTGACCCTATAGTGACTGGATGATGGATCTGCAGGAGGGCAGCTAACTACAAGTGGGCAGCATAGAGCTACAGGAAGGGGCAGCAGCAAGCTATGAGGGGGAGGCGGGAGGAGCTGCAGGAGGGTGATAGTGACCTAGTGGCACACGGATTCGTGTGCAGGGCTACTAGTTTTATATATAAACTAGAGGTCTGGTGCATGAAATTCATGCACAGGGGGTGTGTCCCTCAGCTCAGCCTGCACCCTCTCCAATCTGGGATCCCTACAGGGATGTCTGACTACCCGTTTAGGCCCGATCCAACTTCCCTCCCTGCAGGCTTGATAGCCCCCAACTTCCAGGTAGGATTGGGCCTAAATGAGGAGTCAGACATCCCTCTCAAAATCCAGGACTACTGGCTCCCAACTGCTTGCCTGCCTGCCTTCCTAATTGCTTCTAACCATGTCTGTCTGTCAGCATGATCACCCCATAACCATTCCCCTGCAAGCCTGTTTGCCTTTAACTGTCCTCTTCTGCAGGCCTGATCACCCCTAACTGCCCTTCCCTGCAGGCCTGGTTTCCCCCAACTGCTCTCCCCTGCAGGCCTGTGTCCTCCCCAACTGCCTTTCCCTGCAGGCCCCATCACCCCCAACTTCCCTCCTCTGCCGGCCTGATCACCCCTAATTGCCCTCCCCTGCTGGCTTGATTGTCCCCCAACTTCCCTGCCTTGCAGGCCTTGTCCCTTCCAACTGCCCTTCTCTGCTGGCCTAATCACCCACAACTGCCTTTCTTTGCAGGCTTGGTCCCTTCCAACTGCTCTCCCCTGCTGGCCATCTTGTGGTGACTATCTTGTGTCCACATGGGGGCAGCCATCTTGTGTGTTGGAGTGATACTCAATTTGCATATTACTCTTTTATTAGATAGGATACCATCTTCTATCCTTCATCATCGTAATCATTTTCTAACATAAGTCCTCTGAGTATATATCAATAGTAAACTAATTTTTTTTAAATAGTAAGTTATTTGTGCACATTGGTCTATGAAGTGTTCTCTTGACATTCCTGACTCTTGTCATCTTAATGGTTCTGAGCATTTGTCCAAGATTTTTTTTTTTTTTTTGCCTTCTCTTGCTCTGGAAGGTTAAAAGACAAGTTCATTGAAAATATATTGTTTTTTGTACATCTTCAGGAAAACTGCTCAATGAAATTGTGTTCTTCAATTATATGTATCAGTACTGTTTGACATTTCTACCTGCTATATTATAGAATATGGCAATAGTTTAATGAAATACTATAACTTTCTTGGAAGCCATTGTAGTTCAATAGACCAGATAGATTTAGTAATATCTTATAAGAACATAACAATTATACAAATCAAGTCATTTTGCTAAGTTTTAGAGCTTGTGATTGGGTATAACCATGGTGTTAGACAGATAATTTGGAAAGACCATTTGTTGATATATTGTGTGCTAGATAATTAACCATCTAATTTTATTTTTAAAATGTATTACAGTATTAGTATTATAAGAGTGAGAAAATATGTTATTAGTATTTTAAAAAATAGAAAAATAAAACAAAGATAAAATAAAAACAGCAAGAAAGTTCCAATAAGATGAATGGAACTTTCACATATTGCTGGAGAGAGCATAAAATGATAAACTTGTTGATTAGAAGTATATTGGCATTATCAATGAAAATATTAGCAAGCATATATTTAAAATATAACCTTTCTATTGACAAATAACCCTACAAGTACATTTACTAGTATACATATGTGCTATGACATGTATAATAAATATCTATCAACAGTAAAATTTTTTATGTTATATGCATAGAAGACAATGCTATGTAGCAGAAAAAAAATATGTTAGACCTCTGTATTGGTTTTCCAAGTTGTGTAACAGATTACCACAAACTCAGTAGCTTACAACAATAGACATTTATTACCTTACAGTTTCTGTGGGTTGGGAGTCCAGTCACTGCTTAGTTAGGTATTCTTCTCAGGGTCTTGTAAGGCTACAATGAAGTTTGGCTGTGTTGATTCTCATAGAGAGGCTCATTTAGAAAAGAATTTGCAATCATGGCTACTCAGGTGGCTGACAAAATTCATTTATTTGGGTTGTAGGACTGAAGGTCCTGGTTTAAGAGGGTTGTTGGACAAAGGTCACCCTCAGCTTCCAGAGACTATAATTCCTAGAGGCTACTAGCAAGTTTCTTTCCACATGGTTGGTTACTCCATTGAGAAAGTAAAGACATTTTCTATCAGGTTATACTTGTACTCTTATTACCAATGATCATTTTGGAGTTAACTCTAATATGTGGAGGCATTACTCCTTTCTTAGAACTCTTTATCCAAATATGTGATTGATTTTTAAGAATTTTTAAACCTAAACACTAGCCTTTTTCATGATTTATGTCCGTTAAGATTTTGAAGAGTTAATATTTGGGTTTTCAGCCTAATTTTGCCATAAAGTTCCTTTCATTCTTTGTAGAGGAAAAAAAAAACCAGGGGCTTCAAATCACCCTCTGAGTAAATGTAATTTAAAAGCCTAGAACTTTGATTTAAATGGTCTTTTGGGTAGAGATTTCATCGTGGTATATACTTTAATCTTGACCTAAACTTCCTCTTCATTTTAAAAATCTACTCTAAGCATTGTTTCTTGGATATAATTGTAAGTGATCATTCCAGAAAAAGAACAACTCTGTTTTGAAAGAATCTGGTAAGTACTACTGAAACCTGTGTGATGGCAGGTTGGTCAGACGCTAAGTGGCTAAAACTGGAAATTCCACAAGACCCAAACATTCTTTAATTGCAGCCAAGGAGAACCCATAGAGGAGAGACGCCTTTCTAGGTCTAAACCATTTGGACTAAGATACTTCATACAATTTAGATTTTCTTTGAAACAACTTTAGTAAAAGCCTTATTTTAGGAATTGGCATGCAATTCAGCGCCTTTGTAAACATAAGCCTCGTTTTGTTTCTCTTCAAAAATAATGTATTCATTTGAGTATAAGTAGAAAATTTAGAATGAGCCAATGTTAATTTTATGGCTTTCAGATAATCCAAATGGACAAATGCTGGCATACCCTCTTTAAATGCAATGCTTTGGTCCATCGTCTCTAACATAGGGTGCAAGTACTAGAATTTAAAGAACCTTTGTTCACAACAGGGAAATACTGGCCTCAGTGCCCTGTAATTGATTTTCAGGGCCCAATACTGAAACAAGTAGTACAGTATTCCATTACTGCAACCAGTTTGATGACTTAATTTAAATAATGTGTTTTCTTTACAGACTTTAAACAACACAAACACATTTGCAGAGTTTTTACATGACGGGGAGATAAGTGCCAACAATTGTATGAGTTTGAGAAGGCTTTTTGTTGTTCTAAAATATCATTTTTAAAATGTTCCCAGATCTTAAAAATGTTAAAGTAAAACTCTGAAACTACAGTCTTTTATCCAGTAACATTGTAATTTATCCAACATGTCCTTCATTATTGTAATTCAATGCTCTCTTAAGTTTACAAAATATAATATTTTGAATTAAAACATGAAAAGGCAGGCAAATATATAATGTTGTCAAAACACAAAATTCTTGATGACTACATTAAGAGGAATCTTTTCTCTAGGTGTCATTGTCTATGTTCACTGACTAAAAAACATGGGAAGAGATTTATTAACATCAGTACTAGGACATGTGTGTATGTGCTTGCTTGCCTGTTTTCCTTCCCCCCCCTCCCCCGTAAAATATTAAAATATTTACTGTTAGCCTGCTCTAGCCAGGTAATGTGCTAAAATATGATGCTATAAAGATGAGTAAGAGAGGATTCTGTTAGATCCTACAAGGAAGTGTGCATGTGTCTTAGGGCTGCTGTATCAGAATCGCATAGACTGGGGAGGCATATAAACAACAGAATGTGTTTCTCACAGTTCTTGAGGCACTAATAGGTTCAGTGTCTGCTTTCTGGTTCATAGACAGAAACTTCTCAGTGTCCTTGAATGGAGGAAGGAGTCTTTCATTAAGGCAGTGCCTTCATGACCTAATCACCTCCCAAAGGCATCACCTCCAAATGCCTGCCATCACATCAGGATTAGATTTTAACACGAATTTTGGAGATAGACATACAGTCAGTCTATAACAACATATGAACAGAAAGTTCCAGTTTAGATCATGCTATACAGAGTTTGGGTCACAAAGTTCTGAAGAGCATAAATGAAGAGAATAATTTCAGAGATAAGATCCAGAAATGACATCACAGAGAAGGCAAAATTTAAGCAGGGCATTGAAGAGAGATTAGAAAAACTTATAAAGAAGAAAATTCCTGTAAATGTTAGAAACATGCTCTACCTCTTAATTTACAACAGTAATACAAGTAAAATTTAATGGATATTAGAATAAACTGTGAGGTTGTTTTTTCAAATGCCATTTACCCCTCTTCCTGGTCACCTAAGATTGTCCAAGGCTGGACCACCCCTATTCAAGATTTTCTTCAGGAAAGAGTCCCTGCAAATAGTGTGAGAGTGTTACATCGTTAAGGTGCATGGGAGACAGGAAAGCATTCAGAACCACTGGTTAGTACCTGAATGAACTGAAAAAACTGTTTAAAGAGTCAGCTAGCTCAGCAAGAGGGTTTATGTATAGGGACTAATGGCAAGAATTATACCTGTCATGAGAATGAAGCTAACACACAGGGTTTTTCTAATAGCATGTGGTGAATCTTTTCATTTTGAGTATATAGAACTGTGACTGTTTGGCTTAGTATATGTACCTCTGATGCAGTTTCTCAGAGTATGGTCCAAGACCACGCACATCAGAATCACCTGGTATGTGCAAGAAAAACTGATCCCTGGACTAAGAGGATTCACTCAGTGTGAATGTGAACTTGAAGCAGCCTTTTACCTGCTCCAGTTTGAGATGAACTGAGCTAAGTTCTAAATATAATGGATTCAATGCTGCTTCATTCTTGAAATCTCCGCCCTTCATTTGGGAGTGACTGGGGTAAAGTTAATTCTGAAAGAGCCGCCAGCTTTGCTGAAGAGTAGTTTACTCATCTTTAAATTTAGTTCATGAGCCATTGAACTAGATGATTTTTAATTCACTCAATTATTCATGTTTTCATTCAGGCAATAAATAAGTTAAGCACTGCTGAATGGAAACCACAGTCAACACGTTTTTTGTTGTTTTTTTTTTTGTTTTGGTGGGGGTGTGTCTTTGTTTCAAACACCATGCTCAGTTGTCAGGTGAAGGCTGGTGCAACACAGGCTGACATCCTCAGAAAGGCTATTCTTCGGAGAAAGCAATTTTTTTTGTTTCTGAGTAGTCTTTGAGAATTAAATTTTCTCTATGCTGGAAGCCCTGTCTAGGCAGATTTACAATAATTGCCCCTTGGTGCTTTGGGGAAACTCTCACTCTGAAAGAGCCTTAATGGATACAAGAGGGTTTATTACTCAATTCTTGAGAGCACAGCGGTCAATTCCTTGAATTAAATTTTTAGTATAGTACAGACAGTTAAAGAGCAAAATTCCCTTTTGAGACTTAGAATAAGGAACTTTTGGACAGACTATAAATGTTTAGGGAATCAAGGAGAATGAATTATATTAGGAGTCCATGGAATTCGGAAGGAAAGGTGAAAGGTTATATGTTAGGATTTTTAATGGATGTTTTAGGCATCTTATTGATTACACCTTCAAATATCATCACCTTGAAAAATAGGTTTTAACATATACATTTGGGGAAGGGGGGCATACAGACATTCAGTCTATAAAACTCAACAATTCTATGTTTCCATTGGAAGTAAAATGTGATTTCTACTTCACACCAGCACATAAATTCAAGATGGATTAATGGCCTAAGTATGAAATGCAGAATTTTTAAATTATAGAAGAAAACATAGAGAATATATTTAATTTAATAATTGTTACAGTAATTAAATATGGAGACCATTAGACTGATGTGTCACTAAGGACCTCACTAGCCTACACCAGGCAAACAGAAATCTGAGCCAGCATCAATGCCCTCATATCTGAGAAAATAAAACATAAAACCAACCATTCACATACAGCCAACTAGGCTTTCCCAAATAAGGTAAGTGCTTAAGCTATAGCCAATGAATAGTTTTCTTGCTGTTTCTGAGTCTTCTCTATAAAAACCTCTTCCCTAGTTTCTACCTGTGGAGCATACCTAAGCACCTATGGTCTGGCGCTGCCCATTTGAATCAATGTATACTCAAATAAACTCTTGGAAACATTTTTTAAAATATATTTTTATTGATTTCAGAGAGAAGAGAGAGAGAGAGAGAGAGAGAGAGAGAGAGAGAGAGAGAGAGAGAGAGAGAGAAGAGAGAGAGAAATATCAAAGATGAGAGAGGATCATCAATCGGTTGCCTCCTATAGGCCTCCTACAGGGGGATTGAGCCTGCTACATGGGCATGTGCTCCAATCGGGAATTGAACCTATGAACTCTCCTGGTTCTTAGGTTGATGCTCAACCACTAAGCCATTCCAGCTAGGCAACTCTTGAAAAATTTAATGTGGTTTAGTTTACTTTTTAACAGCATAGAAACATATTTCTTGAAAAAGACATAGAATGCATAAATAATGCAGGGGAAAAAAGTAGCCCAGCTATCAGTTTTGATTGAACATGCCTGGTGATTCTGATGCATGTGGTCTTGGACCACACTCTGAGGAACTGCATCAGAGACACACACCCTAAGCCAAACATGCGTGTTCTCTCTGACAGTACTTATGAAACACTTTATAAATTGAGGGTGCATTGCTGAGTGCTAATTGCAGAATGGAATGCGTAAAAATTTGGCAAGCTCCAACTTCTGCTGATCATGGGCATCAAGGTTGCTCTTTCTACAATAATTCATATTCTAAAATAGAAACATCCCTCAAGATGCTCAGGCTTTGAGCCACAATTAATCAGTGTTTCTTAACTTGGGGTGACAGTTACTTCATGATCCTATAGGCTCTTGGAATGGGGAGGGGTAGGCATTTTTAGTTGTCCCCAGATTTAGGGGTGGGTACAGCTCCCGGCATTTAGTAAACTGGGGCCAGGAATGTTAAGTGGTAGGTACAGAGCAGAGCAGAATAAGGAAGAACTGTATTGAACAACTGACAGATATGGGGCTCCAATACAAATAATTTCTTTGAATGAGATTGCTGTCCCAGAACATCTTCATATGCAAACATGTGGGATCATCACCAATAATAGCGATCAACCTGGAAGCAGAAACAGAAGAAAGCAGAGCAGGGTGGACATCAGAGCTTTGGTAGAAGCACACAGGTGGAAAGCACTATAAATCAGGAGGTTCAGAAAATGTCGTGTAGACTGTGGGGTGTTTGTCATCTAAACCTGATAACTCTGGATCTCAACAAGAATTCCTTTTCATGAGGCCTGTGAGCGTTGACTTGGCACTAGCAATGTCAAGGTGGCAGCAAGAGACCAGTGCCAGTTCCAGACCTTCTGTTAGATGTGTTGGTATTATCTTGTCACTACCCTAGAAAGCAGAGAGGAGACTCAGGCTTGAAGCGGCTAGCACCAGGATTTAACCAAGCCTTTTGACCACAAAGCTTGTGCTCTTTATTTTTCAACATCATTTTGAAATAGGTGCTATTATCTTCATTTATTAATTAAGGAAGCTAATAGTCAGGGACTTTAGAAAAATTAGTGTTAATGTCTGACTTTTAACCTGAGCTTTCTTTTTATATTTCAAATAGTTCAACACCTGTGGTTTTTATATTCACTTTTACTTTATACTGAGGTGTGTGTGTGTGAGTGTGTGTGTATGTGTATGTGTATATGTGCATGAGAGAGAGAGAGAGAGAGAGAGAGAGAGAGAGAGAGAGAGAGAGAGAGAAAGAGAGTGAGAAAGGGAGAGAGTAGAAAAGATAATATCTGCATATTTTGGTTTGGAATTTTTAAAAATAATATTTAGTATTTTTATAACCCTTTTTTTTAGTTGGAAGAGTAAATAGAACATTATTCTACTTGCCTTTTTATTATGTCTTCACTGAAGTTAAAAGAAATAAAAGCTGTACATGTAGTTCAATGTTAGAGAAATAAAGCACTTCATCTTTAGCTGATTACTGTGTGATCCAAGGTCTGAGTTGCAGACCCACCGCCAGCCACTCTTTTCAATTCAACTGCAAAAACACCTAAAGGAATCCAGGGAACTACACTGCATCTAATTATTTGTGCCTCTTAACCCAAAGTTCAGATGATCAGCTAGATGTTTTCATTTTGCTGTGTTTTCATTTACCTACACAGTTCATTAGAAAATCCAATGCCCCTATTTGTTCTTCACAAGTTCTATTTTTTAATTTGAATAATCTGTAGCTTTGGTTCAGGGTGACTTCTTTACTCAAGCTGTGTACTTTGGATTCCAGTGGAGTGAACTAGAACCCATGTGGATACTTTGCTGACTTTGTAGGGAGTAGGTAAACAACATTGCTGTCAGTGATAGAGCCTCTAAGACCAGATCATTTGGCTGGACCTCTTAGGCAGTCCTTGTCCTTAATGAGATAATACATTTAGAATAACATCTATTTCTCCAGGGTTAGGGTGTAGCTGAAAATCAAGTTGCCGTAATTTTATATTTTGACTGGATGGCTTCATGGTGAAGTCAGGTTAAGAAAATGATGGAAAACTGTGGGTGGTTTCTCTCTAACACATTCTTAGAGTGGGAGAAAGCATTCTGTTCCTCAGTACAGGGACAAGTTCCTTTTTATGTGGTCATTTCTTCCTTTTTTTAAGTCTGGAGCTTGATTTGACCTTTGCACATTGTTTTTCTATTGGTTAAGATCTTTGTGCTTTGAAATGTTATGTGTATTTAGGAGAGGGAAATAGAAAATTGAGTGAGTAGGCATTTTTTTTCAAAATTGTAAATTTCCAAAATAATTTTAAGGTTATTATTTCTCATTCACTCTACATAATGAGAATGTTACTGGCAACCACTCACTTGTATGAAGTACCTTCTCTCATCCCTTCTTCATGCAAGCCTCCCTCCTAATCCCTCATGGGATCACAACTTGATCACCATCTAGGACCACTTTGTACTGCACTTGCCTTAGCCCTGTACTGAAGTAAGTTCAGGGGATAAAAGGGAAGAACTGCACATCTACCTAGAACTACTAGCTTCCTGCCTACTCATTGCTTATGCCAGCGCACCTCAGACCAGAGCTTCTCCTTTACTACAGGAGCTAGATATACAACTCAGGATGAGTTTGTTTCTATGATATCTGGCAATTGGTACTTAATCTGGCCTAGCTAGGTACTGATGCATTGTGACCTGTAATGAGCTGGAACATGGAAAGGTACTATGATGTGGTACAGGGTCCAGTACCAGATGTTTGACTAGCCATGTTCAATGTAAGTGCAATGCCAGATGCTGGAGGTGTAGAAAGGAGCAAGATGATGCATATCCTCCGTAGCCTTGTGACCCTGCTGGAACATAGTATATTATATAGAGTGATCTGTATTAACAAGATAACGCCTTATTATGAGGCTGAGTTTTGCAGCCGGTAACATCCACAAGTCAATCAGAGGATGGGTGCTTACTATCGCTGCTTTGATTCAGGAAGAACACATGGTAGAGAAAAGACCTGAGCCTGGCTTCCAAAATATAGGAAACAAGCAGATAATTCAGTGTTTTGAGCAATTATTTCCAAGGGATTGATTTTGGCTTAGAGAGAAATCTAACACATGAGAATGATAAATGTTAATTCATGACACCAATTACAAGTGCCAAATTAGTGTAAGAATAGAAGCTTAAAGGGGTCATGAAAGTATTATTGAGACACTGGGAATAAAACAATGCCTTAAGATTTGGGTGATATTTGGATAATGGAGGGGTATCCGGTGGGTGAGTAACGGTCAAACAAAGGGAGATTCACACTAAGGCAGCCACAAGTCTTGGCTGTTCCGGAAATATGACTTAATTATTAATAGCGCCAATTTTCATCTCCAATGCATTTCAGCTTGGATGATAAATTACGTGGTCGCTGACTTTTGAAGGACTTTTCTATAATCTCTTTCAATGAGTATTTCATTCATGCATCTACTAGAGCTCTATCTTTGAAGATGTCCACTTTCCCTTGGCTTCTGTTTAAGGCATTTAAAATGTTTGCTCATTCGGTGGAATTTCTAATATAATGTTTCCAGTGAAAATGGGATATACAGCACAAGCTATTTGTCTCTGGCACACAAGATTCATTGCATGCATTATATATAATATGTTTCCTTTGCAGGGTGATGGAGTGCAGGAAGCTGGTTTCCCTGTTCTGATTTCACTCTATTCCCCCCCTATGGATTTGCTACGTTACATAAGAGCAGACAGCTCTATTTCCATCATTTAGAGTTCCAGACTCCAAAAGTAAGCTTGAAGGAAAAGGTGCTCATGAGAAAAAGATGAATGCTGCTTCAAAAGATGTTTCTTTCTTGCAAAATGTGTTTCTTTGTTGCATACAAACCTGCTAAACGTAGTTCACAGCTGTGTAATCTGCTAAAACATGAAAGAAATTAATGGGTGCTGGAAGTCCAATGGGATAGATATTTGGTACCTCTCTGGTGAGTTGATGAATCTTATTAGAAATACATGTGTTTTATAGTGATGGAAAATCCCCAAATTTAATATGTTTTCTGTTTCAGGGGCATAATAAATGGGTAATGATACTTAGGAAAATAAGCAATTTGAAATGCATGTAGTTCAATTTGGAATATAACGTGTTATATTCCAAGCCTTATGATTTACAGGAAACTAAAATAACAGTTATGTCTGCTGGAAGGAAAAAAATGTTTTCCCAGATCTCCAGAAATCTTTATATTTCACATCCTATTTTTTCCTGCCTATACATTTTCCCATTCTCAAACTCCAAAAAAATGTCTGCTACACAGTGAGATGACTGCCCAATTTAAACCTCAGATCAATTTTTTAAAATAAAATTTGCAGAGATGGCTAAACAAGATTTTCATTAGTGTGAGTCTGTCTGACACTTTGTCTCTGTCTTTCTGTCTCCTTCGTCACCTGGTACATCTGGCAGTGGCTGTCCTGTGTGCTGGCTGCTCCAGGAGCTCTCTGTGCTCATAAGATCATTCCCACTCCCAGTTGGGAATCCTGAGAAATCAGCTCCTGGGTTCCATATTCAGCCCAAACTGGAAAACGAAAGGAGAGAGAAAGAGAGAGGGAGAGAGAGAGAGAGAGAGGGAGAGAGAGAGAGAGAGAGAGAGAGAGAGAGAGAGAGAGAGAGAGAGAGAGGAAGAGAAAAGGCTTAGGTGGGAAATGGGAAATATGGTTGGTTTGTAACTTGATGTAGGTCTGTCTTTATACCTAGTGAACTCCAGATACTAGTATACTGAGAACTGCCACTGTCCTTGGATTTTTTGAAACTTACCCTTTGTGGGTTTTGAAAAAGGAAAACAAGGAAAGTTTTTCAAATGCATAATGTATAGCTTTGCTGTCCAATGTGTTAGCCACTAGCCATGTGTTTATTTAAATTCATGTTAATAACATTAAAATTTAATTTTCTTAGTTATACTCACCACGTTTCAAGTGTTCTGTAGCTACATGTGGCTGTTGACCACCATATTGGGCAAAGAAGAATTTTTTTTTTTATTTACCAATATAATGTTATTATTTATTTATATTTATCTAATTTTTTTTATTGATTATGGTATCACATAATTTTCCTCATCCCCCCAATTCATCGCAAACCCCTCCAGACTGATTCATTAGCCTCTCAGCATAACCATTATGGCTTGTCTCAGTTTAGGTTCTTAGAAGGGTATTTCTTAGATCACATGATCTCACACATCTAGAGGAAATGATGAACAACATAGATTGCTGAACAAAAACAGACCAAGAGAAAGAGAAGCAGCGAACAGACTTTCAAAGAAGAATTTTTAAAAATAAAGCATTTTTATTATTGCTGAATGTTTCTTAGGTAGCACTGCTCTATTTTTTTAATTTAAGGTTTTGTATTCATTTCACAGAGAGGAAGGGAGAGGGAGAGAAAGAAACATCCGTGATGATCGGCTGCCTGCTGCACGCCTCCTACTGGAGATTGAGCCCACAAACTGGCCATGTGCCCTGAGGGGGAATCAAACTGTGACCTCCTGGTTCATGAGTCAATGCTCAACCATTGAGTCACATCAACCACGCAGCACTGGCCTTTATTATCTCCAGTTAAAATGTGTAATGTTTACTGGGGAAAAAAATAACATGAAGAAGTGTGGCTAATGGAGTGGTAATTTTGGAAAAGTAAACTCTTTGGTGGGTGAAAAAGAGTAAAATTACATGGTAAGAAAGTTTTATTATTATTACTATCATGGTTCACCCTAAGGAGCCTTTCACTCACTGCTTCCTAAAAACTTTACAAACATCTAGTCCTAAGACTTACGAAGTAATAGTTTTAATTCAATTTAAGAACAACTTAACTTTATAAAATGCTAAAACTTGATGATTAAATAAGTCATCTTATAATTATATAATCATTACATTTAAATAAAATCATATTATATAAAGCTAATAGTCTTGTTTGACACACCAAAATGCACAAAACTGCCAAAGAAAAGTGAAAAATTCAAAAATATGATTCCTCTTTCCCTTTCTGATTTTAGGTGTAACTTCTGGCAATTTATGTTTTCTCATTTTATTTTTGCCACACCAAAACTTATAATGACACCTACTCATAGAAATGTTGTGTCAATAAGTATTAAGGCAAATGTGACTGACAGTTTATCCAGATATTTCTACTGTAAAGCAAATTCCTAATATGGGAATGTTTTTAGCTGACATTGTGAATATAGTACATATAGCAGAGTAAAGCTTTATTAATTGAAACAAACCTCAATTCAAAATCAAATAAATCAGTTAGGATGAAATCACATGTTTCTTTCATGTTCTGTAGTCCTTACATGCCATAATTAATATGATGTGACTATAACTAAAAGTTATTTTCAAAAATTTATCTTAAAATTAAAAAAGTGAATTCTAAATTATAATGAGTTTAAACATGCAGTTTTTTTCATATTTAGTAATTAATGTTAAACAAATACTTATTTGGCTCCTATATGGGCTTGGTGCCATGATAGGTATTAGGAGTCTTGAATGAGGGAGGCCAGGTCCCTGCCACTCAGACCTTGTGACTTGTTTTCTAAAGGTGGAAACAGATGATAAGCATGTAAAATTGACAGTGATATGATAAGTATGATGAAGACAAGAAACTAATTTATGCAGTAGAGAATAAGTGGAGTAGACATGAACAGCAGTGCATAGAGTAGCCAGAGAAATCTTGTCAGTTGACAAGATTTCAAGGTGGAAGAAGCTAGTGTAAGACATCCTTGGAAAGATTTTTTTTACATGTGCTAATATAAAGCATATCTATTCACAGCTTTACTCATGTGTCATTATATCTATCAGATGGAAAGGAAACAAACAAAATAGGTTGCATTGGAAGATAAAAGCCTCATGGCTTTTATTTTACTTACTCAACAATCACTAAGTGCTTATAATATTTCATGCTTTGGGCTAGAAGCTGGAAACACAATTCCAAGCAAAGCATCCTTCTCAGTGGCCTCTGAGAACAGCCTTCGAGGATCCTCGGCCCTCAGGAATGGAGAGTGTGGTTCAGTGATGAATAGCATCTTTGAAACAAAGCAGAAGTGAAAAACAAAGAACAAAAATAACAAAAGTGAGAGAGGAGAGGCCTTCAAATTATACGACACTCAAAGGCTTTCCTCTTTCGTTAGGCATTTCAGTTTCATCACCTGCCCCAACAACCTCTATGATGGATAGGGTCCTATTTATAGGTCCAGGATGAAAAATAAAAAAGCTTCTCTTTAATTAGATGCATGCAAAAAAATCATGAATGGTCAGTGAGAAAGGAGATAGACCTAGGGCCTGATTTTGTTTTTGTTCCTCATTCCTCCACCTGCTCTTTAAAGGCCGTAGTTTGTTACCCACTAATTGTCTCTGGCATGGAGTTGGCAAGCTTATCTGCCAGACTTTCTCTGTTGTGGGCTAGGTCAGCTTCACCCCATGGGAGAAAAGCAGGATCTGGTTCATGGAATCAAAGACTAAAAAAGTCACTGAGGAAGTTTTCCTATAATCTTGAAGTTTATTTTGTAAACAAGTCTTCTTTAATCATAGCTCTCAAGTTATTCTGTCTCACTTCAAAGTACTTCCACACTAGCCCCAAGTCACATTTTTTTTGAGCACAGGCAAGGAATGGGCTTGTCAAGAGCAGTCATCATTACCACTCACCACTCCTCTTTTTAAAAAAGCCCAGGAAGTTACAACAAGCTTTCAGAGCAATCACTAGGAAAAACTTTCACAAAGAATTTATCTAATCCACACATTCATTTCAAGATCTATCTATTAAAGGCAATTGGAGATAAGGTCCTAAACTTGACAGAGGGGCACAAAATAACAGAGGTGATATTTTTTTTCTCTGAGCATCTTTAACTTTTTAAAGTAGCACGAGTGCTGAGGCGATCACAGATTGTGAGAGATAACTCTCAGTACAGGGCGGTAAAATGAAGTGTATCCATTCTTGGATAATTCGATCCCATATGAGTTCACGTCTACTGAGCTGACCCAATAAAAGTAGGCTTTTAAAATTACAGATGTGGGAAATGATGGTAGTAGCAACTGAGTAGCAACTGATTCTGAGATATAATATATTCCTCTGTTCCAAATACTTTTCTAAGCTCTTCACATGGATTAATACATTTAATCCTGATGGTACTGATAGTATTATTATGGGTTCTCTTATTGTTACACTCATTTTCTTGAAGGGGAAACTGAGGCAAGGGGAGTTTAAGTAATATAAGCAAGATTTCACAGATGGTTGTTAGTGAAGCAGAGATTTGATCTTGCTACTTGAGTGTTGAAGTATCTAAACAAAGTTGCTTTTATAGAGGAGTGTTGAAAAAGTATGCTCTCCCATGGAGTAGACATTACTTGTGTAAATATTTATTTGTTTTTTTTATGTCTTTCTGTCAATAATGGACTGAATATCTATATGACTATAGAATCTTCCACCATATGTGCCCCTTCACTAAAAGAAACAAGCAGAAACTGTGCCAGACATCTATTCAAGTGAAAGTGTACAATGATGGCTCACAACTGCATCCATGGAAGTGGGTGTCTGCAAGGAATTATTAGAATAACCTTCAAATCAGGAAAAAGCAAGGGATTTGTTTCCCAGAGTGGCTATCTGCTGAGCATTGGGCAAGGTTCTTATGCATTCCCCAAAGAAAAAAACAATGACAACTCAGAACACTAAGAATAAAAGATCTTAGTGAATGTAGTTTGTATATATGTGAGTTGGAGTATAATGCATGTTATGGACTGAATATTTTTCTTTCTAGCTACAACTGATATGATAAAACCCAACACCCCTCTCTCCCATAGGATGGTATTAGAAGGTGGGGCTTTTGATAGGTAATTCAGTTTAGATGAGATCATAAATGTGGAGCTTTCAACATCTCCTTATAAGAAGAGAAAGAGACACCAGAGATTCCACTAAATGCTACATGAGGACACAGGAAGATGGTGGTTGTCTCCAAGCCAAGAAGAAGATTCTTGTTGTGAGCTTCATTGACCAGCCCCTTGATACTGGGCTTCCCAGCCTCTCGAACTGTGAGAAGGAAACATCTGTTATTTAAGCCACACAGTCTCTGGTACTTTGTTATGGCATCACTAGCAAACTGAGACAAAACTCATGGACTCTTAAGTTCATTGCTCTGAAAGGACAGAAATGCACTGGCATCATCATGAGGTGAAACCAGAGAATAAAACCAAGTGTATTAGTTTCTTGTGGCTGTTCTAACAAGTGACCACAGATTGGGTGGCTTCAAACAAGAGACATTTATTCTCACAGTTCTGGAGGCCAGAAGTCCAAAGTCAGTGTTGGCTACACTCCCTCTGGAGTCTCTAAGGGAAAATCCATTCTTCACTGCTTCCAGGTTCTGGTGGTTGCTGGCACTCCTTGAGCTGTGGCCACATCACTCTCATCTCCCCTTCTGTGGTCACACTGCCTCCTCCCCTTTGTCTGTGTCTTATCCCTTTGTGTCTGACTCAAATCTCCCCCTGCCTTTTCCTTTTAAGGTCACTTGTAATTTGATTTAGGACCTCCCAGATAATCCAGAGCTCCCTCATCTCAAGATCCTTAACTTGATTACACCTATAAAGACCCTTTTCCCAAATAAGATCACATTTGTAGGCTCCAGGAATTAGGATGTAGACTTATCTTTTGGGGGGTGACCATTCAACACTATACCAAATAATGATAAGATTAGCCAGAGGGAATTGTCTCTGGGGAGGTTCACTATGTGAGGCTACTGTGATTACATTCTCTCCCTTTACATTAACCACAACCTCAGGAAAAGTGCTAAAAATGAGAAGTGAGTGTTTGTTCTATCTGATGTGTACACATAGTATTGGAGTGACTCCTGGTTTGCTGGAGTAGATTGCAATATGATGTGGGTTATAATTAGATCAATTTTTCCTGCTCAGTTTTGCAATAATAATATGCTAGTTTGGGGATTATAAAAAAATAAAATATAGTTGCTGCCCTTGATTGATTAGCACGTGAAATGGGAGAACATGTTATCAGATTAATTGGGGATGAATGCGCTGAAGCTTGGCTTTTTACAGCATGTGATACTCCTGTCTGTTAAAGTGTTCCTTGTCCTATCAGATTGAGAGCTCTCTGAGCTTGTAAGTTCTTTAGCACCAGTGACTGTCACAGACCTGGAAGTATTTAGTGTGATGAGTTATGAATGCAAGCCGGTTGTGTGAATGACTGGATGTTTACCATAGAGATTGGGCTTCTGTCCGGAAATCAGCAAGCGGCTAATCCATCTATTCAGAGCACAAAGTCAGAATAAGGGGTTTAATTTAAAAACAGTCTCCCAGCATGCTGTATCTCAGAGTCCTTATTGCCCAAGTCCCCGTGGCTAAGCAAACTCCCTAACTTCCATTAATTCCTAGATATTCTTCATGCCTTTTTCACGTTGCACTCTTTTGCTTTCCCTCTTCTCAGAAACACACTCCTTCCTTTCCATCAAGGAAGCTGGTGTATTTACATGACATGCTCCTGTGTGTTATGGAGCAAAGACATTGAAGGGATAAAATGATATGGGGAGAGGGCATTGGAGACCCTGAAGGACCATGATTTCAGTAACAGTGTTGTTGTTTTTTACCTCAGTTTTTGGACAGATAGAACTTATAAAACACACACATAAAATTTGAAGTCAGAAAGCCCAATATCTGACTAGTCATTTTAGCTGTCTGATTCTCAGATCCTCATTTATAGGATGACACTACTATGGACACATGCAGCTTTAGAGATAGTATAAATGGAAAACAAAACATTGCAACATTACTAAGGAGAGTCCTACATTTCTCTTTATATCGCAAGTATCACTTTTGGTTAATAAATTCTGTCTCTGATCATAATTTTGTCTTATAGCAGAGACTGCTTTTGATTGAGGCTGGAGCAGCCATTAGGAAAGGCAGATTCTAGCATCAAAGTGATATGTACATCTCCAGGAAATGCAGACTTCCATCAGCCACGTTGTGAGGATCAAACCAGACTAGCATACCAGAGGGTGGCACTGGCCTCCACATCACACTGTGCCTGTTACTTCTACCTTTTATTGCTTAGTTTCCGCATACCCACGGATGCTCTTAAAATAACGGAGCCTTAGTGAAGGCTCCATGTGGTTTAATTCTTGGATTCCAGAAGATACATTCATTCCCTTTGCTCTTTCAAGACAGTTGATTGACTTGTTCCCTACAAATAATTCCCTCGTTTATGCTGTTATTGATTCACATCTGTTCTGCCTACTTTTTGAAATAGATTTGAAGCAGCCTATGCATACTTTTGGGGAAACAGAAGCAAAAACAATTTCTAATGCAAATCACCTCTGTGTATTGCATTACCATAACCCCAGATTATTAATCTTCAGGACATAAAACAAACCTCCCTTATTAATTGCCCTGCCAAGATGAAGAGGCAGTATAAAATATATTGCATTATGTTGCTATCAGTTCAACTAAATGTTTTAATTAATGGCTTCATTGTGTTTGTACCCTGGGGCTTTTTAAAGTTATGGCATATTAGGGAAAAAATAGAAAGAAGGGAAAATAATCTTGCGAATGTGATTACCTGCCTTGGGTGGTGGAGTGAGGTCACCCTTGCTAAAAGAAGAGGAATCACCCCTGGCTTTGACATAGTCAGCCCTTGTCCCAAGGCTAAGTAACCTGCAACCCTATGACCATCCTGCTGTCATATACAGTCCCATTAAAGAACTACTTGCTTCTGATTATCCTTGAGAGCTTTCTGAAGATTAGCATTTTCTGTCATGGTGACCCTTCTTCCTTCCCTTCATTCTTTCCTCACTTCCTTCCTACCTAAAGGGGCAATAAGTAAGCAACACTTATTCTCACCTTCAGAAAATAAATTAATGTGAAAATAAGCTGTTTTATTTTTATGACAACAAAATAAGTTTTACCTGGGGATATGCACTATAAACAACATGATAAATACTTAAGTGGCGTTGGTCCATGAAAATATTTAGAGTTTGGAAAAAAAATAACATATTCAGGAGCAAATCTGAGCTTAAAATACATTTTTGTTGTACTTTATGGGGCTTTATACCTTTGAATTAGGATGTGAAAATGTAAAGATTAAATGTAAAAATCTGATATTTAGAAGCTCATGCAAATAGTAGAAGAGGTAACAGTAGATTCACATTCTGGCATGGCTACAAATTCCCACCATTCTCAAATATGACTCTAGCCTATGACACTCATACCATAGAGGCATGAGATCTTAGTCAAGGTCCCTTTATTAATCAATGACATATGCATCTGCATTTGAGACCCTCATATAAACTGCTCTTTGGACACCAAATGACATGTCATGAGGTGTTTTCATCACTGGTGTTTTTTCTATTGCACTCATAATATGTCTGTAAGTATCATGATATCTACAGGATAGGAGCTGTATTACCAATATCAATCCATCTCCTCTATTTAGCCACAAGAAAGCCTAAGGCAAAATTTTTCTTTCCTAGTACTTGGTACAGTTGATCAAATTACCTTCATCATTAATTAAGCAGAGGTGTTAGTTTTTTAAAAGCAAAACTGATCTCATAAACAGTAGTCTTATTGGGTTTTCTTTAGTAGTATTTAGAGTCTAGTTTATGGCAAACCATTGTGTCCATTGCCTGGTGGCTTATCACTCATATTTAGTGGAAGAGTCACTTTGTGGGCTTACAGACTCTAATATTAGTGAATCCTCAGTTTGAAATCTTAAAGAATATTTAGAGGTAAATAAATCATGAAGTACTTCCTTACTAGGTCATATATATTGGCTGCCAAATCATATTCCAAGCTACTTAAATGTCTTTAGATGATTAGAGTAGAGGATGAATTCCTGGTCATGCAAGACACACACACACACACACACACACACACATGCATACAAGTATAGTGTTGTGAGATACGTACATTCTTAAGAAAGAGCTTTTAAAGACATAACAAATCAATGTTGCCTAGGGCATCATTAAAAGGGTTTACTTGTATTGATTATGATACACAGGCATTATACTCAGGTAAGTTTCACCAGGAAATACATTGTCCTATCCAAAGATAAAAACGTAGCTTCCTAACTCTGCAACCACAGACACATTCTGTCTCCTCAAAAACACAAAGAACTATAATCACTTTGCTTAGATGGAACACAAAAGCACACAGATACTGAACAAGAAGGTATCCTATCTAATAAAAGGGTGATATGCAAATTAACAGTCACTCCATCACAAAGTTGGTGGTGCCCTTAGCCACAAGATGATGGCATTCAGCCCTGATAGAGTCCTCCAGTCCCGGAGGGGGGGGGGGAGGAGGAGGGGAGTGGCCACTGAGAGCAGGCATCACGAGCATGCTTGCTTTGTCACTGTGATGATGAGGCAAGCTTTCCACCCAGGCCATGGAGGGCTGCTGGGCAGTAGGCACAAAGCAGAGGGGGATGTGGGGGGGAGCATGTGTCATTGCCCTGACAATGAGCAAGCATTCTGCACCCAGCTGTGGATGGGCCTCTGGGCCCTGGAGAGCCTCTGGGCAGCGGGTGCAGAGCAGCCAGGCTCCACAGAGAGCTACTGATGCACTGATTCGTGTGCAAGGCTACTAGTTTCTAATATAAATGGCAAAGAAGATGACAAGGTTTTCTTGGGTTCAGAGGAGGAAAAAGATATGAACTTAAATGGAACATCTGCTGAGGGAAAAAGCAGTGGGAAATCCAGCTTGATTTTTCGTATTAATCTTTTAAAATTCATTCATCAATTTTAAAAGATTAATAGAATCTATAGAGAACTCTTCTAATTTCTGGATATTTTGCTCAATTCTTACAGAAGAAACTGAATTGCCTCATGGTAGAGTCAAATCCCAGAACTTACTTAAGATCAGCAGTTGTTTTGACCATTTTAAAAAATATGTATTTTTATTGATTTCAGAGAGGAAGGGAGAAAAAGAGAAATATAGAAATATCAATGATGAGAGAGAATCATTGATCGACTACCTTTTGCATAGCCCCCAGTGGGGATAGAGCCCAAAACCCTAGACATATGTCCTGACTGGGGATTGAACTATGATCTTCTGGTTCATAGATCAGTGCATAACCACTGAGCCACCCTGGCTAGGCTGATTTAACTCTTTAAGTATATTTATTAAAATAATTTGAAAATCTCTTTCCATTGTTAATGATTTCAGAAAGGATATTATTTTCATTAAAATATAGTAAAGGACATATTATTTGAAACTTTCACAATATGTTGTTTTAGCTTCAGGAACTATTCAAATACCTCTTTATTTGTTTGTCATAAATGTAAAATGATTTTATTATTATTATTATTTTTTTTTTGCTTTTACTGGCAATGGAAAAAAAGTACTTTAAAAGCCACCATTGTGAATAGTTTACAATGATTCATTTTAAGTAGCTATTCTGAGGCACATGCTTTCTTATTAGCATATAACAAGCTAGCACTTTGGGACAAAA
The DNA here is from genome assembly GCF_964339955.1 of Pipistrellus hanaki. NCBI lineage: Eukaryota > Metazoa > Chordata > Mammalia > Chiroptera > Vespertilionidae > Pipistrellus > Pipistrellus hanaki. The sequence goes on along the minus strand of NC_140510.1, from coordinate 63,004,329 downwards.
GACACTACATATACTCTACAATATGCAAATAACCAGCTTAGTGTATGAATTATTCCTCTTTCTCTTTGAAAAGAAATGATGAAGCCAAACTAGATAGATGCACATTATGTATGGTCTGAAACTTTGGACTCAGCCATAAACCTCCATGGCCCATAGCAATATAATGTATGAATGTTCAGTGGAAGTAAGTTATTTTTTATAGGTTAAATAGTCTCAAACTAACATCTATTTTGTTAGTAATTATAGGCCTGAGTCTTTTTTTAAGCAATTGGATGCGTTTCAGAAAATATGATTACATTTATAAAGTCCAAATTTCTTTCATTTGTTTCTAGAGGCCATTAATTAGAAGAGCCCTGCTGTACTTTTATAAAATAAGGGACTGTACCTAAATGTGTGGCCTAATAAATCGATTTATAATTTTTTCTTAAAATCTCTATCCTTTAAATAAATGAAGTTTCAAATGAACTAGTCAGAGACTTTATACAGATTACAGATTTTATGAACACAGACTTTTGTGGTTTCAATGTTGACTATTTTATTTAGATAGACTGTTAAGAGTTTGATTGCTCCTCTCTTCATCAAAGTAGCTCCAACACCACTCCATTTTCTCCTTTCTTGTTTTCCTTGAACTTAGAACGTTTCCTAAAATAGAAGTTAGTGGATGTTAAAACATCCAGTTAAAGAGAATGTAACATATATTTATGTCCTTTTCCTAAAGGAGTCGTAAAAGAAAGAGCTGTGAAGAGATCATAAACATGGATCAACACCAGCTTGAACAGAAGGTGCACTCTCTGGGATTTGTCTGCTTAAGCAGCAGCAGATCATCATGGTTTTGTCCTCCTTGAAAGAGGACAGGTAGCCTTCAGTACTATTTCAGTAGCTAGTGAAGTAAATGCAATCACTTCTTTTAAGTTGCATTCTGCTTTTTTAAAAAGTTTATTTTATATCAATTTTATTTTATAATTATTTTAAAATATATTTTTATTGATTTCAGAGAAGAAAGGAGAGGGGAGAGAGAGAGAGAGAGAGAGAGAGAGAGAGAGAGAGAGAGAGAGAGAGAGAGAGAGAGAGAGAGAAACAACAATGATGAGACAGATCATTGATGGGCTGCCTCCTGCCCACCCCACCCTGGGGATCAAGCCTGTAAACTGCCCTGACTGGAAAGTGCCCTGACTGGAAATTGAACCATGACTTTTTGATTCAAAGGTCAATGCTCAACCGCTGAGCCACACCAGCTGGGCAAGTTTAGATCGATTTTAGATATATAGGAACATAGTGAAGATAGTACAGAGAGTTCCCATGGATCTGACATCCAGTTCTCCTATCATTAAGATCTTACATTATGGTGATATAGTCACCAAAACTAATGAGCCAATTTTGATATATCATTATTAACTAAAGTTCATAGTTTATTCAAATTTTCTTAATTTTAACCTACTCTCTTTTTCTGTTCCAGGTTTCAATCTAGGATACATTATATGTAGTAGTCATGTCTCCTTAAAATGCCCTTGGCTGTTAGCATTTTAAAGACTTTACTTGTTTTGATGACCAAAATTAAGATCACATATATTTTCTCAAATGAATTTTTCTAGAAATGTTATAGTTTAGCTCTATAATCCATTTTAAATATTTTTATGTAAGAATTCTGTCTACATTCTTCTATTTTATTTCATTTTATTTTTTGGCATTTGGATCTTCAGGAGTTTTAGTACATTTTGTTGAAGATTATCTTTTCTCAATTAAAATTTCCTCACATCTTTGTCAAGATCAGTGGACTGTGTAAGTGTGCCCTTATTTCTGATCTCTCTATTCAATGTATCATTGATCTATGTTTCTATTTTATTAACAATGCCATACCTCTTGAAGTAGGTTTAATAAGTCTAGAGAGAGAGGTTATATGGAATTATCTCACATAATTATGAAGACTAGCAAGCCCCAAGATATATAGAGTGAGTCAGTAATCTGGAGACCCAGGGAAGTTAATGGTCTAGTTTCAATTTGGCTGAAGACCTGAGTACCAGAAGAACCAATGCTATACTTTTAATCCAAAAGCCAGCAGGTTCAAGGCCAAGGAATAGTCCATGTTTCATTTAGAATCTGAAGGCAGAACAAAGCCCATGTCCCAGTTGAAGTAGTCAGAATGCTCTCAGGAGAGGGTCAACATTTTTCTTCTTTTCAGAATTTTAACCTCTTGGGTTAAATCCACTGCAATTATTAAGGGTAATCTGTTGAATTTAGTCTAGCAATTTAAGTGTTAATCTAATCCAAAAACACCCTCACAGAAAAAAGTAGAATAACATTTGCTCAAAAACCTGGGCATTCGTGGTCCATTCAAGTTGACACAAAATTAACCATCACACTTTTCTTGTCTTACTGCATTACTTAGGCCTTCCAATCCTATCAATATATAATAAAAGCATATGCAAATTGACAGAATGGTTGAACAGTGGAATGACCATCCAGATGACAACCTAGGACCACACTATGACATCCACTGGCACCAGGCCAGCCAAGGTGGGTGCAATGTGCTTGGTCTGGGGCCTGAATATTGCCCCATGATACCCTGCAGAGGGAGGCCCAGGTCACCAGCCAGTGGGGTGATCAATTCGGGGGCTCCATGATTGCCCCAAAGAGGGAGGCCCAGACCACCACAAGCCAGCAAGCTGTGGAAGGTAGGCGGGGCCTCCTTCTGCTAAGGAATCCCAGGTCCCCTGTGCGGGAGGGAAGCCAGTGCCGGCAGCCGGGGAAAGGAAGACCCACTCTTGCACGAATTTCATGCATCAGGCCTCAGGCACAATGATAATAGGTTTAGTGAAAAGGGCATTCTCGCTCTGTTTTTACCTTCTTAGGGAGAAAGTGGTCAATCTCTAACTATTCACATATGATGTCAGCTGTAGGATTTTTATAGATGTTCTTTATCATTTGCGAAAGTTCTCCTCTATTCATGTTTGCTAAGAGAGTTTTTGTTGGTTTCCTTTATTTGTCATAAAAGGGTATCCATCCTAATGAAATCCTTTTTTCTGCACCTATTGATATGATCACATGATTTTTATTTTTTAGCATGTTGATGTGATAGATTACATTAGTAGGTAATTGAATGTTTGACTGCAACACCTAAAAGAATTTCCACTTTTCCATGAATTATAATTCTTTTTGTTATATTTGTTAATATTTTGTTGAAGATTTTTTTTCATCTACATTCATGAGAGATATAGGTCTATAGTTTTCATTTCTTATAATGTCTTTAGTTTTAATATTACAGGTTTTACTAGTCTCCATCATATATTTTTATCCTCTTTTGTTAGGTATATGCACATTTAAGATTTCATGTTTTATCAGAAAATTGAACCTTTTATTATTAATTATATCTCTCTTTATCCCTGATAATCTTCTTTATTTAGAAGATTTTCTTGTCTCAATTTAACATGCTATTTCAGCTCTCTTTTATTGGTTTTACCAAAATGTATATTTCTTCATCTTTTTACTTTCAACCTAAATAAATCTTGACAATTAGAGTGTTTCTTATAGCATAGTGTCTTGTTAATTAGTTTTTAGAGCTATTTTTATATTTTAAAACTATTTGGCAATATTTAAACTAATAGCATTTTTTTAATCGTTTCTTTTCTTTATGGTGTTAGAAACATTAAGAGCAACATTTGTCTAGATATTTCAAAACTGAGTAACAGATTGACTGACTGGCCCAACACTAGAGTAGCAGCCCCATGGACAGATCAAGGCAATGCCTATGGATTCAGCACCCGTTACTGGCATGCCCTTGGGACACTGTGCCTGGGGTGGTCTGACGATTTTTAGTACCTTCCTCTGAAGTATATAATTTGAACAGTACATTTGCTATATGAAATTATTGTACTCCAAAGATGAGTATCATCATAGGGGGAATTTGGTCAAGATAACCATTATGCACATTAATTAATGAGAACACATATTGTACACTTGAGTTTGTCATTTGCCTACGCAATACATGGTCCACTGAGTCTAATTCTCAAACTGTAGTTTCGGCTGTACATGGAAGGGTTGGAACATTTTCTTCCCAAGAGGATGAGACCCATAGAGTCCACATTATACCATCCAATGATACATAATGATGCAATAAATATTTGCACAACAGAAATTTTTCCTAGTCTAGTCAATTGATTGCTTGTTTCTAGCAGTACTCAGTTACCTCAAAAGAGAAAAATTTGTGCACTTCTTTTGTCATAGTGGCATTCTCTCTGACAATGGATCTTTGTCTAAGTCTTGAATATTCCAGTAATGAGTGGAGTACCCTGTTGCAAGAGAGATTTTAAGAAAAGAAAAAAAAAAAACAATAAAAAAACCATCTATGCTCTAATATCAATTATTAGAGGATTTAAATAATTTCACATTTTAATTAAAATTGTGTGCTCCAGTGTTTAGATTTATCACACAGAAGAACTTACAGTTTTTATTAGATCAGTAAAAATAGGTCTGTAATATTGCCCATGTTATAATTGACTGTAAGATTCTTTGCTATTTTTTACACCATTATGGTTGACTCTCTTATCCTCTGTCTCTTCTATCCAGTGAAGTTTGTAGTTTAGGAAACACTGTTTTTCCTAAAATGTTTTCAGTGAGGAATAGAGAAGGTGATGGCTCAAAAGACTGCCCTTGGCATGAACTCTCCTTCAGAACCCCAATCCCATTGAACTCAGATGACAAAAAAAATTGCATGATCCAGATTTTTTTTCTGCCCTTGACGTTGAGAGTCTCTGGCAACTGAAAACAGTGCTGGTGTCTGCTGGCACTCCGGTGCTGCACTAGGCCAGCGGGCATCAACCTTTTGTTGGATCTCACCGTGCTAGCTTAATTTCACTGGTTGGTGCTGGGTATCCCGGTAGTCCTGTTTATTCTTTTTTTTTTTTTAATTGATTATGGTCTCACATAATTGTCCTTATCCCCCCATTCCCATCCCAAACCCCTCCCTAGATATGCCCCCCGCCCCTTTGTCCATAGCCACTGACTAGGACCATACGTATGCACACAAGTCCTTTGGTTGATCTCTTCCCCTTACCCCCATCCTCCCTTACTTTCCCTCTGAGGTTTGAGAGTCTGATAGCTGGTTCTCTTTCTCTGGGTCTGTTTGTGTTGTTCATTATTTCCTTTAGATGTGTGAGATCATGTGATCCAAGAAATACCCTTGTAAGAACCTAAACTGAGACAAGCCATAATGGTTATGCTGAGAGGCAAATGAATCAGTCTGTAGTGAGTTCCTTTCTGGGCCAACAGTTCTTTTGCATCCCAATTTCAATGCCAGATAGCATTTTTAACCTTCTAAACTAACACCTATGTAAAAGAATTGTAGTAAAAATAAGGTAAGAAATACTTTGGTTATAGATTTAGAAATGCAAAAAGATCCCTTTGATCCTTTAAAATTCAAATGTACTCTGTCTGATGTTCATTTTAATTCATCTCATGGTATTTGGGTTCCTTATAATTAGTTCTTAATATGTTTCCATGGATATTTGGGTAAAATCAAAATTATAATTGTTTTTAGCTGACATAAAATTAAAAGATTTTATTGAAATAATTTCCTTTGAGGGTGTATTAGAAATGGAGCTAGAACTATAATGCATGATTTTATTAATTGTCTCCTATTGTAGATAAATGAACAGATTTTTTATAGCTCATCAGAGTTTAGCATAATTTAATGGATACTAGCAACATATTTGTAATTAAGTAGGCAAAGTTCTACATCTTACTATGCAAGTACAAGATATATGCCCACTAACTAAATTCTCTGAACTACAATTATCAACTAATATAGGATTTAAAAACTTAAACTATGGACTCAGAGGAATGTAGCTTCTTGACCATGTTCTACCATTTATTAGTTCTATCAATTAGGTCCTGTTACTTAATTTCCATAAGTCTATTTTTTCATTTGTTAAATGGGATACTACAATTTAGTTATAGTGGTCATTTTAATTAAATAAATTTTATGTGACATTCATTAATAAAATATAAAATAGAAGATGCCTAAAAGTGCTTACTACTATATAGTCTTTTAATATAAAATAAAAATTGTTCTTAATTCTAAAATTTTAAGCCTTTAGAAATATAATTTTAGGTGTTTGTTGCTTTAAAAATTTTTTTTAATTGATTTCAGAGAGAAAGAGAGTGATAGAAACATCAATGATGAGAATTATTGGCTGGCTGCCTCCTGCACACCCACTACTGGCATCTGCCCTGAAAGGAAATTGAACCATCATCTCCTGATTCATAGGTCAATCTCTGAACCATACTAGCCAGGCACTGTTTGTTGCTTATTATGAAATTAGTAATGATGAGAAATTTGAACTGAATCCACAAAGCAATCAGAAATAGACAATGCAAGCAAATCTAGCAAGTGACTAGGTTCTCTCTCGTAATTTAAGGTCCTGGAATTCACTTAAACTAAAATAAATTGTCAGAAGTGTCCCCCTGGGTGTCCATTAGAGCTGTATGGCAGATTTAGGACTTGGAATAACCTCACTCCAGACCCAGAAGGCCCGAATGTCTCTTTGATCAATTATTGCCCTTCCATTAAAATATTTTACTTCACTGTGGGGGCATCTTGATTACCCTGCATCTTGCTACAGCTGTCAGATCATCTATGTCTTTTACTTTTAAAGGTTATCACTCTTCTCTGCTAATTTGTCCTATGTTTAAGGAGTTCAACATGTAGTGGATGCAATTTTTTCCTGCCAGAATAGGAATCGACTTTGCCTTGCAATGAAAGATGGTCACCATAAAATATCCTAGTGAAATTCATGGGCTATACTGTTAACAACTTGGCTGGCAGAGTAACATAAGTAGAAGCCTTGATGGCTCAGCTATGCTGACAACTTTTTATGATAATAGGTGTGTTTTACATACGTTGTGTTACTATATTATGATTCTGTAGTATATCTTTGCATTTCTATGTTGAAGTGGACAATATTAACCACACAATAAAATGTTAACTATAAGTATCAAATCTCTGTTCTCCAAGTATTTACTGAACCACTTATTTAAAATGTCACAATTGCCAAGACCGGTTTGGCTCAATGAATAGAGCATTGGCTTGGGGACTGAAGGGTCCCAGGTTCGATTCCGGTCAAGGGCATGTACCTTGGTTGCGGGCACATCCCCAGTGTGCAGGAGGCAGCTGATCAATGTTCTTCTCTCATCGATGTTTCTAGCTCTCTGTTCCTCTCCCTTCCTCTCTGTACAAAATCAATAAAATATATTTTAAAAAAAAGTGGCCTTGGAATCATTTAAAGTAATTTTAAAAAAATGTCATAATTGTACAATTAAATGAATGCTTACTCCTCTCTACACTAATGGGAAGTTATGAAAATTAATTAGAAAATATTTTGATCTCCTAAACTCTGCAATACATGTAGTGTTACTTTACTAATAGTATACTTAGTAATTATTAAATGAAAAGTCCTTTTGTTGCTACATTGTGTATTTACCTTAACATGGAGTGCTTTATTTTACATTTTAAAATTGTATTTCTAGCCCTAGCTGGTTTGGCTTAGTAGATAGAGGTTGGACTGTGGACTAAAGGGTCCTAGGTTTGATTCTGGTCAAGGGCATAATACCCAGGTTGCAGGCTCAATCTCTCTAGTAGGGGGTGTGCAGGAGGCAGCTGATCAGTGATTTTCTATCATCATTGATGTTTCTATCTCTCTCCCTCCCTCTTTCTTCTTCTCTGAAGTCAATAAAATAAAAACAAAAATAAAATTAAAATTGTATTTCTATAAAGCTTTAATATTTGATTTTTAAAACAACATTGGTTTATTGTCAATTTGTATGCATTTGTTCAGAAGCCAAGTTAGTGGCATTTATTCTAACATACAAGGAGATTAGACTAACATCTTTGTCCTGCAGGTTAGCAACATACAACCATAACCACCTTGGAGGAAAATTCTTGTGCCAATCAATATGCAGTTAATTGATGCATATTTAATTCATTCACAAAGACAAACTTTATGTCTACTTGCATTACATTATTTTTAGTAGCATGATATATATTCAATAAAAAGTTACAGTCACAATAATGTTGTAGAGCTGAGGTGAATGGCAATGGTAAGAGATGAAATATGCACAAATATTCTAAGATTAAGATCAAAGGAGGAAAAAGATACTATTTCAACCATAATGCTTGAAGGATTTATTCAATGTGATATGCAGGCATCACAGTGTATATGGCTGATAATTTAATAATCACATTCATACTAGCTTGTTCTTCAGTGTACCTTGAACTTGATGTATGTTATAAAATCGTTGCTTAATTTGAGCAATTTTGTGATTGCTGTTTAACCAATATTACATTAATAACATATAATAAGCTGTTTATGGAGAAGTGTCAAGCATTCTGAATTCAATATTGCTTCAAATTGAATCAGAATCTCAAAAAACTGTTGCAGTCCTTAGATATTTTCTACAACCATATATGAAGATAACATGAAGAGGTAATGGAATAACTGAATCTGTATCTTGTTTCACTTAGAAAGAAAACATATACTGTCCCCTTATATATTATTCAAAAGATGGAAAGAAGAAAAAGAAGACACTACCCAAAGATAGTGTCATCATAATAGAAATTTGGTAGTTGAGGTGGAGTGCTTGCTTGTATTTTTACGTTATTAATTTAAAATATTCATACCGGTATTTATGTAAAATGGCTTGGTTTTTATTTTCTACAATTCTCTTTCACTTCATTTTTCATATACTTTCCTTTTATTCTTTTCCTCTTTTCCATGCTCACATAGAGAAATATAGGACTGAGAATTAGGTGGTGGTTTCCTGGGGTTGTCTGCAACAATGACACTACAAACCAGGTAGCTTAAATCTACAGAAATTTACCCAATAATGGTTATGAAGGCCAGAAGACCCAAATCCAGGTGTCGGTAGGGTTATTTCCTCCTGGAAGTTCTGAGAGAATGTTAGTTCTATATATATCATCCCTAGCTTCCCGTTATCACTGGCAATCCTTGGCGTTTTATGATTTGTGGAGGTATTACCCCAATCTCAGCATCCATCTTCACATAGCATTCTCCCCTGTGTGTGTTTGTATTTCTTCTCTTTTTACAAAATATTCTAGTCATATTGTTAGAAACTCCAGTTGCAGGTTTTTATCAAGAAAGGGTGTTGGATTTGTCAAATGCTTTTTCTGCATCAATTGATATGACTATATTATTTTTATCTCTCAATTTGTTTATATGATGTATCACATTCATTGATTTGCAGATATTGTATCATCCTTGCATCCCCAGGAAAGATCCTACTTAGTCATGGTGTATGATCTTTCTGATGTACTACTAGATCAGATTTGCTAGAATTTTGTTGAGGATTTTGGCATCTATGCTCATGAAGAATATTGGCCTGTAATTCTCTTTCATTGTGTTGTCTTTATCTGGTTTTAGTATTAGGGTAATGCTGGCTTCATAGAATTAACTTGGAAGTGTTCCTTCCTCTTGAATTTTTTGGAATAGTCTGAGGAAGATAGGTTTTAGTTCTTTGAATGTTTGGTAAAACTCCCTTGTGAAGTCATCTGGCCCCAGGCTTTTGTTTGCTGGAACCTTTTTGATGACTGCTTCAATTTCCTTCATAGTTATCGACCTATTGAGATTTTTAGATTCTTCCTGATTGAGTTTTGGAAGGTTGTATTTTTCTAGGAATTTGTTCATTTCCTCTAGGTCAGTGCTTGGCAAACTCATTAGTCAACAGAGTCAAATATCAACAGTACAACGATTGAAATTTCTTTTGAGAGCCAAATTTTTTAAACTTAAAACTTCTAATGCCACTTCTTCAAAATAGACTCACCAGGCCATGACATTTTGTGGAAGAGCCACACTCACAGGGCCAAAGAGCCGCAATTTGCTGATCACTGCTTTAGGTTGTCTAGTTTGGAATAGAGTTGTTCATAGTTCTTTCTTTCTTTCTTTCTTTCTTTCTTTCTTTCTTTCTTTCTTTCTTTCTTTCTTTCTTTCTTTCTTTTTTTTTTTTTTTAACAACCCTTTATATTTCCGTGGAGTCTTGTTATTTCACCTCTTTCATTTCTGATTTTGTTTATTTGGGTCCTCTATCTTTCTTTGCTTTTTGGTGAGCCTGCCTAGAGGTTCACCAATCTTGTTTATCCTTTCAAAGAACCAGCTCTTGGTTTCATTGATCTTTTGTTTTTTGTGGGTTTTTTTATTTTTATTTATTTATTTATTTATTTTTATTTTGGGTTTGTTTGTTTGGGTTATTTTTTTGATCTCTATATCATTTATTTATGCTCTGATCTTTATTATTTCCTTCCTTCTGCTCACTCTGGGCTTTTCTTGTTGCTTTCTTTCTAATTCTTTAAATTGTAGAGTTAGATGATTTATTATAATTTTCTCATTTCTTTTCTTTTTTTTTAAGGTAGGCCTGTAGAGCTATAAACTTCCCTCTCAGGACTACTTTCACTGTGTCCCATAGATTTTGGATTGTTTTTGTTTGTTTGTTTGTTTGTTTTTGTTTTTTTTTGTCATTAATTTCCAGGATGTTTTTAATTTATTTTTTGATCTCTTTGGTAACCCAATCATTGTTTAATAGCATGCTATTCAACTTCCAAGTGTTTGAATTTTTTTATTGTAGTGTAGTTTATTTCTAATATTATGCCATTGTGATCTGAGAAGATGCTTGATATGATATCAATCTTCTTGAATTTGGAGAGACTTTGCCTGTGACCCAATATTTGGTCTATCTTTGATAATGTCCCAAGTGCACTTGAGAAGAATGTGTATTCTGTGGCTTTGGGTAAAATGTTTTGATATCAATTAAGTCCATCTGATCTAGTGAGTCATTTAGGATTGTTGTTTCTTTGCTGGTTTTTTGTTTAGAGGATTTACCCAGTGATATCAGTAGGGATGGACCTGGAGAGCATTATGCTAAGTGAAATAAGCCAGTCAGCTAAGTGAAATAAGCCAGTCAGAAAAAGATAAATATCCCATGATCTCACTCATTTATGGAATATAATGAACAACATAAACTGATGAACAAAAACAGATCCAGAGACAGAGAAGCATTGACCAGACCATCAAACCTCAGAGGGAAGGTAGGGGAGGGTGAGGGTAAGGGAGAGAAATCAACCAAAGGACTTGCATGCATACATATAAGCTTAACCAATGGACACAGACACCAGGGGATGAGGGCATTATTGAGGGTGGTGTGCAGAGGCAATGGCAGATAAGGACACATATGTAATACCTTAATTAATAAAGAAAAAAAAAAAGAAAAATTTTCAGTTGTAAATAAATTCACATTTAAAGGTACTGGAGATTAGGTCTTCAACAGATCTCTTTGTGGAACACAATTTAACTCATGACAGTTGTTTACAGAACATAGATATTGCCACATACATGTAATATATGTATTCACACAATAGTATCTCCTGGAAGTGCCTCAAAGGCAATTGTTACACCTCTAAATATATACCTCTTATTCTTAATGTCTGTTTCAATTTTAATTATTTTATTATTTTATAACATGAATTCTCCTATAATTACACAAAAGAAGATAATTTTTTTTCTTAAGTAGTAATTCTTATTTAGCCCATAGTATGGGAAATGATAATTTAATTACCTGGTTACTACTGCTAGACATTTACTTTCCCCCCCCCCCCCCCCCCCCAGTTTTTGTCATTACAAATAAAACTTTCATATTAGTACCTATGGTCTTGCCAGTTTGATTTTTCTGTACCTATTTAATAGATTCCTAGGTGTGGGATCAAAAGTAAGATGTCTTTAAAAATTCCTAGCATTACCAGATTGGTTTCTAAAAAGCTAGAATTTTTCTTTCCCATAACAAAGCTTGTCCCTTGCACCTCTGCTGGAATAAGTATTGAAACTTTTAAAAATATTCTATGAAGATGTATTGAAAATTATGTTTTATTGCTTTCGTTTACTTTTCCTTGTGAGTTTGACCATATTTTCATTTCTTTTTGGGCACTTGGAATTTCTTTTATTGTGATGTATACTTTTTCCTTATCAATTCAAATGAACTTGTGGATTATAAATATCTTTATTTTTTATTTTTTAAAATATATTTTATTGATTTTTTTACAGAGAGAAAGAGAGAGGGATAGTTAGAAACATTGATGAGAGAGAATCATCTGTCAGCTGCCTCTTGCACACCCCCTACTGGGGATGTGCCCACAACCAAGGTACATGACCTTGACCAGAATCAAACCTGGAACCTTTCAGCCGGCAGGCCAACGCTCTATCAACTGAGCTAAACCGGTTTCGGCATCTTTATTTTTTTATATTTATTTTTTGTTAATCTTCACCCGAGGATATTTTTCCATTGACTTTATAGAGAGTGGAAGAGAAAGGGAAAGACAGAGAAAAATATCTATATTGGAGCCTGCAACCAATGTATGTGCCCTTGACTGGAATCAAACCTGGGACCTTTGGTCTGTAGGCCTACATACTATTCACTGAGCCAAACCAGCTAGGGCTGGATTGTAAATATATTTAATCTTTATTAATATCAGTGTTAAAAGATTTTTCTCCAAATACATATTTTGCTAATTCACTTGCCATGCAAAATTTTATATAATCAAGTTATTATAAACTACTTTTTATAGGTTTTGAGAATTTTGGTTGAGATAAGTTAATTCCTCTTTCTCCTAAAGCAATTGTTGTGGACACTGTTACTTGTCTTTAAAATTATTTCTGTGCTTCTTTTTCATGGTAATAAGCTCTGGAGTTCACTTGACAAGCTTTCTTGTAGCTATGTTATTCAACTCTGTTGCACAGAATGTGAGCAGAATGCAGTCATGGATTTTTTTTTTAAATATTTGGTTTCCTCTTACCTTTCTCTGTGCATACTGTGCTGGAATGCTTGTGAGTTACTTTGGACCATGAGATTGTGGTCAATACCCAAGGACTGAAAAGTAACTAGATAGAAAGAGGGTTGGTTCTGGACATCATAAAGACACCATACAAGCCCCAGATTCCTGTGGAAGAGAAATAATTTATCTTGCCTAAGCCATTATTATTTTGGGACTTAGTTATATCAGCCACAACTATATCTGAAATAACATGGTGACCTAAGAATCTCATGTGTTCTATATTTGGAAACAGCGTCAACTGTCTGACAAAGGTTCTTTGAAGAGAGTAGCATTATTTGGGATTCCATTCTCACAAAAAGATTGATTTGCCTGTATGGTTGATTATTTTAAAAATTAGATATTTGTCCCTTTACTTTCCAGTATACTATTTAATGGTTCATTAATATCTCAGTATTTATTCGGGAACCTAGTAATTATTTTTTTCTGAAGAAATGCTAACAGAAAGCCAAAGAAGTCCAAATAATAATTTTACAAATATGAGTTATAGACTCAAAACTGAGTTTTACATTTTCAATGGTGGGTAGGAGATTTCCTGAGGCAGCAGGGACAACTGAGTGTTTAACACCTGTTTGCTTTATTTAGTAACAACATGTACTATACTTAGTAAGAGCAGCAGCTCTTGTCCCAAACTCTCTCAGCAAGCATATCTTCATACATTCTAAAAACATTTTTGGCCTAAAAAACAATATTATCATTGTAAGTAGTAATTCTTATTAATGCTACTCATATCAATATCAATATCAACCTTCTTTTATAATTATGTATTTAATTTCTATAGCAGTTTTATTGGGAAAATAAAATTCAGTATTGCCAAGGTCAATATTTTTCTTTTTCCCCCTTAACTAACACATTGTCTCATCTTAACCTTGCAATGTTGGCTTTTTCCAGGCTGCAACTTCAGTCACTTTCTTTCCCTAATTATTCCATTGAAGAGAATTATCTTTTTCCTCTCTTTCTAAGATCTAGAGCTGAATTTATTTCTCTCCTATATAATGGGAAGCTCTTTTCCCATTCTCCTCATATTCTAGGATCAGCCAAAAAAAAAAAAAAAAAAGAGAGAGAAGTGTTGTCATCACCCTGGCTTTTCATATTCTGGAGAAAAACCCTTCATTTTCACTTACTCAGAGGAAATACATTAGCTTGTTCATGATATCCTCCAAGGCAAGACTGGATCAACCCTATTCCTTTCTCTGGAAATGCCGATCTCATGACTAGGTTGGAAGAGCAGCTGTGGTCCCCTTGCTACCTGAGTGAAAGCTAAAAATGTGGTTTTCTATGGCAGGTGGAGACTGTTCTGTGTGTTTTTTAGGCAAAATTCTCTATTCAAATTATCTGCCCATTTTTTAAATTAGATTAATTTTTTGACTGTTGAGTTGTAGGAATTTTTTATGTATTTTGGATAGTAACCCCTTATCAGATATATAATTTGTAAATATTTTGTCCTATTCAATATGTTACCTTTTCATGTTGTTGATGGTTTCCTTTGCTCTTCAGAAGTTTTCAGTTTATGGTTTCACTAGTGTATTTTTGCTTTTGTTGCCTTTACTTTTAGTGTCATTGCTAATGTCAAGAAGCTTTCCCCCTACGTTTCCTTTAGTTTTATGATCTCAAGTGTTACATTCAAGTCTTTAATCCATTTGAGTTGACCTTTCTGTATGGTGTATATTAAGGGTTCAGTTTCATTCTTTTTCGTGTGGATATCCAGTTTTCTCAACACCATTTATTGAAGACTACTTTGTCCTCATTGTGTTTTCTTGGTGTCTTTGTAAAATATGTGTTGACCTCTTATGCACGAGTTTATTTCTGGGCTCTTGAATCTGTTTTATCAATGTATGTGTCTGTTTTCGTGCCAGAACCATACTACCGCTTTGCAATACAATTTGAAATCAGGAAATGTGATGCCTACAGCTTTTTCCTTTTTACTAAAGATTGCTTTTAATATTTGGTGATATTTGGGATTCCATAAATATATTAAAAGATGTGCATCATCACTGATCATCAGGGAAATGCAAATACAAAGCATGATAAAATATCACTTCACAACTGTTAGAATGGCTATAATCCAAAAGACCAGAGATAAGAAGTTTTGGTAGGGGCAAAGAAAAGGAAAACTTTTCCACTGTTGGTGGGAATGTAAACTGATACAGCTATTATGGAAAACAATATGTGAACAATTCTCAAAAAATTAAAAATATAACTAACATTTGACCTAGCAATCAAACTTCTTGGTATATATACAATAGAAATAAAATAACTGTCTTTAGGATACATTTGCATTAGCATTCTTATTGCAGCCTTGAAACATTATTCACAGTAAATAAACTAAGTTAATAGATAAATATATAAGGAGAAAAAAGTCCATAGACACACACATACAGACATACATACACACAGAGGAATACAATTTACTAAGAAAATGAAATTCTGATTTTTACAATAACATAGATGAATTTAGGGGACATTATGCTAAATACAGAAAGACAACTATCAAAGGATCTCACATATGAAATTTTAAAAAGTCAAATTCACACTAACAAAGAGTATAATGGTGATTACTAGTGGCTGGGGAGTGTGAAAAATAGAAAATATTAATAAAATGATATACATTTTTAGTTATAAGATGCATAATTTCTGCAGACCTACTGTACTGCATAGTGAATATAGCTAATAAAAGTATATTGTACATATATTTAATATATCTGCATATATAAAATCCTAATATGCAAATAGACTGAATAGCAGAACAACCAAACAACTGGTTGCTATGATATATGCTGACCACCAGGGGGCATGCAAGGAACATGGCAGGTGCTAGCCATGGCAGGATAGTGGAACAGGTGAACTGGGGAGCCAGATCAAGGTGGGCACAGGTCATTGTCATTAAAGTGAGCCTCTGATGGTTACTGAAAATTTTTTGCTCTCATGCACCGAGATCCTGCCTGGCACTCACACCTGCTGCAGGCACCTGGCACCGGCACCTGGCAACAGCCCCGATCACTTGGTGTCATCAGTGGGTGAGAGCAGTAGCTGCCTTCCCCATTAGCCCCTGAGGGCTTCTTCACCTTCCCCTGCTCCTGAGGGGTGATCAGGGCAGCAGCAGCCACTCACACCTGCTGCTGGCGCCAACCACAATCACTCCATGCCATCAGTTGATGTGAGTGGGGCCAGTGTCATCAGCATATGGGAACAGTGGTAGAAGAAGCAGGGCTGCCGGCAGACAGTGGATCAGGGGCCACAGTGGGGGCATAGAGGATGGGCTGAGACCTGCCCCTGTACCCACCATAGCCTCATGGCCCACAATTCCTTTCAAGTGCACTGGGCTACTACTATAATAATAAGAGAGTAAATCTCAAGTATTCTCACCACATACATGCAAAACAATTGTAACTAATGAAGTGACGGAGATATTAATTAACTTGATTATGGTAATCATATTACATTGTATACATATATCAAAAACCATACCTTAAATATGCACAATTTTAGTTGTTAATCATACCTCAATAAAGCTGGGAGAAAGGATGCATACTCATTTATTCTTTCCACAGATATTTATCTAGCACATACACTGTATTAGTTATCATTCATGTGTCAGAACCAAGTGCTGTATTTCTCAGATTGTAATCAGTACAGTTTCTTCCTCCACAATCTGTGGTAGACTAATAATTAGTGAATATATGTTTAGTTATTATAACATTTTCAGTTGGCAATTAAAGTCTCTAAATACTGATGCTTAATTTTCACTCTTGTTGCAGATTAATAATAAAATGTTCACAGAAAATCAGTCTTCAACCCACACTTTGAGTAGCACTGCAGAGGAAGATATAAAACAATAATAAAAGGTTCTGAATTTCATTCCATTAGAGTAAACAAATACAGTGTAATGTCACAAATACCATGGGATATTATGAAACTCTTAAAAAGTATAAAATAGATGGGTTTATATTGTACTGACAAAAACCATTTAAATGGAAAAATATTGGCAAATCCAAGTCCATTATTTGTAATAATGATTTTCTCCAAGGAATGACTAAAAGAGGTGGGGAGGTGTGGTAACAGTTCTTTTCACTTTAACTCTTAGTGTATTTTTTTAATGTTGTGATGTTTTTCCTACTTAAATTAATTATTTTTAAAACTAAAATTTGATTATATAATAGAGGTATAAAGGTTTAAATACCTTTTAATAAAAATATTTTTCAAACCCTTTTTAAAATATTAATAGCTTAAACTATAATAATATTTGTCTTAATGCATTTAATCTCTCTTCTGGTAATGTGCATTATGCTTATCCTGCTACTCCTACCTGCTTTTCCCCACAAACTACATACCTTAGTTTTTCTGCCTTTGATTTTATTTTTCAATTTAAGGGAAAGTGGATCACATTAGATATTCTAAGCACTTGTGAAGTAATATTTTCTTAAATCATTTGAGGACAATACATTCATCCAAATAAAAGATTAAAGGACTCAAGCATGGTGAGACTTGAACATGGCTTTTTCTCTTGTTTCAGTCTGATAGCCTAGTCATGTGTGCACCAGATGAGAAACTCCACTTGTAGATGGTTGAGGATAACAACTTTGCAAAGGGAGATTCCAATTCTTATTATTTAACACTTTCTGTTATGAAGACCTTAAGATATTAGAGCATATTTTTTCCTGAATGTTACAGTCTGAGAATCCAAGTAACAAGAATAATAGAAAAGTCGGTTTATATTTTTGGGTCATGTTACTGTGAAGATTCACAAGGGTGAACTTGGTCCAATCAAGACCAATGCCATTTTGGACACTTTCAAAGTATATAAAGATATAACTCATAAGAGTTTTAAAGCAAATAAAGGCACTGGTAAAGGTTGCATTTCTTTACCTTTCATTAGTAACTAAATAAATTAATTTATTCAACATGTAATTTTAGAACTAAACTCTACTTGTAAGATATGATGCAAGGTGCTATGTGTTGGGAGTGAGATCACACAGATAATTAAGGCTCAGTTTCTGCCTGCAAGAAAATAAATGCTTATTTGGTTGAATGCAAATTTGTGTTTGTTAGTAATTAGGAGAGTTAGCAAGTCTTTAAAAGAGTTGCTAAGATTCACTGTAACAATAATTTCTACCACAATAATTTAATATGGTAGAGATATAATTAATATGATTGGAAGGACATTTAGGCTACCTGCCTGGATTCAAATTGTGGCTCTATTATTTAGAAAGTATATGAATTTGTGAAATTTATTTCACCTACCCAAATCTCAATTTTATAAGCTAGAAAAAATGATAAATATTAAGCATGATACTTCATAAGGTTGAACTTCTTGATCTGCAATCACTTTTTTCAATTTTCTGAATCATGTTTGTGGCATCAGTGGCATTATCATCACCCTTATTCATAAAATCAGTTGTACTTCAAAGATATACTACCGGTAATACTTCTGGAACAGGGATTTGATTATAGCAGATTATCACTATTTTAAGCTTTATCTGATTTGAAGAATATTTACTTAAGTATTACTTAATATTTACTGGCACTAGAGTAAGTTGGCCTGGATTCAAATCTTGTTTTTATGATTCACTATCTCATAACTCTCAGAATTTTATTTAAAAAGTAGATGATTTCAAAGAGATATTTTATGATGGGTTTTCTCTGTAGTTTCTGGAAAGCGTTGCAACACTGATTCAATGTATATTAAAAATTTTCAGTTCTTTTTCCCAGAGAGTAGAGGTTAGGTATGTTAAAAAGAGAGGGCACAGACAATAGGGTTGTGAAGGCCTGGGTGGAGAGTGGGAACAGGCTAGAAGAGATCAGTGGGAGAAAAAGGGGGATATGGTAATACTCTCAACAATAAAGATTTAAAATAATAAGTAAAAAGGAGGAGAGAGAATGACAAACAGCATTATTGATCTAACAGTGAGCCAGGCATCTGAATATGCTTGGATATATAAAGCTGAGTCTTGTCTAATGAGCATGGGTGGTTGCATGCCTGAGCAGTTTCTAATCACAACCATCACCTTCAGAATAATAGTGACTTCAAAGTACTTAATAAAAAGAGAATTTGTTTTCTCAAAGCTTTTCATGAGAGTAAATATGATTAAAATGGTATTGAGATTTAAATTTTCTTTAAGATGCTTTTTAAAAAATCTACTCATTTCTTCAACTTTGAGTGAATACATACCATATAACCACTACACCCAATCAGAGCAACAATCCTATAAAAGCACTGTTAGAAACTAAATAGAAAGTACAAGTGAATTTCTAGAAATTTCATCCCAATTGCTTGTCTACAGCTACTGGCTAAACCAGCTTTTGCCCTGCCCTGTGCAGACAACTGTGACAGAGGTTCTTGTGAAGAGGTTAGATGGGATGCAAATTAAACAAGAGGGGCACAAGTGAAAGGTCTTTGTCTGTTTGGGTTTCTCCAAAATGAATAAGCAAAAACTTAAATCCAGGTAGTTACCGTATTTGGAAGAAGATTCCAAAACGTACTAACAAGGAAGTAGAAAAAGTGAGGCAGGAAAAAATAAACCCAATACTAAATGCCTCAATGACTTCTGAGTAACTGTGCTCAACCTTTTAATTGACCCTTTGAGTAACAATGTGGACACTTTAAAGTGTCCCACCAATAGAGAGAAAGAGAGAGAGAGAGAGACTCTAGGACAGTTGACCACAAAACCCCATATCTGCTCAGTTTGAAATTGCTCCCAGGCATTAATTCCCTTTCCTTGTCCTCCACTTCTGTATTGTTCTTGGCTGAGTGGCCTTTCTAGACATCAGAGAGCAAGACAGAGAGACTTTTTGCAGAAAGCAGGGAACTATGTATTGAGATCATGTGGGCAGAAGGTATGCTGTTTGGGGCATCACAAGCATCAGTCTTATTGCTTATTAAGCTGTGAACAGCCAGGTTTTTGTTAAATTATAAACTAGGTGGAAAATCTCTGTGGGATTCTCCAATATCTCCATCAATAAATTTTCTTCTTCCCCTCCTTCATTTCCAGAGAGGCCTTTTTTGAATCTTGCTATCATCAGACACACTATCTATATTAGCAGAAATGATCAAGTGCTGCTAATTGAAAAGCTATAGTCTAAAATATTAATAAAAAGTCATCAAAGAATTTCTTAAAGAATATGTCTACAGAAAGTATATTCACTAATTTATTTATTTGTGTTTTAATTTAATCAACAGGGGTTCATATAAGGCTTTGTATGTGATAGTCATGGTTTAAGAGTATATAGATATTGCAAAATACAACTTAGAATAAGACAGGAGAAGTCACAGAACTCAAGATATTTTGGCCTAAAGAAGAGATATGATTAATATGTTACAATTAAACATATGGGATAATTATTGATTCCCATAAATGTTATGAAAGGAACCAACATGGTGATGAGATAAGGGTTTAATGAATAGGGCCCAGCCAGCATGGCTCAGTGGTTGAGTATCCACCTATGATCCAGGATGTCATAGTTCGATTCCTGGTCAAGGCACATACCCAGGTTGTGGGCTCAATTCCCAATGGAAGGTATGCAGGAGTCAGTTGATCAATGATTCTCATCATAGATGTTTCTATCTCATTCTTCCTCTCCCTTACTCTCTGAGATCAATAAAAATATATTTAAAAAGAAGAGTTACTGAATAGTGTACCATGAATTAGAGGGACATTAGAAATGGTTATGAGAAAAGGTTTCTTCAAAGAAATAATATACACATTGAGTTTCTTAAAGTAGACAATCAGACCACCATGCTTAACAAATATGGAGAAAGCAATATCTAAATGAGTGTCATCTTTATATTTTGGGAAGAAGAAAAAATAGAAGAGGAAATTTTTAAATAAAAACAATATGGTGAAGTAAAGAGTAGTAAAGCTGCTTAAAGAATGAAAATAAAGACAGCAGTGATTTAGAAGTAATTGTTAAGACAGAAAACAAAAATGGTAGAACTCGTGGGAATGTTAGAGTATACTCTAAAAATCTTGGAGATATAATGAGTAGACTTTCAGATATATACAAATTATATTTAATCTGGAAGAGAAAACTGATGAAGAAATGGAAATGTTTACTTTGCTTTACTGAGATTTTATAGCTAAGCTCATCCAGTAATCCTTATGGAGACAAGTATGGGCAGACAGTCTTATAGGATCTGTAAAATAAGATCCCAATCTTCTGTATTATATTTTATTTATACTTTAGTAACCCCTGGAAACAGATTTTTCCTAGCATGTTATTATGTTTATTTAATTTCAAATGTAGTTAAAAGAAAAAAAAAGGGAAGCAGTTATACAGCTCAACAGGCATGAACAGGTTTTATTCTGCTACTCAAATTATCTGCAAGATTGTCATTCTTTTAGTCTTTACACTTGGCATTCACAATGTATAGCACCAATTATTTATTTGTGGAGAAATTCCTATGTTGTTTTGAACTGATTTACAGTCTGTTATAAAATTTGACATGCATGTAATTTAATGTCCAAAGACATTACAGCTCTTGGATATGTTTTCCATTTGTACTGGTGATAGAAACAAGATGAGAACTTAATTTAGTTCTCACCCATCTGAAAGGTGTCAACCTTTGATCTTCTTTCTTAAATTTCCTTGTGCATAAATATTAAGGAGAAATAACTTTGCCCAAAGTCTAGTCTGTTATCTCATTATGTCTTTCATGTTTGATTTAGTGGGCGGAGTATTGGATTGAGGTAGCACCCAACACAGTGTGCCTAAGAGCACATGTGAAAGGAGATCTTGCCAATGGCTGTGTTAGTTACAATTTTACACCCAGGAGCAAATGTCTAATAAGTGAAGAATTAGGATGTATAAAAAGAGGATGATCTGTCTCCATGTATACCATTTGTACAAACAACAGTGCTAGGATGTCTCTGTGCCTAACACACTTGATGTTCTTTCAAGGTCAGTGCTAGCCACCAGACTCTGCTTGCTGGAGGAACATCACATGTGAAGTTAAAATGGCAAAGTGCCTTGGTACTATATTCTACTATTCCTTGGTCACATCAGAAGGTAAAGTTCCAAATCCTAGAGAATTCCATATCCATATTATCATTGGCTTCTTTTTCATTTATTCCATCCAATCACTTATTCAACAAATGCTTATTATGCACCATGAGAAATGTACACATTGCAAACAAGATGGAACTCTCTAAGAACCATTTGGAGCAGTGTGGCACTCCATCCAATCAGCCTGTTCCAGAGGCTGCCTCAAGTTTGAGTTATCTCTCTCCCTGGTCTCAAACTATAAGGTAAAGTGATAATAATTAAAATAGCATGGCATGGTGTTGCCACAAAACAGACACATAAATCAATAGAATACATGAATCAAGAGAACCTAGAAATAAACCTTCACTTATATGCTTCATTAATATATTGACAAAGAAGGTAAAAATATGCACTGATTAAAAACAGTCCCTTTGACAAGTGGTGTTGAGAAAACTGAAAAGGTGCATGTAAGACATGAAACTGGACCAATCTCTTACAGAAACAAACTTTAAAAGCATTAATAACTGTAATGAAAGGCCTGACATCATTAAACTCCTAAAGAAAAACAGAGGAAGCAAACTAGCTAACATTAGTCTGCGTAATATAATTTGGACATATTCTTTGGCCAAGGGAAATATATACAATATATATATATATATATATATATATATATATATATATATGAAAAATTATACAGCAATAAAACACAAAATCTTGCCATTTGTGACAAATGGATTTAGAGCAGCAATTTTCAACCTTTTCATTTGATGGCACACATAAACTAATTACTAAAATTCTGTGGCACACCAAAAAATATATTATTTGCTTTGATGATCTGGCAAAATATATATATAATTTTGATTAATTTATAAGAAATAATTATTGTAGTAATCACCTACCCTTTTCCCCCCCATGTGACTTTAAAAAATCAGGTGCCTATAATTGAATATAAAATTTCTAATATCAAGGATCAAAAATCAGATGTAACTTGATTATGTAACATGACTAATAATATTCAACTCTATTATATGACGTATATATTTACTGGAAATTCATGAAAGAGTAGGCCTTCCTTCCCCTGGCTGGCAGCACTGGCTTCCCTCTGGCACCTGGGACCCGGGCTTTCCTAGCAGTCCTGGCTTCATCCAGTCTAAATAGCATATTATGCTTTTATTATTATAGCTGGTTCAAGACAGGGCATTCACACCAATAACCATAATGTTGTGTCATTTTTTTAATATGACAATCTAAGAAAAAAGAAGTCAGTGGATTTTAAAAGCCAGTTTTTTGTGGCTCCTTTCTCTGCGTCTTTATGAATTACTCCCCACCCCAGAAGGCAATCAGGAACCAACACCTGTCATTTACACCAGCTGAACTTGCTCATCAACCATTCATCCTGGACCAGGTTCAGAACCAGCCTGAGGCAAAGGCAAGTGAGGCAGCTGCCTGGGGGGACTCCGCACTAACTTGAACAGGTGCCTGGAGGCCAGAATACTTCAAATATTTAAGATGAGAGGTTTGACCACAAGTAATTTTAAGTATACACATTTATTTTTTTTTGGTTTTTCCTTCAAGCCCATTTTGTAAAAAGCATTTCAGTTTTGTTGTGTAGGCTCACTGCTACTGTTAGACAAGTTTAATATATTTTTCTTTTCTTTTTTTAAGGGCGAGTCAATATTTTGTCAAGCATTTAGCTAAGTGATCTGTTTCATATGCCCAGCTTGTCAGGCTGCAACTGTATAGAAATACAGGTCTTCAAACTAAGAAAATAAAAACTTCTTATAAAATATCTCTGGGTAAAAATATAAGGTACATAACAATCTTGCCTGTAAGATGTAATTCAATTGAGTTCAGAATATGAATTTGAGTCTGCTGCTGAAACTTTCTATGGTGTTTTTTTATTTTTAAGAACTGGAGGCACAGGCAAGAGTCAAGGAGCCTACTGACTTCCAGATGTGGCCCTATAGGCCCTGTGTGAAGAGTGGTTGTACTGGGCCTCTCTTTGTCTCCTGAATGCAATTCAAAGAGAGACTTGGGTGTTTAAGATGATTCATAGTTACTGAGGGACATTTCCTTCACCTTCAGCTCCGGAGTGGGTCACCCTCCAGACACAAAGCATTTGTTTCTGGGAGTTAGTTCTCATGGTCACCTGACAGGATCAAGGTTGCTGGAAGGATGTCATTTAAACACCTGTCCTTTCTGTGATTTTGGTTGCCCTTTGTTGTTATTGCTGTGGGGTTTTATTGGTTTATTTTTACTGATTGGTGGTTCCCATTTTAAACACAACCTTAGATGTGCAATTCCTGTAACTCAAGATTTATTATTGTTATTATTATTATTGTCATTATTATTTTCTTTATTTATTGAGGTATTACATGTGTACTCATCCCCCTATTCCTCTTCCCCCCTTTTGCCCTCACCCCGCTGATGTCTGTGTCCATTGGTTAGGCTTATATCCATGCAAACAAGCCCTTTGGTTGATCTCTGCCTTTTACCCCTATCCTTCCCTGCCTTCCCTCTGAGGTTTGATGGTCTGATCAATGTTTCTCTGATACTGGACCTGTTTTTGTTCATCAGTTTATGTTGTTGATTATATTCCACAATTGAGTGAGATCATGTGATATTTATCCTTCTCCAACTGACCTAAGTTGCTTAGCATAATGGTCTCCAGGTCCATCCATGCTGCTGCAAATGGTAGAAGTTCCTTCCCTTTTACAGCAGCATATTATTCCATTGTGTGGAAACACTAATCAGAAAATATATATACACCCCTATGTTCATAGCAGTATAATTTACAATAGCTAAGATTTGGAAATAGCCTAAGTACCCATCAGCAGATGAGTGGATTAAAAAACTGTAACTCACATTTTTATCTCAAAGGAAAAATACACCAATTTAGTACATTGATAACTTCAGGATTTGTCTAATGCCTTTGAATCTTCATTTTGTCTTCCCGTTGCACAAATTTGAGTCTATCTGACACATTCCTTCTGGTTCACTTATATTGCTATTTTTCCTAGAAGATGTTATCATTATTCTATAGCATGCCTGCCTATTAATGAAGATGGATTTACTGTCACATGTTGTTGATGGGGATTTTATAGATATAGGTAATCCATTCACTCACTCTTTCATAAAATTATGCTTGTTGAATTTCGGCCACATGTCCGGCCCTCTGTGGGCCCTGGGGACACAGTTTAGAATAGGTGAGACACATTTGCCCACCCTGATGCAACTACCAGTCTAATGAAAGAAATATAAAATAAACAAGAAATATTGGGATATGTTTTGAATACAGTTTCCCAGTGTATGCAAACATCACTAAATACCATCACTAATAATGATAAATGTGCTACCCTCCCAAGTACATAAGTGAGTTGAAATTGAAAATAAGGTAACTGGGTCCAGCTGAAACCTGGCATGGTGGGCGCTGTAGAGTAAGTTGCTAGGTAGACGTGTGCTTGAAAGATATTCATATGATATAGGTCCTCCCGAAAGTATTACTATATGCAACCTTGCAACAGTCATTTAGTACAGGTACTGTTCCAGTTTTTCCACTGAATAAGCTGAAGTTCAGAGAGGTTAAGAAAATCTGCCCACTAAGTGGCTTGCCTAAGATCTGGAGAGGAGGATTCATGTACGTACTCCAATAGGAGCGCGTAGGTCCAGCCTCTGCCACTTGCTGCTTTGTGATGTCAGCTCTGTGTGCCTCGGTTTCTTTACTGTAAAATTGAGACGTGAAGGGTACCTCCCTCATTTGAGTTACAGTAAGGATTAGATTAGTTAATGTTCAACCAGAGTTTAGAACTGTTGCTAGCATATAACCACACCTGTATGGGTTTGCTAAATAAAATAACTGAAAATTGTGGTACCAGGTTCACATAACCTGCTATCTCTATACTGTCCCAGGTGGACCCTTGGGGTGTAGCTACATGAAATAGGTTTTCCTTCTCTCTCCCCGCAGCTGTGGGCAGCTCTTTGAGGTCAGAAAACGAGTCAGTTGATCTCTGCCCGTTCCTGACTCTCCCTTGCTTTTCCTCTGAGGTTTGATGGTCTGATCGATGCTTTTCTGTCGCACGCATATAAGCATCACCAATGGACATAGACACTAGGGGTGTGAAGGTACGAATTGGGGATGGGGGTCAATGGGGGAATAAAGACACATATACTATAATACCTTAATCAATAAAGAATTAAAAAATTAAATTAAATAAAAACAGAAAAGGAGTCAGGAGTATAGTGAAAGTAAGAAAACACAAACTCTCTATTTTGTCGCTATGGCCACCGTGCTCTTTCCAAAAATAGACGAACTCAGGGCAGGCAGATCAGACAAACTTATTGTTACTCCAGAGTCTTCATGGAGAGAAAAAGCAAACAGCAAAACCCTTTCCTCTGGCTTGTTAATGCATCGCATTTCATTTAGAAAAGGTTTCTTTAATCCTCCAAATGACGTTTTTAGATAAAACAGTTGAGCTTGTTTAAATAATCCTTACTTTCTTTCCCAGGGGATGTATTAATCAAGGTATTACTGTTCATTGAAGTTGAATTATTTATCATAGTTTAGACAACACTTTAATAAACTCATGTTTATTTATTTTATTTTAAGTAAAATAAATACAAAGTTGCTAACCATCAATGACAAAGTAAATGTCATTGTGATGATTTGGGATGGATATAGAATCATTTTACAGCATAGGGTAAAATTATATGTTTGCTTACAAAAATGTTAATGGAAAATAGTCCTATTTTTTTTAACTAGACATGGGAACTGTCAAATAAATATTAGTTTGATCTGCTTAGTTATTTATAACGTCTAATAAAACAGATAAATCAACTTAGACAGTATCTCCTAGAAGTCTAAAAATGCTATTTTCTAGATTTAAGAAGTATTTGCTTATCAACACTTCAGAAAACAAATAAATCTTATGATTAATTCTTCATAGTCTGATTAATACCATTCCTTGAGTGCAATTTAAATCAAGCTGTAAAAATGTCTCCTCCACAATAAGCAGGTTGATGTTTTATCAAATAATGCTAAATATTCAAGAATGAGAAAGGAAACTTAGCTTTTATATATTTTATTATACACTTTTAAAGTTACAACCTCAATAAAATAGAGTAACCACTCTAAATAAAATTATTTGAGGTTCTATATTAAATTGTTGTCTAAAATCAATGTATGTGCTTGTCTCAAAAAAAGCCATAACAAGTTTAAGGACAAAATTTTAAAAATACATGGACATATGTTTTTCAGGGAACAACTCAAGCCTCCAGATTTATCTTTCCAAACGAATTAAACTGATTTTAAAGTTACCTGTAGCTCTGTTATTTGTCATCTTTTGGAAAAACTTAACCTTTACACTCACTACTTGGTTGGGTATACCAATTACAAATCTTAGATACCTTAGTTTAATTTCCTCTGTAATGAAGAACAGTTGCACCTATTTCATGGCATCGTGTGAGAATTAAATAACATTCTACGGTATGTGCAGAACTCTGGGGGGAAAGTGCTTGGAATTAGTGTTAATACCAAAGTAAAGAATGTGTATTAGGGTTTCTTCCATGGCACAAAATAAGCCCTTGGTAAATGTTTGTTTCTTCCTTTCCTATATATATTTTTTGGTTCTAAACTCTATTTCCAAGAGGATATTATGCTTTTTGTTGTCATTTTTAATTTCAATACAAAAAAGTAATACCCTTACATGAAATTGATGAACACATTCAACAGATGGCAAATTTCTCTGTGACAGAGATGATACACATATTCCAAAAAGGAGAGTGCAGAGACCATGTTCCTGAGCCTGAGAACCTCACCTCTGGGAGAAACGCAGACGACAAAATGGATTTACACCTTTTCCATTCAGGGATAAAGTGCTGTAATGGGAATGTTAGATAACCCAGAACCCAAAACAAATTCACTGGGTTTCAAAGACAATACCAAATGTTTCTTAAGTACATCACCAATATCATTTCATAACAGCTTTTTATTGGTTGCTTATTTATAAACACTTATATAAGAACTGGGGGCTATGTTTCACTGCTTTTGTAGTTGAAATGAAGGCTTGCAAAGAATAAAAACATATAGCATTGAGAGTGAAATAGTAACAAAAACCAGTAATATAAGTAATGTCAACTTGCAGAGTCATCAAATTTCCATGCGGGAGAATTCAATTAGAATGCTATTTTCTGGAAAGGCTTTCTGGTAGAGGCATGGGCTTTAATTGGTCTTTGTCACATAGATATGAGCTCAGTAGCCAGAGGTCACTGAAGGGAAAATTTGTAGGTGTGTGTAAAGTTTTTATTCTCACAAAGGCATACATCTAAAGAAGTACAAATGGCGTGTATTTGGTTGTCAAGCTTAAGTGCTGCCTCTTGGCTCCATAAACCAAGTTTTATGGGAGATTCAAGGATCCTATGTAGGGATGTGGGGGTTACTTGGTTACAATGTAAGGTGACCTTCTCCTATAAGCATAGAAGAGAGCTATAGAACTCTGCACATATAAGATGCAAAATAAATAGTTTACATTAAAGAATGTGTTCATGCTTGCATCTGTGCTTTCACAAACTATTTTAAAATTGGGAAGTACTAAAGTAGGGTTAGGAATTTAATTAATGATCCAATAGAAAACAAGAAACAACTAAAAGTATTTAATGTACATGGAGTTGAAAAGATTATATTCAATAGCCTTATTCTAATTAATCACAATATTTAAAATGGCTAAATTATAGAGGGCAAGTTTAGAAGTATCAGTACAGTGAACACAATTAACCACCGGACCTTTGTCTCAGATCTCTGACAAATACTATGCAAGCAGGATGAATACAAAAGACTTTGTACCATAAATCCTCCTTTTCTGATGGTTAGTAATTGCAAACAGTTTGCTGAAAGCAATAAGACAGAATGTTAAAAAGGAACTGATTCACTTGAATCCCACTATTATAATATAATGCTGTTTTTTCCTTTTTTTCTATTTCCCTTAAAGTCTTTATCCATGTGTAAATCTCTTTTACAATGGCCTAATCGTTAAATACTGCATTTTGTAATCTTCATTTTCACTAACTCCATTGCATATACTTTTCAAGTTGCTCAATATCATAATTACAATTATAATGACTATCTGACTTTTTAAATGTAATGTCCCATAATTTACTACCTTCTTATTGTTGGATATTTAGGTTGTTTCCATTTTTGTCACGGGCAGAGTTAATGTGGTTCTTAGTAATTTTATGCATATAGCTGTGTTCCACCTTTGAATTATTTCTTTAGGATAAATTCTCAGGAGAGATATTACTGGGTCAAAAGGTATAAAGGTTTTTATTTCTTTTCAGACAGGTTGCCAAATTGCTTTCTGAAAGCATTTTGCTACATCAATTTATAGTACCCCAGGTGCCTTTCCTGATAATAATGTATGTATTTCCACTGACTTTATACCCTATACTATCCATTACAGAATTTGCTATGAGTATCCATGTTGACTATTCTTATATCATCTCTATTTTCTCAAAGATAACCATGTGTTCTTTTGCTGCCTTAATACCACGAAGAACCTCCTATTCCCACTTATGGCACCCTGAAGGATCACGAACATTTAGAATTTTTCTTATGGCAAGCAGTGGATAATTAGAAAATTTGTCTCATTGAGAAAAAAAAAATTAAAGACTACAATTGTTCATTATTCTTCACGGAAGAATAATAGATTAAGGCAGAATCAGCAACACTGAGAATTTGTTGTCTGGCCTCTCAAGGATGCTAGTATCTAATTTAGTGCTTTTTCATTTCAATACATTATTTTAAAATTCATGATTAGTTGTGATTTTGTCTAGCTTCTCCAGTTCAGAATGACATTACTGTTGTAGCATTGATTCCACAAATACATTTAGCAGAAGGATTATAAGAGCTTTCATTTAGTTTAAGACTTGGCCTCAGATTCTGATGCCATGACATACAACCATATAACCATAAAAAGTAGCATGGCCGCAGCCAGGTGGCTCAGTTGTTGGAGTATCATCCCATAACCAAATGGTGGCTGGTCAGGGCACATACCTAGATTGTGGGTTTGGTCCAACCCCCAGTTGGGAGGCAAGTGATTGATCTTTCTCATTCACATCTCTCTTTCTCTCTCTCTCTCTCTCTCTCTCTCTCTCTCTCTCTCTCTCTCTCTCTCTCTCTCTCTCATTTCCCTTCCTCTATCTAGAAAAAATAATTAAAAATGTTTTAATGTAGCATAAATTCTCTGAGCCTTGTGTACCTCATTTATGAAATGAGGATGGTCTTAGCTTCCACATTACCTACTTGAAGACTGCATAAGATAACATGTGTAGAGTATTTAGTAGAATACCTAGAATATGGCACACACCCAATGAACATTAAGTTTTATAAAAAACATAGTACAGATTATGTTTTCTCTATTAAAGTCAGTCAAAATATACCAAGACTCTCTATGTAAGACAATCAAACATACTGGTTAATGTATACTGAGGCTATTCCTGAATTTTTGTTATCCATGGCATATTTAAAAACTTGTTTAAAGCTATCCATCTCTGTCCCTAAAAACAAACAAAAAACCTTTGCATTCTAATCTTCCAAACTCTAAACTGAGTCCATTAATCTCAGGTTAAAGCTCTGTGTTTACATATCTAATTTAAAATAAAAATATTATTTTCACTTTGGTTTGCTTCCCCACAGTATGTAATTATGTATAAAGTTCTGTACATCTTACTGCTTTCCAAGTTCAAAGAAAGAAATAACCAATAAAACCAGCTCCTCCTTAAAACCAAGGGTAGAGATCTACAATTAAAAGTGTCTGATGCACGAGCATTCAAGAGATACTTCCCTTCCCCCCAAAATCTCATCAGACTAGGAAGGCAGTAGTATACCACTCCAATGAAGTTGGAACCTCTGTGTGATGAGGGGAAGGTGGTATGTGAAAGTAGATTTTTAATGACAAAATTTTTTAAAAAGAATAACTGGAATAATGTAATCTTTAAGCAAACCATGAAAACCTATAATAATGAAAAGAATAATTTCCATTTACAAGGCTAGGTGTCCACTTACATATAGAAAATTGTAAGAGACTTTCGTCTGAAAAGCCATAACATTATGGATAAGCTTCAAAGACAGATTTTTACAAACTTGTAACAGAGCTACAGATGCAGGAAAACTTTAGTGAATTAAGTTTTTCAACACATGACAAGCTCCTCATGGAAGAGAAGAGACTCATAGCCATCCTCATTTATGAGAGGGGGAAGAATTCATCATAGACAATGGGAAGGACAAAATTGCCCAATTAATAGTTAAACTTGTAATGGCTTCTTATGCACTGGTGTGATGTATTAAAGTTGGAGTAGCCCGGCACTCACTGACGGTCCAAGTCCTCTCCATAAATCTTCAACAACTGTTAGGGGCCAGTATGCCAGACATTGGGGATAAGGCAGGGCAAATTAAACAAATGACCCCTTTGGTACTGGAGGCCTCCTCCAAGTGCAGGGCAACTGTTCTCTTAGTGGGGATAAAGGAGAGAGCAAGAGAGCCAAAAGCAAAACAAAACAGAACAGAACAAAAAATCCTTTGAGGTACTCAACTTGCTTAGGGCTAGAAGCAAGACAAGTTTATTGAGACAAACCAATTTAAGGCACTCTAGCTTTTATCTGCCAAAGCTGGAGAATGGTACAGGAGAGCTGAGAAACACACCTCTGAGAAATGATGAGAATTCACAAATTGTAAGGCCTTTTGCCTATTAAGGCTTAGAACAAAATATTATGATGAAAAATTAGAGAGTAAATTACCAAAAAAAAAAAAAAGTAAGAAAAAACAAGCCTGTTTCTTGGCTTTAAAGCACACAGAGATCTCTGGGATCTTGTCAGAGAGAACTGACTAATTTAGAGCAGTATAAATGTACACATAGTCACCCATTATTCCAGTGAAAGTTAGTATTCAGAATGAAGACTAACCTTTAAAAAATCCTTTTTTTTTTTTTTTTTTTTTTTTTAGAATGAACATACTCATTAGCAGAGAGTTCCGATACTTTTGGCTTCATCATTTCCTGGGTTGGTTTGCTTGTTTGTTTAGAAAACTGTGACACAGATGACTTCAAGTTTTACTGTAAACTTTATACACAGAAAGCAAAGCCTCCACTACTTCTAAGAAAGCACGGCAGGGTGAGGGCTGTGGGGGATGATTTACACCTGACACAAAGCGAACATTTCAGTTATATCTAATCAGGAACAGATTTTGTTTTGAATTCCAATGTCGAATTCTGCAGTCTTCTTTGAGGAATCTGCACAGAGATATAGTAGATTTCTCCATTAGTCACGCAGGCTGCTCTGCTCATGTCACTGTGACCTTGCAGAGAACACAGTGTCCTTAGAGACTCCAAAATCATGTTCTAGATGAACCCCATAAAGTACATCAAGTCTATAACTCTGCCCCATGTGAAAGACTATGCATTTACTAAACAGATATTAGAAAGTATTCCTGGGTAATCTGGACTAAGATGCACTTTAGGATACAGGGCTTTTACTACTTATATCAAAGTTTCTAAATTTAAAGCATCAGGAATTTATAAATAAGAACAGTTCAGTATTTTTTAAGTAATCCTTTTAATGTAGGCACAATATAAAAGATCAAACAGAATTCTGGCAAGTAAGACGTATTTCCAGGTCTACCCTGGTCACTAGATAGTAAATTCTTTTTAACAAAAAATAAATATAATTTTAATAAAAGCTTCACTTTCAACCTCTGCATTTAGGGAATATCTATGAAATAGGTGATTGTCTTTTATTTAAAAGGATAAATAGTGAGTTAAATAAACATTTTGATCCAAGTTTTGGAAGCTTGCTGATAATAGATTGACTAACAGAGCATAACCACTAGAATACATTGTGAGAGGCACCAAAACTATGTTAGTATAGAACATGTAAGCAGAAAAATATCCCCAATGTTCTTAAATTTGATGAAGAATAAAGGTACTTCAATATACAGCGTGGGGCAAAAGTAAGTTTACAGTTGTTCATGTGAAAAAAATAATTAATAATAATACAATAATAAACTCTGTGTTCCACATATTCACAACTATAAACCTACTTTTCCCCTTTCTGTAGCCTCATATCATGGACAAACAGCTTTAATTTCCAATGATTACTTGACAAAGACTTTTGGCTTGTAGTTTTTCTTACCAAGGAACCCATGAAAATATTAAAACTTCTAATTTGAGATACATTCAGTTTATTTTTGTTTCATTTTTTTGAAAATTTAGTAGTCATGGTATGAATTTAAAGAACAAAAGCCAATATAACTTATTTTTACACCCATTTTCCTTAATAGTTGCATTACTAATTTCTATCTGGTTAATCTGCATGTGATGAATGCTTAATAGTTTGATTGAAAAATTTTCCAATTCACTTTAATTTTACGTGGCAATTGGTAAAATTCTTTGAGATATAAGAAAAACTAAGTGGGTGATAAGGCTAAATAGTCAAAACAATCTTGATTAAATAATGGACTCTATTTCGCAAATCTAAAATGATTGACAATTAGAAGGCAAGTTGATTTAATTAAAATATTTGTCACTCATTCAGAGCTGCATATAATTCTTTTATTTTTTTTTTCATTGCACACCTGAAGGACTACCAGTAATTATGCCCATGAACCCAATTAGCCAATGGGCTGTGAATAGCTCAGCTCATTATACCACATTCCATGACGGTGTGAATCTAGGCCTAAGCAACTCATGGGTGAAGATAAGTGGGTAAAAGTGAAGACCTTTAGAGATTATCCATTAATTTCTGCTACCGGACCTTGGGTGAGATTTAAGCTCTTGTCCTCTCTGAGGCCCAATCAATTTTTAGCTGTTCGTTTGATTCTGTGAGAACTTCTTCATATCTCTTTAGTTAGTTTCTCTTTAAAAAAATAATTTAGCTAAAGTTTCTGTTCGAGTTTAAAAATAGCAATAAATATCATATGTATCACCAAGGTATTCTTAATTGTATATTTAGCCTCAACAGCAGGCTACATTTTTAAGATTGTTTAGTCAATTTGGTCACCCAAGAAATAAAGTGTAAGAGAGCAGAAATTGTTCCTTTTTATCAAAAAGCAAATGTGTTTGGCTATTTTCATACACACACAGTCAAGGCTTGTCATCCAAAGATACATCCAAAGTATATAGCTGCTCCAAAGCATTAGAAATTGGCTAAACTGACCAGTGTGTTTGTTCCTCATCCATCTACTAGTCCCCAGGAGCTTAGAGAATATCTTCCCCTTATCATTTTCCTAAAGGGCAGGCTTAAATATGCCCTGCCAAGAGAGAAATTAAAGATTTGCATTCAGCAAGATTGATCAAATTGATTTGTAGATTGACAAGATTATTGATTTCATCAAGTTTGCCATTGGTAACCTGTGCCTGGTGACTGGCGGTGCTAACCTGGAAAGAATTGGTGTGATCACCAACACAGAGAGATATCTTGGTTCTTTAGATGTGGTCTTTGCACCGAGCTGTCCAATATTTTTGTTTTTGGCAAAGGCAACAAATAATGGAATTTCAATTCCCTAGGAAAAGGTATCCACCTCACCATTGCTGAATTGGGAGATGAGCTAAGTAGCTCAACCGCAGTGGGTTAAATGATGGAAAGAGTCTTTGTTCTTAATTGTTAAGAATCATTTAAATCAACAAAAAGGTGTCCAGGTAGTATAACAGTATAACATCTGACTGTTGCTCAAAGTGACTCTTTTATCAGACTCAATGACCAAATTGTTGTGAGAGAGAAGACATGTATATATTCAATGACTTATTTGCCACAGTTGCTGTCTATCTTCTAACTATCTAATAAATTCATTTTTTTCTGATGTAAAACTGATTCTAAATTTTAGTAAGCTTTCAAAGATTTAAAGTTCACAAGGCAATCTTGTTCAAATATATGTATTCTAAGCTACAAAAAAAACACACAAACACACACACAAACACACACACACACACACACACACACACAAGAAAAGCATATTCTTAGGAAGTCTTGGGGACAAAATCTAAGCAGATTTTTCTAAGTACCAAAATAACTTGGTACTTGTATTCTATTTTAAAACTTAATAGAGATTTTTGTATTCAGCTCTACAGAGTTTTCATGCTTGGTTTTTTTTTCTGTTGTTATTGCTCTTGCCATTTCTACATGAGTTTGGGCAATACCCATGCTTCAGAGCAAATATATGTTTATCACACGGTATTGAGTGGAATTAGTATCTTACCATATTCTAAGGGGGAGCACCAATGCTATGTTTATGAAACAACTTTCCGTGTTGCCACTCATGGTAACTTCTAAATTTTTGTCTTTGGGGATAGACTAATTCTACTATAATTTTGTCATCATCAATTGTGCGACTGTCATATTTGGGCCATATTTTTAGCACATATATAATCTTAATTCTAATGTGTGTGTATATGTGTGTGTGTGTGTGTGTGTGTGTGTGTGTGTGTGTGTCTCCACTAAAGATAATCAACATGTTCTAAAAAGATAAAATGCATGAATATACATTTATTAATGTATTAAATAGTTTCTGTGGAGGGAAAGTGTAATTAGAATTTGAGAACCTGTTCTAGAATTGATATCAGCTCAGGAAAGTGATATCAGGGTTCCAGTCTATAACTTGACAATGCTACAAGCTCTAGCCCACATTTTCATATCAGCTCAACAGAGCTCTCTGGTGACAATATGTGCTATTTATCTTTGTTCATACCACCATTCTCATCACTGGGTTAGATTATTCTAATTTATGATATTTATTTGATGGCCTATTGACAACAGACATGGAGTTGAGACCCCAGCACCTACATGTCAAGATCCGGTCAATATATAGAGATTTCTCTAAAGACAAATAAAGGACAAAAATCCTCTCACTTTGGCCCTGACCAGTTTGACTCAGTGGATAGAGCAACTAAAGGGTCCCAGTCTGTAGACTAAAAGGTCCTGGTCAAAGGCATATGCCTGGGTTGCAGGCTCCATCCCCAACGGGGGGTGTACAGGAGGCAGCTGATCAATGATTCTCTCTAAT
Source organism: Pipistrellus hanaki (assembly GCF_964339955.1). Lineage (NCBI taxonomy): Eukaryota > Metazoa > Chordata > Mammalia > Chiroptera > Vespertilionidae > Pipistrellus > Pipistrellus hanaki. The sequence continues at coordinate 62,968,426 of NC_140510.1, read as the reverse complement.
CATTGATCTTTCTCTCTCTTTCTCTCCCTTCTTCTTTGAAATCAATAAAAATATATATATTTTTTAAATCCTCTCATTTGGATGTGGACTGATATTGGCAAGGCACCAACAATGTTGCAATGGAGAAGATATTTGATTTCTTCATATATAAGCTGCTGCTGTTCTTTCTTGTCTTCCTCTTCTCCTCCTCCTCTTCTCTCTCTCTTCCCCTCCTTCTTCTTCTCCTCCTCCCTCTCCTCCTCCTTCTCTTACATAATTACCAGAAGTCTATTTCCATGACCTTCCTCCCATGAGGTCAAGCTACGCAAAGTAAAAACAGTATAAACTAATGTCACAGTTGGACTGAACTCTGCTGCAATTTAACTTATCCCAGGACCCTAAAGGTCAACAGTTACTGAGAAAAACTGATGTTGGGATCTACTAATGTTGATTTTGCATGATGTATTATTACATAGAGATAATCTTCTTTCTATATTTCTAGTCCCAAAATCACATATATGTACTTCAAACTCGATGTGTTCAAACTGAGTTTGCACTGAGTTTTTCCCATGACCACTACCTGCTCCTCAATTTTTACTTTTGCCCTTGGTCAATGATAATGTTAACTACATAAACTTTTAACCCCTTGTAGCTGCCTAGACATTCATTTCCTCATTCTTCTACTACATACTTTTTTTTTCTTCAATCCTTTCCCAAATATATATTATACTTAGAGAGAAAGGAAGGGAAAGAAAGAGAGAAACATCAATGGGAGACAGAAACATCAATTGGATGCCTTATGTTCATGCCCCAACTGGGGATGACACCAGCAACCCAGGTATGTGCCCTGACTGGTTGAGTGCACAGGATGACATTCAACCAACTGAGCCATTCCAGCCTGGCATACAAACATTCTCAATCTTCTTATTCTTTCCCCACAATCCCCACATCAATTGCACTCCAACCAATCCTTTGTTCTCTAATAATTCTTTAGTTCCAGCAATTACCATTTCTAGACAGAACTATTGAAATGGCTTTCAAAGTGTTTTTGTTGGTCTTAGGCTTCATTATTCTCCAAAATGTTTTTCATTCTGCTTCTAGAACAGAAATCCTGAGGTAAATATATGCATATTTAAAACATCATTTAGCAGGTTGGGGGATTCCAGGGTGGAGCTCAGACTGTGACAAAAGTATGGAAATATATTAGATATGCATTAAATAACTCTGAAGAGGTGGGGGGGGGTACTAAATAATTTTGGAAATAAATATGTAACACAAAGATAAAATGAACTGTATATAATCATCCAGCTCTGTTTGGTAAGGTGTTTCCCAGGAGGGTATTGGTTAATAATTCTGAAACCACCTTACATATATACTGGTATTTAACAATTAACTAAATGGACATAAGGTGGTAGGAGTCACATTTCTCATGTTGGCTTATAAAGTTATAGATGAACAAATAGAGGAAAAAGCTAGAATGAGCCTTGTGGTAATAGATTAGAGTTGAAGATATTAGTATAAACATGTTTAGTTTAATATAAACATAGATATCTACATATATAATAGAAATATTTAGAGATGTGTGTAAGTATATGGGTTAGTATACTCACATATATGTCCTTACTCTTACAGCTAAGAGGGTCTATATCCAGTAGCAATGAGCACACCCAGTGCCCAGGGGTGGAGCCTGCAACCAATATATGTGCCTTTGAGCGGGAATCAAAGCTTTAACCACTGAGCAAAACTGGCTAGAGCAAGTCCTATTCTTTTTTTCACCGATTGGAAAGAGGATTTTCTGAAAGCATAGAAAGTACTTAGGACAGTCATTCAAAAATGTAGGTAAAGATTACAATAGTCTTGACTTAGAAAATGAGATGAGAAAATTTTTAAAAAGTTAAGAGAGACTTCCACAACAGAATCCATGACTCACCAGTCAATCGATGTGGGATTTCCAGGAGTAGGTCTGAAAGTTTGCAGTAAGCATATTTTATATTCGTTTTTCATTAAAGACCTATCTCAAATTGTTCGTGATATTACATGCTTTTGTGGTTATTGCCAACAATTACAAAAAGAGTAAAATACAGTCTTTGCCTTTGGGCAGTTCACTGCCGAAGAAGTTTGCAGATATCTAAATACACAAGAAAATAAGTGATACAGAAGAGGATTATACAAACCTATAAGTGGTGAATTAAGGCCTTCACTAAGGAAGCAATCTGAAATTTAAGAGTTGAAGTATAATTAGAGGAGAAGATAGAGGTTGACATAATATCATAAATTAGAAACTGCAGTGTAAATGCTCCCAAGATACAAATATGAATATATAAACATGAAGAGCTAATCAGTAAGACAGGATGTTAGGATAGAGTAGATCAGTGTATCTAGGGCTGTCAGAAGCTTGAAAAAGTGAATTAGGGCATGAGTCCAGGTTGAGGAAATGTCATCGTAAATCACAGGCAATTGGGAGGCATAAACAAGGTCAATGCAATGAGCATAAGTGATTTATCATATACATTAATTTGTTTTTATATTATTGTAATTAAATCTAAAATTGCCACAGGAAAAAAATGTAATAGCCAATTAATTTATAGTCAACCTCATGCAGAGCCATACCTCTGCTCTCCTGGACATATTAAAATCTTTGCTGTTACTAAAAACTTCCCTTGGAACAGATCACTCTAGATCATTTAGCACCCACTGGAACCTTCATTGCTAGCACTTTTTTTTCTTACAGAAAGGCAGGTGCTTTCTTTAAAGGCTTGCTGGTCCCTGCCTCGTGGTCACTGTGCAGCTGTGATCATTGTTCTCTGAAGCCATGGTGTCCACCATATCAGGAGCATTATCAGCAGACAGTCTCATTTTCTTTCTGTTAACAAAGCAGAAATGTACACATTGTGGATGCATACCAAAGCATCCCTGCCATCAAGTTTCTGTGGTCCTTCTGTTTTGATTTTCTGAAAAGCTTCTTGTCAGATTCTTAGTGAATAGAAAGATGATAAATAAACTCCTACATCTCAGTGTGCTACAGGTAGAGCTGCAGGGAAATTCCTCCATGGTGTTTTAAAATCCCAACTAAAAAGCTAGCAAGTCACAAAGGCCTGGTAGTACTCACTGTCCCAGAATGGTGACAGATAGGAAAATGTTATTTATCAAATCCAGCTGTGGTGCTCAGCTGTAGGAAATGCCGCTGGCACCAGACATTTTTTCAGGAAGGTCATTGTGTTCAGAATAGTCCAACCAACACAGATCAGGCAGACTTCCAGGGTTTCGTTCTGCAGGGAAGCCATTCTGGAGGCTAAGCAGAGTCTGTTTCTGTGACTTGTGATGTGGAGTTTAAACATCCCTGTGTTTCTTCCCCTTTTCTTCCCACAGCCTTCCCTTCACACCTGCTTTGCCTCTACTGCCCAAAGGCTCCTGAAACCACATTCAGTTGTTCAGAGTTAATCCAATCAGAATACCCTAAACCCCCATTGCCTTAAAATCCTTCATTCAGCAGGGACCGGTTTGGCTCGGTGGATAGAGTGTCGGCCAGCGGGCTGTAAGGTCCCAGGTTCGATTCCGGTCAAGGGCATGTACCTTGGTTGCAGGCACATCCCCAGTGGGGGGTGTGTAAGAAGCAGCTGGTCGGTGTTTCTCTCTCATCGACGTTTCTAACTCTCTGTCCCTCTCAATTCCTCTCTGTGTAAAATCAATAAAAAATATATTTAAAAAAAAAAAATCCTTCATTCATGTCTTCGGCACTTCCTTTATTTCAGACCATTGATTTTGTCAAAACAGTCATTTTCTAGGTGTTTTATTGTAGGTAATCAATTTTATTTCTAGTTAATCATTTCACTAACTCAGGGCAATATGGCAGATTTCCTGTCTTTGGCCTGGTTATTCAAATACAAAACCTTGTACTTTTTCCTTTTCTGGTAACTGTTGCCACAATCACAATTAATCTATTTGTATGTGCTTATTTGACTAATAGCTGTCTTCCCAACTAGTTTAATAAGCTCCATTCTTGAATCTGTACATCCTCCCTTGAAGCATAGGCAGGTTCTTAAAAATACTTCTAAGTAAATAAAAAAATTAAGAAAGCAAGATGACTAAAGCAATTTGAACAAAATCCCAAGACCCACAATCATACAAATAGACAAAACATCTCTGGGGACAAGCAAGTACCCCAGGCATTTTATGGAAGGTATATTGACAGAAGTAACACATCTCAACAATAAAATTGACACTGACTTTGAGCTAGTGACTATGCATATATAAAGAATGAGATTTATCTACAATGAAACTGGGTAAATGCGCTATTTGGGAACACAAGCTAAGATAAATAGCAGCTAGAGGAGATAATAGATCACAGACCATTCTCTTAGCCACACTAGTTCATAAGGGAGAGTCATTTATAATTATTATACACACTCTTGTTTAAGCCAATCCACTTGAATATTGGTAAGACCTGTAATTTTCTTCTAATCAATAGAAATGGCAAAAGTGAAGTGATTTTGCAGTTTTATTCAGTTCCTTGGTCAGTTGACTTTCAGTTGATCAAAAGGAAAATTGCCTTGGGTGAGCCTGACCTAAATCAGGAAAAACCATGAAAAAATAAACAAACAATGATTTAGAGGTTGAATATGAAAGAAGTCAGAAATTCTCCTGCAGGCTCTACTGAAACAAGCATATGAACTACCTATGGAGAGATTCATAGGTAGGCAGCTGCAGGTGTCCTTTACTGCTGACACTGTCCTATAATCACAAAGAATTAACTGATTGGTATAAGAATTAATTCAACTTCGCCGAACCAGAATTACAAGAATTGCTGAAGGGGGTTCTTTAGGAAGAGGAAGAAAATAAAGATAAAAATTATGAACAACAAATACATAACTATCAACAAGTGAATATAAAAACCAAGGGAATTTTAAAAAATCTGATGAACAATATTAACTGGTGAATATAATAGAATCAGAGGTATGGAAGGGAACTGAAGTGACAATTCTCTGGGAAAAGCTAAGTGGGGAGGTGCAGGAAGAGACTGAACATAAACTGAGCACCTATGGATGAGGACAATGGGGCGTGGGGAAAGGGCAGAGGGTGGGGTGGAAACCTAATGGAGGGGAGTAATGGAGGGGGAAAAATGAGGAACATGTTTAATAATATGAGCAATAAAGATTTATTCAAAAACAAAAAAAAGAATTAATTCAACTCTATGAAATTGCCATTTTTTTATGTGTCCAACATCAGAAATTTTATGTGGCACAATCTATACATACAATGTATTCTAAATAATTTGTTTGGTGATCTGTTTTTGTGATTCATTCCTGCACAACAAATTAAAACACATTTTGTGGCTTAATCTAGCGCCCATTTATTATCTCACAGTTCTGCAGATCAAAAGTCAAGGCACAGCCTAGATGGACTCTCTGCTCAAGGTCTCAGAGGCTGAATTCTGCATCTGGAGCTCAGGGTTCTCTTCCATCTCCCATGAATCTGTGTATGATTACTCCAGACATTTTTAATATTTTATTTTTCTATTAGGTATTAACTTGTAGAAGTTCTTTAGTTAAAAGTATGGATAGAAAGAACTTTATCTACACTAATAAATGAGAAACATGAAATTAACTATCACTCCTCTACACCCGCCAGCCACACCCACCAGTCAATCAGGAGTGGGTATGCAAATTAACCCAACCAAGATGGTGGTCAGCCATGAAGCTGGAGCAAGTAGGAGGCTTGGGTTGCCCCGGCAATGGAGGAAACCAAGCTTCCTGCCCACCCTAGCCAGCCCTGCCCCCTGCTCAAGGCTACAAAGTTTCAATTATAGAAGATAAATTCTAGATACTTGCTTCCAGCCAGCTCTGGCCTCTGCTCAAGGAGGTGCTGAAAAAAAAAAAGGGAAGAAGAAGAAAAAAGGAGGGGCTGGGACATTGTGTCACCAGGGGGTGATCAGGCCAGGATGGGACACCAGGGGCCTTTGGGGGTTAGCAGACCAGCATGGGGGCCAGTGGGAGTGAGCAGGCTGTCAGTGGGGGTCAGTTGGAGGTGATCAGGACAGTGGCAGGAGGGGGAGTTTGGAGTGGGCAGGCCAGCAGGAAGGGGACAGTTGGGGATGAGCAGGCCAGCAGACAGAGTGGTTAGGGGTTAATCAGGCAGGCAAGTGAGTAGCTGGAGCCAGCAGTCCTGGATTGTGAGAGAGATGTCTAACTGTTGGTTTAGGCCCCATCTCTGAAAACTGGCAGTAAGACATCCTTTGAGGGGTCCCAGATTGAAGAGGGTGAAGGCTGGGCTGAGGAACAGCCTCTCCCCCACCCCATGCATGAGTTTCATGCACCGGGCCACTAGTATTGTTATATAGATGATATCTTTATTCAGCTATGTAAATAGCACCCATTAATGAAAGACACCTTATGATGTATTCCAATCAAGATGAATTATTTTATTTAATTACAATGGATATTTAATCAATATTGGGAAAATTAATTGAATTTTTTCATAATGTATCTGAATTTTTTGGTTAAAAAAATCTGGAAGACATTCTGATACATAAATATCAATAATATAACCTCTATACGCATATTCAAGTTTATTATATTTTAAAAATAGCTAAAAGACAGAATTGAAGGCTACGTACCAAATGTCATGTGCCTCACTGATTCTTTACACAGAGCAATGTTTTTATATAAACGTATATACCATAAACACAGCTAACTTTCAGTATATGAGAATAAGTGAGTCTTTAAAAAAAGGATGTCTTAGTGATTGCTTACACATCTGGCAGAAAAATGTCAATAATTATAATGTTTCACGTCAATTTACTTTTTTGAAATATTCTTTGGCATTATGTAAAAAGAAATTGGTTGCTTTGTAAAGGTAGCTGTATCTCAACTTTAGAAGTAATTTTCATTTTCTTTTAGGTGAGTATTCAGAAAGATATTTAAATGTTGAGCAGATTTTATTATGTTAAAAAAAAAACACAGTATAATTTTATGAAAAAATAAAGGTGATTGCTTTTATGTGAAAACATAAAGTTTTCTCTTGTTGCAAAATACATCTGAAAAGAAGACTCATCATTCCCTTTTATTTAGTTTTAGTTCATCTTTCTTCCTTCTTTCCTCAAATATTTACTGTGCCTCTGTATGTGCCAGGGTGCTGGGGAAATAGTGAACAAAGCAGACATATCCCTGCCCTTGTGTAGTATACTAGTGTAGTCTATCGAGGAAGATAGATAATTGAAAACTATAAATATATACTATAAAGTTGAAAACAGACTTAAACAGCTAATGGGTCTGGAATGACAGAGGTTGTTAATTTAGATTCTGAAAATGTTATTTGTTGGCACACTCTGGAGAGGGAGTAAAGGGCACTTTGATCTTTGTTTTGTTTAACTACACTGTGCACAATGTAAGGTAATGTTCTTTTCTGGGTCCCTCTTTTGCACATTCTGATTAAAATTAGGAGACTTGAACTTGCAGAAGACCAAAATCAGTGCAGTAGCATCAGTTAATACAGCTGTGAGCCTCTCACAACTAGATGTCAGACGTGGCAATTTTTTATTTAAATCTGAAGGTAAATACAGGAATATTATAGGGGTGCTCCAGTACATCAGAATAAAGTGAGCCTTAATTTCTTGGCTAGGGAGGGTCTTGCCTTTTATTTGTTAAAAAACAAACAAACAAACAAAAAACAAACAAACATAACATTGCCAAGACTGGTTTGGCTCAGTGGATAGAGTGTTGGCCTGCGGACTGAAAGGTCCCAAGTTCAATTCTGGTCAAGGGCATGTACCTTGGTTGTGGACACATCCAAGTAGGGGGTGTGCAAGAGGCAGCTGATTGATGATTCTCTCTCATCTATGTTTCTAACTCTCTATCCCTCTCTCTTCCTCTCTGTAAAATAATCAATAAAATATATTTTTTAAAAAAACACAACTTCTGCAAAGCAGAATAAAGAAAAGCACAATAAAACATATGCCTATATAATTAGATCCCCATTAACATGTTGACACTGTCATTTACAGCTTTCTCTATGTATTCTCCTTTATAATGTAAAACTATAGTATTTTTCTCAATATATTACAATTTGTCAATGTCTTGAAAATTAGTATATGAGATATCAATCTTTTTTTCCTTAAAATTCACCTTATACTTCATGTGGTTTCTTAAGAATGTGCTTTGCTGCCTCTCAGACCTGTATTTTTAATTTATATGACCTTTTGGTAATCGCTAAAAGGCAAGATAAGGCAGGCATTAAACATATGATGAATTAGGTATAGGTTATTGTGGGTATGTTCTTTCCCTCTTGACAGCTCAAAGGCACAGAAAACAATTTTCTGAGGTTATAGAAATGGGTGCATTTAAACCTGGGATTGCCTTTTTCATGGGTGTCACAGCTGGCAATGGAGTGTGACAGGCGGCTGCTAACTCTGGCAACTTATCATGCACCAGATGTTTTGTCACAACTCAAAGGGCCCACAGGCAAATTTTGAACTGAAACAATTAAATTATAAAGAAATAGGATCACATAAAAAGAACACCAAATACCAAAAGACCTTCAAGTTTCAACAATCAATATATAAGGTGACTTCCCATGGAGAAGAGTCCACCAAAGGAGAAACAGACTTCTTTGCCTTCAGTATCTTCATAGAACAAAATCAAATACTGATTTTTCATGACAGCCTCTACATTTTATTTTAACAAAATGCTTAGGCTAATAAATCTTTTTTTTTTTTAAATATATTTTATTGATTTTGTACAGAGAGGAAGGGAGAGAGATAGAGAGTTAGAAACATCGATGAGAGAGAGTCATCGATCAGTTGCCTCTTGCACACCCCCTACTGGGGATATGCCCGCAACCAAGGTACACGCCCTTGATCGGAATCGAACCCGGGTCCCTTCAGTCCCCAAGCCGACGCTCTATCCATTGAGCTAAACCGGTTTCGGCAAATCTTTTTATTTTCAATTCCAACCAGCCCTAGCCAGTTTTGCTCAGTGGATAGATAGGCTATCAGCCTGCTTGCTGAAGGGCCCTGGGTTCAATTCTGGTCAAGGGCATGCACTTTGATTGCATACTCCTCCCCAGCCCAAGCTCTGGTCAGGGCTCTTGTAGGAGACAACCAATTGATGTGTTTCTCTCAGATAGATATTTCTCTCTGTCTTTCCCTCTCTTGTCCATTGTCTTTAAAAATCAATGGAAACATATCCTTAGATGAGGATAAAAAAAAAAAAATTCCAACCAGACCTGCCCCCCCCTCCCCCAAAACACACACACACACACACACACACACAAAAAAACAACAAAACAAAACAAAACAAAAAACAAAAAACACCTACAACCAGAATATTATAGTACAACAAAATCATTTCAAAGATATTTCCCTAAATGTTGGGAGCTGCCCTGAAAACAGGGACTTTTTCCTTGGAGCTGCTCTGGAAGCAGGGGTCTCTTGGTGGACACAGTTCTGGTAGGACAAAAGTCATAGCTCTCATGAGAACGTGCTGTTTAGCTTGTTTTGCAGCTTGTTAATGTAAAAATACTACTGACCTTTGTAAAGAATAACATATACTGTTTAACCTGCTGCTTGCGTATAGATTAGGAAACAATTCTCTGCTTACGTACAGAAACAAAGATGTGGTGCTGGGCAAATACTTAGCCTAAAGAATTTATCTGCTGACCTGTATCTTGTACCTCCCTGCTTTTGCTGTGTAAAAATGAGCTAAGAAATAAACTCGGGACTGCAGACTTCAGTCTCAGTCCTCCCGACCCCATCTTTTCTTATCTGTCTTTTTTCTCATCCTCACCCCCTCATTCAGGTACTGTTCGTTGCCGGCAGGTTCCTGCACCTAAAATAAAATTTCCCACATTATCATAGTCACAATTTGTAATCTCAATTCTTCAAGGATTTTATGGTAAACTCATCAAAACTCTGGGCAGGACTTTAAGACATCACACTTTCAATGGAATTTGTGTTTCAATATATCACTGCAGAGAATATAGCAACTTTTTTTCTAATTCTTCCCCTTACTTAGGCTTTCAAAATTAAAGAATCCATCATTTGGTGGCATTTCACCCCTAACTGACACCCAATACACTTGACTTGGAGTGAAAGTTATATTAGCAGCTACAGGTAAGAGGATAAAGGAGCACAAGGTGCCTGTCATACATGAAATAAATGTTCCACCTACAAAGAACTGTGGAATGTCCTGGGATAACTCTTGGATTCCATGATAGGGTCATACAATGGTAATATCTATTCCCTGTTGGGTCACCTCAACTGCCTGTGCATCGGCAGCTTGTATTGCATTGAAGCATTGTGGCTTCAAACTTTATAAAATCTGCTTCAATTTTTATTTCTTCCAGGGAATATTTTCTAATTTCCTTCCCTTACTATGAAGGTCTTATTCCACCCTAAAATCCATGCATATGTACTATGCTTGCCTTATCTTCTGAGACAGTGTCAACTCACTAGGTGTAAAGATTATATTTCAATGGTTTACATGCCCCTATCATAATTAGCATGAGGTTTTAGATGTATTAAAAGTTGAGTATTGGTTATGGAATTGAATTGGTACCAGGTGTGGGTACAGCATGCTATGAAACTTTCATATTTCCTCGCGTAGTTAGTTATAAAACCACTACTAGTAATTTAAATTCTTCCATTATAGATTCAAAGCTTTGTTTATGGACCCATAAATGGATCATTATGGATTAGATTATTTTTTAAAACAGGATGAGTGATCTGGAATCCCTCTGGGGATGTCCACCCTGGAGGATCGGGTCTAAGCTGGCAGTCAGACATCGCTCTGGCAGCCTGGAGCCCTTGGGAGATGTCTCACTGAGGGCCTAAGACTCTCCCTTGTGGGGAGCAGGCCTAAGCCAGCAGTCCAACATCCCTAGCACTACCAAGGAGGCGTGAGAGGCTCCTGCCACCACCTCTGAGCTCACGGCCATCAGACAGGCTTGAGCAGAGCTCCCACTGTGGGAGCCCACTGTCCCCTGGTGGTCAGTGTGCATCATAGTGACCAGTCATTCTGCTGTTAGGTTCAATCTGCATAAATTGACCAAATGGTGGAATGACTAGCCGCTATGACATGCACTGACCATCAGGGGGCAGATGCTCAATGCAGAAGTCAGGCTAACGCTGGCAAGTGCAGCGGTGGTGGTGGTAGTCTCTCCCATGGCTGCACTAAGGACCCCTCAGGGGATGTCCAATTGCCAGCTTAGGCCTGCTTCCAGGACATCCCCCAAGAGATCCTAGACTGCAAGAGGGCACAGGCCAGGCTGGGGGACCCCCCTCGCAAGTACATGAATGTTGTGCACCAGGTATATATATATATATATATATATATATATATATATATATATATATATAATTTAAAGAGGAAAGTTTTTACAGTTCTCTCTCTCTCTCTCTCTCTCTCTCTCTCTCTCTCTCTCTATATATATATATATATATATATATATATATATATATATATCTCATGAAGAACTGTAAAAACTTTCCTCTTTAAATTACAAATTGTTTTATTATATGGTTTAAAGTAAGTTTTGGGTAAAATGTGCATTGAGAGACACTACAGACTAACTTTTTAGGCATCCTGTGTTCCAAAAAAATTTATTTGGTCCAATATCTGATAACTTAAAAATACATGTTACTTAGCATGAAGGAGACTCCGGGAGCCTTTCTTGTTTCTTTGTTTATAATCTTGTTTTCAAGGATTCAGAGGATCTTGATTATAGCTACTCTAAAAATTTGAGCAAGATCTAGGGGACCCATCTAGACTAAATATAAGTCCCAATTAGGAGTGAAAATTGATAAGATCCATATACCTCTCTTTATTTTCCCCACAGGTCTTCCAGAATCAGACTAAATAGGAAAAAAAAAAAATCATGGAAAATCAGCATTCAAGTAAACCACTCCTTAAATGACTGGCCATGGTGAAAACACCAGAAAGGGTCTAAACATTTTTTGATTGAAACTACAAAATGAGAAACTAGAGAATGACCCAAGCTGCAGCAGAAATGCATGCTGCTGACAGATGACTGTCTGTGAGCCACATGTCACCCTACTAGGAAAGGCAGAAGCATTTGAAGAACCTAAGCTCCAGGTACTTTTAAAATAATAGTTCAAATACAATTAAAACTATATCAATGGACTTATTTTGTGAGCCCAAAAGGAATTATTTTAAACTGTCTATGTCACATAATATAGTTGCAATGCCATGGACAAGAACAGTGCTGATCACCAACACTTAGAGAAATACTGGAAGTATAATTCCAATTAGATGTAGACATTAAAACTCTTGAACTAAAGCTTTCATCATGGCATCATTGTCCAAAACGTGTATTCTTAGAATGCTGTATCTATCTGGGTGCCATCTAATTCAATTATGGTTCCTTTTTTTTTTTTTAAACAGAGAAGAAAGTATAGATTTAGAATAAATTGCTCAAAATGTTTATCATGTATATTCAAGTTGCAAGTGTTGAAAGCCCAAAACAACTTACTTGCAACAACAAAATTATTTCATTAACTGAAAGCCCATGGAAAGGGCTGTCTTTTATGAACAACTTCACTCAGGAGCTCAAACATTTTCACAAAGGACTGATTCACTACCTATCTAAGAAGATTATTTTCCCCGTCCCCATGCTGGGTTTTATTCTTAAACTCTGGATATGAACAAGGTAACTATAGTAGCCTCTGCTTCATATCCTTTCAGGTCCAATCTAACAGAAATAAATTATTCTTCCATTTACCAACCACCTGTCATTTCCTCAGGAGCATGGATTATTGTTTAATTACACCAACTGTAGATTAAGTGCCCACAATCATTGGGACCAGGACAATATGAATAATCATTAGCTTAGATCAGATATATAATGGTTATTTCACTCTGAAAGATATAGGTGGGGCCCAGCCAGTGTGGCTCAGCGGTTGACTCGGACTATGACTCAGACTATGACTCGATTCCCAGTCAGGGCACAAGCCTGGGTTGCAGGCTCGGTCCCCAGTGTGGGGGAGCAGGAGGCAGCTGATCAATGATACTCTCTCATCATTTATGTTTCTGTCTCTCTCTCTCTATCTCTCCCTTCCTCTCAGAAATCAACATATATGATGGAGGTGGGAACCCACACTCCATGTACTGAGAGTAGAGATTTAGAGCTCCCCACACAAATAGGAGTAAAGTCTTTCCAGGTGAAATTAGATATTAGCTGAGAGAGTAAACAACTGTTAAGCCAAACATTGAGACAATGCCACAACCCTTCACTAAAATATTGCATCTCTTTTAGTCTTCATATGAAAAACAATATATAATCTATGGAAGTCATAGATTATATTTATTATTCACCCATAACTGGCACTTCTACCAACAGGAAGACTATACTAAGATGTAACCCTGGACTCTCCTTGTCAGCAGATATATCATGGAGCACTTCTGAGCAGAAGCGTTAAGAGCCAGCACATGGTTCAAACATTTGTTCTTCCTTCTGCCGTCATAACCTGAGGTGCTTGAGGCAGAAGTGTTCTCCGTCAGCCTGGCTCCTGGAAGTGCAGATAAATTGGAGCAGAGCTACAGACAAAGCATGAGAGACATAGAACATGAGAGAAATAGATCTTGTAATATTCTAAAATGTTAGGATTGTTTGTTATTATAATATAAATTAACTTTGTCTGGTGGACAATCTCCTAAAAAGAATCACCAACATCACTTTTCTTGTGGCATTTGTAAATCAAGACATCTTCTCTTCTACTGCTTTTTCCAAACTTACTACTCTGTAGCAAATCTATGCAAATCACTTTTAACTTATTAATATGGTTTTAGTTTGGAAAACATAACTGATTTAAATTTTCCCTATGTCTAATCCAGTGGTTTCCAACCTTTTTTGGCCATGCCCCATCCAAGAATCTCTAAAATCCTGATGTCCCCTGCCCCATGACATGTAATTCTTACTAATAAAAAAGTGAACTCTTATTCACATGGAGGAATTCTAAAAGGCCATTAACTTGGTCTCTAAACAATCTACCAAAGAACATGGCATTCATGAAAGAGAAAAATATAAGAAGGAAAGGACAGTTGAAGTACTGAGGAAGAAATTACTAAGAAATTGTTAAAAAAATAATAATTATATGAAGTGATATGAAAAAAATAGCAAGTAAAGTTTTAAAACATATGATAGGGAATTGAAAAGCACAAATATGTCACAATATATATTTATATGCTGTATATGTGTTCCTTAGAACCATAAGAAATGCAAAAAATTCACTGTTAATAACTCATTCTCAAATATCCCCCTTAAAGATCTAATTGCCCCCCTGTGGTACATGTATCCCATGTTGAGAACCACTGGTCTAATCTGAAATGTGCCACATACTAGTTCTATGACCTAAGCAAGTCCTACTTTCTAATTAAATCTTATATTCTTTTTCTCTGAAATATTGTATTTGATCACTAGATGACTTCCAAAGTCACTTCTGTCAAGAAATATCCATTGTTCCATAAGTTCATACACTTCTTTTCTTCTTAGCAACTACTATAATTTGTATTTGTACATCTATTCAGTGTTGCTTTTAAAGTCTTTCTCTCCACACTAGTCTATAAGCTTCCTGAGCAAAGGGAGTATCTCTGCCTTTTCACCACTGTATACTGTGGTGTCTACTAGAGTACCTCATACATCCTAGGATGTTATTATTTGTTTTCTTACAAATGTTATGTGTGCCTTTTGGCTTGAATAAAACATTACCTAGACTGACAGCTTTAAGCAGGCATTATTTTGTATTTGTCCAAGACAAATATCTACATGTATGTCCAGACATAATGCATAACATGTATTTTATAAGTCTGTATTTTCATTGAATCAGCAACATGAATCTTCTTTGGTGTTGACAGTATAAGAGCTATATAAATCACTCTGAAAAATAATTGCAAATCCAAGAAAACTGCTAAACCCACAGGTCTGGTGTGCTGGAAATTAATGCTTGTGAGGATTTATGAGTTGATATTCAGTGATGGGTACATAGACTGTTAGGATTTTTAAAAATCAACGTGGTGTGTGTGTGTGTGTGTGTGTGTGAGTGTGTGTGTGTTTTAACTCAATACTGATGATTTAATTATTAAGGAGTTCCCCTTCTTGCCTCTAGATGTCTCACCTGGAATTCCCATTGTAGGAGATATTCTGATGCAATATCCCACTATAGGCCTGGCTGAAATGTCATCTTGGGAACTAAAAGAGTAAACCATGTGAATTTAACGGCAGTTGGGTCAAAACATTCCACCAGTATTTTTTTAACTCTCTGGAAAAAATGCACATACCAGATGGTGGGAGAATAGGCAGATTTATGAGAAAAAAACATGGCTTTGTATTAGTCATTCTGAAGAGCCACATCCCAAGGAGGCCCTGCCTTTTTGGCTGTGATGAACAGTTTCCAGGTGTAACCCTTTATGTTGGGGAAATGATAGTTAGGCAATGGTTATCAGTCCATCTTAAGTGTTTTTTGTTTCCACTTTAAAAGTAATTCATACTATGTAAATCCCAGTAGGTGAGGTATCCTATTAGGATATGACTTATTGAAAAATAGTGATGATCTTAGCCTAGGAAAACAAATTCTACAAGTTAAACCAGAAGCAAAAGTAACTGTTTCACTTCTTGAGAAAATAAAAAACATTTTGACAAGGGTAAAAAACAGGAGTTTATTAAGATTTTTGTAAATAAGTAATGAGAAATAATTCTTTTGCAAATACTTCTAGTAAAAATGTTTTCCAGAATAGTATTTTCTAGAGATCAACATATATTTTGTGGAAAAAGCTCAGTATATCTAAGCACACCAAAGTGACTATTAATAAATGAATGTTATATATATATATGAAATGATTTAGAAATAATATTCCATTTCATATTTTTCAGATTCTGTACAAACAATTCCAAAGTGCAATAAAACATAGTCACTTTGGTGTGCTTAGATATACTGAGCTTTTACCACAAAATCGAAATTTCTCTAAAATAAAAGAGAAAGGGATACTCTTTTTCTCCTTAAAATAGGCTGGCAAAAAAAGCAACACTTATTTATTTAAAAACAACAACAACAACAACACAGAAATGAAAGGTAGGCACAATTCAATTATTTTCTTGCTTATTTGCTAAAGAAATGTTTTCTTTGTAGATTTTCATTGTACTATGCTTTAGTTCCTATGTCTTCAGTTTCTTCTGTTTGTTTTGTTTTATTTTGGGCCTTGAAGATCTAAAAAAAAGTTTAGAATGACTTTTGTCAATCCTGTGGATTTTTGTTCAAATTGGACTCCAATGATTCTAGCAAATGTATGGGTCTGAAAATATTCGGCATAACTGCTTATTTTGGCAGGAGCAAAAAATAGCAAAAAGAAAAACAAATTTCAGTGTGCCCATGTTCTGTGCGCTTCTGTTTCATTTTGTTAAATTAACTCCCCCCCCTCCCCCCCCATTTCATTCAGGTCAGTTTGGATAGTTTAAGTTATATCTACAAATATGTCACTTTCATATTTAAAAGTATTTTCAGCCCTAACCGGTTTGGCCTAGTGGTTAGAACGTCGGACTGCAGACTGAAGGGTCCCAGGTTCGATTCCGCTCAATGGCATGTACCTTGGTTGTAGGCACACCCCCAGTGGGGAGTGCGCAGGAAACAACTGATCAACGTTTCTCTCTTATCAATATTTCTAATCTTCTATCCCTCTCCCTTTCTCTCTGTAAAAAATCAATAAAAAATATATTTAAAAAAAGTATTTTCAAAGAATTGTCACAAACTAATTATCTATGGACTTTTGGTCCTGGCCTACCAGGCTCTCCCCAGCCTAGTCCATCTCCTTATACAGGCTTCTCTTCTGATAATTATGAAACAATAAGATCTCTTCCCATATTTATATATTGTAATAAATTGGTGTTCAGTTCAAATATCACCTACTTCATGATGCCTCTTCCCATTCACTCAGGTAGATATAATCAAATCTGTGCCTACTTGTAGAAAGTGAAAAACCATCATTTGCTTTTTTGTCTCAAGCTGCTGGTTTGCAACATCAGGAGTTCACCAGGTGAAATTTGAAACTGGCCCCCATCCAGGGGAAAGGAGAGATGGAAAACAGAGGCAGACCACTCCAAATGGATAGGTGGCAGGTTAATAAGCAAGGAATCTTACATAAGAGTCTATCTTGGGTGGTCAGAAGACAGTAGATCTTCACATCTCTCCTCCCTCCCTACAAGAATCTTAAAACTTTGTATGGAGGTCTTAACAGGGTTCAGTCATAACTTTTCCCTAAGAACACTGTTTGACTTTCAACAAAAGTTGGTTGAAATAAATGGAATTTTATTTGTCAATTTACCAGTTAAACAAATTGAAACATTCAAAATTAGCCATGGAAGCAAGGATGGTATGGTTCTGATCAATCACTATTGGGTAGTAAGACATCAATAAGAAGAGAGAAAGAAAGGATTTGAGAGGTGTTAGTGAAAGGAAAAAAAAAAGACGAGAGTATGGAGATAGAAAAAGAGAAACAAGAAGAAGAGAATTAGAATGAACAGCAAGAAAAATCAGTCCCTCTTATCCCAGAATGGTGTTATTTTGGGGATCCACTTCATCTTGAAATTGCCTACTTACTGGATCTCAGTTGCTGAAAGTCAATGAGCCTTTGAAGTCTCTAGAAATCCAGCCAGGTGTCTTCCATTGCTATAGGTCCTAAGTAGTGAGGAGGTTAAGGCAGCTCCCCAGTCCTTGCATAAGATGATATTCTAGCTAGCTTCAAAGTTACTTTTTACCCAAGTGGTACCAACTTTTCATATATATTCTGAATGCTTCGTCTATGGAGCAGCTGGAATTCTCTAAGAGATCTTGTTTCAAAATCCAGGGGCTTATGTTTGCCAATAAAACTGAGAGGTATTTAAATTTCAGGTCAATTGTGTATCATTTGTGGATGACTCATTACCTGGGACTCAATTTTCAAATTCTAAAGGGCAACTATTCTTGCAGAACTTTTCCAAGAATAAGAGTCTATAATTCTACTCTGGGAATTATGGTAGGGGTATTTAAACCTAACCCCCTAATCATAATAGCTCAATTAAATTTTTATCTGTTCTAATATAATAATAGTTATAGATATACATAGTTATATTTCAAATAAATAAAATTTAATTTTAAAAGAAACATAGCATTTAAGGTAGTTACTATTAAACTTTAAACTTCTATATAAATTCAACTCAGAAAAATGTATTAAAAATCTGTTTGGATTATAGTAATAAAGAAAACCCTCTGGCCCAATGCATGAAGCAAATGTTAGAAGTGACTAAAAGGCTAGTTGGTTTAATTAAATTATGTATTTTGGAGACAGGTGGGTGTCAGTGCTTTTGCAACTCTAATCTGCAGACATTCATCTTATTTTCTTTAACCAAAGTAATAAAATCTGCTTTTTAAAACTATTATAATGATGTTAACAATAGCAAATATATTTTCATTAGAATAATGTTTTTCATTTATAAATGCAGATGAGTTTTGATAAATATATGTAGATTATTGAAAATACATAAAAAATAAATTAGAGCTGATGCAAAGTTTATTATTCATCTTTAGGATTCCATAAGAAAGTGGCTTTAACTTAATTCTCATAGTCGTACATGTGCTACATTAGGGCTCTGAGAGAAATGAGGGTTCTTTTAAATGATGTAATTGATGAATTTTAATAAAGATTAGAGGCCTGGTGCACAGATTCATGCACTGGTGGGGGGCATGGCCTGCGGTGATCAGCCTGCTGTGGGAATGTCGCTCATCCCAGTCAGCCAAGCATCTGTGGACCTGTCCTCTGAGCAGCTGCTCTTGCTTTGGGATCACCACTCATCCTGGATAGCCAAGCGGTGATCCCACTATGGGAGTGCACTAACCATCAGGGGGCAGCTCCTGCATTAGGTGTCTACCCCCTGGTGGTCAGTGTACTTCATAGTGACTTGTTGACCAGTTGTTCTGGTTGCTCCACCGTTTGTTCGGTGGGCTTTTATACATATAGATACTCCTGTCTTTACAAGTGGTGTGTGCAGGGTTCAGAGAAACCAACAAGGGACAGATCAACATAATGGGACTAGTAGGTCTGCAGATCTGTTACTACCCCTTCACCTAAAGTAGAGAAACAGGTTCCCAGAACACAGGGAAAGGTAGATGTATGGATAGGACTGCCTGAGAAGAGATGTTATGGTCTTTGGTAGAGTGACAAAACTAAGCCTTTGTCACCAGCAAGGATAGTTGCTGTGAAATAGACATTCCAGCCATACTGGCATTCTCCAAAGAAGTCTACTTACCAGGGCTTTCCATTAGCCCAATCCTCTGAGAGCCAAAGGTCAAGGGAGCCCAATGGTATGATCCAAAGAGGTCAACCTTCTGCAGCACAGAGCAGAATACGGAAGGCTGGTATTTGGAGGGCATCCAGAAATGTGGTAATTAGAACTTATTAAAATTATGTCTGGATAATATTTTAGTTTAACTGAGAAATTACTTCATAACAAAAGTTCATTAATTTCTACTTTAGTTTGGAAACAATTTTCAAGATTCAAATTATTTTAATCACTTATTCCTATAGAACATGAAAGTATCTAAACCCATCTTTTCAGACATTTTTAAAACATCACAGGGATGATAGTGAAAAACTTCATAATTAGAATTATTTAATAAAAAGGAGGTATTTCTTAGGCTTTGCATTACTACATGCCATAAACTACTAGGCATTTTAAAATTGATTGAATAAAAGCAAACAGAAGAAAAAGTATACTCATATACATCATCATCCTAAGTATTTTTACCTGGTTCATTTTCAGAAATAAGGACACTTTGCTTTTTATAAAACTAAAAGTGCATTCCCTTACTCCCAAAAGAAAAAAAACAAACAAACAAAGTAAAGCAAAACTATATGTGGTATTATTGTCTTCATAATACTAATATCTAGTGAATATTAACAGAATTTGTGACCTGGATTTCTTTTCAGGAGCAGATGATTATTGGTATGTTATTTTACTAATTTTGTTCCTGTTTGTACCTTTCTCTTCTCCAAATGAAAATGAAGAAAAATTCCACGTGTTCTGTAATTTTTAAAAAATAACACCCTTGCTGGTAATATAGTATAATTACTCATTTTTATTGAATAAATCACTTTGTTTTTCTTTGCTTCTATTTTAAATCCAAAGCTTAAACCAAAAGAGCTTGATAGAGCTTTCTAGCTTACTAACATTCTTAATGTCAATATACACACACTTTTAGATCAAGTTGCCTGCAGTATCAAGCTGCAAAGGCAATATATTTGACAAAAGTTCAATGTAATATATATTAAATCTATATCACATATTTTGCTACGACTTGGTGAGTTCAGCACAACTGGAAAACCTTACGTAAGAAAGGCCACACCGTCACATTGGCATGAAAATAGAATCTAGGCTGAGAGGAGGAGAGAGAGAGAAAAAAAATAGTTCCCTTAAGGTCAAGGGCAACAGCTGAGCAGCACTGGGAATACCTGCTTCAAAGCATACAGTGTCTTATGTTTATAGATAAAATGTTGGTTTCTATGTGGGGGAGAGTGGTCAGAGGAGCAAATATCCCTGACACCCAAACAAAATAATCCCAAATAAAATGGATGACGTAGCTCATAGTAAAAAGGGAGATAACTATTCATGGGAAAAAATGCATGACCTCACTCTTTCAGAATACACAGTGATTCATCAGCATTTTCCAGCTTTCTTGCCTGCTTGCTCTCAGCCTCCCAGTTCTTCCCCTTTCCCTTTTGCCCCCTAAAAGCTAGGTCACTGAATAAAAGGTGCTGGGGCTTCGGGAAGGACAGTAAAATTTAAGGAAAGACCATAGTTTGTGAAAGTATTTCTTTGTCATGAATGGAGAGGCACCATCTTTGCTGAGGGTATACTTTTCTCAAGAGTTAAATGTTACACTTGTTTCTTTTCCTTTCTCTCCCCTCACTTTTTATTTATTTTTTGTTTAGTTTATTTCAGAAAAGTTGTGTGTTAACAGGAGAAAAGGGAGTCTCTGTGATCACAAGGAAAATGTTATGGGAATAATACATGGAGATGTATTTATAAACAGGAGCAATCAGCTAAAAATACCATTATGAGCAGGCTAAGTTATAATTTTCAGTTATGGCACTTGCAAAACTTTGAAATGCTATCAGTCCATCTTCTTATGAATAGGCACCCTAGTTTAATCAAGTAACTGTGAAACCACGGTCTCAAAATTGCAACCAAATTGTTTGTGCAATGTTATGTATCTACGGAAACAAATGTGGACTTCTTGAATTACATTATTAGTTTCTTTGGAGCCCTGTGTACTTCAAAGGTTTTTCAGAAACTAATAATGCTATGTTACACAGGGACCAATTACTTTGTGGGTGGACACACCAGCCCAGGGCTGGCACTCCTTCTCTCATCTATGGAACTCCTGGTTATTTCTATGTACGGGGTAGAGGGGGTGGGGAGAGTGGTTGGAATAGAGCAAATCTCTGGTTTGTTCTACCAGACATCTCCAACTTTATTAAACAGGGAATAAAATATTGGAGGAAAGAAGGTTTTTGGTCAATTTGCTGCTTTCAACTGTACTCTACCAGTGACTCTAGCAACCTTCATGCAGCTTCTGGGACTCACCACCCACCCCCTCCTGACACTAAGAGTTGGACCTGAGACTGGTATTTTTTACTGGGAAACCCTGGTGTGTGAGAGCTGTAGTTTTGAGAAACACAATATATATGTAGGAAGCCTAATTTTTAGAGATCAGACTTGGAGAGTATTATGCTAAGTGAAATAAGCCAGTCAGAGAAAGACAAATAGCACATAATTTCATTTATATGTGAAATCTAATGAACAAAATAAACTAATAAACAAACTAGAAATAGACTAATAGATTCAGATTGACAGCTGTCAGAGGAAAGGTTGAGGGGCTGGGTGAAAAAGGTGAAGGGATCAAACCACCCCCCCCCCAAAAAAAAGCAAAAAAACACACACAAAAAACAACAAGACACAACCTCATAGTCAATTGTATGGTGATTACCAAAGGGAGAGGGAACTGGACGGAGATAGGAGAGGGTAAAGGGGAAATAAATGGTGATAGAAGACATGACTTGGCGTGGTGAACAAACAATACAATATAGAGATGATGTGCTATAGAATTGTACTCCTGAAACCTATAAATTTTATTAACCAATGCCACCCCAATAAATTTCAAGAAGAAAAAAGATTCAGATCAAGCCAACACCTTTCATCTATGCTAAATGAAGAGCTTCTAGAAGAACCATTTTGCTGTTGTTCAGACACCAGAGATTCAATCCCATCAAAGAAGGAATCATAACTCTGAACCTCAAGAGTTTTAGGTAATATCTCTAAAAGCCCATTAATGGGTAGTGTTCTGAAGAGGGTGATTAGGGATAGCTTAAAAATTAAATGTTAATTTTGTCTTCCCAGTTGGCTGCCTAATGACTCCAATGCAGATGAAACTGGTTTATGAGCATCCCCCGCCCCACCTTGGGACTAGGGTAAGTGACGGACTGGGGTTAATCTTTCTCATGCTGTGCCCTCACACCTTTGGAACAACCATAGGTGATGGTGGTGGGGGTAGGACAGGGGCTCCCACAGCCCCTCTCATATTCCGGAGGTGTCTATGCATGGCAACCTGGTCTGCAGGGTCTCCGTAACTTTTGTCCACCATATCTCTGCGAGGCTCCAGGCCTTGGTGTTGTTGGTTGGGCAGATAAAGCATTTTGTTTTCACCCTGAGAGCTCTTCCTTCTGCTTATTTGCACTTCCATCATTCTGTATCCTGATAAGACCCATCTGATTCAGGCTTGCATTCTATGCTGTGAGCACCAAATTCATTCATACAGGTGGGCTGAATATAAATATTCTTAGGCCTTTTTCTCAGGATGGTTTGACCAACCAAATTGTTTATTTTCAGGAGTCTGTTATTTTCTTAGGAAACTGAAACCTAGAAGCATTCCAATAAGCCAGTGTTTCCCAAACTTCTCTCATGATGAGAATCACCTGGTGGAGTTGTTAAAATACAGATTCCTGAATCCCAACTAAGAAGTGCTAAACTAGAATTTTTGGGAACATATAGCTTTTGGGAAGTGCTAAACTAGAATTTTTGGGAACATAAACTAAGAAGTGCTAAACTAGAATTTTTGGGAACATATAAAATTGTTACTTAATTTTACCTATATGTTCCCAAAAATTCTAGTTTAGCACTTCTTAGTTGGGATTCAGGAATCTGTATTTTTGAAACTAGCTTTTGTCACTCAACATAATGCCCTCAGGTTCATCCAAGTTGTTATGTGTTTGTTCTCTTTTATTGCTCAATAGTATTTCAGTCTAGGCTTATTTATGTATTGAACTTACCTATATCAATTTATGTAATATTGAGGCTAAGAAAACACAAATACCAAAGTGGGAGTACTGAAATTAGATAAGGATAATAAGCTAACCTTAGTGAATGATAGTATAGTCACTGTGGTTACTTTTACATTTCAGAGCTGGCTCTGAAATTCCTGGAATCCAGGTTAAAAAAGAGAACATGATAAATGGCATGGCTGCCATTATTGGAAAGGAGGAAGCCTGCCAGTTCTTAAAAGGAGAGAGCTTTTCTGCTGGTGTTAAATCTAAAAGGAATATCTCAGGAGAAATTTTACATTTCTTGATATAATGGATAACATTCTCGGCAATATTTCTACAGCAAATGCAAGCACAGGTTTTACTTAGCTGGCTACTTTTCATTGTGACTAACAGTGCATTACAAGGTCAAGAGCAAACTACTAAAATTTAGCTTCTTAAAGCCAACTAGGAGGCTAGCACTTCAATATAGATTTCAAAAGGCTGGGAGGTAGGGAGGGGTCCTATGGTGACCTAACATTTATTTCTGGTTATTTTCCTTTTTTGTCTCCTTATGAATGAATGTGGCCATATGACCAGTTATGACCAATGAATTGTGAATATAGTAAATTGTATTTTTTTAAAAAGGCTCCTCCTGCCAAAACCGGTTTGGCTCAATGGATAGAGCGTTGGCTTGGGGACTGAAGGGTCCCAGGTTCGATTCCGGTCAAGGGCATGTACCTTGGTTGCGGGCATATCCCCAGTAGGGGGTGTGCAAGAGGCAGCTGATCGATGACTCTCTCCCATCGATGTTTCTAACTCTCTATCTCTCTCCCTTCCTCTCTGTATAAAATCAATAAAATATATTTTTTTAAAAAAAGGCTCCTCCTAAAATGTGTCAATAATATTTTTTTTTTTTAACAAGAGTTGGGTCTAAACAGCATGGGTGATGTTTAGAAGTCATGCTGTTAGCATCTGTCTGGCCCTCAATATCTTCTCTTTCTGGAAACTTATTGAGTTACTAGAAGCCCAGTGCATGAAATTCATGCATGGGGGAAGGGGTCCCCTCAGCCCAGCCTGCACCCTCTCCAATCCAGGACCCCTCAGGGGATATCTAATGCCCATAGTTGGACATCCCTCTCACAATCCTGGAGTGCAGGCTCCTAACTGCTCACCTGACTGCCTGGTCGCCCCCAACTGCCCCCCCTCTTGCCAGTCTGGTAGCCCCACGCAGCCTGCTGTTCGGTTGTTTGGTCATCCCTCACTAACCCCCATGCTGGCCTGGTTGCCCCACACAACCTCTTCAGTCATCCATTCAGTTGTGATGGTCACATAGGCTTTTATGTAGGTAGATTATTACATAAAATATTTAGTATTATATCATATATACAAGTAGTAATTGACAACAGAGAAATGTTCCTGAGATTTGTTTTTAAACTATAAATACCAAATATTCTGCAAAGATACCACAAGGAGTCATCAACATATTGTAATTTGTTTTAACTTTTTCAATTAGAGATACTTCAAGATATACAGAGGAGATATTTTATTAGCACTGATCTTTCTTTTATTCATTTCAAACTAAATTATTAGTTGACTGTTCCTTTATAAATATGATTCAAAAATAGTATGTGCATAATCAAAGACAAGCTAGGTTAGAGTAGAGACCTATGTTAAAACAAAAAGAAAGAATTCCACTGACATTGAACATTAAGCACTTTAAAGATTACAGAACAGATGTCTGCATCCACCTTTGAAATGAGATTTAATTGAGCAGAATCTTCATAGAACTGATGTTAACTTTATGAATGTTTGGGGAGAAAATGCAGTATACTGAACCCTATCAGGAGTACAAAAAACAAGGAAAACAAAAGACTATAATGTGTACAAGATATAATGTGTACAAGATACCATACATTTTATTAATTCATTACTAGCTAGCTAATTCATAATAATTTATTAAGGATTTATAACTGTGTCAGATATTCTATCTGCAAGGATTAAGAAGACTATTAAGGGCTGGCCACTGTTTCAAAGAATTTTATATTCTAAGTAAGCATGTTATCTAATAATATAATAAGATAAATACTATCTGTGATGCATGATTACAGAGCAGAAGGATATTATATTGAAGGGATATTCTCAATGCCAGTGCAAATCTAGTTAGCAAAAATATATATAGCATGAACACTGGTAAGAACAGAAATGTGCAAACTCAAGTGGAGTGGCATATGTATTCCTGATGAATGGTCACCAGTGGCTGTCAAAGTCTGATGGTAGAAAAAATTGGGAACATCACCTCGACCTTCATTGCTGTAATTCCACACTTATCAAGCCAATCAACAAGACATATTGTATGGCTAGCACTTCAACACAGATGAAAAAAGGGTGGGGTGAGGGAGGGTCCTGTGGTCAGTCTTAGCTTGACCCAACATCTACCTTCCCTTGTAGATCAGTTTATGGGAAAGCAATGGTGATGGCCATCCCAAAAGAAATAGCCCAGTTCTCTTGACATTACATTTCTCATTGTAAATTTGAATTCTTGTGTAAATATATTCCCAGGAACTTTGACCAGCGTATCTTCCTCCGCTGCTTCTTCCTAGAGATACATCCCCTCTTTGTCTGCTGAATACATCAAGCCTCATAGATGAAAGCAGAGTTTCAGACCCAGGACCTTGGAAAATTCATCAAAGCAAATGCCACCTTGTTTCCCTGATGACACCTCTGATCGCACAGCATGTCCTCCTTTCTCAGACATCAATAGCTACATGTGATTATCATAAATATTTCACTCACAGTTCATTCATACTCTCTATGTGAGGCCGTGATTGAAGTTAGCTGACACCAGGAACATTCTTGCCCAAGAACAGTTCTTCTCAGTGCAACTGGCTCCTCATGTCCCTCTGAACAGGCCCCATCCCAACCATAAAACCAAATTCAGTCCTTTCAGCTCTCACCATAAACCACTACTTGCAGCAAAATTGCCTTCAAGCAACATAGATGTTAGCAATGATTTCATAGGGAAAGCCTGTGCAAACTAAAAGGGTTAACTGGAGAACACAAGGCTTGATCCTTACAAAAATCTAAATAATGTTAAAGGGAAGTTCATTCAGCAAGTCTGAGCCCTGTAAAAACATGTTCCCCATGAGTGAAGATTTTACAGGAACTTCTGAGACCACAACTCTTGCACAGCCCAAATGTGTGCGTTAACAAGAAGCCACCCGTAGCACAGTCCAGATACAAATGTCAGTCCAAGCCTGCGGCTCTCCCTAGGTACATAAGAAGCCTGCTCCCTCCACGTTTGTTGCTGATTTTTTTTTTCCTTGAACTCAGCCCATCTGCACCCAAATGCCTTGAATAAATATCATTTTGATTACCCTGAGCCTTGAGTTGGTTCTGTGAGACCCCAGGCCAACTCTGAACCTTTCACAAACCACACAGAAAAACCACTTACCTTTCCTTATTTTTGTACCCCTGAAGCTTCTACATTGGCTGTATCCAAAGATGTCTTTATATTTTCTGATGGATGCAGTCCTCACAATGTTCTCTGCCTTCTAAAAGACACCACTCATGACCCTTCAGCTGCCCCCTACATCCCTGCTGTGGGCAAGAAAAGGGCCACATGCTAACCTGACCAACTCAGGGAAGGCCTACATGGCAGCCTTGCAAACTCGAGACTTAAAGTAACCACAAAGAATGGTCTGAACTTAAAAATCTTTAATTAAAAAGCAGTCATGTCCTAGGCTAGTATCTTCCTTGACAAAGGTCAACTTCGATCTTTGCTGAGCCTATTGTCTTTCATCTAAGATAACATCCCTGTGAAATGTCAGGGTAACTTGTAACTCTTTTTTTCCGGACCCCTCAGGGCACAACCAAATGCACCTGGCACTTAACTTCAATGAGATAAACTCCAGTGTATAGTTTATCAGTGTGATTCATTTCGTCTTATCTTTCCCACACGCCAACAACAAAATCCAAAATGAGTATACCTTTACTAATTCTTTCTATGATCCACAAATTGTTCTCTTCTGTGTTATCCTAGATCAGCAATGTTTAATCCTTTTCATCTTATGGCCTCATAAACTAATTATTAAAATTCTGCAGCACACCAAAAAATAGTTATTTTTGCCAATCTGACAAAAAAAAATTAGGTATAATTTTTATTCTTTCATATCTTAAGAATATTGTTGTGTTGGCTGTTGTCATTTTTTTTTTTTAGTTGACAGTCTAAGGGAGAAAAGGTCAGTGCCCCTGACTATATAGGTAGGTATGCATGTTTTGAAAATTCTCATGTATACTGATTGAAAGTCACTGTCCTGGATAGAATTAAACTTTTATATATTTAAAAAGCTTTGCTATGTCATTGGCCTAATGACCACAGACTCAAACATGGTACTTAGTTTTGTAGGGAGACTTCCTTATACAAATATCAATAATTTTCATAAACTTATAAATGCTTCTGAAGGTATTTACCAACAGTTAAATGTTTTAGAAAATTAGATTACTTTGAGAATTATTTTTCATATCAACAAACAGGTAATCAAAATGCCTTGCATGTGGTCAGGGTAAAAAGTAAAAGAATAAATGAGAACAACTATGGGGAGAAAAAAATAACCAACTTAATTATACCCAGCACTTAAGAATATTTATCTATTTATATTAATTAATAATTTTATTTATTTATTTACTAGTACTTACTTATTTATTACTAAAACTCACCTTTCTGCTGTTGGTTTTGAAAAAGTGTAACTCCATGTGATAGTTTGCCATGATCAAGAATCAGAACCTTGCTTGACTGAGCTGTCACTACCTGTCTTGGTTTGCCACCATCCAGAATCAAAACAGTGTTAAAGTGTGCAGACTTCCCACTGTTTGCTGAAACGACTTTCTTGTTAACCATGGCAAAATGTCCAGTTCTGAAAATACTTTTCTGAGAACCCCCATGAACTCACCACGACTCCAGTATAATGCACATTTAGAAGGATTTCTGTGGGTCTTTTAAAATGTGTGGTTTATCACAAATTGCCAAAAACTGGCCTGCAGTGCTGTTTATCAGCACTAAATTATTTCAAGCGCTCTTCCTGTTAAAGCTTTTAATGTTCCATGTGACTCCTTATGCTAATGTTATATTTATCACTGGCATTTCTGCTCCCACGAAACAAAACACATTCATAAAATCTGGATTTTGCACAAAGGTCGCTTTTTCTTCAATATTGCATTTAAATGGATTCATTCTGACTATTTCCTCTATATTCCTATAAATCTGATATGGGGACTGTTTGGAAGGATAAGTCATTGCAATGAATCAGATAATGCGTTACACATTAAGGCAAAGTAAATTTAACCTACCGCTAGTAAAACATGGATTTAGATGTGTGCAGTTTTTGTACAACATGCAATCTGTTGTGTTTGATCTCCTATTTGGAGGTGGGGGTAGACACAGTCTGTGCACAAACACACTACATGAATATATGTTTACACAGGCAAATAAATGATCCTTTTCTCTCTCAGCAGGCTCCTAACCCTACCCTTGATTTTAAGCAAGGCCAGGAGCTCTAGGTGGAGTTTACTTACACTACAAGGTACAGCCCTTCTACATATAATTCTAAAAGAGGTATTTACTGAATAATTTGACTTTGAGAGGAAAATGCACAGTTGATCTCTATTCATACCAAGGTCCATGATGTAGGGAGATTGTGAATTCAAATAAATAATATAAGATGCTTTTGAAGACCAAATGCATAGGAGCTTTCAAATCTTAAGTATAGCCCCCTTTGAAGCTGTATTACCAATTATGCAATTCTTGTTATATATTGAATTGTAGAATTGTGTCTAGGTTAAAGTAAATTGTTGGCTGAATCAGTTGAACTGACCAAAGGGGTTTGTCCAATTAAATAGCTGAACTAGTCAAAGCAAAGTCCCAGAAGAAGAACTTGTTGACATTTAAGTTGCTCCAAGTGGTTGAATTGTTTATGTATATAGTTTTCATGTACTTTTCATGAAGCAAAAAGCAAGACGACCTTGGGAATTAAATCTTAGTATCTTGATTGTACTGTGTTGTTTTTTTTTCTTTCATATTTCTCTACATACTCCATAAGATTCATTCAGAAAGTTACAATATTTTATGCATACTTAAACACAGGGGTAAGTACTGAGAAATGTGTCATTAGAAATATGGCGATTTCATCATTGTGTGATCATCACAGAGTGAACGTAACACAAATCTAGAAAATATAGCTTACTACACACCTAGGAGATATGGTAGAGTGTATTGCTCCTAGGCCATACACCTCTCACAAAGTTCCTGTACTGAATACTGTAAGCAATTCTAACAAAATGGTAAGCATTTGCTTATCTAAATTCTAAACAGTAAAAACATGGTATCTGCAGTTTTTTAAGAAAAAACCTAACATGCCAAAGGCAACTTGCTTTTACATTCCTCTCATGTTAAGTCTCTTTGGGTAGGAGAGCCCCCTGCCACTACTACCACTACCACCACCTTGTTCATGTTTTTCTGGCTGTTTTAATCAAATTCTCGGTCATTAAGTCTATAGATAGTGACATTTTAGCAATAAAAACCTACTAAATGCCAACTATAATAATTGTATATTCTGATTCCAGAAAACTGGCAGATTAAACAACACTCATAATGGTCAGTTGTGAAATTGAGCATATATATATATATATATATATATATATATATATATATATATATGCCTAAGTGATCATTATGATCAAATGACCAGAATGACTGGTCAACCAGTTGCTATGATGCACACTGGCCATCAGGGGGAGACGCTCAACACAGGAGCTGCCCCCTGGTGGTAAGTGTACTCCCACAGCCAACCTCCCATGGCCCCTCTCCCTAACCAGCTGGCCAACCTCCTGCAGTCTCTCTCCCTGGTCCCCGATCCTGGGGCCAGTAGGCCAACCTCACATGGTACCTCATCCTTGCTGGCTGACCCCCCAATAGGCCTTGATCACCAGCCACATAGAGGGACCCAACAGTGCATGAATTTGTGTACATGGCCTCTAGTTTCATCATATTAGCATGATATCACTGGGTTTATTTTACTTCAATGAGCTAAACTCCAGTAAATTGTTTGTCATTTCCATAGTGAGTTCATGGAAAGAAAACAGGTTAGGGAACACAGGGATAGTATCTTAAAAATGATTGTTAAATTTCAACTTTTCTCTAACCTCTATTCTAACTTTCAAAGGAAGTTTGCATACTGAAGACTTGATAACAGTTTCAAAGGATGTGCCTTTATTTTGTCAACAACTGTTGAGGGCCTAGTAGATGCCAGACTCCATGCAAGACACTTAAAATGCACAGGGAATGAGAAAGCACAATGCCTTCCATGATGCAACTTTGAGTCAAAGGAAGGCAGCATAAAACCAATATAAGGAAAATAAAAGGCTAGAGGAGAGTAGTTAATTGGTCCATACTTGTAATGTTGTGAATGCCCACAGAGTTGTTTTCACAGTTCAATATAAATCAGGCAAAATGCTTAGACATTGAATGTTAGTTCTCAGTCCATCTCTAAACACCAAGTTTAATCTGGGGCAGGACCTATGTGTATGGGAAGGCAAACTAAAGTAGGGTAACGTAATATGACTTGACCAAAATTTTATTCTTAAGATATTTTATTAAAGTTTAAGTTCAATTATGTGGATATTGACAAGAGGCTATAAAAGAGGAAAAATATTAAGAAGTATTGTCAGTATTTCACAGAAAACCATTAGTAGAATAAAAATTTGACCCAGATCTACTTAGTAAAATTTTAATTTTCTTTTCTGGATCATGCTGATTCTAACAATATGACTGGTAATTTAAAAAAAAATCATCTAAACACAATGTACACATTAAAACGAACAATATTGGCTGCAGAGCAATCATGTTTGTATGTTTGCAGCAAATGTGTAAAACCTTTTGGAAACTCATTTTTGGAAGGTTTCCAGAATTTACAGCATGCTCTTGTAAGGAATCTTGATGATGGCCAGGGAAACCAGCTGAGTGTGTTGGTGAGACACACAGAACAGGGATTTGGTAACTCAAGGTAAGCCCTGTCAGTCCCACTTGGACAGGGGAGGATTGAGAACTCGGTGTGTGTCTGTCTCCTTCAACAGACTCATGACTCACAAGTTCTTGGTATGTAGCAGGATTACCATGAATGATTGTTAAATTCTGTGTTCTTAATTAAAGTCATGGTTAATGATTTTGATGGCTTGAATTAAACCAAAATGGATCTACTTGCAAATATGCATATTTTTCTCATGCATGCATGGCATTGCCATACACAATAAATATGTAGAATGTACTATAAATTTTGTCAGAAGACTATATTCTGACCCCATCCTCCCCTTTAAGTGCATTAGTCTTATGAGGATTATTCATGATTGATAGTTGGATTCATTTTCCAACTAGATACTTGGATCCAAATGAATGCTTTAATATTTCAACCCCTTAAAAATGTAATGAAAAACCTGTCATGGGTAAGAGGTTGCAACGAGATGCTTAAGCACCTTAAAGACAGGCTCTCTGTGATTTCAAATTCCAGTTCTTCTGGATTTGAGTTATATAGTTAACTGAGGGTGGTGTGTGTTTAAAAAATAATTTTAGTAAATATATCAACATAAACAACTAAAGCATCACTTTTTTATGTTAAAATACTAAAATATTTTTTTTCAAGAATTATACACTGGAAACAATGAGGTACAATTTGTACTTTCCTTCAATTAGCTGATTTCTCATCTTTTATTAGCTTATTTGCATTTTTTGTTGTTTCAGCCTTTTATTTACTCTCTTATGTATTAACCAAAAATAATAAAACACTTTGAACAAAGCTAGATTGCTAGGGCAAAATAACCCAACAAGCTTTAGTATCAGTTGGATATTTTTCCAGTGATCCTAAAAATGTAAAATTAGCAATCAGGAAAGTTGCTTGCCTTTTGTTTAGCATGTTCAAAATGTATATTTAAAGAATTAGAATGCTTTTCCTGATGTAATTCAGAATCAAAAGTTCTATTACACTGATAAATGTTATTTTCCACTTCAGGCAAGTTCCTTTTTCTAGCCTGTGTTTTATGTGGCTGTTTGTTACCGAGACAAACAGAATGGCTAAATCAATACAAATGGCCCTCAAGGCTTAGAGAGACCACAAGAAAGTGTAGCATCATTAAACTAAATTACGGACAAGCACTTAAGGAGACAAATAAGTGTTTTGTTACCATAAGTCCTGATTTTTTTTTATGGTGAGAATGATTGAAAATGTTTACAAAACATGAATGGTACCAGGAACAAGGCTTCTGTGGCAGTGTAGTAATAGTTAGATATAACTTAGTTGTTATAGTGGTTTTAATCAGATAGGGAAGTATAATCAAGAAGCAGAACTCAAGTAGTTTTTTCCTGAGTCCTAATCCCTACCTGTTAGTAGGATTAATGTAAAAATATAACTTAGGAGAAATAATAATCAGTGCAATGAGCATCAGAAGAGCAATGAGTCTAGATGGAGAATATGAGTGTACACATGAGCTATGAGTTGAGCTAGGAGAAGACAGACACTGATTTAGGTAAAAATAAAACCATACTAGAACACAGTCAAAATCAAGGGTTCTCTTTCTGCACTCCAGGAAAATGCTTTCTCATACCCAGGTTTATTTCACAAACTCCCCTTCAGCCAATGGAAAGAAAGACAGAGGGACTAAGCTCAATATTCTACAATTTGAATACAGGCCCATGAGATAGAACCCAGGACACGATCTTTTTAAAAAAAAAAAAAAAAAAAAAGTTTTTTGAAAAGTGCATCTTAAGAAGAAGAAGACTACAGTATATTAGCTAGAGTATTTTCAACTCAAAAGAGCTCAGGGCATAAACAACCTGTGATGTCCTGATGTGTATGTACAACAAGGTTTCAAGGTCATTTTGTTCAATGTGGCTTCATTACAATGTGCATGAGATGCTGTAGGAACTTAACCTTGTTTATACCAATCAGCCTATGATAAAATTGTTTTCAATATATGTTGTTTTCCTAGAGCTCCAAGAGCCGATCGAGCATGTTAAGTGAAGACTTACTATTCTATACTAGAGGCCTGGTGCACGAAATTTATGCACGGGGGAGTGGGAGGATGTCCCTCAGCCCAGCCTGCACCCTCTCCAATCTGGGACCCCTCGAGGATTGTCTGACTGCCCATTTAGGCCTGATTCTACCAGGACTGCTGACTCCCAACTGTTAATTTGCCTGCCTTCCTGATTGCCCCTAACCACTTCTGCCTGCCAGCCTGATCATCCCTAACCACTCCCCTGCCTGCCTGATTGATGCCTAACAGCTCCCCTACCAGTCTGTTTTCCTCAAACTTCCTTCCTCTGCTGGCCTGGTCACCCCTAACTGCCCACCCCTGCAGGCCTGGTCACACCTAACTGCCCTCCCCTGCAGGCTTGATCACCCCCAACTGCCCTCCCTTGAAGGCCTGGTTTCTCCCAACTGCCCTCCACTGCTGGGCCATCTTGTGGTGGCCATCTTGTGTCAACATGAGGGCAGCCATCTTGTGTGTTGGACTGATGGTCAATTTTCATATTACTTTTTTATTAGATAGGATAGAGGCTGGTGCACAGGTGGGGGCCAGCTGGTTTGCCCTGAAGGGTGTCCCAGATCAGGGTGGGGGTTCCCTTGAAGTATGGGGTGGCCTAGGCAAGGGGCCTGTGGTGGTTTACAGGCTGGCCACACACCCCAGTGACCCAAGCGGAGGCCCTGTTATCTTGGGATTTATTTATCTTCTATAATTGAAACTTTGTAGCCTTGAGTGGAGTCTAGCGCAGGCCAGGGTGTGTGGGAAACTTGGCTTCCTTCATTGTGATGGAAACCCATGCCTCCTGCTCTCTTCATGGCCACATCCATCTTGGCTAGGTTAACTTGCATACTCTCTCCTGATTGGTTGGTGGGTGTGACTTGTGGGTGTAGTGAAGGTATGGTCAATTTGCATATTGCTATTTTATTAGATAGGATACTTCATGCATGGCATTTGGAGCAGTAGTCATTCTATAGAGTATCTTGAAATTGTCCTTGAAACTAAAATGAAATAAATTAGCTTGATTAACTTTCTTCTGTGGGTTACTTAAATTTAATATTAGAAAAAATATCCACTTGCATTATAAAGTAATGATACTGTTTGAGGCCCTCTATCCAAAGCCTAAAGTAAGACACGTTCCTTATAGAATGTTTTTATATAAATGATTTTCATGATGAAGATACAGAGATTTGGATTTTAACATAAACCCTCTCCTGAAAGTTTGAATTCTTTACAGTGTTTGTGAAAGATAGGATTCAGATCAAAGGTTATTCTTGCTTGTCCATACCAGCTCCTAGTGTCATGAATTTAGAGGAATCATTTTTTATATATATATATATATATATATATATATATATATATATACTTGTCACCACCATTGTTATTTTGACAGATTAAATGGAAATTGAATAGATGACTTTTACCCCACTAAATCAAAAGCATTTTTTATCTGTTATAGATGACATTGAGCTACAGCTCTCCAAAGCACATTATAGTGGCTTGTGACTTTTCAAGAAAAAAAAAATATATCCTACGGGCTTACTGAAAATTTGTCTTCAACACAGCAATACTTTTACATGTAAAAATAGATAAGACTCAACAAAATGAAAACAGAGATAAATAATTTTTATTTGTCCTTTGACAGCTGTGGTACAGATAGATTCTAGTGCTCACACATATGTGTTTCTACACTTTTTTCAAGTCTCTGGAAGGGTTCATTTTTGTTATCTTGCCACTGGACATCCCTATGCAACTGGTTCCGGTCAGAAAGTTGTGACCTGAAGTGGGCATAGGTCACTTATAGGCTAAAACATTTAATTGCTGCTGATATGAATCCCTCAGTATTATTTCCCTTTTTTATGATGTTATGGAAGGAGACTCATATTCTAAAACTGAAACCAGATTTGAAGAATCACAGATCAGCAAATCACTACTTGGTGAAGAGTTGCCTGAGAGTTACCTGGATGCACAAGGAGACTTAGCATGAGTAAGACATAAACCTTCAATTTGCTGATTTCTCTCCTTTCATTAGCTAATTTGTGTTGATATTTTAGCACAACTTAGCATGTCCTAACTAATCCAACTTTACACGGCACTTTTTGCTGAATGATATTTCCATGTAGAGTCTAATATAAAAGTATTTGTGTTTTGAAGTGCTGTTAAATTGAATTTCCCAAAGCTTATTAGAAGCTGAGGCAAAACTAAATAATAAAAGTGAACATGACCAAATTTAGTCAAAATAAAAGTCACATCTTGATTCAACAATTTAGAATATGAAAGGATGGTGCCAGTTAGTGCTTCAAATATTGTGTTGGCCAGTATCTTTCTCTCAGAAAAGAATCTTCTACCCATATAAACAGAACTTTTGTTAGCAGTACATTTTACTATGTCAATATTCTATAACAGCCAGCATCTCTGATTTACAGGGTATTATAGTTGGCAGAGGGATATGAAGAGAAACCCTGAGGGTAATGTGTGGGTGTCTTATTTCTGGAGGACAGGAAGTGACAAATACAGCCAAGGGAAACTCACCCCATGCCAGCAATCCTTGGGGACGTTAGCGGAATTCATTTAAAAAAAAATAATGTTACTATTACTTTTTTAGCCCATTTTAAAAAGCTATTTCAGAAAAAAAAGAAAAGAAAAGAAAAGAAAAGAAATGTTCCTTTCCTGAGAATGAAATATTTTTCAGAGTGGAATTTTTTGTAGAATCTGTCTTCATTTGGGAGCATTTATACTTATGAGAATGATAGGCAGTGTTGGGAAGTCTTAAAAGGCCTGAGAGATCTGACTTTTGAATATCAAAATTGGTTGGTATTCAAAACATATTTGGTTGATGTTCTTAATATCTTGTGAAAGCATATTTGTTGGAAAGTTATGAGATGATGACATAACTGGTAATCCCTCATTAGCATTACATTAGTATCCCCAGTGCCTTCTATTCTCGGTCTTAGGCTGGTCTCCTTCATCAACTCTTGTGTGGGAACATCAACATTCTAAAATTGATGAACTAAAAGCAAGGGGAATATCTTTATCTTGTTTTACATTTTTTAAGGTTAAGGTTATGCTTGTGAGCATAATCATATGTAGGTTTATCGATGGTACTATGAGCATAGAGAAGAGGAACAACAATTTTAATTTTATTTTTATCTATATCTTTAATCCTCACTCTAGGATAAATTTTTATTGATAGAAACATTTTCAAAATCATATGTTGTGGTAGGCAAAATAATGCTCCCCTTAAGGTGTCTGCATCCTTAACCTTAGATACTGTGAATATACTCTCCTATCTGGCAAAGGGAAATGAAAGTCTCTCATGGTGGAATTAAGGTTGCTAATCTGTTGACTTTAAAATAGGGGATATTATTCTGGATTTGCTGAATGGCCCTATGGTGTTCACAAAGATCCTTAAATGTCAAAAAAGGAGGACAGAAAAGAGAGTGCTAGGATGAGAGAAAAGCTCAACCTGCTGTAGAGGAAAGGTGCCATAAGCCAAGGAATGCTAATGGGTTTTAGAAGCTGAAAAATGCAAGGAAATGGAATCACTGTGTAAGGCTCCAGGAAAGAATGCAGCCCTGCTGACCCATGATCTTAGTATAGTGGGACCCGTGATAATTTTTTGCCTACAGAACTGTCAGATAATACATGTGTTTTTTAGGCTGGTATGTTTGCTATAATTTGCTACAAATGCAATAGAAGTCTAATTAACATATCTTTAATGATGCATTAGAAATAAACATCTAAGAACCACTGTGTCTTAAGTCTTTGAGAGAACACTGAGCGTAGTAATGAACTGTTCATAATTTCAATCAAAACCACCAATAACAACAACTACAACAAAAAATATAAACAAATTTGAGTGAAAACACATGGGAATTTTATTGGGAATAAGCCTCACTCTCCAGAATGCAAGGTTTTGGGGACGTGAAATCTAATTCTTGAGAGAAGTGATAGAAACTAGCTGTCCACTGTGCTCAGGCTTGCTCAAAGGCAATTTTGCTGGGAAACAGAAATGAACTAGATTTTCTTATGAAGTCCTTCTATGCTCACAAGTCTATGATTGAAGGATAAATCATAACAAGTCAGGATCTTAAAAGGTCAAGTTAGAGTTCACCACCGAGCTGGACTGGGTCGCAAGCTGAGAATGTTATTTAATACCGAGGCAGATTGTAAATTTGCCAATCCAATCAGATTCTGCTTTGATGTTATGCTTCTTGATTTGTAGGTTCTGGTTTATGGCAGTTCATATTTATTTTCACATGTATTTTCCTTTCTTCCTTTTTATGAAATTCTTGGAATTGCTACTTCTGCATCCTGCTTAAGCAAGTTATTCACTCAAGCCAATCTGCTAGTTTCCGCCATCATTTGGTTCCAATTTCAACTCCATTATTGTATAAAATTTCATGTTTACAACATTCTAACCCTATGTTAAGAATAACAGCCTCAGTCACCAAGGCTTATGGGTCCTTCAACATTTCCAAGTATGACAAATAGTCATAAAAAAGACATGCGCATTTTAAACTGTATTTTGTGGCACAGTAACATTCCTCTAACTGAAGATGGGGATTTTTATTCAGCACAGAGGCCACTGCAGTGATCCCAAGTGCTTGGGAAAGACCCTGAAGATAGACTATTTTCAAGTCAGTTAAAAGCTGAGTAGAAAAAGGAAATTAAACAGGGCAAGATATTCATTTTAGTCTCAAAACCTTATTAGAATATAAAGACTGTTGAAGAAGTTTAGGGAATTATGCAATGATAAATAGGATTTAGAACAAAATTTTAATTAACTAGTCTTTTGAGAGTATATTCATTACTAAGTCAACTAATTGAAATAGATCAGAAGAGATGATTAAACAATTAATCCTGATTTTCTTCAATGTATTCTCTCTTCAATTAGCATTTGAAAATATCTGGATTTTTGATATGCCGTGGGACATATGTTTCCAAAACTTTTGACATATGTGTACCCCTTCTATAATTTCCGTAACACTGAGTACCCCTCATACTCATAAGAACATAGAATTAGGCGCGGCTAAGCATGGTGCAGTGCATATCCCCACCAAACTCCAGCGCAACTAGTACCCACACCAAACTCTTCCCATACCCCTGGGGGTACGCGTACCACACTTTGGGAAACACTGCTAGGTGAAAGATCAAAATGGTCTCAGAGTATTTCATTAAGTAAAATAAATATTTTGGTGTTAAGGAAGTGGGAGCTCAAATACTTTCAGATATTTTTTTCTTCTTAAGCCAGGTGAGGAGAGACAGCTATGAAAAGAGAATTGGATTGAGTACAAAAAAGAAAAAAAGAAATCCCATCACTACTTTGTCATTAAATAGTGTGACATTGACATAACTACTCTTACTTCTTGATCCTTAGTTTTCATGAACATAAAATGAAATCTTGGACTATATTAATCCAGTTATTAAAGAAAAAAATTGAGACTCTTCCATAGGCTTTTGTTTAGGCAATGATGATACATGAATAAATAGAAGAAATATATAGAATTTATAATCTGATTGCCCTTATTGAATAAATAGTTTTAATCTTTTATGAATCATTATAACATAATATTAAGGCAATTTAATATTAGCAAGTATATACCCTGTACCTAAAAATATGGGCTTTCTAGGATTTCAAAATTAAAGTGCCTACAATAAAAGAATTTCAAAACTTATTTTTAAAATAATATCTAAAAAGAATATATAGTTGATGAAAAATTTAAGAAACAATTTTAACATAAAAAATCAAAATACTTTTAGTAGCTCAAAATCCAGAGTTGCAAAAATGATTATGTAAAATTGACTTATTAAATTACCACCTTATAAAGAGGACTTTTACCAAAACACTTTTAGTTTATGACACAAAATTTGAAACAAAGAGAATATTTGTTTTAAAAATTTGATATAAAATGTCTTGTTGTCTTCTTTGTTTTAACTGCTGTTATAGAGCAAATCATAATTACAGCTAGATGACATATAAGAAGAGAGAATACTTTTGAGTTATCTAAATATCCACAGTTCAAACATTTGTTAAAGAATGTAAATCAGCCCAGCCAGCATGGCTCAGTGGTTGAGGTCACAGTTCAATTCTCAGTCAGGACACAAGCCTGGGTTGCGGGCTCAATCCCCAATGTGGGGCATGCAAGAGGCAGCCAATCAATGATTCTCTTTCATCATTGATGTTTCTATCTCTCTCTTTCCTCTCTGAAATTAATAAAAATATATATTCTATATAATAAAAGGCTTATATGTTAAGTGTCAAGTCTACGGGTCAGCTGAACAATCAAAGTGTAATATGCTAATGATATGCTAAGGCCACTCAACTGCTTGATATAATGTTCACTGACCACCAGGGGGCAGGCGCTCCTACTGGTAGGTTAGCTTGCTGCTGGGGTTAGACCCATCAGGACTGAGTGAGACAGATAAGTCGGACATGTCCTGGAGTCCTCCTGCAGTTCCTCCCCTGCTGGCCAACCTCCCATGTCTCCCCTGGGCACCAATTGTGCACCAGTGGGGTTCCTTGGCCTGGCCTGCACCCTCTCGCAATCTGGACCCCTTAGGGGATGTCAGGGAGTAGGTTTCAGCCTGATCCTGCAGGCCAGACCAAGGGACCCCACTGGTGCACAAATTCATGCATTGGACCTCTAGTTTATATATAAAAAGGAATATAAGTTGGAACAACTTTTGTTTTATTCTCCTCTTTCTTTCTCTCTATTTCCCTTCTTATCCCACCATTTCTCCTTTTTTTAAGCTCTTCTATTACTCTTTGTTCTATACCTATTATTTTGTATCTTTCTTCTAGTACACATTCTCCCCTTTAAATCCTATTTTATTTCAGAAGTCTCCTCTCTCATTTTCTCTCTTATCACTCTTTCTTCCAAATTTTTTCTCTATGTTATTATTTACTCATATAACTAGTCTGAGGCCCCACCAAAATCCTTCTACTAACAAGAGAATAAGCCATTTTTCTCCTTCTTGGTAGAGTCCTAATGAGAGTCATATGAGTTATCCTTTTCATTCTCTGACCATTCAGTTGTCAATCACTTTCTTTCACCTTCACCACTATTGATTATTCCTTCCAAGTCCTCATCATGACTCAATAACTTATACTCAAGTGGAAGATCCATTGGTCCTATTACACATCCTCTAAAAATCTTGTCCTAAATCCTCAGAGGCTTCTTATTAATGAGTCTTGATTATTAATATATCTAGAGTTGACCTGGATATGATTTTGGTTACTTCTCAATAATTAATAAGCATAGACATTTAGCCACTTCTCTTAATAACAAATGAGATGTTCCTCTCCAGCTTTGTAAACTACCTCCAATAAATTCTTCAATTTGTTTTCTGTTGGTCTATATTAGTCAAGACTTTCTATTGAAAGTGAGAAATCTAAACTCAGACAAAGTAAGTCTTAAGATAGAAAAAATGTTGCCTCAAATAACCAGCAATTCAAAGGAAGATTTTCTTCATATTCAGTCAGACCCAAGGCATCAGTGATGTCATCAGGTTGCTGCTCTCTCTTTTTCTTCTTCTTAATTTCTCCATTCTGCATCCTTTATATGTTTGCCTAATATCTGCTCCCTGTCACATAGGCTGTATTTCTGCATTATAATAATTCCAAGACAGTATTCTATAAACTAAAAATGCAAAAGTTAGTCTCTTGCAGCTTCAACAGAACTTTGAAAACTAAAACATCCCTTAAGTTTATGCCTAGCTCTTAAAAATTCAGGAAGATATGGTGCTGTGTGTAACCAAGTCTAACTAATATAAACACTCCTATATTATTACAAATAGAAGAGATGGGAAGCTATGGTATAGAGCCTTAATTATAATCCATAAGAAACATCTATGAAATAGAGGAAGTGTTCCCAAAGGGAGGTGGGAAAGAATTCTGAACAGACAAAAATTATTCTTGGAACCGTACAATCTACATAGACTCTCAAAATTATGCAATTCACCAAAACCGGTTTGGCTCAGTAGATAAAGCATCGGCCTATGGACTGAAAGGTCCCAGGTTCTATTCTGGTCAAAAGTATATACCTTGGTTGTGGGCACATCCCCAATGGGGGGTGTGCGGGA
This sequence comes from Pipistrellus hanaki, assembly GCF_964339955.1. Lineage (NCBI taxonomy): Eukaryota > Metazoa > Chordata > Mammalia > Chiroptera > Vespertilionidae > Pipistrellus > Pipistrellus hanaki. The sequence goes on along the minus strand of NC_140510.1, from coordinate 62,926,961 downwards.
GGCAGCTGATCAATGTTTCTCTCTCATCGATGTTTCTAACTCTCTATCCCTCTCTCTTCCTTTCTGTAAAAAATCAATAAAATATATATTTTTTAAAATATACAATTCTATGGAGAAGCCTTATAAAGTCCAGGTCTAGTGAATGGTGGTAGATATCAGAAGAAAACTAGTTAAATTTCAACAAATAGAAAAGTTAAGTGTAGATTGCATAACTAATTTAACTAAACTCTTGGAGGTGTCAATTTTTCAAAAAAATTTGATTGATTTTAGAGAGAATGAGAGAGAGAAACTGAGAGACAGAGAGAGACATTGATTTGTTGTTCAACCTACTTGTGCAATTTTTTTTGTTTGTTTTGTTATTTCTTGCATGTAACCTGACAGGGAATCAAACCCGCAGCCTCAGGATGATGCTGTAACCAACTGAGCTATCTGGCTAGGGTGGGGGGTGTCAATTTTTTAAGTGACTTTATTCAATTAGGTTTGAGTTCCCATATTTTTTATGTCACATATGATTAAGAATGAATTTATATGTATTGGAATTAGTGGATCAAAAGTTGTATTTTGTGGTTTTCCTTTTCTTTCCAATATTTGTTCTTTCTCTTCTAACACTTACATTCTTATTTGGGATTCTGCTTTAGTTCCAATTTTAGTCTAAAACCTTAAGCTGTAACAGCCTCTGCCCTAATATATACTATTTCACTAAGAATAAAATCTTGCCCAAAATATGATCTCATGTTCTCTCACTCTGACTATATTGGCCTCCATGGAAGTTCTTCAAGATGCCAAGCACACTCCCATCTCAGGGCCTTTGCACTTCCTGTTCTTTCTTTCTGGGACACTCTCCTCCCCATAACCACATGGCTTATTTTCTCACATAATAAACATCTTGATCAAATGTCCCCTTTTCAGTCTATGTAAAGCAAACAAATGGAGAAAACCCTCTCTACCCCATTAACCAATTTGTTTTTTCCATAGCACTTTTTAACCACCAAACACATTATTTTTATGTTTGTTTACTTTCCCCTTACTCACCCACATGTGAGTTACTTGACAAGAAAAAATTGGTTTGTGTAATGCTATAATTCAGCACCCACTATAATACCTGGCATGTTGTTGGTTTATAATAAATATATGCCGGGCAAGAAGCAGGTGGAGGGGTAAATGGGGTACACAAAGGGAGAGCATCTGTCATAGTCTCAACAATAAAGATTAAAACAGATTTGAGGGAAGAAAGAATGAGTAAATTATCTTATCATCAAGACACAAATGTAGGCTTATAACACAGAACTATTTGGTCAGATATCATATCTCCTGCCCAAAGTAATGCTTTGAGAATGGCCATGAGACCTATATCAAATAAATGGTATGTCTTCACAATAAAGAAGTGACACTACAGAAAAAAAATCCCAATCAAAGCAATGAGACCTATGAAGAGAACATCATGAGCAATAATCTAGCAGAGAGATGATGAGGAGCATGATGACTCTAATAATATTTCCCCTTCATTTCTATGCCGTTTGGAGCTTGAAATGTTTTTCTTGAAATTTAAAATATTCTGAAGACCTTGATTTTTCTTTCCAAAAGTGCCTACACCACAATCAGTAATTAATGTGCATGTCGATTTTTAATATTATAATTTGTTACATGTTTTATAAATTTTGCTTATTAGGAAGATGATACCATATTACTGTTTTCAGTATATATGAATTCTAGTCATATTTGCATGATATATTTATTCAGATCTTTTAATGATAGATCATTAGTAATGACTTGAAAATTGAGGAGACATTAAAACAAGGCTAAACATGATGTCCTTGCACATACCCCACTCTCAACAGCAGTTTGGAAGACCTCTTTAAACAAAAGTGTCTTGGTGGAAATTGTGAGATCCAGCACAATACACAAACGCACTCTGGAGTCTCTCATACCCATGCGTTGGGTATACTCATACAGGCCTCAATCCTGATGATGGACCATCCAGTGGCCTGAGAACCAGCTCCAAGCCCTCTTGTGCATTGCTGGTGAGATAGTAAATTGGTACAGCTACAATGGATAGCAGTGTGAAGGCTTCTCGAGAATTAGAAATTAAATTACCAAGTGATCCAGCAATCCCCCTCTAGGTACATATCCAAAGGAAATGCAATCAGTATCTGCAATTCCATATTCATTGCCGCATTATTCACAATAGTTAAGATATGGAAACAACCTAAGGAGGAGGAGGATGATGATGATGATGATGATGATGATGAGTGTGTGTTTGTCTCTGTGTGTGTATTCCTGCCATTTGTAACAACATGGATGAACTTGAAAGTATTATGCTAAGTGAAAGAAGTCAGATAAAGAAAAAACAAAATTGTCCTAGGAATCTTACTTGTGGAATCTAAAAAAAGGCAAATTCAGAGAAACAGAGTAGAATGGAGATTGCCAAACACTTGGGGTTAGGGTAACTTGGGAGATATTTATCAAATGTACAAATTTTGCTATGAGAGGAATAGTTCTGAGGAGCTAGTATAAAGCACAGTGATTATAGTTAGCTATGCTCTATTACAGGGGTCCTCAAACTTTTTAAAGTGGGGGCCAGATCACGGTCCCTCAGAGAGCTGGAGGGCCGGACTATATGAACTACTAATTCCTACTGTAACACCTCGGCTGCGCTCACTGCCCAAAAAACCTGGCGGGCCGGATCAGACTCCTCTGCGGGTCGCATGTGGCCTGCGGGCCGTAGTTTGAAGACCCCTGCATATACTTGAGAGTTGCTAAGAGAGTAAAATGTTCTCACCACACCAGAAAAGAAGGTAATAATGTAAGGTGAGGGAGGTGTTAATAACTAACCTTACTGTGATAATAATTTTACAATATATGTGTATGAAATTTAAAAAAAAAACATTGAGTGCACTCTTTATATAACATAACTGTTACAAATCTGTCATTATGCTTGTACCACATCTCTTTATAAATCCAGAGACTCTCAGATGGAAGGATCCAAGCCTCAAGTTTAACCATTTTATTTTACATATTAGGACACTGAGATTGGAGAAATGTAATAATCTAGCTAATAAACAAAAAGTCATGTGGTTTATCTTATTTAAGTCTTTTCATAAGCCTAGTTGAATTTCAGTATTTACACATTCACAAACAGAAATATAGCTATGAAAGTAAAACCAAACTAGCAGTCAGTGGTGACCAACGATTTCATAGCAGGTGTGGCCATTAAATTTATCTTGTCTTGTCTCACATTCCAAGTGGTGCAATAAGTGCAACACCCCCAAATATATTCAACCAACACATCCTAATACAATTGAGTGAACACACCGTATTTTTCCACATATAAGATGCTATTTTTTTTTCTAAAATCGCTAGACTGAAAATCGAGGGTGTCTTATACATGGAAGTCAGCCGAGGAGGGGACCATGGGGATGTATAGCTGCCCATATCTTGTCAAACAGGCTTCATCCAATCATGAGCCTTATTGTTATTGATGTCAGCTGATGCCGTAATTGGAGGTGGAATTGGAGAGTGTGCAGATGCAATGGGGACCAGAGGATTCTGAGCCCATAAAGAAGTCAAAAAATAAAAAAAGATAATTACCGGTAACCGATTGTCTTACTCTGCAAAATTCAAACTGAATGTAATCAGCTCTGCGAAAGAGCATGGAAATAGAGTAGCAGAGAGAAAATGTGGACCTCCTCCCACTGAGTGTATGATCAGACAGTGGAAAAAACAGGAAGAACAACTGCTTAAGATGCCAAAAAAGCAGAAGGACTTGAGAGGAAAACCAGCAAAAATGATTAAAATATTAATTTTTTAATTTTGGGTTAGAAAAGTGGGGAGTGTCTTATACATGAGGGTGTCTTATACCTGGAAAAATATGGTACTCAGCATGAAAGGTCAATATTAATACCAGGAAATTGGTGGCATGACTACTGTTAAGACATTTTGGCCTAAGTGACATTCAATCATAACAGAGATAAAGCTTGACCTATTCATCTTGGTTAATTTGGTTCAGTGTTCTTAAAATGTGACCTAAAATAAATAAACAAAATGTAATCTAGCCTTTCCCATTAGTGTCTATTTATGTGAACTTTCAGGCCCAAACAGTATTTAGAAACAAAGAGTGTCAATTGCCAATCCAATATATATAAATTAGCACAAATTAGCATCTCAGTTAATTTACTTACAAATAACAATTCAGAAAATATATTAAAAAATGGGAGAGATTTCCATATATAATTTCAGGCATGACTGTAGCATCTTTATAGGTTCTAAGATCTTATAGGTTCTAACATCTTATTTTATGTACAGTTTAAGAATTAGTCATATGTTAGGTTTTTAATCTAACAGCTCTATAAGTCAAGTACAATAATTACCTCTTTTTTTTACAAATATAAAAACTGAGATACAAAACAATAGTTTATGGTCACTATTACTGCATCCCACAGAATTATTATAGTTTGGTTAAATAAATTAAATGTAGTTAGAATGTACTATGTTGTGGATAAAAGTATTGGATTTTTAAAAATTTTCCAAACATATACTAAGACTCTGTTATGTCTAGGTTCTGAAGCCAATACACAGCAATTAAAAACAACAACACACAGATAAGATCATATCCTCTCTTTCTTACTACCAAGGACAAGGAGATAATAAAGAAAATAATTTGCTTTTAGTCTTGAAGAAGTTATTGAAGAACTGAATGGAATAAAGTTATAGAACATAGAGTGATGCGTGGCTAGTGGAATAATGAATGCACTTTAGATAAGGTGATCCAGAAAGCATTCTTTGATGAAGCAACATTTTCAGCTGATAGTTCAGTGATGATAGACAGCCAGACATATAAAAATGCAAAGGACAAACATTTGGGGTACAGTGTATTTCAAGTGAAAGTTTTCTTATATGTATATGAGTTTTGCATGATCAAAGGATGAAAAAGCTACAGAGACTGGAATGAATAATAAAGGGGATGAGGATAGAAAAGTAGATGAGGTCCAGGTTCTGAAGGAACTCATAGACCAAGGTCTTCCTTGGTCATAGATCAGAGAATATTAAATTTTATGGTATTTACATGATTTGATTTATACTTTAAAAGATAACTATAAGATAAATGTACAACAATAAATAGCTAAGAGGGGAATGCAGTAATTCATATAAAGATAGTGGACTTGAGATTTGCTAGTAATGGAATCCTTCAAGCTGATATTTGTTAGTTATCTTTCCTGCCCACAGGCTGGTTCCAGCCTCCTGTTTCTATTAGTCAGGGTTTGAAAGTCTGACTTAAACTTGAAAATCCATCAGGACCCAACATCATGGTTAGATTAAAACATTGAAATTGTTATAACTCTATTACCTTTTTTTCACCACAATCATCTGGAAGTATGCCATATATACTAATATCTACTTAGCAACATAGTCTGGATTTATGACTACAGTATATCCTTGTTTTGGCAAACATATAGTTGAGTCAATTCACCAAATGAAACCAATAATCCCAGATTCCTCTGCATTCTTACTACTCCAATGGCAGAGCTCCTGGCATGTCATATCTATTTGATCACCCTCCATCTGGAAGAAGACATAATACCTAAATTCTGTGAGGCAATGATTCTGTTATATTTCTTATTTGTCTCACTCTTCATGGACTATCCTATTCCTGATTCAATAAAAGCAGTTTGCATCGATATTCAGATACATTAGGGAACATTCAGAAAATGGCAAGCAAAATGAGATGGAAGATGGAAACTGTCATTTGAGGAGCCATTGAAGGAAACATGCCATTTTAGCCAAGAGAATAATAGGCATTAATATAAATTAAATAATCTTTAAATATTGGTGGTATCTCAGGAACTCTGTATGTATTTAATAGAAGGTTAGTGTACCTTGAACACAGCTTTCATTTCATTGTGAGGAATTCCTTTCTTAGCCAAAGATTGAATGTACTCCTTCATAAACATTTACTTTTTAGATTTTCTATCCAGTTTTTAGTAACAAAATCTCATTTGTATAGGGGAAAAACCCATTCTAAGAACATTTGATTTGAGTAAGTTTAATTCATCTCAATATCATGGCTTCAGATATGAATATGGTACCAATGAAATCCGACCAATAAGAGAATCCTGCCTCTCAAATGGCAATGACTCATTCAGTGATGGACACAGTACCTTAGGCACACAAAAAAAGACTAATTTCTAGGACAGTTATTTGAACCCCTCTAGGGTTGCTGAATTAAGAAGACAGAAGCTTAGAACTTTCAGAGATCACACAGTGTGGAGAGAGATTTTGTTTGAGAATGAATCAAACACTAATAATAAGAAAGGTGATTCAGAGTGTAAAGGAGAATGTGTTATGAGTCATTAAATTCCTTTTATACTTATGTCATTTTGAATAGAATTTTTGTTACTGGAAACTGAAGGATACCTGATTAATATAGGGTAGGTCTATGTGTTATATACATAGGAAAAATATATATAACTTGCTTCTTTCTAGCTAATTATAGTACACTCAAGAAAACATGACTAGCTTTCATAAAATAATAAATGATGTGACAAGAGACAGACAATCAATGATTCTGTCTCATCATTGATGTTTCTATCTCCCTCTCCCTTCGTCTCTGAAATAAAAACAAAAATTACATTAAGATGTATTCCACTATTTTTTATTGAATAAAATGGTGCTAAGTTCTGAGTAACCTAAAAATAAATTCAATACAAATTGCCCTAATGTACCTTACAGTGTAACTGGGTTTAAGAAGTAAAAAATGCACAGGTGGTCATATAAACAAGTAAATGAAGAGCCATTATATGTTAGAGACACTCTTAATGACTAGCACAAAATAATGAGTGATTTAGCTGTGTCAATATTTAATGGACTATTGATTTATATGTAGAAACTCTATTAACACATTAAAATGGAATTTAAATAATTGAGAACCTTTTTCTTAGGCAACCATTTTCCTTCCTCATCTGTTTCTTGTTTAGAAATTTTATTGTTTTCCATCTGTCTTTTCACTTTGTTTTGTTACTAGAAACTATCTTGACAGTCTATAAAAAAATGAATGAATTATTATTTAAGTATAAAAACCACATGGAAAAATAATTGATAGCAATGTGACAATGAAAGAGAAATTACTTGTTCTACAAGAACATAAACTGTCTATATTATATTCTTAAGCAAAGCTGAATCAAATAACATTTGGAATTTATGCTCATGCGAGAGGTCATTTAGGTGAGAGAACAATCAAGCCGTTTCAGTTTTTTCAAATAAATTTTCCATTCAAATATAACATGCTTACAGAAAAGTACATAAATCATACATGTAGGGCTCAATGAATTTTTATAAATTAAACCCAACTGTACAGTCAAAACCCAGATCAAAAAACAGAATATTGGTAGCACCCTATAGAGGCCCCTAGTACCTCCAAGCCATTTTTGCCTTTTGGAGAATAAATACTCATTTCTAAAATCATGAACAATATATGCCTATTGTACAATTGTAATTAAATTATTATTTAAATGTTTTTAATTTTTACCCATATTGTGTGAAGTTGCAATCATTTATTCTCATTTATGCAATGATATTACAATGAATTAACATATTAATATACTAATATATATTTATTCACTCTGCTCTAGATGGACATTTGGTTGGTTTCCAGTTTCAAGTTATTATGAATAATGTTGCTATGAACCAATTTTATCAAATTTTAGATATATATATATATATATATATATATATATATATATATATATATATTTAATTGAACCAGGCAGTGTGATTTCAAGTATTTTTCAATAAAACAGAATGTAACAATTACCATTAATATTCCCATATTTGAACTGTAGGAACTGAGGTTTGGGATGGTTCAGTAACTTTCGCAAGATGATAATAAAATATATCATATGATAGCTGGTGAGGTGATAAGTGTAAAGAAAAAGACAAAGCAGGAAGGGAAAGAAGGAGTGGGAGGGGTGTTGATTATAATATAAGGTGTGGTGACTAGTGACAATTATGATGAGCAAAGTACTGTTTGAAAGAAAAAAAACAAAAACAGGAGAACCTGTCTTATTCCAGAGCCTCTGCTGTTTACTACTATATTAAACCATTAAATATACATTTACTAGAGGCCTAGTGCATGAAATTTGTTCACTAGTAGGGTCCCTAGGCCTGGCCGGTGATCAGGACCAATCAGGATATTCCAGGGGCTGGCCAGGGCCTTTCTTTGTTCTGTGCCACTCCCTGGTGGTTAGCACATGTCATAGTGAACTATCAAACTCCTGGTCTTCCAGTCGAACTCTTTGGGGAGTTCATGGGGACACTTTGTATATTAGCCTTTTATATATATAGATAATCTATGAGTAGAGATTTCCTGAAAACACTGTTCATTCTTTGTTTTTCTGTTTGTTTCTTTGTTTTAGCAAATAATCTACTTGCTATGCATTAATGTATAGATAATAAAACAAAAGCTAATACTACTGGATTTAATTGCAAAGTCTGATTATAAGTAACTAGCATAAACACTTGTGCTTCTTACTTATAAATAGTGATTGATAAGTCATAGCTAGGCCAAAATATCAAAAAAGAAAAGGGACAGACAAAAAAAACAAAAAACAAAAAAAAACCCACATGTTTATAATTTCATCCAGAACAAATATACCTAATATAACATTCAAAATGTCTATTCATCCAGAACGAATATACCTAATATAACATTCAAAATGTCTATGATAAAACCAGATATTATGAGATATTTGAAGAACCAGAAAACCAATTATAAGAGAAAAGACAATGAAAATAATACTATTGAGATGATACAGATGTTGGATTCCTAAAAAAAGAATATCAAAACATTTATAACTATGTAAACCATCAAAGAAGAGGCTTCTCACAATAAATACAAATGTAAAAATTACATCAGAAAAATAGGAACAATTTTAATGAAAATTCTACAAGAAAAAGGTACAAAATAAAAATTTTTAAAATCACTGGATTCATATAATCATGGAAAAGAGATAATGAAGGAAATAATCAGAAAAATTATAGAAATACCAATAGAAGCTATCTAATCTGAGAGAGAAAATAATTTAGCATAACGTTATTAAAAAACAACAAAAACTAACATATTGTGTAATTGTAGTCTTAGAGAGAAAACAGAAAGGGCAAAAAATATATATTTGAAGAAATGACAGCCTAATAATCATACTTTTTTATATAATGACGAAGTTTAAGAAGAATAAATATAAAGCAACAACAACCTGATAATCTTGTCTTAAAAGAAATGTAAAAGAGAAGTTTTTCAGAGAGAAGAAAAATTATATAGGTCAAAACTCAGATCTACATTAAAAAAATAAAAGAAAGAAAGAGCATCAGAGAATCTATAAATGAAGGTTAAATAAAACCTTTTACTGTTCTTAATTTATCTGACAGATAAGTTTGTTATCAATAACTAGAGGCCTGGTGCATGAAATTTGTGCATGGAGGGGGGTTCCCTCAGCCCAGTCTGTACCCACTCCAATCATACTGACTGGCATAGAAACTGACCAATCAGAACCAAATCTGGGTGAATGTAAGGAGCCAATGGCTGACTAGGAGGCAGAGCTTTTAGTTGTTTGACCACAGGGATTGGGCCTAAACTTGCGATTCAACACCCCCCTCACAATCTGGGACCACTGGCTCATAACCACTCACCTACCTGCCGGCCTGCCTGATTGACCCTAACCCCTCTGCCTGCCTACCTGATTGCCCTTAATTGCCCTCCCTTGACAGCCTGATTGAGCTCCCAACTGCCCTCACTGCCAGCCTGGTTGCCCCCAACTGCCATCCCCTGCCAGCCTGATCTCATCCCTAACTACCTCTGCCTCCCTGATTGCTTCTAACTGTCCTCCCCTGTCAGTCTGATCTTGCCCACAACTGCCCTCCCCTGCTGGCCAATTTGGTTCTGATTGGTCAGTTTCTATGCCAGTCAGCATCAAAAGCTCCACCTCCTACTCAGCCATTGGCTCCTTACATTCACCCAGATTTTATTCTAACAGGTCAGTTTCTATGCCAGTCAGCGTCTCTGGGCCTATCGAAGGGGCTGATCAGAAAGGCAGGGCTGATCAGTAGCCCCTGCGGAGGCCTGAAGAGAAATGGAGGTGTGACTGTTGGCCAGGCTGGGAGAAAAAGAGAGGCAAGTTCTGATCAATGGCCGCCACAGAGGCTATGGATCAGACCCTGCCTCTCTGTCTGCAGGCCTCTTTGGGTGTGATCCACCACCTCCTAGGCAGTCAGTGCTGGGTCTGGGTGCCGACAGTGGCCCATGGCAACCCAGCACTGACTTCAGGTGTGGTCAGCCTTCAGTGGTAATGGTCATTAGGACCGTGGCTCTTTATTTTATAGATAATAGCAACAATGTATTTAATAATGTATTTCAAGCATGTCAAACTCTTGGCCCGTGGGCTGCATGTGGCCCACAATGAATTTTTTTGCAGCACAGCCAATATCACAGTATGTAAGAAATATTTTAATAAAAATGTCATAACTTAATTTTTACAACATCCTGTTATACATAATTATTAATGATGAGCTACAATGTTCTCTAATGACTGATTACTATAATTGTGTTGTATTCATTTCCCTTAGGCACCTTATGTGCAGGCACACCATTTCTCTTCACTAATACTAGCAGCGGAATATTTTAGCAGTCGATTGCCAAGTCATTATTCTTGGACTGACTTGTTTGGTGTGCATAACAGGAAATATTTCGCTTGCAGAGAACAATAACAACAACAAAATAGGTTTATTTGCATTATGCTTATTAATTTGTGCAGTTATTCAGTGTCTGATAATGTTCAAGAAAATATATTTATTATTAAAATGTTCTATTATTTTATGTTAAAAATTACTCATTTATTTCATCCCTTTGTATTCAGTGAGATATAACTATACATCTATCAGCATAACTAAAATAACATAATAATCACAATATCAAATAATGGCAAAGATGCAGAGAAAGTGAATCGCTCAAATACTGATGGTGGAAATATAAAAATGGAACAGTCACTCCGGAAAACAGTTGGGCAGTATGAATCATGCAGCTATCGTAACCAAGTAGTTACACACTTGGGAGTTTATCCCAGGAAAATGAACATTGATATTCACACATATTCCTGTGCCCAAATGTTTTAGCATCTTTACTCATAATAGACCCATACTGAAACAACCAAGATATCCTTCACTGAGAAAATGGTTACACAGATTCTGGTACTTTCATACCATAAGACAGTACTCAGCATATTCCAATGGGAAATCATTCTAAAAGTAGGCTGAACAAATAAAATCCTAAATACAATTTCTATGATAAAATGAACTGCAAGCAGTGGGTCAGGGCCACTGTGGCTCCTGGTTCTCTTCTATAGCATTGTACAGGTTGCCAAGCTGGGAACTTCTCCCAAGGCCATTTGTAGAAAGAATCTACTACTGGTATTCATGAAAGAGACCTTACAGTCTGCTTTACAAGTAGTGTTCACATCTATGTACCAACCAATCCTTCTTAGCACAGCTACAACCTTCAGGAAATCCATGAAAAATATTGGAAAGTAAAGACAGGAAAACCAACTATAGCAATGTGGACCTAAAGGGGCCACATGCTAACCTGAGTAGCTCAGGGAAGACTGGCATGGTGGCCTTGCAAACTCAGAGACCTAAAGTAACCACAAAGGAATTAAAACTTTTTAAATTAAAAAGCAGTTTATGGTGGATAGTCATGGCCTAGGCCAGTATCTTCCCTGACACAGATCAACTTCGATCTTAACTGAGCTTATTGTCTTTTTGTATCTAAAATAACATACCTTTGGAATCTTAGGGTAACTTGTAACTTCCCTTTTTCCTCAGGATATAACCAGTGCACCAGAGCAGAGACCACAAATATGTTCCTTGGTATTGCTATCATGTTAATTGTTGACTCTAAACACCTAGGTATACTGTGCCCACCTATGTAAAAGAAACACGTGTCTATCATTTTACTTTTTATTCAATCCCAGAGATTTCCCCAATCCCACAGATTTCCCTGCTTTGCTTTCCTCATCTCCCCAAAGGATTTCATGTAACCCTTTGATTGTAATTTCTAAAAAGTAAAAACAAACATGCAAACAAACAACTGCCATTCTCCAGAGCACTATCTCAATATGTTGAGATTCTGTTTCCCAACAATTGTTGACAGTTTGGCTCGAACAAACTCACACAAAAAAAATTCTTTACAGGTTTGAATGTCTCTTATTTTAACAGCAACATAATGTAGTATTGGCATATATTATAGATATAACACGAGTTGTCAGTTCTTCCTACTAATACAAAAATTGATATGGTTGTCTGATTATAAATCAATTAATATGGGAGCATCTCTTTGGATACTTGTGTGAAGTGCTCTCTTGGCAAATGTCCATAGAGATCAATACAGATCATTGATTCAAGGTCTTCATGAGTAAATGTTCTTTAACTTTTTTCTCTCTCCCTCACATGGACACACACACACACACACACACACACTAATGTAACCTGCTTAAATGAATTGGATATCTTAATTTTGAAGGACGTAAAACTCCCACACATTAAGTAAGGTAAATGCTTAATGTTACATTTTATAAACCAGGAGCCTGGTTTTGACCACTCAATGTCTTTTTTTTGAGTTATTTTTCTTTTATTTTTTTTAAATAAATTTTTATTGTTCATATTATTACAAATGTTCCTTTCCCCCCCCCCCACCATTGCACTCCTCCACCAGGTTCCCACCCCACCCTCTGCCCTTTCCCCACTCCCCATTGTCCTCATCCATAGGTGCACAGTTTGTGCTTATACATCCTATGATAAGACAGTGAGAGGATATAGTAATATGGCAGGTAGTGGTGTTATCAGTGGAAATCAGGCTCTTCCATGGGATCTCAAGGAAAGAATCCCAAGGACCCATACAAAGAAGCTTGTGGTGCTATGGCTTATTTGTGATGGCTGCCCCTGCCCCTAGGTTTCCAATATCCCATTTCCCCCCATCCCACCGTAGAAAAAGTACAACCATGACTTCAGCAAGGTTAAGGCAAAGGCCAGTGCCCAAAGTTTCTGCTCCATAGTCATTTGTAGCCCACACAGTCTGTATTGTGCCTCAAGCAGCCACTAGACCCTCTGAAGTGTTTCCTGGCAAGAAAACAGGAAGAATAGGGCTAGTGTGGGTTACTGAGCTAGAGCGAGGAAGAGAGAGCTTCCCTGTTCACCTGGAATTATGTCTGTATTCTGAAGCCTGGAAAGAATCAGAAGCTTTTTCAAAATAACCAATCAGCTTCCCAAGCTTTCTTGGGCTTTTGATGGGTCAATGATCCCTTTCCCAAAGTCAAGCACTTCCCTCCAGCACCATTTTGACTGTCACACATGTGCTTACCTCCCCTTTGTTCTCTCTTCTGCCAGTGATACACAGGGAATGGATTAGTAGTTTCCTGGCAAAGCAAATAGGCCCCTGCTTCCCAGCTGAATATGCTCAATGTCTAACTTATCTTTGCTCTCCTTTCTTTATTAGCAACTCCTAAGGTAACAGTGGATGGGAAGTGTTGATGACAGAGGGGGCCACATAGTAAACTTGACAAGCTTAGAAGAGGCCTGCATGGTGGCTGTACAAACTCAGAGACCTAAAGTAACCACATAGGATGATGTGAAATTAAACCTAAGAGAGGTTTATGGCAGGTAGTCAAACCCTAAGCCAGCTTCTTTCTTGACAAAGGTCAGTCTTTACCTTAACTGAGCCTGTCACAGTTTCTCAGTTCTTGTTCATTTTTCATCTAAGATAACACATCTTTGGAATGTCAGGTTAATTTCCCTTTTCCAGATCCCTCAGGCCACAATTTCACATGAGAGCAGGAGACCACAGAACCCTTCATTGTTATATCATGTTAATTGCCAACTGTTAACTATCCTTTATCCACTTATGTAAAAGAAATATGTCCATTTGTTTTACTTTTATCCAACCCGACATTTCCCCACTTTGCTTTCTCTAGCCTCCCAAATCTATCACCAATGAATTTTATATAACACTTTCTACTTTGATTGTAGTGTATAAAATAAGAATCAAAACTGCCATTTTCTGGAACATTTTTTCAATTGGTGAGATTTTGCTTCCTGGCAATTGTTAGTTTGCCTCAAATAAACTCATAGAATTTCTTACAAGTTTGGATGTTTCTTACTTTGACAGAAAAAAAAGCATCACAGTGTCATGGACAGTTTAGAGAGTGACTATGAATTTATATGAGAGATATGTTTTGATTTTTGGAAGAATTGTCATTTGAAAATTGTAAATATCTGCTTTCCTCTTGAGAAATACCATTGTTTTCCTTTATCATAATATAAAGGATTTCTTTTTTCCAGCAGATGTTTTGATGGAAAAGAAATGTATATGATGCTTTGGCTCCAAACCATGAAGTCTTATGGAATCTTGGGGCAATGGAGTTATAAGACAATATATGTTATAGCCTCTGCTTTCAGCCTTATTAGTTCTGTTTGTGTCCACATATCTGAGGTAACTCTTCATAAGTAGCTCAACTGATATTATATCCACTTAGAGCAAGCAATATGTTTTGTGACTAGCTATTCAGAATTCTCTCCTCTGGAGAAAAATTAAGAGCTGTTGAAGGATAGGATATACTAATAAAATAACAAAATTAAAAGATTAGGCAGAGATAAGTAAAATATTTGCATGTAATTTTAGGCTTATGTTCTCTTCCTCATCATTCCACAGTTATTTCTGAACTTAGTTATCCCTAAATAAGGTATTAACATAGCTTTTTGACATTTGAGCTTGATTTAAATTTAAAAAGTTGCTTTATTGTGATTAAAATTATAGAGCTTTTCAGTAATTGCCTTAACACTAGCTTTGGGATACAAATTACTTGGTGCTCAAATATTTTCTATAGTAAAGTTCTTTTGAAATTTACAAAATATTTCTAAGTAGATGACTAATTTTATCACAGTTCATAAACAAGTGAGCAGTGTTAGACAGACAATTATCAATATTTATGTCATAAAATCATGGTTGTATATGAACACTGAACTTAAACTATAAGAAGGTAGAGAACACCTAACTTATGAGCAAATACAATAATTTGGAATAGTTAGCTTTATACATTTAATGTGAATACCTATGTTTTTTACATTGATGACTCAAATTATTAAAGTAATGATCATACTTAATCCAATATAATATGGTTATGTTCTATAAAGCATAGGATTTCATTAGATACTATTGAAAATGTCGGAGTAAGAATACCCAAAAGCTCACACCTCTATAAGAGCAACAATAAAACTAGCAAAAATTGCCAAAATCAATTTCATCAGAAATCTGGGAATTAACGAAAGGCTTGCAGCAACCAGGGAGTTAAGAAAACCTGCTGAGTCTCAGTAACAACAAGCTTTATTGTATTTTACTTTACTTTAGCCTCATTCTTTATCACCAATTCAGATGATTGTCTTAAATATAACAGCCCATATGCCTAGTACTTGGGAGAGAATGGACCTCATTTCCACAGGATTGTCATTATTTGACCTCTTAGTTATTGGTTCCCTGGAAAATCTCTCTGACTTTATTCAAATTTACTTGAACTCACTCAGCTCTAAATTCCTTGGGGGAAGGAGGCATTTGTCTAATGTTTTAACATCTCAGCTGTCTGAGCAATGGATAGAACTTGGGACAAGTAATAGATTGCCAAAAAGCTTAAAAGAAAATATGCAGGATGATATGCTCATAGGGCATTTGAAAAGTTCCAATATATCCTAGAAACCTAGAATGCAAAGCACATTCAGAGGTTGTATGCAGCTGTGTGCATGTTCACAAAAGACATGTTACCATTAAAAAACATTCAAACATTTTTAAAAAAATTGTGAGCTTATTTATGCCAAACTGTCGACAATTGCCAGAAGCAGAATCTCAATGTATTAGGGTAATGCTCTGGAGAATGGCAGTTTTTCAGCTTATTTTATACATTATAATCAAAAGAGGAGATGTAAGTGGTTTATGTGAAATTTATTGGTGATAAATTAGGGAGGCAGGAGGAGGCAAAACAGGATTGGGTCGGGGAGAGGGCCCTATGGGGTTGGATATAAAGTTAAATGATAGATACATACTTCTTTTACTTAGGTGGGTACAGGATGTTAACAGTCAACAAGGAACATGATAACAATAGCAATGAAGGAATTTATGGTCTATGTTCTGGCACCTAGGTGCATTTGGTTGTGCCTTGAGGGCTCCAGAAGAAGGAAAGTTAGAAGTTACTCTGACATTTCAAAGATAAGTTATCATAGATGCAAAAAAAAAAAAAAACAATAGACAAAAACAATTGAGATAAAGATTGATCTACCCACCATAACTGCTTTTAGTTAAAGATTTTTAATTTCAGACCATCCTTTGTGTTTGCTTTAGGTCTCTTGAGTTTGCAAGGCTGCCCAGAAGGCCTTCCCTGAGTTAGTCAGCTTAGCATGTGGACCTTTTCTTGTCCACACACAATGAGATGCCACAGTA
The DNA here is from genome assembly GCF_964339955.1 of Pipistrellus hanaki. Lineage (NCBI taxonomy): Eukaryota > Metazoa > Chordata > Mammalia > Chiroptera > Vespertilionidae > Pipistrellus > Pipistrellus hanaki. The sequence goes on along the minus strand of NC_140510.1, from coordinate 62,910,442 downwards.
TCTCACTTTGACTGACCCTGAGGATCAAATAAATGGATTCTGGACATTAACACAAATCCATGTAAAGAAATATAAAGGACTACTTAATGTAACTATATAATTAAATAAAAAAGGCTATATAAACATATTTTTGTTTGTATTTTCTTTTATTATACTACTAGAGGCCTGGTGCATGAAATTCATGTATGGGTAGGGTCCCTAGGCCTGACTAGGGATCAGGGCCAATTGGGGTCTTTCTTCTGGCTGCAGGCTGAGGCCTCCCTTCATTCTACACAGCGCACATCATAGCAAGCTATCAAACTCTGGGTCTCCCAGTCGAACTCCCAAGGGGACACTTTGCATGTTAGCCTTTTATATATATAGATGTGATTTAAATGACTCTGATATAATAATGCAATACTTATAAAACTAAGTTAAAGGGCATAAATATGTAAAAATGTGACTTTTGATAACTTATAGCACAAAGAGAGGCTTAATTATTAAAATGGTATTACTCCTCAAAGTAATCTACAGATTTTTAAAAATTCCTATTAAAATTCTAACTGCTTTAAAAAAAAAAAAGATAGACTTATCCTAAAAATTTTATAAAATATCAAAGGACAAAACTAGCCAAAATAATCTTTTAAAAAAAGTAAACAAATTCAGAGAAATCATACTTCCTGATTTTAAAACCCACTACAAAGCTACAGTAATCAGTATAGTGTAATATTAACGTAAGTGATGCCATTGTAATTAGCGAGTTAATGACAGGAAAGGAACAAAAGGGAGGCTAGACATTATAAGTGAAAGGATTTTTAAGGATAAAATAGACAGGTTTAGGAAATTTTAGAAATTAAGGCGTCCATGGGCAAAGCACAGGACTACAGAGCTGCAAAGGGTACATTTCCATAAGATAAGGGAGCTGAGAGTAGCAAAAGGTACACATTTACAGAATAAAGGGAAGATAGCCCCTTCATTCAAAGAAGGAAGGAGAAAACCCCGGGGGGAATAGGAGAACAATGAGGAAGAAGAATGAGGGAACCTCACTTACTTTGTGTGAGGCTTGAGCTCAGGAGTTGCTATAGTGACCAAATGAAAGGAGAATAGTGACCAATCAAAGTGGATATGGAGGCACAAAAAACTGCAGCTGTTATAAACCTTAGAAAAGGGGACTTGGTGAGACTTTCCCTCTCCCCACATGGGAGTTTGTGCTTGTTTCTCAATAAATTTCCATCTTTCACTATACTATCTTTTGTCAATGGTTTCATTCTTTGACTCCACTGGGCAGAGTCCAGGAACCATCCTGACCAGAGAGACACCCTGTGTTCCAATTTTCCCATATCATAAGCATGGCCATTTGGGCAGCTTCACCAGGAAGCTGCAACTTTACAATCCCCAGGGAATCTTGGTCCATTCTCTGCAAATCACTGGTGGAAGGGCTCCAGCAAAGGGGAGATGGAAGCATGTACAGTAGACCTGGGGTGATGTGGGAAGGTGCCTGTTAGTCTGACCTGGAAATTGGTCAGAGAGGGTGGGGCCAGTTTTGGAATACATAACCTCTCCCCCACCCCCAAAGGAATTCTCTCTCTCTTGTGGCTTGTGTGGCTCTCTGGTTACTCTGGTTTTGCTCCAACTTCATTTCATTCATCCATGTTCTCTCCATAGCCATGTGGCCCTGCAGACCCCTCACACAATGGACTGCAGACATGGAACAAAATCTCTGGGCAATGGCTTTAATTCTAGCACCACTGAAGATATAGCTGGACTTTTTCCTTGGTGGGACAGAGGGACATGATACCTTGGAAACTCAGGGACTTGAATCTATTCAAATAAATGCTATTGATTGTCCAGTCAAGTCTCAGAAAATTCATTTTCTTGGGACATTGCAAAGAGCCCACTTCCCCCAGAAGCAGACAAGGCAAGGAAACCTCCCCACTGATCATATAAGGATAGGCATATTGATCAATGTCATAGAATTGAAACTTAAGAAATAACCCCCTATACTTATGATCAGTTGGTTTTCATATGGTGCTACATCAGTTTCATAGAGCTGCCAAAATTTGAATGGTTAAAAGTAGTAGAAAGTTATGATTTCACAATTCTAGGAGCAAAAAGTCTGAAATCCAAGTATCAGGATCATGATCTGTCTGAAATCCACATGGATGCCCTTTCTTGCCTTTTCCTAACTCCCAGTGTTTTGGGTTTTTCTTTTCCTGGCATTTTTGGTGTTATTTATTTATTTATTTGTGTGTGTGTGTGTGTGTGTGTGTGTGTGTGTGTGTTTTGGCTTTCAGCTTTATAACTTCAAACTCTGCCTTCATCATGACATGGCATTTTCCACGTGTGCATCTATCTTGTCTTCACATGGCAATCTTTTTATAGGGACACCAGTCATGTTAAATTAGGGGCCTACTCTAAGGTACTATAGCCTCATCTTAACTAATTACATCTGCAACAAACCTATATCAAAGTAAGATCACATTCCTAGATACCTGGAGTTGGGATTTCAACATTTTTTTAAAGGAATGCAATTCAACCAATAACATGTGCCAAAACAATTCAATGGAGAAAGAGTAGTCTTTTGAACAAATGATATTAGGACAACCAGATATCCAAATGCTGAAAATAAATTTGGAACCACTATCTTGCACTGTATACAAAGTTAACTCAAAGTTGATCACAGACTTAAATATAAGATCTAAAATTCTAAAACTCTTAGAAGAAAACATAGGGGCAAATTTCCATGGCCTGGATTAGACAAAACTTCTTAAATATGGTACCAAAAATGCAAACAGCCAAGGAAAGATTAATAAATTGATTGAACTTCACCAAAAATAAAAACAGTTTGTGCATCAGAGGACTTTATGGCATAATTATAGAGATAAATCACAAAAGGAAAGAATATTTCCAAACCATTTATCTTATAGTGGTCTACTATCCAGAATAGATAAAGAACTCTAAGTACAGATGTGCTGAAAGAATAGTATGAGAGAATGTCTCAAAGAAATGAGAGGCTGAGAGGCTGTTGGCTTCTAAGATGAAGAAGCAGGTTTTTGGCTACAAGCATAAATCTCTGGCAAGAGACAGATATCTGATAAGCGAGAGAAAATATGGCCAGAGCAAATGCTGTAACAAGTGAGGATCCACATTGGACTGGCATAAGCTAATATCCTACGAGAAACAAAAGAACAGTCTTACTTGCCAGTTGATTTTAATTGGAGTTAAATCTTTTGATTATTTATTAAAATGATGAGTCTAGTCTTTATGTACTTTTAGTAAACCTGGGAAAACATGGCAATAAGAGGTAAAGTTTAAGCACCATGTTTTAAAATATATATATTACAGAAACAGTAAGCTGAAAGAACTGAATTTATGAATATTTAAGGCTATGATATAAACAAGATCTTTTTTCTATAAAAGCTATATGGTATTCATTCATTCAGAAAACATTTACTAAAAGACTACCATGTGTCAAACACTGCCCTTGCTTTCTGGATACACAGCTGGTAACAGTCAAACCCCTGCTGTTATGGAACTCACATTCTAATTGAGGAGAAGCAAAAAGAAATAAACAAACAGATATTTTAAATAAACAGGAAACATGAGAATGATGAGTGCTATATAGAGATATTGAATATGATGTTGTGATTGAGAGTGACTGGGTGGCTACATTACATAGAGAGCTGTATTAGTTGGGATAGTGGTAAAGACTGTGACAAATAAATGCACAAACTTTAGTAGCTTCACATTCTCACACAGAGGAAAGGGCCCATGAAGTCATTCCGAGTCACAGGCTTATGCTAACTCTTCCACATTCAACACTTGCCTTCCAAGCTTGCTTTGAATGGCATATAGAAGGAAAAGAACATGGAGGATGGATGATACATTGGAGGATTTTGGACTCAGGCCTGGGAGCCACATGCAACACTTTTGCTGAGATCGCATTGGCTTATACTTGTCTATCCTCAGCTCCCCACCTTAAACCATAACAGAAACTAGAATAAGAGATGAGATGACTCTATGGTAGCTTGGACTTGAGTATATGTCCAGTGGAGATGGAAAGAAATAGGAACATATTTGGGATGATATTGAAGCTTTTCCGGAGACAGATACAAATTGGAAATAGGAGTAGGCACAATTCATGAATATTGTATAGATCTTCTTCATACTTCTTTTTAGCTGCTGCTTCTCTGTAGCTCATCAAAGAGGTGCATCTTCACTATAAACATCTCTTATTAATTCTTTATCCAAGTTATCTCAGTGGCCAGCTTTCATTTTATTTCAAAAAACAAAAAACAAAAAACATTAGGTGAGTATGGTTTTCCCCCCAGATGTTGTTACTAGATGATTGGATGATGTCCCCTTCTGGAACCAGAAAGAACAATAATTTCAAAGAAGAGCTCATATGAGTTAAATCCTCTGTGCAGTTCAACAATAGGTTGGAGCTTAATCCAGGGGTGAGAGTCTCCAGCGGTGGGGAGAGGGCAGGGGGAAATGAAGCCTATTTCAAGCACATGTGACAGTCATGACTCATAAATGGGAATCTGGGTCAGAATTTGCAGCTGGGGAAGCACCAGGAAAAGATTACTTTTATTATAAAAGCATGTACTTAATTACAGCTCAAAGCTGGAGTAGGGGGTGAATTGCACAGCTGGAAGGGAAAAAGCAAATTAATTTGTTGACTTTTAAAGCCCTCTTTCAGTGAAATATGCCCCCTCCTGTTTTAGCATGGGGTTATAACTGAAGAGTTTTCAGAGCTGCCTCAAAGCAAGAGTGGGTATGATGCAATGTAATGGCAAATCACTTACATTAGGTGTTTCCTCAGGCTTGTAAACTGTAAAAGCTTTGGGCTGTTGTTTCTTTTTATACAGCAAACAAAGCCAGCCCAACAGCCAGGATCATTTTCCTTCACAGGCAATATCACCTCCAGAGGATGGTGCCCTTGTAAACAAGGTCCATGATTTTATGCCCAGGCTCAATATTGATCATTTGCCCCCTGGAGAGACCTGAGTGACAGAAGCTGGTAACTTATGTATGCAGGAAATAAAGACATTTAAATATACGTTGATACGATGGGAGTTGGATTAATGTTTTAAGGGTTGGCCTGTTAGTTACAAAATAATCCCAGGGGCATAAGAATCTATGCAAATGTCACAAGAACAAGGCTGCATCTTTTTTTGACCATGGATTGAACAAGACAATGAATTGAAAAATGAGGCTTCTATCCTCAAAAGAACAGCAATCTAGGCAAATCTATAGTATGTGGTGGAAATACAGAATGGCACAGCTACTTTGGAAGACAGTGTGGTGGTTTTTAACAAAATGTAAAATACTCTTTCCATATAATCCAGAAGTTATGTTCCCTGGTATTTACTCAGAAGAGTTAAAAATGGTCTCCACACCAAGAAAATCTGTACATGGATGTTCACAGCAGTTTTTTCATATTGTCAAAAGAGGGAAGCAACCAAGATGTCCTCTAATAGGTCAGTGGAGAAACCACGATATATTCAGAGAATGGAATATTTTTTGATACTAAAAACAAATGAGCTCCCCAGCTATGAAAAGAATTGGAAATAACCTTAAGTGTGTACTACTAATTGAAAGAAGCCAATCTGAACACAGGACACTGAAAAATTCCAATTATATGGTATCCTGGAAAAGGCAAAACTATGGAAACCGTAAAAAGGTCAGCTGCTGCTAGGGCTGAGGTTGGAGGGAAGGAATAAATAGGCAGAGCACAGAGAATTTTTAGGGCAATGAAAATATTCTATGTGATGGTATAATAATGAGTACATGTCATTATACACTTGTTCAATGTATAATTAATGTAGATTCATCAATTGTAACCAATGTGCCACTCTGGGAAATGATGATAATGGGAGAGGCTATTTGTGGGGACAGGAGGTAAGGAATATGGGAAATCTCTGTGCTTTCCTCCCAATTTGCTGTGAACCTAAAACTATTTTGAAATAGCAAAGTTTTTAAAAAGACTTTTAAAATTATAAAGTTTTTTAAAAAAAATCTGTAGATTAAAAAATGGCTTATTTAAATTCAGCTCAGAGAGATGATATCCATTTGTGAGGTGGGCTCCTTGATTATCATGCCTGAAATCAAAGCCCTCATGTCATTCTATACCTATAAAATCAAGAGTATAAAAAGAATACAAAAGTCTGTCCAATTTGAACTGGTGTTTTGTGTTTTGTTTGTTTTTCATTTATTGGGAGAAAATAATTTCAAAAATGTTGAAGAACAAACTACAAAGAAAAAAGAGACGAAAGAGAAACAATTCTGTTGTACAATGGCATCAAACACACTTTGATATGTTCCACTTGCATTTGGCTGAGTGAACACTCTATTTAGTGTCTAGATTTCCTGTATGTTCAGAAAATTCTGTGAACCTAAAGAAGTCAATTATGCAGTTTCCTCCACTTGTCAGAAAGGTAAAGCACACTTAGGAAGGTCAGGATTGTTTTAACTCTAAATTGAGGAATGTCTGCATCAAAGAAACCTTCAAGTGACCTTGGCCATGCTCCGATTACTAAATAGTCCTGGCTTCACATGATGACATATATTATTTTCATCAGGAAAATTAAAAGAAATCAGGGTGCTGGATGCCTGTGATGAATGCTAAGTGATGAAATTCTGACTCTATTGCTAATTATTTGTTTTGAAGTCATTGACACACATTATGCAATCAGTTTTTAAAGAAGTTTTGATGAAAAGGCAATACAGTAATAAGGTTTCAAAAAAATTTTAAGCAACATTTTCAGACATATTTCACACTCTCAACACTCAACCAGTGAGAAATTTAAAGTATTTTACAAGTTCTATTTTTCCCAATTAAAGAAAAAAAACTACTTAAAACAATGGAACTATATAAGTAAATGTTGTAGCTAAATAATAGACTTTCATCCAGCCATGAAACCAGATATATAAATTTATATTTATGTTTAGTGTCAGGGGAGAATATCCATATCATAGTAAGTATTAAATCAGATTTAAAATGTAAACGGTGATTGCTTTTGGGTTGTGTGATATATATGTGTGCATGTGTATGTATATTTATAGATATCTATCTGACAACATACATATACCTGCTCACATATAAACACACACATATCAAGCTAGCCCTGTGCTTTCATGCTTTCAGATTCTTTTCTCACATTTCTTCCTATTTTCTCTGTTTTATGGATGTGTTTGGCCAAAGTGTTCTGTCCAGGTAGAGTTTCTGATGTTTTCCCTGCCTGGTTTCTGAGAGCTGTTGTGCCTCTGTTGAGGTCCCATTTCCCTGTTTGCTCAGCACAAACCCTGTTTCCTGTGGCATGATTCTTGTTTTTGACATGAAACTCTCATCCCTGGGCTCTGCTAACACCTTGTCCTGCCTTTGTTCCTTTAGCCTAATGTTGGTGAGGACTTCCTGTTTGTCATATTGTTTCCAGTTTGGATTTTCAATCCTTCTATCACTAGTATAAATAATATTCAACTCCTTTGGTTTTCTCTCCTAAGAGTTCTTGTGGTGCTGGTTTGGTCCTAATGGGTACACACCTCACACACACAGACAAACACAAAGAAAGTTGTTGAAGCCAATACGATCCCCAGAAAATCTTATTCCAGAACCCAGTCTCTTGAGCATGATGCTAGATTTCTCCATTGATTAAATTTACCTTGGACTGGAATGCTCTAATGAAGTTGGCTTAAGTTTCTTTGTCCAAACTCTGGAAAGACCAGTGTGCTTCTGGATATTTCTATTTATTTCTAGAATCTAAGAGTCTTGTGGCTTCTGGTTTGAGTTCCTGCTCTCATTAGATTTAATCACATTTACCTTCCTGCTTTAATTTATGGAAAGCTGTTTAGTCTCTGTCTCCTTTCCTGAGATCATTCTTTCTGGGTCTCCCCTTTCTCATTTTAAGTGGCCTTTATTTAGGTATTTCTTAAGTAAAGTCAGTTCCTTTTGTTTTCATTTTCCCAAAGAAATACATTGTCTATGAGTTCAGAGATATGCAAAGTAAATTCACCTCTGCCCTAAGGATAAATTTTTCAAGCAAAGGAGTAAATAATTAAACACATAGACTTTGAGATTAAATGTTTTAAACAAGGGGGGGAGAGGGCACTTAACTCATTTTCACATACAGGAAAAGATGATTAAAAATAATTACTTCAGTACTGCAGAATAGTGTTCTGTGACAGACTCTGCCATAAGACTAGTTCTTAATTTTTAATAGTAGCACGGAATGATAAGAAAAGTAAAGAACAGAGGAAAGGTCATGAACATATTATTCAAAATATAACTCATTAGTCACTCCTGTAGATAAAAAAAAATCTACTTTTACAATTATACAAAAGTTAATTACAGTAAACAAATGACTAAACATGGCTCACATATGTAGGGATTTCATTTTAATAGTATTCATTGTAATAATGTTATTGGAGAATTGCATAAATTGCCTTTCTCTGTTGCTACTGGGTGTGGAGCTCTTAGGGTGCCATTGGAAAAATTTCCAGAGGTATCACAGGACAGTGAAATGTGGTATAGAAAGATTTATTTGCATGGAATTTCTTCCCTCAGGTTGCAATATTAGGACCAGCTGCAATGATCAAACACAAACTACCCTAGCACTGACCAATCAGTAGATATCACGACCCAGACTCCTTAGTCACCAAGATTAATGATTTCCCTCCTATATAGCCCATCCCCTGTAGGTTATACAGGAGCTAGATCTTTGAGCATTAGCTCACTTATGACTTTGATAATGGGCTACTCCTAAAAATAAACCCTTACTTTCTTGGCTACAAGCTCCTATTTGTGTCTTATTGGGCTTTGATGCATACAGGCAAATAGACCTTTTAGTCCAGTAACAACATTGAATCTCATCCAGTTTGATGAGACCCATGTCAAAAGAACCTATCCTTCATATCAAAGTGTTAAAAAGAAACAACATACCCAAAATGGGGACACTTGTGCTAAGACCCACCAAGACTTGATGCTTAGTCTGGTTGTAGTTTCTGCCTCTCCCAGGCAATGGAAGCTTAAACCAATCGTCTGAAATTTCCTGGTTAGCTCTAGTGAGGAGATCTGCCTGATAAAACCCCCTGCCATTCCCTAAGGGAAAGATGTATTGCCTGAAATAATCAGCTTTCTTCACTTTCTTGTCCCACACTTTCTGCCTATGTAAACCTCCCATTTTGTGCACCTCCTCAGAGCTCACTTTTATTTGCTATGCATAAAGTTTCAATAAAGCCAATTAAGGCTTTGAATTTACTCAGCTAAGTTTTTGTTCTTTGACAAAAGATACTTTACTAAGAACAAAGGGATTTCTGGAGGAAAAGGGAGGAAGCAAAAGAGAAGAAGTATAGACAGTTAATAATTAAAATTTTCCTTTTACTTCACACAGAGCTCTTAGTTAACAAACATTGTTAAACATCTGAATATCAGGCAATGTCACCTGCCTAGAAACAGAAATTCTTCCTTTCAGAAAACTCTCACACTAGAGGAAGGGTAGACAAACACTCCTAATACGGCAAGGGTAGATTACAAAGACACTTAGGGTGCTCTAGAAGCCCAGGAAATTTCAGAGAGTACTAGAGAAATAACTCTGTCTGAGGTTTAAGGAAGAGACAAAAAGTCGTTTTTTTTGTTTGTTTGTTTGTTTTTGTTTTTTATCAAACTTTAAGTCTCTTCTGAGCCATCTTCCCAACTAAGTTTCAACCTTGGTCCCAATCCTGTTATGTCATTGGCCTGCTTAGTCCAGTCTTAGAAGAAAATTCTACTAAGTCATTCCATCACTCTTGATATCTGATCAAGTTCTTCATCCCCAAACTTTGAGGTATATAAGTCCTCGGTGTGCCTTTAGCAAGAATACTTTTAGGTCAGTCTCACAAGAATGTTCCTATCTGGAATGTCCCCTTTGAGCAACTGTCTGTTTCCCGACTCCCTCACTCCACCCATTGGCTATAAATCCCACCTGTCTTTATTGTATTCAAAGTTAATTCTGATCTCTCTCCCCTATCGCAATATCTTGAATAAAGTCTTCCTTACCATTGTAAAAAGTGCCAGAATATTTTTTTTCTTTAATAGAAGTCTTCCTCATTGTGGTTATAATGGACCCAAATCGTGAAGGACAAGGAAGAGCCGACAGGATAAAACAGTGATGAACATTCTTCATTCTTTTTTATCACAAAGGAAAAACATTTTCCAAGGCTGATAACTTTGAGATACTGGTGTGTTTGAAGCAGTGTGGATATTAATGTGGCTGGAAAATAAGATGTATCTGAGATAGTGGTGTAAAATGAGGCTGGGGACATTGGTCAGAGACTGCTCAGGCATGAAGAACCTTGCCAAGGAGTTTATATTTACAGTAAGTAAGATGTGCATTTTATCCACTGATGGATTTTAAGCAGAAATGTAACATTGTTGGATTTGCATTTGCAAAAGCCCAATGTAGATGCTACACTGAGCATGAATAGAGAGGTGTGTGTTTGGTGGATTGCATACCTAGCCAGGAGCCTCAGAGACTAGTGAGTAGTGTGATGGTCAGTGAAGACCAGATGGCAGGGAAACCCAGACATTTGTAAAAGATAGATCTCCATGGTCATGGGCAATGAAATAATGAGTAGAGGAAGTAATGAGTGATTCCTGGGATTCCCTGATTTGGGTGACTGGCAGGGAGGTAACTCTGTTGAAACAGTTTATACAAGAGGAAGGAGGTTTGAGGAAAGATGACAGTTTTAACTTTTTCCTTAAATCCCATTATGAGAAATTTAGAGAATAAATATTGCTAAATGGCTGTACAATATTTTACAATTAGCTATGTAAGACCAAATTACAGTAATTCATAATTAAAATCATTCTAAGTGCATTTGATTTTAATATGTTTCAAAGATTTTTACTGTATAGTTTATAATAAAATTGTTCTATATTAAAATAGTCATTTTCTCTAATTGCATATTACCAAATCAGGATAGACTGTGAAACAGAAATGTGCTTGGTAAATTTACAAGGATGAGCTAGAATTTCTAAAGTAGCTTATTGCTGAGTTCTTCTGGGTAGAACATCACAAAAGAGACTTATGGTATCTCATTTCTGTTTGTTAATTTAAATTTATTTATATTGGCAAAAACAGTAAATTTATATTGTCATTAATACCAAGGTGTCACTCTCTCCTGCATGAGATATTAAAGTTCTTCATAGACATGAGCTGATTCAAAGAACATGCTCAAATTTTGGTAAAGACAATTTTAACTGGAAAACAAAGAGTTGTGGTGATTACCAAAGGAAAATATGTTTAACTGCAAATAGAAAATGCATGTAGAAATAATAAGATTTACTAACCCATTAGAAAATATTACAATAAGTACAGCCACATGCTGCAGAATGACATTTTGGCAGCAATGGTCCACATATAAGAAGGTGGTCTCATAATGAAATAGGAATTTTAGGAATAAAATAGAACAGGTTTAGAAAATTTTGGAATTTAAGGGGACCATGGAAAAGCTCAAGGCTGCAGAGCAGCAGAAGGTATATTTCCATAGAATAGGGGAGCTAAAAAGCTGCAACAGGCACATTTCCATAGAATAAGGGAGCTGGAAACAGCAAAAGGTCTATATCCTATATAATAAAGGCTAATATGCAAATACACCAAACAGCAGCACAACTGGTTGCTATGACACACACTGATCAACAGGGGGCAGATGCTCAGTGCAGGGGCAGATGCTCAGCTTCCATTGCCTTCCATCATGTGCTTATGGTGATTTGGTATAAACAAACCTACTGCACTGTCAATCATATAAAAGTATAACACATGCAATTATGTACAGAGCATAAGACTTGATAATGATAATAAACAACTGAGTCACTGCTCTATGTATTTACTAAATCTTTTATTATTATTCTCAACTGTACTCTTTCTACTTATTAAAAAGAAGTCTGCTGGAAAACAGTAGCCATGTTGGACTGTTAGCAGCCTTGGGCATCTGGTGTTAAGGCATCTCTCGATTGCATCATCCTCTTGTGCTTGATTGAATCTCAAGTGGTTTCATACAATAACATGCTGTATAGGCTAGTAACCTGGGAACAATAGGCTAAATAGTGGTTGGCAAACTCATTAGTCAACAGAGCCAAATATCAACAGTACAATGATTGAAATTTCTTTTCAGAGCCAAAATTTTTTAAACTTAAACTCCTTCTAAAGCCACTTCTTCAAAATAGACTCACCCAGGCCGTGATATTTTGTGGAAGAGCCACACTCAAGGGGCCAAAGAGCCACATCTGGCTCAGGAGCCATAGTTTTCCGACCACGGGGCTATACCATTTAGCCTAGGCGTAGGGAAAACATTATTGTGCCAATATGCAATGTCATTTTGGATAAAAGACCATATTGAGGACTAAGTCAATGGAACAGAATCATTATCACAGTTTGATTTCCCCATTCTAATTCTAGAATGATACAAAAGAGCTAGAGAACTGTTTCTTTCCCAGTAGAAGTGAAAAGTATAAATGATAATAAAATTTTAACTCTACTAAAAAATAATTTCAAGTGCCTTCCCCCCCCCCCCCCCCATATGTTGAAGTAGGTTAGTTCCTTACATCTGACAATATTGGTCATTTTCAGATTTACAAAAAAAGAAAGAAAAATGTTTTTGCCATAAATAAATATCATAGAATAACAGATGTCCAGGAACCTCCGAAGATATACTAACATACCACTGATATTGACTTTGATAGTACATAAACTTTCCTTTAGTCTTTAACAAGGTGGCATATGATCCATAATAATGGAATTAAATGTAGCCTAATTTTCTGATTCTGTCTTTTTTTTTTTTTTTTTTTTTTTTTTTTTTAGCAGCTAGTGGATTGGATTAGGTTTAATAGTTCCTTAAAGACTAAAGGATGGCACAGATATTGTCTAGCTTTTTCAACTAATGCAATAATGAAAAATGACGTGAGATAGGGCACAGGATTGAGAAAAGTCAGGAGGTACAGAAAATAACCTAAGCATTTACTGACATGCTCATCCAAGAACACAATTGCTAAAATAACCTTGACAAGGAGTGAAAATACTGCAGAGCTGATTACCCAGATTTCAATTACTCTGGTTTAAATGGAATGAAATAGGGCTCTAACTCCTTTAATTAACAAGCCTATCCACAGGTGATTACCAAACGCTCCATGTATAACTCCTATTAATGCAAAAAACGGACATGCCTAGAAATGGCAGGTCTGCATATTAAACTCAATTACTCGTTTACAAGGGAATTGGAGTTCTTTTATTTTTCCACAAGAAAATTATAGAAAAAGGGTGAAGAAAGAAGGAATGGGGCAGAGGAAATGTTGCCTACATTAATGTCTAGTGATCTTTCCTGAATTAGTTCATTTTTAAGGAGAACAAAAGGGCTGTCCTACTGGGGGCATTTTCACCAAGGATGCCTGACTAGCTTATTTGTGATTTGACCACAATGTGGTTTTAATTAGCAGTAGCACTTACAAAACTAGTAGCAGCCATTGTACCAGAAAACAGGAGTCTGAAAGGGGTTGAAAGATACTTCAGATGTATGCAGGAGACATGTAAGCGCTGGCTGCTTTAATTTCTCCACGGCTGACCAATCACATCCCTACAAGTCTCTTCAGGTTTGGAAAATTTGAGGTTATTATATCTTTTTATACCATATCCTCAAAAAATTTTTATTCTCTCTCTCTCTCTCCCTCTCTCTCTCTCTCTCTCTCTCTCTCTCTCTCTCTCTCTCTCTCTCTCTCTTTTTTTTTTTTAACTTGCCTAACTCTGCTTTGGGCAAACCCAAGAGAGGTTTCTATGTGATATCCATATTACAAATTTTAATGTTTTCAGCATTAGAGAAGCCACAATACACACTAATTATTTCAAACCCATTGGTACTTTTTTCAATGAGATATTTGCAAATATCAAAGAAGGCTATGTTTGAAGGAAGAAATCTGTGGGGTGACTGATCTCATGGGAAATGGGAAGAAATATAAGGACACAAACAAAAATCCAAAGAATGGTAGGCACTATTTTCAGGGTTAGTATCCCCTTTCTGAGGCATTCGAAATCACTGACTAGGAAAACTCTGACCCAAAAGAGGATCAGATTGTGAATAAGTACCAAGATACTTTGCGGTTTTTACTTTTTGGACTTGCAAGGGCCAGTACACCAGAGACGAATGACTATTCTTGAGTGTCCCATCTCTGTTGGGATATTACCTACCAGCAGCTGTGCAGTTGTAATTTGCTTATAACCTTCAGATCCAAAAGATTTTCCACATGTAAATGAAAATAACTGAATCAAATAGAAAACAACAATGTTCTTGTCCAGTTATACATAGAAAAGTTCTTTGTTAAGACAGTGGTGTGGATTATAAAATCATATTTCACAATATAAAACATAATTTAAATAGATTCAAATACCTGTGTTAAAATTATTTACCTGTTACCATAACTGTAACTCATGGGTCAGCAAACTACGGTTTATGGTCCAAATCTGGTCCTCCTACTAGAACCCAGTCACACCATTCACTGGTTGTTATCTGTCTGCTCTCCTGCTAGAATGGTATAGTTTAGTAGTTGCTATCTTCATCTGGAGAAAATCAGAATTATTTATTATTTACTGAATCATTAGCCCTCTAGTTTTTTTTGTTTTTTGGTTTTTTTTTAAAGATCTTTCAGGATGTACCTCCAACTATTATATCAGATGGTGTGAAACAAAGTCCCGCAAAAAGCCCAGCAAAACCATAAGCAAAGAGCTTTTAATTTTGCTTCAGTTGAGGAGGAAACTGTAGATATGAGAAATCAAGACAATCTACAAATCAGGGGTTTCAGAGAAACAGGAAACACGAGTTCCAGGTAATCCCCAATGTTTTTCTTCACCTAAAATCTGACATTGCTTTAAATCCTCTCTTATCTGTGAGTAAAGAGGTAAACCAAAACATATTCCCAGATACTCAGACAGCCAAGTACCTTCAAAGGAATGAATTTTGTATTTAGTGTACTGTAAAAATAATAAATATTGTTTAACATGTCAAGCCATGTTTAAAAATAAAACACACAATTAGTGAGGCCTTGCAGTTGGAACAGAAAAACATCTCTGTTCAAAAGATTGACATTTAAGGAACTGTAGCTACATAGACAGATATCCTTTTCACCTTTCAATACAAACAAGCCTGGGACCTGCACCCATGTAAGCAAAACAGCAGAAGAAGCAGTGGGAGGGAAATCAATACAGAATGAATAAGGACAGAAAACTGTCCTGCTAGCTATTAGCAATAAATTATTATGATTAATATTGATTTACCAGTACAACTTACTTTTGTATTTTTGTAAGAAAACACTGTTTATGAACTGGTATATAAAAACATATAGTTCAAAATTCTATCTCTACAGTTTATTTCATAATGTTGATTCACCTTAATTTGCATGCTTACGTGAAAGAATCTATCAAGTTATTTGATGTTAAGGAAAGGTTATGAATAAGGTAGGTTAGCTTCCATTTATACAGGTGATTCAATTATCATATTTAAGATTTTTATTAAATATCTACTGCAGCAAGTTTAAACCTTTTTCATCTCATGGCATATATAAGCTAATTACTAAAATTCTGGGACAGACCAAAAAAATAAACGTTTTGCCAACCTGACAAAAAAAAGGTATAATCATTATTGATTTATTTTTTAAAATGTAGTAATTATGTACCATTTTGCTCCAAAATGACTTTTTTAAAAAATCAGGTGCCTTTACTTGTATATAAAGATTCTGTACCAAGAATTAACCAATCAGACACAACCTTATTATGTGATGTGACCAATAAGGTGGAACTTTATTTTATGGTCTATACATTTATGTTTCAAGACAGCCACTCACACCAGATGGCTATTGTTTGTGTTGGCTGTTGTCATTTTGTTATTTAACAACATTAGGGAAAAGAGGTCAGTGCCCCTGACTAAATACTCAGGTATTGCATGTTTTAAAACTTCTTGCTGCACACCAGTTGAAAATCTCTGGTGTACTATATTCCAGGCACCAATTTGGGGGCTTTGAATTCAGTGGTGAGCCAAACAGACATCTGTGCCCTCATGGACTGAACAACCTATTCCAGGAGAGAGACAACTCATGGCCAATCTTTGTGGCTCTACCTTCAAATGTATATCTTAATCTACTTCTCATCACTTCCACCACTACAACCCCATTACCATTGTCTCTCACCTGGATAATTCATGAACTTCCTGATTGCTCTCCCTATCCCCAAGTTATAGTCTCCATAAATATTCTCTGCATCATGGCAAAGGGAAACCAAACAATTCTACATTCCTTGGATACTTTGGAGAAACAGTTCCCAGTGCTCCTCAGAATCATACTGGCAAGTGACCCAAACTATAAATTCCTCAGGATTGTCAGCCAGGAAGCCCAGGATAAGTCCAGAAATCCTTATTTTTGGAATTTTCACTACTTCTTGGGTGAAACTCTTGTAAAGCCTGGTGGGTGGCAAGCCATGTTGTTAACATGAACTGACTCATTCAATCAAATGATACCTTTGTTTTCAGTTCATACAGAGATAATGTGTCAACTACCTTAGGAGAAAGGAAGATGACAACATCATTATAATTGATATAAATGGCTTATCACATAGAATTCTATACAAAAAATATAGTTTGGAATACATTAGCTTTTGCAAAAAAACAAGGAAGCCTGATGACTTGACTGTATTTAATAAGCCATTATTTTGATATTTTTTTCTTGTTCTCTATTCAAGCCACAAACCTTTGTGGGCTCATATAGGTAAGATATTAGTTTAAGTACACTAGAAAATGCACACAGTGCTTAGGTAAAGAAAACAAATGAATGCTGAGCCCAACTGATTTATTGATGGTAGTGTACACCTATTTTAATATGGAATTGTCTTAAAGAAATAGAAGCAATTTTAAAGTTAATCTACTACCTGGAATATAGAGCATAGTTATATGATTTTTTTTTCTTCATTTTAATCAGGACACAACCTGGAATCCATAAAAGAAATTGCTTACAGCTTTGGCTACATAAAATTTCAAATGTCTATGTGATGATGTCTCCTCAATCAAAGCTAAAAGATAACAGTTTGAAAGAAACATTTATACTACATAAAAGAAACGAAAGCTCTCATTATAATGTCTGGAAATCAAAACAGAAAAGATCCTAAGAGAAATGGGGCAAAGATTGTAAACAGGCAATTCACAGGAGAAAATACAAGTGGCTAACATAAGTAGTGCTTATTCTGTCTCAGCAGTACTCAAAATGTACAAATGGGAAATCAGCGTGACATTTTTGTTTAGGATTTTGGCAAAACTTTTTTTAATAGTGATAAATAGTGACTGAGAAAGTATAAAAATGGTAGTCTACTTGTATACCCTTTGTGGGAGTAGAAATTATTTCTGTGCTTTTGTAGTAATTTGGAAGTATCTATAAATTAAAAACTCACATATCCTTTGGCCTGGAAATTCAAATGCAGTCTAGCCTACAAAAGTACTAGCTAGCATCTATGGGCAAAGACTTCTAAGACTTGTCAACTTCAACTTCATTTATAATAATAAAAATTGGTAATAATTATTATTAATAGAGAATAATAAAATAAACATGAAATGTTACCAATGGTTCAAAAATGAGGTAGTTTTAGCATTATTTATAATAATAAAAATTGGCAATAATTATTTATCAATAGAGTAATAAAAATTATTATAAAATGTTATCCAGTTGTTTAAAGAATGAAGCAGTTTAGTAGATTCTAATAAAGAAAGATCTAGGTATATTAAGTAAAAAAAGAAAGAAAGAAAGAAATCAATTCACAGAATAACATGTAGAATAATTAAATGGATTATTGTTTTATGTTTATATGATTAGATGTACATATATACACTGAGTGGCCAGATTATTATGATCCCTGAATGCATAATAATCTGGCCACTTAGTGTACATCCTATACAGTAAAAGGCTAATATGCAAATTGTCCCCTCACCAAGAGTTCGACCAGCAGTCAGGCCGGCAAGACCTCACCCATGCACGAATTCATGCATCAGTGTGTGTGTCTGTGTGTGTGTATATATATATATATATATATATATATATATATATATATATATATACACTGAGTGGCCAAATTATTATGCATTCAGGTATCATAATAATCTGGCCACTCAGTAAATGTACACAAAATATGTGACAAGATCTGGATGGAGAAAGTATGCCATTGGCTACTTCTGGAGAAGAATTTGCAGAAGGGAGAGTTTTGGGGAATTTTGTATTTTTTAATCTGAATATCTGAATATCATTTATTTAAAAAAAAAAGCATATTCTTGTATCATTGAAAAATAAATGACACATACTTTATATTCTTCCTAATATTGGAGAAAAATTGCAAAGAAGCTCTTAAAGCAAGACATACCTTAATTATCACTGTACTAATAATAAGAAAAACAAACAAAAAAACCCCTGAATGGCTCTATTGTGCTTAGATTTGACTGAATCCTAGCACTATGTTAAAAAAAATATTAAAATATTATCACTTTATGGTTAAACGAGAAGTCTAGTGCATGAAATTCATGCACTCGGGGGAGAGGGGGTCCCTCATACTAGTCTTTGCCCTCTCACAGTCTGGGAGCCTTTTGGGGATATCTGACTGCCAGCTTAGGCCTGTTTAGGGAGAGGGCCTAAACTGGCAGTCATACATTCTTAGCACTACCAGGAGGCAGGAGAGGCTCCAGCTCCAGCTGCTGTGCTCACAGAGGCTTCTGGCTGAGTGGCACTCCCCCTATGGGAGCACACTGACCACCAGGGGGCAGTTCCTGTATTGAGCAACTGCCCCTTGGGGGTCAGTGCATGTCATAGCTGTTTGGTCTATTTGCATATTAGCCTTTTATTATATAGGATAAAATATTGAGGATGTGCTGGGTGTTTCAAAATGGGAATCTGCATATAAATTACTTTCCTCTTGTTTGTTTTCATTTCCCTCCTAAAGTTTGAACTGATAAAAGTTGACAAAGTGTGTGTGTGTGTGTGTGTGTGTGTGTTGTGTGTGTGTGTAACTAATTCTCAGGCAAAATAAAATCATATCACATGAGAATATACTTCCCATTTAATTCAAGCCCTTTAAAAGCTTCATTGCATCACAAGGTATAAAGATCTTATTTCTCTGATTGAAGGGAATGTCCCTTAGGCACTGGGCAGACACCTACCATCCCATGCCTTTGTTGTGAGAGCAAAAGGGCACTGATGCTAATAACACACTAGTGGTTCTTTCTACAGGTAAACATGCTCAGCAATCCTTCCTTACAGCGCTGGGGATCATTATTTTCACCACAGAAGATCCCTTGCCCCAGTGAAGTGCATTTTAAAGCCCAGCCCTGTTATCCATGGAAAGGGAACTTCTACCCAAGTCCCAGGAGCGCTTTATACTTTATTTCGGAGGTCAATTAGATTCGCAAAGTTAGCTACCTTCCCCAGAGGGGGATGTTTCCGCATAAAAATGTGCTCCAGTGGACAATCCACCCTGTGCTATCACAAGGCAGAGGCATCACATTTGGAAAGAAGGGGTGGACTTTCCTTTTTTTAATGTGTATGTGCCTGTGTGCGTGTGTGTGCGTGTGCGTGCGTGTGTGTGTGTGTGTGTGTGTGTGTGTGTGGTCTATTTTGTCTGGGAAGGAGTGGGTCTGTGAGCAGCATTCTTTAAAAAACATGTACATGTTTTTCCTCCTGAAAAAGAAAGGAAAAAAAAAAGAGTAAGGCCAATCTCTTTATATTTGATCCTAATCCCTTCTCTCCCTCTGGAGTGGCCCGGGAGCACCCCTCTTTCTAGTAAATGGCTGGCAGCCAGCCTTTCACCCGCTCGCCTTTGATCACCTCGGAGCTGTCAGGCGCGCCGCTGTTTTCCTCCCAGCTCTTGTTCCTGCCTAAAAGTGGAAGTAATAGCCCCTGAAAGAAATACACTAGGTGTCCTGCACAGCATCAATCTATTTCTTCTTTTTTTTTTTTTTTTCCTGAGGCCCACCCTCCCAGCTTGAACAAACCCCTCCCGCTCCCTCGGTCCCTTACCCTCCCCTCTCTGCAGAATCCCGGTTTCTTAGGCGACACCCTCCTCCCTGCCATGTGACCCGCTGGGCCCCGGGCTGTCTGAGAAGCTACCACCCGGCCAGACGGGGGAGGCCCCGCCCCGCCCTCCCGCAGCCCCTCCCGCCCGCCCCCCCGCGGGGAGCCGGCCGGCCTGCGGGCGGCTGTGTTTGCCTGCAATGCCTTTTGCTTTGCAGAACGCAGGCCGAGTTTCCCCTGGATGTAGCCTTTCTCTGACCCTCGAATTCCTCCCTTTCTCTCCCTCCCCCCCCCCGCGCCGGGGACTTGGGCCGGCCCTGCGGATTTCCCCGCTCGGATCGGGTCTGGGCTGCAGAGCGGGGCGGTGCGGAGCGCGGCCCGGCCCCGCTGGGCGGTGAGCGTTCGCCAAGGCGGCGCTTGCAGGCGGGACTGGGAGCACGTTTTCCAGCGCGTGCTCCAGGCTGGTTCTTGTTTACAGCTGCGATCACAGGCAATCTGTGTCCCCCCCTCACCCTCCCTTATCGTCGCGTCAGGCAGTGATGTATGGTTTGCAAATATTATTGAAAGGAAATAATGCGCGGAGGCAAAACCGTTACCAGCAGAGTGTATGGCTACCGAGGTTTGTCCTGAATGCGTTTCCCAGAAGGAGAGGGGAGGGGGCTGGGATGCGGAAAGGATGCGGAAGAGGGGAGACGACGAGGCTCCAAGAGGATTCTGATGCCCTGACGGTGACAGAACCAATTAAGCAGAACGCTGCTTCAAAGCCCGCGCCCTCTTTCTGAAATTGCTCGAAAGTATGCGCTATTGGAAGGAAAAAAAAAAAAAAAAAAAGAGGGGAAAAAAGGGATGATGTAGAAAGGGGAGGGCTTTCAATGACTGAATACAACTCATTGTGCTGGCTCCAGAATGCCAAGCTGCAGTGGAAAGAAGTACAGCATCGCAGGCTGGTGTGCGGAGGCCCCTGCCAGGGACGTGTTTCCATTTCCAGCGGGAAGAAAGAGGGTGTTGTTAGGAGCTGGGGATTCTCTGGGAAATACAGAAAACAGGGAAGATGACAAAATGACCTCGCTGAACTCTGATAAATTAAGCAAACACGTCGTTTGAGCCAGCATGCCACATTCTCATAGCGCCTGCGCCTGCAGAACGACACTGTCGGCTCTGCATGCTCAGTGAGAGGCTGACTTCTCAGCTCTCCCTTTCTGGCCCCCACTCCGGAGAGGAAAGCGAGGCTATGTGAGCACTGGCAGCAGCAGAAGAACACGACTAGAAATGCCTGTGTGCTCCTCCAATAGCCTGTGTGTTTAAGGACATATTTACTTCGCACCCTGAAAACTAAAATGATACTTACACTAAAATGTTCCTTAGATAGTAGAGAGTTTCAAGTTATCTCTCTCTAAAAGAACCGGATCTCCTAAGGGGAGTCCACCAGGTTTTTCTAGGCTGGGTGGTCTCTAGGAAGTTAGTGGGTTTCTTTAAGGATAGCTTGATTAGTATCATTAGGTAGGGGCAAGAGGGAACACCGTAGAGTAAGAGTGTGAAGGTGTTCATTTCTAGCTGCCATGAGAATCACCGTTGCATGTCCTCTATCCTCTCCAGGGGGAGGAAAACAGAGACGAAGCAGAAGCCATGGTTTTGGTTTTGCATAGCTTCCCTCAGAAAGAAGGGGGACAGAAATTCGCCAGGCATGGAATGTTCTACGCATGCAAACACAATGTAGTTCAAATCATCTTCATTTGCTGTGCTGATCCTTTCTCCACCAGACCTACAACATCCTGACAAGTTAAGGGAAAAAACGGGCTTGCTTTTATGGGTGTGTGTGTGTGTGTGTGTTGGGCACTTTTAAAATGCAACCCCTGTCTTTTAACAGTCTGAGAATTAAATGACTGTTGAGATACATTAAAAACTCTTTGTGAAAACTATTATAAAAAAGATTTCATTAAAACTTGCATATGACTGAATTTATGTGGTCATACCCCATCTACTGACAAACCCAAACAGAAATCAGCATGCCTTGTATCACTGGAGTGTTTCCTTGCATTTCAAGTTTACTTGAATATGTAAATGCAATGCTACGATGAATTTTGGGACTTCAGCACTTTACATAGGAAGCGATATTAGCTCAGGACAATTATTAAGCTATACATTTCTTTAGTCAATCTTAGGTATGATGCTACATGAATTTTTCATGTCCAGGAAAAAAAAAATATAAACTGGATCTCCTAGATTTATCATCAGATTGAGGGAAAATAGGATTTTCTTCAACCTTAAGACATGTCAATTTTTACTCTTCTCTTTACTTCTCTATATTTGCAACTGGCTCTCTTGTATTTAATGGAAACAGAAAGCAAAATTTTAAGCCAACCAATAATACTTTTTAGAAGATAAAAATTGGTATTTGTTATAATCTATTAGACTCATTGAATAATGGACTTTATTTTAACTTAATACTATTCTGATTTTTATTCCTGTTTGCATGACTGAAAAAAAGGCCCTCTGTGTATTTAAAATTCACTTCTCAGTGTTGTTCTAGATGAATCCTCTCCAGAGAAAAATGGACTTAATATTTTATTCACCCAATTTGCATTTTTAATAACCTGTTATGTGCTTTTCACTCTATCAGAATAGGGAGATAACTGCAATAATCCCGATGATTTCTTGTTTTAAACATTTTGCAAAGTCAGGTTTGAAAAGGCTGGGTTTGTCTGAAGGTCCCTGAAGACAGTGCCTCTCCCAGTTCCAGAAAGACCTAAGCCACTCCCATTTTTGAGGTTCCAAGTGATGAAAGAATTGTGAAATTACAGCATACCTAAAATGTATTTTAACTTTTTTAGCAAAATAATGTAATATATGTATTTAGTCATAAGCTGAATTTCAAGACTATTCTATATAATAAAGAGCTAATATGCAAGTTAGCCCAGACTGTGGAATGACCTTCCTGAATGACCAGTAGGCGGGGGCAGGGGTAGAGGGGAGGCAGGGCCACGAGGCAGCCAGGGGTGCAAGGGCCAAGCCTCTTACACAGATTTTGTGCACTGGGCTGCATTTGTTGTACATATTTGAGTCATGGGACAAAAGTTTAAAGGTGCTAAGGAATGTGTTTCAATCTAGTTCCTATATGTTTGGGACTCTACAACTTTACTTAAAGAGTACATTAAAAGTCTAATTTGAAGCCATTTATCACCTCCTTGCTCCATTAAAAAGATACTGTGTCTGAAAGTTTTCCTTATCTTTCTTCCCTCAGATACCATCACCAGCATGGGGGCCCATGTTGTGACAGGACTGTTGGGGAGGCTGAACTTTCCTCCACCTGGACTGGGGCAAAGCACTGGCAGTAGACAACAGCCTACAGCGACAACGCAAACTGCCTTGTGCAATGGGAGTGATGATGTCATAGCCCTAAAGGGATGCACTTTTTATTTCTTCTTTAAATCACTGAACTATCACTTATACATTTCTGCTTCTCTGAGGAGCCCTTGTGGATTATCACCCAAAAGTATGACAGGGTGGGGAAATGTCATAGTAGGAAAATAGGCTCACAGGGAGGTTTGGATAAGATGAAATGTCAGATTATGCTAAGAAGACCAGGGAATATACTTAAGGGAGTTCCAAACAAGAAGAACAAGAGATAGAAAGCCAGTCCTTGCTGCCTCTGAGGAGTGGTAGAAAGAAGAAAATTATGTATCAGGAGGTTCTCTTCACCTTGCATCTCCAGTTGCTTGATAAGGCCAATCCCTAAAATGATAGTGGCTTCAGAAAAACCCAGACCTGTTGGAGGTCAGGTGGGAAAGGGGGACAGAGGGATACCAAAGCCACTAGGAATTTCCCCTTTTCATGGTTTGGGCTCTGGAAGGAAATTATCTTGGGGCATTGCTATATCGAAGTAACCCTGTCATGGTAGGATGCTTGGAAGAAGGAGGTCTTGGTGATTAGCAGGCCTTAGTTCACCTCAGTTTCTGTTTATCATGAATAGGATCCCCCTATTTACTACCTACTATGGCATCTTTCACCATAGTAGGTAGTAAATGGAAAGCAATGGTTTAATAGATATCTTGTCATAGATGGATAAAGCCTATTATGCTTCCAGAACCCTATAACACATTGTAGGTTAAAAATAAATAAATAAATATCATGGCCAGCTGGTTCAATGGTTAAGTGCCAACCATGGTTTGATTTCAAGTCAAGGCACATGCCCAGGTGGTGGACTTGATCCCCCATAGGGGGTGTGCAGGAGGCATCTGGTCAATGATTCTTTCATCATTGATGTTTCTATCTCACCTTCTCCCTTTCTTTCTGAAATCAATAAAAATATATTTTAAAAAATAAAAAAAATAAAAAACAAAGAAATCTTTTTCTTCTAGAGGTATAGGAGCGGGGAGAAGGAGACTCTAGATTGATTCTGAGTAACACCAATGGAAGCTTAGTATCCTAAAAAGTCAGCTTAAGTTATTGGATTGGACTGTGAATTCTGGATAGGGAATATATAAGTCAGGGTTTAATAAGAGAAACAGAACCAGTCTGTTTATGTACAGTAAATTATTTTATTGCAAAGAATTGGATTACTCAATTGCAGGCTGGCTAGGCAAGTCTGTAATAGATTATTTAGGATAACCTTTCTCATTTAAGTCAACTGATTATGCACTTTAATCACTTCTACAAGATGTTTTCACAACAACCCCTCGGTTAGTGTTTGATTGAATGACTGGTACTATAATCTAGACAAACGGACACATAGAACTGACCATCCCAGGGAACTATGTTTATTTCCTCCCTCCCCCTCATTTAGCAATGGACTTCCAAGAGGAAGGCTGGTAACATTTCATATAAATAAAGGAGCCATTCCTTCTTTTCACATCTGTGTGTAGCACGAGTATGTATATAGTAAATGCAATTCTGCATGAGAAAGTTAGAGATGCTTACACGTGGTCTAGGATCAAGGGATAATCTTCCTGTTTTGCTCCACTAGGAGCAACGCCAAAGTACAAAGGCACTACAATCTGTTCAGAAAAAAAAAAAAAAAAAAATATATATATATATATATATATATATATATATATATATATATATATATATATATTTAAGACTTCTGGCTTCCTGAACTGTGAGAGAGTAAATTTCTATTGCTTTAGGCCATCAGGTTTGTGCTAATTTATTATGACAGCCTTAGGAAAATAATACGAGCATACTATAAATTTTGCTTTATTTAAACAACTTGAAGAGCATATTGGGACCATTGCTACCTCAAGATATTCATTGGGTATTTTTTTTCTCAGAGCACTCTTTTTCATCCTTCTCCTTAAACAAGTGTGACCAAATAAATACAAGGAGAGTTTTTATTTTTATTTATTTATTTTAAATTTCTTTAAAATATGTTTTGATTAAGGTGTTACATATGTGTCCTTATTCCCCCATTACCCCCCACCTCCCATTCATGCCCCCATCCCCCTGTTGTCTGTGTCCATTGATTAGGCTTATATGCATGCATATAAGTCATTGATCTCTCCCCCTTATCCCTCTGTCCCCTATCTTCCCTGAGGTTTGATGTTCTGATTGATGTTTCTCTGTCTCTGGATCTATTTTTGCTCATCAGTTTATGTTGTGTATTATATTCCACAAATGAGTGAGATCATGTGATATTTATCTTTCTCTGCCTGGCTTATTTCACTTAGCGTAATGCTCTCCATCTCCATCCATGTTGTTGCAAATGGTAAGAACTCCTTCTTTTTTCACTGCAGTGTAGTATTCCATTGTGTAGATGTACCACAGTTTTTTAATCCACTCATCTGCTGATGGGCACTTAGGCTGTTTCCAAATCTTAGCTATGGTGAATTGTGCTGCTATGAATATAGGGGTGCATATATAAGGAGAGTTCTTAAAATTTCGTATTTTATGTACTCACTAGGATTTTACCTTTGCTGTATTCAGATGGCTTTTTAATTTTTTTCAGATCACTGAGAAACACGTTCTTCAGGTCAGTGAATGTTGCCACCAGGCATTAGACAAGGAGGTGATGTAAAGTCTTCCCTTTTCCTCTCTAAAACCATGTTTCAGCCAGTCACAACACACCTCCAATATTTATTTCTCTTTCTTTATATTTCTCCCTTAATAAGTCACTCAGTGAGATTTAGAAATCTCAGTTAGATCTTAGTACTCCACCTCTCTACCCCAAACTTCAAAATCCTCAAAGGTTTTTCCATTGCAACTTGAATAATATGAATATCCCTGATGAGGATGTGCAAGGTTAGGACTATCTGGGTCCTGTCCATATCGCCAACCTCATTTCTTATCCTCTCACCTGTGCCCAGTCTATCCCAACAACTCTTACCTGTCATCTTTTTATGAAAGGTGATAAGGATTTGTTTGCTTCTGGGCCTTTGCATTTGCTGTTTGCTCCTCCAGAAAATTCTTCCCTTGGATTTTTGTCCGGCTGGCAACTTCCTGGCATTCAAATCTCCTCTCAACTATCACATTTTCAGAGAAACGTTGTGTAACACCTTCCAAGTCACTACTCTTATAGTAACTCTATAATTTTTGCCATGGCGCTTATCACAAACGATACATACCTAGTTGTTTGCTCACTTAGTGCCTGTCTAAATTCACCAGAAGGAAAACATCCTGAGAAGGAGAACTTTCCCACTTATACTCAATAACTATTCAGTAAATATTTTCCAAAACAGCAAATAGGTATATATGAAAATAGAAGATGTAAGCTATGAGCTACATAATTTAATATATAAACTACTTATCAAATTCTATTACCTTGCATCATCCTGATTTTCAATACATCTGCTATCTTCTATCTATTGTACAACTCTCTTAACAATTTTCAAAATATAATAAATTTAGTAATGTATAATGGCATCCCAATCTGACTAACTCTAGACTATTTTTTAGCTGAGGATACAAAAGCTGTAAGAATAGCAGTAATTTTTCTTGTGACTTACCATTCAATTCATCTGCCATTTGACTTCAAGTTTGAAGATTCCTCCAACAGCCCATGGCAGCAAAACTCCTATCTGGGCAAGGCTGATACCATGGCCACAGTGTGGATAACTTAAAATAACATTTGCTAGTTTGGAAAACACAGGGTAACATAGATAGGATCTTAAGTTTTTCATTTGGGTTGAGAAGAAAGCTGCAATCTATGAGGCTAAAACACAGAGAAAAAAAGTATTTGATCCTTGGAAAGACCCCAGCTTGAAAATTTTTCTGTGTGTTTACTTTGGATACCTAATACAACAGAGTTCCTTGTAAGATATGTTCACCGAGCTTCTGGTTGGCGGCACTATGATTTCTGGTATAAGATTCTGATTATTTTAATAAAGGACTATGTTTAAAGGCACTGCATGCAACTAACTCAAAATGTAGACCATCAATTCCCAAATTTATATGCTCCTTGGAATTGACATGCTTTATATTGTGGGTTATCCACCCAGGACTGGATCTGTGTTCTCAAGTACTTGGCTCTCTTCTATTAAATATTAAAGTTTTATAATACACTAGGAGGCTGAACTGCCCTTATCTATAATAATAAAAGTGTAATATGCTAATTAGACAGTATAGCAGAACAACCTTCTGGATGTCATTCTGGAAGTCTTTCCTGACAAAGCCAGGGGTTGAAGCAGAGGTGGTTAGGGGCATTAGGCAGGCAGACAAGTGTATAGGGACAATCAGGCAGGCAGAGTGGTTAGGGGCAATCAGGCAGGCAGAATTGTTAAGGGCGACCAGGCAGGCAGGCAGGCAGAGTTGTTAAGGGTGATCAAGGAGGCAGGTGAGTGGTTAGGGGCAGTGAGGCAGGCAGGCAGGTGAGTGGTTAGGAGCCAGCGGTCCCAGATTGTGAGAGGGTGGGATGAGGAACGACTACCTCCCCCGCAATGCATGAATTTTGTGCATTGGGCCTCTAGTATACCATATAAGAGCAGAAAACAATTTTATAAATCTATGCTAAATTTCTTAAAAGTCTCAAGGGTGTCAGAGGTTTAGTAGGACAAAAAGAGCAAAAGCATTAGCAGAATAACAAGTGCAGTGCTGTTTTGAAAATAAGGTAAGATAGCATTTTACATGATGCATAAAGTAATGGATATGATGATAACATAAGTCAAAGTTTGACTGTGATCAAGGCATACATAACACCTTAAGATTCTTCATTGATGGGTAGAAAAGTATTTTCCTTGAGCTGTGATACCAGGAATTCTATTGTAAAATTACTTTTAATACATAGTAATCTCCTCTATGACATAATCAATTCTCCTTACAATTCTTACATGTGTCTTCATTAAGTTAAGGTAAATAAATCCATTGCATTTGTGCTAGAATGTTAATTATTGTTTTTCTTTATGGCTCCTGGGAGATTATGCTTTAAATCATCCATGAAAAATTCCATCCTGACAGATGGGAAGACAAAATTTATACAAAGACAAAATCCTTATTGCCCATCTTAGACTCAAGAGCTTCATTAAGAAACTTGGGTGGGGATGAAACATGGGTAGAAGTCTTCTCAGATTTGATTGGGTGATATTTGGTGATTTATCACAGAAAAAAGAATAACACTAAGAGTCTGTGTTTGAAACTAAAAATATATAAATACTAGAGGCCCAGTTCACAATATTTGTGCACTCAGGGAGTAGGGGGTTTGTCCCATCAGGCCAGCCTGTGCCCTTTAGCAGTCCAGAAGCTCTCGGGGGATGTCTGACTGATGGCTTAGGCAGGAGGGGGCCTAAGCTACCAGTCAGACATCTTTAGAACTGCTGCAGAGGTGGGAGAGGCTCCTGCCACCACCACTGCACTCGCCAGCCATGAGCCCAGCTTGTGGCTGAGGGGCGCTCCCCTTGTGGGATCACACTGACTACCAGGGAGCAGCTCCTGTGTTGAGCGTCGGCCCCCTGGTGGTCAGTGCCATTCAGTCAATTTGCATATTACCCTTTCATTATATAAGATGATAGATAGGTAGCAATAGATATAGATATCTAGATACAATAAGCTTGGGGATTTTGTGTTAAATGATCATTAAATTTAAAATGTAATTAAAATATAAAAATTATTAACTTTAAAAGTATCTGAGTTTCTCTTCAATGGTTTTAGCAAAGTCAAATTTACTAGACATCCTATATAATAAAAAGGTAATATGCAAATTGACCATCACTCCAACACACAAGATGGCTGCCCCATGTGGATACATAATGGCCACTACAAGATGGCTAGCAGGGGAGGGCAGCTAGGGGTGACCAGGCTTGCAAAGGAGGGCAGTTAGGGGTAATCAGGCTGGCAGGGGAGTAGTTAGGCATCAATTGGGCTGTCAGGGGAGTGGTTAAGGAGTGATCAGGCTGGCAGGCAAAAGCGTTTAGGGGCAATCAGGAAGGCAGGCAGGCAGGCAAGTAGTTGGGAGCCAGCAGTCTTGGATTGTGAGAGGGATATGCAACTGTCCTCCTGGGATCAGGCCTAAATGGGCAATTGGACATACCTTGAGGGGTCCCATATTGGAGAGGGTGCAGGCTCGGCTGAGGGACCTCCCCCCATGCACAAATTTTGTGCACCAGGCCTCTAGTTATAAATATAGAATAAAATATAATCATACCTCTTTCTCAGAATAGAGAGGTTTAAATGTTATTTTAAATTTGCTTCATTCTCTTTGCAAATCTTTAAAATGATAGAAATGTGTATAATATCTCTTGGTTAATTGTGATACCCAAATAAAAATACAAGTATTCATATGGCTGTTTGTATTTGAACAATTTAAAATGTTTGAACATATTTTTAAAAACTGTGCAAACTTGATCACTAACTCTGCATGATGTTTCAGAAGTGAAGGGAACCAGGTTTGCTAAAGTAATTGTGGTGATAGAAATGTATTAGCCTCAGAAGCTACTGAGGTGGTTCATTCTACCCTTGTATGGTGTATAAAATCCAAAAAACAGCTAACAGACACATCTACATATGCATGCTTTCTGAAAGAGGGAGATAGAATAAGAGAGAGAAATGGATTTCTCTAAAAACTTTCAATGAAAATGATCAGAGTCTTCTATGGCTTTATGTCATTTGGGTAAATATTTTTAAAGGAAGTACTAATTATCTTGTAGAATCTAATTATGAAAATATTTTAAGTCAAGTTTAATCACATTACTACTATTTGACATTATTTTCAAATTCTTCATGATTTCATTCCTCTTTAGATATATTGTATGAAATAAAAAAATATGAAATGACCTTAAAAATTGTTTATAGCCCATGAAGCAGAGGAAAAAACAGAACTGAAAGTCCCTCCTATCTTCCAAGTCTCTTAACATACCTCATAAAACAGCATGATGTGATCTGTCACATATATTAGTCTTCTAATGAACTCTGCAACTCAAGTTCATTTATTATTTATTTTTCATGAAATTCTAATGCATATTTTGGAGAAAAATAATCTACATTGGACATTTAGAAAAACAATAATGGAGCTTTTAAAAAGATAATGAAGTTAACCTCTATTTGATTTTAAATTGCCCTTATACTCTCCACGATGACGACGCAAAACTGAACTCAGCCAGAGCAAGCATGGTGGATAGGGAGCCAGAACTTCTGGCAGTCATGGGATTCTTGCTTGGCTGGAAATCCTACCACAGCGCAGCTATGGCAAGAATTAAGAGAACATCAAAACCTCGAGCAAGCTCTACTCTTGTGGGTTTGGGGAGAAACCAGACACTTGAACATTCCTGATACGGTTTCCTTGGAAACATCTATAACAACTATGGGTTTCTGTTTTCTTAACCCTTCAGGGCATCAACTGAATGAAAACTTCCTTGAGGAAATATTTCAACTAACTAGGTGAACTGGAATAAATTAAACTCAGTGATGTGTGGCCTTCTGACCCCTTCTCACAGCCCAAGATGTGGGGATAGAAGGGGAAAGGGAGAGAAAGCAGGGGGAGCCAGCCATATACGAATTCCACCTTGACTTCTTTGGGAGTTTACTTCATAAAACAGTTGCACTGGCACTATTTAGAGGTGGCTTTTCTTGTGGAAAAATAGCAAATACACCAACTAAATTAAAAGTTAAGTAATCTTTGGAAGTCCCCATCAAATATAATTAATGAAGGGGAAAGTCTTAAATCCAAAGATTGTTATAAAACTACATTTTCTAAAAATGACAGAAAACAGCTAACTGCCCTTAAATCAAGAGTTTAAGAAAATTTTATTGGGCCTATTTTATCTAACATAACTCAGAGAAAATAATTCAGAACAATCAGCTCATTTGATTAGCTGAGAAAATTATGCAGTTAGTAAAGGCTGGGATGGGGACTGTGGGGATATTACAGTCATTAAAACTTTTGAAGTGTATAATAAGAAACACAGCCATTAAAAGGTTTAATTATTTGACATGCACCAAGTAAAATAAAAATTACAAGAACTAATAATGATAGTACTAACTATAAGAATAATAATTAGAAAAAGATGAAGATGTAAAAGAAACAAAATAATGCCTTCTAATTTAAAATATTCAAACGTGCCAGTAATATAACATCTGTGAAAATTTTTCTCAATTACAATTATTCCTTAAAATGTAATCTGATCTATAAACACAGATTATGCTTTTCTTAAAATATTAGCAGTCAGGAATACTAGAATAAATTAGTAAGACTACCACTCAAAATATGCTATTTTTAATTCCTTCATCCAAGACCAATAGTCTTTAGCAATCAGTGGATAATTAATTTATTTAAATATATTTTCAATTCCAAAATTAAATTTAAAAAGTCTTCTCAATCTATATTGAATAGCTGATATTTAATAATTAACGATGTCAAATAATTCTATTAAATAAAACATTGATGTAAGGAAGTTTAGAAATAACTGGGCTCAAATTACTTGAGTTTAAAATACTTATATGTAATTATTTAAAGGTTCTTACAAGCTCACAATTAGTGTGTTTCTATAAATTTGATGACTACTAATGTTATTAATTATAATAATTAATAATTCTAAAAATAGTATATTATTATACATCTCTATGCAAAGAGAAACTTACATGATCAGTGAAACTTTTTCATATTATTAAAAATGTTTACATGCACCAAAACCGGTTTGGCTCAGTGGTAGAGCGTTGGTCTGTGGACTGAAAGGTCCCGGGTTCGATTCCGGTCAGGGGCATGTACGTTGGTTGCGGGCACATCCCCCATAGGGGGTGTGCAAGAGGCAGCTGGTCGATGTTTCTCTCTCATTGATGTTTCTAGCTCTCTATTTCTCTCCCTTCCTCTCTGTAAAAAATCAATAAAATATATTTTTAAAAAATGTTTACATGCAAAATTATCTATGTTATCTAGAATATATAAACTTTATATTTTAACTATAGACTCAAAACATTTGGAATATGTGAATACTCTATCATATAAACCATAACCCCCAGTTTCCTGTTTTATACCTTTAGGCCTAGTCAAACCTGTGACCACAAGGAATGTGGCTTTTGTTCAGACATAAAAGATGGCAGGGAATTCCTCCTTCGCGTTACCTTTTTGGACATGCAGACCTCACTACTTCATCTATTATTCTTATTAATGTCATGCTCAGGGCTGCTGAATTAGCAAGAATGCTGTTTCCAGGACAGGTGGGTAAGAGGAGAACATGTTTAGAGAAAGAAGATGTTACTAGAAACCTATTGGTTAATGAAGTGCAAGTAATTTATCCCTTATTTGATGCATGTAACAAATTTATCAACTCCTTTGCAAGGAAAATGGGTAAATCATGCAGTTTCTGACCACTTCTTGTCATTTTTATTTTTTGTCAGAGATCACGGTTTCCATTTAACTCCTGTTTCCTACCATATAAACCTCCAGTTCTTCCTGGTATATCTGCCTTTTCCCACCTACTTGACATGAGAATTAAGATATGAGGACAGAATAAACAAGTAAGGCATGAACATCATATAGAATTTTGTGTCCACTTATGACATTGTGCAATTTCATGGCAGTTTACACTTTGAAGCCCTTGAGTGAAATCCCACTGCATGCAGGAGAGAGATTTCTAGGCGATTGCCAAAGCATTACACTATATTGGTCAAAGAAAGTATTTGAATGGGAAAGAATAAGTAGAAATTAACGAACAAATGTAATATAACAGTGTTTTCCATGAAAATCATGTTGTTCAGGAAGGTAACAGCATATTCTTCTAGAAATTGTGGCAATAACTATGTTAGAGTTGGCTAAGATAAATGTAGATTAGATAAGTCACAATTTCTTCTTCTGGGTCTGCCAAGGAGATGTATTCCCTATGAAACCTCAGAATATGTGACAAGATCTCCAAATATTGTAAGTGTGATGTTATATCCAAATGACAACCAGTGTGCCAAATTCCCACAAAAGAGGAATGAGATGGGAAAACATAGCAAAAAGAATAAGGCTGATAACACTAAGCAGATCTGACTCATCCATAAGCAAGAAACCTTCCACAAATTATATCTCTATTGGGAAACCATTCTATTTTTGCCTCCTTGTTTTTGATATTGTTATATATTTTAAAAAATCATATTCCTTCTTTGTCACCACCCATGCACACATAACTCTCTAAAGACCCTATTCCCTCTCTGTTCCAGATCTGCCTAATTTCTACAGAATCAGAGAATCCTACTTTGGACCTGTCAACTCTTTCCATTTCTGGCCAGGACGGATATTGCCTTTGTCCTAACATTGTTGTCAGTAAGCCCAAACTCCTGCACCTACACACACAGTCTTTATCTCAGAATTCTAACATGAAGATTCACATAGAGACCCCCATGCTGTCTTTTAGTTCATAAGGAAATCTAAAACACATAGAAGAGAAATGATATATGATGGTGAAAAGTATGATAGAGGGTGGACTGGCCTCAGGCAGAGCTCAGTAGATAACAATGGTAATAATCAATGGATAAGCATATTATTGTTTGCAAGAGAAGTTAAAGCATGTGTCAACAATCCTAAATCTAGGACCTTAAGAATGGAGAAGAGCAGTGAGTAAAGTGAGTGGAGGATAGATAGCATCAGACATGCAGCAGTAGAATAGGACCCTATAGAAACAACAATGACAACAACAAAGAACTAAAATGCAATTCCTACAAGAGAGAACACAAAATGAAGGAGAAAAAAAATAAAGTGAAAAGAGCTCAATGTGTAAACTACCATTAGACAAAAGAATAGAACTCAGTGAGCAGTCTGTGAGTTTCAAGTTTCAAATATTCTTAGTATTCCTTATGTAATTCTCCCACTCACAGGGCCCTTTCCAGAAAGAAGGTAATTACTTATGTCTTAATTTTATGAACACGGCCAAAAGAATGAGCACATATCTCCGGTCTCTATGTGTCGCAAATCTTTCTGTTCCCAATCAGCCTGAGCCAACTTCTAAAATCATAGATCTGATTATGTCCCTTTTCTGTTGAAAATCCTCCATCATCCACAATTACATTACAATCCCATTAATGTAATTCAAGAATATATAAACTCCATCATCTACTACTGCTAAATAAGTTCCTGCCTCTATTCCTGGAATTCAGAGTTCTCTGGGATCTGACCTACAACTCCTTCCAAGATTTATATTCCCTCCTAATTCTACTTTCCACACTTTCTACTCTAGCCAAGTTCAACTGCCAATCATGCCTCTGCATACATTTCTGCAAGTTCCTCAAGCTTCACAGCTCTTCCATATTATTCCCTATTTAGTCTCAGGTATCGTTTATGGAATGTTTCAAATGGCACTTTTTCCACAAAGAAAAGTTCAACTAATTCCTGGTTTTCTCTAATTCTCATAGCATTTCATATGCATCGCATGAATTTTCTCTCTTCCTTGTATTATTATTTTTTGTGTGTGTATGTAGATGGATGGATGGTTGGGTAAACACATACATTCAAATATATTTATATAGCTATGCTAAATGAGAGATAGAGATTATCTGAGATGTGAAAAGACATTAGAAGTGCTTCAAGTCAGGAAAATCTGTTTAAGTTCAGGTTCTTTAAATTTTTAACTGTAGCCTTAAGATTTACTTAACCTCTTTCAACTTATTTTCATCTTACTTGTTGAGGAAGGAGGAGGTGAAAAAAGTCAAGAAAAAAGAAAAAAAATGATAAAGGATGATAAAATATTTAGCATAGTTCTTGGGAAAGAAAATAAATTCAATTAATATTAGTTATTAACAATATCAATATTTATCAATTAACATTAATATGATTGTTAGAAGTAAACCCTTTCACAGATGCAGTTTTACACACCCCATGATACCTAACATATACAAGGCACTGGACTCATACTACTTGAATGAGAACATATCTATTTCATGTTTTATTTATAAGAAGTCAATAAGGCAAGGGTATGCCTTGAATTAAATAGATTTTGGGTAATACAATATAAGTTGAACTTGAAAATTAAAGGGGTATTCCTAAAAGAAAGATGTGGTAAAGAAGGCAGCAGAATGAATAGTATAAAGATCGGTAACAGAAGTGAATAATTATAGAAAAACTATACACAATGCAATATCCATAAAATAAAATTGATAAATTAGAGCAGGTGTTTGTAATATTTAGTTCATGAATGGGTCTCCGGGGCCTGGAAACCTTCTGAAATTTCATGTAGTGTTTGTAAATGATACCGAAGCAATAGCTTCCATCAAATTCTCAGTGGGATTTGTGACTCAAAAAACAAAAACAAAACACACACACACACACACACACACACACACACACACACTTTAAAAAAATAGCATATCAGAAAGGTCATTAAAGATCACAGGGAATAAAATAAGATGTCTGCTTAATGTGGAGGTGTTGTTGGGATGTTAAACATAAACTGCATTGCTAATCTGAAGCTCCTAAATGAAAAAGAAAGGGAATTATGGTTTTAAGGATGAAAAACATATGCCTTTTACCTTCCTTCTGGGAGAGCAAAAATTATTAATTTTTTATGTGTGGAAAGTTGTCAGGAAATGAGTTAGCTAGAAAGGTGAAGCTCATTGGAAGCAAATTAGGAAGGGGAATAGAATGAAAGTGAAAATGTGTCATGGATTGAGGAAATAAATACACTTGATAGAACACAGAGAATAGAAAGAGCTTAAATGGTGATGGTAAAAATATTTTACATAGAAAGCAACCAAACAAAAAACCATAAACACCTTGTTGGGATAAAATAAGACATTGGCTCTTATAACTCCTAGAAAATAACTTGCATTGGGCCCTTAGTATTCTTTAGAATATCAAAGCCTCAAAGTCACTGTGGCCCTATACAATATTAGTGATACTGACTTACACTGTTTATTTCCCAAGAAACAAGTCTATCTCACTCAGGAACCAATTGCAACATAAAACCTTGCAATTGATCTCAATACTTAACAATCACATATTTGCTCTGTGCACATTTAAAAAATAGTGTATGGCGTTTCAGTCATTTTTATCTTTCAAATATTATGTCCCATTAATGTAATTCAAGAATATATAAACTTACAAGATCCAAATTCAGTCTCAGTTTATATAATGTATTTAGAGTCTGAATCAGAGACTCAGTAAAATCACATGAAAAAGCTTTCCATCATTATTTTTTTGAAACATTGATTATATTGCTCTCTGTTGAGATTTGAGTGCAAGTCACCATGACTCTTAAATGTGTAGAAAAGGGAAGAGACATATGGTTCATATAGATTAAGGAAGTCTGTCAATTAAACATCTTTGTACATACATAGTAGTTTAAAAGAATATGACAATGCACACACTTATTTTTACTATAAAAGATAATTATGAAGCACTGGGAAAAATTAAAAATCTGGAGACTTCTTTACTAATGTAATATTGGATTCCTGAAATTAAGAGGGGAGTCCATTGGGAATCACAGCTGCCAAAAGACTTAGCCTCTGGAAAATCAACTTATACCAGGAATTATAGTTTCAGCTGAATGGAAGTAGTCAAGCACTGAGCCCAAAACAGGCTACATAACCAGGGTCTACTGTAAAATTAAAGTGCTGAGCCCCTTATTCAAAATTATAAAGATTTTATATATATATATATATATATATATATATATATATATATATATATATATATATATATTATTGATTTTTTTACAGAGAGGAAGAGAGAGGGATAGAGAGTTAAAAACATCGATGAGAGAGAATCATCGATCAGCGGCCTCTTGCACATCCCCCACTAGGGATGTGCCCGCAACCAAGGTACATGCCCTTGACTGGAACCAAACCTGGGACCCTTGAGTCTGCAGGCCGACACTCTATTCAGTGAGCCAAACCAGTCAGGACATTATTAAGAATTTTTAAATGGTGAGAACAGAGCATAAACCGAGCCCAATATAGACCCTGTGTGATGTCCATGAGGTGGGTCCTGCCAAGTCAGAGTTCTCTAGAATCAGACACCGTGATGCTTTACATGGTTCCTTGGTTATTAGTGGAAAATTCACATTTTCATTATAATAGGACTTAAGCACTATATTAATATATTAATAAAAGACTTAATAACTGAGTTATAATCTTTTAATTTTCTGTGTGCTGTGGAAGATTCAAACATCCAGATACATACCTTTGTGTAAGCATGAAGGTGTCAAATTCATATGGGAACTTTCACAAGTTCTTGGAGGTGATCTGTGACCTTTCCCATTCTAACCTTTCTAATAATAGACTAGATGCCAGTCAATGTCTGGTCAATGCTAAAGGCAATACTTAGGAAGAGGGAGCTCTGCAAAAGCTTGTAACTCCAAGATGATAGAAAACGTAAAATCTTGGACCTAAAAATTTTATAGAACTCCAGAAGAAATACAAAACCAGATGAAGCTTTAAGAAACATTTTAAAAACATAAAAGTAATAACCAGACCAACCACATGGCTCAGTGGTTGAGCATCAACCTATGAACCAGGAGGTCATGGTTCAATTTCCAGTCAGGGCATATGCCCAGATTTTGGGCTCGATCCCCAGAGAAGTTATACAGAGGACAGCCGATCAGTGATTCTCTCTCATCATTGATGTTTTTCTCTCTCTCCCTCTCCTTTCCTCTCTGAAATCAATCAATATATATAGCTTTAGCTAGGACAAGATTAAAAAAAAAAGTCACTGTCTTCCATTGCTTCAAAGGTCTTTTGTAAGGGTGCCTGTCTTAAGTTTTAACAGACAAGTGCTCTCATTGCAAATTAAGATTTCACAGGCTTAGGTTCATGGACACACATGCTCCCACATGCATATATTTTAACTTATGTGGCCACAACCAAGGTGGTTACCATCTGTTGCAGTATACATTTGTTGGAAGGTGAAAATTTTAGTTATAAACAAAATTTTGGAAGACCACATCTGCAATCACAAGAGTAAATATGACAATGACAAAATTCACCTGAATTAGAATGAATTCAAATAACCCCTGAAATATTTTTAAATGTAAGATATGAGTTCCTTTCATCCCCCAAAAAACCCAAACAAACATTTGTGTCGCAGAGAATTATCTAATGTATATTTGGCTCACTATCCAGGAATTCCTGGTCCAGAAGAATGAGAGAAGAAGGAACATGGTCAAGGATATGAGAACCGTGGCAAAAGTGCACAACTTTTTAAAAAAATATATATTTTATTGATTTTTTACAGAGAGAAAGGGAGAAGGATAGAGAGCTAGAAACATCGATGAGAGAGAAAAATCGATCAGCTGCCTCCTGCACAACACCTACTGGGGATGTGCCCGCTTGACCGGAATCGAACCTGGGACCTTTCAGTCCACAGGCTGACGCTCTATCCAGTGAGCAAAACTGGTTTTGACAAAAGTGCACTACTTTTTAGGATGCTTCCTTTTGTTCCCAAGTTTGGAACCAATTGAAAAATAAAAATAGGTATTAAGCACAGGAACGGCACGATGTCAGTAATCATGCTGATTTGAGGTCATGGCTTTAGATGAGTCTGCTATTTTTTTATTTTTTATTCCACATCAATCAGCAGCAGAAATATTGGACAGCCTAAGGCTTCCTTCACAGTAGCCAAGCTGACCGCAGGAGGGATGGAGAAGGAAAATGCTCTGCAGGGAGGCTATCATTCCTCCAATCCTGGACATGTGTGAGGAAAGGCACAGATAGACTGGAGGCGCTTCCCCCGTACTTTCATATCCCTACCCTTTTATGGTAACATGGAGCATGGAGAACAGATCTTTCCCGCTACATCAGTGTTGGAAGTTTTTTGAGGAGGAAATTTGAGCTACAGTAGTTAAGAGCATGAATTCTTGGCTCTATTGCTTCAGTTTAAATCTTGACTTCCCACTGTCTAGCAGAGCACATTGTCAGTTCTTTAACATGGGGCTCATCAAATCTCTTTCCTAAGCTTGTTATAACAACTAAATTAGTTAAAAAATATAAAGCACTTAGCCTGATATTAAGTGCTCAAAATAGGCTAATTATAATGCAATTATTTTATTCAAATGCTAAGCTGCATTTCTCTGTATCTGTATATTCCAGTTCTGAATCATCTTTTAGAAAAGACGAAATTCACATTTTTATTATTTTAGAACTAGAGGGGGGGAGTTGACCCTCAGCCCAATCTGCACCCTCTCCCAGTCCAGGACCCCTTGCTCCTTACCATCCGCCTGCTCGCTGCTCCTTACCACTTGGCTCGATGCTCCTTAGTGCTGCCATGGAGGCAGGAGATGCCTCTACCAGGGCCACTGCGCTTGCCAGCGATGAGCCCCATCTTTTTGTGTAGTTGTCTGTGGGCCAACTGCTCTCTTCCTTCTCATTTAGGGTGAGCAGGATATGAGGGCAGAGCATGCTGTCGTGGAATACAGAGGGCTTCCAGGAGCTGAGGGGAGTGGCTGAGCCCACAGTGTGAGAGGTGGACAGAGGACGCTATATCACCCAATTGTGGGCCAGGCTGGCTGGCCTTCAGCTCTTTCCAGGATACTTCCAGGGTTTGTTAGTTTTTTTTAAGCCTAAAGGACAATAGTCTGTCTCCCTTCTTATTCTTTGGTATTTTTTCATCATTGAGTAAAAGGATACCTACATTGAGGCAATCCTCTAGAGATACAATATTCCAGCACCCATGTGATGATAACAGTGCCCCTAAGAGGGAGGGAGCCAACAAATGGGGAGTAGGGAATTCTGAAAGCCAAAGAAAAAGTTCAGAACATGGAAAAAGTCCTTGGTGTTTTGCTGAGAAACTTGGACTCCTTCCTCTGCGATCATACAACTGTCATATGCCAGGCAGTCACTCAAAAATATATTTGCATTAGCCAATTTATAGAATTCTCCCTTCTCTCCATTCTCCTGAGCCGGACTTCCAGACACTGACTGTGGCATTCTCTTGGTCATAGTTTTTTGTTTGTCCCCCCCCCAAAAAAAAAAAATTACAAAGTTTATATGAATATATCATACAAAGATGCAGCTTCCTTTGTAGAAACAGAGAAGGAAGGGATGGTTAAGTAAGGCACATGGAGCTGCAGCAAGCACCAGCTGTGGGAGGGTCCAGGGGAAGAGGAGGTTGTCACTGGGGCTGAGGCCCTAGAGCCGTTGCTGGGGAAGTAGGGATCCCTTCTGAGTGCCACGTTCTGAGCTGAACTACTTGGTCAAGCTGAGGCAGAGGTGGGTGGCCATATCAGCCATCTTTGGTGTTGTTTACCCTTTCCCACCCCAGTTCTGTTGTAAAATCCCAGAGCCCTGGATTCCAAAGGCCCCATCCAGAGCAGAGGCCCTGAAGGGGGTAAGAGGAAGTGGGTAGGGCAAGTTTGAATGCCGATATGCCTGTTTGCTGAGGGATGGCCAGAGACAGTGGTGAGAGGTAGCAGGGGAAGGACTCTCATACATACTCTTCTGTGGGGAAGACAGGTGAAGGAAGCCAGGGGAGTAGTGTAGGTATGGGGCACCATGGCCCCAGTCTCTTTGGCATCCTTGTCTGTCCTCTGCAGTGTACATGGAGGAAAGGGGCTTTCTCTGAGGAGGGGCCAAGCTAGGCCAGGTGACCATCTTGAGTTCTGGCTGAGATGATAGTCTTCACCCTGAGATGCCTTTGAATTGGTGATGGACCCAGGCCTGACTCACGCTGCTGCTGCCCCCGCTGCTGGGACCCAGGTGTTTGGCCGTCCATCCAGTGATGACGGCCCCAGCTATTATTAGGATAGTATCCTATAACATCATTCCCTGGCTTCTTTTACCTTATTTTCACCTAAGCATAGGAAAGGATATCAATCTGATAGAGACAGTGTGTTATACTTGTGGGTACAGAGTTTTCTTTCTGCTTCTGTATTTGCTGAGATTTGCAATTACCTACCTCTGGCTGGGTGATAAATTGTGAGTAAAACTGAAAATTAAAACCATATATAAAACAATGCAAATTTTAAAGTTGGATAATAGTATCCAATTTCTTTGTTTACACACTATTATTAACTGCTCACAGAACCTTAACTAATTTTCCCACTAGGATAGAACTTTCCCTGAATTTATGTTTAATTCTCAATGCAGACATGTCAGGTGGTCCATGCATTCATTATACATGGTGCTGGGGAAAACAACAGATTTTCTTGCTTTGAGAAGAAAATATCAAGACAATATTTAAGGGTTTGTGCTTGAGTTTGAACTTTGACAGATTGGATAAACTTTGGCAATACTCTTAAGTTGTTGTTTATTAGAGTTCTTGGTATTTGTAAGAGGTAGCTTTTCAAAAATTCCATACCCCTCCCACCCTAACTCACATACACATTCATGCACACACACACACAGACACACACATTCATACACACTATAACTGATTGTATCAACAAAAAGACCAAAGACTGGCAATTTTCAAGAGGATGGTGATTAATGGACACCCAAAAGGAAAAGAACATCAAGAGCTAAATCAAGTCTATTAGAAAAGCTAAAATTCATACCCATAGAGATCATGAACAATCTCCAAGGCCCAGTGGCAAAACTGAAGCTTTATTGAAGTGGTTAAGAGGAATGACTTAGGAAACAGAATGCCTGGGTTCAAACCCTACTTTTGTTACTAATCAGCCTATGTGACGTATGTGAAACCTAAGCTCCCTGTGCTACGGTATGCTCATCTCTAAAAAGGAAATACTAATAGTACCTACATCTGTATAAAAGGATAATAATATATTAAACAACTGCTAACTTTTAAAAGAGTGAAAAATAATAGTATCTGCCTCATAGAGTTGCTGTGAAGAGTAAAAGAGTTTATACATAAGAAGCAGTTAGGAGACTGGCATAGTATGAGCACCAAGTGAACATTCACTCTGTTATTATTATCCAAGAGAAAAAATGAGATTGGCATGGGAGCAGTTCAGACATATGCGAGGCAAGCCTGGGGGATTCAGGCCACTGACACGGGAACAGAGAGGACTTTGCACTCACTGTTATGGACTGTTGAGTGCCTAGCATGTGTCTGAGTCATGCTGTCAAAAAGTGCCATCAGCAAGGTGGACAGAATGATTTTGTTTTGCTGTTCTAAACCTCCAAAGCATAACTCCTGTGGTGATTTGGTCTACAATTGACTCAATGCTGAACCAGATGACTTAAGGTGAGCAGGGCTGAATGCCTTTGGTTGAGTCTGTCTTAATATAAACACCTATTTGTTTGCTCTAATAATAAAGTTTTCATTTAAACTGAACCATCTGAAATCCCACAGACCAAAGTCATCTGTGTGCTACGAATATATTCAGCAATCAATAGTTCAGTTATGCCACTGCCTTTCATGGCAAAACTTTGTAGTACAAACTATAAATCATCAACATCTCTAAGCTTCTTTACTAGCTAGCTGTCTCATAAATGTTGATATTACACAGATACACACACACACACACACACACATACACAAATAATAATGTCAAAAACATCAGCTACTTTTTATTAAATCTAATAAAAGAGTAATATGCAAATTGACTGTATATCTGCTACACCCACAAGCCATGCCAACCAACCAATCAGGAGTGAATATGCAAATTAACCTAACCAAGATGGCTGTGGCCACAGAGTGAGCAGGAGGCTTGGGTTTCCCTGGCAATGGAGGAAGCCAAGCTTTCTGCTCACCCTTGCCTGCCTTGGCCTCCACTCAAGGCGACAAAGTTTCAACTATAAAGTTAAATAAATCCTAACAAAAATGACTGTGGTCACAGAGCAAGCAGGAGGCTTGGCTCCACTCAAGGCTACAAAGTTTCAATTATAGAAGATAAATAAATCCCAGATACCAGGGCTTCCCCTTGGGTTGCCAGGGGGCGTGGCCAGCCTGCAAACCATTACAGGTCCCTCACCCAGGCTGCCCCACTCCTCAAGGGAACCCCCACCTGGATTTAGGATACCCTTCAGGGC
This sequence comes from Pipistrellus hanaki, assembly GCF_964339955.1. NCBI lineage: Eukaryota > Metazoa > Chordata > Mammalia > Chiroptera > Vespertilionidae > Pipistrellus > Pipistrellus hanaki. Next base: position 62,867,148 of record NC_140510.1, on the reverse strand, counting down.
AAACCAGCCAGCCCCCACCCATGCACCAGGCCTTTATCCTATCAAATAAAAGAGTAATATGCAAATTGACCATCACTCCAACACACAACATGGGTTCCCCCATGTGGTCAAAGATGGTTGCCCCCATGTGGACACAAGATGGCTACTGCAATGACTAGCAGGGGAGGGCTGTTGGGAGGGACCAGGCCTACAAGAGAAGGCAGTTGTGGGCAAGCAGACCAGCAGGAGAGGGCAGTTGGGAGCAACAAGGCCTGCAGGGAAGGACAGTTGGAGGGGATCCAGGCCTACAGGGGAGGGCAGTTAGGGGCAAACAGGCTGGCAGGGTAACAGTTAGTCATCAATCAGGTTGGCAGGATAGTGGATAGGAAATGATCACCTGGCAGGCAGAAGTGGTTAGGAGCCGTCAGGAAGGCAGGCAGGAGATCAGTTGGGAGCCAGCAGTCCTGGATTGTGAGAGGGATGTCCAACTGCCCGTTTAAAGCTGATCCTACCAGGATTGGCCCTAAATGGGCAATTGAACATCTCTCCAAAGGTCCCATATTGGAGAGGGTGCAGGCTGGGCTGAGGGATACACACTTTGTGCACAAATTTTGTGCCCTGGGTCTTTAGTAGTGTGTACACACACACACACACACACACACACACACACACACATATCTACACACACACACACACACACACACACACATATACAAACACACACACACATTAATTCTAAGATAATTTTGTTTAATTAAGAGTATTCTCATTGATTCTCAATGACTTTTGAATGGGAAGGAATGATCTTTCCTCTTAACATATCACGTCAATAGTTTTGTAATTTTAGTTGCTCCATATATTCAGCTTTTGGTCAATTTATTTCACATGACAATTGATGAAAATTACAAGTTCAAAAATGGTCTCATCAAGTTTTAAAATCTTTAATATTTGTACCAATTTGGAAATCCATTTGCAGTACTTCTATAATATCTTATGCTCTGGCCTTATACACAGTGACTTTTGGTAGTTACTGAACATGTTTACATGGCTTTCTATAAAAATGCCTCCTAAAGAATTATCTAGGTAATAGGTGTTTTTTAAATTATCAAATGGTTAAAAGTACATATGTAATGGCATAGGTAGGGGCAAGGAACAGAGAAAAACTTCCTTTTTATTTTTATTTTTTTGCCTTGTTCATTGTCAGCTGATTAGTAGGTTAATTTCTTTTTCATTACAAATGGAAAGACAAACCAGAATATCAAGTAACCTTGAGCTCTATATCATATTTATTATCCTCACTGGTAAAGTGAGTGAGTGAGTGTGGAGGTGTGAAATTCCAGCTGAGAAAAACATGCTGCTTGAAGAGGAAGTGTTGACACAGAGACTACAATTGGACAAAAATATGAATGTTGGGATTTAAAACTCATTTATAAGAAAACTAGCTGTATAATTATGTCATCATCTATAAAGTTCACAGTTTTTACTATTCCATAGAACATGTATATATTTTAAAATATAGTTCAATTAGCAGACACAGCAATCGGAGTGTATATAGCAATATAATTGAATACAAGAAATGAATACATTTTTACAATCTCATTTTTTACTACATCATAATTATAATTTTACTGTAATCTTACAAGTTCATTAATTTAGGTTAGTTAGTCCTATCAGACTCAGTTTTATCTGTTGTCTGAGAGTTTCTATGTCTTGGGTAGATTTATAGCACAAATATATATATTCTCACCCAAGGGTATTTTCCCATTGATTTTTAGAGAGAGAGGAAGAGAGTAGGAGAGAAAAAGAGAGACACATTGATATGAGAGAGAAATACCTATAGGTTGTCTCCCACAGGCGCCCCTGGACCAGGTCCAACAATCCAGTATGCAACCGAAAGACCTGTCCTTGACTGCAACTGAACCCAAGACCCTTTAGTCAGTAGGTCAAAGCTCTATCACAGAGCCAAACTGGCTAGGATAGCACAGATATATTTAATAAAAAACTAAAAACGTTAAAACTTACTCAGAGAAAATATGCATCATCTTGACAGATCCTGAGCCTTCGATATTAATAAAACATTTGAATAATATTGATTGACAAAAATACATGCTAATGACAGTAGGTTTTTCTTTACAAAATTCTCACTTTATTATCATTGAAAAAAAAATTGATAACAAAAAAATAAAAAGATTTGTGAGGGAATGAAAACAGCATGTATGAATGGGAGACGATTAACAAGGCCAAAGGGAGACCAGATTAATTTTTGAAGACTGACTAATAAAAACAAATTTTGGGTGAATATCCAGTTTCTGGCCCAGCATGCAAGGAACTTGGAAATTGTTCTTCAATCCTCCTAAGAAAAAAACTCTGAAAATCAATGACTTCTTAGATCTGTCTGTGAGAGAATTGAGGTCACATAGCAAGTCGCTTCCTCCAAATTGGAAAGAAAAGAAGATACAAAGAATCACAATTTATCTGAGTTAAAATCCAGGAACAGGAACCTTTATGGAGATCAGCATTAGTATAGGGAAATCTAAACTATCATTGACAAATTGCAGGAGGTTCTGTGTGGACAAGTCAGGGAGTTCAAAATTCTACAGAGACCCGATTTATAGGGGCCCCACAAATTTGTGAGTTCCACCTCTAGGAGCTCTACTAAATTCTCACAGTGAAGATCAGACAGAAACCCCTTTGTGCTGCTAGTAGGGAGAAGAAAAAGTGTTTGAAATAAGCCCAGAATAGTCTGTTTTTAACAAGGCCTCTCCCCAAAAAGAACTATTTTACCAGAGCATCACCTACTGGAGTTTTAGCAGAGCCTAACTTACCTGAGGGGAGGAAAATACTCAACTCCAATTCTACCTAAGAACCCGTAAACAAGGAGAATGAGCCCTGGACAGTGTGATTCAGTTGGTTGGAATGTCCTCCCATGCAATGGAAATTGGATGCACAATGCCAGCCAGTAAGGGCACATGCCTAGGTTGTGGATTCCATCCCTGGTTGGGTTGCGTATGGGAGACAACTGATCAATATGTCTCTCTCACATCTATGTATTTCTCTCTCTCTCTCTCTCTCTCTCTCTCTCTCTCTCTCTCTCTCTATCTCTCTCTCTCTCTCTCTCTCTCTCTCTCATTCTCTTTTCCCTTTGCTCCCTCTCTATGGTCTATAAAAGAGGGAAAAAAAAGGGGGAATAAGAAGCACTTGTGGAGATAAAAGTTCAGGGGCACAGACCAGCCTACTAAGAGAAGACCTAATCCTAGGACTATAAAATGACCTCACCCAACTCACACACTTCATCACATCACTAAAGGCCCATATATACAGTCTCTACATGAAAACCAATAGCCATTCAAAAATGGGCAAAATATCTGAACAGACAATTTACCAAAGAAGATATACAGATAGCTAATAAACATATGATGGTATTAAAAACCAGATATCACCAGGAAATTACAAATTAAAGCAACAATGAGATAAAACTATGAGCCTATTAGATTGGGCTGAATCCAAAACACCAATAGTGTTAGTACCAGGAGGAATGGGTAGGATCTGAGAACTGCCCTTTAATTTTTCTGTAAACCTAAGACTGTTTATAAAAAATAAACTCTATTGATTTAAATATACTATTTAGTAAATAAGTTGAAAGGCTGGTGAGGGTATACACAAACACAAAGTAATAGTTATCCTAAAATTTAAAAGAAATACATGCATATAAATGCAGATAGATATAAAGATGATAGGCAGAGAGATAGAGATATAATCTTGACTGTCTTATTTTTTTCTCTTTAAAACATTTAGTATAAATAAAAATATTGGAACCTATGCTCTTCCTTGTTTAAGTTATAGTATTTTTCATGTTCATCTGTTTTAAAAATAAATTACTTCCTTAAGGTCTTCTAATTCTTACTAGTGAAAATGTGACTGATTAATTTTTCTCTTGTTTTTAAGTAGTCTGGACTAAGTTTAACATTTACGCATTTTTACGTAGTTTGTCTTGGAAACAAATCCTACTATTATAATTTCTAAAGCCAAGATAATGTTTCTGGCTTATTTCTTTTAATACTTTATATAATAAAGTTATATATGGCTTAGGCTCTTCCTATTAGTTATAATTAATTGACAATGAGAAATGTAGCATAATAGGATGTGGATTAAAAGGTGCTAATTCATCTAGAAATGACATCAGCATGATGACTCTAAAATTCATGAGTCATTCGGAATTTAGTTGGTGTATCTTTGGGCAGCCCTCACTTTCAGAGTCATCCTAAAGGAAGTAGCATCAGAAGTCTGGAATGACCTGGCACGGTTCTGCCCAGAGGCAATGGGATGGAAAGATTGATCTGGATCAATCTTTCCACTGTAGAGTCTTAAATGGCTAAAACTTGCAACTGAATGAAACTTACTGTGATCCCCCTGCCATCAATCCCTTCTCTTCCATTCATTATTAAGTAATACCTTGACTTCTTTCCACTTTCAAATCATTTTCAAGTTGATGTCTGTCAGGATTCCAGATCCTCACTTAGTCTCTCATTTATTTGAGTGTTGATTCAGTGGATTGAGGAAGCCAAGAGAGAAGGGTTACACCACTTGGACAAACTAAAGAATTTTAAATTCCAGCCAGTGAATCATTTTCTTAACATAGTTCAGAAGGATTAACACAAAAAAATATCTCAATTTAGAGCATGTGTTATAGGATATCATATATAATAAAAGCTTAATATGCAAATTGTCCCCTGGGGCCGTCATTTGACTGAGTTTGATCACTCGCTATGACATGTGTTGACCACCAGGGGGTGGTGCAGAACATGGTGGGTGTCAGTGATGCACTGTGACTTCTCATCGACTAGCTGGAGGTGGTGGTGACAGGCATGGGGGGGACAGAGACAGAGGTGCAGTGAGAATGCGGGGTGTTCGCCAAACTCACTCTCACTCTCCCTTCTATCCTCCCCTGGGACGCCAGGGCTTGCATGCCAGGGAAGCCCCCGCACTCAGGTGCCCCGCACCTGTGAGGAGCTAGCCCTGCACCTGCGTAGCCTCTTTCAGATGAGCCAGCCCACAGCAGCCGGGAACCCAGGAGGCTAGTCAGGCTCCCTGTGGGTTTGCACAGGAGCTAGTCTACTAGTCCGAAAAGAGAGTTTGCTGCCTGCCTGGCTTCCATGCAGTGCCACTGGGAGGCTCAGAGGCCCATGTTGTGCCCTGGCCCCACAGTTTCTGGCTGTATTCACCTTAGCTTCATGTGGGCACTCGTGCACTATGACTCAGGCAGAGGGGGGTGTGCAGGGCCCAGGGGCCCAGGTGCTGCTCAGGGCTCAGAAGTCAACTGGGACCTTCCCCTCCATGCCAGATGCTCGCATTTTGATCACTGGCCAGGCTTAGGGACCACACCCTTGCACAAATTTGTGCACTGTGCCTCCAGTATAATATAAAATATATATACAATAGTAATATATTACTATATAATAAATAAATATATAATAACACAAATGAATAATATATATAAGAATATATGACTATTTTATGTTATATATACACATGTGTATATATAAAACATATTTACATGTGAATAAATATATATCATATACATCACATATATGATATATATATGGGCACACACATATATTACTAATATATACTAATATATATAAGTGTGTATATGTTTATACACATATATCATATGTGTGATATATAAGTGTATAATACATATGTGTGTATGTGTATATATTAGTGTGTGTGTGTGTGTGTGTGTGTGTGTGTGTGTGTGTGTTTATTTATGCAGATTGGTCATAACTTGGAATCTCAATATCACTTACAAAATCTGGTGAATGATAATAATGGCTTGTCATTTATGGTTGAAGAAGACCACACTACAAGCAGAATAGCAATGACTTAAGAAGTCAGCCAATGGGAAGAGGTAGTGTTTTTTTCAAATAGAAAATGCTTTAGTATATATAACTCTACCAACCTCAGCTTCTACTCACCCACCTCTTTTCAAGGTTGAATGACTGATTTTTATGTTCATCTTCATATATTAAATGACTTGAAGTATGTCTTTACTGATTTTTAGAGAGCAAGGTAGGGAGAGAGAGAAACATCAATGAGAGAGAAACATCTATAGACTGCCTACTGCATGAATCCTACTGGGGATCTAGCCCACAACCTGGGCATGTGCACTGACTAGGAATTGAACCAGAGACCTTTTGGTGCATGGGACTATGCTCAAACAACTGAGCCACAAGAGCCAGGGCCATTAAATCAGTTTTTATATTATTCTCCATAGTAATAATAATAATCATTCTTTGTTATTACTTACACTAGTAATAATAGCAGTCTGTTAAAGAACAAAAATTCAAAAAAAAAAATCTAACTTCTAAATATCAGGATTGCAAATTTCCCAAAGAATCAATATAACCTTATAAAAAAAGAGTTTCAGCTAAGCAGATTTTTTTTTCATTGAAAAATAAGTCAAGAACTATTTTGTATAGAAAGTCTTTTCACAAAATTTAACATACTATTTCTGCCACTTAACATAGCTGAATTACTAGGGAAAAAAAGCCACATATTCATTTACTATTAGGCTAGCTAGGATTCTACAATAGAACAGCTTTCTAAATAATTAGAGTGTGCTGCACCAGCACAGCCAATGGTTCGGTGAGCCTGAGCAGAGGATGGAGATATGATAGACAAAGAGAAAAAAACTGGGTCTAAATGGATCTTTTGTGCCTGGCTGAGGCCACAGAACAGATCCAGACTGCAAAGTTGAGGCTTTATTTATAATCAGGGACAAACAAGGTAATCTACAATGTTGTTGTAAGTTTCACTTGTTTTGGCAGCACTTGCTGCCCCTTCCACAGCCCACTAGCTACCCAGGAAAGATGTAGGGAGCAGTTACAAGATCAAGCTTAATTATGCTTAGAGGACTGTGCCCTCCAAGCTGGGACTTGTTTGTGACTTTGCCAGCAGGTCAGTCCGAGGCTTAACCCTATAACCCCTATAACCGCTTCCTACAATTCTTGCACTAGGGTGGGAGGGGGGGTGGGGGAGAAGGGGGGAGGAAGGAGCCGGGAGTCCCTCAGCCCAGCCTGTGCCCTCTCACAGTCCAGGAGCTATTGGGGGATGTCCCTGGTGGTCAGTGCACATCATAGTGACCAGTTGTTCCACCATTCCATTGATTTGCATATTAGCCTTTTATTATATAGGATGTTGTTTATAATTTGGGAAATAAATAATTGTTTGAAATGCTTCAACCTAGGCCCTTTGAAAATTTACTATATTCTTTTAATACATAATTTACTGTTACATCGCAAAATATGATTAGATGCTAGCTGGTTTTTGATTGCAATGACTTGACTTCTATATTTATAGTAAGTCAAGTACATAAGACATTTGAAAACCAAATGTTGTGTCAGGGTTAGCCAGGTAGGTATCGGCAACTTTAGGGAAAGCCATAGACCTTGTTCATTGAGATAGTCAACATGGTTCTCAGCACAATGCTGGCCTCAGTGAGTGCTCAATATCTGGAATAATTATCCAATTGATTTTAAACATATGGGAAGAAAACAGGTACATTCTAATGTGATTTGGCATATAATTTGGGAAGAAGAATTTAAACTGGGCTAATTTGAATAGATCAAGGTGAAAATTACACAAGGCAGTTTATAGAAATCTTACACTATATCTCCTAGTCTATATATTTGATTTTTTCAGACAAATTTTTCATACAATTTACACATTTTTTTTTCATATCCTTAGCACAAATCAATTCTTATGTCTTTTTTTTTTTAAATGGGAAGAGTATATGAGAAAACAATTTTTTATAAAACTATTTAGAAAATGAGTAGAAAGAATAGAAAAACCTTTTCCAAATGGGCTTTAAAAATTTGGGACCTCCAGGACTATTAAATAAATGCTTATTTCATGGATATGGAGCATTTTGTGGCAATTACTTTTTTTTACATTATTAACACAATCTAACTTAAGTTCTCCTTACATAAATAATAATCCTAGTACTATGACACAAACATTAGTCCTCCAATATTAGACACTCCTCAAGATCCCACTGTCTTCTTTCTTTCTTCTTGGTTTCCTGGTTTCTCATCTAATCTTCATCCACTCTTTAGTCTTTTTCCACTCTCCTTTTCTGTGCCTATATGGAAATATAAATATATCTGAGTTCTACTCTTGTTCCATTCTTTCTCTACACATTTTCCATTAATGATTTTATCAAATGTAATGACTTCATTTATAATGGCTAGTTATTCCAAAATCTCCAAATTCAACTGAGATTTATCTTGAGCCTTTCACCTAAAAGTCTTCTTGGTTCTTGACTTATTTCATGCCCTAAACTATATTTGTCTTTCCTCAAGTTTGATTTTTTTCCTGTGATTCTGATTTTTAAGGAAAAAATTTTAAGGACTTGAACCACCATTCAGGCCTTCAACATGGAAATGTGCATTATATTTCAATGTTCCTCTTCTGCAATCTCCATAGCAAACTAATCCCTCAGTAATGAATGCATTAATTTCAAAATATTTCCAGAGTTAGTACATTTGTCCCCTCTCCTTGCTGCTTATTTTAGGCAAATAGGCTTCCTTTCCTGGATTACTGAATCATACTTCTAAAGATAATCCCGTTTTAAAATCCTATGGTAGAGAGAATAACAGCTCCCCAAAGATGTCCCTGCACTAATTCTTGGAACCTGTAAATATGTTACCTTACCTGGCAAAAGGGGATCTGGGGAAGAAGCTTAATTAAGTGTATATATTCAAACTGCCATCTTTAAATAAAGCCCTTCCATCTTCAACTTTCTTTCTTTTCCAAGCTCCACAAAAATATGAATGTCTGCCCATTTGCTCTTTTTATGGCTGGCATATTTGAATGATCTTCTCCTTATGTAAGGCTTAGCAGAATCAGGAAAAATTTTACAGAAGAAAAGCAACTTTGATATTGAATGACTTTGTCACAAATTAAAGATTTATATAAAATGGAATATCAAAAATATATATTTTTAAACATGAAGTATCCCAAACCTGTATTCCCCCAGAGAAGTTGAAATCCCAAGAGATGTTTAACAGAACACAGGTTTTTAATTTAGATAAAGGAACCCTCCCTTTACTGTAAAGAGCACATAGGTTTTCAGTTTTAAGCAGGAAATTTAAAGTCACATATCAAAACCCAATATCTGATTATAGCTGAATGTCACCCTTTTCTTAGCTCTATATTTTCGCATTCAGCAAGTATATTACTTTAATCTTTCTTCACTTTTTGGAGAAGAGCCAGACTTAAAATGCATGTTTTCAAAGGACTTGAATAGAATCTTGTCTAAAATGCAAAACATGGTTTCTTTTTTAAAATCTTGTGGTGTACTTTAATATTTTTCCCTATGTCCTCATGGTTTCATTGGCTTCTTGGGGAGGGGTGGAGAAAACCAGTGCAAACACACACACACACACACACACACACACACACACACACACACCACACACACACACACACAGAGAGAGAGAGAGAGAGAGAGAGAGAGAGAGAGAGAGAGAGAATGAGAGAGAATGAGAGAGAGAGAACAAAATAATTATCCTTTTTCTTAGAATATAAACTAAGTCTTCTTAAATCCTTTCCAGATTGAACCTTGGCTCTTTATATAGTTTTAAAGATCAATTCAAATTGTATTCAAATAAGACATGTGCCTTTATTTTGGTCCCAATTACAAGTGTTATGAAGTCACCATTAATCTGTTTCAAGAATTCTTTTAAGGAAGGATACTTAATTTTTTAAACAGAAGTGTGTTTCATAGAAGCCTTAAATTACAATTTGTAAATTTTACAGAAAACAGAATTTGCAGTGAGACCAATCCTAAGTTACTCCTAAGGACATTCTGCCATTTGAGCCAACAGGCCTTGAAGTACTAATAAATGATGATATGGTCATTGTTACAAGAAACATGACACTTTCCAAGGAAAAAAATTCAAACCTAACTTTTGGAATTCTAAGGAGAGGTAATTGCTCACACACACACAAAAACAAAAAAACAAAAACATAAACAAAACAAACAACAACAACAAAAAAAAACATATAGGAGAAAATAAGAGAAAAAAGACACAGAAGTAGTGAGAAGGTTTTGATTATATTTTTAAAGGATAAAAATAAAGTATTATGAAGTTCTTTCCTTCAGCAGTGACCAAAATGCTGTACAATAACTTCTGAAGTTGGCATTTCACCAGACCACCACAAAAAATTATTTTCTGAGTGCAGTCTAAAAATTAAAGAGGAGAAAATAAACAAGCACTACAACCAATTGGAAAATTATTTGTGAGCATCCACAGATGGCATTCATTAGATTATGAGGTCTAATAAAGCCCTGCCTTGTATGTTAGTGCATAGAACTTCAATCTGCCATTTTTGCATAATTAAGAATGTAAAAGCCTGACATGATTAGTTTGACAAGGTGATAATGAGAAAGTAGTTCTGACCCATCCGTAGCTCAACCAAACATGTTAAACAGAATAGGAACACATCTGGACATATAGTAATTTAAGTAATTGCATCACCATTCATTTTAGCTTGAGTTCAATTTAAGGCTATTATCCAATGGATTCAAAATTAAACTTGGTCTCTGCTATCTAGTTAACATGTTCCTCTAAGCCGTAATGTGAATACCAAAAGTTCAGTAACATGAATCTTAAAAGTTGTTGAGATGGTTTTTTATCTGATTTTGCTCATTGTGAGTCATGAGTCACAGTCCTTTAAAACTGGATGCATGATAAGGCAAGCAAACTTTGGTGGTGGAAACTTGACACATTGCTTCTCCTTAGAAATCAGTAGAGATTGGGCCAGAGGTATAATTCTGTTAGAAAGAATTGCGAATATGAGATTAAAAGGTGATCTGACCCAGTCCAAAAACATCCCTGGTGTGAGAGGGATTCTTGGAAGTTATATAAGTTATGAGAGTACCATGAAGAATTGGGCAGGAGCATGAGCAAATGGAGCATGTCTAGCCAGAGGACAGTGGCCAGATGAGAAGATTAGAAGCAATTAGAAAACATGAGTCAATATTGATGGATCTGGGGTAGATTAAAGAGGTTGTGACAGCATCCACAAATACCCAAGAAGCTGAACATAAGCAAAGGAAATAAAACAAAACACAAAACTAGTGTTCTCTTTTTTGTGATTTGTTCTGGTTGGACCTAAAAAGGGCAGAGTCAGGGTAATTAGAGGAAAATAATTTAGTCCAAACAAGGAAGAACTTTATAACATTTGGTTTTTCCGGAATGGCCTATCTCAGGAGAAACTACATCAGTAGTTTGTAGTCTCAGTGAGAGTGTTGAAGCAAAGTGAGATAATCTAGGTAGTAATCAAGCATTGAATTTCATGATTTCCAAAATCCTTTCAACCTTTGAATTAGTAAATGACCTGGCTTGGCCTGAGCATCTGGGCACATGCTGAACCCAGTCATGAGGCCATGCCTGCTTGATGTGTCACTATTCCCGCAAATCATTATTTTTTCCAGATACTTTGGCAATGGAGATTAAATACAGCTCTCATTTGATTAGTATATTTACTAAAAAACAAGTACTGCTATCACCATTCATGATTTTTTTTGTATATGTCTTTGTAGGCATCTCAACTGGCAATAGATGCAATTTAACTCATCTGCTATTTTGATCAAATGTAATAGGTGTCAGCTTAATAAAATGTAGAATTTGAATTTTATGAATATCATGGAGTTTCTATTTCATTATTATGTTTCCATTTAAATCCCTAAAGAATCCTCAGAATAGTTGGTTACTGGATTTTGATTTGAGCTATGGTCTAGAGGTTGAGTTACACTCTAGTATTCAATATCCCACACCTATATCACATGCTACATCCAGCATAGGATGCTATTTTGAGGCCAGTAGGGGAAAGAATATTTGGTTTACTTAGGAAGGAGGCTAATATAAGCATCTGATCTTACATGGATTACCTGCCTAGATTTTTAAGCCAAGGTAACCTATCCATAGCCACATGGCTGCCACCTGTAAGGGAATGGTTCTCTATTGCCATCCTAGACTGTTCACAGATAAAGACATTAAATCTTCTTGCTTCATTTTAGCTTCCATGCCACCCTCTCACATTCTATTCCTGCTCTTTGTGGACTACTTACTTTTAGTTTACATAGTGATTCAGGACCTTCATTAGCTCTTTGGTTTTAACTGCAGGTACTTTTCAGGGTCAGAGTCTGTGCCCAGCATCTGGTGCTTTTGTCCTGGTGCTCTGGGCTACTCACCTACTTGATCATTACCTAGTTTGAGTCACCATTCCACTTGACCAGTCCTTGGTACTGGCACATTCATGTGTATCTACTTCTCAGTCTGCTTTAAATATTCATGGAGATGGAGAGAGAGTCACCTCTTTACAAATTGGTGAAGTTCAGAAATGGGGATTCTAAATGCCAATCATAACAGGCCTCATGTGCACAATAGGGATTCCTATCACAAGCTGATGGTTCTGGATCCCATTTATTTGGGTTCAATTTCATAGGTTCCATCAAGGGTCCCATTACATCAGATAAATGTTTTACTCTATAATATTTTGGCAACTTTCATCAAACTTTGACTGTGTCTCTAGAGATTATAAATAAGAACAATAATTAACTAAATGTGTTATCAATGTGGCCACTTATCTAAAGAAGGGTCATTTTTCTGACCAAACTCACAGGTTCATGAAAAAAGTCTAACTGGGTACCATTTTATTTGAAAGTCTATCAGGCAAATGCTTGAGCACAATATCCTCCTAGAAGAAATAATATGATTAAGATACAAACCATGATTCAATGAAAATTAAAATAAATTAGAAAATCTTAATTTAAATATGTAGACCGGTTATGGAGAAATTTACACACACACACACAGACACACACACACACACACACACGGCAGTTAGAAAGTGAAGGTAAATAAGATAGAACATACTTCAGTACTATGCCATATAGTGGATAAATTTCGTTTTGGACAGGTTTAGAGACTTCTCCAACCTTTTTTCTCCTAAATTTCCAATTAAAATATGAGCACGGGGAGAAGGAGAATGTGTTTGTTTACACTTGGCAAAAACCGATTTCCTGTTTCTAAGAAAAAAAAAAAGCTTTTTGGACTTCAAATAACTCTTGCAAAACAATATTTTGATGAGCTAAGTGTAAATGAATCAGAAACATATGGATTGGATTTTCATTGAGATACACATGGATTTAAACATAAGCTGAAAAGAATGCCTGGTAAGTTATACTTGGAATTGATGAAAACCAAAATGTGGTAAATTTTTCAAAATTTATTTTAAGATACCTTATGTCCCATCCACCAGCCCAAACACTGGAGGTGTTGTATTCTCTTTTCTTAGGAAATCTTTTTTGAAAGGTGGAAGTTATTTGTTCTTTAGTAGAAAGGAATTAAGTTTTAACAAGAAGGCTTCTAAGTGATTTTGTCACACACATTTACTTATCAGAAAAAGGGAGAAAAAAACTGACACAAATACATATTCATTTTCAATAATTTTATTTGCCTTGCTTCTTTCCATTTCATTTCTCTGACCTCAGAAAAGAAGTGTCTAAGAATGAGAGGACAGAGAATGAAATCTTGTGTTAAAAGTTTTGTTAAAACACGCATGCCTCGCCATATCTATCTTTGAATCTTATAAAGCTGGCTCCACATTAGCTCTAAAATGTTTTGTTTAAAGTGAATAATCACACATTATCCTCTATCCTTGGTGATTTTAAAACTATACTGAGAACCATAATGATAGATGTTATGATACTAAAAAAAATTAGGAGTGTAAATTTTTTCCATAGAAGAAATGATTACATGATTATTGCTATTTACATAGCCCAATTTTTTCAGGGTCTCTGGGGTTTGTGGAACAATGGTATGAGATATCTCTCTTAGCCACTCACCTACAAACTTGCATTCAACATTGTTAGGGGCTGAACTGTGTCTACCTGAAATTCATATGTTATAGTACTGACCCCCCAGAACCACAGAATGTGACTCTATTTGGAAATGGAATAGGACCTTAAAGAGGTACTTACATTATAATGAGGTCATTAGGGTGAATCCTAATCCAAGATGATTAGTGTCTTTATAAGAATAGCAGATTAGGACAAACTCATAGAGTAAAGACACAGGGAGAAGACAGCTGTCTGTAAGACTCAGAAGGAACCAATCATAATAATACCTTGACCTTTGACATTTAACATTCAGGATTGTGAGAAATAAATTTCTGTTTTTTAAGCCAGCCAGTGTGTGTTACTTTGTTATGGCAGCCCTAGCACACTAATCCAGTTATAAAGATGTTTGCTTTCCATCATTTACAAATCATTATGACCATTAACTACAGGCCAGAGTCTAGTGCTTTCTTCTCTTGAACCTGAAAGATGTCCTCATAAAACCTAAGCTTTTGACCATGATAGCAATAATGAGACTTAAATGCTGAGGCCTCTGTAGTCATCAGCACATGCAAAGAAATGTATGTAAACCAAAGCATAAATCCAGTCTTCCAGGTCCTCAACTGATCTTTTCTTGGCATCCCTCTGGTTATAGCTGAATCTTATCCCTTGCCCTACCCAGATTCAATTATTTGCCCATTTTCTTTGGGCTCAGGTTATATTTAGCTGGCGATATTTCTTTCTTTCTGCCAAAGTTAGGACTAGCTTCTTTACTCAGGTATAGTCTGATACCTATATTCTGACTTTACACTAAAGTATTGGCTTAATAATAAGTTGGATGCTCATCTGATTGTACTAACCAAGAACATGGTAGTTTACTTGCCATGTCGTGGCTTAACTACCACACTTTGTAGGCACTTTTTCTTCCTCTTCCTTTATTAGTTTGCCGGTGTCTTACCATGCAGACCTGCTGTCTTTACTGATCTGGGTTTTTCTGCCAGAAGATTGCCACCTACTACCTACAATGACCTAGAGATTGGCTCTGGTATTAGACTGCCTGGGTTCTTTTTTCTTACCCCTTTCATAATAACTGTGGGCCAAGAATCCTCCATCTGAAAATGAGGGTAATAATAGTCTTTTTCATAGGGTTGTTGGGGAATTTGGATCAGATGATATATGTAAAAGGTTTTGAACAGGACTTAGCATATTGTCAAGGATGAAAAAGGCTGCTCTAAGATGTCAAATCATATTTATTTAATCATTACAACAACCTTAAAAGGAAAGAATTATTTATATCTTGTGTAGAGGAAAACCCACTTTTTTCATGCACTTTCCAGCATGGTTCTACTGAAGAAGAAACAGCCAAGAGAAATGAGCCAAATATAATGACTCACTGTTACCTAAATATAACATGTCTTCATCAGGAGCCATTGAGGAGAAAGACTCACTTTGGAAAGGGGATTAACATAATTATAACCAAGAATATGGAGAAGCTTTTATGCCTTTCTTAAAAAGAGAGTTGGACCAAGTCCCCTGTAGTTAAAAGTAAACTTATTATATGCTCTGGAGGTCCAATCCCTCATCTGACTAACGGGTCTGAAATAAAGCATCCATATTCATATTATACACTGAGTAAATTGGCCGGGACACTGAGGACATGCTGGAGACTTTGAGTCTTCTTGAATTGGGTGATCTATGACAGCAGCATTTGGAGAGGTGCATTAATATACTAGCACTTTCATTTTATAGTTGGGAGACTTAAACCTGAGGAGCATGAGAGTATATTCAATCATCAAGTTTCCAAGAAAACCTTGCTTGGGGTTCATTCTTCTTCATTCATGCTTCCTATCTCACCTAGCTGTATTTTGGCTGAACACAGTATAATTTCTGTTGGGAGTGGGGGCAGGGCAATAACCCACAAATAATGTAAGGAGGAGTTGATGCTCCACGAGGTTTATGTAATTGGAGTTGAATCTTCATGTAATTTTTTGTACTGTTATGTCATTTGTTTTACAAAATCATTTGGAAACTCAAAGACATGCAGTGTTCTATCACATGAGGCCATAAGATATGAAGGACTGCCTTCTTGTGAGCCAAGTGCAGGAAAATATATAAATAAACACTTTCCTCATTTATTTTCACCTTCTCTTCTAACTTATTTTAACTGCTCTCTATAATTACAAGTAGCATGGTTAATAGTAACTCCCATACAGTTTTCTAAAACAGACACTGCCACAGTGCAAAAAAGAAATACTCCTGTGTTGGGCTATCATCATTATATTCTAAATAAGAAGTAGTTCCAGGAAGGTATGTGTGGATCTCTCTGTGGGTGTTATGTGGGATTGAAGGGAGATGGGGCCATAACATGCACTGAGAGAGAAAAAATAGAAATTTAACTGAGTATATGTTTATTCAAAGGGATTGACTACACTGACTTCAGTATTGTACATGTGAAGATTGCAGGAACTTGAACTGACTATTTAAGCTTCAGCTCAAAGTTACGCTGAAAAGAGGTCGCCCGAGTGCCTCAGCTAAAATAACCCTGCATGTCCAACCAAATGACACTCTTTCCTATTACGCCTTAAATTTTTTTCATAGTACTTATCATCACCTGCAAATAAAATCAGGTAATTGCGTGTCTAAATAGTCATTACCTGACTTCTCAACTAGAATGTCTACTGCATGATCCAGGGACTCAGTTCATCATATTCATCACCATGTCCTCAACACTTAGAATACTGCCTGCCACAAATAAATAATTGACAAAAACAGTTTTTTAAATTATATTAATAATATTCACCATTAAAATTAAAGCTCAGCCTGTAAATTAAATAATAGATTATCAGTTAAAATCTGTGGCTTCTTACTTACATGTGTCTATCCACTTATTTTTTTCTTTTGTGTGTTCTTTCAACAAACATTTACACAGCTCTTATTGTATACCACATGCAATACTTTTGAAAGAGAGACAATAACATCTAAGATATAGCTGTGAGCTCAGAAGGAGGGCTGTATTCACTACATAGCTAACAAGGAAAAAATTAGCAGAAAATGTATGCCCCTCAGAAAAGCTCCTTTCAAGTAGACTGCCCTCCTAGTCACTACCCAAACATATGGGAGGGCAATCTTTTATATATACAATAAAGTTGCTTCTGAAAACATACACTCTCAGGTGTATAGTTAGAAGTTCTAAGCTAGAAATAATTTCCATAGACTGAAAGTTCAGTATCAGGCCAGATATATGATAGTCTATTCATGCTCTTCAGTGTTACTGCCTCCCAAGGAGTAATAAGTTCATATGGCAAGAAATTTGGGTAGAAAAGTTGGATGAAGTTCATAACACATTACTCAGAAAAGTTTTTCAGTATCTAAGATACTTCTTGTTATTTGAAAAATTACTCATATTAATGTTTACATTTTAAAAATAGCATTTCATGCAACCCAAAATACTATTTTCTAAAATGGGAAATAAATGTAATGGGTTGAATTGCATCCTGAAAAAGAAAAAGTTTGATTCTGGTACCTCAGCATATGACCTTATTTGCAGATAGGATCTTACTTAGAAGTAATTGAGTTAAAATGAGGTCATTAGGGTGGACCCCATAAAAAGGGAAAATTTGGACACAGAGACGTGTACACAGAGACAACATCACGTGAAGACTGGAGTCATGTTTCTATGAGCCACAGAACTAACAGAAGTTGAGAGAGAGGCTAGCTAATGATTCTTCCCTTGAGCCTTCATAGGAAGACAGCCTCCACTTTGATCTTAAACTTCAGCCTCCAGAATTGTGAAACAATAAAATACTGTTTAAGATCTCTCTCCCGCCATCCATACGCTCAAATTCTATTTATTAAAAAGCAAAAGATGGTAGTTTCTTAACCCTTTGTTTCCACATATTTAACAAGTATGCTATAGAATAATTGGATTCAGATGAAGGTAGATAAGACAAATATTATTTAAAATTTTATCTGAAGTTCCTACAAACTGCCAATAATCCATCTTAACATATTATTGTTTATCTTTCCAAATACTCCTCCAAAATTTATAACATAAATATTTTATTCCCAAATTGGGTAGTGAGACAAGATACTTTAAAGAAGTGACATTTAAATTGAGATAGGAAGATAGGAACCTAAGAAACAAGCCCTTGAGTAAACTGGTCAGGAAAGAATTCCATGTATGAAGAGCAGCATATGTGATGGTCTCAAGGCAGGAAGAGCTTGGGTCCTCTCAGAAATGGAAAGCAGGTCAACCTGGGTGAGAGGAGATAAGTCTGAAGACTTAGGAAGGGCCCTGACCATGCACCATTAGATCGTATTTAGTAAAAATTGATAGCCTTGAAAACAAGCCATCATTTGATTTCAATGTGTGTTTTGTTTTGTCCCCACCAATTTTACAGCCTCTGTCCCTTTTCATATCTCTCAGATGACTCTGCCTTTATTACTACATAATGGTGACCTGGTCTTAGGTCTTTCATGGGCCTGTTATTTTACCTGAATTAGTAACTAAATGCTGATTATGCTTAAAGGAGTGTTGCTATATAAACAATGCTATTTTCATTGATCCATTGCCAGTTATGATTTGGAAAGTTGAGGGAGGATGTTGAAGAGAATATAAGTGGCTGAGAAAGAAATGCTGCAGGCCTAAAACACCACTTCCTGAATTTCATAACATATGATAAAAGTTGGTATGATGTTTATTTCAATAAAATGTAAGCCAGACTTAAGTTGCTTCTAAGTAATATATGAAGAAATGTAATCTGTCGTTCAGTATTTAAAGTGAAATGACAGATTTAGGAGTTTGTGAGGTGGTGGGGGGAAGAGAAGCGGACTCATCAACAATAGAATGCAGAATTTATAGTGCTGAGACTATCAGGTTAACATTCTCAAGGGAAAATTCCCAACAGTAACAACACACCTATAATGAAACACCTAAAAAAAAGTCTAGAAGTGTTCAAACTTGTGCACAAATACCTTATGATTTAATCAAAAGTAGATGATGCCAGAACTACATTAATAATAACTTTGTACTTGACATGAAATGTTCTAATGTATCTCATGAATGATAGTGCATGTAATGCCTAGTTTATGCGTATCCAAAATAAGAATTTACACTACACATTTTTTGTTCTGGGGCATTAAAAAAATGTGAACTTTTTTTAGTTTTACCTCCTTTACAATAATTCTGTATAAATCGTACTTTTTATTTCTGTAATTTGGTCTAACTAAACTGTAAAATGATCACGAGAGATCCAAGAACGTTTACTATACCACGAGAGCACTGAGAAAACCATAAAAGTAATAGAGTCATTCTAAAAGTATTAGGAAATATGTAAGAGAGTGAAGATTGATTTCAACTTAACACCATAAAAACAAGAAAAAAGGAGAGTTGCTTATTACTATAGTCTGAAGTCAAACTCTATAAACACCAACCAGTAGATAAAAGAATCACTTAACAGCCAGGCAAAGTAGCATCAACATTTGACATGAAGAGCTCTTTCCCAATTTTGAACTAAACTAGAAAATTCTTGATTTTCTTCCAAAGTAACTCTTTCTTTTTTTACTCTAATTGTTTCTATTGGACACATACAAACAAACAGAGTCATTATCTGGAGAATTATTTCATTCATAGTAAGTGTTCCTAAAGGAGAGCAAGCAAGTGATGTGTTCTATAAGATTGCCTTATTCCCTGTCAACTCATGTATATGAAATTGTGTTGTATTATAAAAGACGATATCATCATGTAAAGTCTCTATACATGTTGTTCTAACTAGAGGTTTGCAACTATTGTTGCATATTAGAAACTCCTGAGAAGTTTTAAAATGTTGGCCCTAAAGCCCCAACCCAGACCAATTAAGTCAGATCTGGGTTCTTTGTAAAATGTACAAGTTCTTTGTAAAATGTTCCCAAATGATTATAATGTTCAACCAGTTTGAAAAAACAATAACACTGTTCCGAATGAATAAAAATATTTGTGTACCCCCCAAAAAAGAGTCATTTTAAAAAGAAAAATAAAGCTCTTGTGTGTAACATGTTAGTAATAACAGAGATACATTGTGAGCATCCCAAAATTAAAAGTATTAGAGTACAGCCTCCTATACTCTTTGTTTGGTGTTTCTGCTAGTCTGACAAAAAGTGGGTGCCATAATTTGCAAAAATGTTTAAGAAAAAAATAAATAAATTGATCAATGAGTAGCTGAGGACTGATATATACAAATTGTCTTGAACTTTAAGAATAATTAAAATTTGACTACTTTCAGCTTCTAATGAGCTCTTATTGCCTTTGAAACTTTGTTTACATGCCTTGTAAGATCTGAAAGCTTCTGTATACTGACAGGTTTCTAAAAAAAAAAATCAAAGTTTTTACACATAAGAATTAAACAATAAAGTGCAGGTAAGAGATATATGTATTGTGATTATGATGCATATTGTATAAGCTAAGTAAAGATCTCCAAAGAAATATTTGTTTGTGAATGCACACATACATATTTTTATATTACATTCACATGTATTCATAATACACACACACACACACACACACACACACACACACAAACACAGAATAAGGGTAAGCTCTTCATCTACAGTAAATTCTAGCCAGCTGAGACATATACAATAGGTATATCCTTATCCTAGAGAAATAGTGAATTAGAAGATCCAGACTATCCTATATAATAAAAGCCTAATATGCTAAGTGTCAGGTCGTCTGGTCATCCATTCAACCAATCAAAGCATACTATGTTAATGATATGCTAAGGCTACTCAGTTACTCGCTATGACATGCCCTGACCACCAGGGGGCAGATGCTCCAATGGTAGGTTAGCTTGCTGCTGGGATCTGGCCAATTGGGACTGAGTGAGATGTGCTGGACTTGACCTGGAGCTCTCCTGTGGTTTCCTTCCCAGCTGGCCAACCTCCCACATCCCTTCCTGGCCCTGATCATGCACCAGTACGGTTCCTTGGCCTGGCCTGAATCCTCTCGCAATCTGGGCTGAGGGACACCCTCCACCCCCCAAGTGCACAAATTTTGTGCAGCGGGCCTCTAGTTAGTAGATAAATGTTCAATGATTTCTTAATACATTTTGGAATAAAACACAAGAGTCCTTGCCTTCAAGAGATTGATAGGTTATGGAAAATAAGCTTTCATACTAGCTTCCCAGGTAGACATTCATTGTAAATCATTTAATAGGATTTTTATTCTCAAAGTAATCATGTTTGTCCCTTAAAAACTTGGCCATATTTTTCTTTGTTCTCCTTAAGAAATATTTACCATTTGATATGCATGGTAGACAGGGAGATTCACTGTCTATATTTGCTTCAGGGAGGAATATTGCCTATGGCTGGTAGTGCTGACCATAAAAGCCTCTAGTACTTGGCTCCTTCAAGATCCTCCTCAGCAATAGGAGCTGCATGAGGTCATACTTTCCTTGGGGTAGTCCATATCCAGGAACTGACCTCTGGGGGGTGCCAAAGGCCAGTCATTTTGAGTCTCTGAGGGACAACCCTGACCTACCATCTGTAGAGCTCCCTCTGCATTTGGCCAAAGCTTTGCTGGACTGGCTTCAAAGTTTGATTTCTCTTTTTGCCCAATCCTAGTCCTAGCACCTCCATTCCTCAGGTGTCAACAACTGATAAATATCCTCCACCCCAAACTCTGCTCAGTGTCTGCTTCTAAACATTATAATCCATAACAGTATAAAAATCAAAGGAGGAAATGGTTATAAAATCAGAAACAAAGTAGTTTCTCTTGCCATTTGGTTTTCTTTGTTTAATGCTATTAGGATGTAGATTAATTTATTTCAAGCCTATATCATCCTTTCAGATGCTTATTTCTTGGAAGCAACACAACTGAGTATAACTTCTATCAGCTTCTGTAGACCCAGGTGTAAGTTTGAAAGTGATATTTTAGACCCCATTGCTATTGTAATCTCTCCTCCAATGAATCAGAATCATGGGTGTTGGGTATGACCTCTGTGACAGTCAAGTTAGCTCTGCTGGCATATGGGGTATTATCTCCTTTGAAATATTGCAAGAGGATCAAAGGTAGCACAGATCTTCATCTTATACCACAGAATATGAGTCAACCAAGGTTGACTCGAGACATATTTCATGTGTGTTTAGTCATATGGTGAGTCAGTGTTTTAGTCAGAGACAGAGTGAATAAGTTGGGGTTCCTTGCTTACCATGTCAAACCTTTAAATTCTCTTTTCAGAGAGAATATACATGCATTTTTGGCTTTACGTGTACATCGTTGTGTGTTTTTTCTCACCACCACTAGACAAATATGTTAATTGCACTAAAAAATTTTAAAAGCTTTGCCAAGCTAAAATTGAGAACATGGCATCAAAAGGATGTCTGCCTTCTGCATTTTATAGGTAAAATTGATATTTTATATCTGAGAAAAGACACAGGGAGATGAAGTGGTTCATTCTATATAGATCAAAATCCAATTGGGTGGTAAAGATTGAACTACAATTCAAAAATAGTGTCTAATGTTTAATCACATCATGCTGCATTTCATTCACACTTTCTTGGTTGTCAGAGTATCCCTGATTACCTTTTTTGGTAACTGTAAGATGTGGATTATTTAGTTACAAAGAGAATGTTGGAAGGATGGCAATAGACTGGGAAATTTTTTTTCTAAATTAATGTTATATTTGCATTGTAATGTTAGTTGAGCCATTTATTCTTTGTTTGCAAAAGATTTAGCAGGTAAGTTTTCAGAAGAGCAGTTGTTTAATTCCTAGTTCCTAACAAATTGGCAAGGGTGAGCAGAGCTCAGTTAAGGAGATTCAAGGAATCATGGACTTCACAGAACACAGAGTATAATGTCTTCAAAAGGTCATTTTTGTACAGATTTTACCATTCACATTTTATTGAACCCTGTGTATTTCTTTCATATCATGTGGCACAATTAGAATTAATCACATTTGGATACTTTTAAAAAATATTTTCCTTAATTGAGCATGTTCAAAGTAATTGACAGCAAGGACTCAGAACCCAGTCTATTAAAGCTTATGTTCTGCTTCCACTACCAACTAGTAGGGTAGACACATTACTAAACTCCTCTAGCCAATTTCTTGTGTTTAAAATAAGAAGGCTAACATCTTACTCATAGAGTTATGAATTTTAAATGAATTAATATTTATAAAGTACGTAGAACATTGCTTGGCATATAGCAAGAGTTAAGTACTTAAAAATGAATAAAAATAAATATTTATTTTCTAGAAGTAATGGAAAGAGGAAACACATCTTTAGTTACTTTTTTTCTCATTAGCTATAATTGCATGTTGAGTTGGTTAGTAAATTATTATTATTTAATGAATAAAGAGATGAAATGTTTGAGGCCAAAAATATAGTAAAGATCTACTCAAGATCATACATTTTAGTGCTATCAATTCTTCACTAGTATCACAGGGCTAGTACTACTACTGATTCAGTATGCCTTCCTTGGTGTTGTGCAAACATCATTTCATTTGACATTACAGAAGCCCTAAAATGTAAGGATCAAATCTCATCTCACAGATTAAGCAATTGAGGTTTCAAAAGGTTAAGTAATTTATCTAAAATCACAGCAATAGTTGGAGCAGAGCCTATGATCAAATACAGGTCATTCAGGTGCAAAGTCTGGATTCTTTCCATGTTATCCTGTACAGTCTTACCTTAAGAGAGTGCTTAGTGATATCAGATAGGGAAGACTGAAGTCACTGAGACTTTCATGGGCATAAGAAAAGCAAAATTATAATATTTGGTATGTAAAAACTGATCTTTCAAAAACACATCTCATCTTCTAAGTTCCCTCCTAAGCAAACATCAAGCTTAACGATTTTAGCAATATTTCACATCACTTGCTGACATGTTTTACTGATGTCAATTAATTGCAAAACTAGAATCTAAGTTTGAAGTCATCTGTAGTTCAGTCTATTAAATATACTTAAGCAAACTATTAGTATTTATAAATTTCAAGATTAACAAAAAAAATGCAATGAAGGTAGTTTCCCAATGAAAAATTTGAGTACCATTTTAATGCTGCACAAGTAGAATAAAACCAAGTAAAAAAGCATTGCATCCTTAGTCATAAACCATGATGTATAAATCATAATTCATAAGCCATATATGCTTCAATTTATAAATATGAAAAGAGAGAATGAGCAGAAGAGCTTGGATAAGTGTTAGAAATGATGCAAAACTACCCAAGAAATCCCGTGATAAGGCTAAGAATTCACTGTGTCTGGAGAACTCAAGTAGCAAAATTTTGGGAATTGACTTGAACACATCTTATCTGTTCTTCCTGAACTGAGCCTGTGTACTGTTACATTTCATTTCACTGTAATGTCTTGTAATTGGATTATAGTAAGACATATAGATCTGAGTAATAACTATGATGCAACATAATCAAAGTATTGCTCCTAAAAAGCACAAGAAAACTGCTCATATTTCTAACCAAGACACAGGACAGAGACACAGAAAGATTTTGAGAAAGAACAATGTGGCCTATAGTATCACCTCATTAAATAGCTCTGATCTAATCTTCATCATTCCATAAAGTAACTCCAAGCAAATAATTCATGTATAGATGATCACATCTGGAGTCTGAATGCATTCTCTTCTGTTTAAATATAGCATTTTGAATTATTTTCAGGGGACAATCATTTCTTAAAATCTAAAGCTAACCAGAGACAGTACCAGGGACAAAAACAAAATCATACTTCCTTGTTTGTCTTATTTGTAACTGGATCTACTTTTTGTCTTATTTGTGACTTGCTGTGTCTGCTTAGTTTCCATTTAGCTGCTATAAATGTACAGCTCACTGACTATAGTATTTAACACATTTTGTGTTATTGTTGTACAAAAACAACTCTACACAGTGAATGACAAGAAGTCAACGTTTTAAATGTACTTATAGCAATTGAACAAGCATTTCTGTGGCTTTGCAAAGTTGCACCCTCATTTATTCATAAGTACTCTGGTAGGTCTTTGAAATAAAAACATGGTTACATAGAGAGGCAATGGGTGATATAGTAAAAGGCCTGAGACAGGGTCTGGTCTAGAAAATGGGAATTTTGTTTCACCTTTTTCACTCATTGTTTCTGAAAACTAACTAGAAGGCTGTGAAATTTAACTGATCTCAGTTTCTTCGGCCATAAAAATGGGGAGGTAAACTAGATTACCCTAAAGGACATTTTCCAGGTTTTGCCTCCCATAAAAATAAAGCAAGCAAATGAAATATGTGTTTAAAGCTGATAAATGGAACATTGACTCCACTTGCAAATTACCCAGAACTTGTAATAAAAAAACACAGAGAAGATAAACAGACATAGAGAGGCAAAGGCAAGTGGAAATGGCAACTGTAATTGAGATATTCTAATTAGGAAACCATCAGGGACTAACCCTTACTTCTATCCAAAAGCATTTTGTCAGAGTTTTTCTTTCTTTTTAATCCTCACCCGAGGACATGCTTATAGAGAGAAAGGGAGGAAGAAAGAGAGACAGAAAAGAGAGAAACATCAGTGTGAGAGAGCATTGATTGGGTGCCTTCCATATATGCCTGGACCAGGAATCAAACCCCTGACCCAGGTACTGTGCCCTGAGTGGGAATCCAACCAGCAACCTTTTGGTGCATGGGACAACACCCAACCAACTGAGCCACTTAGGCTGGGCTTGTTGAAGTATTTAAAACTCTTTTCTAACAACAAACTTAGGGCGTAGGAGCTGACACATTTTACATAAGAGGAGATCATTCCTTAACATGTTTAAGACATCTTTAGAGAGACAGATTTAAATCAACGTCTGTCAAGTCTAAATACAAAAAAAAAAGGTTCCTAGAAGGCTGACATATATTCCAAAAAAAGCTCCCCCCAAAAAACACAAGCCAAATCAATCAAATAAGACAGAGCCTAACTCACAATTGTGTCAAAAAGCAGCAAGATCCTCTTTCACAGAAAAAAATAAAAAAAATAAAAAATAAGGATAATGCATACTTAAGTCCTTTGGAAACTCTTCTGAGCAAACAACAGTACGTGTGAGCTTCTAGGGCTGAGGAGTGTGGCCACGGTGGAATGTTGTGGCAAATATAAATTACAGAGAAGATGCGTGGCTTTTCATCTTGTGCCCTCACCCGCAGATGTCTGTGGGATGAAAGGAGAAGTCAGTGCCAGCCCCCCAAGTCCTGCAGTTCTGACACCCTGTAATCGTTTGCTAGAGTCATAACCTCCCCCTCCTCGTCCACCAGCCCTCCTCTTAGGGCTGCTTTATTGTACACATTTCACTTGGAAAAAAAGGAAACTCATGAAGTCACATCACAATTAATTTTGCCTGGAGAATTTCACAATATCCTTTGAGATCACAATAACCTAGAGGATATTGTGCAATTGGAGCTGGGAGTTTCTTGCCTAAGTTCGAATTTGGAGGGGGTGCCCAGGAAGAGGGTGAAAGTGGGTGAACTGATCTTGCTTAAAACAATTGAGTTGGCCTGAAGGGAACAGGAGTGAATTTAACAGTGACTAGTAACCTTGGTAAGAACTTATCTCCTCCAAGTTATCATTTTTAATATTCATATCTTCTTAATATTATTTTTCCAGGAAGTGTGCTTTTGTTTGCCCTGAAAAAAAAAATCATGTTAATTTGTGTATGTTTTTTAACGCCGGGACATGCCTTCTGTACACTACCATGACTCATCATTGTTAATTTAAAATAAATAAGCAAATATATGATTCAATAAATGAGATGACTAAAAGAAGAAGAGGGTGTTTGGCCAGCCAACTTAGTCCTACATTTTAATTAAAAAGCCTGCCTCACACACCATCAATACATTTTCAAGTGACCTGTCATGAACAGTTCTAATCGCAAGCATGTCATTCACTCTTTCATGATAAATTGGCAGATTATGCTAATATTAGAAAAGGAAGCTATCAACTTCATCTGTGCCAGACAAGCGATGCCATTGATTTCATAATTTATGATATGTGTTTGGAAGAGGAAGATGGCTAAGGACAGGGTTTCACAAACGGAATAAAATGTTATAGTGCGATAATCAATTAGATATAGTTGACAAATAGGTGGAGAAAACCATTTCAGATTTTTATGCTTTCCTAACAAACACTCAGAGATCCAGTGTCACATTATATCGTTTTAATCCTTTCACAGAGGACCTATGATAATAGCCAATACATGTTAATTAAGATTAGTAATTGGCATTTTCTTACAAGTTTTTGACTGAAAAAGTCATAAAGGTTCACTTGATTGGGGGTCAAATTTTCTCCCTTAAAGCGATAAAGAAAATTAATATATTTAATTTTATATTAAATAGAGTATTATTAATTACACCAGTGAAGTTTCAAAAGTCACTGTGTGGCTTCTAGTGTCCTGTTCCTATATGTAATTGTATGGAAAAATCACTTAGGTTATTTCACATTCTTATAAAAGTGATGATGTGCAATGGGAGTGGAAATTTGGAGGCTCAAGGAAAATCTGCTGTACCTTTATAGTCAGTTAGGACAGCAAGACTATAGCTTAATATGCATAGGTATGTGTACACTTTATACCTTACATTGATAGCCAAATAAAGTTGTTTATCTTCAGTTAAAAGATTCGATTTTACTCTGAAATTTATTCTCAAAACATATGAACAAAGCCTTGCATAAAGCTGAAAAAATAAACCATCATGAGCAAAAATCATCAATTTGTCTCAAGGTTTCTCTCATCAATCTTAAAACAAAAATATATAGCAGATAAAGCAAAGTTCATTAAACATTAACCTTGTACTTGAATTTAACCATTTTTATCTTATGTGGAGTTAATGCATGCACATATGCATACAGGCATATCCATAACACCCAAACACAAGTGAACACTTACCCAAAACATAACAGATCATCAACTATTTCTGGAAATGTCTGGAAATCTTTATTATTCTGATCCTTATCATATTTGATAAATGCTTGCCTTATGACAACAGCTTTTTGTGTGAAATTGTCATATAGTTTATCACCCTTCCAACATAGTGAAAGATAATTTTATTTATTACAATGGTCTTACATGGGTAATTTAAAAGCACGGAATATGATCTGTTTCCAATTAATAGGTCTCCTTTAATAGTGAGCTGATATGATTTCATGTACTATAAAATAAAATTATAGTACTATAAAATTATTTTATAGTACATGAAATCATAAGTGTAATTTCTAAACAATTTTAAAATAAATAATCAGTTGTTTTTCAGGTTAAAATGATATATATTTTAAAGCATGCTAAAATAAAACCATTTGGAAAATATTCCAATTTTCTGAAGAAATATTTTCCTGAACACTTGTGAACTTGGGGATTAAAGAATTGTATAAAGCACAGTACCTATTCATCTTCCAGAATATTCTTTCTCCCTGTGTTTTTAAAAAATTTATATTTTATTGATTTTTTTACAGAGAGGAAGGGAGAAGGATAGAGAGTTAGAAACATCGATGAGAAAGAAACATCGATCAGCTGCCTCCTGCACACCCCCCACTGGGGGTGTGCCCACAACCAAGGTACATGCCCTTGTTCGGAATGGGACCTGGGATCCTTCAGTCTGCAAGCTAATGCTCTATTCACTGAGTCAAAGCAGTTAGGGCTTTCCCTGTGGTTTTAATCTCACTACAATTCCTCAAAAAATTAGTTTTAGGTTGAAAGTGATTTTTGTTTTGCATATGCAAACCTACAGGATACAGTTGATAGGTAAGGACGAGTAGCATTGTTTTATCAATGCCAAATTGATTTTCTCAAATTCTATTTTCATAAACAAAACAATAGTTAAAAGTAAAATACAAGTCAACAATATGTTATCTGTAACAGTAGTTATCAAATAGATTCACATCCCTAGGAGCCAACCATTATTAGCTTCATCAGTTTCCTAGTGAGTGCATTTGTAATTCTGGATCAAAGGACCCTTTATAGAAGAACCATTCTTAAGTGTTTTACAAAAGTACTTTTTCCTGTTTAGAGTTATTTCATCAAAATGCATTCTGCCAGCACAATACCTTTTAAAGTTCTCTTGTATTTTTTTTTTTTTAAATCCTCACCCGAGGATATTTTTTCATTGATTTTGAGAGATGGAATCCAATCCGGGACCCTTTGTTCTGCAGACCAGTGCTCTACCCACTGAGTTAAACCAGCTAGGGCAATGTTCAGTTGTATTTTAAAGGTTTAAGCAATGCCTTCCAGATGCATCTAGAGTCTCATATTGTTTGTTTTTCCTCTCTTCTTTCTTTCTGTAAACCTCTAAAAGAATAATATTAATAACTAGCCTGAGATATAATCCTGTAAAACTATGTGCATTAACATAATTCAACAGTGCAAAAGTACAAAGCAGACTAAAAGAGTAAGGACAGAGCTGAGCAATCACATTTGCTTAGGCCTTGCATTATGCTGAACTTGGGTGAAATAAATCCAAGATAGAATTAAGTCCAAATGTTTCCTGCTTTCTTCCGTCTTAATAGCTTCATATTTCCTTCATTTTTATGTCCTCCACAGTTTTCATGTTTAAAATTGTCATCTTGGAGAACATTGAACATATTTATGGCATGTCTATTTCCTGATACATAGTCCAGTCTATCATATTGCAGTAGTTACTAGACAACAAGAGAGAATTTTGGATTTATACAGAATAGAAACATTTAAATTATGGAGGAAATGGGACTACATCATGCCAACTTAAAAATAAATCTTTCCTTTTACTTTAAAAGCTATGACAGCACTACCAGGTTTGGCTCAGTGGATAGAGCCTTTGCCTGCAGACTGAAGATTCCCAGGTTTGATTCCGATCAAGGGCACATGCCCGAGTTGTGGGTCAATCACCAGTGCGGGGCATGCAGAAGGCAGTCAATCAGTGATTCTCTCTCATCATCAATGTTCCTATCCCTCTCTCCCTCTTCCTTCCTCTCTGAAATCAATAAAATATATCTAAAATAGAAGCTGTGACAATATTTGTAAAGTTACTTTTTACTTCATAATACAATACATTTACTCCTTAAGTGACCAAAGCAAGTCAATAGTCCAAGTTGATATTATGAAGATAAAGAAAACAAAGGATCAAAAACAACAAAGGGTCAAGAATAAAATATGAAGACTATGTTGATAGTTAACATGTAATTCATATTTCTGCAATTAAGAGTCACATTAAGAGTTCTACTTATATCTTTTACTTAGGGTTTTTCATCAATTTTGGGGGGAAGGAGGAAGAGGGAAAGAGAGAGTAAAACATTGATGTAAGAGTGAGGGAAACATTGGTCAGCCTCCTCCTGCACCCCCACTATGGGGGATGGAGCCCATAACTCAGGTATGAGCCCTGAAATCAAGATGGCAACCTTTCCGTGCAATAATGTGCAACTAACTGAGCCACACTATCTAGGGCTGTACTATATCATTTAAATCTTCCATGAGATGAGGAGATATGTTCCCTCAGTCCCTCAGATTACAGATGTTAAGTAACTGGCCCAAACTCACACAATTAGTAAGTAGTCACACCAGAACTAAATTCAGCCCTAGTGGATTTGGCTCAGTGGATAGAGTATTGGCCTGTGGACTGAAAGATCCTGGGTTCAATTCTGCCCAGGTTGCGGGCTCGATCCTCAGTGTGCGTGTGTGGGAGGGGGGCTTGAGTAGCCGATCAATAGTTCTCTCTCATCATTGATGTTTCTACCTCTCTGTCCTCCCTTTTTCTTTGAAACCAATAAAAACGTATTTAAAAAGAATTAAATTCAAACAATTGGATTCCCAAAAATCACATTTCCCCCTTCTCTTTTGAGGAATCTCTACAAATATTATACCTAAGTGCTTATGTAAAAAAACAAAAAAACAAAACAACAACAACAAAAGAAAACAAAACATAAGAAGGGAAGAAGTAGAGGAGCATGAGAGGGTGAATGGGAGGAAGGGGAGGAGAGAAAGTTTGCATGATATAATGTTTGTTACCAATCTTTGTGCAGCTTCTCACTATTGATAAGGCAGACTGGCATTTTCTGATTCAATCCCTATTATTTAGAACACCTAACTTCCCAGTTAGTTTCTATACACAGAAAATAAATAAGAGTTAGAGGAATGGAGAAGAGGAAGAGAAAGAAGAGGAGAAGAAGGAGGAGCAGGAGGAAAAGAAGGATAAGCAGGGAGAGAGAAATGACCACGTTATCTGAATAAATGCATCCACCTAAATCAGACATCAGCACGAAGATGCCTAAGGCCTCGGCACCCTTCTCTTAGTGCTCTGCAGAGGAGGTTTTGGCTCTTTTCTCTCAAAATCAAATGTCAGTGTAATGGCTAACCTACGTGAACAGTCTTTGTTTCTCAGGGATGAGCCAGCCAAGCAATGACATCAAAACGAAAAAAGCTTCATGATGCTCGTTTGTGGCATTTTACAAAGTGTCAACTGCTACAACAGATGAATTATACAGAGCCATAAGAGCAAGAAATCAATTGTTTGGGCACGCTATTCTGATTTCTTCTTAAACTTTTTAAGAATGGATAAGGAACTGTCTATGACTTGGAATTAAGTGTTTCCCAATGAGAGTAGCAATTACTTTCTCCCTTGCCTCCTCCACAGAATTCTTGAGTGCTTTTGGATAACTTTGACATATGAAGAAGAGGATCTTCCCGACACAAGTTAAGTTCTGGTCCAAGACAGGGAAAATGGCTGGAGACCAGGTTACACAGAATGAGCCCAGATTTTCAGACTGTAAACTATCCTCCCATCCTTCAATCATTGTTTAGGTACATATGTTCAGATGTCAGAAGTCTGTCTTTTTTCCAGTCTAATTTTGTTATAATAGTATATGTATTCAAATACTTTATAAAACCACATCCCAGAAAATATGTAGGGGAAAATAGAGATCTTTTTATCATAAAATGATCACATTTTATTTTACTTCTGAAGATTATTCACCAAATATATTTCATCTTTTGCTAAATTATTAGAAAATAAAATTATCCAAAAGTGAATTGAAGTATAGGTTTCTCTGAGGATTGAAATATGCATTAGTCTAGTCATCTATCCTCTGGCTTGGACAAAGATTTTCATCTCTACAATCGCAATTCCTTTTTTGGCATCATGTCTTCAAGCTGCTAAATTTAATCTACCTGAGCCCTTTCTTAAAGCGATTCCTTCTGTCATTATCAGAAAAATACAAACTTGTACTTGAAAGTTAAGCTGTACTTTGGAATAAAATTATGTTTATAATAGACCTTGTGAGAACTGTATTTTTGAAGGTAGATATGTAAAGCGATGAGTTTGCATCCCTAGTTGCCATCATGAAAAAACTAACTGTTCTCCAGCCTTTGCTAAGGCTAGAAAAATGCAGTCAACATTACCTCTTTGTGACAGAGCAGTCTCTTTTCTGTTACTACAACTCCCTTCCCATTTCATAAGTTGTGATAAAGCTTCCCCTTGGGTCTGAAGCTGCTTGACTAGTGGAAATCTCCCCACTTCCTGAAATATCCAGGAAACCCCTCTGAGTCTACGTAGTTCTTTCTCTCTGGAAAAGGCAGAGGGTGAATGATGCTCAGGCTAAATCTAGAGAGACCGGCTATTTGCCAGAAGCCTCACTGGAGGGAGAGGGTGTTACAAATGTTGGATGGGAGCCCTGCGTTGAATCAGTCAGCCCTCACATTTCCATTCTCTTCTGAAGAAGGATGCTCCAGATGGTATGGATTAATGTGTATTTGTAGTCCTTTTTTGGCACAGGGTAGCTGCAAGATAAGGAAATGTGAAGTAAATAGGGATGAAAAAAGAAAGTCACTAGTGAAACAAAACTGGAAGCATTTAGGTTTCTAAGTAAGAGACTTCAGAGAATTAGATGTAACAGCAAAAATAAAAAGGATAATTGATTTATTCTAGTATTGTCCTAGAGCTAGAAAACAAAATAATCACAGACTGCTTTTTATAGTAGTTGAAAGGCTTTTGTTTTCTAAGAGTTAATAAATTTAATTTGCTAAACGATGCAAAGAGATATTTCCTTTTTATTTGCTTGTTTTATATTAACGTAATTTATTTTTATTTTTTTTATTTTCTGAAGTTTTACATATGTCTCCTTTTCCCCCAGTTGACCCCCCCAGCCATCCTCCCCATATATTAAAGTATTTTTTAATTGTTTAAGGTATTACAAATAATAGTACATATGTCTTTTCCCCCCATTGCCCTTTTCTCGGCCTTCCCTAGCCCCCTCAGCACTTGCCCTCCTCCTTCTCCCCTCCCCTCAGTGTCTTGTGTCTATTAGTTGTGCTTATATGCATGCATACAAGTCCTTCTGTTGATATATTACCCCTCCCCCCAGCCTTTCCCTGCCTGCCCGCTGTAGATTGACAGTCTGTGCTATGCTTCTTGGAACTGGAGAGCATTATGCTAAGTGAAATGAGCTAGTCCATGAAAGATAAATACCACATGATCTCATTCATTTGTGGAATATAAAGAACATTATAAACTGTTGAACAAAAATAGAGGCAAAGATATATTTCTATTGTTGTTGGTCTTATTCATTTTCTGATTCCATCACACCACTGGTCGTTTATTTTTGGAATTTGCATGATGCGATTTAGCTTCAGTCATGGTGCATATGATATCAGGCAATTGCTGAAGATCTACACATTTTTAAACAGAGCAAAGAAATACTTATTCTCATTGATGGACTTGAAGGGAGCTAGGCTTGGCCTTACTTCTATAATAGCTTATGCTCTGTTGTAAGCCATAGCAACAGGAACCAAATTCAATCATTGATAATTCAATCACGAATTCCTCAATTTACTGGACTTAAACATGCTTCATATCTGGTCTAGCCTCCTGGTAAAACTCAAATATTTAATGCTGTTGTCTTTATAGTTTCCATCCTTTCTGATCTCTGAACCTATATTTAAGCCCTCCTTCTTGCTTTAAATATCAGAGTGTAGCTCATTATGAGACAATTCTTTTTGGGTGTTTTGTGCTTTTATACACCTAAGAGTAGGGCACTGACTAGTTTTGTTTCATACTATCTTCAAGGATGTGTACAGTAAACAGCCTGGAAAAGAGAGATCACATGTCCTGGTGCCAGCTTAGGGATCTTCTGTAACAAGGAACTGCATGTGCAGGTATCTCATAAGTTTCTTTTAATCATTCTCTGCAAATTTGGAGCTTAAGAAACTGGCAAAAAAAATTTCCAAAACTTTTGCTGTTCTACTTCTGTGAGCAATAAATTGCCTTTTGTCTCTGATTCAGGGATCTTGTGTTTTCTGCCAGAATTCATGAAACTGTGGGAGGTTAACTTGTTAGCTTGCAAGAAGGATAACATCTGAGTCCCTTTCAAGTTCTTGCTATAGTTTTTATTCTTTTTCCTTATAAAAAACTTTCTTTAATTGATTGTAATGTGAATTATAAAATATCGAATGTAAGAAATGGAATAATCTGATCATAATATTGACTTGACTTTTATTGATAAGTATTTATGTTTTACAATTCCTTCTTAAGTCATAATCTTATGACTTGAAGATTAAATAAATTTACTAGAGATTACATGGTCAGTAAATGGGCTAAAATTTAAACTTCCAACTCTGAAGTCCTACTACACTGTAAAGTAATACTGAATGATGAAGAGCTGTTATACTGAAGGAGGCAGAGTCAGGAAAATAGAAAGTTGCTACAATAATGGCCATGAGAAAGAACAGAGCATATAGTGAAGATTAGTAGAAAATAAATAAAAATGACCTGATCCTACAGAGAACTTGATTTTCATCCTTTTTTATTTTGATTTATTGAGACCTCAGCATATCCCATTCTAATGATATAAACTAGAGTAAAAATACAATAAAACCTACATCTTGTATTAAGTTTTTATAATTAAGGGACACAAGCCAAAATAAGGCTGCAATAGACTTTGTCATTGTAATCCAAAATTGTACATTACACATACAATGAAGACTCCTAAGAGTGATCAATTATTCAGACATGGGAGAGAAGTGAGAATCAGAAGTTTTATCACAATTAGCTATTAGGGATTATATAGAAAGTTCCTTTTCTAACATAGAATTGATATTATTTAAAGTGTAATATATATCATACATTTATATATGATGCTTACATAAACCAGAAACGGAGATAAAATTAAATTAAATTCATATAAATCACCAAAAGCATCTTCTAATGCAGTGATATTCATCATTAACTTTTGGTGTGGGAAAACCAAGAGCCAAAGTACATTTTTTTAATGTAATGAGGTATCTTAAGTGGTCATCATTAAGGGGAAATAGCATAACCATACCTTTGGGTTCTTGCCTGTGATTGGATGACACCTTCTTCCAGCAGTGGACCAAGGAAACCAAAATAAAAATTTTTAGGGATTTTGAGTTTTCCATTAACAGATGGATAAAATTCATAGAAGTTTTTATTTATTAACTCATTTATTCAATCAACAATGAGCCCTTCCAATATCCAGGTGCTGAGCTGGCTACTCAGAGACCAGAAATCAGTACTCATAAGGGATAACCTAGTAAATGATAATCAGCCTAGTGAGGGATAATCCTGTAATCTCTAATATCTGGAAATGCACATGCATTAGAGTTCTTACCAAGAGATCAATAAAAAATGTTTACTACGACTTCAAACTTCCCAGAATAGGTTGTTTAAAAATAGAAAAAGTATGTGGGTCCACTCTCCTAGAAATACAATCTATAATTTGCATTGCCCTTCTTCTGGAACAATCTTTCCCTCACTCTTCTCTTGACTGACTTCTCTTTCAAGATCTAATGTTTCTTCCTCTTCAAAAAGATTATAATCTGTTAAAAGAAGCATTTGTTAAACAAATAAATCATTCTATCATGGCATTCTATTTATTTCCTTCGGAGGATTAATCGTAATCTAAATGTATTTATTTGTTTCATTATTTATTACTTGTCTACATAACTAGAATATAAATTTTCAAGGGCAGAAGCATTATTTATCTCCTTCATAGCTATATGCTCGACACTTAGTATCTCACACATAACAATCACCTACTACATAATTTATTGAATAAGCTAGTCATACTCTCCATGTTAGAGCACTTAGGATTCACTCAGCTGCTAAAAATTAAAATCTGAAAGCCCACTGCTTAGTCACAAAACTGCATCATTTTACATCATGAAGTTTCTAGGAGAGGAAGCATCAGAGGTAGCTTGGTAGCTCAACATCATCATTAATGAGTCAGGTACATTTTATCTTTCAACATAGTTATTGTCAAGAGGTTGGCTCTTCCACAAGCCAGGTCACCTATGTTTGCAAGATGCTGCAGCAATTCTGGAATGTCATGTCTCCACATGAACAACAGAAAGGAAAAAACAGGATTGTCTCCTACCATATGACTGCTATAATTCAAGAACAAATGTTTATGGACAACACTTAGAAAACTTCGCCTTAAAGGTCATTGTTCAAAATCCCATTTTAAATCTACAAATAGACCAATTTCAAGGAAAACAGGAACATGATGATTGGTTCATACCAATGGTTTCTCAAACCTTTTGATAGTGATTCACAATAAAATATGTTTGTATATCAAGGCCCAGTATATGAGCATACTAATTGTTAATTAAAGCTTTTATGAAATTTTTCTTACCCTTAATCTATATAAAACAATCTGTTTTTCTATTTCATGTTATTATAAAAGGATATGTAACCCACTTATTTGATTTTATTATCTATGAATGTTTGGGACCCACAGCTGGAATAACACTGTCTTAGACCAGTCATGATCTCATTTTTAAGTTTTGGCTCTGAATAAAATGAAGAAAGAGTGTCTGCTCAAACTAAATTGTGACCTGAGAAAAATGACCTTGGCATAGGGAAGTTGCATCTGCTGGATGTTTAATGAGTTATTTTTAATATCAACAGTTTATTGGACCTTTCATAATACATTGTTGTGAGTATTACATGATAAATTAATAGTAACTGCAAGAAAAACTCTAACTACATATGGCTACCAAAGGCAATATGTCAATAATCAAATTAGTGCCCTAACTGGTTTGGCTCAGTGGATAGAGCATCAGCTTGTGGACTGAAGGATCCCAGGTTTGATTCTAGTCAAGGGCATGTACCTCAATTTTGGGCACATCCCCAGCAGGGTATGTGCAGGAGGGCAGCTGATTGGTGCTTCTCTCTCATCGATGTTTCTAACTCTCTATCCTTCTCCCTTTCTCTCTGTAAAAAATCAATAAAATATATTTAAAATAATCAAATTAGTTTCTAGAGCCCTATCAAAATTAAAAGGTATATGGATTTGTTTTGTTCACTTTTATTTGCTTAGAAAAGATCACTTATAAATAAAATCATAGATTAAAATATCAACTAAATGGGAGCTTCTCTATTTCTTTGAAGGTTGTCATAAAACTATCCCAACATTCTTAGGATTTCTCTGCAATCCCTCCAGTTGGCTCTCTTGCTAATAATGAAGTGCCCTACATAGATGTTTGCTGCCCCAAGGTATTCTTGCCAAAGTGCTACAGAGAATGTCCACCTCCCTGATATCTCCAAAATATACAAACAAATCTTATTGGCTCTTCCTCTGAATGAAGAGGTTGCCTTCTTCTATACACACTCTCAATTTTCCCTTGACCTTTACTTCTTGAATATGTATCTCTATTTTCTTCTAATGTTATTTTTTTAAAACCCATTATTTCTAAATCGACACTAGACATTCTAATTCTAATACAGTACTGTCTCATCTACTAGTATCTGTAGTGGCATAGAAGCAAAGTGTGCTACAAAAGTAGAATTTCAGGATAACTGAATGTGATTACTCCAAGCCCTAACACTGCTAAATTGTGTTCATTTCTATGAAATTTTTCTCAAACTGTATTGTAAAACTACCAGTACTAATAGTGTGTGCTGGGGATCTAAAATTTTATTGATGACTCAAATAAATTTTAGGGAGATAATTCACTTCTCCGTACTTTAATACAGAGTAGACCTTATATATTTTATACCAGAAACAAACAAATGAAACTAAACTAAAATAAGAAAACAAACAAATAAAAATAGTGTGGCTCAAGAGGAAGAAAAGAGAATGAAGAAAAGAGCTGCTGAGGGAAATTTAAAGGATTGGCACTACCACCAAGGAGAGCTAGGGTTTCTCATTTCTATTACTCAAGTTATTCCTAATGTGCAGCAAGCCACATATGTATGTCTCTAAATAGACACGTGCTTTGTGTAATATATGTAATGTTCTACTATAGTTGCGTGTATATGAGTATATACACTACACTATAGAATGGGTAAGCTGAGGTATGGCATATCTCAATGACATTGGCTTAGAACCAGTGACAGATTTAAAATTCCAATGAGTGTCCTACATCCAAACCTACTTTCTGTGACCTCATATGTTCCCTTTGAGTCAGGCCTAAGAATAGTCTGGATACCACAGAGAACAACCTCTCTGCCCATGTGAAAATGGAGCCAAGAAAAGCCAGGCTCACCTTGACAGGAATGTGGCTCTGCACCAGGCAGTCAGGGTCACTCAGCAGAATTATTTTTGCTATTCCACTGGCCTTTCCTCCGTGTTGCTAGCCCAGAGCATACTGGGCTCCGTCACCACTCTGCTCTGTCCAGAACAGCTATGCTCACAGAGCAGCCCATTGGCCATATGGCCGGAAACCACAGCTGCATTGCAGGACTGTCCATGATCTATTTATAGACTCATAAGGTATCATTCTCTCTCTCTCTCTCTCTCTCTCTCTCTCTCTCTCTCTCTCTCTCTCTCTCTCTCTCTCTCCTCTCTCTCTTCCACATAAGGTTGCTATAGAAAGCATCACTGTGCCACCTTCTGCTTTTGAAAGAAATAAAGCTCAATAAATTATGTAAAAATCTGTATTAGAGCGCAGGAAAGCAATGGGCCAGACAGTCAGAGATGGGCTGTCCAATTTTCCAAAAAGGAGAAACAGAAATTTGTGTGTGTGTGTGTGTGTGTGTGTGTGTGTGTGTGTGTGTGTTTATTAATCCTCCCCCAAGTATATTTTTCTATTGGTTTTTAGAGAGTGGAAGGGAAAGGGAGATACAGAGAGGAACATTGATGTGAGAGAGAAACATTGATTGGTTGCCTCCTCCATGCACCCCAACCAGGCCAGGGAACCTGCAACCAAGGTATGTGACCTTGACCAGAATCAAACTAGGACCCTTCAGACACTCTATCCACCAAGCCAAATTGGCTAAGGCCAGAAATTTATTTTGGGAAAGCTGACCCTAAGAGGACAAGAAGACAAGACAAGAGGAAAATGCAAAGCTCAAATTGCTGGTGCTGCAAAGTGGGGGGTGATAGACATAAATAAATGTATATGGATATTGAAATAGCTTATATTCAAGGTAATACTAAATAATATAAGCAAAAACAAATCAAATATAAAATTTATTAGTCCATGGTGCAAAGCTTCAGCATACTGCACGGAGAGGACAGCATCCTTGACACATGGTCAAGGCAAGCATTGTGAATCCTCAAGTCACAAATTTCTTCCATATCATAATGTGTTTTGGTTAATAATGTACCTTTTATATTTGAAAAAAGGGCTGGGATCAGAAAATGTGAATTTCAATCCTGGCTTTGCCACTGGTCAGCTATTTGACCTTTGGAAAATCGTTTACCACTTTTGGTCCTTTAGTACCATTGCTATAAAATGGGGAAGGAGGGATTCTCACTAGATGACCCAGGAGGTCCCTCCATCATCATTAACACATAACATGGACAGGAGACTTAAATTATCATATTTGACCCCATTTAAATAGGGCATCCAGCAAGAAGATAAAAGAATTGTCATATTCACCGCTAGCTCCTATGTGCAATCCATCCATCACTTAAGATTAGCTTTCTTAAGTCAATAATATCTCAGTTGTTTCCTCTCATCTGTTATTTTGTCTTCCCACGTCTAAAATAATTATATGTGACTGTCAAAAATGTATTAAGTAGTAGAATAACTAATATAAGTTTTATGTTTAGTATTACCATTGACTCCTGGGTGAGCTTGATTAGACATTCCTTCAGCAAGAACCAATCATTTTTTTATGCTCCATCCTACCTAAGTCCTGATTTTTGGATATTCTGATAAAAGAAGGTTTGCAAGAAAGAGATAGTTTTTATTTTAATCAAGTTTATAATCTAAGAAAGCAACATGGAGACAGACAGAATGAGGCTTGCTCAAACACATTGCTCAAACAGTTTTTTAAAAAATGTTCTTAATTGATTTTAGAGCAGAAGGAAGAGGGAATGAGAGATAGAAACATCAATGATGAGAGAGAATCATTGATCAGTTGCCTCTTGCATGCCCCCACAATGGGGATGGACCCCCCAACCTGAGCATATGCCCTGACTGGGAATTGAACTGTGACCTCCTGGTTTATAGGTCAATGCTCAACCACTGAACCATGCTGTTCAAACACTTTTAAAACCACATTACTTGTCTGGCTTTTATAAAACTTCCTGTTGGTAATAACTGTTTAGGAAGACTTTTAAGGAGACAAAAAAGAATTGGCAAGAACAAAATGAAATAAAAATGTTCCAATGATATGACCAAAGTTACTACAGAGAAATACTTCTTAAACTTTTGAGGGGTCATCTATTCCAGAAAATCATGTATGTGTGTAAATATTGAAAATTTGTGGAAAATGTTAAAGAATTAAATGCCTATGAAGCTATATATTAAACCCCAAGTTAAAAGCCTCAATTTTAGAATTTTCCAGAAAGAGCTTAAGAAATGGCAAATCTTGGTAAAATAGAACAATTTTACCCTCTTTTCCCTGTTTTCCTTCTCTCTCTCCTCTCTCTCTCTCTCTCTCTCTCTCTCTCTCTCTCTCTCTCTCTCTCTCTCCTTTCTTTCTTACTCTCCCTCCCCACCTACTCCCTCCCTCCCCTTTTGGTCTTCTGTGAATCAGTTCAAAATATTAAACCACCCATATCCTCCTATATTTCATAAGATTTTTATATAAAAAATAGAGATGAAAACAAAAACTTCACAAACTTTCCTTTTCCCTCTTCCTCCCGATGATGTGATGATACTGGACTAGTGAGATCCCCCAACTCTAATCTATGTCTTATCCTCTCTGCCTTACCCCAGAGGCCACACCGACCTGGGAGAACCAGGGTATTGCTCTGAGATATGAATGTATTTGATTTAGGTCTTTAGATGTTGGTGACTAAGTCGACACTCTCCATTTGGAGTAGGTCTCTTTTATTTCAGTTTTTTTAAGTTATGCTCCAGTATCCCTGTATTATTTAGAGTAACACACTAACTGCTAAAACACAAAACTGCAAACCCTACCATGTTAGGGGTTTAATCCATTAAAAGTTCATTCTGGGTCCAGAACAGATGTTCTTTCATAATAATCGAGAAAAAAATGTTTCTGTTTTCTATGAGTGAGGCAGCCCTGTTCTTCATATTCATCCAGGGATCCAGTCTGGCAGAGAGAATGGAAATGGCACATCTGTGTTCACGGTGTCCACACGGGTTCCAATGGTGAGAACTAGACACATGGCCCCACATATTAGTGAAGTGCTAAAAGTGGGGCTGCAATTATAGACTCTGGCATGGTAGCTGATTCCAGCAATAGCCCTGCACCATAGAAGATGATCATGGATTTGGGGGACCATCTGCCTTAGAATCTTTTTTAGAAGCGTCTCATGAAGCCCTGCTTGAGAATCACCAACGTGCACCATGCAGGTGCGCATTATTACTGTGAAGAAAAAATTCCCAGATCTCAGAGGCAGGTTTTGTGTGAACATAGGATTTCAGGTCATTTGAGTCAATACCAAAGAGCACAACAGCCAAATCATATGGTAAAAGTATGTTTAGTTTTATAAGAAACTGCCAATGATTTCCAATGTAGCCTTACCATTTTGCATTTCCCATCAGCAATCAATGAGAATTCCTCTTCTCCACAGCCTCACCACCATTTCATGTGTTTTAAATCTGTGGCAATCCAGTAGGTGTGTGGTGGTATCTCCCTATTGACATATGAAGATATATGCTTATTTTCCATTCATTTTTAATCTTTCTATCGAGTTTTAAGAGTTCTCTGTACATTTTTGGCAAAAGTCCTTTACCAGACATGTCCTTTGAAAATATTTGCCCTGAATCTGTGGTTTGTCATTGCATTCTTCTAAAGTTGGTTTTGTGGGTTTTTTTTTGTACGTGTGTGTGTGTGTGTGTGTGTGTGTGTGTGTGTGTGTGTGTGTTTTCAGAGTAGAGATTGTGATTTTAATTATTTTACAATTTATTTGTGGATCATGCCTTCGGTGTTGTATCTAAAAAGTCATCACCATACTCAAAGTCATCTATTTTTTTCTCCTATGTTATCTTCTAGGTGTTTTATACCTTTACATTTTAAATCTGGGTCTATGACGTGTTTTGAGATGTAAAGGGTTTAAAGTCTGTGTCTAGATTCATTTTTAAGCATGTGGAGGTCTAATTGTACCAGCAATATTTGCTACTTAGTAATATTCTTCACTTTGATTCTTTTTCTAATCTATACCCATAGTTTGAAAAGCAACCATTCATTCTTCAAAATCACCCATAAATTATAGTTTTATTCAAGAAGTTATAATTGTTTATCTCCTTGGCCCTTTTCAACTCCTCAATTCTGCAGTGGGGTTTATTTCAATGACACCTGCAGGCTTAACTTACCTTAACATATAGGATCTTTGAAAACCCCTAAGAATAAGAACTAGCACAACCTCTGTGTTTAGTTAGGCCACACTATGTTAATCTTCATAGTTGATTTGGTTTTCTTTTTCACTCTGATTGCAGTAAATGGACTTCTGCTTAATTGTTTGTGGTCATATGTCAGGGCTCTGGCAGCTATGGATGATTTTCTAGAGCTAAGTTTCTGCCTGCTGCTTAGGTTCTCAGCTCCAGCTTCCTGTCTGCTCTTTCTAGATTTCTCAGGAGCTGCAAAGGTGTACACATCAGCCCTGGACTCCAGAACTCGTGCTTGCTGTCAGAGCCCTCTCTTATCCTATCTATTACCTGTGCTTGGATCTTTCATGATCACCTATCTTGTTCAAGTGCAGCTGACTTATCTCTGGGTACTGAACATCCTCTTTTGTCTATCCTGCTGAAACCCAAACCTATGTTCTATTAATTTCCTTAACTGGCTTTCACATTCTTCTCAATAATATGACTATTTTGAGTTTAGATTACTCGATATCACTGAATGTCTGCAGGAAAAAAAAAGAGGGGGGGGGGGGAGACAAAGAATCCATTTATCATGTCCCAAATGCAGTTTGTTATGCCCAATTTTGATGCAGGTGTCTAAGTCTTAATTCTACATGTCCAACAGAGACCGTTATTTGTCAACTAAATTTGTTCTGCGTCTTCTAGAATAACAGGTGCATCTGGATGGAAAACTGGCCTAGGTATGTTACATCTTTTTGGTTTGGGGTAGGTAGGTGTAGCTGTGTAATTAAGTTCTCATCAATAGAGTCTGAGCAGAAGTGAAATATGCAACTCTGCCTCGCGTGCTTAGAAAATGCTTATTCTGGAATAGCCCCCCGCCCCCTTCTTTCTGCCAGCTGAGAATGAGAATGAGAAGACATACTTTGGAAGCTCCAAACTGAAGGTGTTAGAGCTGTCCTACTGCCTAAGTCATGACATCCAGAAACAAAAATTCCTTCCCTCTATGAACCATTTGGAGACACAAAATAAATGTCTATTTTACTGAACCAGTTTTCTTTTGTGTCTCTTTGTTACATTAACCTGATTTTCACGCTAATGAATACAATGTAATTAATAGAAATCATATTGATCATTTTTAAAAATAAAAATATTTCCTCATTTTTCCACAGGTTTAAATAGCCAATTAAAGACCAAATGAATTT
Organism: Pipistrellus hanaki; assembly: GCF_964339955.1. NCBI lineage: Eukaryota > Metazoa > Chordata > Mammalia > Chiroptera > Vespertilionidae > Pipistrellus > Pipistrellus hanaki. Next base: position 62,823,444 of record NC_140510.1, on the reverse strand, counting down.
AAACAGAAAATAATTTATATATATATATATATATATATATATATATATATATATATATGAGCTAGATATCACTTAAACTTTGTTTTGCTACATCCCTCACTTTGCCACTCCTTTCTTATGAGTTGGAGTAAAGAAGATGGGATACCTCAGGTGACATCCATGCTTCAGAAGTCAAGCAAATAATGGATTATAGACAATTTGATTTCCTGGATATAACAATGATTAATTAAGATTATCTCTCACTTGGCAAGACAGATTGCATTCTGATATGAGAACAAATAATTTGTTAAAGGTATCTGTTTGACCATATTGTAGTCTCATGGGCATAAATTGAATTTGTGTTCTTCACAGAGGTACTTCATTCTTTAGGCAGCAAATATTGAGCAAAACTGAAGGAGCAAGAATAAAATAAGGTAAAAGTCTCAGGTAAAGGTAATCAAGACTAATTATCAGGTTTTAAGTTTAATGAGTTTTGAAAAATAATGTTCATAGACAAAATGTAAGGAGCTTCTATGCTAATGGTTCCCAAACTATTGGCAACAGGCTGCTCTGGGAAACTGATAAAACTTTGGACCCTTTTCTGAAAAAAAATCCACAGACATAATTAATTTCATAAACACTCACGAGTTCAGGCACATCCACAGATCACAGTTTAATAACGTATTTTTATAAGGGAAAATTCAAAGAATAAATGCCTTACTTGTAGTCAACAAAAATTATATCAAATTGGCATTTGTTTTGTACTTATTTGCCAATAAATATGCGACCAATGCTACAAGACCTAAAAGAATACAGAGGTACCTGTCATTGAGTAGCCACTGTTCAGTGGAAATAATATACCTGACAACCGATAGTCACAATGAAATGTGATGCAATGATACATGAGCAGCATTCAGAGAAGGCAAAAGATTTAAACCTCCATCTGAAGGAGCTACACAAAGTTCCCTCTTTACCTCTGTAATATTTAAGGGAGTCTTGGATTTAAAAGAGTGATCAATTCTGTGGAAGTAGTATTTCAAATTTGCACTCATACACGTTGATAACAATATCACTATGGAACACTTATTATATGACAAATGCTATCCTAATTGATGTTTGATCCTCCCAACAACCCACAGCCCTGAGGGGAATACTGCTCTTATTCCCATGGCAGGCTCAATTCAAGTGCCTTGTTCTCATCACCCAGCGAGTGGGGCCAGATTCAATCAGGCGTCTCTCACACTCCTGGGCATCATACTCTGCTAACCATGAAACCACACATTGCCTTATATCTACACTTACTAGTAAACCAGTGTATTAGAGAATAGCAGGTGGTGTTTTAATTGTAAGCCAACTGATCATGCAGATTCAAATAAGTAAGTTTATGAATCAGGTGTTTCTATCCACAATAACCCAATGAAATACATATTATTTTCCAAATTTTGTCAGAAAGGAACAGAGTTTAAATCAGTGGTTCAAAGCCACAGAGCCACAGGAGAGAGGGCCCAGATGTGAATGTCATCCATGACCCTGAATGCCCTGCATCTCCACTATATCCCACGGCTCCCCTGCACCTGGGGGGGTGGAGGGGTCAGATACCTTCTGGGGTGCAGAACCTTTATGACTAGTGTGCGAACTGAAATTGGCTGCACCAAATGCAGATCCAAAATTTGAATCCAGACCAAGACACAGTCATTTGACCAATCGAAGGAAACAGCAAACTTCCCAGCCATACCCTCTTCCAGAAAATAGAAATAAAAATAAGTGATGTGACAATGGATATTAAATATCATATGAATTAAAGCAAGTTACAAGTTCTAAGATTAAAAAACCCATTCCCAGTATTCAGTTATAAAATGATATACTGTATTTAAAACACGTAGCACAAATCTTTTCTGCATAAATTGGCAGTGACTCTGCATAAAGTCTTTATCACATATACATGTAACATTTGGGAATATTGTCAAGTTCAAGACCTACTGAGATGTTCCTTCTATGTCGATGTGCATCTCAGAAGTTATCATGGAAATGATACAGATTTCTGTTTATCAAACCAACCACCTAACGACAAATACTTTTAGATTTCTAGTCATTTAACTCACAGTTGGGTTTTAGGCCAAACACACCATGCCTGCACTATAAAATGCACATTAACACGTGCAATCAAGACACAAACATCAGTTCATCCCGTCCTCTCCTAACGACAGACGGCCATCATTCTGGGACACAGAAACATACATTTCAGAAGCTCGCAGCACATGGCACATTTCCCCTTCTCGATCCAGGTTCCTTGTTTATTCCCACATGAACATTCCTCTGGTGTATTTTTAGTACAACGTGTTATCCTAGACTGATCATATGTTCACAGATTGTGGGGAGCCTGTGAAAGACTTTCTGCTATACTTGCTATTGGGCAAAACCACGTCTGCTACCTGGTACTCATGCAGAGTAAGCTGTAATGTGGAGACAGATGGCATGATCAAGAGGGAGAGAGACGCAGTCTGCAAAACTGGGAAGCTTTGCTCTAGCAGGGGATGAAAGAGGAACGAACAAGTCCACCCCAGCGTGAAAATAAGATGAAAATGTAAAAGGATGTCAGTGTTGAAGGTCATTCCTTTGGATTTTGCCAAGATCTCAGCACCAAGTGAGCCTGTGAACATTCCAAGAAAGCCCAAAACTCCAGGTTCTCCACATGGTGAGCAGGACCTGACTGTTCAAACCACAGGGGTTTAATACAGGTTCAATACATGATACTTTGCATGAGATAATTTGACAAACATGGTCACTCAAGAACATGTTGCCCAGTGTATTCCATTATGAATTAGTGAATAAAAAAAAGTAATGTTTTCACTGGAAATGTGTGTCCAATTGTAAATGAGACCTCATTAGTTTTATATACTATAGATGTTGTTTGTGATGTTCTCATTATCATTCAATCACTAAAACTGAGATCAAATTGATTTTCTTCTTTTGAATTAGAGAAATTAAATCGGGTTTTTCCTGATAGTCTACTCTTATGCTGGTTTAGCACCTTTGATGAGGTGGCAAGAGGTGAGCCAACCTGGATTTTGTTTACTTTTCCCATATAAATGGCTACCCCTGGGCACTTTTCCCAGGGATACTTATTTGTTTTTATAGCTATAACTAGAGCCCCGGTGCATGAAATTCATGCATGGCAGTGGGGATTGGTGGTGGTGGGGGGGGGGGGGGGCGGGGGGAGGTCCCTTCAGTCTAGACCACATGTGTCAAACACAAGGCCCGCGGGCCAAATCCAGCCCGCCAGGCCTTGCAATGTGGCCCGCACCGCGCTGTCATCACTGCACTCCTCTGTCAGTTTATGACATTGTCAGTTTATGACTGTTCAGTAAACCATTCGGCCCGCGATTTAGGCTGGATTTTAGATTTTGGCCCCTTCTCTGATTGAGTTCGACACCCCTAGTCTAGACTGAACCATCTCCAATCTGGGACCCCTTGGGGGATGTCTGACTGCCAGGATTGGGCCTAAACCAGCAGTCAGTCATCCCTCTCACAATCCTGGACTGCTGGCTCCTAATCGCTCACCTGCCTGCCTGCCTGGTCGTCCCTAACTGCTTCCTTCTGCTGGCCTAGTTACCCCTCACTGCCCTCCTGCCAGCCTAATCACTCCCAACTGCACCCCTACTGCCAGTCCAGTTGCCCCTAACTGCCCTCCTCTGCTAGCCTGGTCACCCTCAACTACCCCACACAGCCTGCTGTTCAGTCATTTGGTCACCCATCACTAACCCTCCCGCTGGCCTGGTCACCCCATGCAGCCTGCTGTTCAGTTGTTTAGTTGTCCATCACTAATCCCCATGCTGGCCTGGTCATAGGCAGCCATCTTGTGAGGTTGTGAGGGTAAATTTGCATATCATCTCTTTATTATATAGGATGTGTGTGTATATGCTTATAAAACAGGAATGTCAATTGTATTTTTAAAACACAAAAAACATACTATGTGGTAGAAACCAGCCCAGTTCAAAGAAAGTCTTTGATATATTTAAGCACTTTCCATTCTCCCAATTATACATGCAGGTCACTAACAACAAAATATGGGCCATTGGCCATGACACTCTGTCAACGGATGCACAACAAATCAAGGATGTGAACAGAAGTTTGCATTGGTTATAAGGCATTACAAGTGAATGCTTATTGCTGAGACAATTTACACTTAATTAAATGTTGTTTCTTATATTCTCAAATGGAGTATATTACATTATGCTTGGCAACAAAAGGCTGCAAAAGTGTCAGCTTCAGCCAGTGGCTGATGCTCCTAAAGCAGGCATGGCACAGTGGATGGACCTGCAGGGCTGTCAGAGTACCTCACTTGCTCATTCCAGAAGCAGATGTAATGAATGCTGGTTCTACATATGCTAACCATCTATGAACCTCCAAAGATCTCACATAATGGCTTATCTATTGTACAATAGGCATTAAATATACACATGCAGACTATAACGCAACAAGGTCCTAGGTAGAGTGAAATTATTACATTAAGATGAAACAAATTTGTAGTTACAAAATATCATTTGCTTCTGCTTTTCTGTGTTGGCAAACAGATTAGCAAAGAGTTTGAATGACTGTTAATCATCTGTAATTCGATAGGACCATCCTGGTTGGTTGAATGGTCTAGTTATTTGGAAATGGTACAAAGATGCAGTGTGAAGAGTAAAAGAGCCCAGACAAACAGGCAGTACCCTATGTACCTGAGTCCTTCTTAGCCTAGCTCACTATTGCTGGACTTTACAATTTGCAACACACCCCAATTCCTTGTTGGTTTATAAGGACTTGCTCTGTTTTTCAGAAGTTCTCTGAGGGTGGGAGGATGTATATTCTCACAGAACTTTGTTACTTCTTAAAGCAATTAACATTTCAAAGAATGTTTATCTCTCTCTCTCTCTCTCTCTCTCTCTCTCTCTCTCTCTCTCTGTGTGTGTGTGTGTGTGTGTGTGTGTGTGTATATATATATATATATATATATATATATATATAAAGAGGTAATATGCAAATTAGCTGGGATGCCATAAAAGTCATGACCAGTCAGGAAGAGGCTGCGCACGCAGGTGAGGCCTGGAGCGAAGACAGAGACAGAGGCAGTGATGCCTGCCCAAGCTGCCTCCTACGCACCCCCCACTGGGCATGTGCCTACAACCAAGGTACATGCCCTTGACTGGAATCAAACCTGGGACCTTTCAGTCTGCAGGCCGACGCTCTATCCACTGAGCCAAACTAGTTTCAGCGAAAGAGACATCTTGAAAATGCCTAACGAAAGTTGTAATTTTTTTTGTGGTGAAGGGGTTGGAGTCTGTGTTGATGAAAACACCTTGACGGCTGTGGCAGCCAGCAGTGGCAGTAGCAGTGGGGTGAAGGAGGCAGTGCCTTCCCCTGGTTATCCGGGTTGCCTCCTGCAGAGGGAGGCCAGAGGACAGCTTAGGCCTGCCCTCCATGGGGTGCAGGCCTAAGCCATCAGTAGGACATCTCCTGAGGGCTCCCAGATTGTGAGAGGGGGCAGGCTGGGCTGAGGGAGCCCCCACCCCATTGTATGAATTAAGTGCACAAGGCCTCTAGTTATAATAATAAGCACTCACTGTAAAATACAGAAAAGACAGAAAAGCAGAAAGTGGATAATATTTATTCTGGATCTTATTATCTAGAAGCAGTCAATATTTGCAACTCCTATACCTACTCTAGGACTGGTCATTACAATAAATTAAAAAAAATAAAAAACCCAAATGATTGGAAAGCATGAAAATTGAAATTTAAATTACAATGAGATACCACCATGCAACCACTAAAATAAAAAACATAGACTCTTAACTGTTGTGTGTGGCAATTGGAACTTTCATATACTGTGGAAATAGTAAGATGTTATAATTTTACAAGAATCTCTCCAATTTCTTTTAAAAAAGTAGACAAAACATCTCACCTATGACCCAGTGATTCCAAAGAAATATGTGTTAAAAAACAACAACAAAAAACTTGCATGAAATAATTCACTGTAGCTTTAGTCCCAACTTAAAAAAAGAAAACAGTCCATGTCCAACAATGGGAGACTAGATAAACCATGCTAAATTTTTACAGTAGGATTTGAATCAGCAATTAAAAAATGACTGATACACACACACACACACACACACACATATTATATTAATATGAATGAATCTCAAAAACTGTCATGCTGAGTGAAATAAGTCTTACACAAAAAAGTACATACTCTAAGATTCCACCTATATAAATTTATTTATCAAGCAAGACTAATTTATAGTGTGCACAGGGTTGATACTGTTTAGTTTATAAGCCTACTTTGGGGGTTTGGAGAAAGAGGACTGAAAAAAGTGAATGCCAAGGACAGCAGTCACCCTACTGTTCACAGCACCAGTGGCCATTCATGACAAAGGGAGAGACAGAAATATGTCATGTGACCATCGAAAGGTACAGGATACTAAATAGCTTTCCTCCAATCAACTCTCCCTGTTCTGCCTCCAGTCACTGTAAACCAGGCATGGCTTTTGGTGGTCTCCATCCCCAATGTGTATTTTTCTCAATTTCTGTTAGTTCCCTGAACCTCCAGCCTCTATGAACTTCTGTAGCTTTTACGGGATTGATTCAGGAGAACACAGCCCATCCAAGTTCACCACTGTATCAGGTAGTAGAGATTTCTATTTTACACTCTATGTCTGGTTATACAGGTTTTTTATTTACTTGTAGCTACTTATTTAAATTACAATTTAAGGCATATGGGTAATATTTTTATAAAATAGTTCTAGAAGTATTAAACTCAATATTTCTCTCTCTCTTTTTTTTTAAATCCTTATTTTTTATCTTTTTAAGTCAGTTTTCCTGTATTCTTTGAGAACTGGGAGAAGTCTTAGATTACAGGTTCAGTATACATATTTTATATTATTCTGTATGAGTAATTCAATTTAAATCTAATTTGACACAATGAATTTTCCTCTGAATAACTCTTTGGCTATATTTCCTGGCTTTTAATATGTGCCATTTCCTTTATCATAAATAACCTATTTTTATTCCTGATTTTCTTCACTCTTCCAAAAAATTTAAAATACATATATTTTTCCTAATTACAAAAAAATAAATAAATAAATGTCCAGGATCTGATGGCCAAGGTTCCAGTTTGTAAATAAGAATTCAGAAACTACCACTCTTTTTAGCATAAGTAGGTGGAAAAATCACCAAAGATTTGAAATCCAACAAATGCACAATTTTCTAAACAGTTGATTTTCTATCAAAATGACCTTTCCCATTTTAATACAATAAGCAGTTTTTCACCAGAGATCTGTGGCATTGTATTCAAACAGGCCTGGCTGTATGCAAAACTTCCATTCTGGTGGCAGTGTGTCAATCATTTCACAAAATTAATTTCCTAATGATCCTGAAACATTTTCTTTATACCTGAATGGTCTTCTTCCAGCACCAGACAATTTTCTGGAAAGTTTTAAATATAAAATTTACCAGTAAACCAAGCAAATACATTGTCGATGGTGAGGGAGGAAAAAGGCAGGATCAAACCTTTTGCCAATGAAGTGTATAATATTTTCTTTGACAGAAGCAAAGTGATAGATTGCATGTCACAGCTAAGCTGTAAAAATACCATGACCTTTCATCAGTATCAATTATTAGAAGTACTAGCCTCAGACTGAAGCTACTTGGGAATCCCTGACCATATTTAACACAGGAAAACTACAGAATCAAATGCAAAGTGTGCAACCAAACTGTGTCACGATAGGGTTGCTCAGGGTTGTATTTATCATTTCCTTCTTTCTTTCTTTTCTTCCCTTGTGGCTGACATCAACTTATTCAGTATTTCCCTGGGTCATTTCACACTGCTGAAGAGGCAAAGTAGAAATCCCATCAGGAGGCCTGCATTTGTAGAGGAAGGGAGGCGTTTTATTTGTGATGCCATCACCACCTTATTAGGCAAAAGGAAAACTGTGGGTCCTGATAGTCCCCTTTGTGCAGTTTCAAAAGTCATATCCAGGGTGGATGAATGACCCAATGTGCAGAAACATTCTAAGAAAAAAAATAAACTACTGTTCTGCGAAACATAATATTTTTCAGTAGCTAGGGACGGAGCTGTTTGGTGGGGGAAGCCAGGCCCAATGGAGCACTGTAAACAGCCTGTTACAATCTCCCAGGGGAAACTCAGGGATAGGGGGAAATCAATAAAAGGAGTGAGTCAAGGAAAGGATAAATCTCTCATTGAATTCTACAGGCGAAGCCTCCTCAATAGAGCAACTGGCAATATTTCTCAGGAACGAGCAGGGACAATATGCAAATAGATTGCTTTTGATTGGGGATGGATTTCAGAAATCTTTATTCTCCCTGTTCCTTAACTGAAACTTAGCACTTCCCTTAACTAGAAATTTATGAAACAAACCACAGCAGCATGTGCAATACCTCTGACTGTGTCATCAACAGAAACCACGGCTATCATATATCACATTTCAGTGGTAGAGCTATTATGAAATAGTGTTTGCACCCACCACTATTTCAAAAGTGTAATATTCTTGGACCTGCCATTAGCTCTTGTCATATAGTGAAAAATGCACACATTCTTATAGTACTTTTGAATAATTGGATAACTGTATTTCAATAAAACCGATTTCCTTTGGGATTCTGTGTTTCATTTTGTACATTTAAACAAGTTGTTTTTGAGATGACCCCTCTTATACTGCAGAGTCTATGACACAAAAAGACTTGAGAACCTTTACCTTATGCAGGTGTGCATCAATCAGGCAAAGCCACTACCAATGTACCTCCTGAGTTTGCATATGTATGTATGTGTATGTGATGTCAATACACAGCCACAGACCAATTCAGGGTCACTGTAATGAACCCAGTCAATTTCCAAGAATTGTTTTCCCAACTTTCAAAGGTCTAGATGCAATGATAGCATGTACAAACAATGGCATTTAAAATAAGGTCTATAAGGCGTGTTTTTATATACATCAAATATTATGACGTATTTCAAATATGTAACCTACTCAAGGATGGAGGCTTTCCTTAAACCTAAGAGTCTCCCTAAGGCAGCCTTGGACTGTAGAAACCTGGGCTTGCCAGGATAAAAGTTAGGAACCAGATTTTATATCCTTCACAGTAGTAACCTCTGGGCTACTAGTAAGTCCTTAAAAATGAGTATCCTGCACCATGAACAACTGGAGGAGTGGCCAGACCAGAGAGAGTCTGTGAGGAGAGAATTGTCCCCAGGAGGGGAAGTGGTGGCCTGCATCACTGCAGCAAAGTCTCATGATCCCCATGGGAGCCTCCATACATCCAGGTAGCTACTTATAAAGTAAGAGGTAGCTCAGAACACCAGGCAGGGCCAGCTGAGCACACAGCCATCTTGCAACATTGTGAGGCAGGTATTCCCCTCCCTGGTTGCCACCCCAGCCCTGATGTTGGACTGGGGTTGGAATCAGAAACCACTCTCAGGCAGGTGGGGCAGGAGAGATGGGGGGTAATGAAGACCATACCTCTCCCTTGGCTTCCTGTCTGCAACCCAGCTGAGGGTGGTGACAAAATTGAACTTTAAATCAAGTTTGGAGTTTTGCATGGTAAATGCATCTGGATACTAATTCCTGAACCAGGATTCTATTTAGTGACTTAAGGATCCATAGGACTTCTTAGCTTAATTATTTCACAGTCCAAGATACAGTTCAGGAAGAGAATGAGATTCCCCTATCGACTTTTAAAGGGACAATTAAATGCAACCTTTAATGGTGCTGTGGCTACATCCCATGAGACTGTATGTTCAGTATAAAGATTATACTGATTACTGACTCTTTGCTCAGTTACATACAACATCTACTCCAACCAATTTTGCTTTAGTAACAGACACCCAAGCCAAGTCCTGCCTTCCAGGTTGTCCTTGCTTGCAAAGACTTTTCCTTTCATTGCAGTGCACCTTAAACCTCACCTACCCAGCTGGTCTGGCTCAAATGCATTCTCAGCAATACTTGAACTGCACATCCCTCATTGATTGTCTCCTCAAAATTCCTATCACCCTTTACAGCACCATTTATTTAACCTACCATTACCATATTGTATTTTTACATAATTTTGTACTTTTATATTTGTACTTATCAATGAAGTAAGGGCCACCATGAAATTGTATATCCCTGAACTGTACATATATTAGGTATATATTTGAATTTAATTTTAATACATTCTACAGATATCTTATATATGAGTGTCATTCTGCAATGCAATTATTTTCACCAAAATTTTTTAATACATAGGCTTTCTATCTTTTTTTTATGTATTTGCCTTTTAATACTTACAGAATTGGTTTTAATCTTCTCCTACAATAATCATTTCTCTTGATTTTTTTTTAAATTATGGACAAATTCTAGTTTTAGAATATCTGGGGGCCCATTTCTTATCATTTCAGGTGTAGATATTGCTAATCATATCTATATACTTAGAACATAAATTTGGGAATGTTATCTGCTTATATGTAAATATTCTAGGAGTGTGCTTTAAAGAGATGTCTGGGTTTTATTTAAAATACCAAAAGGTTGGAAGCAGCAAAAAGATGTCTCAAGGGTCTTGTGTGTTTTAAATGGGAATGTCAGGAATGTGGGCTTCCCAGCATGTAAAACAATAACTTCTTTCATTGGATGATCACTTGTGCTTTGCCCGGCTTTTTCTGTTTTTAAATCCAAAGGTAAATTTAACTTAGGGAAGAGATATTTCTGTTTGTCAGTTTCAAAAGTGTTTTGTTTTGTTCTTTCTTTTTCACCAGAAAATCTTTTGAAATTTGAACTCTACCCTTTTTACCACTATGGTTTCTGCTTCAGAGGTTAGAGGTTTGTAACATAGTCCCTTCTCAATCCCTGAAAAGCCAGAAACAGAAATTACCCTATGGGAAATTCTGTTGGTAAAACTATTCCAAACGACCCCATTTAAAGAAGATTATGCTTTTCAAAACACGCCATGAACCAACATTTTCTTGATGGCATAATAAAAGTAGCTGCCACCAAGGAAATATTCCCTTGCCATTTGATCAAACATCTACCTAAACAATGTTTCACTTTTAAACTCACACATGCTTACCAATCAACACTAATAATCAACATCCTCTTGACATTCCCCCTATTTTTGCATATTTTCAACACATCTTTTAATATTTGGGTTAATTCTCTCCTGAGTCATAGTTCCAAAGCATTGAAAGACATCTGAGAATTCTTAGTATTTGTCATGAGGTGGATTCTAATATTATGTCTAATTATACATAACATTCCTTCCAATTTATAAAATTTATCCATTTATACTTCTCTCTTATTCTCTTATGGTTAAATGAAAGTTGAAAAACAAACAAACAAACAAACAAAAAAAAAACACCTAATTTTGAGTCAGCAAAAATGTGGAATTGAAAACTAAACCTGAAATTTAACATTGTAAATAGAATATTTTCAAATGATTCATTGACTAAAAAAGGAATAAAAATCAGACACAGGAAAATAACCACAACTTTTTGGTTAACTAAGAGACTTAGAATCATCTAAAGACTGAACATGCCTTTAAGGTCATGGGTTGAGCAAACTGCAGCCAATGGAATGGGCTAAGTCAGCCCACCACCTGTTTTTGAACTAAGAATATTGTCTACATTTTGAAATAGTTGGAAAAAATAAGGAAAATTGAATTGTATTTGATGAAATGCAAGAAATATACAAAATTTAACTTTTAGTGTCCATAAATAAAGTTGTTTTTTTTTTAACACAGCCATCTCAGTCATTTATGTACTATCTATATTTACATATTGTCTATGCTCCTTTATTTACATACTGTTTATGGCTGCACTCTTGCCACAGCAGCATTGACTGGTTGCAGTAGAGACCTTGTGGCCTGCAAAACCTATGATATTTACTATCTGATCCTTTACAAGAAAAGTTTAAGGTTAGGTCTGAATTCTGGAACAATCCCACTGATGCCAGCACACATACCCATGGATCATTAAGTGGTGATTAAGCCATGTCAAATCTTGAAATACTGGCTGTTTATTCTTCTAGGAATAATGACTGTAACAGCTTTCCCATAGATGGTGATTTCTCCTAATTCTTTTATTTAGTTTCCCTTTGACTAACCACATTTACAAAAAAAATAAAAAACAAAAAACAAAAAACAGACAAGGCAGAACTATGAAATTACCTTTGAGTATGGTAAAGCACACTCACCATGGGCAGCATCATTAGCACCATGTACAGATGTACCCACTGATACATATTTTGCTCGGAATACATACCAAAGTCTGAAATGAAGCATATAAAAATTTAAAACATACCTAATTTGCATTCCTGAGAAGTTTTATTTTTGATTGCACTTAATTTCTCCCTTCAAAAAAGAACTAATAAACAAGTTCCTGATAAATTTCCCAAATGTGTGTTGTTGGAACTTCAAGAAGAGCTTCACTGTAGTGCTATATTATAATTTTGTTTTCTGAATGGGAGACATAAACTGGCATTCAACCTATATCATAAAAGGCCTCTGGTTGTGACGCAGTGACAGCATCATGACTAACTACCGGACTCACCAGGAGGTGCACTGATGGTCCCGCAGTGGCTGCGGCTGGTGGGACTTCTGGGTTCCATGGCAGGAGGGACTTCTGGAGCAGCATGTGGTGCTGACAGCATCTGAGGAGCATCATGGGCCGCCAGCAGTGTCCATAGAGCTTGAGAGGCTTCGCAGGGCAGTGGACATGGCCTTGATGGCAGGTTAGGCCTAGAGGACCCTACACACACACAATTTAATCGTGTGCTGGGCCTCTTATCTATTATAAGAAAATAAACTAAAACGAAAAAATGGAGGTAATTTGTTGGCTAGAAAAATCTAAGGGTTAAAATTGTGCTATAAGGAAGTTGTTTCTTCCTTTTGGCTTAGTTTGTCTCTGCTCGCCTCCAAGTGCTGCCTTCATCCTCAGACTGCAGGTGGTGGGGAGAAGCTAGCAGTGTGTTTCTCCATATGTTCTCCCCAGTTCAATTCCAATAGAATAAGAGAATATCTCTTCCTAGTCTCTACAGCACAAAAACACAAAGTCACTGTTTGGAAATACGAAATACTTAATGTGATTTCAGGGGATTTGAAGCTTGGATTGGCCAAGCCTAGGTGCCACGCCCTACCCTAGTCAACATTTGCACCCTACCATCAACTGACTCTAAGAAATTGAAAGAATGGGTCCCAAAGGGACAGCTGAGATTTTTTGTTTGTTTGTTTGTTTGTATGTGTTTGTGTGTGTGTGTGTGTGTGTGTGTGTGTGTTTGTTTGTGTGCCTATGGTTTTTTTTTTTCTTTGCCAGAAGAGGGGAAAAGTAATGTAAGATCAGCAAAAATAACAATTAGAATTAACTGATTGCTACCACATTTAGAACTTTCAGATAAATCATAGATGACAATTCATATTTTCCAATGAAAAAAGCTTTCAAATGAAATATGTTGGGTGGGACTGAGAAAAGAGAACAAAATAAAAGGAGCTTAGAGGTGGCATTTGGCTCAGTTTCACACAGAAATACCCACTAACTAACCCAAGCACAGGGGCAGCCCACTGAGAACAATTGTCATTCATCTTTTTACTGCATTTTGCCACCTGCTGTCCAGACATGCCTCAATGACCCCACTTCCTTCTGCAATACAACACCAGGTGATTGAAGTGCTGTGTGCTGGCCTCCAGAAAGGAAATTGAAGCCACATGACTGACTTGCACAGGCTGGATCCCAGAGGAAGCAATAATGGTACCTGAGATCAACCCAGGCCAGCTGGTTGACTTACCAGTAAAATTCAGTTGCTGTCTGCTCTTTGGGGCATCTTTAATCACCATGATCCTTTTTTCTCTAGAGTTTCATCTGTTAAAGTAAAACAACACAAAACAAAATATTTTTATTTTCTTTAGCCTTAAGTAACACCTGTGCTCCAGTCTCCTGTCCCAATTTAGCATTGTCTCTATGTGTTCCCGAAGCTGATATGGGGTACATGACATCATCCCAGACAGGGACATCTATTGGAAAATAAAAAAGACCTTTCAGAATGTGGTGTGCATATTTAAACTTGAAATGTGATTTTAGTAGAAAAAATATTAAATAAACTCTATCCAGATTGGCTCAATAGATAGAGCATCAGCCTGTGGAATGAAAGATCCTGAGTTCAATTCTGGTCAAGGGCACATGCCCGGGTTGTGGGGTCCATCCTCAGTAAGAGGCGTGAAGGAGGCAGGCAATCAATGATTCTCTCTCATAATTGACATTTCTATATCTCTCTTCCTCTCCCTTCCTCTCTGAAATCAATAAAATATATTTTATAGAAAAAGAAAAATATTAAGTAAAATATCATAAATATAAGCAGTTTTATTTAAATTTAAGTATAATTTATATACAATATTATATTATTGATAATTATTTTAGTTTCAGATGTACAATGTAGTAATTCAGCACTTTCATAGGTTACATTGTAATCACCCCACTAATTGTAGTAATCATGTCACTATGCAAAGTTACCACAATATTTTTGACTATATTCCCCTTCACCTTTCTCACTCATCCCACCATTAACTATTTTTTAAATTATTAGAAATACTTTGACTCATATATTCAGCCAAGTATCTTTTTTTAAAAAAGTACATTCTTATTATCAAAATATTTGATTATTTTTCTTAAGAGAAAAAGAATATACTACATGATGTAAAATAATTGCTTAACTGTGTGACTTAGGCATCCTATTAGCCAGAATTTGATTGCTCTAAGGGACTTAGAGTGCAAAATGTTTTCCTTCTGTGTGCCCACAAAGAAAATGAAACTGCCTGAGAACCATTCAGCATCGTCTCTGCTACAGGGAGAGGGGAGGCTCTTTGGAAGAGAGAGAAATTAACCAGGCCTAGAAAGATTACATAAGTACATTACATCTCTGGCTTTGGAATCCTGGTAGCACTTTCAGGAACAAGAATGTCTAGTGCTCTCCTGATATCAACTCTAAGATGTGAGAGAATGGCTGTGCCTACATGTCAGAAGTGTGAGCCATCAGTAACAGCTCCTTACCTGTAACTCCAGTAGTGCCTGTCAGCTAGAGCTCACAGTAGCAGTGACTGCTGAAACCTGAGTCACTCACTTGATTCCCTCATGAACCATCTGCAGCTAGTCAATTTCCACCACATGGTGGAAGCTGTAATGATTGTGTATCAGTTTCATTTGTGGGTAGATAGTTACAGGTATAATCACACTCAACTCTAATATTTCTGCTTCCTCTGCCTATACCATGTACATGACATATTTGGAAGCTTGTGAAAAATGAATGATAGACAGTTGATGATAGGGAGAAAGATGATAGATGATAGATAGATAGATAGGTAGATAGATAGATACACAAATAGAAATACAAAGCAAATGATATAGTTAAATACCAGCTGGGGGAACATTCACATTTCCAATGATATTTTCAATGCCTTCTAATTTTTTTTTCCTGCAAACAATGTACCAGGATTAGAGAGAAAATGAGTAATGAAATTTTACAAAATACTTGGATGCAGTGACATAAAATTATAAAATGTGTATCAGTGACTACCCTGCTCTTGTCTAATTATTTTACTGTTTTCACTGCATAAGAGTGATAAATATTTACAAGATGCTGGTTAAATGTTTCTCAGTAAATACTGCGAGGCATGGTCTATTGATAAGCCCTTACTTTACATAGAGCATTCCAAAATACTGAGTGGTGTCATGGAATTTTGCAAGTTAAACGAAGGTGCTAAAAATATAATGTAATGTTTCAAATAAGCTGTAGTTGTTTGTATAAATTGGCAGAATTCAATGTTGGAAAAAATAATCAATTGGAATACTCAGAGACCAGTCTTAGTGCATAAAACCACCTGCTTGAAAAATTCTGACACAGTAAAAACACAAACAAATTTTGCCAGCCCCAACACAAGAGATTTTGGCAAAAATGAACTGCTAGGTCAAAATTTTGATTATTTTGGGGTAATAAAATTGAAATGTTTTATTTTCCTTCCTAATGTACTTAATTGATTTATTTTCTTGAAAAAAATTACTTTTGAAACAATTTTTTTTTGGTAGTGTGTGTGTGTGTGTGTGTGTGTGTGTGTGTGTGTGTGTGTTAAAGCACATGGGAAATGTGCAAAATTGCAGGAGAAACTGAGGTACAGAGGATAAGACCACAGGTACATTTGTCAGGCTCATGGGCAAAACCTAAATCTATCATTTATCAGCTAGGCCATAGTTGACAGATTACTTTTCTGTACCTCAGTTTTATCACTTATAAGAACACTAGGGGCCTGATGCATAAAATTTGTGTAAGGGACTGGGCCCTGGCAGCCACAGCTTGCCTCAGTCCTCACAGCCCTGGATTGCCTTGGCCCTTGCAGCCCCAGCTTCATCCAGAAGGTAGTCCAGAAGGTCGTTCGGCCATCCAGTCTCAGCATATTACGCTTTTATTATTATAGATTATTAGTACTCACTGGTTAAGTGACATGAGAGTCAATGAGATTATCTCTATAAAATACTGACTATAATTCCTGGCAAGAAGTTAGTCTTTAATAAACACTAGCTTATTTAATATTTTAATCAAATGATTATTTGAAAAAGAAATTCAAAAATAATTCCAAATGGATTCCACAATGCTCAATGACAGATAAGGCACAATTACATGAGCTCATCATGGTAGACATGCATTAGAATTCTGTTATACATTCTATTGATCTACATTCTACTGAGGAAACATTTTTAAGAAAAAATGTATAAGTTATAAAATTCATATTATCATAAATTATATGTCTTAAATATATACTAATAAGTCATAAAATTTTTCAGAACTAGAATAGCATAAGGTTTTAGGTAAAACCCCAAAAGATTACATGACATATTTTGTCTTAATTTTTCCACGTAATTTTTTTCTATCTGTAACCATTGAAATTTTGTTTTCATTGAGACTATGATTTTTAAAATCATATAAGCTATCCAGTGATCCTCATTGTGCTAAACAGACATTTCTGAACTCATATTTAACTTGATCATCCTGGTCTTATTGATCTTTCTTGGTCCCACTTAATGTCACCAAGTTAATTGAACCTAATAGTCATTGACCATCAACTCTACCAGTTATACTGGGTCTCAATGATACTAATCTTTTCTAGTTTACATCCTACTTCTCTGATCTCAGCACTCCAGTCTTCTTTACAATTCCTTTCTTTGGCTATTCTTCAAATACATTTCCCATATTTGTAACCCAATATCTGCTTTCCTTTAATTCCAGAAGAGCATTTACCAAGATCTCTCCAATATGCACAACCACTCCAGCTCTTTCTATTGAGCTCCTTCTCAATATTTCCTTGAACATGCATCACAAATTTGTTTTGAACCACAATTTCAACACATCTCAACCTGGATGCTCTCTAAGCACCTTCCTCTTCATCACTTTCTATCTCCAAGCCCTCAAAAGTTCATATTGATTTTCATCCCCAAATATTTGTTCATTCAACCTCCACTCTTCTCCTGCAACACCACTGACCTAGTTTATAATATTTCACTTCCTAGCTGGTTTTCTGTCATCTATTTGCCCTTAGCTAATCTAATTGCCAAAATGCTCCATAGTTTTTATTTTAAATTTTTAAAATGTAATCCCTTGTGCATCTAGTTTAAAACCCCTAGTTGTATCCCTAGACTTGTAGGTGAGACTTGTTGTGTAGAGGTTCTGATATTTGTAGCTACTCTCCTGTTCTACCCCTTATAAGTCTCTTCCAATGGACCATCAAACTCTCCCTTTCCACTGAGCTTCATGTCTTTCAGCCTCATCTGAAAAAAATAGTATACAATAATTTTTCTTCATACCTGGATCTTCATAGTCTTATCACACACACTTTTCACAGCCCACACTTCTTAAAAGAGTTATTACCTATAATTCATTGTCTTTAGTTCCTCATGTTCTGCTCACTGATAAATTCACCATTAAATCTGGATGCTCTCACCAGGATCATAAACAGATCAATTATCAAATCCAATAGTAATCTCTAAGTGTCTGTATTGCTTATCAGCATCCACCACTAATGACCATTCTTGCTTCTTGAACATCTTAAGACCCAGCATTTTAGGGACATTTCTTTGTTGTTCTTTTGTTTGTTTGTTTTCCTTGTGTTCATTCTCCTATGTCTTGTAGTGGTATATATCAATATCCTTACCAAATCCTTCTTCATGGATAAACTCTTAAAATCGTTTTCCAGGGTTCTTTTCTTGGTCATCATGTATCTTCCAAGCCCACTGGTTCTCAAGCCTGTTTCAAGCCTAGTATACTGAGAACCCCAATATGCAACACAACATTACATCTAAAAAACCAGATTGAACAAGGGAAATTGTGCCTCATTTGAAAAGTTACCTTGGGTGATCCTTCCATAATTGCCTTTTGCCACCTCAAACCACAAGCTCTACCAGCACTTTGAAGTCAAGCTGTTCAAGTCAAATTCATTATTTTGTTCTTTCAAAACTGCTCATCATCCAGCATTCTTATATATGTAATTGTCCAAGCCCCAAAATGGGAGTCATTTTATCTTCTTCCCTCCTCATTATTCACCAAATCCAGTGAGTCCTTTCCTCCTATCATTCTCCTTCTCAGGCACTCTCATCACTGTCCACTCCTTTCTGTTTTCACTGATACTCTCATTGTTTAGTCTTCTGTCTAGGCTATTATTATCTTATTAATTCTTCTAATTGCCATGTCCCCAGCTCTGCTTTCTGCAATTTATCTTCCATTCAACTCCCAGAATAAATTTCTGAAATGCACTTTTTATCCTTTCACTGCCCAGATTACAACTCTTTTGGACTCCCACCATCCACAGGATGAAGTCCAAATTCCTCAGCCTAATGTTGGATCTCTACTGTCAGCTGAAATAGAAACAAAGTTTACCGATTCAGTTTCATTTATTTGTTTGACAAATATCTATTGAGTATCAGCAGGCAATATTCTAGACACCAGGGATACTAAAAGGAAGAGACGGGGTAGCTCTAACACTAATGGAGTTTGCAGTCTAGGTCAGGGAGCAAATAAATGACCACTCACACAGAAACTGGGAAGTTCTATGTGAAAAAATTAAAATGAGAATAATTGAGATGAGCTAAATGTCTGCTCTGTGATATGGTCAGGAATCAGGAGAGGCATCAAGCAGTCTAAAAATATTATTAGACCTAAATACAATGAGAAATACTGAATAAATTTCTCAGAATTGTACATTCCCATGAAAATATGGTTGGGATTTTGAAAGAAAAACCAGCTTTCTGGGGGTGTGGTTTGAATGTGTGTTTGCAGTGACATTTGAAGGTGAAATGTTCCCCTAGAACTGCAGATGTGTAGAGAGTTGCTTTCATGGATGTATTTAGTGATTATTCCAAAAGATGCCCAGGTGATGCCACAAAGGATTCATAGAATCCTTTAAAGAATCAATCAGTCCACAAGATCAGAGGAGATTGCTTAGCCCTAGGCATTTTCAGAATTTCATGGACAAAGAATAGCATATTGTCTTATTATCTTATCTTAGCATATGAGAATCCCAAGCCCTTCCATTTGTGAGCCAGTCACAAAAAGGTAAATACTGTATGATTGCACTTCTATGAAGTATCTAGAGTATTCAAATTCAAAGAAAAAGAAATCAGAATGTGGTTGTCAGAGGCTAGGGGATTCTGCTGCTTAATGGATACAGAGTTTCATTTGTGCAAGGTGAAAAAAATTCAACAATTTGAATATACTTAACACTACCGAACTGTACATTTAGAAATAGCTAAGGTGTACAATTTTATGTGCGTTTTACTGCAAGTTTATAAAAAAAATCAACAACATTCAAAACTTAAAAAAAAAACTAAATAGAAGATTGTAAATGTATTAGAATAATTATTGAGAAAAGAAATAGTTCTAATAAAAGTTTAAATTATTGCTCAACGGATAATACATTTATAAAAAATGAGCAGGACAGCATAGGAGATTTTGTGGTAGCGCTTCAATTTTTTATATTGGCATCTTGCAAAACAGCCATACCTGTTCAAAGATATTTCCTGGTAATATCAGTGGACTCTGAATTCTTAGCGTTATGGATCTCAATTCTGAGAATAATTTTATAGTACATATTCAGAGAGGATTTTTTTTTTTGCTTTATTGATTGATTAAGGGATTACTTATGTGTCCTTATCCTCCCATTGCTCCCACCCACCAACACCAGAGAGTTTTGTTTGTGTGTGTTTTTTGTTTTGTTTTGTTTAGCCAATTCAATGTTCTATTAATTTCAGAAATTTTTTTATCCTCTTTTTTTTTTTTAATTTGTAAACTAACTTTTTGGAAAGCTTAGAAAATCTGACCTGCATTCAACA
Organism: Pipistrellus hanaki; assembly: GCF_964339955.1. Lineage (NCBI taxonomy): Eukaryota > Metazoa > Chordata > Mammalia > Chiroptera > Vespertilionidae > Pipistrellus > Pipistrellus hanaki. Next base: position 62,803,085 of record NC_140510.1, on the reverse strand, counting down.
TAAAGTATTTATCAGGCAACTTGACTTCAGAAGCAAAGGAAAAAAGTAGAAAGTGCTCTACTTTTTAGGGTCAGAGATAGGGAACCTGCCCTAAATCTTGACTCACCTCAGAAAATTATCCTCTGACATAAAAGTATGCTTAAAATATACTTCTATAGTTTAAATCTTCTAAATCACCTCTAAAGTCTTTACAGACAATCTTGCTATTTGTTTTCTGGACTTCTGACCATTTCCTGATCACTGAATTTGGCTAAGGAGGAGTCAGCATTCTCATTCATTACAAGATGTATATTGCTTGTTGACCAAACAAAGAAGAAAACTGTCTCTTTAGACTGACCATGAGATTTCCATTGACACCCTTTGGCTCCACGGGCAGGTTTTGATGTGTGTGTTTTTTTAAACTCAGATTTAGACATGCTCAGATTGCAACAAAACAGAATCCAGAATTAAGATGAGGCAAGTGATGTACTTGCTTCAGATGCAGAACAAAGAGTCTTCAAAATATTCAGTAACCAAAATAAATAATACGTATTGCAATAACTTTGGAAATTCACAAGAATGCAGTATCAGAATTTTAAATCAAGACAGGGTGCCTTTGTTTGTTTTATGATCCTATGTTATTGGGGAATTAGAAGTCATTTCCAATCAGCCCTCTATTTCATGTCCCTGGCTCCCAGTGCGGGGCTGGTTTCTGAGGGTACACAATGGTGAAAAGCATATTGGGTAATGCAGAGCTTTATTTTATTTTTTCTTAATCCTCACCAGAGGATATATTTTTATTGATTTTTAGAGAGAGTGGAAAGGAGGAGAGACAGAGAGAGAAAAAAACAAACAAACAAACAAAAAACAAAACAAAACACCAATGTGAGAGAAACACATTAATTGGTTGCCTTCTGCATGTTCCAAACCAGGGTTGGGGATTGAGCCAGCAACCTAGGTACATGCCCTTGACCAGAATCAAACCTAGGATTCTTCATTCTGAGGGCTGACGCTCTATCCACTGAGCAAACTGGCTAGAGCCAGAGCTTTATTTGTAGTCATTGTTTTGACTGTGGAACCTTATTTAGCTTTTTCTGTGTGGCTCAAATTATGGGAGGATATTGTTTTAAGGATGTGTAAGTTAAACCTTTTGCCCCTGGCTCCACTGTAGTTTGGCAAGGCACTGAAGAAGAATCATTATCTATCCCACATTTTAGCAGCTTGTGGTGGGTGAGCAGTGTGAGGAGGAGAAAGTTCTTCTTGGGGCATTCTCTATGGAGGCCCCTCATAGGGACTGGAGCAGATGGAGTTTTATCAGTTCTTGGCCATGCAAGACCAATTTTTGTTTTGTTTTGACATTTTGTCTCCTAGTCAGCAACATACCACAGGATAATTTCAAAAACTCATAGACAGAAAACAGTATGATGATTATCGGAGGAAAAAGGGGGTAAGGGAATTAGGAGAGGGCAAAAAGGTGATAAATGGAGATGAAAGGAGACTTGACTTGTGATGGCGAACACAGAATCGTACCCCTGAAACTTCTGTAATTTTATTAACCAATGACACCCCAATAAATTCAAATTAAATTAAAAATGGAAAATAGACTCAAAGCGAAAAGATGTTATGTTAAAAAAAAAATTCAATGTTATATATCTTCAGAAAAGAACGGTTAAATATTTAAATCCTCCAAAACTGATTTTTTTTTTATTTTATTGGCTGAGATATAGCATTCTTTAAGGAGAGGGAGCAGTCAAATACCATCTTTCAAGTAAACCTCATTTTCATTTTTCCATAGATGCTTCTCTATTGCTCCCAAATAATAACACTAGACTTAGGTATCTGTCTTTACTGGGGGGTATTGGCTACTGTTCATAGTCACCTTATCAAGAAATCTCCATAGCTGGCTTTCCATGGTTCCTCAAATGTTTATCTAACCAAGTCCTTCAGGTTTAAGGACATTTGAGATTTTTAAAAATATAAAATGCAAATGTTATTCCAGGATGCTAAGAAAAGCTAATGTCAACCATTAACCTTAAAACCAACAATTAACAGCACAATCCAAATGAGTTTTTAATGTTTTCTTTAATAATGAATGAATCTGTGGTTGTAAAACTTTTTGTGTTACTAGTATTGGAATTTGGGGTGACACTGAATGGATTAAAAGGTGAATGCCAAAACCTTTAACAACAATCTTTAATACATTACATTGTAACTCTGTTTACTTGGTATTCTTTTAGTACCACTTGGAATGTTGAGTAAAAAGTTTATTTTCCTGACTTTTTCTTATAAAATAAAGTAGAAGCACAAAGAAGTAAAAAATTCTCAGAGTCATAGTAAAAAGGGATCCTTCCTGTGGAATTAGATTACCTCTGAGCTAGAGGAGCACGTTTTAATCAATCCCACCCCAGTTACCCAACCTAATCTTTAGACTCAGTTGTTCCGACAGAAATCACAATATATACTATAAATTCTTAGCTATGTTGAAAAATGAATTTTCATGGTGATAAAAATGTATTGGCACAAGTAGGTGTTGTTTAAGATTCTAATAAAAATAAGTAGAATACATCTTGAACTCTTCTAGGGTAGGGAATTATGTTCGTTACCTTCTTCAATTAGAACTCTACACAGTGCTTGAGAGAGACTCAAGCACAGCCTCTTGCCTTTACATTGCTGTTCGCTCAGGATAAGTATCTTGTGGTAGAGAATGTTAATAGAGATGAGAGACTTAAGAAGTCAATTGCTTGAGAAGGGAGTGGCAATAAATGTGATAACATAATCCTCTGTTAGGCACCATAGGTTTCATATTTCCTGTTGAAAAGAACTTATAAAAAGGATGAGTGAAGAGGTCGATGAGTATAAGGAAAAGCCAAGGATAGAAGAACACAGAAAATCAATATTTTTTTTCTATCCAATTTTACTCATGCGCAATTTCTTTTACAAATTCAATAGGAGGTCAAAATGGGGGTTCTTCCTGATTTAGCTTGAATGAGATTCTCTAGTAATTAATATCGGATATCAAAGTCTATGTAAAAGAGTTTGCCCTAAACACATTTTGCAGAGAAAATGGATAAAAATCTATTGCATTATTCTTGCATCTCTTCCTTTGCCTCAAGAGGGGACGACAAGGGAATACACTGCAGGCCTGTCTTGGGAGAAAGAATGGTGGTATCCTATCTGTTCCAAACCTGGTGAGGCATGAACACATAATGACTCTTCAGAGGCAGGAGAGTAAGGGTAGCTGACCTATGGTGGACCTGCTTGAGCTCCACAGTTCTGGAATAAGGATGCATATGTGTCTCATTTATGTATACTACATGGGAGAGAGAACCAAATGGAGCCCTCAAGTCTTTCCAATAAAGTCAACTAGATGGCTGGGATCCCAGCTAGAGAAGACAGAAATGGATGCCAGGTTTCTAGATGAAGGTAGGCTTTGCGATTTTAGTTAGAGATGCAGCTGCCTGGGTCCCTCTGCACATCCAAAGAATTCTTGAGGAAAAAGTCAACCTTAGTCATCGGTTAAACCCCTGAAAACTTGAGGTTGTCAAGGAGAGGCCCAGCTCAAGTAAGATATTTCCTCTGTCTCCCTGACTTCTGTGACTTGAAAGACAGACACAGGCTGGTAAGCTTTTGGAAGGAGAGGAAGAATGCTGTATAAAAATAAAAAATAAAAAACAGAGGGAATTGGTATATTTGAAACCTTGCCTTCATGGTCCCTCTTCCTTTGCAGATTTCCAGTCAGAAGCAGGTACAATCTGGGAAGGGAGAAGACTTGATATTTGATGTCATAACAATCTACAGTTTTGATTAATGTCTTGACCAGGACATTTCATTTTCTAAATTGAGACTGTGTGATACCAAGTGATTATAGAAGCAAAAGTGAGTAGCAAATTCATAGAAAATTTTAGAATTTTCATTTCAAGCAAGATGAGATTACTGTCAGGGATTACAGTTTTAAAATACAAGTGAGCAACTAACTAGCTAACTATATAGATAAATAACATTGTATTTTGATCACATCATGAGCTGTGCTCCAGTCAGTTCATCATGTAGAACTAGTCTCTGGCTGGTGGCAATAACATTTAATGTTATTATAATAACTCCGTTCTCTTACCTTGTTGTTATGGGCTAGGCCCCTTCACCTACTTCTCAAGGTGAGTTGACACAGATCTCTTTGGTATGTTACAGAAGCCAAGCATGGAGTGGGTTTCTGGTCTCAGGTGAGACTATCTGGGATGAACAGTCAAACTCAGCAAATGAAAACACAGTCCCCTCCATCCCTGTCCCTCATGGGCACCACAGCCTCCTCTTCAAAGGCAGGGCCACCTTAGCATATCAGACCTCGCAGGGACTGTTATCTGGTAAACCACTGGTAATGAGCATGAACTAAGAACCCAACAGCCACAGATGATGGCAACCCTTGGCTCCTGAAGGACTTAATTGCATTCACCCCACCAGGGAGTAATGTTGGATTTGATTCACTACCAGCTGCGTTCTACATTTGGTTGATTTGTCTCTCATATAAAATCGCTGTCCGGTACTACTTTGGAATCCTAGAAACTGTTTCCTTGGAAGCCTGTGTGGCTCACTCTCGGACCAAAGGGCAATTGGTGAGTTGTGTTTACATTTCCACCTTTTATAGCCTGGCCTTCCGAGGCCTTTGTGAAAACAGAGCAGAGTCCTCAGGGGAAAGCACTCAAGGTTAGTGCTGTCAACTCTGCTCCTTAATTCCTGCATGACTGATGTCAAGGACACTGTCTTTTTGCTCCTGCTCAGAACAAAATTCCCCTCTGACTCTCTGCTCTATCATGTTTGGGGTGCAAGGCTGAATCTCTAATGATCTCTGTCAGAGCTCCTTGTACCTTCCGAGAGAAACCTGCCCTCAGAAGTGAGCATTTGTGGATGAGTGGTGTGCCTGCAATATTTTCTTTAAACAGTGCTCTGTGTCGAAAATGCTGTCAATCTTAATACTTACCAAATGCTTAGGTGCATAGGAGGTCCTCCATTCAGGTATTCAGGAACTCACCTGGACTTACATGAGTCATAACATTTGATAAAGCCAATAGGAATGAAGTGTACAATTTAGAATTAGTCTTTAAAGAACAATTATATGGATGGGTTCATGTTAAAATATACCCTTTTTCTATAACACCTGGAAAATAATTGCTTTGAGTGTGAGTTAATATTTGGTATCCTATCTTTGAAGATTTTAAAGTACCCTCTATTATAGAGATTCCAGATGTGTGTGTTTAGAAGAAAGGTGGACAAGATATAAAATAAATAAGGTTTGAGGATATAGTATATAACATGGTGACTATAGTTGATAACAATGTATTGTGTAATTGAAATTTGCTATGAGAGTGAAACAAATATTCTCACCATAAAAAGAAGATAAATAATATGTGAAGTATTATATACTAACTAGATCGGAGGAATTCTTTCCACACATATATCATATCATCATAATGTACATTTTAAATATCTTACCATTTTATTTGTCAATTTACCTCAATAATAGAAAAATAATTATTTATAAAATTTAAAACAAATTTTATAAAAAGAAAAGAGGGGGAACAGAGGGGAACACCAGTCACAGCCATTGTTTCGTGTGTACCCAGCAAAGTTCTATCTCCTCTCCCTAATTCTGTTCTTCCAGAGATTCTTTTGGGATTATCTAAATAGAACTAGTACCGTCATGTACACTGAGTGGCCAGATTATTATGATCTCTGAACACATAATAATTTGGCCACTCGGTGTATATAAATATAAATAAATAAATAAATAAATAAATAAATAAATAAATAAATAAATATATTAAAGGCCCAGTATATGAATTCATGCATGAGTGAGTCTGGCCAGAGCTGAGGTGGGGGCGGGGGGGGACATGGGCAACTGGCTGGCTGGTTGAACTCCTGGTTGAGGGGACAATTTGCATATTAGCCTTTTATTATATAAGATATACACTCAGTGTGTATGTAGTAGTGGGGAATTCTAACCCACCTCACCATTCTTTAACAATGCAAATTCTGCTGAAACCGGTTTGGCTCAATGGATAGAGCGTCGGCTTGGGGACTGAAAGGTCCTGGGTTCGATTCCGGTCAAGGGCATGTACCTTGGTTTCGGGCATATCCCCAGTGGCGGGTGTGCAAGAGCCAGCTGATCGATGACTCTCTCTCATCGATGTTTCTAACTCTCTATCTCTCTCCCTTCCTCTCTGTACAAAAATCAATAAAATATATTAAAAAAAAAACAAAAAAAAAACAATGCAAATTCTGAGTCTGAGTACTATGTAGCTTGCAGATAAACAGCATGTTTATAAGAATCATAGGAACTAACTTCAGAAGATACAAACTCCGACCTTAAGTCATCCCAGTTCGGGGAGATTTGCTGACCTTGTAGAAACAGGGTGATGGAGAACCAGGATGATGAAGACCAAAATGACACACACCAGACCATCACTTGACCCGTTTCAAGGTCCTTATCAAAATGGACTGTGTTGATCTAGACTCATGTACATGTGTGAAGAATGAAACACAGTCACCCTCACTAGCCTTTGTCACATGTGGAGCTTTTAAGAAAAGATGTCACAAGATAAAAGTTTCTCTCTGCTGCAAGTAGTGACTGAGTGACTGCTATGGTTCTTAAGCAAAGCAACTGTTTTTGCCCAAGTTATTACAAAATTAGAAATTATTTAGTTCCAATGTTCAATTTGGATAATTTTTAATTTTCTCACCTTAGTATAATAAAATTTCCAAAGAAATCCATAAGAAAAAAATGAAAGCCTTCTGGATGGAAGGATAGACAAGGGGGGCAGAGGACAGCCAGATGATTTCTGACAATCATGCTGTCACCAGTCATAATTAGCATAAAGGTAGTACACTAGTGATCCAATTAATGCCCCTAGAAGATATGGGTACATTTTAGCACCAAAGGATTTGGGGCTCAGAATACATATTTTGTAACTTTTGTTAAATTTTAAATTATAGGAATCTTTTGAATGTCAAATGAGGCCTATCTAATTTGTAATCATCATCTGTCATCTTCACAACTTCATCAAAGTTTGAATGTTTATATAAAAAAAAAAATTCCTGTCATCCTTCTGATCAACTTGTGTGTCACATAGAACTAGTGTTTCCATCCACACACAGGGATGTGACTAGTTGTGCTTTCCTACAAATGCTGCCTAACTGTGGGGGAAGGGGGTAAAGGAGAAGAGCCTCAATAAATTTAAAAGTAGAGCCCTAGCTGGTTTGGCTCAGAGGATAGAGCATCCACCTGTTGACTAAAGGACTCCAGGTTCAATTCCGGACAATGGCACATGCCCTGGTTGTAGGCTCATCTCCTGTAGGGGACGTGCAGGAGGCAGCCAATCAATGATTCTCTCTCATCATTGATGTTTCTATCTCTCCCTTTTCCTTCTTCTCTGAAATCAACAAAAAATATAGTAAGTAAATAAAAAAATAAGAAATAAAATAGAAGTCCCCATTTTACCCACTGGCAAAAATAAATAAATAAATAAATAAATAAATAAATAAATAAATAAATAAAAGCATCAAAATGTAATATTATAAAGAGTTGCAAATAATTTGCTTTTAAAAATGCTTTCAAAAAAAATTTTTTTTTTAATTTAAAAATCATCCTGTGTGATTCGCCTGACCTTTTAAGGAGATACTAGGACAGAGATTCCAAGGCTGATACATTTTGCCCGCAAATGGAATGATCGTGTAAGCAAACACATGTTTGATCTGCACCCCGGAGCTTGGCAGGCTGAAGAGAAAGGATGTATCTCTTGCTGTCATTTGAGTCCCCACCCAAACCCACACATCAAAGCAGAAAATCTACATGCTCCAAAAGAGAGAACTGAGATAAGAGAAAAGCTCTTCAGATATTTGTTTTTTAAATCCCCTGAGAGCACATTGAATTTGGACCATGAAAGCGAAGCTCAATTTGTACTTTTGATTTTTCCCAGTTTTCCATTAACAAAAAAAAAAAAAAAAAAAAAGTTCTTTCACCACCTCCATGTGCAGAAGGCATGAGCTTGCTTTGTTTCCCAACTGACCTATTCATATCAAGTTAGTTACACCCACTTTAATCCCCTCCCCCACCCCACTTTTGGCTAAAGCTAGGGAGCCCCCCTATGGAGCTGGGAACTGATATAGATAGCAACTTTTGCTTTTTCTAGAGAATCCAACCCCCTCAGTGACACAAGGCACCCTTTCTTATTAAAGAACAGAATGCATGGGACTTGTTAAAAAACAAATCACTTTCCATTAGAAAAAGTTACATGATTGGAAAAGAGAAGAGCACATTGCTGTAATTACCAGTACATTAAGCAGGGAATGAACAGCTGCGTGAACTTGGAGTCCCTGGAATAACAGCCATGGAGCCAGCTTCCCCATATGGTCAAGGGAGGAGGTGGGGCTTCGAGCTGTTGGGGGGTTGGAGAGGTGAGGAGGGGGCACATTGAATCCCATTCAAGGGAGAAACACAGGCCAAGAAATGTCTGACTTCCCAATCCAAATGCAGCTTCCTCTGTGCTGCAGTGAGAAAATCCCTCTGGCCTCCATAACAAAAGCCTCTAAAATCAATGTTGTTTTTTCCTAAAGAGAGCAAAATATGAGCCTTTTCAGACTTTTTGGCTACACAGCTCTTAACAGAAAAGATGACCTCAGAAAGACTGAATCACTTCCTCAGCTTTTTGGGGTGTGGCTATTACCCAGAATGATTGATATCACTTCATAAGCACTCTATTTGATCTGGTGTTTGCCTTCTCCCCTAATTAGAAGTAGGGTCTGGCCAACAGCGGCGAGTCCCCAACACAACGCATTGGTCTCAATCTGTCGCAGGGAAAAGCACGCCTGCCTTCTAATTGGCATTCCCTTCAGAATTTGTGGCAAATTTGGTAAAGGCAGACTGGCACTATGGTAACCTTTCATTATCAATGCAAATCCTAACAGAAAAGCATTCCATTCTTCTTACATTGTATGTCATAAATTAAACACAATAAATTTTATTGTGAAATCCTCCTCGGAAGACATTCCTGAATAGATGAGGCAGAAAATGCTTGCATTATACTAAACAGAGCTAAAATTTGATAGTCGCTGGAAGGGTTGGCTATTAAGAAATCTAGCTATTTACAGGGGGAAATACCAAATAGGCTACATCATTTGCAAGGAGATGTTTTTGTAAGTACCATGTCCAAAGCCATTCATGTTTTTACTATAGGAAGGTTATTATCACAGAGGATGGTGCCCAGCTGTTCCTCTCACCACTGACATAGAATGAGAAGCAATGGCATTAAAATAGAATTGGAGGAATTCAAGCTTCCTGAAAATTTGAGTTAGTTAACAGGAGAGGGATCCATGCCAAGGAGTTATATAATAGATGCCTTTTACTTGCTGTAGCTTTTTTTACTTTAATGAAAAGAGGCACTTTTAAGACAGTTCAGGTACAATTGTGTCCATCAGCCAAAATAATGAATTTGATAGCTTTACAAAATTTCTCTTACTGGAAAAAAAGTCAGAAAAATCTTTAAGAAATATGACTATGGGTAATTAAGCTATATATGTGAGGGTAACTAACTCAGTCACACAATGGTGGCATGAATCTCATCAAATGAGAGAGTATTACTAAAGAAATTTTGTCAGAAATGGGTGCATTTCACAACATACAATTAGAGACATATTCCAAGAAAAAATATAACAATTTCCCTATAAAGTAATACTTGATCAACTTTAGAAATTTCTAAATGTAAAAATTAAATTAAAACAGTATTTTATTCAAATTTGGCACTATTATTTCTTAGAAAATTATTAGATAGATAGATAGATAGATAGATGTTAAAACACCACTCACTGGGTGTTGGAGTGTTCATATTTGATTTGTGGGCTCTGTACTTAGGCATTTATAACTGTTCCAACAGGGTACTTAGATATTAACTTATAGGACTTTCTTAATAAACCAATTAATACATCAATTATGGGAAGGACACTCATTCAAGTCATTTATACATGCAGTAAGTCAAGTCATTAGATTTTCAGAGCTTCACAGAACCCTCCCTTTTATATGTTCCATTCAACTTAAATGAAAGTTTCTACTAGATCTTATTCCAGATCCCCCATGAGACAGCTACCTTTCACAACCAGGGCCACACTCAGGACTGGACACCTCAGTAGACATGGAGTCAGAAATGTGGGGCTACTGGATTTCATTCAGCCTGATGGCTTTCTTCTTAGATGCCACAAAATAATCACCTTTATTTGTGGCTTTCTGACAGCTAACGTTTGCCTGTGTCATCTATACTTTCTAGGGAAAAATATAATTTGTAGATAGCTTTAAACTTTAAAATTTTTCCCAAGCAAGAAGAAAGGGCAAAAATAATAAAAACAAAAAAAATAGCTGAAAAAAATCGTTTGGCTCAGTGGATAGAGCGTAGGCCTGTGGACTGAAAGGTCCCACGTTCTATTCCAGTCAAGGGCATGTACTTTGGTTGCGGGCACATCCCCAGTGGGAGCGGGGGGGTGCAGGAGGCAGCTGATCAATGTTGCTTTCTCATTGATGTTTCTAACTCTCTATCCTTCTCTCTTCCTCTCTGTAAAAAAATCAATTATAAAATATATTTTAAAATATAGTTTCACTGTGTAACAATTTTTTGACTTAAATTTCTCAGGCATTTGTTCCATGACCCTGGGTTAAGTATAGTCAGAAATTATTACTAAGTTACCGAACTAGTTACTTCAGGAAATATTTGGTTTGAGCTACAAATAAATTACCTTTTTTCTTTTGTGAGGCATTTCCAAGGGATTCTTTAAATTGGCTGCTCATTTCCCCCCTTAGAAATAAATTTCCCTTCATACAACAGAGTTGACTTCTGAAGAAGCGTTTATCATAGCTGCTAAGAGCACAGATTCTGGACTTGAATGAGCTTGAATCCCAGCTGTGCCAATGAACAGCTGTGTACCCTTTGGCAAGCCACCTGGCCTCACTGAGCCTCTGTTTCTTCTCTTGTAAAACTGGGATTTCATAACACCCCCAAAGCCCCACTTTAGATGAGTGTTTTTTAAAAGTGCTCAGAAGCTTGCCTGGAACTGTTTGCCCATAGCTCTGTGAGATGAGCAAGTGGGGGAGAAAGAAAGATAAGGCAGACCAGCACAAGAAGACTAGGAAACCCAAAACAGCTACTTTCTACACATAGAAAAAATGCCATGCTCTTTGATATTTATCTTTGGCCTCAAAGATCCATATCTACATTTAAAAGTAAAATAAAAATTGTATGAATCCTCATTTTATTTTGAAACAAAAGTGAATTTTAAGCACTATATAAAATGGACTAGGATCATTGGTTGCTGGGGCAGCGAGATGCCATGCTATGAATTTCCAACAGCACCTTGCTTCTCATGTGACCTTCCTGAATAGAGTAACAGTAGATAGACAGAAAGAAAATAATCAGATGAAAGTCCACGTTAGCTAGTTGGTGCTATGCTTCAGAAAACAAGCAGTTCAACTTAGGGGTCTCTCTTCTCCATATTCCCCATTCACTCTCCCCTTCAGAGATTTATAGGCTGCCTTCAACCTCCCAAACCTTTTAAGATCTATTCTATGTATGACTTTAATCACTCAAGTCTTTATCTATTAATTTATCCAATATTAATTGAGCACTACTATGTATCTACGTCTCTACCAGCCAGCAGGATGGGAGAGAGGTCAAGGGGTATGAAGAAATACTTGGTTCAGAAAAACGAATGAGACATTATTCTTATCCTCAAGGAACCCATGAGTTAAAGCATTCATGCAAAGCAAGCAAAGATCAGAACAAAAATCATGTGATGCATGACCAAATGAAAGAGAGGGAGAAAGAAGAAAGTATCTAGCTTTGGGTCATTTTCTTAAATGACAGGAGGCTTGCTTTTAGGACTGATAAGAGTAGAAATTAGCCAGGTGAAGAAGAGACAAGAGGGCATGAGGACCCAGCACAGGAAGGGAAAATGTCAGGTGCTGAGACACTAAAGCTAATAATGTTTATGGCTGGGATGCAGGGAACTTTGGGGCAGCGTGGGGTTTGCAAAAATAGGAATGACCCAGGTGTTTTCAAAAGGCTAAAGTGATGCCATGATGAGGCCATTTATAAAGTCTTGCTACAATATCTTGCTACCATCCTGCTTATCTGATTACCTCTCTGAAGTAAGGAAGGAAGAGTCTAAATATGCTGACAACCTTAGGGCACTAAAATGAAGACTGTTTCAATTCCCTTAAGGACCATCCAGGAATTTGGAAAGCAGAAAGCCAGATATTCTCTTCTATGTGACCCATGTCCCATCCAAACATCTTAAAAGACACAATTCTGAATCTTAATAAGGAATCTATTTGCTCATAGCCTGGTAGGTTCCTAGTTTTACTGATGTAGAGTATTTACTTATCATCTATTAACTATAAAAAAGTAATATCTGAGGCTAATGATTTATAATACTAATTTGTACTAAACAGCCTTTATTTGAATCCTGAAAAAATATTCATATTCACCCCAGTTCCTGCAAAGAAGAGAAAAACCAGAGTGACCCAAGCCCTATGTGAGAAGTCTCAGAGGGTTTCCGTGGAGTGTGACTTGTGAAAAAAAAAAAATTCTCACAACTCAAAAGAGGGATTTATAGATCTAAGTTTTAGATCAGGGAGAGAAACAAATTTCACCTTAGAGCTGCCAATGCCGGAAGAGGTAATAATGACTCATGGTGATCTATACTCGACAGACCACATCTCGACACCTCACTCAGACGTTCCTTCTCCTGCGGAAAACCATCGCACTCTCCAAAAGCATCTTTTAAGCAACATCAGAGTCTGTCCTAAACACTGTGATATTTGACCCTTTTCCACTATATAATCTATATAATAAAGCTGTAAAAAATGATCTGGATTAGCCCTACCAACATTACATTTGATAGGACTTAAACTAGTTCAGGTTTTCACGGCGGTGCTCTAAGGATGAAAACAGAACACTAATCATAGTGTTTACTTTACTTCTCCAGTTTCTCAGAAAGCAGCATGCATCAGCCTCCTCCAAAGAGCCGAGACTGAATCCCAGTCGGTAAACACATTGTGTGGGGAGCCTCTGAGCTGCACCACCTCCTCTGGCTCATTAACAAGGAACAAGCAAAAACAACAAAATGATGGCGCGTCCCATCACTCCATCTGGAAGCATTGTTCCTGACGCTAAACTCCCAGGCAGGTGAAGCACTTTAATCCCCGAGGATAAAAACCTGCCCTGTTCCTTTAGCACTTGTGAACCGCCCTGGAAGAGGAATTCCTGGGACCCATAGATGGGGGAGGGTGTAAATTAAAGGAGAATAACACCTGTCTCTGCAGCTGGCCAACAGGCCTCCCTTTAATGTGCTGTCTGCTGGGAAATAGAGGCGTCTCATGTTACCCGGAGGCCTTCGCCTGCAGTGGAGTCTGCAGAAAGGAATTCTATGACCAGAAGATGTGAGGCTTGATCTGGGGCCAAAAACAATGGTGAAAGGTACAAAATGAAAAGCTCTGTCAGGACAAAGGCACTCGATCACAGAACGATGTACAGGTTGGCCGTTTGAAGAAACGAACCCCAAACCAAAGGCACAACTGGATTAACAACTGGTTGATTCTTTTTACCTTCTAATGCTCTCTGGCTGGCGACTACTTGTTGAAAGCCGAATGAGAATACAGCCGCCAGCAGAGTACAGTGTCTTCATTTAGGGCTAACTCTGGCTGGTCTCAGAAAAGCAACTTGCAAGATTTATGCTCTTTTGCCTCTCGTCCATGTTTTTTTCCATTAAAAGGGGGAATTTAGAGCAAAGTTACCAATGTAACTGCAACCCAGTGCTGGAGAAGTCCTCGCTGACTTGCAAAATAACTGTGGCTTCAGCAGAATTGTGTGCCCAATAGTACCAAAGGTGAAACTCATAAAAATTGTGTGCATTTTTTAAAAACAAGAGAATAGACCTTGGAATTAGGTCCACATTGGATCTAATGGTTGGTTTTGCACCATAGAACACAGCTAACTTTGGATAATGGGAACACAGAGAATCAGAGGAGAGATTCTTTCTAAGAAAAGCTTAGAAGAGTCCAAATACATATAGTTATACTTTTTCTTATGTAAAGATCGCAGAGAGGTTATCAAGGTTATCCAAAGAAATATAGAAGAGTAAAATGTTTTAAGGGGATAAGCAGCTTCAGTGATCCTAGGTCACATGGCTCTGGATGTCCAGAGGATGACTGGGAGTCAGAACAGGTCTGTGTGGTGTGACTTCACAGGGTCAGAAAGGAACCATTGCTTTCTGTCAGCACACTGATGCCTGAAAATCCTATAATGGAAGACAGCCATTCAAGCCCCAAATCAGAACTTGGATGAAATGCCATGACCTTGGAAAAGTACCAGTAAAACAAGATTCACAATGAGCCCTAAATGACTGAAAACTACCTGAAGCTTAGTGAAGTGGCAGGGGGAGGTCAGGAATGCCTCCACTGCTAGAAAGAGGGGACCTTTAGAGGTGCACCATGGAGTGGGGTCAGTGAAACAGGAAGTGAAGCTGTGGACACCAATGCCAAAACTGTTCTCTTTGAATTGGCTGTGTATGGGTTCTGACTGCAACAGATGGAATTGATTGGATCAGCAATATGGAAATGAGAAGGTGGTCGTGCCTAAGGAGGAAGCAAGTACCCCAAGTATCCCATCCCACATATTTTGACAGTGAATTTAGACTAGAGGCGGGGGCATCACTTATTCATGGAAAACTCTCAATGAATAATTTTTTATCAAATGCCTAAAATATATATTGCTGTTCTCCATTGTAAACAGATATAAGCAAAGTTTCGTTATTAGTTTGAAGAAATGATTCCACTTTATTAAATGTTTGCTTAATATTCTGCTTAAAAGCATTAATGATAGGAAACTCATTCATGAAAATGCATTACCAGAACCTTAACCTAAAGAAATATTTGTTTTACCAATGACACTCTCTTCCTTGTGTAACACTTGAGAAAATTTAAACTATTTTTAATACTAAAAGATAATTTTTCTATAGACTCACCTCTCTCTCTCTCTCTCTCTCTCTCTCTCTCTCTCTCTCTCTCACACACACACACACACACACACACACACACACACACCAAGACACTCTATAGAAGAGGACATAAGTATGATTTACACTCTTTTTGCTTCTGTAAGCACACCTCACCTCCATCATTATAAGAAATAATTAGAGCCTAACCCTTACCCTGCATCACTAAATATATTGAAAAAACAACAATAACACTCCATTATATGGATGATGACTCTACTAAATGGAATGCTGACCTGCTTGGGAATTTGCATTGAATTTGAAAATGCATCTTTCTAACTGTGATGAATTATGAATCTACATTTGTCATCCATCATATCACTTTTTCTATGCTCTGTCTGGTGGAAAGACAAATGGGGTTAAATAGCAATTAAAGTCTGTGCACATATCAAGGATTCTTAGCACTTTTAATATTACTTATTTTTAGTAAGTCTTCAGTCAAGTATTAATTTGCTCACTGAAAGGCAATATTTAGAAGAACAAGACATGGAAATTCACAACTTTTTAAAGGCTACTGGCTACATTATAAAGTTATATATATTTTAGTTGACATTCAGATTTTATGATGTTCATGCACACTGAGAATTCATTTGACACTTAAAAATTAAATGTTGCCTACTGCAGAGAAACCATGTCACAAATCCAACATTACATTGGCAATAATCAGCTTAAAGTACAAACCATAACTTCTCTAGGTCTAAGAATGTATAAATAAAATTATATCCTTTAAAGGCAAAAGATTGGCAGAAAACATAAATCTCATTTAGGCACTAGCTTAGAATTTCTTTATGTAGGAGCATAATTCAGCTCCAATAAGTTCTTGAAGGTAAACATTGAAAATTAGTCCATCACTCTTAGTAGCAATTTCTTTATTGGTCATATGACGTAAGCTGCTTATCCAAAATAAATCCAGTTTATAGGAAGATCCACAATTACTATGCACTTTTCAGAATTTTGCTCACAGACGATAGTCACAAAATATTATTTATTGAGTCCTATCTCTCTGCCTGCAAGTGAGAAAGTATTAGCTAAGCCTTTCTCAGACACAAAGAGTAACAGTCTACTTGACTCAGAACTATAACTAAAGGCAACAGCTCTATAGAAAAAGGAGCAAAGTGATTTTTTTTTCCTCTACAAAAATGCAGTTCTCCATCTGGAATAATAAGTCTGGATTTTTCAAATAATATATTGTAATCAGTAAAACCATGGTATAAAACATTTCAAAGATTAAATACCTCAACTTACTAGGCAAAACTTGGGGTACAAAGATTAACAAAACAGTACCCCAAGAGGGAAAGATAGACCTACAGATATCCTATATAATAAAGAGGTAATATGCAAGTTGACCATCATGCCCTCGCACAAGATGGCTGCCCCAATGTGGTCACAAATTGGCTGTGCCCATGTCATACAAAATGGCCGCTCCCATGTGGTCACAATATAGCCACCCCCAAATCATCACAAGATAGCCACCACAAGATGGCTGGCAGGGGAGGATAGTTAGAAACAATCAGGCCAGCAGGGGAGGACAGTTGGGGGTGACCAGGACTGTAGGAGAAGGAGGATGGTTTTGGGGGACAAGGACTGCAGGGGAGGGCAGTTGGGGCCAACCAGGCCTGCAGGGGAGGGAGGGCAGTTGAGGGGACCAGGCCAGCAGGGGAAGGCAGTTGGGGGTGACCAGGCAGAAGGGGGGCAGTTAGGCATTGATCAGGCTGCAGGGAGTAGTTAGGGGGTGATCAGGCTGGCAAGTAGAAGTGGTTAGAGGCAATCAGGCTGGCAGGCAGTCAGGCAAGTGGTTGGGAGTCAGCAGTCTTGGATTGTGAAAGGGATGTCCAACTGCCGGTTTAGGCTGGCAGTTGGACATCCCCCAAGGGGTCCTGGATTGGAGAGGGTGCATGATGGGCTGAGGGACACCCTTCCCCCCACCCCCGGCCTCTAGTAACTATATAATAAAGCAGAACATTTTTTAAAAATTGTTGAATTTATATGAAAAATGCTCTGAGAACATAAAAGAAGAGCAACACTTCCCTTGTGAAGCAAGGATGTTTTAGGTAGAAGTGATATTTTATCTGCTCCTTAAAAAATGAATGAAATTTTAAGGAAAAGGAGATGGCAGGTAGTTCAGTCCTTATAAGATTGTGGGACCTGGGACATTCAGCTAAAACAGAAAGCCCAAGATAATCACACCTGAAAGGATGTTTTGCTGCCACCATCTTTCATGGGCTACTTGATATTTCAATAAACAGAAATGCCCAAATGAACTTGTACTTATGGTAAAAAAGAAGAGTAAGGTATAGTGGCCTGTGGTCTCTGTCCCTGCCTATAACCACTACCAAGTGCAAGGCCAAGGGCTGCTGCCTAACTGAGCCACCAAAGAGATGGACCTGAAGGTAGGTAAATGAACAATGTAGCCTGCATCTCCACACTACTGAAAGTGCTTTCACCAAGCTCAATAATGATATTTTTTATACTGAATGCCCATCCCCCCCAAAAAAGAAACAACCCTTATTTATCCCCTTGGCTGTATTTTACTGTATTTAATTCTTTCTTTATTGAAAGAGTTTTTTCTGATGTTCCTACCACCAACATTGTTCTCTTTCAACCATTCTTAAATGTTAGCACTCCTGCAGGGACTGTCTTAGGCACTCTACTGATTCTATTCACTCTCTCTCTCAGCATTCTTATTTACTTCCAAAGCTTTAGTTAAACCTATATGCTAATAAATTGCAAATCTACATGTCAAGCCCTAATTCCTTTCCTGAGTTCTAGATTTATATATCTCCTGACTACTGCCCATCATATATTCTACTTAACCTTTTACCATCAACAATGAAACAATGACTAAATCCTAGTTTTTATTCCTCTGGTTTCCTAAACCAATGCGTCCTTTGCTTTCATTAACAAAGAATCTGGTCATACCAATGTGGCTGTTCCCATGAATTTTGGCAATAGCTTCTAAACACTCCTCGCACCCACCCTGGCCTTTACTTTCTATGTTACCCTTCACACTGCAGGCAGAATGGTTCTTTCTAATACAGATACAACTCTATCACACCCTTGTTTAAAACAGACTTCCAACTGTTATGGTATAACTCAAAGTGATTGTGTTAATTATAAGTATCCTCATTATCTGGGTTTTTCTTACTCTATCACCCCACTCAGCATTCTTCCCTTTATATTCTGGATACTCAATATATCAAATATCTTTATTTTTTATGCTATGCGTGGCCATTTTTTTTTTCTTGCCTAGAATCAGCCCATTCACCCTTAAGTAGAAAGTGAGATAATTAAAGCAACAAGTATAGCCTACTCTTTCTAAATGTGTGATGATAAAAGAAAGAAAAAAGGATGCAGGTAGGATCAAGGAAAGATTTTTTTAAATCATCTGATTTGAAACCAAACTTTGGATGGTGAACATGAAATAGAGTATACAGATGTTGAATTATAATACTCTACATCTGAAATTTATATAATGTTATTAACTAAATGTTACCTCCATTAAAAAATTCATTGAAAAAGAAGATCACATTTGGTGGCTGAAAGAAATATCCAGTGGAGTTAGAGGTTGTGTTGATGCATAAAAGCAAGGGATAATTTCAGAAATCAGTTCACAAAGAAGAGAGGGGGATCAACTTGAAAACTTAAGTACAAGTAATGAGTTTTCTGAGGAAAAAAAAAGATAACATGGAGCAAGAGAGAATAAAATTAAACAATTTATAGCTGATTGTTATAGAAGTGGAAGTATAGAAGAGAATCAGGAAAAATTTCCTGAATCTTTACAGATGAGTAGAAATTTCATACTGGTAAGATTGCAGGGAAAAGTATTAATGCCAACCAAAAATAGAAGAAAGGGTATCATATTGGGCATGATAATTAGAACTGTTTCAGTGTGGATGCTGTTAAAATGCAAGGTAGATGGTGCAAGAGATAATATAGAAAAGGAAGGAGGGGATCAAATTATATTGAGATATTAATGAATGTGGACTACAATTTCTCATGCATAAGAGGAAATTGTTGTAGATGTTTAGGCAAGAAGACACGGTGGGAAGTTCTATGCTGAGAATAGTTGATTCTGGCACCTATGGGAGGAAGGATTATATAGGTTAGGGAGAGACATATATCCAATTGCAAATCTGCATAGTAGTTTAACAAGAATTGTAGGACAGAGCATTAACAGAGTCAACACATATTGGTGAGATAATTAAATAAGATCTTGTGATTGATGAAGAATTTAGAAAAACTGAGGAATCACGAAAACTGTTTCTATTTTGGATGATTGGACAAAATTTGATTTCATTTACTAAAGAAATAGAAAAGTAAAGCAGATATTAAAGGGGAAAGATAAGTTCAGCCTTGAGCATGTTGAATTGCAGGTTTTTGTCTGATCTGGGATAGAGAAGTTCAATGGATTGTTGGATAAGATGGAAGTGGATAACATCAAGGAGGTAAGTGAACTTGTGGGCTAAGAATGTAAGGAGAGTAACAAAATATTGGACAAAGAACTGATCAGAGAGGAGGAGGGAAATCAGGATAGTGTGGGGTCCCACAATTCAATAGTACAGGCAAGGACATTGTCCACAGTTTCAAATGTAGCAGTTGTGCCAAATAAGCTAAGCTCAAAAGAAGGTGCATTAGACTTAGAAAATTGAAAGTCCTTTTGGATTTTAGAAAGGGTACTTCCAGAGGAATAGAGAAAGCAGAAGCCAGAATATAGTGGCCTGTGAAGTAAATAAGAAGCAAGAAAATGATACAGTGGGACAATAAGATTAGACTTTTTTGGGGATTATGTGGGTGGGAGAGACAGACAAGAACATGAAGCCTAATACCCTTTGAGAAAAGGCTTAGATATCTGCCAGGGGAGGTTGTTTTATAGATAAGAACACATGAAAATCACAGGCATTAAACAACTTGGTTTACTTGGAAAACACAACAAAGTTTAGCATCATCAAAGCATTGAAGGGCATGGAATGGTCGGATATAACAAAATATATGGGGGAGGGGGCACAGAAGTCAGATCAGACCCTTTTAAGCCTTAGCAAACAAAGGGAACTTCATTCTGGGGTAAAGGGAACCAGTGACAGATTTTCATCCTCCTCCTTGTGCTTTCCAACAGCAGAATGAGGAGTGAGAAAAGGCTGGAGGGCAAGGTGAGCAGATAAAGAAGGAAGATCTTTAAATAGTATAAGAGGGAGAGCACAGCATAAATTAATAGCAGAAACAGGATAGGGTAAGAATTATCAAGAATTGGAGATGATGTAGATGTGGGGAATGAGGCATGGAAGAAATAGAAATTAAAGAAAAGACCATTGTTTCTGGTTTCAGTGATTAAGGGGAGTGCAATATCACCAATTATAGAAATGAACAGAAAGGGGGAATTGTGTTTGGAAGGAGAAAAAAGTCATGATTGCAGTTTGGAATATGTACAATTGAGGTTCTTTTTAATGTTCCCAAAGGGCAAAATCCAGGCATGTTCCTGATCCTAACATGCCTGGTGCACTGGACATACCATGGATCCCAAAGTCAAGTAGAACAGGAGATCATGGAGAGTCTGAGCTGAAATTCACTGCATTGAGGGAATTCCCAGAGAAAAAGGATGGCAGTTCTTATTACCCTTCACACAATTCAAGCTTGTTCAAATGATCCTTCTTTAGGATAGAACTAGCTGTGGTAATTATGCCTTCAATGGGGGTCATGATTGAATTTAACCAACTATGGTTTAGAATAATTTGAGGCTCAGAACCAATGGATCTGATGGATCCTTACAATCTCTCTTGCTCTGCTCCCTGGGGCAGGTTACTCACCACAAAGGTATAGAAATTGAGTGGGTGGACCTGAACCCAGAGACCCTGGGGACTACATAAAAACAGAAGATTAGGTAGTGGGTTGGGGAGGTAGCCAGCAGAAAAGAAACAAAGCAGCCTAAAACCTGAGATTAAATTCTACCTGCCATGCTATGGCCCAGGCAAAAAAAAAAAAAAAAAAAAAAAAAAAAGCTGATCTGAACCTTGCCATTTCACATGGTCAGCTTATACTGCTTTGTGACCCTGGTATCCATGTTAACCTGATGGCACACTCATTTTGGGAATGGACGACTAGTGTCATAAAATGGCTTTTACGCCATCTCTCTCTCTTTCCCTCTGGCCTTGATCCCTGGAGATTGAATTGCTTCCAGGTCAATGTGAACCCTAGAGTGAATCTTCAGACAGAGCATGATTTACTTAGAACATCGGTATTGTGCAAGAAAGCAATCTCTTCTCCATTTTAACCACAGTGTCATTTTGCCCCAGAATAACTCATGGCAATTTCTCATGTGTGTGTTTTTTTCCAGACACCCCTCTCTCTACAACCTCAAGTAGCATTTCCAGTGGGAATTTAAGAAGCTCTAAATTGCAGCCAGAGAATAATTTTTCCTTTAGAAGGATGAGAATCCCTGAAAGGTTTTGGGTTATGGAAGACTAAAGAACAAGCAAGGATCATGTGGCTAAAGTAAGAATTTTCCAGGAAAATATTTCAGGCGACTGAATAGAGAATAGAATGCATTCCAGGTTTAAAATATTTGCCTCTGGTTTTATTATCTTTGTGATTAAAAATAACAATAATAAAAAAAATAAATCTCGACAAATATTGTTGGAATTTGTTAGCAAGTTGATGAAGGAAAATTCATATATGTTTTTACCTGCTTTAATATAAATGTTAACTTATATATCCAAAGAGCATAGTTATACTTTATATTAAGCATGATGATATGAAGTTTTACAAACTTAAAGCATAATAACTGAAATCCTGGCAAGGGCTAAACTTTATCATTACCAAACACTTTCCACTCTAACCTCATTTCTTCTTGGTTGAAATTTGTACAAATGCTTTTCCTCTAAGGGGCAGGGGTTTCTCTGCTCAGAGGTGAGATGACTTTCTAAAAAGATAATTTGAAGGCTTCTGAGTCACTTTTTAGTCATAAGCACAAAAAAGCAATAACCCTTACTGAACTTTTAAAATGTCAGGATTCTTGAACTTTATACACCAAGACCCATGGAATAACAATTAATTTATTTTTCAGGTAAAAATTTAAATGTTTTAAAAATGGCTGAAGCTCACATTATAATATTAAATATGGTCATGATAACTGAGTAGTTTTGAAAAGGTTTATAGAGACTGGCATATTAAGCAAAAATATGCATTAAAATATGTATGAAACAGATATTTTATCAGATCAAAATTTTATGAATTTAAGAATACAAATACTAAATCAGACTAGTATCTTTATTGAATTATTTTAACATGTGCAGAGTTTTACAAGTCAAGTTGTTTTTACAAACCTTATTCTAAAATCATATTTCCTACTTCACATCTACTCTGCATGCTGCTCATTTAAAGCATGATTGACTTTGTTTTTCCTGAAGTTATATTGTCTTTACTGACAATTCTTTAGCAGTTTATTCTGGTATCCACCTCCACAGGTAAATAAACATTTCTGGTGACCTTTAGATTTTTAATTCTTAGGCATCATCAATTAATTTTCTATTGGAAAACGAGAAACATTTTTACATCTCTTTGTTACCTGTATCCTTTCCCTGCATGCTCCAATGCAGTTATTTCACACTTTAATTATGCTCATTTAAAGCATGATTGAGTTTGTTTTTCCTGAAGTTAATAATTGTATCTTTTTTAAAAATACATATTTTATTGAGTTTTTACAGAGAGGAAGAGAGAAGGATAGAAAGCTAGAAACATCAATGAGAGAGAAGCATTGATCAGCTGCCTCTTGCACACCCCCTACTGGGGATGTCCCCGCAACCAAGGTACATGCCCTTGACCGGAATCGAACCTGGGACCTTTCAGTCCAGAGGCAGATGGTTTCAGCAATTATATCTTTTTTATTTGCTTTCATGAGTTTCTGTCATTATCATTGGTGTTTTCCAAGCTCTTGATGTAAACTAAGAAGACTCTTGAATGCACTTTGACATGGTCAAGCACTCCAGGGAGCAAACAATTGAGTTGTGTTTCTTCTTTTCTTGCAGCTTCTTCCTTGAGTTCACTGCCTTTAGTCAACCTGGAAGTAGAGATCTATACCTGCTCCTCAGCTACAGTCCTGCAAGGTAGTTTACTCTGGGTCCTCAGAGGGCAGGTGTCTTTCTCTTTCATGCTTTGCTTCTGTTTTTGGTGGAGAGCAACCTCTAATGCAATGCCACATGGAGTGGGTTCCGCAAATCACTACTGATCCAAAGGCTATCGTTGCTTGTGATAGGACAAGAACAGAAATAAACAGTAATCATTGAAAAGCATTTCCACTAGTTTTATATTGCCGCTCGGTCCACACATTTGAACCAGCCATGGGTCAGTTCAGGCATCCTTGAACTAGCATGGAAAGACACAGCAGAAAGGTGCAATAGGACCACATCACACTGGGAGGTATTTTAAGGTTAATTTGTAATAATCCAAGAGTGTATAAAAATATTTTAAAAGTGAACATTAATTTCAACTTACTTTATAATGATTTAAGTAACCATTTCTAAATATAGTTTATCCTTTAAATAAGAATTATATAATTTGTATTATTTATTGTCGATCCTAAATTACTGATGGTAAAACAAGCTCTACTGAGTTTTAGTCGAGAAGAGCCTTGGATTTTCTGAATGTGGCAGTTGAGGGCAAAGGGATCCCAAAGAAATAAAAACCAAATAGTTCATGCTAATTGACTTATTATACAAATATGTACTGAGATTGGTCTTTTAAAATAATAACTGGTGGTGGTCCATTTTTATTTCAATCATCTCTATGTTCACTTTTAATGACAAACATGTACATATTTCACAATTCTTTTTTTCCTTATGCTGTTTGTTCTGATTATGTTTATTAAAATGTAATTTAATATCTATTGAATCTGATAAAACTTTGGTCTATAGCTCATTTTCTCTTGTTCATTTTCAGTTGTATTTCATGAAGGAATGTTGTATGTGAAGCACAGTTGTGATAACTTTTGAAGAAAGAAGAAGGATGCACAGCTATATTGGGAGGACAGAGGGAGGATGCAGGAAGGGTCACAAAGTTTTTGAGACTGTGCATGTCTGACAATATTTTCATTCTACCCTCATGCCTTCTGAATAGTATGTCTAGGTGTGGATTCTGAAATCTGATAAAGAAGAGCTATTAAAAATTTAAGCAAACATCACCTGTATTAATAAAATATTGTAAACATTTTCTTTGATATTGAGAATGAGACAAGGACATCCATTGTTGCTATTTTTATTCAAAATATACTGCAGGTCCTAGCCAGTGCAAAAGGCATGTGTTAGAAACAAGTATCATAGGACATATGTAAATAAATAAAACTTTGATTATTCATATATGATATGAATGTGTACATTTAAAACTCCAAATGAATCTCCAAACAGACTGTAGAATCAATAAGTCAATTTACCAAAGTGCTGAATGCATGGTCAATATAAAAATACTTAATGTATTGCTTTGGCAAGTGTCTTTCAGTGGTTAGAGTATTGGCCTAAGACTTGAAGAGTACGTACTTGGATTACAGGTTCCATGCTCTGGGTGGGTGCCTGCAAGAGGCAACCAATTGATGTGGCTCTCACACATGGATGTTTCTTCCTCTCCTCTATCCCTTCCCTCTTCCTTCCACTTTCTCTAAAATCAATTGAAAAGAATATCCTCCAGTGAGGATTAACAACAACAAAAATACTCAATACATCCAAATAAAATTTAAAATAAAAATTATATTTATCAAAGCATCTTTAAAAAATAATACATAGTAATAAATCTAAAGGAAGATATGTAATACCTTCTTACTGGAAATTATAAAAATTATTGTGAGTAATACAGAAGACCTATATAAATGGAATTAAAGCCCATGTTCTTGGATTGGGAAACTGAATATTGTGAAGGGCCAAATACAGATAAGGCAATGTGGAAAAAGAACAAATTCAGTAGGCTAACAGTACTAAGTGTCAAGGTTTATTTTAAAGCTATAGTAATTAAGGCAACGTAGAATTGGTCAGAGGTAGACAAACTAATGGAATAGAACAGAGTCCCAAGACAGACTTGTATACATAACTCACTTAATTTATTATAAAGGTGACACCATAGTACAATGGGGAGGAGGATTATCAGTATACAGTGGTGCCTCACACAACGAACTTAATTCGTTCCAGGAGCAAGTTTTTATGCGAAAAGTTCGTTATGTGAAACGCGTTTTCCCATAACAATACATGTTAAAAAAATAATTCGTTCTGTAGCATAAAATATGCTAAGATGACATTAAAAAAGATAAATTTTTTGTTATTATTTTTATTTAGATACATCTAAAAACATAATTTTTTTTAGAAGCCATGATATAAAAAAAATATTGAGTTTAACTTAAAAGGACGACTGCCGTGATACGTGCGTGATTTAATTCGTAATGAAGAACGATTGCCGCGATACGTGCTTAAGTTAAGCGCAGTGACTAACGACTGCCTGCAGTGCCTGCGCGGAAGGATGCAATACATCGGCAGCGATCGTGGAAGCTCGGGCGAAGCAGTCGTGGAAGCTCGGGCGAAGCGGTTGTGGAAGCTCGGGCGACTTCGTTGTGTGAATCATGAAATGAAGTTCGTTGTGTGCAGCGTTCGTTGTGCGAGGCGTTCTTTATGCGAGGCACCACTGTAGAATGAAAAATAGTGATAGAGCCCTAGCCGGTTTGGCTCAGTGGATACAGCATCAGCCAGTCGACTAAAGGGTCCTAGGTTCGATTCCAGCCAAGGGCACATGCAGGTTCAATCCCCAGTAAGGGGCATGCAGGAGGCAGCCAATCAGTGATTCTCTCTCATCATTGATGTTTCTATCTCTCTCTTCTCTCCCTTCTTCTCTAAAAATCAATAAAAGTATATTTAAAAGAAATAAAAAATGGTGATAAAATAATCGGAAAAAATAATTCTTTGCCCTGTATATTGTACATAAGTAAAGATTAAAATCAGATTGTGTGTGTGTGTGTGAAAACAGAATAAGAATATAAATTGAAAGCCCTAAAATTAACTAAATTTTATATATCACTGACAGTAATAAAATACTTTCACATAGCATTACTTCATTTGATTTTTATGAAAACCCAGTGAGATATTATATGTCTGTTCTATAATAAAACAAAAATTTAAGGATATTAAGGAATTTGCTGACAATTACATTAAACGCCACCCTACCCAATGCCAATAAGATTTGAGAAAATAAAAAATCATCAGGTTTAAGTAATATGTTTAAGTTTATATCCTGTGCTTCAGCTTTCTCCTTTGTCATAGGATATCACAAAAAGTAATATGATTTATGTGAACAAGTCTGCTACAATGCCTGCCATTTAGTAGGCACTCAATATATGTATATCAACCTCTCATCATCGTCCATCCTGAAGTCCACTTGCTTATCAGGAGTGTAGATGGGCCTGGAATGAATGTCTGTAGTACAGGACAACATTCCAGGATGCCTCTGATAAATAACAGTGATGAGGCTCAAGAAACTATTTTTAGAGAAATCAGCCACCTGTGCAATGTGAAACTTGTCACTGATCAAACAGCAAAATGGAAAATTGCTAGAAGGTGACAGGATATTTTACAGAAGCAAATGTTCCAATTTTCAACACATTTCACAAAGTGCTTTTTCTGTGTCTTCATTTCCTCTCATGAGAATCTGAGTTTTATTTTTTTTTTGTTTGTTTGTTTCCCCTGTGTTCTCTGTCAGTCTTGTTCTGGCTTAGACTTCAGAGCCTTTCAGTTTTCTCTCCTGGCCTCTTAGTGACAGTGTCATCATTGTTCCTGAGACGGTGATTAGGACCAGTGATGGTTGCGTGACAAGCCTTCCCAGCACAGGGGCTCTCACTTGTTCTAGAACATTTGTTTTATTTCAGTGAACACGAGCGAGAATTAGGTCAGAGCAGAGCTGACCATCATCTGGAAGGATTGTTTTGTTTTGTTTTTATCTGAGGGGTGGGGAGGGCGGAAGGAAAGGTGCCCCCAACCCTTAAATAATCATTAACTTTATAGTTTAAAACTAACACATGAAAACATTTTGTTTATAGATAAGTCAAAATCATTTTCTGGCTATGTATTGATCATAAGTCATATCATTTAAAGACTGGGAATAACTTTAAAAATCACCAGTTCATCTGGCTAGTGTTTCAGTGGTTGAGCATTGACCTGTGAACCAGGAGTTCACAGTTCTATTCCCAGTCAGGGCACATATCCAGGGTTGTGGGCTCTATTCTCAGTAGGGGGCATGCAGGAGGCAGCTGATCAATGATGCTCTCTCATCATGGATGTTTCTATTGCTTTATCCCTCTCCCTTCCTCTCTCGGAAATCAATAAAAAAAATTTTAAACGTTGCTAAATCAAGATTGTAAATTCAAGTGCCTATGAGGGCCAAACAGGTGTCAAGAGGGAAAACAGCGGTGTAATAATCATAGCCTCCTAGGGTGGTGGGAATACATGCTAATAGCCTCCATAGTACCAAGTATAGCTTTGTTCCTTATTAACATAAATCCTAGTTTATTCAGAATGGAAAGCTCATTTAAAATACTCATTTGTGTAAGACCCCTTTCAAATTGTGGTCACATGACACAAATGGGACAATAAGATACAAACAGAAGTCTATCGGGTGGGACCACTTAGGAAAATGTTTTTTCCAGAGGGGAAGGACAGTCCCAGCGTGACTTTTTCCATTTGCTTCTCTTTTTGTCTAAAATATGACCATGACATCTAGAAACAGAGCAGCTGTCTTATGGCATGGACACAGAAGCCACACATTAAGAGAAGTCGTCTTGTGGCATGGACACAGGAACAAACTCAGTCAACAGATATATTTTGAGTATTTATCATGTGGCAAGCACTGAGGAAAAGCAAAGCTTTATTCTCATGGACCTTAAATTCTAAGGGGTAGTAAGAAATAGACATTAAGGATGGTGGTCCTGATGAGTTTATGAAGAACAAAGTTAGGACAAGGTAAGAAGGTAGATGTTAATGTGAGCCTGGTACTAATTTAAATAGGGAAGTAGGCAAAAGTTTCTCTGGTAGGGTGACATTGAAGCACATATTCTTATGTAATGTAACTGAAGATCCATGGTCTATATTACTGCCAAATCTTGGGGGAAAGAAGGATCCATGACCCTTTATGTTTTTTAAACCCCAAATGAAATACTCACTTTTTTGGTGAGTCATATTGTTCCCTAGAATATGAAAGATTCTAAGTAATCCTGAGGTAAATAAACTTATTTAACTTTGTTTAATCCAGAACTTCCAAAATTCATTTGACTTGGAAACTTTTCTTGGAGTTAGGCCCATCAACCACCTCTGGAAGAATTCCAAGTCACAGTCATGGGAAATGCTGGTTATAATAGCCCTAGGATACAAACAATTAACTATTGCCGAGGCCTCTCAGGAATCAACTGAAACTGACCCATTTGTTTTTTAAGTTCTCATAAATAAACATTTTTACTCAAATAAAATTAGTGCCCAGTTCATGGTGTTCTATTAGTTAGCAAGTAAAAATAAACAAAGAAAAAAATTACAAGGACTAGTAAAAGTAAGAATTTCAGGGAGTTTACCATGAATTTAAAAAATAAAAATAAAAATCTAACTTTTCAAGGAGAATAATGTTCTTCCCTATTTGCCACTGAATACCCTATTTCCTTTTCCTACACTGTATTTCTCTATTTTCCCATATTTTAGTTCCAACGTATATATTTGTCCTGTGTTTGCCTCTCTCTCCTTCACTGTGCTGTGCATTCCATAAAGCAGAGCAGAGACTGAATTTTGTTCAACTTTCAATTCTAAATGCCTAGCATAAGACATGGAACATGCTAGGAGTTGGGTTAAAATATAAGTATATTCAGAATGTATGTTAGGGTATTCTGCTCACCTGCTTCACATTTGAGCTTGTCCAGGGAATAGACTCATTGAAAGTTTTGTATCTTCTTAGCTTACTTGTCAATATTAAGTTTCCTTTCCCTTACATTAATGTAGCTTCAAAGTTTTCACACAATTTGAGTATACTACATCTAATTGCCAATGAAGAAAAAAACAGTAATATCAGACTGGGTAAAGGTATATAGTTTCTAATATCCTATATAATAAAAGCCCAGTGACTTAAACGGTGAAATGACCAGAACAACCAGAGATCAGAACGATTGCAGTCCCTTGCCCTGGCTGACTGCACCCCACAGTGGGCACCCCTACCCTGACCGGGGTTGTGGCTAGCCTGCAAACCTCCCATGGCCCCTTGCCCCAGCCTGCCCCTCCCCCCAGCAGGGACCTCCCACCCCGATCCAGGGCCCCCATCAGGGGAGGCCATATGGCCCCAACTGTGAACTGGGGCTCTATATATATATAATAAAAGGGCAATATGCAAATTGACCCTAATAGTGGAACGACCAGAATGACTGCTGGACCAGTCACTATGAGGTGCACTGACCACCTCTTGGTCCCTTCCCACCAGCTGGCAGGCTCCGATTGCCCAATGGTGAATGGGGAACAGGGGTGGGTGACAGGAGACACGGGTGGTACCAGTTCAAGGCCCTTGCCCCACTGGTCACCCCACACACAATAAGGTGACCCACAGTGGGTGTGAGGCTGGCAAGCGGGTGGGAATGGCTAAGCTCTTGGTCCCTTCCCCCAAGAGGCTCTGATCACCCAATGGGGAATGGGGAAGTGAGGGTGCCTGGGGGCAGGGGGCGAGGCTAACAGGCAGCCAGGGAAGATGGCCCTGATTGCAGGCCAGATAATATTAAATTATCTGTTCAAGTTAAGAAAATCAACCTATTGGATATAATAGCAAGAAACGTACATTTTTCAACAAATATTGGTGTATATATAGCTACAGGATAATGGGTATAAAGTGATTAATAATCATGTCTAGGAAACAATGCTGCTATTTAATATATATATTCAGCGAGTATTCTACAGAATTAGATGTAAATTTCCCTATTTCTATATATATATTTCAATACCAGAATCTTCTGGTTACCATGTATTTTCTATACAATTTAAGATCCCCTCTTATACTAATTTTTTCAAATGTTTGCCTTTAGTCAGATATTTACTTGTCCACATCAATCTTAGAATCATTTGATCATAATCTATGAAAGAAGGCTTTTGTTAAGATTGAACTACCTTTATATTAATTCAAAGAAAATTGACATCCTTAGAAAAACAACCCTGACAGTTCAATTATTATCTTACGTGCTTCAAGAAAATGTTTTATAATTTTGTTCATGGAGGTAACACATATTTATGCTATTCTTAAACATTTATTTTGCTTCTACTATATTTTGATTGATAATTTTCAAGATGGAACAAAAAATTATTGTAAATTAATTTTTAAAAGACTCTCTTGCTGAATTCTGAGTAGTTCTAATACCCCATACTCCACCCAAATGGTTATCTTGATGTCTGTGGATATATATAATTTAAAAATGCACAAATATTGACCATTTGCCTCCTTTTTTAAAATCATCATTGCACCTTTCTGTTGTTCTTTTCTAATATACTAGAGGCCCAGTGCACAAAATTCATGCATGTGGGGGGGTCCCCCTCAACCCAGCCTGCACCTTCTCCAATCCAGAACCTCTTGGGTTCTAACTGCCAGTTTAGGCCTGATCCCACTGGCTCCTAATCGCTCACCTGCCTGCCTGCCTGGTCGCCCTTCACTGGCCACTCTGCCAGCCTGATCACCTCTCACTGCCTCTGCATGTAGGTCACCCCCATACCCCCGTACCAGCCTGATTACCCCAAGCAGCCTGTTTGTTCAGTTGTTTGGTCATGCATGCCTCACTAACCTCCGGGCCAGTCTGGTCGTAGACAGCCATCTTGTGAGGGTATGATGGGTTAATTTGCATATTACCTCTTTATTATATAGGATGAGTAGCCTCTTAAAGAAGAATACTAAATAGTGATGTGTTATTGATAGTGTTATTCATGTTCTATACTTTAATGAGATTTCTTCTACTGTGATGCAACTCATTGGTTATATTTGATCACCCCAAGCATATTAGGGAAATATACATTACCATTTCAAGAATTCTTTCAATGAGAATAAGAAATATTATCAAATACATTTAATATCTGTTAGGTTTCATGTTTTTCTTCTTTAACCCATTAATATGATGAATTATGTAAGTATATAAGCAAATATCCTAATATTAAACATGTTTGCATAGACATGTTTTAATATGTTGATCATAAAATATATATTTTGTAATTGTTTCCTTTCTATAGCACTCTTTAATAAATTTTTTTTTATTGATTGATTTTTTACAGTGAGGAAGAGAGAGGGACAGAGAGTTAGAAACATCAATGAGAGAGAATCATCTATCAGCTGCCTCTTGCACACTCCCTACTGGGGTTGTGCCCGCAACCAAGGTACATGACCTTGACAGGAATCGAACCTGGGAACTTTTAGTCCACAGGCCGACACTCTATCCACTGAGCCAAACTGGTTTCGGCTCTATAGCACTCTTTAAATGCTTAAGGATACATGCAGAATTCTTAAATGATTTTTTGATGACACTGGTAATAAAACTATTGAGGCATTGAAAAGTTTACCCTGTAAGACCCTGAATTGGCAGTAGCATCTTGTTGTATCAGCAAGTTCCTATAAATCTTGGTTCATCCTTGATTCTCTGACCATACATTTCAGATGACGTCTCCATGTCACAAATTAATAATCGATGTAGGATAATGAGAGACCTCATGGATTAAGATGTAGTAGTCAATAGATAATGATATGCTTCTTCCAGATTACCTTGGTTGCTGCCAGCAATACATTTAAAGAGAACATTTTAGTGCCAGTTCTCAATATTGGCATATAAAAACATTTTTATAAACTACTTTGAATGATGAAGGAAATTGGCAGACAACCAAGGCATTGTGTTCCAGGGCCAGGAATGTGATTCTGGAATATTTCCACTGTGGTTTTTACTAATTTGTATAATTTGGAAAACAAGCCATAACACTCTGTGTGGGTATAGGTTATCCAAGGTAACTCCTCTGTCAAATAAGAAACAATATGAACAATTCTAGACTCATGAGATAACAAGTATTACCAGTCATTAAAGCTAATGAGAAACACAGAAGGTTGTTTCCTATTTATGCATATGTGTGTTTAATACGTATGTATTATATAATATACTAGAGACCTGGTGCATAAAAGTTCATGCACTGGAAAGAGTCCCTCAGCCTAGTCTCATAGTCCAGGAGCCCTCAGGGGCAAGATGTGACCCAGTGATCAGGGAAAGTGACACCCTCCTCAGGCCTCTGCTGCTGCCACTGCCCGCAGCACAAGCCTCAGCCAGCTCTGGTTACCTGAGCCTCGGGTGACCCTGGGCAGCTGGGCAGCCACCATCTGAGGCTTGCCTGTGCCTCGGGCTAGCCCTGGGCGGCTGGGGGACTGAGGGGACTGGGGGACTTCTGAGGCAGGTGCACAGAGTTGTTGGACCTGCCTGGGGGTGGGCCCAGCCGTGCCATGCACCTGCAGCCCTGGCTGCTGCCATTTTGTGGCTGTGGGAGCCTCCATCTTTGTGAGGGTGTGATGGCCAATTAGTATATTCCCTCTTTATTAGATAGGATTATTCAGTGGGTGCAAAGACAGTTTATTTACTTATGCTTAAAATACCCAACTATAATATTAATATGCTCAATAGGGTGTGAGTGAAGAATAAAAAACAACTCAGGCTCATCTAAAAAACTTGTTTTAATAGGAGTATTAACTATTCACATTATAATACTGCGGTGGAAACCTTTCTTGAAAAAGATAATGAAGAGTTTAAAGAGAGCTGAGGTTTTAAATAAAGATTTTCTCAGTTGTAGCAATCTAGGGCTATCATTTGTCAACCTTGCTTCTGTGACGTAACAGTGTGTTATTTAATGCTAGATGTTCTTATTTATATAATTATGTGTCTTAGCTGTAATCTAAAGGTTGAGGTGATGTTAAAATGAAGGTAGAAAACTGTAAACAAGTTAGATAAAACTAAGTAAAGGTTTTTGCCAAAGCTGCATTATGTCCAATTATAAAGCAGGGTGTTTGTCTGTGTTCGGTGTTTATCTTCTTCTGTATCTTCTTGCTTCTTCATTGGCATAGCTACCTGCACTACAGGTAGTTAAATACCCCACCCCTGACCTCTTACTGCCCAACCAAAACCTTCTCCTATATCCATCATTTGGAAAGTGAAGATGAGATTCCATCTTAGTGAGGCTGCATCCTAGGTAACCATGATCTGAGCCAGGCACAACCTTAAAGTGATATTAATCATGTTCACAGTCTGCAACAAACAGAAGTGCTATTACTGAAAAGTAAATACATCATTTTCTTGTAAAACAACTAAAAAGCTGTTCTTGCATTTTAATAGGACTTAAAACTGTCAATTAGACAGATATAACTCAAGTAGAGTAAATAGAGTGTTACCCCAGTATGTATACATGGTTCTTTGAAGGGAGGGATGGAAAGAGTTTGGGGAAGGGACCAGGAATCAGATCCTTTTAGAATCTTTCAAAACTCATCACATGTCAATGACTTTACCAACATATATTCAATAGTTTGGATCTACAGGTGCATTTATTTTCTTTTATCTTTGCAAGTGTTATAAAGATATGTTTCCAAGAACAAAATATCAACATAATTAAAGATAAACTTTCAAAATCGATTGGGATTTTCTTCATTTGTGGTTAAAAGCACTACAGCTAGTAACTAATACTTGTGAAGACCCCAGTAACAAATGACCTACACTGGCTTAGAAAGAGAGGCCTACTCCATTTTAATCATTTTATTTCAGGGGAAAGAGGACCAAGTATTTCATATCACTTATTTTTTGTATTATCATGAAGGAATAATTATACTTTCCTACCATCTTGGCAATTTTGCCACTCTTGAAAAAGTTGAAACATATACCAAAAGGTGACATCTTAAAATTTTATAATCAAGGTATTCCAGCTCAAAGAAAAGATCAATCTTTTTTCCTCCCCAATAAAAGTAGAAGCGAATATTCCTACAGCTAGAAAGTACCAGAAACTATTAACAAACACAAAATGTGAAATGAAAAAGGGAACCTGACGAAGTGATAGTAAACTCAAACTGGGATATTTTAAGAGGTTAAGACAATTTATGTAGGACTATGAAGAATAGTTTGCAAGAGCTCCTAAAAACCAGCTTTAGAAAACAATCAATTAGCAGACAAGCTAAATAATTAGAAAAAAGAATCAGGGTGAATCGGGATGAAAATGAAAATATCATGAAGTATAAAAAACAAAATTATCTCACACATCTAGGGGAAATAATGAACAACATAAACTGATGAATAAAAACAGACCCAAAGACAGAGAAGCAGAGATCAGACTCTCAAACCTCAGAGGGAAGGTAGGAGAGGGTGGGGGTAAAGGGGAGAGATTAACCAAAGGACTTGTGTGCATGCATATAATCCTAACCAGTGGCCATGGACAACAGGGGGGGTGGGAGCATACATAGGGAGCGGTTTGGGATGGAAATGGGGGGATGAGGACAATTATGTGAGACCATAATCAATAAAATTAATTAATTGATTAATTAATTAAAAAAATAAAATGAAATTAAGAAAGCCAAATAGTTCCCCATATAATTATTACCCAAATAATTCATGATTCATAAATTAATATTTGGCTATTTATCACAAATAAATGCGATGTTTTATTTGAAACCACAGCACATTCCTAAAGCATTCATTTTAATTCCCAATTGGTCTTTCAACTCCATTTTCTATTTTCATCTTTATTTGATCTGCCTGATAGTTGTCTGGCTTGTCATTCCAAATGCATGTATACTACACACATGCATGATTGGCTTAAAAAATAACTGGAACAGAGGAAATCAATCCAGTTTGGGGTCTCTGACTAAAATGTCATTTTTGGTGGCATTCTTTCCTCAAGATCTTTTATGGAGAAGCTCAACCCTCAGCACAGTGTTAGTTGGTGTATCACTATTCATGGAATTCTTTAAGAATGAGATTTGGAAATGCAAGAACACTGCCACGCTACCCAGCTTTCCCCTTTTCCCCTGAGATTAAAAAAAAAAAAAAAAAAAACCAAACAAACAGATACACACACACACACACACACACACAAAAAAAAAAAAAAAAAAAAAAAAAAAACAATGCCATTTTGGGGTAAGAGAAACCAAGAATACTTTCCTACATTCCTTTTACTAAGTGCTAATTATTACATTTTGGAGGATATGATTGCTACCACAATAGTGAACTTGCAAGAAGAGAGTGTGCGAAGAGCTCTTCTAAAGAAGTAGGCAGAGGATGTTTACAAAGGACATGCTAGCCTAAGACAAATAGCGGTTTCTCAAAATGTTAAATATGTGCTCAAACCATGAGACAGTTGAGAAAGTGTTTCCAAATGGTGGCTGTGAGAGAATATGGTGCTGGGTAGAATGGGAAAATAGAGCAAAAAATTTTTTTTTTCATCTCATTTCAGTTAGGATTATAGTTGGGGTTTTAGCCACATAATGCACACTCATTGAATTTTCTCAAATGGTCTATATTTTTGGGAGGTGATGTTTTTAGAGAAAAATTGATTTTTAATGCTAAGTGGGAGGCTGTGCTTCAGGATGGAAGGGAATGTAACAAAGGGTGCATACCTTAGAGAGAGAAATTATGATTCATCAAAAGACAGGGTCCACTCTTCACTTTCTCTAGGTTCTGACATCAAGCAAGGATCACAGCATGGCTTTGTTTTGAACTTGTCTAATGCAAATTTCAGCTGACAGTGTTAAAGAAAGTGATTTCTATATCATAGCATCCAGCATACTTAATCCAGTGGGCTCAGGACTCAGACAGAATTGGAGAATCCACATTACACTTTTTATCAGCTGTGTGACTTTGAACAAATTACTCAACATCTCTGTGCCACAACATATCATCTTTAAAGTCAGAATAATGATTCCTTTCGCATATGGATGGGTAAGCATTAAGTAAAATGACCTGAGGACAAGGGCTTGGCCCTAAGCTTGACACATGCCAAGTGATCAATAAATGTAATCTATCATTATTATTATAATTATTGAGTTTATGTATGATTTTTAGAGTAAGATTGATTATTAGAGGCAGAAAATGAGAATTCATTTTTTTTAGTATCTTATAGCTTACCCTTTTCAAGGAACTCAGAATATTTCAATAAAAATTTTTTAATAATAAGTGGCTTTTATTTAATTGTGAAATATGAACTAATTTCTTTTTCAAAGGAATATAATTAAAATACATTTTATAAACATTTTTGTTAAGAAATTAATAAAAATCTTCCTGGTATTGTAAATCTCAACTTGGAATTTTTAGTTCCAATTTGGAAAAAAAAAATCAAAAAGCAATTATCATAAATAGACAATCAACGATATGAACTAAAACAAATCATCTATCACTCAGTAACTGGGTGATAAATGATTTAATTTAAAGAAAGTTTTACATTTACTCTTATTATTCTTTTATAGGATAGAGCCTGTAAAGAAAACTAATAAAATTATATAGATATGTATAAATATTTATTAAATAAATAAAGTAATAAAAAAACATATTGCTATTTCTTACATGCTTCATTTACAATAATGGCTACTTCTTAGTTATTTTTATTATTTTATTTTTATACATTTATTTATTGATTGTGGTATTACCTTTTCTTCTTAGTTATTTTTAATCTGCCATCACTGGATTGCTAAACTCCTTCCAAATATTTTATCTTCAGGATTTTCAGTAAGAGCTTTGATACAACTAAGATGTATGTCTCAATGTGTGTTTTCTTTTTTTCTTGTCTGAAACATAGAAGGAATGACACTAAGTATTAATTAAAGGAATAAACAAGTGGATGAGTGAATAAATGAATAAACAACTTGAATAAATGAATACCCTCTTCCATGTTCAAGGCCCGTTTAAGTCTCTGAATTGCTTACTTATTTTCTCTTGCTCAGAGTGGTCCATAGACATAAAAAAAATTCCATGCCTGACAAAAAACAAATAAAATGATTATTTAATTTTAATTTTTAAAATCAATAATCTACCCACTTCAACATTGCCAATTCAGCACAGCCATTCCCTGTGACCACATTTGCCCAGTCTGTTACATCATCCCTCCTCCTGCTCTCCTCAGGCTGTGCTATGTCACCTCGACCCTTTTCTTCATCTCCCTCAAGGGATGCTATTCACCTCAGACTTCTGCTTTGCCATCTTACAACATTCAGTGTCCTCATTCTCTAATTATCCTATTTTAGAATGTCTCAAAAAGTCTATATATATATACTCTAAAGCTTGAGCAACCATGGAGGCATGCAACTTCATGGTTCAGAAGTAAATAGATGTCAATAGAACTTAGTATAAGGTGAATGGCAGTATGTATGAGGGCAGAAATGAACTATAATGCACCCAGCATTTGTTAGTATATATTTTTAGCAATTAAGTATAGTGTGTTCAGTTTGCATCACTTGTACATGAATGCCATCCCTTTTCTAGTTGTTGTTATTGATATTTTATTTTCTCATTTAAATAAAGGGTAGAATCCTAAAGTTTATACTTATTTTAATAATAATAATAGAAGGAGTCTTGGTAGTATACCATGGGAGCTCTCTAGAGCTCCCTCACACAAAAGAACATAGTAAGTGAAAAATAAAATCCACTTTACTGATAATTCCTGAGCACTCAATACCTCCCCCTCAGTATCGGACTTCCCTGGAAAGCACTACTCTGTCAAGGGACTTGGGCTGAATTTCAAAGGGCTGTTTCTTTCACCCTTTCTATGAATCCAGAATGATTTGCATGTGGGGAGATTCTTGGTCCATGAACACAGGTAGTTACTACACAAAGATGGTAGCCTAGCTGGGTCTCATATCCTGGCCCCCTGGCACCCGTGGCAGTCAGGGAAGGAAGCAAGAGCACCTTACTGCTTGTATGCTGAGAGCAATGAGAGGCCTGCCCAGCATAACTCTTGATATTCACAGCATGATATTCCTTCCAAAAATCTGGGGCTTGGCCAATAAAGATTCATCCAAGGGAAAATAGTCAGATGGGATAGGAGAGAAGTGTCCTTCCCCCAACCCCAGCCCCTAATTATTAAGTTCATTCCTTCATGTAATCTTCATAAAGACTCTAAAAGATAAATACTAATATTATGACCATTTTCTAGATGCAGAAGATGAGGCTTAGGGGAGTTAAGCAACTTGACTGAGGTCACAGCTAATGAAGTCAGATCATTAGTATGATCTGAACTGGAATTCTCATCCCAGTCTGACTGACTGTGTCTGCTGTTTCTAAACATTATGATACATGCCCTGTTTGGCAAAAGGTTGTCAAGAGACTAGTGTTGCATGGGAATTCATTTTGAAAATTTCCACTATGTCCACCCTGGCAAAGTCACTACTTTATTTCATCATTCAACAAATACATTTATGAAGGACCTCCTATTTGCCAATTACAATGTGAGGCTCGGGGGAACCAAAATTGAGCAACAGAGGCCAGAACCCTGTATTCACTGCAGCATTCAAAGGAGAGGACAGGGAAATCAATCAAATAAAACAATAGCTTCTAATTATAATTTTTCCCATATTGGGAAAGCCTGGTGTCATTGGGGCAGCTATCAGTAGCTTCTGTATCAGTCCACAATGCTTGGAATTCATCATTCTTAAGGTGCATAGAACATTGTTTTTTAAAATACTTGAATAACTATTCTAGGCACTGACATAATATAAAGATAGTCTATTCTTTACAAAAACAAAACAAAACACACAAACAAAATTTAGTTAATGAAAGAGAGACACAGGGTGACAGCAGTCTAACAGAAATATTAAAGAGATAAAAACAGTTTTGTGAGCAGAGAAAAGAAAAAGAGAGCCCTTTATTCTATACTTAAGAATTAAAGGCTCTTCCTGGCAACAACCTTACCAGTAAATTGCATGCATTCCCCAGAGAAACTGCGTTCAGTAGAAAAGGTAATCAGGGGATCCATGAGCTATTCCTTCCTCGGCCACCAGGATCTCTGTGTCCACCTTGTTTCTGAGACAATTGAATAAGATCATCTCACTTAAGGGCTCTGAGCTCTGATGTGCCATGGTACTAGTCTTTCAAGAAAGCTGATAAAAGTCGTCATTGTCAATATTTCTTGATAGGATGGTTAGAGCTCCAACTACCTTTTTATATGGTAAACTTTCACTCTGCTTGGATTAGAAATATCTCTATTGAACTATTTCTGGAATTTCTCAATAAGTCAGTATCTTTGCATTCCAGGCTGTTTAACCTTTAATATTTCATACCTGAAAGAAAAAAAAAAATCTGCCTTTTCTATATTACCTGCACTAATCACTCTATCAAGAATCAGTTAATTAAATAAAAGACAAATAATAATTCTAATACACATAGAAATAAAAGTGGCCATTTCCTAAAAATATAGCAATTTCATTAATAAAGTTATTTAAAAAACAAAACAAAACAAAACAAAAAAACAACTTCATCCTACTTAGATAGAGGCCCAGTGCACGAATTCTTGCATGTCAGGGGTCCCTTCGCCTGGTTTGTGATTGGGGCCAATTGGTGCTGGCCAGTCAACATGGGAGGTAGGGGAGAGAGGGACTATAAAATGTTGGAGGGGTAGGGGTAGGGACCATGGGAGGTTGGCTGTGGGAGTGCACTGACCACCAAGGGGCAGCTTGTATGTTGAGCATCTGTCCCCTGGTGGTCAGTACTTGTCCTAACTACCAGCTGGTCATCCAGTCATCTGGTTAGAATGGTCACTTATACTTTTATATATATAGATATGTGTATCAATGGTTCTCAATCAGGGACAATTTTATCTCCAGGGGACAATGAACAATGTCTGGAGGCATTTTTGGTTATCACACTGGAGGTGCTATCAGCATTCAGTGAGTAGAGGCCAGTAATGCTGGTCAACCTTCAACAACACTCAGGGTGGGCTCCTGCCACCAAAAAAATAATCTGTTTTAAAATGTCATTAGAGTTGATGCTAAAAAAACAAAACCAAAAAAAAACACACACCAATTTAGATGGTACGTGCACTTCTAATGGAGGGCCATTATTCTAGGCTATGGCAAAATGTAGAAATTTTTTTCACTTTTTTTCTCAAGTTTATTATTTGAAAAATCTTAATCTGTTACTATTTTTATTTTTAGCTTTTGAAGAAAGTTCAGTGTTGACCCCCATTCCACTTTTTTTTTATAGGGCTCATAAAACTGACGTGATTGCTACCACCTGCTACCAAGACAGGAAGCAAAGGATGAAGGTTCAGATCTATTTATGAAGAACAAAGATTCCAGAGCTGGAGGTCTTGAGTTTAGATCCTTCTTCCACTCCCCCTTTGTCTAGACTTGAACATATACTTTAATTTCTGCATCTTAATACCATCATCTTTAAAGGGGGAGATAGCATAAGAAACCTATCCCCATAGAATTAAATGACCTAATATTAATAATGTCCAGGAAGCCCTCAGGACAAGTTAACAAAGAATCCCCTACTAGAACAATTTTGTTAGTGCTGTGGATGTTGTTGATGGTCAGCCATTCACACAAACTTTTCAAAAGTTAATAGCACCAAAAGTAATTTTTTTTTCTTTGATTTTCATGTTGTAAATTATACCTTCACCTCTAAGAAAATTTTAATTTCAGCAGTCTTTTAGTCACGCATAGCCTTATATATCTTCTACTCTGGGCAAATGAATCAACACAATTGACTAATACAAATGATTTCTTAAGACCATTTCTTAACCAAAGGATTTACATACATATATGCATAATCCATGGTCATAGAAAATAATGCAGAGCAGGACTAGGGGTGGGGATGGGAGAAGGGTGGAGGGGTCAATGGGGAAATAGGGGATATCTGTAATACTTTCAATAATAAAGATAAAAAACTACTTCTTCCATAGATGCAAAGAAATTACTGAGACTTTAAACACTTGTTCAATAGTATATAATTCTTCATCAGGGTTATGAAGGAATCCTGAATTTATTTATTTAACTTTTTTTCACTACAAAATATTTTAATGTTTACATTACTGCAGGAATCCCCCTCCCACTTTGCTCACCTCTCTTCTCTTTCCTCCCCTTTTTATGGCCTTTGGCAAATTATTGTTCATGCGCATTGGGTATGCATATATGTGGTTTAGCTATTTCCTTCATCTTCTTTATCCAGTCTCCCCTTACCCCATCCCCTTTGGGCACCAGCCAGTCTGTTCCATGTAGTTTATATTGGTTCTATTGTGTCTGTCAGTTTATATTGTTCATTAGATTTCAAATATTAGTGAGATCACAAGGTATTTGTCTTTCTCTGACTGTTTTATTTCACTTAGCATAATTCTCTCCAGGTCCGTTCATGCTGTCGCAAAGGATAAGACTTTCTTATTTTTTTACAGCCAAGCAGTATTCCATTGTGTAAATGTACCATAGCTGTTTTACCTACTCATCTGCTGATGGCTACTTGAGCTGTTTCCAGATCTTGGTTATTGTAAATAATGCTGCTATAAACATAGGGATACATATATTCTTTCTGATTGATATTCCAGGAGTCTTAGGATATATTCCCAAAAGTGGGATAACTTAGTCAGAATCCTGCATTTAAATCCCTAGTTAATCTGAGCTAAGAAGTCCTATGTAATAATTAGTAAAGCTATTAGGCTGGTGTGTGGTACGAGTCCTTATTAGTTGCCCTGCAAAATAATGAGATTTGCAAGGCAGATATCACTAACCCCATGCTTCTTACAACTTTGTAATTAAAGCTTGTTGTTTATACAAAAAAACAACAACATACACACAAAAAAAAAAAATCACAAAAAAAAAAAAACTAAACCACAAACAGATCTAGGTGTGAACAAGCTCATCGCAAATAACTATAGAATCAAATCTTATAAACAAATAAATACAATATTAACCCAATGAGAACTTATCAATAAAAAACTTTAAATAATGTTACTGATAAATGAGCACAATAAATAGAAAAGAATTAACAAACAAATTTTTCCACTTTAAAAACAGAAACAAAATCCCTTAAGTCATGTAAAATGTTTTTCAAAGAAATTAATGCATTACTTCAGTTTGGTAGCCCCTTCATTTCCTCATCAAGTTTTGTAAATATTACTAAATAAAGCATTATTTCCTCAAATAAACATGTGTGTTACTTTCATTAAAATGATTGGTTTCATTAGTGGAGGTTTCCCAAATGCAGTCATTTGTTTTGATCCCTGAGCCTGAAACAAATGTTTTGTCAGTCCTTGATATCCAGTCTTGCCACGTATACATGAGAATATATTTGATCATATTTTTTAATGGGAAACCAGTGTGTCTGCCCTTAACATGTTTATATGAAATAAATCAATCTCTAAAGAGGTGCAAAAGACTCTATGCCACTTTTTGAAATAATGTCTTATTAGGCCAGACAGAGGGCTTGAATGTATTTTGCCAGAGTTTATACCAGCCTGGTTCTACTCATAAGGAGATCTACTATCAATAGTATTTCAAGAGAGATGTGGCTTCAGCTCTGTGACAGAGCAGTGGGAATGGCTGGGATTAGTGGACCAACACGCAGATAGCAAAGGGGCTAATGAAAAACAAAAACATTTTTTATGACAGATGAAAGCAATAACCTTATTTAAAACATCTTTTCTCTCTGATTAGAAGTCAAAGTATACTTTGCATGAAAGTTTTTAGACTAGGGCCATCACAACTTTGTATTATGATATTTGATTATAATGCATCCTGAGTACAGGTACTTTCACAATCTACTTAAAATGTGATTCTTACATGACCAGGCATATCTAATGAGTCTTCAAGGCTGATCTCCAAGAAACCTATGAAAGATCTAGGACTTCCTGGGAGGCCTCTTAAACACTTAGGTGAAAAGGAACCACACAAGAGGAATTTGAACTAGCCATAAAACCTTGGCAGTGGGAGGAGGACCCATCTTAAATGCAGCATGATGTTTGGCACTTGAATTTTCCTCCCTACCCTAGACTTCAGCCCTACCCTAGACTTATGGTGAACAGACATATCAGACAGAAAAGCTAAAATGCTATCCCACAGACCACTACTTAATCTAACCCCTGTCTCCCTTTTAGGTCTTATTTTACCCCAATCCTCTACTTTTTTTAGGTTCTAATTTCATCATTTCTGAGATGTTCCATGCTCTGTCAGATAATGGAAACTACTCTTGGTGTTGAGGTAACTAAAACCATTTTCCTTGAGCCTGGCTCTAATTCCCTTCCTCACCCTTATACATACTCTCTAGAAAATTCCTAGAAAGACCTTAACTTAGAGTAA
Source organism: Pipistrellus hanaki (assembly GCF_964339955.1). NCBI lineage: Eukaryota > Metazoa > Chordata > Mammalia > Chiroptera > Vespertilionidae > Pipistrellus > Pipistrellus hanaki. The sequence continues at coordinate 62,759,723 of NC_140510.1, read as the reverse complement.
GAATGTTCAAGAAGACAATGAAATTCCAGGTCAGCAGTTAAAGAAAAACACCCATAAACTGGAGTCTCTGAATCTGACCACCATCTGTCCCCCAGGTAGGCAAAGTCTGGCGAACTGGGTTTGTATTTTGTTTGTATTTTTAGAATGGGACTGGATTAAAAAAAGAAAAGATTTATAATTTAGGTCTCTCTCTCTCTCTCTCTCTCTCTCTCTCTCTCTCTCTCTCTCTCTCTCTCTCTCTCTCTCTCTTTTCTTCCCCTCTCTCTTCCTCTCTCTTTATCCCTTCTTCTCATCTAAGTTCTAATAAAAACCAGTTCCCTTAATAAATAATTGCAACAGGATCATTGCACTTCAGGTTTAAGGATGTTAGACAGCATATAGGTCAAGTAAGGACCCAGGAAATAAACATCGCTAGTTCAGTTGCTCATCTAGTTTCCAGAACTCAGGTTGACATTCAAAGGTTAATTCACTTGTACTCTTAGCATTCAGTTTAGAGAAAGAAGGACAGGTGAAGTGTCACACTACAGAATTAAGCTGAGTTGACCTATAATTAAAAATCAAAGTCATAACACTCAGACTATCTACACTGCTTAACATTCATGACTGTCACAAGTGTATCTCATAAATTACAATTATTTCCCTGGCCCCAGAAATCAATTTGGTAGATAGATGCACCATTTATACATAGGACCCCACTTTTACATTTATCTCGGGACTAGTTGTGAAGGACAAAATTGAATATAGCCAAAGGGCATCCATTGAGGGAAACAAATTATGTATTTTATTGCATATCTTACTTTGATATAAACAATAATCTAGCATTTTCCAAGCATATTGCATATAAAGTGGGCATTATGTACTTGCTGCACCACCAGCAAACAGCAGAAGCTTATCACGTGGCAAATGATCAATGTTCCCTCCTCCAAGTTACCTTGGGCATAGTCAGGATGCATGTCAAAGATGTGTTAAATATCTATCAACACCTTCTGCAGTGATTGCTATAAAAAGAAGATAATGATAGCAGCACCAAGCTACTCTTTCTCCAGAGTTTGATTCACAGGAAAGAAGAAGAAGAAAAAAAAAAGTAAATTCACAAGGAAAACAATTAGAATTTCTGAGAAATCAAGTAACCTTTGACACTGGGAAACTCATTCTTTCATACAAAAATATTTTTGTGTAAAAAAGAAATTTATAATATAACAGATGCTCATGTGGGCCCTAGAAATCAAAATTGCCCTGTCTTCTAGGGGCGTTCATATTCTTTTGAAGAAGTTAGAGTAATGAATTTAAAATGTCAGGTGGAGATACACGCTATGGCAGGCCAGAAACAGGTCAAAGGAACTGGTGAAGGAAACTAGTTTATGGGTGAGCAGGGCAATGAGCATGGCTCGCAGTGCCTCTGTGAATAATATGCATGGGAAGGTGGCATGAGTCAGGCAAGTCTTTTTAATAAGATGGCATTTCTGCAGAGCAATGAAGGATGTGAGAGACTGAGCCATGTAATGTCTAAACGGAGAATTTCCTAGGTAGAGGAAATAACACATGTGATGACCCTGTCACATGTTCAGGGCTTTGGGTTTGGTGTGTTTAAGAAACAGCAAGTGTTCATTGGAAGTGAAGAATAATGAATGAGTGTGCATGTATAAAAAGAAGTAAAAAAAAAAAAAAAGAGGTGAGAGGGAAGATATATGTTAAGGGTCTTGTATGCTGCAATGAAAGTGCGTTACTATTATATGGGAAAATAAAACTTACTATATTAGGTTCTCTGAGGAGCAGAACTAATATATAGTTATATGTATAAATATATATATATGTATGTATATATATACACACATATATACATACACACACACACACGCACACACACACACACACACACACACACACATATATATATATATATATATATATATATATATATATATATATATATATATATAGAAAGAGAGAGAGAGAGAGAGAGAGAGAGAGAGAGAGAGAGAGAGAGAGAGAGGGAGAGAGGGAGGGAGAGAGGGAGAGAGGGAGGGAGAGAGAGATGTATTATAGAATAGGCTTACATGATTATGGAGTCTGAAAAGGCCCACAATATGCTCTCTGTAAGCTGGAGAACCAGTAGTGTCATTCAGTTGGAGTCTGAAGACCCAAGAACTATCACTCATGTTGGAGGGCAGGAAAAGATGCCTCTACCAGCTCAAAGAGAGCAGATTTGTCTTCTGTTTTTTTGTTCAATTCTGACCCCAACATGTTGGCAAGATGAGGGTGATATCCTTTCTCAATTTTTCCATTCAAATGCTAGTCTCTCTTGGAAACACCAAAGACACACCCAGAAATTATGTTCTATCAGGTGACCACATATTTTTGCCCAGTCAAGTTGACACATAAAATTAACCATCATACTTGTCAAAGTGGTATAATTCTAGAAAAAATACAAATTTACAACCTTTAATTTATGGGAACTCTGTGAAATAATAGCATTGTTTTGTGGGAGGGGGTTTTGTTTTTGTTTTTTTGTTTTTTGTCGTTGTTGTTTTGGTACCATTTCTAAAATCAGGATAATCAGCAACTGTTATTTAATAATTTAATTTTGTGAAAATACATACTTAAATCAGACTTTTTCACTTTGAATTTCTTACTATTCATTTGACTTTGCTCATTTGTTTAAGTCTCCTATATCTCAGTTTCCAAATCTGTAATGTAGGGATCATAACAGAAATTTACATGGATGCAATATGAAATTAAGTTTGCAAAATTTCAAATATATGTAAGAGAAAATTCAAAATAATGTTTTAGAAAAGTTAGATTTATATAAGAAATATAAGATTAGTTAATATTCTAAAATCAATAAACATGCTTTATACATTATCAGAAAAAATAAAAATGCATGATGTCATCTCCATTATTAGCAGACAAGTCAATAAATACTCATTAATTTAAAAGATAACATTATCAAACAAGGGAGAGAAATATAGGATTTTTCATAATCTGTACAAAAAAAATCTACAAAAAACCTCCAAAAATCCAAATTTACAGCTAACACTATGAATGAAATCTTTTTATTCATTCAATACATTCAAACAAAAATCTTGACAAAAATTTATGCATCAATTTACAAGTGAATTCTAAAATACGGGGTGGAGTTTTAAAAGCAGATATACAGTTGCTTGTATAGAAAATAATATAATGAATAACAAGAATAAGCTCTAAGTTTTGCATACTCACAACTCTACACCTACTTTTACTCATTCCGTATTTATGGAAAGGCAAAAAGCCAAAATAGTGAAGACAAAACTTTTAAAGAACTTGCACTATTAGATATAAAGACTTCTTATTAAAGCACAATCAATATATTCAATTTTTTTCATGTGCTTTCACCTGTTTTACCACAGAGGTGCCACAGCAATGCAATGCAGGAAAGGAGGCTTCTCCATGATAAATTATGCTGAAATAAATAATTATCAGTATGGGAAAACTATGTGTTTCTGTATCTCTTTTAAACCACATGTAAAAGTCCATCCCAGATAGATTATAGACCTACATTTTAATAATCCTACATAATAAATGGCTAATATGCAAATTGCCTCCTTGACTGGGAGTTTCACCAGGGGACAGGAGGCCAGCCAACCACCTGTGGCCCCTCCCCCCAGGTGACCCCGCCCCCAGTTGGCCCCCCAGCCCAATTGAGGGGTGGGGCCAGCCAGACCCCACCCGAGCATGAATTCATGCACCAGGGGCTCTAGTAAACAATGTCTTCTGTAAGATAAAATATTATATTCATAATTATGTACAATGATAATCATTTTTCTTACACTCTGAAACTAGCATAGGGCATCAGGCACTAGGACAGTTTGTGTATGTTGTCACTTATCTGTCAGTTCACCTAGTTAGCATGGGACAATTATCAGACCTTTAGCTCCTTCTGCTCCCACCAGATCTCCTTCATCAGCTTCTTAGAGACATGAACCAAATACATGAGTAGACTCAGCAAATTTGATAGAGAAGTCAAGAGGGAAGCCTGTAAAACTGCCTCTATCTACCGGAATAAGAAATCAAAGCAAACAACATAGTCTTGGAGGGATTTCAGAGATAAATTCTATCAACAAGGTTTTGAAAAATATAGTGTGGTCATCTTACCACATTCTCATTCAGCTTGTCTATTTGGCCTATGCTGAAAACAGATGGGACTTAGAAAGTGACAGTGCATTATTGTAAACTTAATCAGGTGGTGAAATCCAATTGCAGCTGCTGGTCCAGATGTAGTCATTACTGGAACAAATCAACACATCCCCTGGTATCTGACAAATCTCTCTCTCTCTCTCTCTCTCTCTCTCTCTCTCTCTCTCTCTCTCTCTTTCTCTCTCTCTAGCACACACACACACACACACACACACACACACACACACACACACCAGTAAAACCAACCCAGGATAATTTATGATATCATGCTGATTAAACCATATAAGCAGGAAGCAGCAACTATCCTAGACTTCTTGGTAGGATGCCTGCATGAGATAAAAAGGAAAAGAAATCCCATAAAATGTAGGAATCTGTCACCTCAGTGGAATTTCTAGGAGTACATAGGTCTGAGTCATGTTGACATTAAGATATTATTCCCAAAGTAAAATATTAATTATTACAGCTGCTTACTTCTATCATTAGGAAAGAACCAAAATGCCTAGGTTCTGTAGAACTATAAACCTAATTTGAGTATGCTACTCTGATCAATTTATTGAGTAGCCTGATAATCTGCCAAATTCAAGTGATCTCAGAAAAAAAATCAACTGTCTTACCACTTGGAAAATGTGATTCCCCCCCTCATGCTGTGATAATGCTTCACATGTCTATGTCAGAAAGGGATGCTTTACAGAGACTTTGGCAAGACCTTACAATTAGATCACAATGCAGATACAATAATGATCTTGGCCCTATTGCTGGGGCCAAGCAAAGAGTGAATGCTTGATCATAAGTCAGCAAATTACCATGAGAACTCAGCTGCCCATCCTAAAGTGGGTGTTGTCTGACCATCAAACCATAAAATTGGACAAACCACAGCAACACTTTATTATCAAATGGAAGTGAGAAGTACAATATTGCACTCAACTGTATCCTAAAGGCAAATTTAATTTGCATAAGCTTGTGACCCATATGGGAGTTGGCCCATTTCTCAATTTTCCCTCATGACCACATAGAAATTTTTTAGAATCAGTTGACTTTGAAAATTGTCTCTTTTAAAGATGGGAGAAACTGTACAGGCCCCTACTGGGTTGGTCTTGGAGATCAGTAGTGAAGGGTAATTCTTCAGTGGACAAAACTTTGAGCCACAGACCTGGTTGTTTTTTTCAGGAAGAAGAAACAGACGACCAGGACTATGCATCTTTACTACTTATGAACAGTGTCTAGTGATTAGATTCATGGTTGAAGACCTGGAAGGAACATAATTTAAAAACTGGTTCTGTTAATGGCACTAATTGTGAAGATATTTGTTCTTCCTGAGAATGTTTAGCAAGGAGAAACCTCAAACAAGAAGACTGTAATGAGAATATAAACAAGATGATCAATTCTATGGAAGTCAGTCAGTCAGACTCTCCCCAGACCTGCTGCCCTTGTCCAAGTTTAAGAGATAGAATTTGCACATGGGCTCAACAAGATAAGGTCCATCTGGTTAAAGCCACTGCTCAATGCCTAACCTACCACTGGTAGAAGCCAATGCTCAGCCCCCAATGTACACAATCCCCTGAAAAGATTATTCAGCCACCTGGTGCAGGTTGATTACATTGGGCCATTTTATAATGGAAGGAACAGCACTTTGTTCTTTCTAGAGTAGACACTCTAAATTTAGTTTTGCCATTTTTGCACATAATGCTCCTGCAAAAATCATGATTCTTAGAAAACCTTATTCACCATCATGATATTCAACACAGCTTTGCTTCTAATTAAGGTATACAGTCTTATTCTTATGCGATTCATTGGTCTTACCATTGTCCTGAAGCAGCTACACTAATAGAATGGTGGATCACTGTTTGAAGACTCAATTATGGCATTAATTGAGTAAGAACACCCTACTTTAGGGGGCTGAGATAATGTCCTCTGGAATGCATTATATGATTTATGATCAAGCATTTATTCATTCATATATTAGTTTCTTCTAGCCAAAATTCATTGGTACAGAAATCAATAGATAGAATTGTCTTGCTATTAGCTCTGATACTCATCTAGCAAAGGGTAATATCTTCAATAAGCCATATTAAAAAAAACCAAAAAACAAAAAACTAAATTGGTACCCTATCTTACACCATGCACAAAAATCAAGTCAAAATTAATTAAAGACTTAAATTTAAGACCTGAAACCAGAAAATTCTAGAGGAAAACATAAGAGATAAATTTCTTGACATCAGTCTTTGAAATAATTTTTGTATTTAACATCAAAAACAAAATAATTAAAAGCAATAAGTGGAACTATATCAATCAAAAAAGTCTCTGCAAGGTAAAGAAAATCATCAACAAAATGAAAATGCAACCTATGGAATGAGAGAAAATATTTATAAATCATATATATGATAAATAACTAATATGCAAAAGTATAAAGAACTTGAACAACTGGATAACAAAATAAAAAAGTCCAATTTAAAAATGGGCAGAGGAACCAATTAGACATTTTTCCAAGAAAAACATACAAATGTTCAACAGGTAAATGAGAAGGTGGTCAAAGTCACTAATCCTCAGGGAAATAGAAATCAAGACCACAATGAGATATTACATCTCATAGAGCCAGGAAACTAGATATATTCTTTTTTATATTTCAAAATATTTGATTTATAACTATCAAATATTATAATATTTTTATTTTTATTTTTTAACTTTATTGTTAAAAATATTACAAATGTCTTCATTTGTTTTCCCCCTTTGACCCTCTTCACCCTGCTCCTACCCTCTCCTCAGACCTTCCCCATACTAATGTCTGTCCATGGGCATAACTTATATTTGCATATATGTTCTTTATTTAGTCTTTTTATATGGCTCACCCTTTCTGAAATACACCAGTCTCTGTCCTCAAACTGGATCCTCTCAACATAGAAGGATAAATGTAGGTCCACATGTCAAAGGCAGACAGACATAAGAATATCCAAGAAGGTGAAGATAGAATGTCTTGTATTTCCTCAAGAGTGAGGAAACTTATTCCTGGAATCTCACAGCAGTTTTTCTTTCACATGTCTTAGGCCAGAACTGTGTTTATGTTCAACCCTTAAACAATAAATACAGTGAAAAGAAAAATAACGATATAGCAAAGGCTGTCAAGGATGTGAAGGAAAGAAAACCATTGTGCACCATTGGTAGGAAAGTAAATTTTGATAGCCATCATAGAAAACACTATGGATGGTCCTTAATTAAAATTAGAACTATCATATGACCCAGCAATACCACTCTGGGTATATATCCAAAGGAAAATAGGATATCAAAGAGATATTTCATCCTCATGTTCATTAATGCATTATTTACAATAGCCAAGATATGAAAGCAACCTGAGTCCATCAATAAATGGGTAAATAAATTTATATATATATGAATGTTATTCAGTCATGAGAAAGAAGGAAGTTTTGCCATGTGTAAAAACATGGGTGGGCATTGACGGCATTATGCTAAGTAAAATAAGCCAGAGAAAGACAAATACCCCATGGTATAACTTACATGTGCAATCTACAAAAAGAGTCAAACTCATTTAAACAGAGAATAGAAAATTGTCTACTCAGGGACTAGGTATTTTACTTAGTCCTTATAATGTCCCATACCCCTATATGGGGAAATAGAGAGAGGTTACTAAAAGGGTACAACCTTTCAGTTCTGAGGATTTAATGTATAACATGGTGACTATTGTTGAAACTATATTGTACAATTGCATTTTGCTGAGAGAATGTTAAGTGTTAAAAATAGTAATAACAACAATCATATTTACTTATCTCTCAGTCCATGAAAATTAAATGGCATAACTCATGCTCAGCATAAAAGTTTTACAACTCTTATATAGCATTATTTTATTACAAAACCAATGATTGGGATTGAAATATTGCATAGAGACAAGTAGGCAATATTACTTTTGAGAAGAATGATTATTTTACAGCAAGGGAAAAGTTGGATCTAACCCATAACATTAGAAGCACAATGTCCATTGTTTATATAATATCACAATCTTAGGTTCTAATGTGAGAATATATTTTACAACAAACACAGAAACAGAGACACTGGGGATTTATGCAGGAAAGTGTCTTTCTGCCTAACCTCCGTAGCTCCATACTTTCTACCACAGGTCTCTGCATTTCCCTCACAGAACTCTGAAAAAATATTTTGACTTATTTATTGCCAATATGTGTCATTAGTATATAATTATATAAGCTTCATGAGGACAATTACCTTTGCAGTGTTTTATTTTCCCCCACTCCTAAGGAAAATGACTGGCACACAGTAAATTCTCAATAAACATTTATCAAGCAAAGTGATACAGAAAGCGTGAATGTCCACAAATTAGGCATAATGAGTTGGCAACTGTGGGATGTGTGCCGGCCATCTTGGCACAGATGGCATTCGTAGCTGACCTCTCCCCTAGTTCTTTCTTGTAGAAAGCCATGCTGCCATCGTTAAATTACAGCTCTGTGGAGTTACAAGGGTGATTGTTTCAAGGTCGCCAATTTCTGAATACTTGACATTTCTGATAGGATTGCCCTTGCACTGTCCTTAATAAAATGACAACACCATAAATCCTTTCCAAAATGAAGTGGAAAATGAAGGTGAATAAATAAACAACTAATGAAGGGACTGCGGTCCAACTAATTATGATCACAATATCAGCAAGTTTATGTTAATAGGAAGAATGTGTCATTTGGCACTGAATTTATTCATAATCTGGGAAATGGTTACAGGATTGTGTAATAAAAGAAAATATCTCTAATAATCAATGAGATACAACCATTATAAATAATTTAAATTCCATCAAGTAAAACAAAGATTTAACTGAGTTCTGCCAATGAAGTTTGGGGTACTTAGACATCCCCACAGCAGATGGGAACTGTCAAAGCTCATAAACACTCAAAATTGTAAGACACGACTTTCAGATGACAGAAACCAGGAGAATTCATGCAAACCAACGAACTCAACACACTTTTAAAGAAGGTGCTTGACAGTCAAAAGAGAAGACTTTGTTGAAATTTCGCCTTTAGAGATGTTTCAGGTTTTAGTTAGTCAAATGTCACTGTTTCCTAAATACAGGCTCTCCTATAGGTAACTGTTTTTAAAAATCCATTAAAAAATAGTTTTCCTTCTACTGATTTTGGTGCTAATTCTATGCCAAGTTATACTTTTTTCATCATTCAAAACTTCTCTTCAATGGTACCCAATGATAGAATAAGATGACTAAAATAAATCTTCCCAATAGATATGGACAACTTAATTTTAAGCAAATCTGTTTGTAGTAGATTTCTATTTCTATACTAGAGGCCTGGTGCATGAAATTCATGCATGGGGGGAGGGTGTTCCTCAGCCCAGCCTGAACCCTCTCCAATCTGGGATCCCTCAGGGGATGTCCAACTGCCTCTCACAACCTGGGACCACTGGCTCCTAATCGCTGGCCTGCCTGCCTGATCACCCCTAATCCCTCTGCCTGCCTGCCTGATTGCCCCTAACCACCTCTGCCTGCCTGATTGCCCCTAAATGCTCCCTAGCTGGTCTGTTCTCCCTTAATTTCCTCTGCCTCACTCCACACCTGCGACCCAGGATTTCCTCCTCCAGCCGGTCACAGACACCTGGGACCTGGGCTTCCCTCCTTCTGGTTGGCCACAGGCATCCAGGACCACAGGGTGGGCAGCTTATCCCTCTCCCAGGCCACAGGTGCAGTCACTGGCGATAGGACTGTGGAGACCATGCGGTGTGCAGATTGTCCCTCTCCCAGGCCACACGCACAGGCACAGCTCTGGCACCTGGGACCACAGGATGGGCAGCCTGTCCCTCTCCTGGGCTGCAGCCTGGCTGGTCCCTTTTCCTCTCTCCCCAGTGTTGAATGTCTGAGCCATTATGGCGTGAAGATGTGAGGATGTAAGGACTATTTGCATATTAGCTATTTATTATATAGGATGCTTATAACCACAATAATTTTGCAGGTTAATACAAAGGTGCCTCTAGAATGACTAAACATAATTTAAATTAGTGGGTCAGGGTGTCTGACATAGCAAGCTTACTACTTTTACTTAGTTTGTACAACATCTATTTGGTGTTGCTGTTGGTAGATGCTAATGAACTTTAGAAGTGACAATCTAACCATCAATAAAATGTAGACAATAAAATAACTCAAAAAATGCTTTCATAGACATGGCCTAATTTGTTTTGAAAGTTAAACTAGTGAGAAGAATATTTGAATTATTCCTCTTTACAATCAAAGAAACCGAGGGTCAGGAAGGTTGAGTAACGCATCACAGCAAATGCAAACAGGACTCAAGGACCAGCCCCTTCTGACTCCAAATCTACCATGTCAAGGAAAGAATCAAATTCATCTTCTGAAAATATAGAATGTTCAAAAATATCATTATACCTACCACTACATAGTCAAGGTACACTTTCTAAAAGGGTGGTCAGGCAGTTGTTATGTCATTAGTGTGAAAACTGCAATGATGTAATTTCCAGAAGAAATGGAAAATGCCAGCCCAGACTTCAAATTTGAGTAGAAGTTGGCAAAAAAAAAAAGCAACATGTAGAAAGGCACAGAAATAAAAGAGTGTGACACAGTCAAGTAACTGAAATAATTCCCATTTAATCCAAGCATACTACATGGATGGGGAATCAGAATCATGACGGATGGGACAAGTAAGAAAGAAGGGCCCAGACTATGTAGGACCTTAGAAATCACATTTTAAACTTTAGATTTTCCTCAAAGAGCAAAAGGGAACTTTTAAAAGAGTTTAAACATATCACTGGCATTGGCAACATATTTAAAGTTATATCCATGCCTAAATATAAGGGAAGATGTATTTTGGAACATGGTAGATCTTTTTGGAAACTTGCTAATGAGTAAAATTGCAAATGGCCAGATGGACCTTAGAAGAAATAAGATTTTTGTTCTAGGCTAATCAAATTTCATTCTTGAGGCAATACAAATGCATAGAGACATAATTGGCCCTAAGGATAATTAATAATATAACAAACCTACATGTTATTTTTTTTTATAATGTAGCTGACATATTTCTACTTGGGATAGATTTTTTTTTTATTATACTTTGTCCAATAGACTAAATGGACTTAGGTATTTGAAGTAACTTTAATTTCCCAAACCTGGGCAATCTCCCCTAGGCAATTAGAAGATGAGCTATTTGCATGCCAAATTGCAAGGTTTAGCATATGGTCTCAAACATCTGCATAACTAAAATCTTAAGAAAGCATTTTCAATGAGGTGCATTTTATATTTTTCTTTCATTCACAACACCTAAATTGTATCTTTCATAAGTAGACTATATCCTAGTACAATGTCCTTAAGTAATATTTTGTTTATAATATTTTTCTTATACAAATGATAGATATTTAGAGTTGAAAACAGAAATAAGCAAAAAAAATTTTAAATCTCTCATAATAGGCAAATATTTTTATTGATTGTTTTATGAAAATAAACTCATATCCCATATTCTGATTGTGGTGGTTATTAATATTTTCCATTTAACCATATCATAACATTTTAAACATGTTTATTTACATAGATATATTTTAATGTGTTGTACTCCAAGTTATGAACAAAATTTTCTTAACCAATCCCATAATGCTAGACAAGTAGGTTAATTTTTTAAAATTATAAATAACACTCTGATTAAATACTTAAGATTAACATCTAGTGATGTAGTAAGAGTGAAAATAGAATGGCCACCAAATATATTTGTCATCCCCAAATCTATTGCACATTAATATGATCAGATACAAAAATGCATACTTTGGCTTTGCATCAGCCTTCAGAGAAAGATTAATATCAAACTATGTCATTATTTTAAGAAACTGTATTTGCACAGATTTTGCAGTCATCAAAGGCCAGGGCAAACCTCTGTCAGCCTCTGTGAATTTTTGTGGTTCTATAAATAATCAGTGCAAGCAAAGTCACCTTTAACATTGCTTACGGGGCTAAACAAATAGTCAAGAAAGAATTATTTTTTGAATACAGTCACTCAGTTTTCAGCAGAGAACATCTTGATCTTCAGGACAGGTAAGACATTTCCCTAAAAGATGACCCTGAAACCACAAGAGGAGTAAACAAGCAGTCTGAACTTGATCTACATGGAAAACCTCAGTCTTGGCTGGTGACTGCCTGAGCCTCTCCCAGCAGAGAAACTCAGCCAAGGGTCACAGTGACACATTTCTACAGGCCATTGTGGGATCCAGAAATACTGGTTTCCCACCTGCAGAGTTCAAGCATTGAGCCTCAGGGACCTTCACCCTATGTTGTGTCCTAGCTTAGAGTCCTGGTCTCTGAAATCAACTTGCATTTAATCAGAAGCTCACCTCTTACTATCTGTTTGACTTCCAACAAGTCATTTGGGCCTCAATTTCCCTAGGAGACTCTAATACCATTTTATTTGACTTGTTGGAGGCTTAAATAAAATAATCCATATAAAGCACTTAGTTCAGTACCTGCCTTATCGTGTACTCTTGGCAAACGTATGTTACTGATTTCTCAAATTTGGAAACCTAAGTATGTATGGACAAGAAACAACTGCCAACTCTCTGTCAAGACCATTTGTCATTTCTCTCACTTGTTACCAGTTCAAAAAGAAGTGAAGACAAAAATCCTAAAGTCGTCTTGTATTGCAAACCTTGTTTAAAAGAAAGAAGAGGAAGGGAGGAGAGAGGAGGAGGAGGAGGAACAAGAGGAAAGGACTGGAAGAGAAGGAAGAGAAAGGCATAAGGCATCAATGAGGCATAAGGCATTTAAATATATACTATTAAAACTTAGAATGTAAAATGCTTTAGAAAAAAGAATAAATCCCACCTGCTAAAATAGTGTTATTGAGGACAGAAATATCTAATATCTTAACATAAATTCCAGTACACAAAATTATTTCCTTCTAGAAAACAGAAGACCAGCTTGAAGGTGGTCTAATATTTCTATTGTAGAACATAGTCTTGTCATTTGAAAAGTGAGAGATTTAGTTAATTATTTTTAATTATTCATAATGCCCATGATTATATAAGACAATGTTAAATATGATAAATTTCTATAAAAGCAAAAAAAATGGATCTTTTTAAAAAAAAATTTTTTAATTATTTTTTATTGATTTCAGAGAGGAAAGGAGAGGGAGAGAAATAGGAACATCAATGATGAGAGAGAATCACTGATGAGCAGCCACTTTTGACTGCTTCCTTTGAGCGCACTGACCAGGAATTAAACCATGACATCTTGGTTCATAGTTCCATGCTCAACCACTGAGCCACTCTAGCCAGGCAAGAAATTCCTTACTAAAAGGGGGTTTTATTAAAAGAATGATAAAAATAAGTATTTTGCCCTTTTGCTTGTGCAAAGAATATGGATCTAAGAGAAGCACTAATTTAAAAGAAAAGTATCAAGGGGAAATGGCAAAGAAACAAGAAAAATGTTTCATGTTATAAGGAAATAAAAAAATTGATAGAATATCATATCTGAAATAGGCTATATAAATACCAGCGAAATCTGTTTTGAATTATTTTAAATGTGATATTTCTCCTTTATTATAAAATAAACACATTCATATTCCAAGAAAATCCATTTAAAAAGTGGGGAGTGGGGGGCCCTGACAGGCTTGACTCAGTGGATACAACATTGGCCTGCAGACTGGAAGGTCCCAACTTCGATTATAGTGGAGGGCATGTACCTTGGTTGAAGGCTTGATCCCTAGTGGAGGACATGCAGGAAGCAGCTGATCAATGTTCCTTGCTTATCAGTGTTTCTAACTCTCTATCTCTCTCTCTTACTTTCTATAAAAAATCAATAAAATATATATATTTTAAAAGTGTGTGTGTGTTGGGGGGGAGAAGATTGTAATTAAAGTTCAAATATCAAACCAGTAGAAATTTTCACCTGTAACAATTCTAATTGGTATGTAGCAGCATATTTCTTTATTATAAATAAATAAATATATATATATATATATATATATATATATATATAAATGTAAAGTATATCTGAAAAAGCACAATCACCTATGGTTATACTGTCCAATGATAACCACTAGTAACAGTTTATGTATATACCCTGCAGCTATATTGCTCCTCTCTCCCTCTCTCACTCACATTCATTATTTTTTTGTTGTTCTAAGTTGTTAGTTTTATTTTTCATATAATTTTTTATTACAAATAAATTACTAACTTAAGGAGAAAAGGAAGTTTGAAGTAAGGGATCAAGTATATTTCAGAACACTCATGGGTAAAAGAACAGCTGTGTATGGAGACATACTGGAAGCAAAAAGAGACCCTCAGAAGCCTGTTGTCCCCCTCCACTCTTTAATATCTTCCTCTGCGACCCTGTAGTCTCATGTCTGCTTCTTTTTGAACATCTGCTTTTTTATTTTTCTCACTGCTCTGGTTTCCTCACAATTCTGGAGTTTAAATGTTTAGTTCTTGTAACCATCTGAAAACTAGCACCTCTTAAATTCAATTCCACATTCTTGAAAGAGAAAATCTTGACTTCCTTCATATTAGAATTTGAGTAGGGCATGTTGTCGTTTTTTTAAGAAAAGGGACACGTGGGCTTAATAAACACCTGTTAGTCCACTGTACTGTTGGCATCTTATAGATATAAATCTCCATCATTAACCTCGAGACTTTATGACCTCATTATACAAACATCAGTTGAATCAGGTTTTCCTTGATCTTGCCACATCATCACATAACTTCATTCTTTTAAAATATATTTTTATTGATTTCAGAAAGGAAGGGAGAGGGAGAGAGAGATAGAAACATCAATAATGAAAGAGAATCATTGATTAGCTGCCTCCTGTATGTCCCCTCCCCCCAACAACTCCCCGTCCCCCGCCAGCAATTGGGCACGCAACCTCTTGCATGCATTGCCTTTGATAGGAATCAA